>NC_138352.1:9492496-10716770 GCF_046562875.1 Panthera onca
GGGAGAAGGGATGCATGGGGTGGCTGCACTGTCATCCCCATGACCTCCGGGGGACGGGTGGACATCGTGTCCGCTAAGGGGCCGAGAAGCCAGGGCCTTGGAAAGGGGTGAAGTCTCCCCCCTAACCCTTCCGCACCTGATGAACTTGTCAAAGACGGCAGCACAGTCCCGGGGCTCCTGAAGCACCGCCTCACTCTGGTTACTCAGCAGCTCCCGGAACAGCTCACTGTGCAAGCCCAGCAGCAAGCGGTGGGCGTGGAAGACCCGGACCTCGTCGGTGCCCGCAGCCTGCACCCGCAGGACCACATCGCTGGCATTGCCCTGCCGCAGAAGCTCTTGCAGGCGTTGGAGCAGCAGCTGGGAGTGGTTGATGGAGGTGCCCGTGGATTCCCCGCCAACATCGGCTCTCTGAGCTGCAGCGGGAAGGAACACGGCGCGGCTGAGAAGGCACCTGGGCCCCGGGGTGCGATCTAGGGACGCAGAGGGACCAGCTGGAGACGTGTGTGCTTGGGTGTGGGCAGAGGGCAGGCAGGCCTGGGGAGGCCGTGCGCCTGCCCGTTTGTGCCCACGGAGCTTGTGGACGCGTGTATGCACACACAGGCACATCCTAGGTGAGGAAGATTGTGAACCTGACCCTGAGCAGACCCTGAGATGATGCTCTTGCAAGGGGGGTGGTTGATTCCCCGCGGGGAGAGATCATGAACCAGTGGGGGACAAAAATGCTCAGAACTGATCTCCAGGATGCCAGACCCCCAGGCAAGGGTTGAGGAACCACTGGGTCCCCACCCCTCTCACCTCCTGATAAAAGCACAAACCAGATGATTAGACAGGCATTCCGTACACAAATAAGCACTGTAGTCTGGGACTCTTGATACATGAGAGAAGTGACAGGAGTCAGGGTAAGGCTACTTGAGGTGCAGAAATCAGGGATGGCTCCCTGAGGAAGTGACAAGAAGGAGCCAGCCCTGCAAAGGCCCTTGAGAAGGATGGGCTCAGGGTGCTGGGAACAGAGGGAGGGTTGGGTGGGGGGGGGGGGGTGTGGGCAGAGCACTGAGCAGGAGGGGCAGCATGGGAGGAGGCTGTGGGCAGGAGGAAAAGCTCTTTCCAGGCCAAGCTACCCTCTTGGGTGCTGACCTCTGAGACTGAAGTCCACTTGCAGGAGGTGGCTTGTGGGGGACCAGAGAAAATACAGAGGTTGAGCTGCAGCTGGAAAGGGACTCTCACGGTCCCATCCAGCCCTTCTGCCATGTTTCTGGGGATGCCGTGAGGGTCAGATGGGGACATGCACTCAGTTACAGAAAACCCAGTGATAGAAAATGCAGCCAGCAGCTTCCCCAAGCAGAGAACAGTGTGAGGAGACTCAGAGGGAGACAAGGTGGGTGCCTGAGAGCAGCAGATGAGCACCTGCCCCAACACACACACACACACACACACACACACACACACAGGTCCATGGCCCATGCGGACTATGGCAGAGAAGGCTCACACGACAGCAGAGCATCTGTGTGTCAGAGAAAGGGGAACAGAGGGAGAAGGGGAGGGTGAGAGGTGGGTGGGCTGTTAATTTCCCAACCCCACCTCCCCAAGCTGTCACTATGAAGGCCCCGAATGCTGATGGCATTACACTCGGCCGCTGCCTGGGCCCACTTGTCTGGGGGAAAACGGATGGTGGAAAGGTCTTCTTGGCCGTTAAGACCCCTGCCTGCCCGCCCTGCCATTTTTCCCTCTGAGGCCGGCCTCCTCCACGGAGTCTGCGGTGATCAAATCGCCCTGGCCTGCTGGACACCGCCCCCTCCCGGCCTCGTGCCGCTAGGGCCCAGCAGTCCTGCCTCTCTTCCCTGCCCTCCACCCTCACCCCACCCACTGCCCACTCACCTGCTCGAGTGGCCAGACCCACCAAGGTCAGGATGGCCCAGAAGCTGGCCCAGGACCCGGGCTTGGTATAGCCCAGCCGAAGCATCTTTGTGCCCCGCCCCTGAGCTCGCTGGAGGGACCTCGAAGCCCAGACCACTGTGCTCACATCCCTCCTCCTTATATAGGATTCAGCACAAGGGGATGGCACCCCCCTTCCGGGCCAGCTTCCCTCCCCCCACCCAGCCTCTGCTTCGGATTGGTGGAAACTGGCCCCAGCTGTTGCCCAGGCAACCACTTAAGCCAGAGAGCGGCGGCCTGGGGCTATTGTGCTGCCTGCGGGCCCCCGAGGGGGACAGATCCGGCACCCTCCCCCACATCTTCTACCACCCAGCGGAGCTGGTCCTTTCTCTCCTGGGAGGTTTTAGGCTCTCCAAAGGGCAGGCAAGGGGCTCCAGGACCTCTGGCAGCTGCTGGCCCAGAGGGTCCCAGTCCCCTCCCCCAATCCCCAGGCACAGTCTCCGTCCTGGCCCAGAATGCGCTTGGCAGCATCTTGGCTAAAGTGCCATGGTGAGCGGGCTGCAAAGAAGGCCCCGGAAGAGAAGAGGGAAGAGCTGCTTGGGCCCCCATCCCTCCCCCTCTTCCATTTTGGGGTGGGCTAGGTCTTCAGGGAGGAGAGCAAGGGTCTCGAATAGGGGCCTGTGGGGTAACTCGTATCACTTTCGTGTTCCTTGTCGAAGCCTGTTCCCTGCATGCTCTGGGAAGGGTGATGGGCCTTTCAAGAGGCCCCCTGGGGACTGGGACCATCATCCTCCAGGATCAAGGTGAGCTAAGGTGGCAGGGCTGGGCACAGCAGAAGCACCCTGGGCTGGGCACCACTGCACGGGAGGCCCTCTGTCCAGAGCAGGGCTGGCCCTCAGCAGACAGCCCACCCCCGGCCCAACTGGCACAAAGCTGAGCATAGGGACTGGAGATGCTGAGGTGGCCACCTGTCTGCCCTGTCACTTCCTTTAATTCACCTTTCCTGAGTGCCTCGGTCTCTAGGCTCATCTCTTGGAAGGCTTCTTTTACCTGCTTCTGTCTAACTTCCAAATGTAATTTTTCCCTTCCCAGAGTTCCAAGGAGACACACGGCAGACAAGTGTGTAGGAGAAACTGAGGCAGAGAGCTGGGTGGGTTGGTGCACAGGAGTGCTCTTCTAAATCCAAAGGAACAGGGAGCGGAGGGTGGGGCCTAGAACTCAAGGGCTTTGGGTGTGTCCGTGTGTCCTGTGGAGGCCTCACCTTTCCGGGAACGGGGTGGGGCCCGGCCCAGCTCTTCCGGGGAGGGACTCCTTCAGGGTTGATGAGCTGAAGTGGGGGGGCTCCAAATAGATCCAGCTCAGTTTCCCCCAAGGCTGAGTCCTTGACTGGGGGTGGAGCCTGCCCTCGCTCGCGGTCTGGATCCCAGGCACCAGCTCCGTGCATTGATTTCTGCTCCCGGCTGGCACAGCACAGAGACTCCTACAGCCCCACCCCCTCTCCAGCGCCGCAGAGAGAGCAAGAATTGGGTCTGGCACCTGCCTCATCCGGGTTGGCAGAGATGGAACCATCCAGCCCAGCGGAAACCCCTCCCGGCTGCCCTGACCTTCACGCCTGGCTCCCCTCATCCAGATCCACCAACCCTTGGCTGCCTGCCTGCCCTTCCCATGGACTGTACCACCTCCCCGGCCCGGCCCAGCAAGACAGATCCTCAGTGTGATGGGGTTCGGGGCCTCTGAGAGCATCCCTGCTTCCACGGGCAATGCTTTTCGGCAGGAATGTTATTGGCGATAAGGAGATGAGGGCAAGAGAACCCACTACTCAGAAAACCAGCTTTCCATAAACACGTTTCTTAACTCCAGACTCACCCAGGCTGCATCTGTCTTTCTGGAAGCATAGCCCATGTTCATGGGAATCTCCCATGCTCTACTTAGAAGCCAGGACACCTGTATTTTCTAAGCATGCTGGGTGATTGTCACGCACACCCCCAAGCTAAGATTTATCTCCCAGAGTTAGACGGATGCCATTTCAAGGGTACAGGGATCGCGAGGCCCCAGATTACCAAGAACACTCAGAAAAGTCACCTCCGACCCGCCCCCACCTCTGAGAGGCCCCACCTCCTACAATTACTGACTTCATTGCCCCTAAACCTCCTTGAATGATTTAGAACTGGCTTTCCAGGGGCACCTGGGTGGCTCAGTCAATTAAGCGTCTGAGTTCAGCTCAGGTCATGATTGCATAGTTCATGGGTTCAAGCCCCAACGTCAGGTTCTGTGCTGACAGCTCGGAGCCTGGGGCCTGCTTGGGATTCTGTGTCTCCCTCTCTCTCTGCCCCTCCCTCCCGCTCACACTCTGTCTCTGTCTCTCTCAGAAAATAAATAAACATTTAAAAATTTTTAAAGGAAGGAAGGAAGAAGGAAAGAAAGAAAGGAAGGAAGGAAGGAAGGAAGGAAGGAAGGAAGGAAGGAGCTGACTTTCCAGAAACAGCCATTCTCTGTCCTCAGTTTCTTAGTCTGACACTTGCTGGGCCGTGTGCATGCGTGTGTATGTGTGGTGTGTGTGCATACACATGCACGCATGTGCGTAGCGTGTGAGATCTGGGAGCAGGAGAGAGAAAGGAGAGCATTTGCCCTACACAGCCATCGAGAGAGAGGATCTGAGACACTCCACTTTCTTTCCACGGGGTTTCTGTGAATCTGGAAACTCCTTAATGTCTTGAGAGCAAGTCTGATGAGCTCACGGGCTACAACAATTCCCAGACAAGTGCTACTTCCTGCCTGAGACAAAAAGTGTTTATAACCTAAGTGACTTGTCTGAGATCTCACGGTCAGCCAGGATGCCAATGCCACTTTTCTGCTTGATTTTTCCTCCCATGACCCTATGATGTCTTTTCTGGGAAGCTGTTTCAGACAGAAATGATACCTGTTGGGTAAGGAATCTCTAGGGCTGTAAAAGCAACTGAAAATTCTTGCAAGCTTGGGGCAGGATGATTTTTCTGAATCTGCAGAGTGGGTGATCAGACACTGGATGGGGGTAATACCCAACCCCGGAGCGATGAGCCCCCAGACCCAACTCTACCTACAGGGCAGACTCCTTTCCATCTATAACATCTCCCTTCCGGAGCCAGGATGCCTTTAAACACTTAGACTGGGGAGCAGGGGATCATGAGTATAGGTTCCAGAACCACCCCCACCCCCACCGTGTACTCAGAGGGGCACACTAATAATAAACAAGAAGGAATCTTTCCCTAAAGCTCCTGAAAGCTTCCCGGAAGCCAGGCGCTCCCGTCATGGTGGCAGATTGTTTTCCTGCCCCCAGCACGTGCTACCTTGCCGTTCCCCTGAACTGCAATGCCCTTCCCTGTCTGAGTGCTCTGTCTGAACCACATCCCCCTCTCCACAAAGTCTGAGCTCACAGTGGCCTCTTGCTGCCCCAGCGCCATTTCTTCTCGGTGAGGGAGTGACAGGTGAACAGCTCTGGGGGAGGAACAAACCTGAGTTCAAATTCCACCGGCCACCTTGTGGCTCTGTGGTCCTAGCCTAGTTGCCTAACTTCTCTGAGCCTCGGGCCCCTCTTGTGTCAAACAGAGGTCACCAGAGTTAGCCTGTGGGGCTGCCATGAGGGTGAAAAGTGTAGGAACAAGAGTAAGTGCTCAGGGGCGCCCGGTGGGGGGGGCTCAGTCAGTTGAGCGGCCGACTTCAGCTCAGGTCATGGTCTCGCGGTTCGTGAGTTCGAGCCCCGCTTCAGGCTCCGTGCTGACAGCTCAGAGCCTGGAGCCTGCTCTGGATTCTGTATCTCCCTCTCTCTCTCTCTGCTCCTCCCCTACTTGCGCTCTGTCTCTTTCTCAAAAATAAACAAACATTAAAAAAAATAAATGAAAGGCCCTCACACATGTTGGTCTTTGGTCTTTTCAACTTGACTGTAAGCAGCTCCTTGTTCACCCATAGCCTCGTGGGGCAGGGAGGTGGTGGCTTAGGGAACTATCTGTGCTTCTGGCATTCTCTGGAGCTAGGGGCTGGGACAAGGCCTCGGGACCTGAGTGGGCGGCACATGCTCTGGTCCTGCTTTGCCCCCCAGAGATCCTGGCGGAAGCCAGTGGACTCTCTGGAGGCCTGCAGGGTCAGGACACGGCCACCAGGGGGCAGCAAGTCCCCTGTGATAGCCCAGAGTGGATGTGAAGGTAGAAGTGGGGACAAGGGTCCAGGTGGCCTCTCAGCCCCAGATGTGGGAGCTAACTTAGGAAGCCCAGAAGCCAGCACCGCTGCATTCCCAGAGGCGGGCAGGGGAAGTGATTCCAGGCTTGGCCTCAGCTCTCCTCTCTGTCAATGCACACGTTTGTCCCTGGTGCCCACCCGGGGCTGCACTGGTCACTACCCGAAGGGGGTGGCGGGGGGGAGCCCGTGGGCACAGATTCCAGCCTCTCCAGAGCGCTCGCTGCACCTGCTGGTGTTTGTTTGCCAGTGACTGATATTCCTGGGGCGGGGGTGGGGCGGGATGATCTGTTTCACCGAGGCTGGAAAAACAACAGCTTGTGGGGGCCACTGGGTCTGGGTTTCCCTGAGTGGCCACTGTCATCACTGCACACGGCTTCCTGCCATCCTTCCAGGCCAGTGGCCCCCAGACAGCCTCTTCCTGGTCCCACTGCCTGCTGTCGCTGCTGGACTGACCCCTTCAAACGGGGCCCATAAGGCCCCTTTCTAGATCTGGGCCCTGCCCATGGTGGCCTCACCCCTTCCTGCCCTGTAGCGGTCCCCCCAGCCCTGAAGATGGAATCCTTCCTTCTGCCCTGAAATCCTCACCGCCCCCCTCCCCCGGCCCCAGAGTGCCATGGACCATGAGGCAGCCTATCTAGAGCCCCAATCCAGCCCCCTCCTCAAGGCCTCCCTCCCAGCCTGACCCCTTCCCTGCCTGAACCCTGGGGGTTCCCAGTTTGCTCTCAGAGGCATCCACTGTATAGACTCATTCCCTCCCCCCGCCCCCAGAGCCTCAGCCCCACCCTTTCCTTCCTCCTCCTCCCTCCTCCCACCACCGACCTCTCTGTATTGACCAGCTAGGTCTCAGTGCCGCAGGAAGAATCGTGGGACAAACCACCCCTTGGAAAGCTGGTGATGCCGGAAGCTGCGGGGATCCCCCCGCCAAAATCCAGGAGGTGACATAGGACTCAGGACCCAGGAGCATGACGCTTGAGGGGCGAGAGGCAGGTAAAGTATCCAGAACAGGCCAGGAAGGGAGAGGACAGTGGCCGGCAGGTGAAGAACAGGTGAGGAATCTAGAAGCTTGAAGCTGATCCAAAACGCGCTGAGTGTGGTAGGCGGGGAAACTAGGTTTAGCTGCAGGGGAGGGGTAGTGGGAGGGGAGGCGGGGGTTGTGGGGGGGGGGAACCACTGGAGGGGTGCCTCCATAGGAAATCAAAAGCTGGACCATGAAACCTAAAGACCTACAGTGTGGGCTGAGGGGAGCAAGGACCAGACTATGTGGTCACCTTACTCCTCTGGACTCAGTTTCCCTATCTGGAAACTAGGGCCGCCCCAGCTCCAATAGTGCCAGCCTATGATGGGGGCTGCTCCTTCCAGTAATGTCACTCCTTGGTGGTGGGAGGGGTGTGGCTGTTGAGTCACCGTCAATGAGAATCACCCAGGGTGCTCACTAGAATTATAGCTGCCTGAGCCCCACTCCCGACCCCCTGGCTCAGACCCCCAGGAGCAAGGCCCTGGAACGTGTATTTTCAAAAGGTGCCCCACCCCCACCCTTCTGTGCCGCACAGCCTGTTCCTGGGCCCTGCCTTCCAGGCAGAAAATGCACCTTGAGACATGCAATCGAGAAACAGCATCCATGGGAGCAAGAAACGCCATAGAGGACTTCTTCCCTCTAATGGGGGAGCCAGGCCACCAAGGGGTGGGGTGGGATGGGCCTGGCAATTGGGATTGCCATTTGGCTGGGCCTAGCTGGGGGCGTCTGCACAGAGTAGGGGTGAATAAAGATCTCAGGGTCGGGGTCAGGCTGCAGAGAGAAATCTAAGGCTCTAACTTCATCCTTCCACCCTCCCTAGCTGGCCAGCCTCAAGCCACCCTGGGGCCCCCAGCCAATG
Organism: Panthera onca; assembly: GCF_046562875.1. Classification (NCBI taxonomy): domain Eukaryota; kingdom Metazoa; phylum Chordata; class Mammalia; order Carnivora; family Felidae; genus Panthera; species Panthera onca. The sequence continues at coordinate 9,500,455 of NC_138352.1, forward strand.
GCAGTGGGCCAAGCCAGGAGTTGGAAGGCCATTGGCCAGAAATCCCGGAGAGGTCCCCATGTGTGGCTGGTGTCATCCCTGTCATCTACTACAGCATCCTGCTGGGCCTGGGGCTGCCTGGTGAGTGGGAAGCTGGGGTCTGGAAGTTGGGGGTGGGCAGAAATGGGGCTCCTCCTTCGATGAGTACCCAACCTCTGTGTGGACCCCTGAGACCCAGGATCATGGACTCTCAGGATACCCTTTGACTCTATATGGTGATTTGGCTCGTTGGGGAGCAAAGCACAGTGGGGACTAAAAAATGAAGGGCCAGGATTTGGGGTGCTTAATGGCTAAAGCCAAGGTTTCACCAGAAGGGACAGTCTTTTCTGTACCCAGGAGTGGGCACTGCTGTAGGATGACTAAGTTCATGTAGGACTGCCCTCAACTCAGTCAAAAGCTTCCCGTGCCTTCCACCGCTTCTGAGAGCAGCAAAGCGGGGGGCAGGTAGGGAAGTGGATGTAAGAAAGAACAGGAGGTCTCCACCTTGGGGAATTACCCACCCCTGCCCGTGTGGAAGGCAGAGGCCTTGCCCTGGGGTGAAGTCAATGGGCCGTGGTGTATGGATGGATAGGGCAGGACTGATCTGGTTAGCCTCTCTGATAAAGTGAGGTTTTACTTTGTTTTGTTTTTAGTTTATGTATTTTGAGAGAGACCTAGAGCACAAGCACAGGAGGGACAGAAAGAGAGAGGGAGAGAGAGAGAGAATCCCAGGCAGACTCTGCTGTCAGCACACAGCCCGATGTGGGGCTCAAACTCATGAACCATGAGATCATGACCCGAGCCAAGATCAAGAGTCAGACACTTAACCGACTGAGCCACCCAGGTGCCCTAAAGTGAGTTTTAAGAAGGACCCGGAAAGAGGAAAAAGGAAGTCTGGGCAAGCAGGCAGGTGGAGAGGGAGATAATAACACCTTGGAAACATGGTCTTAGTAGCCCTTCTAACACCTCTGTCCTCTGCCCCCTGTGACCTCTGTCGCCATCAGTCAACCTCCTGACCACAGTGGCCTTGGCCCGGCTGGCCGCCAGGACCAGGAAGCCCTCCTACTACTACCTTCTGGCGCTCACAGTCTCGGATATCGTCACCCAGGTGGTCATCGTGTTCGTGGGTTTCCTCCTGCAGGGCGCTGTGCTGGCCCGGGAGGTGCCCCGGGCTGTGGTGCGCACGGCCAACATCCTGGAGTTTGCTGCCAACCATGCCTCTGTCTGGATTGCTGTCCTGCTCACGGTCGACCGGTACAGCGCCCTGTGCCATCCCCTGCACCACCGGGCCACCTCATCCCCAGGCCGGACCCGCCAAGCCATTGTCGCTGTCCTCGGTGCTGCCCTGCTGACCGGCATCCCCTTCTACTGGTGGCTGGATGTGTGGAGGGACGCGGACCCCCCCAGCATGATGGATGAGGCCCTCAAGTGGGCTCACTGTCTCATCGTCTACTTCATCCCTTGTGGCGTTTTCCTGGTCACCAACTCGGCCATCATCTGCCGGCTGCGGAGGAGGAGCCAGAGTGGGCTGCGGCCCCGGGTGGGCAAGGGTACAGCTATCCTCCTGGGCGTCACCACGCTCTTCACCCTCCTTTGGGCACCCCGGATCTTTGTCATGCTCTACCACCTGTATGTGGCCCCTGTCCACCGGGACTGGAGGGTCCACCTGGCCTTGGATGTGGCCAACATGGCGGCCATGCTCAACACAGCAGTCAACTTCAGCCTCTACTGCTTTGTCAGCAAGACTTTCCGGGCCACCATCCGAGAGGTCATCCATGATGCCCACCTGCCCTGCATCCTGGGGTCACAGCCAGAGGGCATGGTGGTGGAACCTGTGCTAAAGCCCCCGGGAATTCCCAAAGGGGCAGAATTGTAGAGAAGGGGCCCAGCCAGGGTGCTCGGGTGTGGCTCAGGGCCAGATATACTGCTGCCTTTGTGGTGTGTGCACAAAACTGTGACACCCTACTTTGCAACTAGGGGTCGGGGAAAGGCTCCTTCCTGTGAGGGCAGCTCCCCGGGTGCAGGGGGTACAATTTTTCCAGCTTTCCCATTAGCTTCACCAGCAACTCCCACTTCTTGGGACAAGGAGAGGGCTCTGCCAGGCACAGGCTGATAGTGTCAGCTGCCTTGGCATTCCTTTGTAAGGGACATTTCACCTGGCACGTTATGAAGGCTAGATTGACATTGATTGGATGAGTGAATGAAAGGCAAGATGGATGGATGGATGGATGGATGGATGGATGGACGGACGGATGGACAGACAGGTATGAATGGTTTCCAGCCACCACCACCCCCACCCCTCTCCCCCAGAGCCTATATCTCCCTCCCCGAGTCAATCACTTCTCTGGCTTCCAGTGGCCAGGGTGGAAGGAAGTTATCTGCAGGATTCCAGCATATTCTGGCTGGGGGAACCAAACGTTTTGCTTGGGAAAGGGGATGATCTTAAAGCAGATTAGATGTCCCAGCCCTGGGGCGACAGAACCCCTTGAGTTTCAAGCATCCTGGTTGGATTCCACTTAACTCCCTGCCCTGGAGCCAGAATAGGTTCAGGGGCCCAGAATAGCCTAGGGTTTTCATTGTTGGTGATGAGAAAGGAAGTGCCCTCTCAGCCCAGGGGCAGGAGGATGGGAAGGGAGGATCTAACCCATTCCACTCGGAGGAAGGCCTCTTTCTCCATTATGGGGAGGGAGGAGATGGCCCAGCGGATTGGGTCCCTGGGGCTCTGCCCGCCCCTCCCAGCCTCTCCTGGGCTCTGGGAAAGGCAGCTGGGAGAGATTAGCAGATGCACCTCCCACCTGCTCCAGGCTTTGGGTAAACACATTAGCGGCTGCTTTCTGCTTTCTAGTCAGTCTGGCTGAGCTGACCTTTCCCCCGAATGGGAGGTCCAGGCTGGGGCCCGCCTGCACTCAACCCCTTAGTGGCGTGGCCGAGGCGAAAGAGCCAGAAATGCATGCCATCAGTGCAGAATAAATGCTCAACTTTCCCTCTTTCCTCTTCTCCCCAGAACAAGTGTCCAGGAGGGGACTCTCAGCCACACCCAAAGGGGAAAAAGGCAGGCTCTTCAGCTTTTATCCCTAATTCTAAACTTTATCCGTAATTCTATTTTTTTAAGTTTATTTATCTACTTTTGAGAGAGAGAGCACACACGGGGCAGGGGCAGAGAGAGAGGGAGTCACAGAATCTGAAGCAGGCTCCAGGCTCTGAGCTGTCAACACAGAGCCCAACGTGGGGCTCGAACTCACGAACCGCGAGATCATGACCTGAGCCGAAGTTGGACGCTCCACCAGCCGAGCCCCCCAGGCGCCCCAGACACATTTGGTGGCAAAACCTGACCTGACCTGACCTGACGCAGGGTGATGGGGTGTTGATGCCGGGGTTCCCTGCAGACTCTCTGGGGGTGTGGTTACACCCAACGCAGAGGACAGGCCACGCATGATCTTTCTCTGTTCTGAAAAGTTCTGAATTCTGGTCCCTCTGGTCCCTCTGAATTCTGACACCTCTGGTCCCACAAGAGATGAGTGGTCCTTCAGAGAGATGAGTGGGGACCCACAAGCTCCACCACTGCTGGCACAGCACGGCCCGGGCTGCCCCTGGGTGCGCATAGGGCACCGAGGGCTCCCCCGCAAGCGCCTCCTGGGTGCGGACTGTGAGATTATGACCTGAGCCGAAGTTGGACGCTGAACCGACTGAGCCACCCAGGCGCCCCCCCCCAGGGTGTTAATACTCACACGACCCCAGGTGTACCCACGGGGAGGGGGGCAACATCAGTTTTTCCGAATGGCCCCTGAGTGGTAACCGTCTTAACAGACTGAGGAAGCGGGAGCACGGGGAGGTTAAAGGATGTGGCTCAGGGCCCTCGGCTGGTAACGAGAGCGGCTGCGGATTCCTGGTCCTGTTCCTGCTCCTCCCGGGTGCAGCAGATTAGGAGAAGGGCAGCGTCGGGGATGCTTTGCATCACATAACTTCTTGGTCCTGGACTTACCGGATTTGGGACCCACTGTCATATTTTCCGAATAAGATGTATTAGACAACAGTCCCTTTTAACCACGTTTGTAACCTTTAACAAAACCAAGAGCCCTTCGCCGAAATGTAAATGGAAGTATTGTTACGCAGCTTCCTTTGTGCATCTTGATTATCAACTCTCACCGGCTCCTAGCAGTGGCGAGGTGCCCCCCTTTCTCTTCTTCGCCAACCCATCCGCAGAAATACCTTCGTCTCCCGGAGTCAGCTGTAGATTGTTTCAATTCCACACATTTTTTAATGTTTATTTATTTTTGAGAGAAAGAGACACAGCGTGAGCAGGGGAGGGGCAGAGAGAGAGGGAGACACAGAATCCAAAGCGGGTTCCAGGCTCCGAGCCGTCAGCCCAGAGCCCGACGCGGGGCTTGAACCCACAAACCGTGAGATCATGACCTGAGCCAAAGTCGGCCGCCCAACCGACTGAGCCACCCAGGCGCCCCTGAGAGTACCTTTTAGTTCAGAAAAGCTCTCCTTAGATTCCTACTCTTGATTGAGACGCTGCCCCCCACCCTTTTCCCTGGTTCTCAGGCAGGAGAGCACATGTGCTGTGGCCCAGGTTTCCTGGGTCCCCGTTGTTGCTTCTGTGGCCAACAGAGCTTCCTGTCCTGTCTCCAGGGCTCAGATGCTTGCACAGCTTTCCAGCATAGCCCACCATTCCCTGCTACCTGCACTCGCTCGCCGGGTTCTCCCACGTGGGTGTCAGCACCCGGGACTCCCCGGGCACGCTCGCTCCCCCAGCCCCTGCGCTGCCTCTGCGGATTCATTTCCGGCACCCTGGAGCTTTCCCCTTGAAGGGTTCCACTGCCCTTTCCCCTTTGCCTTTCCATCCAAAAAAGGAGACCCGCTGGTTGGGTAAATGGGGAGCACGGCTGTCCCCGTCCTCCCGGGGTGGGGATTGGGAACAAGGAGAGAGGCTTCTTGGAGGACCTGTTGTTTTCCGCAACCAGGCTGGGGAGGGGCCCCCCCAGAGAGCAAGACTTACTGAATTAAGCCTTGAGCCCTTTGGTCGGCCAGGTTGTAGACGTGCCGGCAGGAACAAGGGATGGTCTGGGACACGGGAGTCTTGGGGGTGGGGGCTTTCCCCATGCCTGCCTCCGTTGTCAATGGTGAAGCTAGAGTTCCGGGGAGGAACATTTGCCTGTCGCTACGGACTCAGACAGCAGGGGGCGCTGCAGGACCGGCTGGATGGAAACCCTCAGGCAGGGCTTGAAATCAGATTTAGAGGAAGAGCCAAGATACTGCAAGGAAAGCGCGCCTGCCTTGGGGCCCAGAGCCAGCAAGGAGTGGTGGGGTGGGAGGGACCAGCTGTTCCTCTTGTCACTCTCTTCCACCCTGAAGCCACGCCAGCTGCCACGCTGGGGTTGGTTAGTCCAGGCAGCCCACGGGTCACTGTAGTTTTCTCAGATCATTCTGGAGGCTGGGATGGCTTCCTGTGCGTGGCACTGTGTGAAGGGCCCTTTCATTGGCCTCCTCCCTCCACCCTCCATGGCAGGGTCCAGCCAGCCCCTCCCGCTGGCCTCAGATTCAGCAGAACTGCCTTCTCCGCTGGGGGGAGGGGGGTGGGGCAGGGAGAGTTTGCCTGAGTTCAGAGCCCCAGGGCCTTGATCAGTGCCCCTGGGGTCCCACCCACCCCACCCTAGTCCAGTTCCACCTGGACCCACCCCCTGGCCAGTGGGTCCTGGCTGGTGGCAGCCACTTGGACATCCAAGGGAGTTTGAGCCTTGGCAGTGGCCCCACATGACAAGGATGGAGGGAAAGGGGCCGGGGAGGTGAGGAGGGAGGGAGACTGCCAAACCCCGCCATGAGTCATGAGCAGAGGTGGGACCCGGGGTGGTTCCATCCATGGCTGGAACCTTCCCTAGAGCTGCTCCAGAGCTCCTCCTCTGGCCACAAAGCAGAAGGGAGAGTCTATGGCCGGCCCACCTTAGTCCCCACCCCACTGAGCTCGCCAGCCTGCAGCCCCCCATTCCTAGCTAGGACGGCCTGGTGAGGCTCGGGGGCAGGTGGAAAGGCAGACCTAGGCTGAGGGTGCCATGCTGGGGTGTTTGCCCACCATTTAGGGAAGAAGGGAAGGTGGAGGCTGATCCAGGGCCAGCCTTCCACGGGACTCCCACTGCCTCCTGTCTGGGGCCACTCCCAGGCCTTCACACCTCTCTGTTCAAGTAGCCTGGAAGGGGGACCCCCTAGCCCCTGTGCCGGGGAGAAGGTGGGCTTCCTGCCATGCACTCCCTCATCTTCTCTGTAAAAGGAGAGCTGAGTGGGTTAGGGCCTGACTTAGCCCCAAGCCACCATGAGATTTGAGCAAAGGAACCCCCCATCCCCGCCCTCCTTTATCACCTTCTGGGCAGGAGCATGAGGGGGCGGTGAAGGCACGGGTGGTCTCCTTCCTATAGGTCCCCCTGGAGCCTGGCTCTAAGATCCCATCCCTCTGGCTGCTGTGAGGGGACGTTCTCCTGCCCTCCAGCTAAGCTGGGCAGAGGCTCCTTGGGCACCACCCCATCTCTGCCCTCTCGTGGCTGCTGGAGGTGAAAGAGTTAACTGGTCTGTGGTGTTTCCTTCCGGGACTTGCCTAGATGTATATTTAGCAGGCAGGGCTAGGAATGCCAAGATGCCCCGGGGGAACTGCAGCCCCTGATTCCCTCAGCACCTCTCGGAGGCTGGGGGTGGGTGAGTGGGTGCTGTGGGGATGGGAGAGTGGAAGGGGAGAGGGTCCTCTAGTTGAAGGGGGCAGGGATGTGTGAGTTGGTTTGGAATGGGAGGCTGTGGTCTCATGGAGGGCGTTCGAGGCCCCGGTGGGGAGGGCGTTGCTCTTTTTCTGTGGGAGGACAGAGTCACCCAGTCTCCCAGGGACGTGGGAGGATTGTTGGGGAACAAGGCTGGGATCGATGGGCAGGGCTGCTGGGAGGGCTCCTTCGACAACCTGCTGAAGTGGCCCTGGGGCCTGGGGATGCAGGAACTGTGTATCTGTGCCAAGGTGTCCCTGCTGGTCCGAGCGCCCACCCGGCTGACTGCAGGTGGCAAGATGGCCATGAGCACCGTGCTGGCGCTGCATTCGGCAGACCCGCAGACTTCATGAGGCCGGGGCTGGGGCAGAAGAGTGCCTCCAAGGGCTCCCCACCCAGAGGGAGAGTGAAGTCAAGGAGGGAATACGGTTGGGGGGGGGCGGGGATAGGGATGCTGATTCCCAAGTATCCAGACTCCGCGTGTGCACCAAGGGGATCTGGTCTTCCAAATCTCTGGACCTCTGGGATGATTGGTCATGGGGACCATGTTTTGTTGGTTCATTTGTTAGTTTCCCAGTGGGGTGTCTGCACCTTCCTGGGACCCATGGGGAATTTGGCAGATCTCAGGGTCCCAGCCCCAGGATCATCTGTCACCCAAGATGACAGAGGGTAACCCTGTCATCTTCCCCCATGAATGGAGCCACTCAGCCAGATCCCAGAGGGCCCCCAACTTGTCCTAGAACTGACCACTGACACTCGCCTGGGGCACCTGCACCTGCCGCTGGCCCTTCCCCACCCGGCAGAGGGATGGGCTCTCGGTTCGCCAGAGCGAGCGACAGGCCCTTCCAGAAAGATCCAGGGATTGTCTGCCACCAAGACATGCCAGTCGTTACTGGTTTTTGTCTGTCTTGGTTCTCCTGACCAGGGGGCACCACCTTTCTAGAATTTTCGGTGCCACAAACTCACATGGAGGCAACTAACCCAAATTCCTTCCCCAGAGTGCCCTCTCTACAAACAATGAAGACAGCTGGCCCTTCTCTGACACCAGTGGCCTGCATGACCTTGGGAAAGTCATTTCCAACCTCAGGGTATTACTTGCAGCACCTTGTACAACACGTAGCATCTTCTGAGCATTTCCCACATTCCAGGCTCCAGGCTTAGTGTTTCGCAGGCACCGTCTTGTAGAATCCTCATGGTAACACTACGAGGCAGGAATTATGATGTCCATTTTATAGATGGGCACACTGAGGGTCAAAGAGGTCAAGCAGTTTGCCCAAAGAACACACAACTAGTCAGTGGGGGAGGCAGAGCTCGGATCGGGCCTGTTTATCACTGGGTTCTGTACCTCGAACCACTGGGCAAGGCTTCGGGAGATGCTGGAGGGGGCCCCGAGCCCAGATCCAGAAGGCAGGTGTGAGGGGCAGTCTACACATCCAAGCACACATGAGGCACATGCTCCTTTGTCTAGCTCCCGGAGTCAGGTGAAAACAGTGAGTAGTTGGGTGTAAAGTTGGAAAGGCCTCTCTGTATGGCCGGCTGAGCTTCTGAAGGGGCTTGTTAGGACTGTGCTGTAGGAAGATCTGTCTGGTGGGGGGGGGGGGGGCCTACGGAGAGTGGATTGACTCAGGAAGCTGGAGGCCCTTTAGGCCAGCGACATAATCTAGATGAGAGAGGGTGAGAGGCCAGGATGGAGGGGAAGAGAGAGACGCTCCTGCGGGGCCTGCTGAGTTTGGAGGAGACCTGGGGACAGAGACGGGGGAAGGCTCACCCGCTCTGTGGCCCCTGGAGCACTGCTGGGGAGAGAGAAGGTTGTGGAAGGAGCTGTACACAGAGAGAGAAAAGGACCCGTTCCTCCTGTGTTATGACATAATCCCCTGTCATAATCCCTGACGTAATCCCTCCATCACAGGCGCGTATCCACCACCGCATGAACTGGGGTCTTCAGCTCTCCCTGCCCTACTGATCATGCTGTGCCTGTGGGGGCTTAGCCTGGGTGCAGGCACTCAGACGCTGAAACGTCCCCAGAGGTACTCTGAAGGGAAGGGATAGCTGGGGGATGGGCACAGAAAGCCACGTACCCTGGTGGCCCTTGGTAGCCGGGCCTCACCCCTCTTATTTCTTGCTTCCTCTTTTTGCACTGGGGACCGTCCTTATGGTGCTTACGTGGCTGCACGTGAGGAGAACAGGCCTAGAGGAGGCTGCCCCAAATACTGCCCACCTCAGAGCTCAGATCAATGGCCTGGAGCAGGTTCAGATGGCTGAGGTCAAGAGGCTCGCACCATTACCCTTCTCCGAATACCTCCTCTGGTCCTAGCCGGAAACCTTTCTACCTAGAATCTTTCCACCTTGCACTTCTAGAGTTCTGGGCAATTAACCAACTCCCATATCCCCTAACTACTTCTTCTTCTTCTTCTTCTTCTTCTTCTTCTTCTTCTTCTTCTTCTTTTTAAGTGTTTATTTTAAGAGGAGAGGTGGGGGGGGAGAGAGAGAAAATCCCATGCAGGTACAGAGCCCAATGCAGGGTTCGAACTCAGGAACCGTGAGATCATGCCCTGTCGGATGGATGTTTAACCGACCGAGCCACCCAGGCGCCCCTCCTCTAACTTCTTTGACCCCAGTATGGGAGTAAATGAAAGCCACCCCACAGGGGAACAAGCAAAGGCTATCGCTTCAGAGCTTGCTACAAGAAGTCAGCCACCATCGCCCATGTTTGACAGGAACTCAAGGGGGACAGGAGATGGGAAAGCTCATAGTGGAATAAATAGAAGACCCCAGATGTGCCTTGATGGGTGGTCAGCGTCCAGGGAACCTGCAGGGGCTTCACTAGGTACAGAGCATCTTGTGTGGTTGAGGGATTAGGTGCAGATTTGGTTTTTCCCGACAAGAATTCGGGAAGCTGTCACCCATCCATCACACCCAGGCCATTTGGGGGCGATTGATATGGGGTGATTGTTTGGCTTCTGGGATCAGTCCCTAGAGATAGTGGTCTGATTTCCTGCACGCCTGACTCACGGCTAACAGGCTGGCTTCCTGGGCCGGTTCTTGCAAGTCACGATTGGATTCTGGAGCTGCTTGCTGCAGATTGTGGGTCACACAGTTCTATTTTTATGGATGGTCTGGCCATTGTCCATCTGTATAGTCAGTCTGTCACCAACAGCCTGTGAGTACCATCCCAGTTTTTCAGGCAAGCAAACCAGAAATCGGAAAGGTTAGGTGACGGCTTAGTCACAGATACAGTAGGTCTCAGAAGTTGGACAAGAACCCGCAGGTTTTGTGCACAACCTCTTCCTTCCGGTCTTCTTGTTTTCATTAAAAAAAAAATTTTTTTTTTAACGTTTATTCATTTTTGAGAGACAGAGAGAGACAGAGCATGAACAGGCAAGGGGCAGAGAGAAGGAGACACGGATGCTCTCTATCTCTCAAAAATAAATAAACATTGAAAAAAAGAAAGAAATGCAAAAAGACAGTGGCATGTCCTGGCTGGGAGGCACCTACACTAAGAACGGGCTCGTTCCGGGCTGTCTCCCCTCTGGCATCCTGCAGGCCTCTGCGAACTCCTGGGATGAGAGCTGAAACCACAGCCTGAAACTCCTGGGTTCGTGCCAGTTGCCCCTGGGAGGCGAGAGTGGTCTGCCTGCGGCTCTGTCCACCACCCCCCTCCCCGCCCCCGCTCTGCCACCGTTCTAATCAATGTACTGGGGATTCTGGAACATCTCATGGATTGACAGGGGCGGCCGATGGTGGAGGAGGGCTACTTCCTCCCGGGAGCTGGCCTGGCGGTGAGGCCAGGTGGGGGCGGATGGGAGCCTCAGGCCCTGCGGATGGCAGCATTCTAAGGTGACCCCTTGATCCCCGTCCCTGTCCTCAAGAGTGACTCCTTGACTATTGCAGAGGCCACTTTTAGGCTCGAGCATTGGAAACTTAAGCGAGGTAAAAGGGTTCACATCCACCACGGAGCTGACGTTAACAGGCTAGTTAAGTCATTGGCCCTAACCGACCGATGGGCTGACAGCCAGTCGCAGTTCCTAAGGTTACCAAAAAAGGGAAGATTCCACGTGTCCCCATCCTTCCTCCCTCCGCCCCATAACTGTAGCCCCTCACTACTGCCTTGTGGCAGACAGTCTCTCCTCTGTCCTGCCCGCCGCTCCCTTGCAGTGTATTCGATAAACTCCTATGTCTTTTGTTCTGCCTTGGGGGGGATTCTTTCAGGGCCCGTGCCCCACCCCCAACTGGGACGCCCCACAATTATTTTATGTTACACACTAGAAGGGATTTTCCATGTAGGGAGAACCTCACTGCAGGGGAAGGGCTGCAGCCTGAGAGGTCAGGTGACCTGGAGAGTGGGGGTCAGACATCCTGGGAGGCCAGGCGACCTAGGGGTCAGGGGACCTGGCTGCCAGTGTGTATCCTGTTCTGGCCCCAGAGCCCTGGGGCCTCTGCAAACCCCAGTTTCTACATCTGTGAAGTGAGTTGCCTGCCCAAGTAATCTAACCCTACCTATTGTGATCTCGAGATTCTTTTGAGCCCGAGAGAGGCCAGGATTAAGGCCGACTCCCCTGGGCTGTGCTGGTCAGGTGGGTCTAGGTGGCTCCTTGGTTCTGTGGAAAGAGGCAGAAGAAATCACTCCTGAACGCGGACTTCCTGCCGGTCGTGGCCCCACCCCCTCCGGCCTCAGGTCCTCTCTGACCTCAAGGTGGGATGGGCCACACCTAGGAAGGAGAGATTCTGGGTGAACAACAGGTGTGGCTGTTGATTTTTCCAAGGGTTTGGTTCTGCTTCCTGATATCTGCCCGCGCGCACGCGCGCGCGCGCACACACACACACACACACACACACACACACGGGAGGGGTATGCTCACAACTTGACAGTGACCTTCTGAGTCCCAGAGCCTGGGGACCATGGAGTCAGTCCACCTGTTCATGTCACACAAGATTTGCGTGGGGAGGCCGAGCCCGGGGGAAAAGGGAGGGGACTGGTCCCTTGCTGCCACCAGCCACGGCCCTTCTGACTCTGGAGGGGCTCACTGCAGGAGAGGGCAGTGGGCAGGGACGCTCCATGCGGCCTGTGGACATTCCAGGGGCTCTGCGTCTAGACTTTGCCGCCTCTCTCCTTTCTTCCAGAAGGCCGTCTGGTGCAGGGCTTGGTCCCTGAAAAGCTGAGGGAAGAGGCAAACGTCAGGTGGGCTGGGCAGAAGGAGGAGAGGCAGGAAACAAGCAGGGTTTTGAGGATGCAGAGGGGATGGTGTCCTGGAGAAAAGGGAGCAGCATCCGGTGCAGAAGCCACAGGGGACCCGAGGCGACCAGAGGAGAAAGTGCGGAGACGGGGCTTGAAGACAAAAGTCTCCTTTGGCAGAGCTGCTTGGTGCCAGATCAGATTTGACATCGTTTTCGTGGCGGACTCAGTTGTAGATTGTTGGTGCTTCTGGAAAGGAGGCACTTGGCCCAAGGCGGGTCCCTTGACCCGCATCCTTGTCCCCTCCTTCCCCATAGGCGGACCCCTCCCTCTCTATGCAGTCCCGACCCTGTCCCTGCGCAAAGCTCTCCGGTGGCTTCCCAGTGCCCCACGATGACGTCCTGACTCCTCAACCAGCCAGCCCTCCGGGTCTTGACTTCCAGCCTCGCACCCCATCTTCTCCCCGCCCCGCCCCCCGCCCCAGCCAAGCGGTTGGTCCGGTCAGGTTGACTGCGGGGCTCCCAGCAGCTCCTCAGCAACGTGTACGGACAGTACTCTCCATGCTTCCGTGAATGCACACTGGCTGCAGGAATGATAACCATCTGGCCGAGAGGATACTTTCCCTACAGCTTTGAAGTTCCGAGCAGGGCAGACATCACATCCCCGCACACCACTCGGCACCCTTGTGGAGCGGATGTGTCCAGCAGGCTGCACAGTCTGCTCGGCCCCGTGGAATCGAGAGGGCTCCCAGGGCCCTTTACCCCCCACACCCCTTGTTGCCTGCAGAGAACCCTGCCAGGCCTCCTGCTGCCTTACATGGGGTTCCAGGGAAAGGGAAAGGCTGCAAGTCCCGGCAGATGGTTTTCCATGGAACTTTGGGTTAAGGTGACCAAAAGAGACGCCTTCTTCAAGTCCTCCAGGCCCCAGAACTTGCCAACAAGAAGGGAGACCAGGGTCTAGTCAGGTGGGGTGGAGATTCCAGTTCCTGGCGGGAAGCAGGGGGCCACACAAAGGGCTCTTCTGCTCCACGGCCCCAGGAGACGGGCCTTCAGCTAAGAAAACATTTTCAGTGGTTTCTGCTGCAGGTGCCTCCATTCCTGAATAGCTGGAAGGCAGCAGGCCCCAGGTTGGGGTGGGGAGAGGAGGCTCCCCACCTGTCTTTGCTCCCAGGAAAAGGCATCAGAAGGATGTAGACACGTGTTACAGAAAGTGCTGGGAGTGTGTTAAGGGCAGACCCTTGGGGAAGCTGGGAGCCATCAGAGGGACCAGAGGCGGGGCTGGGAAGTGAGGGGGTGGGGCTGGGTTGAGAGGCAGCAGCAAGAGGCCCAGGGGGCAGGACCTCCCCACTCCTCTCACCCCTGCCCTCCCTCATGGCAGACCATCTGTGGGGAACAAACCGGGAGCTGCCTCTCCAGGCTGGGCACCATCTGGGTGGCCAGGAAGTGGGCCAGGAAATGCCAGGGGAGCTGCCAAGTCCTGAAGTCACTGTGCCCAGGCCTGCCCTTCTCTGAGAGGGGGTGTGAGGAGGGCTGGAGAACTGTGGGGCTCTCTTCAGGGCGTGAGACCTGAGTGCGGGGGGGCGGAGGGGCAGGGGTGTTGGGAAGCAAGTCAGGGCCATTAGCAAGCACCCTGATGGCAGCCCCAGCTTCCTTTCTCTCGGGTGCAGAGTGCTCTGTGTAGTGTTGAGCTGCTCCTCAGGGGCGGCCCAGTCTCCATAAGTCTTTGAGAAAAAGGAACTTGCAGGGGCGGCAGAGGGGGGCATTCCTCTCTGTTCTCAGACCTGCACCTGTAAGTCAACCTGCCACCTGCCGAGGCTGGGTGGACCAAGCGGGGCAGCTTTTTGACCAGAAAACAAAAGTCTCTTTAGCTCCAAAGGACCCCGCTCTAGGTCTCGGATGCAAAGCCTCAGGTCCCATGGAGGTCAGAATTCTAAGATGTCCCCACGACCTCCTTCCCTGGGTTTCACTCCTGTGGTTATATTACATTATGTGGCAAAAGGGATTCGAAGCGGAGTTAAGGTGACTCACCAGCTGACCTTCAAACAGGACAGGTATGTGGGTGGGCCTGACTTCATCACATGAGACCTTTAAAAGCAGATTTTCTCTGGTGGCAAAAGGAAAGTCAGATTTCCGAGCATGGGAAGGATTTGATGCGCCATCACCGGCTTTGAAGATGGGGGCTGTGCATGGAAAAGACTGGAGAGCAGCCTCTAGGAACTGAGAAAGACCCCCACCCAACAGCCAGCAAGAAAGTGGGGCTCTTTGTGCTGCAACCCCAGGGAACTGGTTCCACCCACAAACTAAAGGACCCTGGGAGCAGATTATTCCCCAGTAACAGCTCAGCCTGGCCAACACCTGATTTTGGCTTTGAGACCCTAAGCGGAGACCCAGTCAAGCCCACCCCAGACTTCCGACCTACAAAATTATGAGCTAATAAGTGGATGTTGCTACGCCTGTAAGTTTTGTGGTCATTTGTTACTGTGCAATGGAGAGCAGGTGTCTGCACAGGTTGTATATGTTGAGCCCAGGTGAGAAGGAAAAGGCAGCATTCAGATTTTTTCCCAAAACCCCATCCTGCACTCTGGCTGTGCACCTCCTCCACACCGAGGCACCCAAATCTTTGTCCACAGAGCCTCTGCCAGAGGCCCCAGCTCCACTCTGCGGGCCAGAAAGTTTGGACACAAACTGTTTATAGATAGACCCACTGCAGGTGAAAAGCACACACCCCGTCTTAGGCCTAATTATCCAGGTCTCTTAGAAGTTCGCTTCTCTGCTAACTCTCTCCTATATTTCCGTCCAGTTCTGATGCTGCTGGATCTTGCGGTCCTTGGCAACAGTGAGGTGAAGTCCCTTCTGGCAAATTATCTAAGCCAGACTCCCTAGTTTAAGACTCAGATTATCCTTCCAGATAGTTCCTTCAAACTCAGAATGAACTGCTCTCTCCCCAGTCACATGACCTAACTGCCTTGATTTCATCCTGTGGCAGATAGATGGTCAGTGAGCCATCATCAAAATCCCTGCTCTGCTTTCATAGCTTTTGTCATTAAGGAGCAGAAACTACATTTCCCAGCTGCCCTGGCAACCAGGTATGGTCATGTGACTCATCCCCACCAATAGAATGTGAGCAGAAGAGAAGTCAGCGGCTTCTAAGCCAAGGCCAGAAGAAGCAGGTGTGCCCACCCCACCCCCCATACTCCCCTCCCTCCTCTGCCAGCTGGATCTAGACCCTGGGGAATGGCAGGGGACCCAGATGGAAAGAGCTTGGGTCCCTGAATCACCATGTGGAGGAAAGCCATTGGCCCATCAAGAATACCTGCCTTGGGGTGTTACATGACTAAGAAATAGATTTCCAAGGTATTTGAGTCATTATGCCATTATATATAATTTAAACCATTATATAAAACATGAATGATTGCTATATAGTTGGGGGGTCCGTTACAGCTTTCCAGCCCACACTTTACAAAGCACATACATCCCTCCGCTTGGCCCTTCACCCGAATCAAGTTGCACAAGGTGCTGACTAACCTGGGGTGAGAGCCTCCAACTATCTCTCTGTATTTTGCTTTCCTTGGCTGGCTCCCGTTCCCGCCTTGATACTCACCGTCTGCTTACGCCAAAGTCTGGCTGACTCAGCTGGCCTGGGCTGCCATCCGTCTGCTGCCAGTGAGGGCCTGGCTCCCAGAAAAAATGCACATCTATTCCCCAAAACATAGGCTTCTTATTTTTCAGCAAAGGTGGTGCAGCAATATATTTGGAGAAGCGAGCTGCTTGCTATTTGGCGCACGGCTGCTGGTTACTTTGGGACGCGGCCAGGGAGCACACAGCCTTAATTCTCTAAGCAAGAGCCTCTGGTGATTGGGGAAGAGCGGGGTACTGGAGAGGGGAGGAAACCAGAAGGAGGTGACAATTCTCTCAGAAAGCAATTAAGCATTTCTTGGTGCCCTCGGGGACAGCCTCAACTTTTGTACGTTTCCCCCAGGGAGGCTGGGGAGGGGCCGGGGGAGGGGAGGAGAGTATCTGTAGCAATAGTTCTTGAAAACTCTGCTTTGTGATGTGGCCACAACTGAGAAGCTCGCTGCAGGAAGGCAGCCTCCTCTTGCCCACTGTCCGGTGATGTTCCCTCCGGCACAGAGCAGCATCTTGTGGGGGGGGGGGGGGGTGGTGGAATGGACCAGCAATGAGGTCCAAGATACAAGGGGGCCCCTCCCTGGGTCCATCGCTGAAGAACGCTCCAGCAGAGAAGACAGGCCGGACTGTGGGTGGTGGTGCAGCCTAGGACAGGCCCCGGGCTCCACTATAGGTCACAGATGCCACGGCCCAGCTCTCCTGTGGGGTCAGATGCCCCGGAGGTCATAAACTTACACAGCAGCCCTGTGCTTCGAAGGGCTCCAGGATGACTCTGCCTCAGCAATCTCCAGTGCAAATTTGCATTTTGTTTGAGTCTGGAAATCACGGCGGCAGACTCCCCAGGGCCCAGGAATCTAGCCACTGGCTCCTCCTGGCATCTTCTGTCCGGGAGCAAGAAGCTACCAGATGCATAGGGCGGCAGTGAGGTTAAATTACAGCGATGTGACCTGGGCTGCCCCACGGACGCTGAGCCACCTCTCAGAGAGGGCCGGCGAGGGTACCCGGCCTCCCCGCGCCCCTCGCTAGTCGTCTGAACCCTCCACGTGCAACAAGGGGTACCTCTACTTCCAACTCCAGGCCGGGATTAGCACCAGCCCCGAACTGGTGAACAGAGCAGCCCTGGGGTGCGTGCATCTCATGCAAGATGCCTTTGGAGGTTTCTGCTGAGAATCTTTCCCCAACTTTCCCAACTCCTTCACCATGGCTCACCGCACACCCTGCCCAGAGAGCCTTTCCCAACAACAAAATCCTCCCTCCCCTATGCCTGACCGGGACCCTCTCACTCTGTCACTTGCAGCTTAGGACTTTGCTCATGTGTTCCTTCCAAATGTCCCCTCTCCAAATCTAGCTGAGATCTTTCCATGCCTAGTTTGTAAACTTGTCTGCCCTGACCCCCACCTGTGCACCCCATCTCTCCCAGGAGGACCAGGGAGCCCGGATTTGACAGGTGCAATGATCCGGTGTGCACGGGTGCCAGATGCCCACAGAGAATGCCAGAGACCAAGGTCTTCCCAGGACTGGCAGCTCGGATGGCTCCCGGAGCAGAAATAACCCGAGACTGCTGCCCTTTCCTTCTTGAGTGACTCAGCAAGAAGCTGGGGGACAGAAACACAAACCTGGTCCTGGATCTTGCAGGGGGGCTAGCAGGCAAGGCGGAAAGGACCTAGTCCACGGCTAGGCACTAAAAAGATGCTCAACCTCACTTAGAATGCAAGAGTCAAATGAAAGTGACACTCAGGCCCCATTTTCCACTGAGCAGATTGGCAAAGATCAAAGGTTTGACAATGGCCCGAACTGGCAAAGGTGGAGAAGGATGTTCTCGTGCTTTGCCAGCAATATCATAAACCCACACAACCTCCATGGAGGGCGATTTGGCAATACCTGCCGAATGCACAGATTCTGCGACCCAGCAATTCCATTTCTAGAAAAGTAACGCCCAGTTGTGCACGTGCATTTGTGAAATGACCTAGAGGCGTGGTTTACGGGAATGACGAGGGATCCGGGGTGCTGTCCTCAGGGGACGGACTCCACACTTACGGTATGCCCAGGTGACAGGATGCAGCAGCCAGAACAAAGAATTAGAACCACTGATGTCCGGATCCGGAGACATGTCCCAGTTACGGTGTAAAGTGGGAAAACTAAAGAAAAGCAAGGCAGGAGCTGAAGAGACTACAGATGGCTGGTTTCAATGATCAATTACGAATGAATGAATGAATGAATGAATGAACGAATGAATGAATGAATGAACAAATGACTTGGCATGCTACCATTTGGTAAAAAGCGTAAAAGAAAAACAGTGCAGGGGCGCCTGGGTGGCTCAGTGGGTTGAGCATCCGACTCTTGGTTTTGGCTCAGGTCATGATCTCATGGTTCGTGAGTTCAAGCCCCGCACTGGGCTCTGTGCTGATCTTGCAGAGCCTGCTTGGGATTCTCTCTCCCTCTCTCTCTGCCCCTCCATGCACATCCTCCTATCTCTCTCAGAATAAATAAGCAAACTAAAAAAAAAAAAAAAAAAAAAAAAAGGATAGAAAAACAATGCATATGCTTGTCCGGTTGTAGGTGCTAAAGAACATCTCTGGATGGGTACCTAAGAAATTGCTTTCATCAGTTACATGGGAGTGAACATTTTCATCATCTACCTTTCTGTAAGTTTAAATGTTTGAACTGTGACTATATTACCTATTGGAAAAGAAAATACAGTTGCCACTCTGTGGGCCCCACTCTGGAATGGAATGGAATGGAATGGAATGGAATGGAATGGAATGCTCCCAGAACTCGGGAGGCCAGCAAGTTCCAGAACAGAGGGAGGAGGTGGACGAGAGCTATCATCCCATCTCACGGTCACGTGGAGGGTTACTTTTTACAGACTGCTTCATTCATGCTGCGCACTCAGTCCTCAGGACAGTCCCTTTCTTTCTGATGAAGAAATGGAGGCCCAGAGAGGTGAAGTGATTTCTCAGAAGTCACACAGCAAGTGGTTGAGCCCGGACTTGCATCCAGGTTTTCTGCCTCCCCCTCATAAGCCTTTTCCTGCCTCACCCTGTGGCCGGAGAGTACTGGGGACTCAGGTCACTGCTGTGATATTCTTTTAAATGTTTATTTTTGAAAGAGAGGCAGAGAGAGAGGGAGACTGAGGATCCAGGCTCTGTACTGACAGCACAGAGGTGGGGCTCAACTCACGAACCCCGAGACCGTGACCTGAGCTGAAGTCGGACGCTTAACCGACTGAGCCACCCAGGCGCCCCTACCTAGAACATCTCCACCTAGAACATGAGCCAGGCCGCCGTGCTTACTGGTTCAGGCTCCAGCTGTGATGTCAGAGGCCAGCCTCGAATTCTGGGTCTGCCGCATCCCGCCTGGGTGACGTAGGGGAAGTGGCTTATTGGGCCGACACTCGGTCACTTCATCTGTGAAGCAGGAACAAGAATGCCATCCACTTCAGAGGGTTGTCGTGAGGATTAAATGGGCTGAGTGCCAAGAGAACAGTAGCCTGGAAGTAGGAACAGGCTAGGCTTCCCGCGGCCCGGAGTTGCCCTCTGAGATGGCCCCACTGGGAGCCGTCTACTTCTCAGGAATCTTGCACAAAACAAAAGGAAAAGCATTTTGCATTCACTGTAGTGTTGGTCCTGCACTGTGGGCCTCCAGGCCCTCCTTCTTGTGTTCTGTTCTCTCTCCCTCCTTCTATCCCCACTCTATCCTGCCCTCCTTGCTTCTGCCCAGCTCTCAGCAGCCCTCAGGGATGCACGGAGACCCGGACAGCCTCCCTAGCAGAGAAAGGAGGCCACACGTGGCTGTCTGCCCCTTCTCCCCTCCGCCCTCCACTCCCACTTAAACATCCCAGACCTGTCTTCTTTGGAAATTATAATCAACCAGAAAAAGGCGAATAGGAAGGAAGAAGGCAACTAGAGGCCAATTTTTCCTCTCCCTTTCTCCACTAAACAGGTTTGACCCACAGCCTTTAGCTAGATAGCACCTCCATACCACGATCTTTAAAAACATTTTTTTTATATTTATTTATTTTTGAGAGAGAGCAAGACAGAGCATGAGTGGGGGAGGGGCAGAGAGAGAAGGAGACACAGGATCCGAAGCAGGCTCCAGGCTCCGAGCTGTCAGCACAGAGCCCGACGCGGGGCTCGAACCCACACACCATAAGATCATGACCTGAACTGAAGTCGGATGCTTGACTAAGCCACCCGGGCGCCCCACCACCACCATTTTTTTAAAAACAAAACAAAAGTTTCTCTCTCTCATCTAATGGTCTGAAGGGGGTAGTCTCCTCTGTCAGTGCCTCTCTACTCCACAGAGACCTTCCAGGAACCAGGCACTTTCCACCTTGCGGCTGGGCTGTTTGCTAAGACACCGGCTTCTGGGGGTTGAAACCGACCGACGGCCCCCGGGTCTCTGGGCCTTTCCGCCAAGTTTGCAGTTTCACAGCCTGAGGTGCCGTTTTTGCCACGTTAAAGGGGGTCCAAGCAAGTGCAAGTGTACATCCCATGGAAGATAGCTCTGCACACAAAAAGGGGTGCCCTCTCCGGACAGATGCGGAGGCAGCAGCCCCGTGGAGGACGGGGTAGGGGAAAATGGATTTTGGGTGAAGGAAAACCTGCGCTTTCTTCTGGGCGGACAGAACCCTGGAGTGAGGACTTCACCGCGACGTCCATGAGCCAGGCACGCAGCGCGGTGCTGTTGTGGCGAAGCCTTCCCCCTGGCCCGCAGCCGGTGCGGGTGCATCTGGGGGTGTCCTCACGTGGGTAGAAGACTGATACCGTCCTTCAAAGGAAGAAAACATTGACAAGAAGAACCATTTCCCTCTTAATTCAGTCTCCCCTTCCCTGCTCCTACTTTATTTTTTAAATCAACCTAGAATAGGGGCGCCTGGGTGGCTCAGTCAGTTGAAAGCCCGACTTCAGCTCAGGTCACAATCTCTCGGTTCATGCCCCGCATCCAGGCTCCCTGCTGTCCCTGCAGAACCCGCTACGGAGCCTCTGTCCCCCTCTCTCTCTGCCCCTCCCCTGCTTGTGCTCTCTCAAAAAATAAATTAAAAAAAATTTTTTTAACGTTTTATTTATTTTTGAGACAGAGAGAGACAGAGCATGAACGGGGGAGGGGCAGAGAGAGAGGGAGACACAGAATCGGAAGCAGGTTCCGGGCTCTGAGCCATCAGCCCAGAGCCCGACGCGGGGCTCGTACTCACGGACCGTGAGATCGTGACCTGAGCTGAAGTCGGCCGCTTAACCGACTGAGCCACCCAGGCGCCCCAAAAATAAATAAAATATTTTTAAAAAGAAATTATTTAACCTAGAATAAAGCCGACTTTTATCTGTTTTTGGTTTTGTGGCATTTAGATTTGTGTAGCTGCCCACCTCAATCAGGGCAGGACAGTCCCCCCTGTCCCGACAACCCCCCCGCCCCACACACACACACCCTTTCCAGCTTCCCCTTGGGGAGTGGGACCCTCTCCCCACTCCCGGCCCTTGCCTGGCAACCACCGACGTGTTCCTGGAGGTTGTCTTTTTGAATTTTCCCTAGCGACTTCCCCATTCCGCATTCCCACCGACAATGAATGAGAGTTTCAGGTACATCACGTCTCCACCCATGCTTGATATATCAATTTTTAAAATGTCAGCCAATATACTAGATGTATAGAGGCATCTTGTTATGCTTTTAATTTACGCTGCCCTAATGGCTAATGACGCGGAACATCTTTTCATGTGCTTATTCACCATCTGTATGTCCTCTGAAGTGAAGTGTCTGTTCAAGCCTTTTGCACTGTCCTCCTGGCACCAGCCCAGAGGCTCATCAGATCTTGATTTCAAGAGTTTTTGTAGAGCTCGGTCTTCAGCCGCCATCGCCATTGGTGGAAGGGGCCAGAAGCTGTAACCTGCTAATGACTCACATCCAGCCTCACCCAGAGGCTATGTAGGGACCCCACAGTAAGTCCCCTCTTTCACACGAACTCAGGCGTGATCTAAAGCCCCTCCTCTCACCTGGGAAACTGCAAGGGTACATTAGGAGCGCTGTGCCTAGAACAGAGGACAAAGACCAAATGTATTTCTTATTACACCCTGGTACAGACTTTTGATGATGTCCCAACTTCCTTTGTCCTAGCTACAACTTTCACCCTCAGATCAGACTTTGTGTCACTTCTAAGGGAGGAAGAAATGCTGATTTTATAGGAAACTCAAAAACAGCCATTCATTTGCTTCCTGGGAGAACAGATTGTATTTTGCCTGAGGAATATGACAAACTCAAATTTGCTTTCTTTTACTAACTATGGAGTTGGTAAGGGTTTGTAAAAAGATTCACAGGCAAATGAATGCTCTCCACTAGCTCCCAAGGCCAACTCGTGTTCACTCTGACAGCAAAACGGTCTGACTTAGCCTGCAAGATATCACTTATCCATTTGAAGCCTGTTTTTTTAAAGGGTCAGAGAACTTGCCAGAACGCGCACACACATCATTTCTTCTCAAGTGGAGTGGGAATTCATCTTGTCTCGTTCTGTGATTGTTGGGTCTGGATACACTCCCTGCCTCCCAAATCTCTGGATTCTAGAACGGGCGAGGTGACTCAATACCAAACTAAGAGCAATGAAGAAGGTGGAAGGGGGGTCCCTGGTTGCACGGATCTGACCAGCGCCAGGAGTTGGAATGCCTTCTCCCCACTGGCCTCTCTCCTGGGACTGGAGACCTCACTGTCCTTCTGCCCCTCCGCTCCCAGGGTCTCTAGCCTTGCAGCTAGACCCTCAGCTGAGAATTTGACTTCCTCCGGCCCCACTTTGCCGCCTGTTAACTGGCAACTTCGCTATCTGACCTGCCCATCTCATGGAATGATTTCCAGACACAAATGAGCAAGCACAGAAAATATCTGGAAAGCTACTGCCCAAACTGGCTCCTCTAGGGAATGGAATGGGGTTAAGTGGAGAAGGGGGGCGGGCATCAGGGTGTCTTTCGTGTTTAAACAACTCTGGTCTTGTTTCAAAATTTTTGAAAGTATGAATTCCTCTTGTGATAAAAAGAAAAGTTTGTGGATGTTCACAGTGATTAAATGCACTAACATAATAATGCATCTCTCCATCTGGGGGTGTCCTTGAGATCAGACAGGATGGGGATCTGGGTTCCAGGGCAGGTGGCAGAAAGAGAGGGCGTGGCTCCACAGTGGCTGTGAGTCGGCCCCTCCCTCCTTCCTCTGAACCCCAGATACAAGACATATGTTCCTCCCTGGGTATCTGGCCAGACCAGGCTGCAGGCAAGAGCCGTGGTGCCAGAGAGTGGGATGCTGCAGGACAGAATGGAGTCAGCACAGAGCACATTAAAAGAAAATCAATCGCTGGGGCAGCAGCCCACCCGAATGGGGGGCCGGGGGCCGCCACTGTCTTCCTAAAGAGCCAGCTTGTGGAGCTGGGCATGCTGGTGGCTCAGCAGGCGGAGGCCGGCCTGGGCCAACTGTATTCGGTGGCCAAGGGCACAGCCAGGGCCTGGCACACCTTCACCGGACAGCGAGGAGGAATGGGGCCGTGTGCATTTGTACTTGTTTATTTATGTTTGGAGCTCCTCGCCTGTGGGTGTGGGTGCTGACTTCCCCATGTGCTTAGAACCCACCCAGGAGAAGCCCTCCCTGGCTCACAGCCCCTCCCAGGTCTGGGAAGGTGGCTGGGGGCCGGGGGGGTGGGGGGTGCATAATCCATGGGGAACCTAGGATATTCAGGGAAAAGGGACCACATAAGGAGACCGCCACTGTGGTGGGAGGGGAAGAGAGGAAGGAATGGCCTGGAGCCCAAGTCGCTCCAGCTAGCTGCATAAACCAGGTCACTTTAACAGCTGAGCTCAAGTTACAGAGGCTCTCAGCCCCCTCTGCCTGGGACACGAGGGACCAATGGTTCTCTGCTTGAGGCTGTAGCTGCTCAGTGGCCAATGGTGGACTCAGGGTGGGGGTGAGGAACGACCTAGGCCCTGAGTCAGCCCTACCTCAGACCCCAGCCCCGCTCTTGTCCTGAACAAGCCCCACCTGTCAAGTTGGGAGAGACACCAACACATCTCCTCCAACGGGCTGTCTCTTACTCAGAAGAAGAATCTCTTCTCTCCTCCAAGAGCCCAAATAGAAGCCCAGACAGAAACCACCTCATACAGAGAGCGGCCCGAAGACCTCCCTCATTCAGGGCCTGGGAGTCTTCTGCAAAAGGCCAGATGGCCACGTCTTCTACTTCGTGGCCAGGGTCTCCATCACAACCACTCAGCTCCGCCAGGGTAGGTTGAAAGCAGACCACAAATATGTCACCAAATGGGCGTGACTTGTGCTTCAATAAAACTTTATTCATAAAAACAGACGGCGGGCCAGATCTGGCCTGTGGAGTGTTTGCCATTTGCCGACCCCAGCTGTAATTCACCAGACCCTTACCAGGGCAGGTCTGAGCAGCCTTTAGGGTTAGCTGTCTTTCCTAAACTCTCTAAACCTGCATCGGGGTAGCCAAGGTTCCCGGAGCCTGGCTGTCCACCACTGAAAAGAACAGGAGGAATTTGGCGGAGCTGGGGGGTGGGGGGGTGAGCAGGGGGGAAGCAGATGTTTGCTGATCGGACTTCCACCCCCATCCCCTGTAAATGACTTCACCTTTGCCCAATTTTTTTTAATTACATTTATTTATTTTTGAGAGAGGAGCGAGACAGAGTGTGAGCTGGGGAGGGGCAGAGAGAGAGAGAGGGAGACACAGAATCCAAAGCAGGCTCCAGGCTCTGAGCTGTCAGCACAGAGCCCGACGCGGGGCTCTGGGCTCTGATCCACAAACCATGAGATCATGACCTGAGCTGAAGTCAGACATTCAACCGACTGAGCACTCCCCACCCCGGGCGCCCCACCTTTGCCCAATTTTTAAGTTAAACATGAACAGATATCTCCCCAGTGAGCATAGTTGTGGCTCCATAAATCACCGAGGTAGGTATGATGCAGAGATGAACAAGGAGTGATGTGTTTCCAGGGGTATGTGAGTCTAGAGAACTTGCTGGAAGCCTAGGGAGGGGCAGCTGTGGGAGGAGGAGGGAAGGGGGAGGGAGCAGGGCCCAGGAGCCAGATATGTCCACCTCGCCTGGGGCTCAGGGTCAGGCTACAGTGGGAAAAACAGGGTTCCGGCTCAGAGCTGCTGCCACTTACTCACGAATGACCTTGGGCAAGTTACTTAATCTCTCTAAACTTTAGTTTCCTTGTTTTATAAAATGGCGATAAAAATAGTACCTGGTTCCTGGAGCCCCTGAGGTTTAGCTCAGATAACACGGGTAAAGCACTGAACACAACACTTAACGTGTAAGGGCAGGGCCGGACCTGCTGCTTCGGCTGCTGGCGGACTCACTGGCACCTTCCATGGGTCAGGCTTGTGCTAGGAACCGCTAAGTGAAACCTTACTTAATACTCAAGACGACCCTTTGAGGAGGCTCCTATGACCCTGTTAGAGGACAGGCAACTGAAACTCAGGAGCAATGCCTTGCCCAAGGCGCACAGATTTAGCCACAGCCACAAGGAAAACGTGAAAGCACACATCCAAGAAGAGAAGGGTGGACTCAGGAATCTCCTCGGATTCGGTTGGGATAATCGCCGTTTTCACTTTCTAGAGGAAGGGGGGGGGGGGGCTTTGGCCCCTGAGTCACCATCTCAGCCGGAGGCCTGTCTCTCCTGCACCTGCCCTCCTTGCCCAGCAGAACCAAGTGTCCTGGTGGGAAGGTTCTTTGGGGGTTGCTGGGTGAACATGCCATGTGGCCGTGTCCCGACTTAGCTGGTATCTCTCCAAAATTCACGTTCGCCTCAACCTCCGAACGTGATCTTATTTGGAAATAGGGTCTTTACAGATATAATTAAGGTCAGGATTGAGATGAGATCATACTGCATGGAATCGAATGGCAGAGTCCTTATAAGGACTGAAAAAGGAGACATGGGGACTTCGGTGGGAGGCCACTTGAAGACAGAGGCAGAGATAGGAGTGATGCGTCCTCAAGCAAGAGTTGCCCGCAACCAGCAGAGGCTGGGACAGGCATGCAATGGGTTCTCCCTCAGAAGAACTCAACCCTGCCGACACCTCGATCTTGGACTTCTGGCCTCCTGAGCTGGGAGAGAATCATTTTCTGTTCTTTGAAGCCCCCGAGTGCGTGGTGATCGGTTGCCGCAGTCTTGGGAAATTAACACGCCACAGGCGAACTTTTGCGGATGGCTCCCAGTCACACTGGTGCCACCCAGAGTCCCCAGGGACGCTAGTAGGACGGGACAAGAGGCAGGGAGAGGATGCGGGAAGGGGGAAGCTGGTGGGCAGCGCTTGGTTTGGAAAGCCAGGGAGTGTGCTGGCTTTAAGGGGGAGTTTGAGAGGAGCAGCTGCCCGAGCCAGGGAGAGGGGCGAGGTCAGAGAATAAGCAGGAGAGGCTAGGCTGGCGGAGGGCAAGGCTCCATGTCCTCGGTGCCTGAGACAGCGCTGGTGACAAGGTCTCTGTTAAAGAGCTAGAGCCGAGGCAATGAGAGGACCCTCTGGTCGGCTCCCTGTACCACTTCCAGTGGCCCTCCCGCCCCCACGTCGAGGCCTGGGCCCGCCCAGCTGTCCACCGGACCATCCGAAACCGCCCCTCTGAAGCCATCCACCTGCTTGGTCAGAGCTGTGTCAGGATGTGGGAGGGAGGCCAGGCTGGATGCTGGCCACGTATAGGCCTCTATATCACAGCCCTGACCTTGGTGCCCAGGGCCTGGTCCACATTCCTGTTGCCCAGAGCAAACCAGCAGCACCTGGGAGACCAGGAGAGGGGACGAAGGCCGCCTAGTGGCTTTTCAGTGGAGGGGCTTTTCCTGTCCCTGCACTCCAGTCAAAGCTGGGCCCTCTGTGCTGTCACAACCACAGCCCATCTAAACTGGGCAGCTCAGGAGCTGCCGCGCCCCCCCCTCCCCCCTTCCCTCGTATCTGGGCTGCTTTGCCACGCTCTTGACCGTCAGAATATGGCAGAAGAGACGCTGAGCCAGACCTCACCCAGCCCTTGACAGGCCTGGCATTGCCACCAGCCCTTGGGATCACGAATTGCCACTTGAGAAGCCTGGGCCCTACGGCTGGCGAGAGAGGCCCCACAGGGGAGCCCTGCCGAGCTGCCATCTGGGACTGTCAGCCGGGTGGGGCCTTCACACAACCACAGCCCCAGCTGCTGCCTGAGAGACTAGAAGAGACTTAGAGACGACCTCCACCACCAGCGGGGAACCGGCCAGTTGAACCCTGTTGACCCACAAAACCATGAGAGATAAAAATAAATTGTTTTAAGCCACTAAATTTAGAGGTGGCTCATTGACAGAGCCCTTAATGATAGGTGTACTCGGAAAGATCCGTCCCCTCATCCCCGTCCCCAGGCTTATTCGTGGGTGACCTTTGGCACAAGCACCTCCCCACTCCCAAGCCCGCAGTCCCTCCTTGATGATTTGACCCCACAGTCTCCGTGCTCCTTGGTGGTGCTGCTCTTGCTGGGATTGGGAGGAAAATTTTACATCAAAATCAACGAATATGGGGCACCTGGGTGGCTCAGTCGGTTGAGCGTCCAACTTGGGCTCAGGTCACGATCTCGTGGTCTGTGAGTTCGAGCCCTGCGTCGGGCTCTTGGGATTCCGTGTCTCCCTCTCTCTCTGCCCCTCCCCAACTCATGCTCTGTCTCTCTCTCTCTCAAAAATAAGTAGTTAGTAAAACAAATAAAAAATTAAAAAAATAAAAACTAAAATCAATGAATATCTGCGAAGCATCAGTCTGAGGAACTCAAAGAGACACCCGATGCCTTTTATGTGAAGAACTTTAAGTATCTTAGCAAGCAGTCCAGCACGTTGAGTCTCGTTTCACCCATGAAAGTAGCAGGCAGGCCTTATTCCTTTTGTTCTAGAACACGAAGCTACATAAGATCACACAAATATGAGTGACAGAGCCAGGGCTCTGCATCTGTAAAGGGAGAGCTGGTGTGAACCTAGGGGGGGCTTTTGTGACTGCCTCCAGGGACGAGCGCAGTGGATGTGACCCTCGGTGATGTTGGAAGCTGGATCACAAAACGCGAGCTCTCTGCCTCAGTCTCCACGAAGCAGTCAGACCTCCCCACGGCTGCCATGCTGTGAGGAAGGCAAAACCAGCCCACATAAGGAGGCCACACGGGGAGGCCTTGAGGCCACAGGGAGAAAGATGCCTGCTTGCCCCCCCACCCCCACCCCCCACCGGCTGCCTCAGCTCCACACTGTTCCAGCACCGTCGCTATTCAAGCCAGAACAGCACAACCAAGCCCTTCCTGAATTCCTGACCCAAAGAAACCAAGACAGAAGAAAATGGTGGTTGCTGTTTGAAGTCACTAAATGTCGGGGTTATTTGTCGGACGGCAATAGCAGAGTTGGTTGGGGGGCTGGTCTCCCCTCTTTGTCCTAAAAAACCCTCAGAATATGACCCTATTTGGGATAAGGGCTTGTGGGTATAATGAAGATAAAGATCTTGAGATGGGACCATCTTGGATTAAGGTGAGCCCTACATCCAATGGTGAGCGTCCTTATAAGAGACAGGAAAGAAGTCAGAGGCAGAGGCTCGAGTGATGTGGCCACAAGCCAAGGGACGCCGGAGCCACCAGAAGCTGGAAGAGTTAGGGAAGGATCGTCCCCTTTGAGGCTTCAGAGGGAGTGTGGCCCTGCTGACATGTTGATTTGGGACTTCCAGCCTCCTGAGCTGTGAGTGTTCATTCCTGTCATCTATAGACATCTGCGGGGTTAGGC
This sequence comes from Panthera onca, assembly GCF_046562875.1. NCBI lineage: Eukaryota > Metazoa > Chordata > Mammalia > Carnivora > Felidae > Panthera > Panthera onca. The sequence goes on from NC_138352.1 coordinate 9,528,753, forward strand.
AGCCCTAGGGGACTGATGGGACCACAGATTCTGTGCAGAATGTGCTGCTCTCCTGACCTTGTTTTTGATGGCTCCTGAATCAGGTGCAAAACTGATGACAGAAGTGCTCCCTGGGGCGGGGGGAGGGGGACAAGAAGAACAGGAATTTTCTGATCAGGGCTCCTCAGATGATGCACCATGCCCACCCGTGGGCCCCAGCTCGGGGGAGGCTCAGAGCAGATGGCAGGAGGGTGGAGGCAGGAAGTGAAGGAGCCCCCCGCCGTCAGGCATGCTGTCTCCACCCCAGCTCTTTACAGAAAGGTCTGCCTTTTTGTAGGACAGAGGCATCCGGATACTCAGCTGGTTAAGCGTCCGACTTCAGCTCAGCTCAGGTCATGATCTCACGATTCGTGAGTTCGAGGCCCACCTCAGGGTCTGTGCTGACAGCTCAGAGTCTGGAGCCTGATTCAGACTCTGTGTTTCCCTCTCTCTCTCTGCCCCTCCCCTGCTTGTGCTCTGTCTCTCTGTCTCTTAAAGATAAATAAACATTGAAAAAATTGTAAATAAATAAACACTGAAAGGAAGAAAGAAAGAAAGAAAGAAAGAAAGGAAGAAAGAAAGAAAGAAAGAAAGAAAGAAAGAAAGAAAGAAAAGGCAGGCTCCCATAAGACAAACCGAAGCAGGAATGTCTTGTCGGGGGTCTCAAGTTTTTGATCCTAGAGTTCGGGTTACCTCCCTACAATCCTCAGATTTCAACTTTTTGGCAGTGCGTGCCCACAAAGCTTTCCCTCAAAATCTTGTGTGGCTTTGGGACTAAATCACCAGTTGGCATGCGATGCTTTACAAAGGCAGGGACACCGCAGCGGCCTCGGGTCTTGTAAAAGGGACTACAAACTTCAGGGCTGGCAAGGGTCAGGCAGGCAGCATCAGCGAGGGAAGGAGGCTGAGTGTGAGGGGCAAGAGGGGCTGGTGGGGAGTGGGGCAAATGAGTGCTCTTGCTGATGATCGCTGTGGAGGAACGGGGACCCTGAGCTGCCACATCTTCCAGTTTTCTTTTTTTTCCTTCTAATATTTATGTATTTATTGAGAGACAGAGACAGAGCGTGAGTGGGGGGAAGGGCAGAGAGAGGGGGAGTCACAGATTCAGAAGCAGGCTCCAGGCTCCCAGCTGTCAGCACAGAGCCTGACGCGAGGCTTGAACTCAGCAACCATGAGATCATGACCTGAGCCGAAGCAGGACGCTTAACCGACTGAGCCACCCAGGCGCCCCCGTCTTCCAGTTTTCTAAGAGAAGCTGGAAATCCAGATTTTCATGTAAAATCTGATTGAAAAAATTTTTTTTAAGTTTTTTTATTTTATGTTGGGGGGTGGAGGGGAAGAGAGAGGGAGAGAAAGAGAGAGAATCCCAAGCAGGCTATGCACTGTCAGCGCAGAGCCTGATGCAGGACTTGAACTCACAAACTGTGGAAATCGTGACCTGAACCAAAGTCAGATACTTAACCGACTGAGCCACAGGGGCGCCCCTAAAATCTGATTTTTAAATTGTAGTAATCAATTCAAATTTAAAACATCCGGTGGCTAAAACAACATTTCTCTGGGCCAAACTGGGTGTGAGAGCTGCTGTTGTGACTTTTGCCTTTGTGACCATCCAGCTCAGCCGGGCACTGAGCTTAAATCCTATCTCTGCTCCTTCTCTCCTGGATGCCCTCCCACCCCGGTTCCTAGCTGGCCTGGAGTCCTTCCTCCCTTGTCTTTGTTCCCATGGCACCTCGTGTACTTCTGTAACTCCTATCAAGCTGTATCTCAGTGACTGGTTGGCATTATTCTTGCTGATTCAATTATAAATGCTTGGGGGCAGGGACCGTGATTCAGTTGCCTTTGTACCCCGTGCCTGGCACGCTGGGAATATCCAGTAAGGATTCACTGGAATGCACCTGGCAAATTCAGAGGCTGTGGTGGGAAGAGGAGGAGAGACTTGCTGGAGGTCACCTAGCTCACGGGAGGCAGAGCTGGGACTCGAAACCACTTCCTAGCTGCCATTTTCCTGACACACATCGCCGGGTGCCTGGCTTGGCCAAGGAGCCAGTGGGTGCCAGGAACAAGGGGGCTGAATGGTGTTTCTTGGCAGGGTCCCAGGACTCCACCAAGAAACAGCCGTTAGAGCAACAGTGGCTTCAGGAACAGAGAGGGAGACGTGGGCCGGGCAGATGTTTGGGGCAGTCAGGTGAAAAAGGTGTGGGACAGAATCAGCCTCGGGGGCATGACGTGTGCAAGAGAGAATCTGATAGAGACAAATACGGTGGCTAGAATCCAGAATCCACTGGGAAGTATGAGGAAGTTCCAGTGAGAGACAGCAGCCTGGGCTTGGGAAAGTGGCCAGGACACCAGGACTTTCAAAGTGACCTAAAGGCTGCCATCACGATGACAATGGCCTCCAGCAGGAGAGCCGGTCGAACATCAGCTCCCATTATCACCATTTCTGCTGCGATTGCAGACAATATGGACTGACGGTAAGACACATGGCACAGGGCATGTTGTGTGACGGATCGCACCCCCTCACCTGCCTGAAGAGGTGTTGATGTCCCAATTCCCATACCTGCGAATGTGACCTTCTTTGGAATTAGGGTCTTTGCAGATGTAATCACGTTAAGATAAGGTCCTACTGGAGTAGGGTGGGCCCTAAGTCCAGTATGACTACTCTCCTTATAAGGAGGCCATGTAAAGACACACACTGGGAGGGTGCCTGGGTGGCTCAGTCAGTTAAGCATCCAACTTCGTTCAAGTCATGGTCTCACAGTTTGTGAGTTCGAGCCCCGCATCAGGCTCTCTGCCATCAGCACAGAGCCTGCTTCAGATCCTCTGTCCCCCTCTCTCCCTGCCCCTGCCCAGCCCGCGCACATGCTCTCTCTCAAAAAAGAAAGAAAGAAAGAAAGAAAGAAAGAAAGAAAGAAAGAAAGAAAAAAGACATGTTGGGAGAGACCGTGTGACAACAAAACAGAGATTGGAGTGAGGAAACTCTAAGCCCAAGATTGCCACCAGGAGCTGGAAAAGACAAAGAAAGATTCTTCCCTGGAGTCTTCAAAGGGAATGTGGCCCAGCGGATATCTTGATTTGGGGCCCCTGGCCTCCAGACCGGTGAGAGGATATATTTCTCTTGTTTAAAGACACCCAGTCTGTGGTACAATAGCCTTAGCAAACTCCTACAGCATGCTTACATCTATTCTCTGACTTGATTCTCCCGACCACCCTGTTAGCTGCTCTCTGCCACTATCTGTGATAGCCAACCTCCAAGATGGCTCCACTGGCCCCACCAACTTTGTATGTATTTCTTTGTGTATTTCTCTTCCACGCGGAAGAGGGCAAACCTGTGTAACCAATAGGATACTGTGGAAACGACCGTGTGTGCCTTCCATGGCTAAGTTCAGTTTCTGCTTTGCCTTCTTTTAGAGTAACCGCACTGGGCAAAGCCTACAACCATGTCCTGAAGCCACTCAAACAGCCGGTGGAGAGAGGTCTACGTGGAGAGGAACTGAGACGTCCAGCCAACAACCAGCAATGTGTGAGGGCGCCATCATGGAAGTGGATCCTCCAGCCCGGTCCAGCCTCCTGATGAGTGCAGCCCCGTCAACCCTTTGGTGGCAGCCTCATGAGAGACTCTGAGCCAGACACCGCCATCGGCTTCTTGATTCCTGCGTGGGAATTTGTTACACAGCACTGGATAGCCGATACATTTTTTCCTATCCCAATGGTGGCAGTATGCGTCGGAATTAAGAGGCCACATTCTGGAGTCAACTATCGTTTACTAGCTCTTGGCCTTGAACAGACTACATCAGTCTCTCTGAGCTTCCTCATTTACAAGCAGGTAGCATCACTGTAATCTGTATTAGAGACTGTTGGAGGCTCAAAAGACTTAATAACATAACTTATAACAGTCCCTGGCACAGAGTAAACATTGTTGTTATCATATGGGTGAGAAGCAGCCCGAGACAGGTGGACAGATGTCTCCATAGCTACACAGCCAGGTACCCAGAAGTTAGGTTGAGTCTGAACCCAGTCTCTTGACTCCTCGCACAGCGCTCATGGTTTAACTGGGTGACTGAATGTGTACCCTGGGTGAGTCTATGAGGTCTCCAACCCCCTCCCCTGCAGCAGACCATTGCCGCCATGAAGCACTGTCCCCAGCTGGCCACACACGTTGTGCTGGGGGTGGAGGGCAGCCAGTCAGGTCAGACTGTGGCTCTGGCATTGGCCCTGGGAGAACCCCTCAGTCCCTGAAGGAGGAGTGCTGGAAGGGCATGAGACACCAGGTAGCGGCAGGCGGGCACCCTTTGAGGGGCCTTTTCTGGACCACTCTTCATTGCCAGAGCAGGTCCCAGGACAGTGAATGAGTCACTGCTTTCAGCCCGGGTTCGGACATGGCCTGGAAGGCAGGACAACTCTTTTTGAAATGCAATAAGGTATTAGAAAGACAAAGCTGTCGGGAATCAATGTCCACCACGCAGGCTGCTTTCATTCGAGCTGATCAAAGTGACCTTGGACAGCGAAGGCTCAGAAGCCACCAGCTTCCATAGAACAAGTACTCACTCCTCTTTTTTCTCTACGTCTGTGGCTCCCACCCCACATATGACAGCAGGACACCATGAATGGCAAATGAGGCAACGGGGAGAAGGGGCAGAAATATGAAAAAGCCAGCGGCACTTGAAATGTACCTTTGAAAGGGCAAGATCACCTATGGAAACTGGATGCAAAGAACCTCCAGGTGTGCATGTGGCTAATGACCGGCCAGGTGTGTAGCTCTTTGGAAAACATCAGAGAAGCTTACTGGGTGTGGTTCTTCCCAAACTGTCACTGAAGAGTGGCAGAGCGGGCCGCCTCAAAATACGCCTCTATGGCATAAGGATTATGTTGAGCTGATAATTTTGAGAAACAGCAGACGCCTGGAGAAGCTCTGGAAACTGTCAGAGTCACCCTTTTGTAAGGGAAAATTTACATTTATAAAGGAAATCTCCATGTGTAAGGGTGTCGCCCTCTCTGTACCGGGAAGAGAAAGACTAGACTGTAAATTCCTGGGAATCTTATCTCGGGAGAGACACCTGCACAATCTGCATAACAAACGTCAACTCCTATTTACTTGACTTTTCCTGGTCACCTCCCCACCACTGGCCTCCCCCAACGCCTTTCTTTCTTTGGCCTTTAGCTGAAGATAGTATTTAAGGCCTGAATTCTAGGCCACCTCTTGGAGTTACTCATTTCCCATGTATACATGTTTGTTTCCCTCTTATTAATGTGTCTTTTGTCACAGAGTTCCTGGCAGAGGACCTAGAAGGATAGAGGGAAAATCGTTCTTCCCTCCCCTACTTCATCGTGACCCCAAATGCCCCATGGGAGCAGCCAAAGGCTCTTCAGCTGATTTGCTTTTTCTCTGGAGCCTGACCATTTCTAGAAAGAGAAGGTCGGGTGAGAAGGGGCAAGGCCAGACACCAACAGAAAATGACTCAATGATCGCTGCCATTGACCTCCAGGAAGAGGAAACCTACGAGGGGTCAGCTCCAGAAAAAGGGTTTGTGAGGGCTTGTTGTGGGGGCTGGCTCACACTGAGCCCCCTTCCCGCCTCCGGGATCCTCACTTTCCAACAGACAAGAGTCCAGCGACCTGAGGAGCTCCTCACTGTAGTGCTGCCCCCACTGGGAACCCCATGCCCTGCACTCTCGCTGCCTGTCTCTCCATCGAGACCCAGTTCCCAGGGTTGCGTCCACTTAACCAGACTGTTGTGTGACCACATGCCCTCTCGGCCCCCAGTCCTTCTCGTCACATTTCCCTCCGGTGAATGTGTGCTTGTATTCAAGATAGATTTGCATTTTGGGGCGCCTGGATGGCTCAGTCGGTTAAATCCCTTGACCACCATTCGTTCTGTGCATGTTGGATGGTCCTAACAGGGACCAAAAGTGCCCTTTTAAAAATTGCCCGTGTTAAGAATCTCATCGGCGGGGCGCCTGGGTGGCTCCGTTGGTTAAGTGTCCGACTTCGGCTCAGGCCACAATCTCGCAGTTCATGAGTTGGAGCCCCGCGTTGGGCTCTGTGCTGACAGCTCAGAGCCTGGAGCCTGCTTTGGATTCTGTGTCTCCCTCTCTCTCCGCCCCTTCCCTGCTCGCACTCTGTCTCTCTCTTTCTCTCAAAAATAAATAAACTAAAAAAAAAGATAGATTTGTATTTTGGTGGCTTTTAAACTTTATTAGCACAACCATCGTCTGGAGTACTAGTTAAAAGAGAATCGGAATGAGCCTTAAACACTGAGGAACGTCACCCTAATTGGAATGACTTCAGGCAGGGCTGGAAAATATTAGGGGAAAGGGCAGGAGGGCAACACAAAGGAGGCAAAGCCTCATAGTAACTTCCTTTTTTTTTTTTAAGTTTATTTATTATTTATTTCAAGTTTATTTATTATTTATTTATTATTTATTAAGAGAGAGAGAGAGAGAGTGAGGGAGAGGGGCAGAGAGAGGGAGAGAGAAATCCCAAGCAGGTTCCATGCTGTCAGTGCAGCTCAAACCCAAGAACCCCAAGATCATGACCTGAGCCAAAACCAAGAGTCGGATGCTTAATCGACTGAGCCACCCAGGCCCCGCCCCCCCCCCCCCCCCCCCCCCCGCCAGCCATAGTAACTTCCTGACCCTTAATCATGCCTTTAACACAGGAAGGGCCAAGGGTGGGTGTGGGGAGGAATAGAGAAAACCACAAGGTGCTTGTTTCCTGGAACACTTCCCCTGGGGATCTGATCTGTGCTTCCCTATCACCCCCCCCCCCCCCCCCGCCCCTTCCAAGTTCATCCTCCTAAGTCCCTCATTCCCCAGCAGCAGTGAACCCGATCCTTCATGGAGCATGCAGGCCTTCTGTGTTTTGCCTGTATTTCACCTTCCTTTCCTCATAGCTGACTTGAACAATTCTTGGTTTAACCTTGCCTCACTGGTTCTTAAGGTCAGCGTGCACTTGGGGGGTGTGCACCTTGGACAACCACTCTTAGGCTTCTTGGCTTAGAGACTTAGGTTCGATATCCAGAGTGGGACCCAGAAATCTGCTTTTAATAAGTTTGTTAATTTTTTTATGTTTTTTGAATTTTAATTTTTTAAAATTTACATTCAAATTAGTTGGCATATCGTGCAACAATGATTTCAGGAGTAGATTCCCTAGTGTCCCTTACCCATTTAGCCCCTCCCCCTTCCCACAACCCCTCCCATAACCCTCAGTTTGTTCTCCATATTTATGAGTCTCTTCTGTTTTGTCCCCCTCCCTGTTTTTATATTATTTTTGTTTCCCTTCCCTTATGTTCATTTGTTTTGTATCTTAAAGTCCTCATATGAGCGAAGTCATATATTTGTCTTTCTCTGACTAATTTTGCTTAGCATAATACCCTCTGGTCCCATCCACATAGTTGCAAAGGCAAGATTTCGTTCTTTCTGATTGCCGAGTAATACTCCATTGTATATATATACCACATCTTTATCCGTTCATCCATCGATGGACATTTGAGCTCTTTCCATACTTTGGCTATTGCTGATAGTGCTGCTATAAACATGGGGGTGCATGTGTCCCTTCGAAACAGCACACCTGTATCCCTTGGATAAACGCCTAGTAGTGCAGTTGCTGGGTCGTAGGGTAGTTCTATTTTTAGTTTTTTGAGGAACCTCCATACTGTTTTCCAGAGTGGCTGCACCAGCTTGCATTCCCACAGAAATCTGCTTTTTAAACGAACAGTGCAACACAAGGTTGGAGAAAGTCTAAGAACCAGCCTCACCACTGTTTTTGTAAGATGCTCTCTCCCTACGCGATCAGGGAGTGGAGGGAGATGAGCCTGGGGCCAGAACGTCCCAAATCATGGGCATTCCAGCCAAGGGCTCTCTCGGATGTGTGGTTTAGCATAATCTTTACAGCAATCCCACGGGGCAGGGATGACCACCCCATGTCACAGGTGAGCAAGTTCTGTGCTCTCTGGACAACTCTGCGGCTCTTTCTAGTTCTAAAAGTACAGTTTCATGACAGGAGGTCAAATGCCACACATAAGCCTTCTGTCCCTCACCACGTGACCTTGGGTGGGCTGTGTTCCTATCCTGGCCTCCAGTTTCCACACGAGGATAATAAAGCCGGCCCCATCATCTCCGGGGGCTTCTACAGGGGCTATCGAGACACAGGTTAATCACAGGGGGCTTAACTTTGTTGTAACTGGGTTTGATTATGACTCTAACCTTATGTCACCCAAACTCACACTTCATACTTTATTGCTTACATTGCAGAATCAAATCCTGCAGTGTTGATTTTAAAAGAAAAGAAAAAAGGAAGGAAACAGGCTCTCGGAGGGATTCCACGACTGGCTTTCATCGGGAGGGACTGTGTCCGAAAGCCCGAGCAGGGGTTAATGCGGCAGGGTGGGTATGAGGCCGATTGTAAAAGTGAACAAGCAGGGCCACGGTCTGGATGACTGATAGCGAAAACGCAGGCCGTTGCATCAGCGGGCTGGAGTACGGCGGTTTACGGCCAGGTCCCACTTTAGCACAACCACAGCTGCTATTAAGACCCTCAAATGCATCATCAGTGGTTCTGAACTTGGCATAATGACCGAACTCTGCCTTATCATCAGAGGGGAGGAGAAGAACAGTGTGGAAACCAAAGGGGCTGAAATTTCAGCTGCTGCCAGGCGGCCCGGAGCCCCATCACACTCCCAGAATAGCCGGGCTGGGTTCCCGGCAGCCTCCGGCCGCACCGCAGCGGGGCTTCCGGCAAGGGAGACAGAGTCAAGGCCCCAGCAGCGCCGGGGGGATCAGCGGGGACTGGACGCTGCCCAGAAGCCAGCTTGGCTGGAGCGCCCGCCATCCGTGGTGAGTGTGGCGTGTGTGACTCTCCCGTGGCACCCTGGCCTTCTCCCTCACCTCCGGGTCCTGGCTGAGTTCGAGAGTCAGGGTGCCCTCAAATCCCAGGCGGGTGGGGGGGGGATCGGCGGGGGTTTGTGGGCTGCGACTGGGTCTTTTGAATGCCATTGAATGAATTGTGTTGGTGGCTGGCGGGGGCTGGTGAAGGGCTGAGTGGCTCCGAAGGCAGGCTGCCCTGTGTGCAGAGGGGATGTGAGTGACTGTAGGGGCCAGCAGCCACCCGGAGAACAGGGTTGGAGAAGGAAGAAAGGCCTCGAGAGGGAGACACGTGGCCCTGCCATAGGCCAGGCAACTGCTCAGCACAGCATTGCCATGAGGCTGGCTTCTGAAGCGAAGGGACTGTCCCGAGAAGAAAGGGTAGCTGAGAAGAGGCTGGCTGTGCACTCGATGCCAGGTGCTCTGTGGCCAGTGTCCTTCTCCTGTGCAGGCCTGTCCAGATCCTTCACCTATTCATTCCCTCCCAAAGATTTATTGAAGCCCTACTATGGGCAAGGCACCAAGGGAACAGAGATGGGTCAGACACCCATCTTTCCTTCAAAGAGCTTCTACCTGTAAGATGCGTTCATTACTAAGGCAGAAGAGGAAAGAGCCGTATGAGAGGTGACAAAGGCTCTCTGCAGCATGGCCTGGAGACAGGCAATCCAGTGGCATTCCAACAAATGGGTTTTAATCCAGGGCTTGGCCTCAGTCTTTAAATCTGTAAAATGGAGGTAATGATATCGGCTCTATTGAACTCATCAAGCTGTAAGGATCAAATATATAGAGAAGACACTTAAAAGTGTTCTACAGGAGCAAGCCATTATGAGTACTGCGATATCAGACCACCTAGCTTTTCTCTGAACTTCCTGGCCTGGATTTCTGGCCCAGAGGGAGGCAGGGATCTGAGTACATGGTTCACAACAGCTGCAAGGCCAAGGCTAAACCCTGAGCCTGACCTCTCTCTTCAAGAAGGCAGCCTCACTGAGTTGCTGGCCAGTCAATCCAATATTCTGCTGATATTTACTGCCTTTTTGAATTGTGTGTATAAAGCACTATCCTGGAGCTTTGAATGAAATCAGAAGCCATTCCCCACCAAGCCTATCGGGGGTTAGAGAGGCAAGATGTTTATGCAGAAGATATAATGAACAACGCAAAGCAATGCCAGATTAGCAAATTCAAGTTAGATGGGGAGCTCTAGGGGATCCATGGGGTGGGGTCACCAGCAAAACATTCTGCGAGGAGCACAGGACTTTGAACGGGGACTGGTTCAGAGAGACCCAGAGGGGGCAACCCGGACAGAGAATGGGGGGCAGCCTGAGTAAAGCCACAGGAAGGCAAGTCCGGAGCTGACCAGACTTGGGAGCTGAACTCTCGGGCCAGAGTGGCCATTTCCTATAGGGGAAAGGAAGGGGATGAGGCTGGCGTCTGGGTTGAGTGCAGATTGCAGAGGCCTTGAATGCCGAGCGAGCAAGTTTAGTCTTTCACTTCAAGGCAGTGGGAACCAGGGAGGGTGTCAGCAGAGTGCCAGGATGAAGGCAGGGAATGTCCCCCAAAGGACAGGGGTTTGCAGGGTGACTGGAAGTGTTGGGGAGTGGTAGGAAGGCTGCAAGTGAGGTCACCAGTTTGGGGCCATTTAGCTGCTACTAGGTGAAGGATATCCTGTCCCTGAAATGTTCTCAGATGTGGGGGGCGGGAGACCCTTCCTGAAGGTAACAGGGAGCTAGATGGGGCACTGCGTATACATTTCTTTTTTGGTTTCGGAAGGGATTGGTGGGCCGAGGGGCCTGAATCCTTGGGCCTTCTGCTTTGACCCTGGTTCCTAGAGTTACTGCCTGTTGACAGCTACTGTCCAGACCTGGGCACTCAGAAAATCCAGATCTCTTCTCCACTGGGAGTTGGTTAGTGGCCACTGAGCCATGGCCAGAGGCAGCAGGGCGGGGGCGGGGGAGGGGGGGTTGGCGGTTGGCAGAAGCAGATTTGTGGCCAATGTGGATGGGCCTGGCGTCAGGTGACATTCCAGCAGGCTCTGCCCAAAGCCCACTTCCGGGTACAATTCCAGAGGGATCATCCATGGGCAGCCAGTTGCGGTGAATTAGTGTTTAACTTGCCTGCTCCCAGGACCCTGGCTTCCTATTTCTTAAGGTGCTACCTTGGTACCTGGGTCCTTAAAAACAAACAAACAAACAAACAAACAAACAAACAAAAAAACCCAGGGGGCACCTACTATTTCAAGCACCATTCCTATTAGCCTAAGAGAAAAGGAGACTTAGCCAGACAGAGTAGCCTGGGCAGTAACCAGTTAATATGGAGCCTGGGAGCAAGGAGAAGTCAAACGCACAATCTGTTTATCAGCCAGTTGTGGGGCACCCAGCCGCCTGGCACAAGATTCCAGGTACCTACCTGTCAGGGATCCAAGAGCCCCACCCCCAGCTCAATGAGAAACTGTTCTCGCTTCACTGGGGCCAGGCCACAAGACCAAGGGCACTCAACCCCCAGGGACGGGGAGGAGGAAATGACTGCTGAGAGTGATTCCGCCAGCTGAAGCTGCATCCAGGACTCATGCTACCCATGCAAGCGGGTCTCTCTAGGAAGCACAGCTGACCTCTAGCCTCCCCTGGCCACCTGGTGCCCCAAGCCAGGACATGGAATGTAGGGCATTGCTGGCCCCGGGGTGGGGGTTGCGGGGAGACGGACTTTTCCAGAAGGCACTGGGGCTTGCCTGCTTCCCAAGGCCTCCAGCTCTGGGCAGGGAAGGTGCACACTGTTTGCAAGGCCCCTGCTGTGAGGGGAAGGTCTGCAGGGAACCACCCTCCAGGGGCTGCATCTCAACTCTTGCTGCTACTGTCCTGACCTTGAAACAATGGAGCCACCACCACGTGACAGACTCTGGGCCAGACACTGGGGACCCCAGATGAGTGAGACATGCCTCCCTCTTGTGAAAGGCACAGTCTAGTGGAGGGGGGGGGCGGACAACGGTTAACAAGCTTGATGAAGGTACACTAGGGTCATGATACATCAACGATGCATGATGGGCTGTGCGTAAAGGGGCAAGGCCCAGGGTTCTTTCTGGGGAAGGTGAGGAAAGCTTCACAGAGGGAGCCTGGAGCTGAGCTTTGAGGCAGAGTTGATTTTGTAAAAATTTTGGTCACAGGAAGGACAGGATGTTGGAGGAAGAAGGAAAAGCAGAGGTGAAGGCCCAGAGCATAAGGTTATTCTGATAACCGTAAAACAGAATTGAAAGGTCAGAGATGCAGGTTCTAGAAGAGTTTGGGCCCTTTTAGCTGACAGGACTAAGGTTCAGAGGGGGTGCATCAGGAAAGGAGAAGCTGACCTCTGGACACCTGTGAGAGGCAGGCTGTGCGAGGAACATTCTAGATTGGGCTTCATCTGGATGTTACAGAGAGATGTGGGGGAGGGGTTATCATGCCCATGGAGAGGAAAGTGCAGGCAGGGTGCCAGAGAGATATGGTGACTTGCCCAGGTCACACAGCTGGCAGGTGGCAAAGCTGCTTCTGACTCCCAGGCCTTGTCAGTCCCTCAGACAATTGCAGCCATGGATAAAAGTTGTTCTGATGGCCCAGCACGAACTCAAGCACTGTATTAGGGGAGGCGGGGAGCTAGACACTCCCCCACAATCCATCAATCCCGGATCTCTTTGAACAGCGGGCGGGCAGTATCCACCAGGGATGGCTTCCCAAAGTGTTATTTTTTGGTGAAAACCGGGAGTTCATAAAGGCTTAGATGCCTGTGGGTCATTAAACTGGGTGAAGGGCATATGGGGGGTGGGGTGCAGGGGACCCTGTACCTGGAGTCTTGGAAAGCAAAACTTCCCTTCTAGCCAATGCTGGCTGGTCCTGTCCGGAAGCACCCACCCCCGACCACGTGACTCACGGGGTGGGCAGTGACGGCGGTGGGGGCGGTAATCAAGATCTTGACCTCCCATCTAGCCACCCCACATCCAGCTAGGCCCTGCTCAAGGGACTCAAGCTGGGGGCCCCAGGGATCCTAGAGGCTGAAAGGGCCAGGTCATCTGCCCCAAGGGCCTTGCCTTGTTTTGAAGGCAGATCCTGTTCCAGAGTGAGATGGGGTGAAAAGGGACCCAGCAAACCGCTTTCAGAAAACTGCGCTACATTTCCACGGCTATCCACTGCTCAAGGCTGGCAGGCCTCTTCCCAAACTCCCATCGGGTGGCCAGGCACCCCATACCCCAACCTTACCCCTGCCTGGGCAGGGAATGAGGTGGGGGTAGACTTGCCTCTTGGGAGAGGCCTCTGTCCCGGAAGGAGTTCCAGAAGCTTGAAAGCAAACTGAGATGTTGGGTTGGATCCACAGCTCACCGGCTTCCAGCCCATTTCCCCAACCCCGCCCCCCGACTCGCGCTCAGAATTGGCTTTTCACATATGCTAATGAGCAACCCTCCCAGCAAACTGATTTGGGCATTAGCTGTCCTGTTAATGAAAGCTACTGGTCAGAGGCCAGAAGAACTTGCTGGGTCACTCTGGGCTCGCCCTCAGACACTGGAGGGTCGGGGAGACGTGGGGCAGGGGTGGAGTCACGGGAGGGAGACACGGAGTAGGGTACAACTTTGCAGCCGAACGCGCTCTTCCTCTTAATATTTAAAAGGAACGGAAACAATTCAGTGATCACCACACTCCCCAGACCTGCAAGCGAGGGCAAGGCACAGGGACGGAGGCAGGTTCTAGAAAACCAGGGCCCCACCGCCAGCCCCGGCCGCTAAGCAAACATTCCCTCCTGGAGTCGGAAAAGCCGGTGCGCGAGGGGAGGGGCAGGCCTGAGGTTTATCGCTCGGGCAGCTCCCGGTGATTCATGGAGTTTGACTCCTGCTGGTCGTAGATTGAGGCACCCAAACAGCCCCGGAGGTACCCCCTCACCTTTCCCCGCGCCCTCCCACCCCCCCCCCCCCCCCCACCTGGCCACCGCCGGACACCCGCTGCCTCCCCTCCCCCCGCTACCCCTCCTCCCGGGCGCTCCAGGCTGTGCAAACACACCCCGCCGCCCGCCCCGCCACCGGCTGGCTCCGACCGCGCGCTGCTGGCGATCCCCCAGGCAACTCGGCGTCACGAGAACAGCACCCCGGAGACCCGGCGCCCTGCCCTCCCTCCGCGTCCCCTGGGCCCTAGCCAGGCCCAACAACCTCTCCCTTCCCGGTGCGCCGCGGCCCCTCCGGGCCTTCCGTGCCGGCTAACTAGGCCCCTCTGGGCGCCCGCGGAGCCCGCAGCCCCAGGGGAAGGCGGCCGGAAAATCTCCTCTTGTTTACTGGGCCAGGGACGTCCCAGACTGGCTTCGCTTCCCCATTTCTGTAGTTCCCTTTCTGCTGATTCCTGGGGCCGGAGGGGAAAGGGTGGCAACCCGCCGATCCACCCCGAGGCAGGGAGTGGGGGGTGGGGCGCGGAGAGGGGCGGAGGGTATTTGAACTCGTGGAAAAGTCCCGAGGGGTGGACTCGGAGTCAGGGCCGATGCGTCCCGGAGCTCAGGGACCGCGGGGGCCGGGTTAAACACTGTACCTCGGGGAACACGACCGTGAAGGCTAATTAGGACAAGTCGGAACAGGGAACGGGGACGCGGGGAGGGGAGCGCGCGCTCAGAGTTGGACTGAGTCTGGGGCGATCGCAGGAAATCCAGGCGCAGGGGAGTCGGGCCCAGGGCGACGTTTGCTCACTGTCCCGAGTGGACCTGGGCCCGGCCCACGCAGCAGGGACGCTTGCGGTTGGCCCTCCCACGCACCTTTGGTGACCCCGGGGCCGGGGAAGGGCCGCGCGTGGAGGAGGCGGACAGTGGGTGTGTGGTGTGTCCACGTGTTCAAGCTCGGGGAGGGGAGGGGGCGCAGAAGGCGTGACAAAGACGGACTTTGTGTCTGAGTGTGCGCCTCGCTCCAGCCGTGAGCAGCGCGCTGTGCCCGGCGCGTGTGCCTCTCGGGCGAGCCAGGACGAAGGTGACGGAGGCTAGGTGAGACGCACCGAGGTGGCCCCCGCTCCTGTCCGTGTGTGCGCGCTGGGACATGCGGGGCGGGAGAGCCCGCCTGCGAGGTGTGCTGGGCTGCCCCCAAACCGCTTTCCGGAGGGAGAGGCGAGCCCGGAAAGTGAGCGCGCGTGAGTGCGCGCGCCCGCGGGCGGGGGCGTGGCAGTAAACAGCAACAACACTCACTCCAGCTCCGCCAGAAACTCGGTGCTCCCTCCTCGGCCGGAAAGTGCGCCTCGCCGGAGCCTGGAGGTGAGTCGGCTGGGGGAGGGCCGGACGGGCTTTGTTGCTGTGCAAACGGATTGCACATACCTGGAGCGCTGCGGCCGCCCGATAAGCGCTTGAATGGAGGTGATGTCACGGTGATGCCGGCGCCAGCCCACCCTCGCCCGGAGAAAGGAGCCGAGTGCGGGGAGAGGCCAGCACTAGAAGGAGAGACCGAGCGCGGCCAGCTCAGCCCAGGTCCCGGGGAGAGGCAGGCCCTGCGCCCCGAGCCCCGAGCCCCCCGCCCGGGCCCCGCCACCCCAGGCCAGGACTGCGCCTGGCTCCGCGCCCCACGCCGAGTCCCTCTCCCCCCGCCCGCGCCCGGCTTGGCGCCGGAGGTGGCAGAGTCGGGCGGGCGGTGCGTCCCAGGTAAGGACTCCTGCCTTCCCGCTCCGCCCTCCCCTCCGCCGCCTGGGTCGGGCTGGCTGGCGGTGGGTGCGGGCAGAAGCCCGAGGGCGGAGGACAGCGCCAACTCCGCTGGGTCGCAGAAACTTTCCAAACCGGAGCCGGCTGGGGGACGGGGGTGGGGGGAAGCCCGGCGCTGTCCCGAACCCCACAATCGGTGCCCCCTCCACTCCGGCCGCCTCTCTGCGTGAGTCCACCGTCAGCAGTGACTTATGGGCCGGCGCCCTCTCCGGTGCCCGTGGATGGGGAGGGCAGGCTTCTGTGGCCGGAGGGAATCGGTGAGAGAGGCTGGGTCCCTGCTCATTCTGTTCCGAAGGCCGGGGGAGCGCCGGTGTAGACCCCAGGAAGCGGGGAGGGAAATTCTCCGAATCTTCCTGTAGGAAGTTTGCAATCAGACCATCAAAGAGCCTCTACTTCTGGCAGCTTGGCTTCTAGATCCCTGCTCCACTCCCCACCCCCATGGCTTTTCCAGGGCCTTTTGCGGACGCAGGGGCGTTGGGTAGCGCCCCTCCATCCACCCGCCAGCAGTTATACACCTCGGAGAAGCCAGTCATCTCAAAGGTCGCGATCTTGATCCTAAAGCACAGGGACCAGAATGTGTCACAATAGGGTTTTGTGCTTCTGGAGGTCCCCACCTTGTGTCTTTCTATGTTTGGGGTGGGGTGGGGGGGAATGTTGGGAAGTAGGGCACATTCCAGAGTGGCATTCCAGAGCAGACCCTTGGATTGAACACTTCCACGTTTCATAATATTCAGGAAATTTTGGCCCAAAGGCCCACTTGATGTGGAGTCAAGGATGAGATTCCCAGAAGCCCCTCCCTCCCCAACCTGGAGACCCCTGGACCTGAGTAAGATGATATGGCCTAGGTACCTAAGTACCGGACTCCAGAAAGGGGGGGAGGGGAGTGGGGAGAAGGGAAGGAGGTGGGAGCACTGTAGGTAGGTCCTAGTGTTTCTCCTGCTGGTCTTCTCAGTGCTGGCAGATGGGGAGGGGGAGGTAGGAGGATGTTCTGTAGTATCCCTGGGTGAGCTTAGGTGCCTTTGAGGGGGCTATCAAAGGTCATGGCATCCTTAAATGTAACCACTGGCTGTGTGTCTTTATCTTACTCTGTATCCTTGAGCCTAAGAGATTCAGACAGGGGCAGTGAGAAGCCCATGGTGCCCTCTTCAGGATGGTCTCCCAGGCCCTAGGTGTTCTCAGATTCTGATGTGAATGGTAGGGGGTGAGGAAGGGGTTGTTCCAGAAAGGTGAGAGGGCCTGACCGCCTCTGATCAAGCCAGTCAGGGCCAGCTGGGCCTCTGAACCCACCGGTGCCTTGGAGGCCTCTCTGCTTCCCCCTGGAGAGGGAAAGAGGGAGGAAGGGGATTCTGGAACTGGATTGGGCTGACTCAGACCAGAGCTGGGGGCTGCTGAGTAGCGCAGCTGGGGAAAGGCCGATTTCAGAGGTGATTAAAAATATTTGTATGACTGATTCCAGGGAGGTGAAGCAAAAGGGCCCCTTTGTCCAGAAAATAATCTGAGACTGGGCTATGCCGCAGCGGTGGTGTAGGAGAAATTCATGGGGCAGAAAGAAGTCTCCCTCCCCCTCCCGTCCTTGGTTCCACTGAGAATCTTGAAGCAAGGAGATGTGACTCCAGAATGAAGAAGGCAGGGGAGAAATGGGCACCGAGTCTGTTCAGCGAATGTTTTTTAAATGCCTCCTGTGTTCAAGGCACAGCGCCAGGTGTTGCAAGGATGCTAAGATAAACAGGTCTTGTCCAGTGCCCTCCCAAACCTTCCAGCCTCATAGGGGAGACGTACACACAGAATTTTAACCATCAAGGCTCAGAAGACAGCCGGGAAGTGCAGGGCTTAGGGACCTGGTGGAGGGAGAGTCTCTAGGCAGAGCTGGGCCCATTTCTAAAAAGTCCTTCCCCCTTCTCCACCATCTAAAAGATGGCATGGGTTGACTGGCTGAATCTGCACTCCTGGAGGTCAAAGGACCAGTGCTGAACTCTTTTGAGCTTCCTGCTCTAAATCTGCTGGCTTCCAGGGATCGCTGCCCTAGGCCTGAGTTGCTGTATTCCTATGTCTACCCTCACCCTTGAATTTCCAGGGGAATCAGAGAAATGGATTGTATCAGGGTGGGAATGGTTTGTTTCATCTGGGGCTGGTAAGTTTCAGGGCACCTGGGCAGTTTGGTCCCACAAGTTCCTGTTTCCTTCTTTGGAAGTTCCCACACTGGCAGTGCTGAGCAGCTAGGAGGCTGCTGGATGCCATCAGGGTAAAGGCATGTACTCCAAAGCAAGATGGACCCAGAAGAATAAGTGACAGAGGGGTTGCAGAGCTAAATGGGACCGGGCTTGGGGTTTTTTTTATAATGATATGGCTGTTATCAGATATGAACTTGTAGCGAATTGGTATCCTTTCCCCTCACCTCCACCCAGTCCTTAGATGTTATTTTGGAAACGATCTCCCAGACCTGTCCATTATGGCTTGTTACCTTTGGCCTTGATCTTTCAACAGGGGTGAACGTGTCCTCAACAAATCGATTGCCTGTGCTTTTTGCCAGGTTGAAATTGTAAAGCACAGCCCTGGTTATGCCGCCTTGGTGCAAAAAACCAACCTTTCGTGGCTCCTCATTGCCTTCAGAAAAATGCCCCAAACTCCTTCCCTGTAGCATTTCTAGTCTGTTGCTAGCCACCTGCAGTCTCCCTTTACAAACTCAGTTCATACTTGAAGTTGATTAAATACTGAATAAAACACTGTTGAAAGATCTTCTCCATTCTGTCTTTTCTGACCCTTCAGCGCAAGGCTTCCTCCTCTGTGTCTTGTGGCACCTTTTTCTCCCCAGAGGCAAATTCTGTTGTGGGGCACTTATTTTCTCATACCTTATTATGGCTCATATTTTCTCATACCTTATCTCTCATACTGGATTTTAAAAACCATCAAGTCAGGGACTGTATTTGTTCTTCTATGTAGTTTCCAGAGCTTGGGCTTTGTTCCCCTTCCCTCCCCTGGCCCCTCCCCCCTCAGATGCACAGTAAATATTTTCTGATTTAGAATAATCACCTGTTCTAAATGGGGACCCAGCGCAAGGTGGTGGAGGGGGGAGAAGTGCTTGAAGATGTGCAAATACCTGGGGGCCAAATCGGAGTGGCTTTTCTCAGGGCTCACTTCCACATCTCCAACTTGACCACAAGTTCTGGCTGCTTTGCTGTGAGCCCCAAACGCCCAAGATGGGGTTAAATGCTTAGGAACCCATAGCATGTAATCTGCAAATTATATCCCCTGGAGTGGTTCAATGTTCCTCCTTACCCATGAATCCTCTGCTCTTTCTTTCCGGCACTTGTAAATATGGTTTATGCGTTATTGATTTACGATTACACAAAGTCTCCTACAAAAGCTTATTTAAATGTCGATGCAGGGGAAGGCACGGTGCTTTTGCACTACAAGTTAAGAGAAACTGAGCTCTGTGACCATGCAGTTTTTTAGGAACGCAGTAAAGATGTTAGTTTATGAAGAGTTAACGATAGGTCGTATCTGGGGGAAGGAAATAGCAAGCTTAACTGAAAAATGAAGTAGCTCAGAAGGTCGAGATATCGACGGTATTTTCAAGGGGCTTGTAGGATATGTATTAAAGGACTTTGAAAATTGATGCGCTTTTCTTATGTCAATTTCACTTTATCCATGAGTTTCTATTTTCCCTGATCCAGTAACAATACTCTTCCACTTCTCAATTATGGAGAGACGACGTTTCTACTGACTGGGATACAGGACTTTTGTTCACCTGTTAGAAATTGGGTAACGGGGTGGGGGGGGGGCACCTGGGTGCTCAGTTGGTTAAGCATCTGACTGTTGGTTTTGGCTCGGGTCATGGTCTCATGGTTTGTGGGATCGAACCCCACGTCGGACTCTGCTGACAGTGCACAGCCGGCTTGGATATTCTCTCTCCCGCTCTCTCTGACCCTTCACTGCTTGCTCGCTCACCTGCTCGCTCTCTCTCAAAATAAATAAATAAATAAATAAATAAATAAATAAATGAGAGATCAGGTTAACCAGGGATGGTGAAAACATATGGGGGTAGGTATCACCACCCCCAAAGGAGGAAGAAAGGAAGTGGGTGGATCATGCCATTCCCCCACGAGCCACTAGCGGTCATTATCAGCCCAGGAAAGCTTGGTTGCTGTCTTTCTGGAGGGTTCTATAGGACCCCAGAAGTGAGAGAGGAAGAGGCAGGGTTACAACTAGTTACTTGAACATAACAGGTGATATGATGTGCAGTACCTACGTTTCATAGTATTTTTGAACTTGGCTTTTTTTTTTTTTTTTTTTAAGTTTATTTATTTTGAGAGAGAGAGGGAGAGAGAGAATCCCAAGCAGGCTCAGCGGTGTCAGTGTGGAGTCTGATGCGGGGCTCGATCCCACGGACCTTGAGATCATGACCCGAGCTGAAATCAAGAGTCAGAGGCTTAACTGACCGAGCCACCCAGGCCCTTGAACTTGGCTCTTTAGAACATTTAGATTCTCTGTTCTCCAGGTAAATGTAAAGTCTCTCTTTGGACAGCTCACTGATTGGATGTTTCATTTCTCAAGAACCTGACACGTTCTTGACCTCCACTTCACACAGGGAACATCCAGCTGTTCTTGAGAGCGGGGGTTTCATTTTCTTTGCTGCTTAGCACTTGGTAGAGCCGCTGTTGGGACTGGTCCGATGCGGAGTACGTAGAGTGATCAGTTACCTTCCTGGTATGGATGAAAGATCTCTTTTTTGCCTTCTAGCCACTGCGCCTTAAAGTCTTCCATGACAGATGAGTTCTTGCATTGCCCTTGTCTGGTTCTTGCTTTTAAAATGTTAATGCCTCATAGGAGGATTTTTGCATGAAGTCATTAAGTCCCTAGCTGAGAAATTCGTTTATTTTATCCTTGACTCCAGCAATTGAGCTAGACAAAGAAGTTTGGATTCGGAAGAGGAGAGCTGGCCTGAAAAGTGGGCAGATGAAGGGCAGAAAAGGGAGGTGACAGGGAGGAATCCAAGGGAACTGTCTTCTTCATCTTTTCTGGCCGCAGGCTGCACCCTGTCACGGGTGCTCGTTAAGTACGCGTTGCGTGAATGAGTACGTGGCAGATTGGCCATGGACGTGGGCGTCACAGGGGCAGAGTTGAGGGGCACGGCATCGGGCCTGTTGAACTCTGGGAGTCTCAGGGCAGAGACAAAGTGCTAAATGGGTGGTATGCTTGGTTTTGACTTGCTCACAAACCCTCACACCAGCTACCAGAGCTCAGGGAATATTCGGATGCTGGATAGGCTAAGGGAACAGGGAACCTGAAAATTCAGTGACACTTTTCTCCTTTTCCATGACAAGGGACAGAGATGACAAATGGGCTTCATCTCACTTGCCTCTCTGGTCAGTCGATAGGCCTCCCAGGAGTTCTGTGTCAAGAAGGATTCTGAAGCTCAGGGGACAGTCTCGTCATCAGCTTGCACTGGCTGCCCTGGTTCAGGAGAGGGGAAAGCAAGAGACCCGTGCGTCCGAATCTGGCCGGGCTTGGAGGACTGATTTTACCTTTTCTTGCTCTATCTCTAGGGACCCAGCTGGAGCCTGGCCTGGGAGCCAGGATGGCCATCCCTAAAGCCTTGCTGACATGCCTGGGGCTGCCCCTCTTCCTATGCTCAGGGGCCCAGGCCCAGAATCATGTGCCACCCGGCTGCAGCCCGGACCTCAACCCCCTCTACTACAACCTGTGTGACCGCTCTGGGGCTTGGGGCATTGTCTTGGAGGCAGTGGCTGGGGCGGGCGTTGTTACCACTTTTGTCCTCACCATCATCCTTGTGGCCAGCCTCCCCTTTGTGCAGGACACCAAGAAGCGGAGCCTCCTGGGGACCCAGGTATTCTTTCTGCTGGGGACCCTGGGCCTCTTCTGCCTCGTCTTTGCCTGCGTGGTGAAGCCGGACTTCTCCACCTGTGCCTCTCGCCGGTTCCTCTTTGGAGTTCTGTTCGCCGTCTGCTTCTCCTGCCTGGTGGCTCACGTCTTTGCCCTCAACTTCCTGGCCCGGAAGAACCATGGGCCCCGGGGCTGGGTGATCTTCACCGTGGCCGTGCTGCTGACCCTCGTGGAGGTCATCATCAATACCGAGTGGCTGATTATCACGCTGGTCCGGGGCGGTGGCGAGGGCGGCCCTCCGGGCAACAGCAGCGCTGCCTGGACCACGGCCTCCCCGTGTGCCATCGCCAACATGGACTTTGTCATGGCGCTCATCTACGTCATGCTGTTGCTGCTGTGCGCCTTCACGGGGGCCTGGCCAGCCCTGTGTGGCCGCTTCAAGCGCTGGCGCAAGCACGGGGTTTTCGTGCTGCTCACCACGGCTACCTCCATCGCCATCTGGGTGGTGTGGATTGTCATGTACACTTACGGCAACAAGCAGCACAACAGTCCCACCTGGGACGATCCCACGCTGGCCATTGCTCTTGCCGCCAATGCCTGGGCCTTTGTCCTCTTCTACATCATCCCTGAAGTCTCCCAGGTGACCAAGGCCAGCCCAGAGCAAAGCTACCAGGGGGACATGTACCCGACCCGGGGCGTAGGCTACGAGACCATCCTGAAGGAGCAGAAAGGCCAGAGCATGTTTGTGGAGAACAAGGCCTTTTCCATGGACGAGCCGGCCTCAGGTAAGTGGAGGAATCCCCTCCCCACCTGCCCGTCTTTCCTTCTGCACTGCTTGTGGCAGGACACGGGGCTGTTTTCCTGGGCAGAATGGAAGTTTCTTGGGTTTATCTGTAATTTCCTGCCTGAAACTCCCTGAATTCCAGATTTGAAAAGTTTTTTTTTTCCTGTACTTTTTTTCATGAATGTATTTTCACTCTAAAATTTCAAACACCACGGATAAAACTCCCCTCCACCACCCAGCTGTCTTCCCAGTTCTACTCCATTCTTTCCTGTTCCGTCTTTAGAACGATAACCACTGATCGTGTACCTCCGCAGGCCTCAGTTTCCCCTCTTGCAAAATGGGGCTGATAATGGTTCCTGTTAAATAGGATTCTTGCGAGGAGTAAATTCATGCATGTGCTCGGCACTAGGAAAGTACTCTAGAAGTATTAGCTATTAGCTGTGTGTATTGCCATTATTTTACTATTGTTAGTACCCTCCCAGGACTTGTTTTTCTCTTAGGTATACATTCATAGTCTTGGTTTCTGTTAAAAGTCTTCCCAGCTAAGATTTTCTTCTTTTTTTTTTTTTAATCTTTATTTTTGAGAGAGGGAGAGAGAGACAGAGTGTGAGCAGGGGAGGGGCAGAGACAGAGGGAGACACAGAATCTGAAGCAACCTCCAGGCTCTGAGCTGTCAACACAGAGCCTGATGCGGGTCTCGAACTCATGGACCATGAGATCATGACCTGAGCTGAAGTTGGATGCTCAGCTGACTGAGCCACCCAGATGCCCCTCTTCTTTTTTTTTTTTAATGTTTATTTATTTTGAGAGAGAGAGAGAGAGAGATCCAGCAGGGGAGGGGCCGAGAGAGAACGAGAGAGAAACCCAAGCAGACTCCAAGCTGACATCATCGAGCCAGACGCGGGGCTGGAACTCACAAATCGTGAGATCATGACCTGCGCCGAAATCAGGAGTCGGACGCTTAACTGCTTGAGCCACCCAGGCACCCCAAGATTCTGTTCATTTTATTAAAAACTCTGTGCCACATACCAGTCTAAGCAGCACCCACTATCCAGCTGGCTTGTCCCCAAGCTCCTGTCACGGCTCTTTGTTAATGGGATGGGGCTGTCCTGTTGGAGCCCAGCACTAGGGGTGCCGGCCAGCCATACAGCCTTGGAGGGGTCGGGCTGAGGGGGTTCTGGAATTGGAAGAGGCAGGGGTGGGTGAGGTTTCTGCAGCCTGTGCCAAGCCCCCTCTGGGAGTAGCTGGAGAAGCAGGCAGTGGGGGTGGGGTGGGGGATGATTCTCTGGGACCCTTGGCCAGTTGAGTTCCCAGTTTCCCAAGGGAAGAGTATTTCTCTGGCATTTGTTAGTCTAGCCGTTACTGAGCACCTACTGCGTGCCACGAGCCGCGCCTTTCCTGATGTGTCCTGTGGCGTGCGGTCTCGCGTGATTTCTTAGCCAGCTGGCTACAGCCCCTTCACCCGACATGACCAGGAACTGGAGGTACAGAGCCCTGATCCCCAAGCCCAGACTGGGCTGATTAAGATGTTTGGGGGCTTAAGGCTTTAATGCCTGACTGTCAGTCACCAGCTCTGGGGTCTCTGCTAGAGGTGCGAGCCAGAGGCAGGAAAAGCTCTAGAATTAGAACTCCCTGCCTCTTTACAAACTGAGACGCCCATAATCTCGATCTGGGGGAAAGGAGTGATCCTTGTCCTGCCTGGCACTTGACCTTTGATCTGCCCACTGGGGTGGCCCTGGGCACAGGTGCACATACCAGAGCAGGACCGATTGAGCGCTTTGCGGGGGAGGGGGATGGGGCAGGGGGGAATTGGTGAGGCGGGGGGGGGGGGGGGGGGGGGGGGCGGGGCTTGTGTGCACACTTGGGCAGGACCTTCCCTGCCCACCTCTGCTGCCTGGCCCAGAAGCCCCAGCAGTACTCAGCCTTTGTCCTCTCAAGGCGAACACTTCTGGGGCTGTGAGGGTTTTTCTTTTTCTTTCTTTTTTTTTTTTCTAAATGGAAAAATCAATGGAGCCGACCCAGCACTTAGGAAGCCAGCCCTGTATAGTTGTGGTCCCTCAGAGCCGCGGGCCATCAGTCTGCAGGAGACAGACAGCCGCCCGCCTCTCCTTGAGGCACAGCCTGCTCTCGGGCCCCAGGGGTTGGTCAGCAGCTTTCCTCCGACACCCTGGGAACCCCAGCAGGGGAGAACAGATCGGGATGCCAGCTGGGCCAAGGCCTGGGGAGGTATTCCTGGAACTGAAAATCATTCTGGAAACTTGCCAGCGTGCCACAGGACGGGAGGTACACTCAGTCCTCCTGGTGGGGCTCTGGGCCGTGGGGTCCTGGAGGGTCAGCATCCAGTTCTGCTTTGTGACGACGTGAGGAGTCTCAGGCTGTGGGGTCTCTGCTGTGCCTACCCTAGTGTCTAGCAGCTGGCCTGCAGTGATAGAGGCCAGCGCTGGAGCCTGGCCATCTTGGAAGGCGGCCGAACGAAGGCCCATGTGCCCCTCTTGGCCTCTGGCCCTGCAGGGCGGATGGGGATGTGGAGGTTGCTGACAGGAGCAGTTTTCTTTGCTGAAGTGGGGGGAGGGGGTGGTCCTCACACGGCAGGGAGGCCTGAGGGGAAGGCAGGCAACATCCTGTTTGCCTTGATTCCCGACAGAGGCATGCTGGGCTCTTGAGGGGCCCCCACACCTGCAGCCTTACCTCCAAGCTGGCCAACCCCGGCCAGGCTTCCTCCCTGGGTTTGATGTTATCCCTGGGCAGGTGAGACCCCCCTCTTCCCTCTGTGTGCTCCCCTTGGGGAGCCCTGCCTGAGAGTCCAGCCTCCAAACGGCTCCTGTGTTTCTTCGCAGCTAAGAGACCGGTGTCCCCATACAGCGGGTACAATGGGCAGCTGCTGACCAGTGTGTACCAGCCCACCGAGATGGCCCTGATGCACAAAGGCCCGGTGAGTGGGGTCCCAGGGGCTCTGTGACCCTGCTGGGGTCATGGAGCCCAGCCTGAGCGGGCAGGTGCAGAGGCCATGTGGCCAGCGCAGGGTGGAGTGGGGTATGGATGGAGAAGGCTGGCTTCTCCCTCTGATGCATCAGGCTCAGGGAACCAAGCGGGGCTCCTGATGCCCTTTTTCCGGAGTTGTATACACCGCCCTCAGCTTCACCGCAGTGGGACCTGCCCTGTGTCACGGTGACTGGGGTCCCTTGCTGTGGAGAATGCAGAATAGGCCCTCTTTGAGCTGGTGGAGGTGCCAGCTTTACCCTAAGCAGCTTAGCGAAGGACAGAGGAAGGTCTCAGCCAGGTAGGTAGGTAGGTGTCATTCTTTGGTGCCCCCAAAGGCACAGAGGACCCCAAAGCAGATCCAGGTTAGTATTAACTCCTCGACCACAGCTGTCCCAAGAGGGCCCAGGCTCCCTTCCCCCCACAGGCAGGAGGAGGCAGCTCTCAACCTCACCCCCCAACAGTGGGTTCTGGAAACCAGATGCTCCATTAGCCAGCGGGGGGTGGGAACAGGAAGACAGGGGTTTAGATTTTCACTCACTCCATATATGTTCCTTCTCCCGGGCTGGCAGTCACTGTGGGGAGAGGTCAGTGACCCGCCTTGGCAGGATGCTGGGAACCGGAAACGAGGGAGGTCAGCGGGGTGGTGTTCTCATCCCGCCCCCCTTCCCTGCCGTGAGCCCCTGGGGTGGGGGGCAGGGTGCAGTGAACATCTGAAACTTACAGTCCCAGACCCTTCCTTCTCCCGAAGCTGAACCTGTGAACCTGCAGCCGGGCACTGGGAGGGGAGGGAGTCTCTGAAGGACATCGAGTTTGCTGGTTACAGCCTCCGAGGCTGTGGAACCCCTCCCTCTCCCCCACCCCTGGATCCTTCCTTCAGCGGATGCCCCAACCTTGCCACCCTTCACTCACCTGTGCACCTGAGTCCTGCTTCCCTGAGTTGCGGGTAGGATCTGGACGGACAGGGATATTTTCTCTGATGTGGTGATTCTCAAAACGTGTTCTCCAGATTCCTCAACCCCCCCGCCTCCCGCCCCCAGCATTACCATCACCGGGGAACTTGCTATAAATGCAAACTGGATGGGGCTGGTGGTTAGCATCTCTTCAGTGGTATCATCTTGATAACTTGGAATCTGCCACATGGGGAGTACCCGCCCACAGAAATCAGTGGAACGTTCCCTCCCTCCTCACCCCAGGTAAACATTTACCAGGCCACCACTGGGTTGGATCCTGACTAGGTGTCGGCTGTGGCTTAACAAACTGCCCAGGTGATTCTGTTGCACACCCAGGTTGGAGAACCACCCATCTAGATGTCCCTGGAGCTAGATGTCCCCCCAGGGGAGCTGGGGGTTGCAAACCAGTAGGAGGAGCACCCGGGGCCCGAACCTGGGTGCAAACGAGCGGAAGGACCAGCCGGTTCTGATGAGACAGAAGGCGGCTTGGGACCCTGAAGCGGCAGGGGTTTCGTGGTGGGTCTTTCTGTAGCGATAAGGCAGGTGGGGCAAGGAGTTCACCTTCCCTCCAGGGTGACAGCTGGGCCGGGTGCCTCTGGGCCCTTCTCACCCCACAGTTGTCTCCCCCCCACAGGAATAGGGTCATCACAGCTCTAGCCAGATTCCGGGCAGAGAATTTGTTTTGTGTGTGTGTGTGTGTGTGTGTGTGTGTGTGGTTTTTTGTTTTTGTTTTGCTTTTTTGTTCTTCAGTTTATTTTGAGAGAGAAAGAGAGAGAGATGCGGGAGGTGCAGAGAGAGGGAGAGAATCCCAAGCAGGCTCTGTGCCAACAGTGCAGAGCCCGATGTGGGGCTCGAACTCACGAATCCGGAGATCCTGAAGATCCTGATCTGAGCTGAAACCCAGAGTCAGACACTTTCACCGACTGAGCCTCCCAGGCGCCCCGAGAATTTGGGTTTTAAGTCTCCACATCTGACTAGCCGGCCCAGGCTTCAAGATGAGAAACGTGGGCTAACCGAAGGCCGTCCTCGGCCAGGCAGACAGCAGCTGTGACTGCCGGGCGGTGTAGTGCCATTTGGAGGCCTCCGGGAAGAGTCTGGGGAGACGGGCGCCTGGGAGCGTTACCAGGCAGGCAGTTGCACTCAGTATGTGGTTTACCCTCCACTGGGCCCCAGGATTTCCCTAAGGCATTGGGAGCAGGAGGGAGGGGGCTTGAGCAAAGGGTCCTTCGGAGAATAATAGTGAAGCCCCAGGACCGTCTGAGGTGACAGGCGCCTCCTCTGTGTCTAGAGGCCTGGAGCTCTGCAGGGTGAGGCTTGAGGTCAGAGGCCAGCCCCTCCGCTTCCAGAAGTGGGGACACTGCTGGGGGAGGCGGTGGGGGGGAGCAGGGAGGGGGCAGCTGGCAGGCACGGCCCCGCAGGAAGCAGAGTGTTTGTGCGTCCGCCCTGGCGGAACCTGGCTGTGAGACCTCCTGTCCTTCCTTCCAGTCTGAAGGAGCTTACGACGTCATCCTCCCACGAGCCACCGCCAACAGCCAGGTGATGGGCAGTGCCAATTCCACCCTGAGGGCCGAAGACATGTATGCGGCCCAGAGCCACCAGGGAGCCACATCGCCGAAAGACGGCAAGAACTCCCAGGTCTTTAGAAACCCCTACGTGTGGGACTGAGTCGGCGGCCAGGAGAAGGCAGGCAGATTTGGGGAGGGCCCTGCGGGGACCTGGCCCGGGAGAAGAGCCCACTGCTCTCCTACTTCCCTGACCCCTCAGTGGCTCCGGGCGACTGTGCCCCAGAGCCAGGAAAGCCCTCCCTGTCTGCCAGTGTTTGGGCGGGTGCAGGGGGGGGGTGTCCCAGGGCCCCCCACTCCCCCCCGACTCCTCGGTGTTTGTGGAGTTGAGAAGCTCACCTTAGCTTCATGCTCCAGCCAGATAGTGTTCTTCTTGGGGGTGGTGGCCAGTCAGTGCCAACACTTTCTGGAATCTTCCAAGAGATTCCTGCAACCTCGAGAGGTTTCTCAGGAGCGTCTGTCCTGGGTCTTGCTCCTCTGTGAGGAGCAAGGGTGCCTAATAAACACGTTTTTGCTTTATTAGCCCTTCCTCTGGGAATGTCGTTTCTGACCTGGGCTCTTGGTCACCGAATGGGCCTCCTCCTTTTACGGGCTGTGGGTGGTTCCTCTTTCTCCCTCCAAATCCAGTTCGTGTGAAAGCTGCTGCCGATGTTTCCTTCCATGCAAGCAAGTAGCTGACGCCTGTACCCAGGGAAGGAGTCTGCAGCTGAGCCTGGGTAACCCTGCAATTAGAACGAATTTGGGGCCCAGCTCCTGTGTGGGGTCTAGTCCAGCTCTGGGTTTATCTGAAATCAGGCAGTTTTCCTCCAGGACCCCCTCCACCTGCCATACGTGAGGCCAGAGCAGGGAAGGCAGGGGCCCGCCATCAGGCAGCTCTGTGGGTAAGGTGTGGGTAAGGGAAGCTAGGCCGACTTCAGACCCTCTTCGGGGCAATGGCCGTCAAGGTCCTTTAGGGGACGAGGCGGAGAATCGTCGCCCCGTGCCATTAGAGCACACTGTGCACTGGGACTTGTTTACAAAGTGGGTTTCCAAAGGTGGAAAGGGTCGGCCGGTTCTGGTTGGTTTCATCCCTGGGCAGTTATTAACATGTTCACTTGCTCAGTCCTTTACTGTAAACACAGCCTTTCCACATCAGCTCATTTTATTTTTTATTTAAAAAAAAAAAATGTTTTTTAGCGTCTATTCATTTTTGAGAGAGAGAGAGAGAGACAGAGCGCGAGCTGGGGAGGGGCAGAGAGAGAGAGGGAGACACAGAATCCCAAGCAGTCTCCAGGCTCCGAGCTGTCAGCACAGAGCCCGATGGGGGGCTTGAACCCACAAACCGCGAGATCTTGACCTGAGCCGAAGTCAGATGCTTAACCGACTGAGCCACCCAGGCGCCCCCACATCAGGTCATTTTAAACCTCGTAGCTGTCCAGAAAGATGGACAGGACAGTATTCTGTCCTCTTTGTGGAGTCAGCATCCCAGAATCGTGCCATTGTAGGGTTGGACAGGGCCTTAGAGGCAAGTTAGGGGTTTCGAGGTCCTGGGCCCTCTCACAGGTAAACAGACTGAGCCAGAGAGGCCACACAGCCTCTAGAAGTGGCCACCCCAAGACCGGCCAGGTTGTCTTTGAGACCCATCTTCCTAGGCCTACCCTGGGATGGCCAGTAGGCCCCAGTGGCCGGGGCCTGGATGAGCGCAGAGCTTTGACCCTTGGACACCGGCTGAGGGCTTTGCAAAGGGGCTGCCAAACCCGCCCCTCCCAAGCTTGGAAATGTTTCTCCCCAGCTGGTCAGAAGCTATTTTCTGACATCAGTTGCAGGGAAAAAACAAATGTCTCTATTGGAAGGGAGAGAAAGGTTGCCGGAAGAAAAACAAACTTCTCCCAGAGTTTCCCTTCTATGTCAGATTGCACCAGCCCCCCCGGGGCCTCAGACACTTTTTTTAGTAAAAGTCAGTGCTTGGGCCCCGAGCGGTAGGGGGGTCCCCTTTGACTCTTGTTCTTTCTGGTTGCTTTAGGCTCAGTCCCCGCAAAATAAAACAAGATGGTAGAAGCCCTCCTCCCTGAACCACACGCCGTCCTGATGTCCTCAGGCCTCTGTCCAGGCTGGGCAGGGCCCAGCACCTCTCCCGCCCTTGTCATTGGAGCTGGGAGGGACCGGAGGCCACCACCCTGAAGCAGTGGACTGAGTGGGTACCTGTGAAGCCCCGAGGTGTGTGGCTGGGGCCCCAGGGCCAGCCCAGCCTTTCCTGGTCCCCAAGTGACTGAGGCCACAAGGATCTGCAGAACTGCTAGGCCTGCCTCCGTCCCCCGTCAACGCCCTTCCCCCCCAGTCACAGCCCGTGTGTCCCCATGCTGTGGTTCTCCAGATGGCCATCCTCAGATGCCCTGTCTTCACGCCCTGGGCCTTCCGGGTGTTTTGGTGTCCAACATCAGCTTGCCCCGCCTGCGCCTGGGTGAATCTCCTCCGTGAGTGTTGGGAGCAGAGCCCTGGCAGAACTTGGCTCCCGTCTTTCTCATCAGGGCCTCCTGCCGCCACCTGGACCGTGGAAGGCCCCTGAGCTGGGACAGAGCTCAGCCCGAGGCCTATGCAGACACCGCTCCTCTTCGCGGCTTGTGGGTGCTGGGTCTCAGCCCCTTTGGTGCTTCCCTCACGTGCCCCTTTACGCCACAGCCCCATGCCTTCCCCACCTGCAACCGACCGGGGTGCATCGAGGCACAAGGTGGGGTCTGGGGCCGCATTCTCAGGGGCCGGTTGAGAGTCCCAGGCCACGTGGGTTGGGGTCTCAGCTGCTCACAGAACTGGGACTTGGCTGAGGTACACATCTCTGCTGGCAGTGTTCTCTCCCATGACATGCTCCAGAGGGTCCTGATGGCCACGGAGGGAATGGAGGGGGGGGCATCCTTTAGGACCTGATGACGGTGGCACCGAGGACGGAGATGTGTGTACAGCTGGAGACTCGTGGGGACGAGGTCTTCTGACTTGGTCCTGCCCTCAGGTACCAGACAGAGCGGGCTGGTCTGAGGGGGCCTCCCCTGGCGCATGGCTGGAGCTCAGTGCTCAGCGCAAGAGTTGCCTCTGGGGGCCCAGGGTGAGGCAAAGAACCAGAGTAGGACCTGACCTTGCCCTGTAGTCCGCCCACAGCTCTCCAGCGCTACCCTCCTGCCCCTAAGCAGGCTGTGCCTTTGTTAACTGGAATATTTTTCCGGAGCTAAATTGGGCTAACAGGTCCTGCAGAGAGAGTAGCCATAGACTGTGTGTGACAGCACGTCCCCCCCCCCCCCCCCCCCATTACCGATCCCTGTACTGGGTTACTTACCTCCATGAATGGTGCATTACGTCCCTCTGATGGAGGGGAAGGGGGAGCTCTGTGCACCTCAGGCTTCTCTTGATCTAGGTTAGCGGCCCCAAGATCCCTCACAGTGAATAAAGGCACTGTCTTTGCTTTTCAAAGTGATAGTCTCCTGTGAGTCCTGGCCCCGCCAGGCAGTCCCGAAGAGCAGCCTGCGGTGAATGTGGGTTTGTTCATAGCCTGAGTCCTCCAGGGATCCATGCGTAGGCTTGGGAAGATGGGCTCCTGAAAGATACAGGCTACCCTGGCTTAGTTAGGGACACCCAGTGGCTCTGCTCCCTCTAGTCCTTGGCCAACTGGAGACAATAGGTGTGTTTTTAGGAGAAAGGTGCCTTCCCCCAAGTGGTCCAGCTACATCACAAACGAGCCTGGAATGGAAAAAAACTAGAAGAGTCTAGAACCTGTTGCCGGTGACATCAGACCTTGGTAAATTTCACACCGACCAGCCACTCAGCTGGAAGCAGAGTAGGTTGGACCCTCACTGCTCAGAATCAGATGACTTCATCCTCTGTGAGGAATTATAACCACAGAAACCCGGTGTGTTCGTTGAGAATTTTTCTGGGATTTCATAATACATATTTGTAACCTAGTCTCTTTGCCTTCTAGACCAATCGAGGCTGTTTGATTCCAACGAACTTTCTCTTGGTTAGGGATTTATTCTAAGGGAGGAAACTGAGCCTCCCAAAACAGCCAAAATGCGTGGCCCCGCCCGCACCCCCACAAGGTCTGGGAATGTAGGGATGGGGCGACAGAGGAGGACAGCCCCTCTCATAGTCCTGGGGCAGCCTGGTATGCTGGAGGCCATCACTGAAATACGAGAGCTCCTGGGAAGGCAGACAGGGCCAGGGGATGATCAGTACCTCCCCTGAGAACCTGCCAAGGGCCGTGCCCGGCACACTGCAGTTTTGGTTCCCTGTAATGGTTTACACCTCACATAAGAGCAAGAAACAAACAGGCGAAGTGACTTGCCTGGGGTCATGTCCTCCAACCCGTTCTCACCAAACCTAGCCTTTTTCTCTAGCTCCATGGGGTCTGCAGAGATCAGACTCAAGTTCAAGTGACCAGATTTTGTTTCCGGTCTGCCGTGTGCCTCCTGGGCCCTCCCGGAAGCTGCAGCCCCCGCTTCACAGCAGCCACATGAATTATTTAGTACCTGCGCCTGGCAGGGTAATGTTCTGACCTCACCCTCGCCCTTGGGTTGAGGGCGCGGCTCTGACCTTCCTCTCACTGAAAAAGGGATACTAACGGGTGGAGGCTGGGGTGCTGGACCCCTCTGTGGGGTGCGGGTGAATGAAAGAGGTCCGGGGAAGGAAATGAGGACCAGAAACCAACTGCCCTGTCAGCCGGAAGCAGTTCCGCAAAGAGCGTGACCCAGGTATCAGACAGCTGTGGGTTTGGATCCCATTGCTTGCTTAACTAGCTGTGTGACCTTGGGCAGCTCCGTTTGCTCACGTGTAAAACGGAAGTACTAATACCCCGAGTTGGTTTTTAGTGTCCTAGCTCCTCAAGTTCATTCTGTGAAAGTCACAGCCAAGGCAGAGCTTCCAGGAGCTAGCCGTCTAGTGTTTTCTGCCTAGACACAATGGTTTCTAGGCCAGATTTCGCTGAATGCTGTCCTCCAGAGGGTCCCCCAAAGGTCCCAGGGAGGTTGGGGTAGCGGGTTGCTTGGATTGGAGGGGGATGCTAAGGAGAGGGACAGACCTCCCCTGGCAGTGGTTGACAATCCAGGTTTTCAGAGGGTCACCTGGGGCACCGGAAGTCAAGAACCCACGCTGAAGAGGGGGGATTGAACTGCTTTCAGTCCACAGCAAATGTTTACCGAGCTCCAACTCTGGGGACTCACAGCCTAACTCCTCCTTTTCCAAGTCAGACGCGAGGGCTGAAGTGGATGTGGTGGCAGCGGGGTCCTTCCTGGATCCGTACCGGTCGGTCGGCCTTAGGCAAGTGGATCACGCTTCCACCAGCGGCCGCTCCCCGCCCCCCAACACGGCTCCACGCTCCTCAGGTGGGACCTGGTTCTTACTGGCTCCTCTGACTCTGCCTCACTTTCCTCATCTGTAAAATGGACCCCGAGCCTCCAGCTCTGCTTAAGCCGTGGAGGTGAGGCCCCCGGCAGTTTGAGAGGTGACCCCAAAGCACACGCTGTGCTGAGGGGGCGCCCTCGCGTCCTCAAGGTCTGGCGCAGAACTGGGTGCACGC
Source organism: Panthera onca (assembly GCF_046562875.1). Taxonomy (NCBI): domain Eukaryota; kingdom Metazoa; phylum Chordata; class Mammalia; order Carnivora; family Felidae; genus Panthera; species Panthera onca. The sequence continues at coordinate 9,561,959 of NC_138352.1, forward strand.
AGGACTGTCCCTGGAACAGAGATGCGGGGGCCCGAATCCCAGTGGCTTTCCGCTCGGTCCCCAGGCCCCTTCAAGCCACGGCCGGGGGCGCCCGATTCCGACCCGGCCGCCCAGAGTGAGCACGAAGGCTTCAGCATCCGGCGGGGCCGGGGGCCTGCGAAGGTTTTAGGGAGCCGTTAGCCGAGCGCTCCCGCCGCGGCCCTGCCCTCCGGGGCTCCAGGCGGAAGGCGCCGGCTCCCGAACGCAGTCGGCAGCCGCCGCCACCGCACCCAACCCACCTGGCGTGCTGGGACGTGGGGGTGGGGACCGACTCGGGGCTCTGACGTCACTCTCGCGGGGGCCGCCCCCAGCCAACCCCAGGCCGCCTCCCGCGCCCCGCCCCGACCTCCCTGCAACCCGATCCCCCTCCGCCGGGACGAGCCGGCCCCGACCGGCTGGCTCCGCTTCCACCGCCAGCTGGGAGTGGGCGGTAGCGTGGCCCCTCCCCAGCCCGGGGGCCTGGCCCAGACCCTCTGCTTCCGCTCAGCCTCACCTCCCGTGATTGCAGTCCTTTGTGACTTTTTTCCTGTGCCCTCCCGGTCTGTTCGGCCCCAGACGCAGGCCAATACCTGTCGCGGTCATCCCGGTGTCTCTGGGCCCTGAACGAAGCCGGGGCCCAGGCAAGTAGGTCTTTGTCCCCACGAGGCGGAATCCCTTCCGGGAGGAGCGCTGGGCTCATTACCTTTGCATTGCGGGGTGCGATGGGGCCCCGCGCACTGGGAGCACCATCGCGGCCTCGGGGCTGCCTCCAGAACAGAGTTTCTGAGCCTCAAACCACTGACATTGGGCCCGGATCGTTCTTTGTGGTGGGTGCTGCCATGCGCATTGTAGGATGCTAGCATCCCTGGCCTCTACCTGCCAGATACTCGGTATCATCACCATCCCCCTAGTTGTGACAACCAAAAATATCCCCAGACATCGCCCAGTGTCACCTGGGGGCACACTGGCTTGGGTTGAGAAACACTCCCCTGGGGTATTACAGTGGCCGTGGATCCTGCTGCCCACAGAGCAGGGGGTCCTGAGCCGGGACTTCTGCCAGCGGGGTCTCTGGGACAGCATTCCTGGATCCCCTTCTCCACGAGGGTTTACAGATGCCTGTGGCCAACCTAGGGACTGTGACCGCTGGCCTGACAGCATTTGGGCAGCATGGTGACCAGCCTGCTCCTCTCGCTGTGCAAACACCTTCTGGCCCCTGCCCTGATGTGAGTGCTGGCGGAGACCAGGGACAGAGAAACTCGGTGAACTCGGTGTTCCTCTGTAGCAGCCGGTAGTTGGGCACCAGAAAGAGACAGGGTGTGTCTGTGTCAGTCAGGCAGCCTCAGGGGTTGGTGGAGAGGAGGTGGGGGAGGGGACGCAGTGGGCTGAGGCCACCAACCAAGCCCAGGGGCTGTCAGGTCTGAGGGTTAAGGGAGCATCCTGGTCAGCTGGGGTTCAGATGTGGACTCTTGGGGGCCGACCAGATGTGGCAGGGCTCAGTCTCTCTTTCCACAGGGGAGGCAAAAACCAGGCGCTCTCTCTCTCTCTCTCTCTCTCTCTCTCACACACACACACACACACACACACACGCACATACACGAGCATGCATGTGCACACACATGGAGGTTGGGGGGCCAGGTAGGGGAGCAGGGTTTTAAAGGACAGAAATAAATCAGTCCCAGCTGGAGAAGATTCGTTCTGTTCCTTAACCAGGGCTGTTTGGGGGTGGTCATCAAGATGGCCTCAACATCAAGATGTTGGCATCAGATTCCAGCAGCATCTGCCCCCCATCCCCCACGCAAAGTAGAGTTTCCAAAAGAATCCAATCCCATACTTAGAGGGGAAGGTTTTAACAGTGGCCCCTCCTCATAGATATTCATATCTACCTGTATTTGCACAAGGAGTCAGGGGCGCCTGGGTGGCTCAGTCGGTTAAGAGTCCGACTCTTGGTTTCAGCTGACAGCACGGAGCCTGCTTGGGATTCTGTCTGTCTGCCCCTCTCTCTGTCCCTCCCTTGCTCATGCTGTCTCTCAAAATAAATAAATAAACTTTAAAAACAAAACAGAGAGTCACAAGTCCCCATACCAGTGTAAAGTGGAGGGGGTGGGTCACCGGGGCCAGGCTCGTGAAGGTCAGGAGAACTTTTGACTGTTTTCTTGCTCCCTCCTTCTATCCCTCCCTCCTTCCCCTTCCTCTTTCCTTCTCCATGAGAATAAATTGTGTATTTTTAAAAAAATTGATCTGAGAAAAGAAAAGGAACCCCAAGGTGAGCTCACCTTGTAGCATTCCCCACTCCCCGGACGTGACCCCACCCACTGGTATTGTCAGTGCTCACCCTTCACAACCGCCAGACCTCAGCCGTCCTTGGCCGCACCTCTCACGCCCTGCCCTCCGAGAAAAATAGGCAGCTTTCACCCTGCCTCTGTTTTTTTTTTTTTCTTTTTTTTTTTTTTCCAGAGCATTCTCCCCTTGGGAGGACTTTTGAGGAGGTTGTAGATGGAGGGCCCGGTAAGGCAGAATGTGTTCATGGCATGTAGGTGCATGGGACCCCCACCTCCACGCCCACTCCCCACCCCAACCTTGCTCAGTAGCTGCAGTTCTGAGGACACTGAGTTAGATTTGCAGAGAATACAGACGTGGGAATGACTTCTGACTCACTCATTCATTCGCTCATCAGTCCTTCCTCAATGTTTATTAAAGGCTGCTCCCTGCCATCACGCTCATGAATGTCAGGTCCCACCTTGAACTCCAGCACACAATTCTCCCTCCTCCTCAGGGATCTGTGAACCCCACCTCCCGGGGCACTTCAGCCACACACCTGCCCCGGGGATCTCTGGGAGGGGCTGTCCACCCTCTTCGTGAATTCTGCAGCTACTCATCAGGTGCCGTCTTGTTCTCAGGCTGCGAGGACAAAGCCACACCCTGTGTGTGCAAGTATCTGTGTACCCATGTTGGGAGATGGGGCCTCACATGGGAGAGGCTGTGTCTCAGATCCCAGTGTGGAGCGGAGGGGGCAGCCTGAGCTGGATGAGCGTCTCTCCCTTGGTCAGGGTCATGGAAGTTGGGGGGGGGGGGTCTGAGTCATCAGAAGTTCCCTTCCCCTTAGGGACCAGTGGGCAGGGAACCTGGTGTATCTGTGCGGGCCATCTAACAAGGCACCACAGACCCAGTGGTTTACACAACAGAAATGTGTTCTGTCCTCTCGGTTCTGGAGTTTGGAGGTCCGAAATCAAGGTGTCAGCAGAGTTGGCTCCTTCCGAGGTTCCCCAAATGAAGGGTCCGTCCCGGCGTCTTTCCTGAGCTTACAGATGGCCATCTTGTCCCTGTGGCTCTTCACGTTATCTTTCCTCTATGTGTGTCTCTGTGTCCAAATGTCCCCTTTTTATAAGGACACCAGTCATACTGGATTAAGTCCTGCCCTAATGACCTCACTGTACCTTATTCCTGTAAAGACCCCCATCTCCAAATCAGGTCCCATTCTGAGGTACTAGGACTTCACCATAGGGAATGGGGTTGGGAGGGAATTCGGCCCCTAACAGCTGGGGTTCTTGGGCGAGGTGGGAAGGGGGTGGGCCTGTCGGCGCAGGCAGTAACCAAGGCCACTTGAGGAATGCAGAGGGCCCTGGGGAGAGGCCGTGGAGCGTATCATTCACAAACGCAGTCTTGGTTCTCTTGGGAGGACGATGGGGCACCCCCACACGGGGGCTGAGTCTCCCTGGCACCAGGTTGAGATTCTTCCCCACCCCTAGGAAAGCAGATGGCATTAATAAGCGGCGACAAGTATCTGTTGTCCATGGGCCAAGAACATTGAGATCCGTGTGCCCCCTTCCCAGATATGGGCTACAGATCTGGGTCAAGGGTGGGCGGGCAAGGAGCAAACGGGGAGAGTGAAGTCCCTCTGTTTAGACAGTGTGCTTTCTTGTCTTTCATGTTTCTATAAAAGCATCTGTCCCCCAGCATCCCAGATGAGGCAACAGAGCTGTGATTGGATGTCACCATGGGCCCACAGTCGTCCCCTAGGGAAGCCATAAAAGCCATGGGCACCTGCCCACCTTGGGGCACAGAGACACCGCTGCCTCAGCCACCCCCAGGAGTGAGCAGCACCAGCCCGTCTGGGCCTAAGACCACCTGGGAGGAGGTTGGAGAATCCTGTCTTCCTAGGACACACGAGCCAGAGGTAACACCCAAATGCAGTGTCGTGTTCCCACTGGAGGGCAAGAGGGACAGCTAGTCCTCCTGACTGGTTTCTGGCTCATCGGGGTCCTCAAGGAAGTTCAGCCTTGCAGGGAGGGAGGGAGGTCCCCCACCCCGGCATTCCCGGGTACTGGACGCCAAGGAAATGCCTTTTCAGGTGGCCATCCTGCCTCGGCTGTCCCAACTATGACCAGGGAAGGTTTTCTGACCACCCTTTGGCCAGCCAGGAGCGGGGGACCTGGGGACAGAGTCAGGGCTTCTTGGAAGAATCTTGACACTAATCCTAGAAGTTCTGCGTTTTATCTTTGTTGTTGTTGTTGTTGTTGTTGTTGTTGTTTCTTCCCTGTGTTTTATCTTTCTGATGGTCATTCCTTTAGGACCTTCCTCCACGTGCAGATTTTAAATCTTGAAATCCTTAGAGAGGCCCTAACCTCGTCATCTCCACCTTCTCTCCTGGGCTTTACTTCTCCTTCACTGGGGTCTCCCAGTCTCTCCTCCCAACGCACAGTCGGTGACAGGGGGAACTGCCAGGCTGTAAACCAGGATCGTGCTGGCCACAACCTCACCCGTGACACAAAGGTGGCCTGAGCCATCCCATCCTGTGCTGGAACTATTCTTTTCTTTTTCTTTTAATTTTTAAAAAAAAGTTTAAAAAGTTAATTGGTTTTGAAAGAGAGAGAGAGAGAGAGAAAGCGCATGTGAGTGGGGGAGGGGCAGAGAGAGAGAGGGAGAGTGAGAATCCCAAGCAGGCTCCATGCTGCCAGCCCAGAGCCCAAGGTGGGGGGGGGGGCGGGTAGAGGGAGCTCAAAGTCAAGAAACTACAAGATCATGACCTGAGCCAAACCAAAAGTTGGAAGCTGAACTGAGTCATTCAGACGCCCCTTCCTTCCTTCTTTCCTCCCTCCCTTCCTTCCTTCCTTCCTTCCTTCCTTCCTTCCTTCCTTCTCTCTCTTCCTTCCTCCCTCCCTCCCCTCCCTCCCTCCCCCTTTCTTTCTTTCTTTCTTTCTTTCTTTCTTTCTTTCTTTCTTTCCTTCTTTCTCTCCTTCTTTAAAAATTTCCCCTGAACTATTTGTAACACAGCTTTGAAAGGATCTGGACTGCCACAACCATTAGATACTTTTCTGTTGCTCACACGATGCTTTAACAAATACTTCTGATGCTCAAGGATGTAGAGGCACAGTGAGTGCAGCAGGGAACTCTTCACCAGGACTCCAAGGCCCTCCTTCTGGATGGGACATGTCCCCGACCTCTTCCGGGAGCCAAGGGAAATCCAGAGGCTGTCTGGGGGAAGCTGTAGGGCTTCCTGTCTCTGTACCTGCACACGTTCATGCCAGAGAGCTCTTTAAGTCCACTTGCACTGGCTTATGTCATTCAGCAAATATTATGGAGTTGGCTGGGAAGTGCAAGGCACAGTCCTGTCCTGTCCTGTCCTGTCCTAATCTAGCTTAGCCTATCCCCCGCCTCTGAGCACAAGTAGAATCCCAAGCATCCCCAATTCTGCATGGTAGAGCTTCCTAATCTTGTTTGATTGTAGGTATCATCTTGGGTGGCTTGTTGAAATGACAGATTCCCAGTCCCAGCCTTGGAGAATCTGGATGCAGGAGGTCTGAGATGAGCCCCAGAAATCTGTATTCCTAACTGGGACCCCAGTGGCTGTGACAGTTAACCAAGCCTGGGGCCCTGTGGTGGAAACCCAGATAAGCTATATATTGTCCCCACTCCTGACTCCCTCCTGAGGGTCCTGTGAAGGCTGCTTGGGAGCGTTGGGACAGCTGGGTGACTGGCCCACAGTGCGGGGAAACTTGCAATCACCTGGTGGGGACTGCCTTGGGGGGCAGGGTGTGTGAGGTAGAAAGGGGAGGAGCCAGATGACCGAAGGCCTGTCGTCCCACGGACTGAGGCTCTCTTTGGGGTCAGGCTGGACATCCTTCTGGAATTTTCAAGGACTCTTCATCCTTCTCCCAGAATTCTTGGAGGACAGAAATCAAACGGGACTGACTGATGTGGGCAGGGTCACAGAGCTGGGATCCAGGACCCCCAGGCCACTTGTCTGCACTGTTTCTTGTGTCTGATAGAAGGGAGAGGCCCTTTCCCACCCTGGCCACTGGGATTTTTGCCTTGACTTGAGTATCATTTCTACCTTTTAAGGCAATCCTTTGTTTTCCTGTCTTTTTTTATGTGCTACCCACCAAACTCTGAACTCCCCAGAAAGGAGAATTATCATGGTTTTATCTTCTTGTCCCTATCTTCGGGACCAGCGCTTTGCACAATGTAGGTAGTCCTTAAGTAGCTGTCAAATAAACCAATGAACTGGGCATAGAGTGCCCTCTGGTGGGTTCAGAAGCATGGCAGTGTCTCAGATCTTGGCTGGAACAGTCAACCTGAAGGGACTTGTCCTAGCCCTCTGTAGAAGAGTGAGGACCAGGAAGCTGTTCTGTTGGCTTTGGATATTAAGGAAGAGGCACAGGCTGAGGCTCACTTCACTCCCCCCCCACCCCCCTCCCCAACACAGCAGGATGATGGTGATGTGATAAAGCCAGTGTAGACAGCAACCTCAAAACTTTATGGAGCGTGGATACTGGGGAGTAGTGCCATCATTGTCCCCGTCTTACATACAGGTGGACAAGCTGAGGCTCAGAGAGGTTAATAACTCAGCCAAGATCACACAGCTTGTCAGTGGCAGGACTGAGATTCAAAGTCAGGCCGTGAGACCCAGAGTCCCTGCTCGTCGTCACTGTCGGTCAGCATCCATTTACTTTCAGAGCCAACTCTGTGGGTCTGATCTTGCGGAAGGATTGGGGCTGGGACACCAGATCCCACAGCCTTGGGGCTTTGTTGTTATGTCGAGTTCCCTTGTGCAAACGCCCTGTCTGTGGAGAGAGTTTTGGTGATCCAGGGGTTAGAGAGTGGCTCCCTGAAATCAAATGCACAGCTGATTTCTGAGTTACAACTCTGCTCCTGGGTGCATCCAGGGTTTGTCTTAAACTTCTTGCTCTCTTCTGCAGCATCCCACCTCCCACACCCTCCCTCTTCCTCAGCACGTGCGGGCGGTCCCAGGGCTCCGCTCAAATCAACTGAGTCAGAACCTCAAGGTGCACCTGGGTGGGGAAAAGGGGAAGGAGATTGGAAAGGTGGCCCGGGCATGGGTATTTTTTTAAAAAGCTCCCCAGGCGAGTCTGATGTTCATCCACGGTTGAGAACCCCAGCTTTTGCATAAACCAATGCGGTCCGTAGGGCTGGAAAGCTGTCTCAGGATTACACCTCTTTCTGCTTCACTGACGGGCTCCCCAAGCGCTGTTTCTTCCACATCCCATCCCCTCCCTGCACAGACAGGCTCATGCACTCGGACCCCTGAAGCCACCCACCACAAAAGCCAAGCTTCCTATTTTCTAGAGCTGGAAACTCCGCAGCACTGAAGGTCTCATCTTGGGTCTCTTCCTCAACTGTGGCCAAAACACACATTCAGAAGGGAGTTCCTGTCAGCAGGGAGCCTTAGAGTACGTGGGCCTTGACCCCAGAGCTTTACGGTAGAGGGCAGGGAGGTTGATGCGTTCCGGCCTCTGCCTTCTCAGTCCCAGAGGTGAGGCTGCTGCCCTCCCCCACCTGCAGCCTCAGCCCTGCCCCCTTCTATAACCAGCCTGCTCAACCTAACAGGCAGCTGGGCAGTCCCAGGTGAACCTCAGCCGACCATCTGGTTGGGCATCTGAGCGTCCCCTGGGTCTCACTGGCTGGGAACCAGGCACCCGAGAGACCCCAGAGCCTGAGTTCCAGCATCCGCCAGCCCTCCTGTGCGGCCTGGTCTGAGAGCTGGGCTCTCTGTCTGTTCCCTTCTCCATACTTCTCCCCCTCCTCCCTTCCCCTGTCCCTCCTCCACCACAGAGGGACCCCCTGCTTCTCAGAAGCCCCCACACTTTCTTTCCAAGGGGCTGGAGCCTTCCCCTCGCTCCTGGTCTATTGGCTGGAGGATCTGGAAGGATCAATGCCACACGCCTGGATGTGTGTACGGAAACCTCTCCACTTCCTGGTTTGCAGAGATAGGAACAACGTTACCGTCCAGGAAAGCCGGCAGTTCAGACAACCACCCCTGGGTGGCGATAAGGGCTGCTCGGCCGCTCAGTTCTGAATTTACCTGGGTTCTAGGGAGAGCAACCTCCCTATTGGAAGCAGACTGCACTGCCTCTGGCCTGCTGGGACCCGCTGCCTGATTTGTGTTCCCTAGTTCCAGCCACCTTGGGAATTAGGACCAGGACTGTCGGACTTCCCTGGTCCAACAGCCTGCCTGCTCTAAGGCCAGGTTTGGCCATCGGACCTACCCCAGCCCTACTCTCTCCAGCCCGTGCTCACTCCCTACTCCACTACCTCATTCTCTAGGGCCCTCATGTGTCCCCAGGGGCCAACCAGAGATAGAACAGACAGGCAGGGCCGGACTGGGGTAGAGCCAAGGTGCAGCCAGTGGCGGGGCGGGGAGGGGGGGGGCGGGGGGGGAGGTGGGTGCAGTCAGGAGTGGAAGCATGGAAGGTGTCGGGATTCAGGGTGCAATGGAGCCGGATAGGAATGAGTTGGGCATACCAGAGGCCAGGCCAGGGCAGCGGATCTTGCCTTCAGCACTGCTGACAAGCGGCCCGGCCACTACTCCACGTGGTTCCTCGCTTCCTTGGGAGAGATAGAGACAACCACTCCCTCTTCTGGAAGTTTTTAGCTACTTTGGCACTTGACAGCCTTCCCCGGTTCCTTTCACTTTACAGGAAGGAGGGAACCAGCTCTTTGAAATGCTAACATCTGATCAGGGCCAGGAAGGATCTGAGGGAGATTGGGGCAGATGAGGGAATAAAAAATCAAGAAGAAGGACATACACAGGTCAAGATGGGGGTGGGGAGGTGGTGGACAGAAGGCCTGTGGGCTCATAGCCACAACGGGCTTTAAATTTGTTTTTTAAAAATTTAGGTATCATGCTGTAACATTTACTCATTTTATATGTGTGCTTCAATAATTATTAGTAAATTTACAGTTGTACGACCATTACCAGAACCCAATTTTGTGAGAGCATTTCTTCAAACTTAGGATTGACATTATTCCTTTTTTTTTTGGTAGGAAATTTATTGTCAAATTGGTTTCCATACAACACCCAGTGCTCATCCCAACAGGTGCCCTCCTCAATACCCATCACCCACCCACCCCTCCCTCCCAACCCCCATCAACCCTCAGTTTATTCTCAGTTTTTAAGACTCCTCCTGGTTTGCCTCCTTCCCTCTCTATAATTTTTCCCCCTTCCCCTCCCCCATGGTCCTCTGCTAAGTTTCTCAGGATCCACGTAAGAGTGAAAACATATGGTATCTGTCTTTCTCTGTATGACTTATTTCACTTAGCAGAACACTCTCCAGTTCCATCCACGTTGCTATAAAAGGCCAGATTTCATTCTTTCTCATTGCCAAGTAGTATTCCATTGTGTATATAAACCACAATTTCTTTATCCATTCATCAGTTGATGGACATTTAGGCTCTTTCCATAATTGGGCTATTGTTGAAAGTGCTGCTATAAACATTGGAGTACAAGTGCCCCTGTGCATCAGCACTCCTGTATCCCTTGGATAAATTCCTAGCAGTGCTATTGCTGGGTCATAGGTTAGATCTATTTTAATGGTTTGAGGAACCTCCACACTGTTTTCCAGAGCGGCTGCACCAGTTTGCATTCCCACCAACAGTGCGAGAGGGTTCCCATTTCTCCACATCCTCGCCAGCAACTATAGTCTCCTGATTTATTCATTTTAGCCACTCTGACTGGCGTGAAGTGGTATGTGAGTGTGGTTTTGATTTGTATTTCCCTGATGAGGAGCAACGTTGAGCATCTTTTCATGTGCCTGTTGGCCATCTGGATAGGATTGACATTATTCCTAAGTGAGTTGGTTCCTTTTAAAAAAATTTTTAAACGCTTATTCATTTTTGAGAGAGAGAGAGAGAGAGAGTGAGAGTATGTGTAAGTAGGAAAGGGGCAGAAAGAGAGGGAGACAGAGAATCCGAGGCAGGCTTCATGCTTTTAGTACAAAGACCCACACGGGGCTCAAACCCACAAACCGTGGGATCATGACCTGAGCCGAAGTTGGACACTCAACTGACTGAGCCACCCAGACGCCCCGAAGTTCTATATGGTCAATTCTTCTTCTTCTTTTTTTTTTTTTTTGAGAAAGAGAGTGCACAAGTGAGTGAGGAGCAGAGAAACAGAGGGAGAGGGAGAGAAGTGGGATTCACCTGAAGCGGGGCTTGAGCTAAGTGAGTTGGTTCTTAAAGTCACAGTTTATGGGACATCCCCTGCTGGGAAGGAGAGAAGGTATCTTTCCCATTGCTCTGCACCTGGGTCCCACCACCAGCCCACACTGTGAGTTAATATTTTTATAAACCTCATAACTGAGGAACAGTTCCATTTCTTGCCGCGTGTGTGTGTGCGCATGTACGTGTGCATGTGCTGCATGTCAAAAGCCTCGAATTGCTAAATGTCTAATTTTCTTTAATCCTCTTTTGGACTCTCTTCATTTTGTAATATACTAAGTGACTCAGAAAATGGAAATGGCCAGACCTCTCTGGCTCTCAGGGAGGCACAGAAAACCGGAAAGAAATTAAAAAGAACACACGAGATGCAGGCAAGTTGAGGCAACACATTTGGCTTCACCTCTGCGGACGGGCGGCGCGTGTAACACTCACCTGCTGTGTCAGAACAGGCGTGGCCATGTCTATAGCTCGCCCTCACCCACGGCAAGGTGCCACGAGCTCTGGGCTGGCCTGAGGTGGCCCTTTGAAACACACACATTCTACCAGCTTCTGGAAATGCCTGTAGGAAGGCTGCTGTGTGACGGACAGATGAGCTGGGCGGCAGCGGTGGGGTGGGGGGAGTGGAGCGGTCAAGGTGGTTACAGGGGTGTGTGTGCATGTGTTTGAAGAAGCGTCTGACCTTCCTGAGTTGGGGTTATTCCCAGAGTGTCAGACACTCAGATATTCAAGCTCGAGGCCAAATGTGCCCCTTCCCAAGCCAATTTTAGAAGTTTCTGAATGGATGGTTTGCAGGTTCATCCCACCCCCACCCACCCCCTGTCAGCGCAGGGGCAAGAGCCCCCAGAGACTGTTTTAGGTTCGTCTGGTGTCATTCTACATGGAAAGAGGCCTGGGGCTGCTCTTGGGAGAGGAAGGAGGAAGAAGCAGAAGGTGGTGATGGGTAGGGGGGAGGCCGGGGGAGGGAGGACTCGGAGGCCCAACATCCTCTTCCCCATTACACTCCTGGGTCAGCAGTTTGGTGCCCTCCACTGCCTTCTAGAACTCACTCTCCCCCTGCCCCGAGCAGTTACCCACTCGACAGTTGTAGTATGGCCCACAGAGCTTGGGGTTGTTGCACCCACCTCCCAGGTTATCAGCTGTGATTCAGGAGACACACGAGGCCGGTGCCGGGGGAGGCTGCCCCTACCCACCCGCCAGCTTTGTGTGTCCCTGGGGGGATTGGCAGAGGACGGTCACAGAGCCCTGGATGCTGCCCCTGTCTTCCCTGCCCGGTGTGCAGGCTGCTGGCCTCTGCTTGCACCTAGTTTCTGTTGAGCAGTAGTTTAGGGTAAGGGCACAAGTCTTAAGTGCTCAGTTGGATGGATGATCACATGCTCACACCGTTTTAAGCTCTAGCCCTTTCTTCTTCCTGAGGATGGAGTTTGGCAAGAGGACGAGAGGGGCCCTGGTGCCCTGGCTTCCCTGTTATCTGTCCCCAGATCTGGTTTTCCTTCCCTGGGCAACATGGTGGGCACATGAACCTGGGGCTGCGGGGGCCCTGCTTCCATGGAGTCTTACCATGAGAAGGGAGGCATTCAGTGTCACCCCAGCATGGGTGAGCAAACCCAGAACCAGACTTTGCAGGGGCCGGGGATGCAGGAGGGGGCTCAGAGGGGCCTGGAGGAGGCAGGGATGTCTTCTGAGGGGATGGCTTGACTGCAGCCTGGAACGATGGAGGAGGTCGAAGATGAAGGAATGACCCATGTCCCCTCCCGCAGCTGCTGATCCCGTCCTTACGACTGGGACTTTGCGGAGCCCCAGGGCTGCCCTCGGGGCAGAGCCAGGAGCAGTCCCCAGGTAGATGCTCCTGCTGAGCTCTGCAAAACCCTAGGTTGCAGGTGCAGACATTCTCTACAGGTCCAGGCACCTTCTCTACAGAGGACCCTCATGGAGCAGGGGCTCTGTGGCCAGGAAGTCCTCTGGGGGACAGAGAACACTCTCAGGCCTCTGGCCAGCACTGACACTCCTCTGCTCACCCACAGTTTCCGCTCAGTCTAGACTACAGCATGCCCGGGGCCAAGCAAGAGAGCGTGTTACAGGCCACGACCAGCTGGTGATGGACTGCGACCCTGGGACTGTGGAATGCGCTGGAATATAGGTTGGTCAAGCTGCCTGGGACCCTGGAGGGTCCAGCCATGCTGGAGTAGCTTCCCCTGAGATGGGCAGGAGGAGGCTGGGGTGCGGGCAGTCTCGGGGAGTCCAGCGGAGAAACAGTCCGGGCCAGATTGGGCAACCAGATGTTTCCTTTGCTTCATCCTCCTTCCTGGCCGCCCCGCCCCCACTGCCTCTCATGCACAGTGGTCTGTTTGCCTCGGGAATCCCGAAGACATTGACCCCCTGGAGACAAAGCACTTGTCCCATAGTAGGTGCTGGTTTCTTCTCCCCTCTCATTCCAGGCTCGCCCAACTGTCAGCTCCCCTCCTACCACCAGCCAGTCATGTGGCCACTAACTGCTGTGCAGCCCTCGGTGCCCAGCCCCTTGGCCTGTTGGCCACCCTTGAGGGGTACCCACAGTGGGCGAGGTGCTCCCAGAGACCCCCGTGGGCCTTGAGGTCTGGAGACGAAGAGGCAGACTGATGGGAGCCACCGACTGCCCAAGGGAGAGGGCGGCTCTGAGATTGTGCCCCCTTAGAAAGGGAAGTTCTGCCGAATGGCCCCACAGCTAAACCACCCCCAAATCTTTCCTGGGACCCCTACCGTTCATAGGACTCAGTGTGGAGGCTGCTGCCACTGTGTCTGCCCAGAGAGTGTCCGCCCCTGTCCCCGCTGGCCTCTGAGTGCATGTGTCCATGCTGGGAAGAGGCTCCGAAGCTGATGAGAGGTTCTGCAGCTGCAGGACCCCTCCTGGGAAGGTGGGGGCTCAGGCCTGCGGCTCTCAGCCTTGGTCTTCCCCTAAATCATGTCTGCTAGTGGTTATCGGTGGTGGGGAAGGCGTCATTTCCCTTATTTTCTAACATCACGTGGCAATTTTGCATCATTTCGTTTCTTCCCTAGCGTTTGCGGACAGGTTGGGGCCAGCAAGGTGGATGTGGCGGGGATCGAGGCCCCTGCCCTTCCTCTTTCAGTAGTCTCGATGTTTCTCTGTGCCCCTTAGAAGAATCACACTCCATAGCTCACAGCCTATTCATGACGCATACATCTCTCTATTGAATCCTATCTTCCTACTGCCTTTCTTTAAAATGTTTTTATGTATGTTTGAGAGAGAGAGAGAGAGAGAGAGGGAGACAGTGAGTGCCAGTGGGGGAGGGGCAGAGAGAGAAGGAGACACAGAATCCAAAGCAGGCTCCAAGCTCTGAGCTGTCAGCACAAAGCTCAATGCAGGGCTCAAACCCACAAACCATGAGATCATGACCTGAGGTTAATAAGACACTTCATCAACCGAGCCACCCAGGAGACCCTCCTCCTGCCTTTCTTTAAAGTAAAGATGTATTCCCCGGGGGAAAAAAAAACTGACCTAAGGACATTATTACCTCACTTTTGAGTATTTTTATAATTATTATGCTGTTCATTCCCACAGATTGGCCGTGATCATTGACATTTTGCAGGAGACACAGATTTTTACCAACGGTTGTACCAGTGCTAAGCAGACAAGCCACGGGAGATCCTGGCCTCCTGCTTCTCAGTCTGGTGTGTCCCCCTCTGAACCTTGACATTCAAGACTGTAGCAGTGTCTTTTGGTGGTTGAATTGGAAAATATGCATTTCTGGAGAAACTTTGTGGTTATTAGACCAAGGCAACCACCAAGTATACCTCTCCTACATTTTCATGTTCAGTTCAAGATCTTGATCTTGAATCCTCATGAGCTTTAGCTAGTCTATGACTGTATTGCCATAGACATTCTTCTGATGCCCACCACACTCTGTGCTTGGAACCTTCCAGAGGAGAATGGACAAGTTTCCTTGGTTCCTTGTAGCTTCCCGGGGAAGGTGCTCCTGTGGCCAGAAGGGAGGAGGAAAGTGAAAATCCTCAAAGGAGCCAGGAGAGAAGGGCATTCTTGGGACTCCAGAGATGGCACAGGGCTCCCTGTGGGTGGCACTCAGTGCAGGCTATAAGATGACATGTCACACATTAGGATTGGCTTCCTATGTGCGTGTGGCCATTCTGTGTAAGCTGAGGGCACTTGTCACAGGGTATACAGGTGTGTGTGCGTGTGTGTATTTAGAGTCTGAATTCCACGTGGATCAGGGAAGGAGGGGTCCCTGAAAGCTTGCTAAGTGCCCACTCTGTGCCCAGCCCTGACCTGGGACCAGCAGGGGCTGCACAGGAAGGAAGGTCACAGCCTGAGGAGACGTTTCTAAGACTGAGAGCCATTCAGAGACTCTGAGGTCACTGTGCCAGCTTAGGGGTCTGGGCCTTGAGCTGCAGGCTCACAGAAGGGGAGCTCCCTGGGGTGGCCTCATCAAGGCTGGAGAAGGATGCTGGCCCTGATTCCTCCCCACTGAGTGCTCGCCTGGACCTGCAAGGAATTTCTGAGCCCAGCTGGCCTTGTGCTTTTGGGGGTGTGACGGGAGGGGTGGCTCAGGTCTGGGGCGCTGTGGGCGAGTAGGGGTCTCACCCCTGGAAGTATCTGTGGCATCTGTGGCACAGCTGGGATGGGTAGAAGGGTGCATGGTTCTGGTGGGGGGGAGCGGGTCTCAGCCGGTCCCCATCCCCGGTGGCTGTGCTCCCTCTGTGCCCTTCATTTTCTGACCAGCCCTAGGAGCAGAACCTAAAGAAACTGAACAAGGAAGCAGCAGGCACAAAGAAAAGCAGAAGTGGAAACCTTGGAGACTTGACCCTCCTCCTTGAAGGGGCCTGAAGCCGCCTGGCACTGCCGTGGGTGACGTCTGTGCGGAGAAGATGAGGTGGCCGGACCAGGCCGTGTGGCTGCCGTTGGCTCTGCTGCTTCTCTGGGTCCCAGGTGAGGGGCTGCCCGAGGAGGGGGAGGCTCAGCGGTGAGGGAGGCTGTGGGGGACAGGGGAGCACAGGAAGGGGCACTGGGAGAGGGGCACCCTGTGTCCACCACGTAAGATGGATCGTACCCTGGAAACGTGAGACAGGGCATTCACCTGACCTTCCATGAGCCACATTGGGGCGCCCAGAAGGGGCTTTGAGGGCAGTTTCGGATGGATTATTCCAGGAAGAAGGAGGGGCGACCAGGTGGCAGCAGAGCGGGTGGGAGAGTGGCTGAGGCTGAGCACACCGAGGGGAGGGGGGTGTGTTTTGTGCAGGTGTGGAGGAGGGGTGACGACTGGCGAGAACACCATCCTCTGGGGTGCACTGAGGTGTGTGTAGCCAGGGCAGCGCGAGGGGCTCAGCGTCCTCAAGGCAGAGAGATGGAGACAGAGGGGAGGGGACGGTGGTGGGGAGGAAGGGGAGGGCAGAGAAGTCACGGGGAGGAGAGCTTCTCCAGGGAGCAGAGGACTTCCCGTTTCCAGGGATCCGGCTTCCATGCCTCTCCGGAGCTCTCTGCACACAGGCACGCACCGCCTAGACAGGTCTGTCCCTGGGGTGCCTAAAATCCTTTTGGTCATTTTGATTACAAATTGCATGTTTTCTTTGACTCCGTTTGCTAACTGGTTGGCCACGGGGAAGCTCTTCCCTTTGTGTATTAATTTGGCAATGGGTCACCCTCCCACAGCTACTCTGTCCATCACCCTCTGGGGCGTCCTTGTGTTTTCATGGAATCTGCCTACAGTGGGAGCTCGTGGTTCCTTTTGGATATCCGTTTGTCCCGTTTGTTTCTCTCATCGGCCACAGGCTGGTCCAGCCAGAATGATGCAGTGACCATCCTTGACTTGTCTCTGACGAGGGCAGGTGTCCACTGTTTCCCATTAAGTGTGAAGAAGGTGTCTGCTTGTGTCTCGTTACAAAGTGTTTTTTTTTTTAATTTTTTTTTAACGTTTATTTATTTTTGAGACAGAGAGAGATAGAGCATGAACGAGGGAGGGTCAGAGAGAGAGGGAGACACAGAATCTGAAGCAGGCTCCAGGCTCTGAGCTGTCAGCACAGAGCCCAACGCGGGGCTCGAACCCACTAACTGCGAGATCGTGACCTGAGCTGAAGTCGGACGCTTAGCCAACTGAGCCACCCAGGCACCCCACAAAGTGTTTTTAAAAACAGCAGCAACAGGGGGCACCTGGGTGGCTCAGTCGGTTAAGCATCTGACTTTGGCTCAGGCCATGATCCTGGGGTGCATGAGTTCAAGCCCTGAGCTGGGCTGTGTGCTGACAGCTCGGGGCCTGGAGCCTGCTTCGGAGTCTGTGTCTCCCTCTCTCTCTGCCCTTCCCCCACTCATGCTCTGTCTCTCTCTCTCAGAAATAAATAAACATTAAAAAAAAAAGAAATACGTTCCAGCCAATAGAGATAATTTATATTTTCCAAAACATAGGAAATCATTTGTTTTATCTAAGTTTACAGACTTGTTTGTAGAGGCTTGTAAATTACCTTGGTTATTTTTCTTATGACTTGTGTATGTGCGTCTCCTATTTTTCTTGACTTGGCTATCACTAGAATGTTGGTATCTTCCATACGAAAAATCAAGTTTCCAACGTATATGCTAACTCCACTGTGTTCCTGTTTCTTAATTCGCTGATTTCTGCTCTGACCTTACTCTTTCTTTCCTCCTGGGTGGGGTGTATATGCGTGTGTTCCTCTCCTGACCTCCGGAGTTGGGGGATTCACTTGTTTATCTGGGGTTCTCAGGGATAGGACTTGGTGACCATGAGCAGCCAGAAGGGAGGCTGGGGTCTGGAAGAAGGGGCTGCTGTGATAAAAATCTTGGGAGTGACAGAAAAGCAAAGGAAGGGAAGGTTCTGGCTGACGGGGGGTGGCCAATGTGAGATGGGGAAACTTTGGGGGTGACTTCCAGGGCACCCCTGACCCAGGCCCACCTGGTGAGGGGCCCGCACTCGGCTGTGTTTTCCAGGCTGCTCCTCTATAAGTGGCCCCACCTCCATGACGGGAACCTTGGGGAGTTCCCTGAGCGTGCAGTGTTCATATGAAGAGCAATTAAGAGAACATTTCAAATACTGGTGCAAAAAGCCATGTTTTTGGAAAATTGTGGAGACCAAACGGTCAAGCAAAGAAGTGAGGGACGGCCGCGTATCCATCAGGGACTATCCTGCAAACCTCACCTTCATAGTGACCTTGGAGAACCTCACAGAGGATGATGCAGGAACATATCGATGTGGGATCGATACGTCCTGGTTAGGAGGATATTTGCAAGACCCCGCCGTCCACATTGTGGTGTCTGTGATCCCAGGTGAGTTGTACACACCCCTCCCCCAGCGCCAGCACCAGGGCCCCTGAAGGGTCTCAGGCGGGAATAGTCGAGGCAGGAAGCAGATCAGAGGCTTGGAGCAAACTGTGTGTGTGTGTGTGTGTGTGTGTGTGTGTGTATGAGGCGGGTAGTAGGTGGAGGAAGAGAGTCAGGGTGGCTTCCTGGAAAAGCTGACCCCTCTGCTCAGTCTTGGGAGGGGGCAGCTGAGAAGGCAGAGTGTGCAAAGGAGAGAGGGAGCCATGCTACAGGATGGTGGGAGCTGAATGGAGAGGCAGGTGGGGCCAAACGGCGAAGGTGAAGTTGCTGGGCATAGCGGGGCCTCCAGCCAGACTTGCAGTCAGACTTGGAGTTTAGACAGAGATCCCAGGCGGGCAGCGTCTGGCGGTGGCTAGAGGAGGATGAATCTGGAGCACAGGGGTGACCTACGGGCTCTCCGGAGGGCCCTGACCCTCCTCCACAGGATGGGATCAGGACTGCTGGGGGCGCACAGTACCCCGGGCCCTGGGCCCCAGGGAGACTGTGGCCCCGGGGGGCCCTCAGTCCTGCCTCCACCCTGAGTGAGCATTTTGTGTGAAATCAGACCAAAAAGGTATTGGCAAGTAGCGGGAGAGTCCGATAGCGCTATCCCGGGTCTCGTTTGTGTTTCCGCGCCAGCAACAACGTCCGCCCCACCCGCAAACATCACTGTAACCCAGATCTCAACAATCACAGCTGGAATCACGACCACGCCGTCCTCATCCTCACCCACTGTCCCCATCACCATGGGAGCCACCCACAGTGCAAGCAGCCAAGAGGAGTTCCAGCAAAGCCAGGGCGTGGGGTGAGGTCCTCTGTCCCCGGTCCCTTGTCCTGGAGGTAGGCCCTCGCCTCAGGAGTTGCTCAGGGCCCGGGAAGCCTCGAGGTGGGGATGGCAGGAAAGGAACTTCTAATGAGGGCTGATGCTCCTACCAGGGATGTGCTAAATGCCCTACACGTCACTAGGGCCCTGGGCTGTCACCGCCCTCATGTTACGTAGGCGCAGCCGGCTCAGGGAGGTTAAGTGATCTGCCAGGTCACGTAGCCACGGGAGGGGGGGGTGGGGGGGTGGGGGCTTCCACCCAGGTTTACATGACTCCAGAGTCTTGGTTCCTCCTTCTAAACCTGTGATTCTTTTTTTTTTTAAACTTTATTTCTTTATTTTGAATGGGAAGAGGGGCAGAGAGAGAGAGAGAGAGAGAGAGAGAGAATTTCAAGCAGGCTTTGCATGTCAGCACAGAGCCCGACATTGGGCTCAAACCCACAAACCGTGAGATCACGACCTGAGCCGAGATCAAGAGTCGGACGCTCAACTGACTGAATCACCCAAGCACCCCTAAACTTGTGATTCTTGGTCTTTTGGGGTCACAACCCCCCAGGAGAATCCGACAATGCTTACAGACTCCTTAGAAAAGCGCGTGTAGTTGTAAACCACTTCTGAGGATCTCAGACTCCCTCACCAGGCTCCACCTTGGGTCCTGCCATTCAATGCCAGCACTCACCACCTGGAGTTACCACAGACCCCGCGGGTTGAGGGCTCAGTTCCATAAGACTGCCTGACTTCAGATGCCAGAGCAGTTTGGGGATCCCCAGGCCATCACGTTTCTGGCCAACTGGCTATGAATTTGGGGGTTCCCATGACCCTTTTGGGTTTGATAATTGGCTAGATAGCTCACAGAATGCACGAAAGCCCAGTGCTTACGAGTATGGTTTTATCATAAAGGAAAAAGGCCAGAAGCAGCCAATGAAGAGACACATGGGGTGAGATCTGGGAGGGTCCTGGGCACAGAACTTCCCTGCTGACTCCTAAGAGGGTCAGAGCACGTCGGGGCACATGCCATTACCTAGGCACGATTGGTTGAATCACCGGCCACATGATTGAACTCCATCCCCAGACCCCCTCTACTTCCTGAATTACAGGCTGGCTCAGAGCCCCAAGTCTCCATAATCATGGGGGTGGGCCTTCTGGTGACCAGCCCCAGTCTTGACCCATTCATCTCTTAGCATAAACTCAGGTGTGATCCGAGGGGTCCTTCAATAACAGAGGCTAGCCTACTATTGGGGAAATCCTTAGGATTTAGAGTCTCCCTTCCACAAGCTAGGGGCAAAGGCCATTCAGATTCTTCTTTTTTTTTTTTTAAGTAATCTCTATACCCCAATGGGGCTCGAACTCACAAACAAGAGTCACATGCTCTACCGACTGAGTTAGCCAGGTGCCCCCATTCAGATTCCTTATTCTATGACCCCCCAAAACCCTTCCACAGGCCTTCCATCAACCCAAGTGACTGTCTTAACATCAGGCAAGGTGAAATTCAGGTCCTAAACACACCACTTCCAGAACCGACTGCAGATACACACACAGGAGGCAGAACTAGGTTTTGTAAGGCCTGGAGCCTATGCAGTTTGGTGTGTGGGGGGGGACTTACATCTTTAAGAAAAAGACATGGGGTGGGGCACCTGGGTGGCTCAGTCAGTTAAGCGTCCGACTCCAGCTCAGGTCACGATCTCACGGTCCGTGAGTTCAAGCCCCGCGTCAGGCTCTGGGCTGATGGCTCAGAGCCTGGAGCCTGTTTTAGATTCTGTGTCTCCCTCTCTCTGCCCCTCCCCCGTTCATGCTCTGTCTCTCTCTGTCTCAAAAATAAATAAACCTCAAAAAAAAAAAATTAAAAAAAAAAAAAAAAAAGAAAAAGACATGGGGTGCCTGGGTGGCTCAGTTCATTGAGTGTCCAACTTTGGCTCAGGTCACGATTTCACCACTCATGGGTTTGAGCCCCGCATTGGGCTCTGTGCTGACAGCTCGGAGCCTGGAGCCTGCTTCCGATCCTGTGTCTCCCTCTCTCTCTGCCCCTCCCCTGCTCACACACTCTCTCTCTCTCCTTCAAAAGTAAATACACATTTTTTTAAAAAAGAAAAAGACTAGAACATTATGAATGCAAGCTAGACAGGAAAGAAGAGGCTGGCAAGCGAGGGACCTGAAGTCAGCTTCCCACGACCTCTGCTGTGGCTTGTTCGTATGTGAAAAGGCAGAGCCACAAGGCGACTTTTTTTTTTTTGTGGCAATGTTTGTAACTGCAAAAGGCTGGGGGACATGCCAGTCAGAAGCAAGAGGTAAATAAATTATGGTCTGTCCATGCAGTGGAATACTAGGCAGCGGTGGAGAAGAGCGAGGGCCTTCTTTATTCACAGACGTGGAGAGATGTCGAAGACGTGTTGCTAAGTAACAAAAATAGTGTTGGATCACACCTCCTTTGTGTGAAAGAAGGGGGAAAATAATGTATGTTTCTATTTTCTTGTATCTGAATAAAGAGCTTCTGGAAGGTTCTTTTTTTTTTTTTTTAAATAAACGTTTATTCATTTTTGAGGGGGGCACAGAGAGAGAGGGGGGACAGAGGATCCGAAGCGGGCTCTGCACTGACAGCAGCGAGCCGGATGTGGGGCTCGAACTCAGGAACCGTGAGGTCATGACCTGAGCACAAGTCAGATACTCCACCAACTGAGCCACCCAAGTGCCCCTGGAACGTTCTTAAGTACACTGATATACTGTCTACTTTAAAAACATTTTTTTAAATGTTTATTTATTTATTTTTGAGAGAGAGAGAGAGAGAGAGAGAGAGAGTGCAAGCAGGGGAGGAGCAGAGAGAGAGGGAGACACAGAACCCAAAACAGGCTCCAAGCTGTCAGCACAGAGCCCGATGCGGGGCTCATGACCTAAGCTAAAGTCGGATACTCAACCGATTGAGCCACCCCGGCGCCCCTCTCCTTTTTTTTTTTTTAATGTGACCTTTTCTGTCGTTTGCAAATAAGTGGGGTTGGGGGGGGGGGAGTGCAAGCTCCCACCTGCTCAACACTGCCGTGTCCTCCCCAGGCTCCAAGTACTCCTTTCCTTGTTGGTGCTTCTGCTGCTTCTGCTGGGGGGAAGCTTGTTCCTGGCCTGGAGGATAGTTCGCAAGCGGGTCAAAGGTGAGTCAGCCCCCTGCTGGGTGGGGGGGGGGGTGGGCAAGTCCCAAGCACCTCCCTCTCATTTTTGAGGCTCTGTGTCCTTGTTCCCCAGAATGAGCATCAGGAATGTATCCTCGGACCACATGTCCTGGGTGACCCTCGAGGCCAGGCCCCAAAGGAGGTGTCCCTGGTATGGCGGAGACAGGCCATGGAGGGGGCTCCCTGGAAGCTTGTTCGTGAAGCGGTCACCCTCTTCTGTCTGATACCCTTCTGGAACCTCCCATACTCTTGAGGGTGTTGTCCCGCCCAGCCCCTGCCCACCCTCACACTCTCGAAGACAGCTGTTCCCAACTTCCTGTAACATGGTGGGAACCGTAACATCAGTGGGTGCTTCTGCATTTGCTCTGGGCCCCGGGGGCACCTCCTCTCGCTACCCTCTTTCCCTGGCTTGCTCCTGGTGGGCCTGGGGGCTCTCAGACTCCCTTTCCTCTGAGACCTTCTCCTGGCTCCCCAAAAGCAGCTTGGGGGCCCCTCCTGGCTGCACCTGTGTGCACGCACCCTCATACCCTTTTCATACCAGACTCTCCCCGCCTGCTTCCTCGCCTGTCTCCCGCCGGCCTGTGCTTCTTCAAGATCAGGGACTGGAACTCAAGAAGGCACCCGGTCAGTTTTTGTTGAATTAATGTATTGCTTAGTATCTCGAGCCATGAGGGCATCTCAGATGCTTCGGGCATCCTGGGGCCCACTTGCTCTCCTCTGGGCTCAGACGCAAAGAGAGAACACATGTGGCATCCCCAGCACCCTGTCTGGCATGCTCAGGAAGTAGGTGCTCAGTCGACTCTAAACGAGCGAATTCAATAAAAAGAGCAGAAGGATGCAGATGTGACCTTGTTGCTGGCTGGAGGCCCAGCTGTCACCCACGGGGCGCAGGTCTCTGCCCGAGTTGCAGGGGGAGCCTTCTTTGCTCTAAAACTTCTGGACTCCATGAGCAGCTGCCTCGAAGGGGAATCCTTGCCCGGCCTTATGGGAGGAGGGGTGCAAGCCCCACAACTGGCGGTGGGTGCTCCCGGAGCCCGTGCATCCTGGGGATCGGGGCGGGGGCCCACCGTGGGGGTCAGGCCTTTGGTCAGGCCTTTAGAAGACGAGTCGACCTCAGCACGTGTGTGCCTGATACAAGGAAGGAAAACCACTTCCCTTTCCCCCTCCGCTTCCCCCACATCACTTCTGAGTGCCCTCCTCCTCACCCCAGGCCAGGCCTCCCTCTGGGATTTTCTCAGCCTCAGGCCCGTGGGTCCCAGCCCTCTCTGCCCTTTCACCTAGAAAGCTTCCCTTTCTTTTTTTTTAATGTTTATTAATTTTGAGAGACAGAGAGAATGTGAGCAAGTGCACACGCCCTCTCACAATCAGCGGAGGGGTGGAGAGAGGAGGGCAGAAGATCCGAGCAGGCTCTGTGCTGACAGCAGAGAGCCCGATGCGGGGCTCAAACTCACAAACTGTGAGATCGTGACCTGAGCCGTAGTCGGATGCTTAACCAACTGAGCCACCCAGGCGCCCCAAGAACCTCCCTTCTGAAAAACGGGGATATAAGGTTGTGGGAGAACAGGGGCGCCTGGGTGGCTCAGTTCGTTAAGTGTCCGACTTCGGCTCAGGTCACGATCTCACAGTTCTTAAGTTCAAGCCCCGCATTGGGCTCTGTGCTGACAGCTCAGAGCCTGGAGCCTGCTTTGGATTCTGTGTCCCCCTCTCTCTCTCCCCCTCCCCTGCTCGCATGTGCTCTTTCTCTCTTTCTCAAAAATAAATAAATAAACATTAAAAAAAATTTTTTTAAAGATTATGGTAGAACATTCAAAAAATAAGCAAAAGCACAAGGAAAGAAATAAACTGTCCATAATAATATAATAAAAAAGAAAACTCCCAGCACCTGGAGAAAACCAAGCACTGACATTTGGGGCATGTCCTTCTCGTGCTTCTCAATGTTTATTTATGCAGATATGATTTCTTACTTATGGCTTGCTTCTACCACAATCCCTCTTACACACACACACACACACACACACACACAATGCACACACACACAACGCACACACACACATATTTGCACTTAACCTACCATTATCATTTTCCCTGCTGTGCAATGTTCTAGAAGTCTCTTACTGCAGAGTTTAACGATGTGTGGGGGATTGCACCTTGCTTCGTGGACCCTCTGTCACAGGAGAAAGGCCTTGTGTTCAAAGATGCTGACACTCCCTCCCCATCCCTGCAAGTCTCAGCTCCTGTCCCCACACTGTCCTTGCTGCTCTGCTGCAGCCTGGTGCCTGCCTGTCACACACAGCCTGTCTTCCCCTCCGCCCACTCATGATGAGTTCATTCATTCCCTTGCTCACGCACACAGCACAGCCGTCCGGAGCACCTACTGTGGCACCGGGCCCTGTGCTGGGCTCTGGGGGACACAGTCGTGACCAGGAGAGACTGG
Source organism: Panthera onca (assembly GCF_046562875.1). Classification (NCBI taxonomy): domain Eukaryota; kingdom Metazoa; phylum Chordata; class Mammalia; order Carnivora; family Felidae; genus Panthera; species Panthera onca. The sequence continues at coordinate 9,586,159 of NC_138352.1, forward strand.
GTTCCACCTTCCTGTGCAGCTGGCTCTGGCCGAACTTTCTCACTGCCACATTCCTTCCCCAGCAATGTCCACCCATCTCTTCTCCACCAGCCACCAGGTCACCCACAGAGAGAGAGGGTGGCAGGAGCCTGCACGCGGTATTTGGAACAGAATGTGTTTGCTCCTCAGAGCACCCGGTTGGTGTTCCGTTAAGCCAACCGAGAGCCCTCAGCTAGCACTTGCATCCTGTGTGTCTCCTGAATGTCGGTGTCTCACCTTTGACTCTGGGGCTCTATGAGGGGTGGGCAATGTCTGTCCCTGGTGCATCTAGTGCGGGGGGCTCTGGGGTTGCCTGGCCGTGCAGCTACACTAAAGGCATTCCGGCTGTGTGCACAATGCCCACTGCCGGCCCGCTCCTGGGTCTCCGGGTTCCAGCGGCCAGGGGTGCACAGAGCTGTGTTCAGAGGCAGGTCTCCTGCAGAGCGACGCTGAAGACGCCACAGGCCAGAGGTTGTGTGCCCTGAACCGTGGTTCCCCGGAGCCACAGGGCCTCCTGTGTATGAGGGACAGACCCCCAAGCCAGGGGAATCAGAGCAGATGACCCCGGTGACTTCTCATGGTTTGATGCAGTACTAAGGTCTCCGTAAGGACGGTTCCTTTTTTATTTTTAATTAAAAAATTTTTTTAGGGCTCCTTAAAACACAGATTGCTGAACCCATCCCCAGAAGTTCTGGTTCCACACGTCTAGGGGAGGGCCTGTGGATCTGCGATTTGTTTATTTGGGTAAAAAGCACATACTGTAAAATTTGCCATCTTGGCCATTGTTTTTTTTCATTAATTTTTTTTTAATGTTTGTTTTTGAGAGAGAGAGAGAGAGAGAGAGAGCAGGGAGGGGCAGAGAGAGAGGGAGACACAGAATCCGAAGCAGGCTCCAGGCTCTGAGTTGTCAACAGAGAGCCCGATGCGGGGCTCAAACTCACGAACTGTGAGATTACGACCCGAGCTGAAGTCGGACGCCGAACCCACTGAGCCACCCAGATGCCCAGTCATCTTAACCATTCTTAAGTTTACAGTTTGGTGATGCTGTGAAAGAAATCTCTGGAACTGTTTCATCCTGCGGATAGGTCCTTGTAAACAGGTGTCCTTCTCCGGTCTACTCCCACTTGAGAGCATTCTTTATGAGTGACTCTTTCGAGACCTAGCTTTGTATGGCCACTCTCCCCAAGCCTGTGCCTTCCCACTGGTTCATTTATTCTCTCCTCCACTCATGCATTCGTTTTTCATTTCCTTCTTCACCCACTCGCTCTCTCTGCAATTCCTACCCTGAAGTGACAGGTCCTCAGCGTCAAAGTCTCTAGGGAAAGTCCTTCCTCCAACTGGATCATAGGGGATCCTTATCCCTGTTTTGTTCTCGGATTCAGACTCCTAACTCTTCTCTCTTCAGCTGGTGAGAATCCAAAGCCACTCCGGACCCATAGTCAGGTAAGACACAGGCAGAAGGTGTGCCAGGGTGGCTGGCGGAGAGAACAGAGGGCATTGGGGGCTTCAACAGTCCCACTGGCCGGTGGAGGTCTGAGTGCATTGTTGATGGATGGAGTTGGGTGCTTGCCCAAGAGCAGGGAGAATGATCTCTGGGACATCTGGTTGTTGGGTCTCTGGATATTTAGCTCTGGTTAATCTGTCCCCACCCCCATCCCCCATAGAAAGTGGAATGATGGAGGGTCCTTCCATGATGACTTGGGGGGGGGCATTCAAATACTGCCCAGAGGGGACCAGAGTGGGGGATGGGGGAGGCACGGTGGGGAGACTGGGGCTGGGGCACCCAGAACATTGAGAGAAGGGGTAGATGTCCGCAGGCAGGCAGGAACAGAGGTCCCTCTGAGCTGGACTATGGAGGGGCTCCGTGGACACCCGCCAAATCTCCACACCTTCTGCCCACCCAGAATACTCTGCAAGGTGAGCTCTATTATGCTAATCTGGAGCTTCAGACAAGGACGCTTCAGGGAGAGCCCGTGCAGCCGAGACAGGAAGAGGTAGAATACAGCACTGTGGTGAGTGTGAGGGCCTGGCGGCTGGCGGGAGTGGGGGGAGGGGAGGGCCTGGGCTCTGTGAGAGGCACCGCCCTGGGGGGTGGCAGCAGGCAGAGAGGGAAGGGAGGGGCTGGCTTGGTGACCTTGTGCCCCACCAACACAGGGCCACACAGAACCTAGGTCAAGTGTAGACCTTGCCAGAGCTTGGTGCCATTGTGGCTGGGGGCTGGGGCAGAGATGAAGGGGCTGTTGGGGTGGCCAGTGATGGTCAACAGTCAGTGAAGTGGAGCATTTATTATGCACCTACTATATACCACACACCGATGTTAAAGCCTGTGATTTCCCACTGTTTTGGTACCATTATCTCTTTGGCATCAACTCTACGTTTCAGGTTTTTAATCAATGACCCCCCTGCAAGCCAACCCTTAGGCACAGTGACTGTAAAGTGCAGCGTGGAAGAGGCTTCTCCAGCAGGAGTCAAGACCCACCCATTAGGGGAAGAGTTCGGGGAGAGGTTGGGGACCCTGTTGTTGGAGAAGATGAAGGGAGAAAAGCATCAGACATATGGCCCTGGGACTAGCAGCATCCTTGTTTTTCTAACTTGGTGATTAATGATCTCAAAGTCGATCCAGGCACCCCACCCCCCCTGCCCCGTCTCCAGGTCTCATGCCTGGGACTTTGTGCTGTGTTTGAACAGGTGGGGTGAAGCAAGGGTGGGGCAGGACAGTGGGGAAGCCTGGACCCACCGCCATGGAGCCCCTCAGGGTCCCCTCAGGTGTCCCTTGTCTCCATCCTGAGCTGGGGACCAGTGCTTCCCCTGCCTCTCCCTGAGCCTCCAGTCTCTCTCTCTGCAGAAGAAGGCTTCTCTGGAAGAACTTCACTACTCTTTGGTGGTATTTGACCCCGAGAGTCAGGATTCTAAGGCCAACAGGATTCCCTCCCGGAGGACCCTGGAACAGGAGCCAGAGTACAGCGTGATTAAGAAGACCTAAGCCTGTGTCTCTGGCCCCACCATCTGGAGGTCTCTGTGGGCCACAGGCCTCCTGAACCCTCACCCATGTCCCCCTCAGTCTGCTCCTCTCAGCGGTCACCAGCAAGGCAACTGGGCCCCCCTCAGGCTGTCGCTTTTGTGCCATCAGCCTGGCCGGCTTGATTGGGGAGGAGCAGGACCTGTAGAGAACCCTCCACCCCCCTACCCAGCTCCTGGCACATCCTTCCTGTTTGTTTCATTCCAGCTGTGTGTGGAGCGCAGAGGCTCAGTCCTGTGTGGCTCCAGGAAAAGATGTGACCCATGTAGGATGGTACCTCTGAATATCTTTATAAATCACAGCTCTGTGAAAGTGTGTGGGATTGCCACGGCATGGGGAGCACTGGCAGAGAGACTGGGAGAAGGCAAAGGCCCTGATGATCGAGTCTTCCTGGTTTCAGAGACAAGGACCCTGAGTGCCCATGGCTCCAGAGCCGGTGGCACATTTCTCTGGACTCTTGGATGACTTTATTTTTAATATTAAGACATATCAATAAAGTGCAAAATCTCTTGAGAGAGGAGAAAAAAGTTATTTAAGCAATGCGTGCTATGTGTCTGCAATTCTCTATTAAAGAAAGCTCCTTCCTTTTGAAGGCTGAATAGTATTCCACTGTAAGTGTATATCGCACTCTGCTTATCTTTTTATCCGCTGATGGACACTTGGTTTGTTTCTGTGTTTTAGCTATTGTGAGTATGTTGTTAGGAACATAGTGTATAAATATCTCTTTGAAACTCGTTTTTTGTTTTGGTTCTTTTTCTTTTTTTCTTTTTGGTTAGTTTAATTGTGAATGTTTTATTTATTTTTGAGAGAGAGGGAGAGAGACAGTGCAAGTGGGAGAGGGGCAGAGAGGGAGGGAGACACAGAATCCGAAGCAGGCTCCAGGCTCCGAGCTGTCCGCACAGAGCCCGACGCAGGGCTCGAACCCACAAACCGCGAGATCATGACCTGAGCTGAAGTCGGACACTTAACTGACTGAACCACCCAGGTCCCCCTGTTTGTTTTGACAGCAGCGTCCTAATGGTGGTGAGGTGGTATCTCACTGTAATTTTGATTTATGTTTCCCTAGCAATTCGTGATGCTGAGCAACTTGCCACATGCTTGGTGGCCATTTGTATATCTTCTTTGGTGAAATATCTATTCAACTCCTTTACCCATGTTTGAATTGGGTTTTTTGGTAGAATGTTAGTTGTCTATATATTCTGGATATTAATCCCTTATCAGATATATAATTTGCAAATATTTTCTCTCATTCTGTATGTTGCCTTTTTACTCTGTTGGTAGTGTCTTTGATGCACAAAACTTTAAAATTTTCATCATGTCCTATCATGAGTTGAATGCTGAATTGAATGTTGTGAAGCTTTTGACCTGTGTTTCTTTCTAAGAATTTTTTTACAGATTTCGTTCCTGTATTTAGACCTGTGATCCATTTTGAGTTTGTTTTTGTATATGTTTCTAGTTAAAGGGCCAATTTAATTCTTTTCCACGTGGATATCCTGTTTTTTCCAGCATTGTTGCTTGAAAAGACTGTCCTTTCCCCATTGAATGGCCTTCACTCTCTTGTTGAAAAGCATTTGACCACACATGTGAGGGTTTATTTCTGACTCTTTTTACTCCATTGGTATCTATGCCTGACTTCATGTCAGCATCACTGTCTTTTAATTACTGTGGCTTTGTAGCAAGTTTTGGAGCCAGAAACGTGGGTCCTCCAGATCCTCTTTTTCAAGATTGTTTTGTCTATTCCCTCAAGATCCCACAAGATTCAGTATAAATTGTAGGATGGGTTTTTCTATTTCTGCAAAAAAATGTCATTGGAATTTTGATAGGGATGTATCTTAATGATATCAAGCCTTCCAATCCATGAACATGGGATGTCTTTTCATTTGTGTCTTCTTTAATTTCTTTCAGCAATGTTTTGTAGTTGTCATTGTACAAGCCTTACACCTCTTGGTCAAATTAATTCCTATGTATTTTACTTTTTTTTGTTTGTTTTTTTTCTTCCAAATTTTTATTTAAATTCCAGTTAGTTAGCATATGGTGTAATATTGGTTTCAGGAAGTATTTTACTCCTTTCGATTTTCTTGTCAGTGGAATTGTTTTCATAATTTTCTTTTCAGATTGTTCATTGTTAACGTATAGAAATATGACTTATTTTTTGTGTGTTGGCTTTGTATCTTCCTACATTGTTGAATTCATTTATTAGTTCTAACTTTTTGTTTTTGGTAGAGTCTTTAGGGTTTTCTACATGTAAGATCATATCATCTGCAAACAGAGATAATTTTAATTCTTCCTTTCCTTTTCTTTTTTCTTTTTTTTTTACTTCTTCATTTCCAATTTTGATGCCTTTTATTTATTATTCTTGGCTAATTGCTAAGCTAGAACTTCCAGTGTTATGTTGAATAGAAGAAGCACAGGTAGGCAGCCTTGCCTTGTTTGCAATCTTAGGGGAAAAGCTTTCAGTCTTTCACAGTTGAATATGATGTTCACTGTGGATTTTTCATACATGGCTTTTATCATGTTGAGATAGTTTGCTTCTATTCTTAGTTGAATATTTTGATAATGAAAAGGTGTTGGATTTAGCCAAATGCTTTTCCTGCATCCATTGAACTGATCATGTTTTTTTTTCTTTCTTCATTCTGGTAATATGGTGTGTTGCATTGATCAATTTTTATGTTGAACCATCTTTACATTCCAAAAATAAGTCCCACTTGGTCATGGTGCATAACCCTTTTAATATTTTGTTGAATTCAGTTGATAGTATTTTGTTGAGGATTTGGCATCAATGTTCACAGGAATATTGGGCTTTAGTTTTGTTTTCTTGCAGTGTCTTTTCCGGCTTTGCTATCAGGATGATTCTGGCCTCATACAATGAGTCTGGAAATGTTGCTTCTTTTTCTGGTTTTTAGAAGAGTATAGGAGGGATTGGTATTTGTTTTTCTTTAAATGTTTAATAGAATTAATCTGAGAAGCCATCTGGTTCTGGGCTTTTCTCTTCAGAATATATATTTTTAAGTATTTCATTTTCTCTCTGTCTCTGTCTCTCTCTAAGTTTATTTATTTATTTTGAGAGGGGGACAGACATAGGAGAGCAAGAATCCCAAGCAGGCTCCACACTGTCAGCACAGAGCCTGATGTGGGGCTCAAACTCACAAACCTTGAGATCATGACCTGGGCTGAAGTCAAGAGTCAGATGCTTAACCGACTGAGCCACCCAGGTGCTCCTTGTCAGGATATTTTTGATTACTGATTCAGTCTCCTTATTTGTTATTGCTCTGTTCAGTCTTTCTCTTTGTTCATTTTTTTCTTTAAATGTATCTTTATTTTGAGAGAGAGAGAGAGAGACAGTGCAAGCAGGGGAGGGCCAGAGAGGGAGAGAAAGAATCTTAAGGAAGCTCCACACTGTCAGTGCAGAGCCTGACACAGGGCTCGATCCCATGAACTGTGAGATCATGACTTGAGTTGAAGTCAAGAGTCAGACGCTTAACCCACTGAGCCACCCAGGTGCTCCTCCATAGTCTTTATTCTTGATTCAGTCTTGATTCAGTCTAGGAATTTGCCCATTTCACCTAGGTTATCCATTTTGTTGGTGTACGGTTGAACAACTGTAGCAATCTGATGAATCTTTTTGTTCCTGTGAAGTCAGTAGCAATGCTTCAACTTTCACTTCTGATTTTGGTATTTCGGTTTTCTGGGTTTTTTGTTGTTGTTGTTGTTGTTTTGTTTGTTTGTTTGTTTGTTTTTAAGTCCATCTAGGTAAAGTTTTGTCAATTTTGGGGCGCCTGGGTGGCTCAGTCGGTTAAGCGGCCGACTTCGGCTCAGGTCACGATCTCGCGGTCTGTGAGTTCGAGCCCCGCATCGGGCTCTGTGCTGACAGCTCAGAGCCTGGAGCCTGTTTCAGATTCTGTGTCTCCCTCTCTCTGACCCTCCCCCGTTCATGCTCTGTCTCTCTCTGTCTCAAAAATAAATAAACGTTAAAAAAAAAAAAATTTAAAGTTTTGTCAATTTTGTTGATCTTTTGAAGAAACAAGTTTGGCTTCATTGATTTTTCTCTATTTTTTTTTTTGTATTCTCTATTTTGTTTACGCTCTAATCTTCATTATTTCCAACCTTCTGGTAGATTTTGGTTTATTTTGTTCTATTTTTTTCTTTAGTTGTCTAAATTGTAAAGTTAGGGTTTTTATTTGAGATCGTTCTCATTTAAAACAATTTTTTTGTAAGTTTACTTATTTATTTTGAGAGAGAGAGGGAGGGAGGGAGGGAGAGAGGGAGAGAGGGAGAGGCAGAGAAAGAGGGAGACAGAGTATCCCAAGCAGGCTTCACGTTTTCAGGGCAAAGCCCGATGCAGGGCTTGGACCCACAACTGTGAGATCACTACCTGAGCTGAAATCAAGAGTCGGAAGCCCAACCAACTGAGCCACCCAGGCGCTCCAGAGATCTTTCTCATTTTTTAACATAAGCCCTTCCAGCTGTAAGTCCCCACCTTAGCACTGCTTTTGCTACATTCCACATTTGGTGTGTTGTGTTTTTATTGTCATTCAGCTTTGAGTATTTTGTAATTCCTCCTTTGATCCACTGGTTGTGTGAGACTGTTTTGTTTAGTTTCCCACAAATTTGTGAATTTTCTAGTTTTACTTCTGTTATTGATTTCTAGCTTTACCCTGTTGTGGTTAGAGAAAATACTTCATATGATATCTATTTTTTTTTTAATCTACCAAGATTTAGGGGCACCTGGATGGCTCAGTCGGTTGAGCATCTGACTTCAACTTTGTGAGCTCGAGCCCTGCGTCAGGCTCTGTGCTGATGGCTCAGAGCCTGGAGCCAGCTTGGGATTCTCTCTCTCCCTTTCTCTCTGACCCTCCCCTGCTCATGCTCTCTCTCTCAAAATAAATAAATAAATATTAAAAAAAAAAAGAAAGTCTGAATCTTGCATCCAGGGCTCCTGGATTCTTAGTGTTTTAAAACCCTCTATTTTGAAATAATTTCAAAAAACATGTGAAAGCAGTACCCAAAAGTCCTAATATCCTTTACCCAGATTCACTTATTTTTTGAAAACATTTTGCCACATTTGGTTTCTCAATATGTTAATATCTGTACATATTTTTTTCTAGAATCTTCAGTGAGTAGGCTGCTTACATGGCTTCCATTGGAGTAAGCCTGGGACACCCAGGTTCTGTCCTGCTGTGTGTCCAGGGGTGCTGGATGGCGCCCTCTCCCCATGGTGCCCGGCCCTTGTTCTGCAGTTCAGATTCCCCTCCACAGACTGCCAGCCTGATAAACATTTGCAGGATGAAAAACATTAGGTTAAGTATCCATATATTCATAGCTGGTCCAAGGAAGTGGAAGGTATTTCTACATTAGCCCGAGTCTTTTCGAAAGATGACCCGGGCTTAGAAAATGATTTCAAGACTATGTTTGTTTGTTTTTAAACCTTACAGCCCAACAAGTCGGCTGTTTGGGTGAACCCCTTAGTGCAGCTGGCCTTGGAGCTAGACAGAGGGATTGGACAGCTATGTGTCTCCACCTTGTGGCTGCGTCTGGAATCACACATCTTGGATTCCAAGCGGGGCGTGTTTGCTCCAGCTGGTAGGCCGATGTGGAGGGAATTCTGGGTTTTCCAGGTCAGTGCGGCTGAGCAGGGGAAGGGCCTGAAACAGGGTAAGGACAGGAAGACTCCTGCTTGCTTTGCAGTTCCCCTAACCATCCACCCCGTGGATGTCATTGTGCTGAAAATTCCATTCCTCCCCAAACTTGAGCTCCCTTATTTAGCACCCAATTGCCTCTTCTCAATTCCTGAATTCTTCCCACCCTGACCTCAGCATGTCAGAGGGAAGGGCAGTCGCCCCACCTGTAGCCAGTGTGGCGGATTTGGGGTCAGACAGAACAGGTGTTAAATCCAACATCTGCCCTTACCAGCTCCACATTCTGGGGTTGGCATTCAAGGCCACCCCAGTCTGTTGGCTCAACCATAACCAAGGATGGCCTAGTTCCCCTCTGGTGCTTTTCTCCCTCGCCAGGCTGGTCAGAAGCAAGCTCTTTATAAAGGCTCTTGCCACTCACCCACACCCCCACCCCAATCCTTTGTGCTGTTTTTTGCCTCTGAGACTCTTTCCAGACACCCCCTCCTGGATTCTCACTGCTGAGACTTCTTTGTTGCCATTCCTTCGATTTATGGCTTGCTAGTCCTCAGCAACTTTCAACTTGACCCTTTGGACTCCCCTTTGCCTTACATGCAAATCTGAGCCACCTGGGGCAAATGAACCACAACATATCCTAACACCCAGGCCAAGGGCAAATCCTGGGCTCCATGTGTCTGGGAAGGAAAGCGGAAAAGGGCTGACAGTGTCTACTTTCAGGATTGTTGACAGAGTCTGTGATGCACCAAGCAGAGGCCTTGAACCTAAACCTGCTCTCCAGATGTGTGAATTCCTCCCTTCTTCTCCCTCTTTCTCTTTTTCCTTCCTTCCTTCCTTCCTTCCTTCCTTCCTTCCTTCCTTCCTTCATCTTTATAGTAATTGTTAAGTAAGTCTATAAGGCCCATGTGACACCTGCATGAGTGGGGGAGGGGCAGAGAGAGAGAGAGTGAGACAGAGAATGCAAAGCAGGCTGTCAGCACAAAGCCCCATCTGGGACCTGAAACCCAGGAGCCGTGAGATCATGACCTGCGCTTTAGTGATGCTTAACTGACTGAGCCACCCAGGCGCCCCGACCTTGTGACCTTTCTTTTAATAAATTATAAGAGGGAGCCTAACTCATCCCTCTCCACCAATAGAGCCCAGCAGAGCACATTGGTTGTTTGCAGAGTGACGGTGTGACGGGGTCAACCTCAGCTGCCTTATGCAAGTTGCAACAGCCAGTGTCTTATGGTAACATATTAGAACAAATCATACGGATGGTGGCCAGGTTCCAGCCAGACACGTAGCTATTTAATGAGTATGCTTTAGCATATCCCATTGCTACTGAGAATGCTACTTAAAAAAATTATTTAAACAAACTTTTGCCAATTTGAGAGAAATGAGATTGCATTGCTTTTCTTTTTTTTTTTTTTAATGTTTATTTATTTTTGAGAGAAAGAGAGAGAGGGGAAGGGGCAGAGAGAGAAGGAGACACAGAATCTGAAGCAGGCTCCAGGCTCTGAACTGTCTGCAAAGAGCCCCCTGTGGGGCTTGAGCTCATGAACTGTGAGATCACGACCTAAGCTGAAGTCAGATGCTTAACCGACTGAGCCACCCAGGTGCCTCTTGAGATCTCATTGCTTTTAATTAAAATATCATTAATTCAGAAAAGACCGTATAATTTTATACTCAGATAATGTCTCTGAACATAAAAGTACAGAAGGAAAGGAAAAAGAAAGGTGAAGTAAAAGAAAAAAGTCCATAGAGTGCTCAGAAAATTCTAACACTGCAAGAAAGTATGTAATGAAAAGTCCTCTTTGTCCTTCCCAGGCTCCAGTATACTAATCTTCCATGAAAGTAACCCTTGTTTTCTATTTATTACATAGCCTTCAGTAAATTTATTATTATGTTAAAAGTATTTCTTTCTGAAAAGATCACTATTTTCACTGTATATATGTGGGTGACCTTTCCACACTAGCATGTATAAATCTACCTCATTCTGTTTTTTTTTTAACTTTTAAAAATTTTTTAAATTTATTTTTGAAGGAGAGAGAGAGAGACAGAGCATGAGCTGGGGAGGAGTAGAGAGAGAGGGAGACACGGAATTCGAAGTAGGCTCTAGGCTCTGAGCTGTCAGCACAGAGCCTGACTTGGGGCTCGAACTCACAAACTGTGAGATCATGACCTGAGCCGAAGTCAGACGCTCAACCAACTGAGCCACACAAGTGCCCCTCATTCTTTTTTGTTTTTAATTTTTATTTGTTTGTTTTTTGAGAGAGAGCAAGCATGGGAGAGGCAGAGAGAAAGAAAGAAAGAAAGAAAGAAAGAAAGAAAGAAAGAAAGAAAAAGAAAGAAAGAAAGAAAGAAAAGAAAGAAAGAAAGAAAGAAAGAAAGAAAGAAAGAAAATCCCAAGCAGGCTCTGCACTGTCAGCACAGAGCCTGACTCGGGCCTTGATCTCATGAACCGTGAGATCATGACCTGAGCTGAAATCAGGAGTTGGAAAACTTAACCAAATGAGCCACCCAGGTGCCCCTACCTCATTCTTTTATATATGGTTGCATTGTTCTCATTCATTTAATAAATATTTATTGAACACCTATTATGTGCAGGGGTGGAGGGCATCCTGTATTTCGCACCAGAGAGAAAGCAGTGAAGAAGATACATGGTGTCCTTTCCTTCTCTACCTTGTTCCCTAGTAGGGGGTGGACAGATAATAAAAATCACAGCCCAGTCAAGTGGAAAGGCTCAGCTTTATGATACTCAACCCAAGGGACTTATCTGGGGAACATTCCTTCCCAGGGATCTGAATGCCTTCATGCCCTTCCCCATTTTTCTGATGTCAGCTCACTGGCAGGTCGCCTGAGTGGGCAGAAGGTAGGTCGGGAACATGGGTGAGAGCAGGTGTCCCTGCACTGGGGGCTCCCCTTCCACAGCCAGGCTGGCTTCCAATGGCCCCCTTGGTCTCTCCCTTCCTCTGGGTCCCATCACCAGATAACCTACTATTGGCTTCCCATTTTTGTCTAGATTAGAGTCTCTCAAACTTGGCACTATTCAATGTTGTTGAGTGATTGCTTTTGAAGATCCAGTTCACATTCTATAAATTCACCCTTTGAAAGTATACAAATCAGTGGTTCTCAGCATACGTACAAAGTTGTACAACCACTACCACTATCTAATTTCAGAACATTTTTTTATTCCCAAACAACAAACAAACAAACTCTGTACCCATGAACCCCACTTTTCCTTCCCTCATCCCTGGCAGCCACTAATTTACCTTCTGTCTTTATAGACTGACCTGTTCTGGACACTGCATACAAATGGAGTATGTCCCCTAGGGGGCGAAATTGTCCCTGGTTGACAGCCTCTGGTTTAGAGGGTTGGTTTGGCTTATCAAGGTTAAGTCAAATCATGACACTCATCCGTCGGTCCTGGAAAACATTCTATGTGTCCTTCTAAACTTCCTCTCTCAGTCTCCCCAGCGCTGAGATATAATTTAAATTACCTTGCCCTTCTCACCAGGAAACAGACTTTTTTTTTAATGTTTATTTTTGAGAGCGAGCATGAGTGGGAGAGGAGCAGAGAGGGGAACAGAGTGTCTGAAGTGGGGTCTGTACTAACAGCAGACAGCCTGGTGTGGGGCTCGAACTTATGAATGGGGAGATCATGACCTGAGCCAAAGTCAGACACTTAACTGACTGAGTCACCCAGGTGCCCCCCAAAACCAGACTCTTAATTATAGAGAAGGAACTGGTGGGTACCAGAGGGGAGGTGGGTGGTGAGTGGGTGGAACAGGCAATGGGGTTTAAGGAGCTCACTTGCGATGAGCACCGGGTGATGTACGAAAGTGGTGAATCACGTGAAACTAATATGACACTGAATGTTAACTAACTGGAATTTATTTATTTATTTAAAAAAAATTTTTTTTTTTTACATTTATTTATTTTTGAGAAACAGAGTGAGACAAAGCATGAGCAGGGGAGGGGCAGAGAGAGAAGGAGACACAGACTCCAAAGCAGGCTCCAGGCTCTGAGCTGTCAGCACAGAGTCCGACGCGGGGCTCGAACCCACGAACCGTGAGATCATGACCTGAGCTGAAGTCGGACGCTCAACCGACTGAGCCACCCAGGCGCCCCAACGAACTGGAATTTAAATAAAAATCTTAATAAATTACCTCGTCCTTCTCAGAGTCAGACCGCCCTCGTACAAACAGGCACCCCATTTTCTGTCATTTCCCCATTCCCTTATCCTTATTTAGCATCTATTTACTAACTGTTTTAGGTACCAGGGGCTGCCCGCACCCAGGGAATGTGGAAGTAACTGAAACAAACAAAGTTCCTGATTCATAGCTTTCCTCTTCCTCCTTCCACTCATTGCTACCAATAACAAACATTTGTTGGTGCCTGATGTGCAGAAAGAGGAATCAGGAGTTCTAGAAATTTAAGATGAAAAGTCTGTCAGAAGCCATCACATCTATGCCCTCACTGTACATGGGACATTGGGAGGAAAGGAGGAGGGAGATCAAGGAGACAGTCACATCAGCACAAGGACCAGGATCCACATGTCCTGACCTCACTATAGCGCTCTTTGGCTCCCATTACCCAGGACTGGGGGTGTCTGTCTTGATATGATCACCCCCGCCCCAGGCTTTCTCGGGGTGCTTGATGAACTCAGCCTTATTAACTGATGTGCAATCCAAGGCAGAGTTATTTGTTCCTTTTTAAAAAATTATTATTTTAAAAATTAGTGTTTAAAAATTATTATTCTTTTTGAGTCTAATGGCATTCAAGAGATTTACCCAGAGAGGAAAAACTAGAAAATTTGTACAGTACCCATCCTGATTTTATTCTCAGATCATCATCTTTTTAGTGGGATGAACTCTGACCCAAACCTGTCCCTCTAGCCTCATGTCCCCTCCTCCTGCCATCAAGAAGCACCCCCTTCCCCGGATAATTCCCCGAGAAGTGCTGGGGAAGGCTCAGAATCCTTCCTTTCCAGTTCCTGTTTCTCCTGATGTATAAAAGGCAGCAAATCCCAACCTCATGTGGACCTTACCCCCAGCAATGTCCAGTAGAACTCTAATGGGAGCCACATGTGTAATTTTAAATTTCCTAGGAGCCACGTTAAAAAAAAACTTTTTAAAAAGGTGAAATTAATTTCAGTAGTACATTTGATTTAACCTAGTACACTCAAAATATTATCATTTGATGATATGGAGATACTAAAAATTGGTTTTTCATAATAAATCTTCAACACCAGGTGTGTATTTGATGCTTACGGTGCATCTCAGTGCCCACCGGCCACACCGTCACATGCTCAGTAGCCCCATGCGGCTTGGGGCTATCATATTGGTCTGGTTGCTAATTACCCAGCTCCCAGCCCAGATCCCTTTCCATCTACCTTCTCCTTCCACCCCTCCAGCTGCGTCTTAATTTCATGTGTTAAAAAAGGTAACGGTGCCAGAAATGTACAGAGCTGGGTCGAGTTTTGGAAACGTGGCCATGAGCTTTGTCTTGGTGACTTAAGAAGGAGAATGCATCGGACGTTCTACGTGTGGCGAGCTTCTTTATTGCACTACCACTTCTGCCTGTGGCCAGCCACCCTTCCTCTCCAAGGCTGTCATTGTCTCTCTTTGTGCCCTAAATAAAAGTCTCAAAGACGACCATTCTGCCCCCGTTTCCTGTTTGAAAATTAGGTTCTGGTTAGCGAGGGATTTTTTTCCCCTTCCCATATTTGCTTTATCAGGATCGGTTTCACTGGTGTTCATCTTATCTTTGGAACATGATATCAAATGGTGGGTGGTGGAGACCCATATGATTCTGTGGTAGCCTCTGTGTTACCAACATGGGGAGGGACTGTCAGTTCTTTATTATCCTGGTAATATAATCTACGTTTGTTTGTTTTTTCCCAAGGTTGGTTGGAGCGGGGAGCAAATCACAGCACACCAAGGGCTCACAGCAGGTGCACATCACCAAATGAGACATCGGAAGACACATCCAAAAGTCCTCCACTTCCTGCATAAACTTGAGGGCCAGATGTCAGATGACATCTTGTGCCGTCTCTGGCTGCTCTGTCTGAAGGGATAATCACCAGTAGATGAGCAGGGATGTCACTGAGGCTCAATTAGGTATCTCTGACAAAGGATCAGACTAAACTCTACCACCATATACTGGGGACCTCCTAACTGGGGACTCTGGTCTGTGCCTCGTAGAATTTCGGATTCTTCCTGCTCCCAGGCCCACACCAGCAATGCCCCATCTTTCTTCTGCTGATGTCAGGTGAGGATGCCCTGAGGACATATCCTTCCTGGGAACATGGAGGAGAGCTGAGCTAGCTTAAAGGGCCTTAGCACTGAAAGGGCAGTTGTTCCCTCAGAAATCTGGAAAAATTTCAGAGAGAAATTAGCAGCTGAATAAAGTATTAATAGTTGTTGTTACCAGGGCCACAATCACCTGGGTTTATCCTTAAAAGTGGGAAAGAGAGGGGGCACCTGGGTGGCTCAGGTGGTTAAGCGTCCGACTTTGGCTCAGGTCATGATCTTGTGGCCCCCGAGTTCAAGCTCCACATCGGGCTCTGTGCTGGCAGCTCAGAACCTGGAGCTTGCTTTGGATTCTGTGTTCCCTCTCTCTCTGCCTCTCCCCCACTCATGCTCTGTCTCGCTCTGTCTCTCAAAAATAAATAAATGTTTAAAAAAAAAAATCAGGAGAGGATGGCTAAGGCAAGACTTGAGCTGTGAGAAGCTTGTGCCCTCGAGGAGCCTTCTGTTTGCAAAAAAGGGGAGTTGCTATTGCCCAGGGGGAAACTGATTTGGGAAACCCAGGAGAGGAGGAAAGAGTCACATTCCCAAAGCTCAGCTCACAGAGAGCCCGAGGCCTTGAGAAGTGGGTGTGAGAGCAGGGAGTTTGTCTTGTTTATATAAACCAAGGCACAGGGATCCAAGAAGATACCAGACAGGCCAGAGAATAGAGTGGGTTCTAGGAAGGTTTCTGTGGCAGACATCTGGATGGCCTCCTACACAACTTCTGTTCCCCCAAGATGGAGCCACCATCTTGTCTGGCTGTCCCCCCCTTCCCCATGTGAATGAGTGATCGGCTCAAGGTGTCACCTTTGTCTCAACAGGCCAATGAGATGTCATGGGAGAGCTGGTGGTCAGGGCTCCTGGAAGGTTTCTCAGAGCGGTCACCCGATTTTCTTTCCCAGAAGCCCTGAGTCTGGGTGTGATCACTGTTTACTTCACACTCTCTGGGGGAGAACAGGCCACACGATGAAGGCAATGCTGACACCATGATGCAAAGAGTAGGAAGCAACTTGCATCAGCCAACTCCAAGGGCATCCCCAAAGGCCACACAAAGCAACTAAAACTCCAAAATGAATAGTTACCAGTGAAACCAGAGAGGAAGCTTGTGGCTACTCCCGCCAAGTGCTCTTACAGAGAGGTCAGTGTTCTGGAATGAACTCAGAGTCTGGGGCACAGTAGACTCAGGCCACTGAAAGGGAGGGGCTGTACTTAAGACACCATTTAAGACCAGAATCCCTAAAGGGTCTGCGTCCTCAGGAAAATAGTAGATTAGGAATTACCTGCTTGTGAACAAAGGGAAATGATTCAAACAGTAATAGTAATAATAATTAATAATAACTATAACCTGCTTTTATTGCAGCTTCAAGGAGAAAACGGTATGAACAATCATGATAATATGAATAGCATCCTTTGAGAATTGCAAGCATGAGGCTGGGATTCAAATTTACCCTTCCCACACGTAGGGAAACCCAAAGCAGGAAAACTTAAATTAAAATGATACCCAGCAGAAGCAAACATAAATACTTCCTGGAGGGAAGCCATCCTCAATCCACATTTGGCCACATTAAATTTAGCCAAATGCAAGCTCCCACTATAATATTATTGAGCACAGAAGGAAACAAGCCACCATAAAAGTCAGTAGAACCAACTATAGGTTTAATTCTCTGGAGACTTCTGTTGTTGAGATGATCTGATGAAGAATATAAAGTCTGTTGGATGGGCTTAACAAAAGAAAACATTAAAGGGATGCCTGGGTGGTTCAGTCGGTTGAGCGTCCAACTTCAGTTCAGGTCATGATCTCACGGTCTGTGAGTTTGAGCCCCGCGTCGGCTCTGTGCTGACAGCTCAGAGCCTGGAGCCTGCTTCAGATTTTCTGTCTCCTTCTCTCTCTGCCTCTCCCCTGCTTGTCTTCTGTCTCTCAAAAATGAATAAATGTCAAAAAAAATTTTTTTAAAAAACATACTGGGGGCGCCTGGGTGGGTCATTCGGTTAGGCATCCAACTTTGGCTCAGGTCATGATCTCAGGGCTTGTGGGTTTGAGCCCCATGTGGAGCTCTGTGCTGACAGTTCAGAGCCTGGAGCCTGCTTCGGATTCTGTGTCCCTCTCACTCAGTCCCTCACCTGCTCATGCCCTGTCTGTCTCTCTCTAAGAATAAGTAAAACATTAAAAAATAAATAAATTAATTAATTAAAAAAAAAAAACCCATAACGATCATGCTGAACAGCAGATTTGTGACCGAAGGGGACATTGTGATCTGGACAGGTCCCCCAGAAGGCAGGCAGAGACCAGCAGATGACACACAAGTGAGGCTATGAGGTACAGAAGCCAGAACGGAAGATCTACTATGCGCCTGCTCCAGTGGTTCTCCACCGGGAGGATTTTGCCCTCAGAGAACATTTGACAATGATGTTGGGAGGCAATTTTTTTTAATGCTTATTTCTTTTTGAGAGAGGGAGAGAGAGAATATGAGCAGGGAGGGGCAGAGAGAAGAAGACAGAGAACCCCAAGCAGGCTCCTCATGGCAGCGCAGATCCTGATGGAGGGCTTGAAATCACGGACTTCGAGATCATGACCTGAGCTGAGATCAAGAGTTGGACACTTAACCAACTGAGCCACCCAGGTGCTTCCATTTGAGAACTTTTTTTAAAAAGCTTCATTGACGTGTAATTTATAGTAAAATGAAAATCCATAGCTGTAAGTACACAGTTGGACAAGTTTTAGTAAATGGATATAACTGTGAAACTACTACCATGCTCATAAGGTGGAAATCTTCCATCACTCTGGAAAGTTCCCTCGTGCCCTTTTGCAGTCAGTCCACACCCCACCTTCAGTCTCTGGCAACCACTGAGCTGCTTTAAAAAATTATAGATTTTTGTGTCTTTTTTTATGTGGGATTCACCTAAAATGTGAATTTTATTTTATTTCTTTATTCTTTAATTAGTTAATTATTTAATTTACACCCAAGTTAGTTAGCATATAGTGCATCAATGATTTCAGGAGTAGATTCCTTAATATCCCTTACGCATTTAGCCCATCCCCCCTCCCAAAACTCCTCCAGCAACCCTCTGTTTGGTCTCTATATTTAAGAGTCTCTTCTGTTTTGTTCCCCTCCCTGTTTTTATATTATTTTTGCTTCCCTTCCCTTATGTTCATCTGTCTTGTATCTTAAATTCTTCATATGAGTGAAGTCATATATTTGTCTTTCACTGACTGACTAATTTCACTTAGCTTAATACCCTCCAGTTCCATCCACATAGTTGTAAATGGCAAGATTTCATTTTGATTGCTGAGTAATACTCCATTGTATATATATATATATATATATATATATATATATATACCATATATATATATATATATATATATATATATATATATATATACCACATCTTCTTTATTCATTCATCCATTGATGGACATTTGGGCTCTTTCTGTTCTTTGACTATTGTTGATAGTGCTGCTATAAACATGGGGGTGCATGTGTCCCTTTGAAACAGCACACCTGTATCCCGTGGATAAATGCCTAATAGTGCAATTGCTGGGTCGTAGGGTAGTTCTATTTTTAGTTTTTTGAGGAACCTCCATACTGCTTTCCAGAGTGGCTATACCAGTTTGCATTCCCACCAGCAGGGCAAAAGAGATCCTCTTTCTCCACATCCTTGCCAATGTCCGTTGTTGCCTGAGTTGTTAATGTTAGCCATTCTGACAGGTGTGAGGTGGTATCTCATTGTGGTTTTGATTTGTATTTCCCTGATGATGAGTGATGTTGAGCATTGTTTCATGTGTCGGTTGGCCATCTGGATGTCTTCTTTGGAGAAGTGTCTATTCGTGTCTTTTGCCCCTTTCTTCACTGGATTATTTGGTTTTTGGGTGTTGAGTTTGATAAGTTCTTTATAGATTTTGGAGACTAACCTTTTATCTGATATGTCATTTGCAAATATCATCTCACATTCTGTTGGTTGCCTTTTAGTTTTGCTGATTGTTTCCTTCGCTGTGCAGAAGAGTTTTATTTTGATGAGGTTCCAATAGTTCAGTTTTGCTTTTGTTTCCCTTGACTCTGGAGACGTGTTGAATAAGAAGTTGCTGTGGCTGAGGTCAAAGAGGTTTTTGCCTGCTTTCTCCTCTAGGATTTTGATGGCTTCCTGTCTTACATTAGGTCTTTCATCCATTTTGAGTTAATTTTGTGGACGGTATAAGAAAGTGGCCCAGGTTCATTTTTCTGCATGTTGCCATCCAGTTTTCCCAGCACCATTTGCTGAAGAGACTGTCTTCATTCCATTGGATATCCTTTCCTGTTTTGTCAAAGATCAGTTGGCCATACATTTGTGGGTCAATTTCTGGGTTCTGTAATCTGTTCCATTGATCTGAGTGTCTGTTTTTGTGCCAGTACCATACTGTCTTGATGATTACAGCTTTGTAATACAGCTTGAAGTCCGGGATTGCGATGCCTCCTGCTTTGGTTTTCTTTTTCAAGATGGCTTTGGTTATGCGGGGTCTTTTCTTGTTCTGAATTTTATTTTATTTTTTTAAATGTTTATTTATTCATTTTGAGAGATAGAGAGCACAAGCAGGGGAGGGACAGAGAGAGAGGGAGAGAGAGAATCCCAAGCAGGTTCCATGCTGTCAGCACAGAGCCCAATGTGGGGCTCAATTCCACAAACATTGAGATCATAATTTGAGCTGAAATCAAGAGTCAGATGCCTAACTGACTGAGCCACCGAGGTGCCCTAAGATGTGAATTTTAGATGAAACTCACACAAAATAAACTGAACCATTTTCATGTGGCATTTAGTACATTCACAATGTCATGCAATCACCACATTGATTTTGTTCCAAAATACTTTCATCACGGCAAAAGAAACCCCATACAATGGTCACTCCCCATCCCCCTGTACCCCAGCCCTGGGGAACCACCAGTCTGCTTTCTGTCTCTATTATTGCTTCTTTTTTGCCCCTCCCAGAATTGTATCTGAAGGGAATCATGTAGACTTTGTCTTCTGCACCTGGCTTCTCTCACTTAGCATGACCCATCCCTGCTCTAGAGCATCTGGTAGGTTGTTTCTTTAAAAACATTTTTTTAACATTTATTTATTTTTGAGAAACAGAGAGAAAGAGCAGGGGAGGGGCAGAGAGAAAGGGGAGAGAGGATCCCAAGCAGGCTGTGGGATGTGAGTGCAGAGCCCGATGCAGGGCTTGAACTCAGGAACCGTGAGATCATGACCTGAGCCGAAATTAAGAGTTGCTTAACCAACTGAGCCACCCTGGTGCCCCAGTTGTGGTTTTTTTTTTCATTGCTGAGCAAGACTTGTTTATCCTCTTGCCAGGTGAGAGGTGTGTGGCCAGGTTTCCTTGGGATCTGTTTCCTCTGGAGTCCCCCATGGTGTCCCCTGCAGTGTTTCTTGCCTGCTTAGTGCACAATACCGGTGTGCAGAGTGTCTGAATGAGATGGAGAGAGTCCGAATGTGCCAGAAGGGAGATGGTACACAAGAGGACTGGTGACCGCATGTGGCTTCCGGGTCACCCTCCACCAGGCTCTGACTGGGACGATGTCGGGGCCAGGACCAAGGGATGGACCAGAGATTGGCTGAGGGGCCCAGGCCCAGCTTCCCAGGAGGGGTGTCAGCAGTGGCTCAGGGAGCTTCCCTTATCTGCAGCATCTATCACATCACTCTGGGTTGATGGTGGGGCAAGTCTGGATTTGCCCCAGGGGCTAGGTTTCTTGTTCTGTTCTTTTTAATTTATTTTTTATTTTATTTCACTTTTAATTATTTTTAAATGTTTATTTATTTTTGAGAGAGAGAGACAGACAGACAGACAGAGTGTGAGCAGGGGAGGGGCAGAGAGAGAGGGAGACACAGAATCCAAAGCAGGCTCCAGGCTCCGAGCTGTGAGCAAGGAGCCTGATGCGGGGCTCCAACCCATGAACTGTAAGATCATGACCTGAGCTAAAGTCGGACGCTGAACCGACTGAGCCACCCAGGCTCCCCTCTTGTCCCCTTCTTGTTGCTACCTGCAGAGGCGGATTACATAAAATTCAAGTTCCCAGTTCTGGGTGTGAACTCAGGTGGCTCACTCTGGGCTGGCACCACTGTGTACTTCCACCTGAGGGATCTAGGAGCTTGTCTTTCACTTCGGCTCTGTTGCCACCCAGCTGTGTCTAGTGAGTCATCCAAACCGTTAATTCCTTCTTAAAAAGGAAGTGGCTCTTTCAGTAAAACCCAGGTTTAAACCACATAGTGAATTCCCAGGAATTCAGCTTTATCTTGGGGACCAACTTAGCACAGAAGAATTTATTTAATTTCATGTTTTTCAGAAGAATTTTTTTTAGTTTTATTTTTTAAAATTTACATCCAAGTTAGTTAGCATATGGTGCAACAATGATTTCAGGAGTAGATTACTTAACGCCCCTTACCCATTTAGCCCCTCCCCCCTCCCACAACCCCTTCAGCAACCTTCAGTTTGTTCTCCATATTTATGAGTCTCTTCTGTTTTGTCCCCCTCCCTGTTCTTATATTATTTTTGTTTCCCTTCCCTTATGTTCATCTGTTCTGTCTCTTAAAGTCCTCATAGGAGTGAAGTCATGATTTTTGTCTTTCTCTGACTAATTTCTCTTAGCATAATACCCTTCAGTTCCATCCATGTAGTTGCAAATGGAAAGATTTCATTCTTTTTGATTGCCGAGTAATACTCCATTGTGTGTGTGTGTGTGTGTGTGTGTGTGTGTGTGTGTATACACCACATCTTCTTTATCTGTTCATCCCTTGATGGACATTTGGGCCCTTTCCATACTTTCGTTATTGATAGTGCTGCCATAAACATGGGGGTGCATGTGTCCCTCTGAAATAGCACACTGTATCCCATGGATAAAGGCCTAGTAGTGCAATTGCTGGGTCGTAGGGTAGTTCTATTTTTAGTTTTTTGAGGAACATCCATACTGTTTTCCAGAGTGGCTGCACCAGCTTGCATTCCCAAGAAGAATTTTTTTTTAATGTACTTTGCTTTACCTGCCAAACCAGATAAACTCTTTTATGAGTCCCTTTCCAGGTCCTTTCTGGTCTGCTTTCAGGTAATTTAGTGTTACTTTGTGTCCTCTGTGAGGAGCTAGTGTCCTGAGGGAGCTGTCCCATCGCCCAGAACTTCTGGGTCTCCTCTCTCATCTGCCTGGAAAGATGTCTCAAAGAGCCTGAGTGGTCCTGGTTTCTCACTGACTTCCCCAAGCACTTCCAAGAGTGGACTGAGAGCTCTGAGCTAACGCTTGGCCTGCAGGGTGTTTTTTAATCCCCATGGTCATGATTGCTTTGTGAGACAGGATCTGTGCTCATCCCCATTTTCTAGGTGAGGAAATTGATGGTTAGTGAAAGCAAAAGGTCCGAGATGGCAGGCAAGGAAACAACAGAGCTGGGGCGTGAACTCAGGTCTGTCCAGTTTCAGATGCCATCATGTTAACCATCACCCTATGGTGTCTCCCTCCCAACTTCCTGTCTTCAGGTATCTGTTATTCATCGTGCCTGAACTAGAGTTGTCTTCCTTCCTCTTATCCTGGTCGACATTTCTTGGTAACTTGTTAAAACCTGTTGGTAAGCTTCTGGTTCATTCTAAATGCAGCCTCCTCTAGCTTCTTATTTTCTTGTTGCAAGTGGCAGACACGGTGAGTGGGTATACCAGATGACTGGCTGATGACGCGGCTAGTGTTTCTGGTATCCTAGACGATGTGCGGAGGGTTCCAGTGACAGAAGCTTTGGGAATCAGATGTGGTCTGTGTCACCCCTCAGAGCTCCTCAAAGGTGGAGGGAGACCCAGGAGCCTGGGGGCAAGTGAGGCTAGGTCCCACTCCAGAGGAGGGTCAGGGTCAGCCAGAGGAAGGAGGGGCGGCCTCCATAGTTGCTTTAGAATTTGAGACTTACTGGGGCTCCTAGGTGTTTGACTCTCAGTTTCGGTTCAGGTCATGATCTCACAGTTTCGAGGGTTTGAGCCCCATGTCAGGCTCTGTGCTGGCAACACAGAGCCTGCTTGGGATCCTCTCTTTCTCCCTCTCTCTGCCCCTCCCCCACTCATGCTGTCTCTGTCTCTCTCAAAATAAATAAATAAATAAATAAATAAATATCGAAAACAAAAGAGAATAAAACTGCTATAAAAATCCCTGTGCATTCCCGCCAGCAATGAACGAGGGTTCCTATAGCTCCACACCATCACCAGCATTTAGTGTTGTGGATGTTTTGGATTTTGGCTATTCTAGTAGGTGGGTAGTAGTATATCATTACTGTTTGAATCCCAAGCTGTGCTTTCTAAATCATCTCCAATGGTGGCTGCCAGAGGAGAACCCATGATTTACCTTGTCACCTGAAACCTTTCTATTCAGTGATAAAAGGGGGGCAATTGATATGAGGTCAGGTTCTTGCATTTCAAGCCAAATGTACAGGAGGAGACATCCGGGGGGCTCCCTTCATTCATACAATAGTCAATGTGCCCTGAAAACGGTGCCTGGAGTCAGTAGGTAATTTAGTTGCATTTGTTGAATGTATGAATGAATGAATGAATGAATGAGTGAATGAGTGGATGAATAAATGAGGGCGTGAGGATCAGACCTGGCCCCAGACCCATGTTTTCAGCGGGAACAGTAGCCTTGGCCCTCATTCCCCCAAAGTCATCTTTGCAGCTCCCCACTGCACGGTGGTCCCATCTCTCGGGGACTGAGGCTGACCTCCACCCTCAGAACACCTTCTGTCCTGGCCATGATGAGTTGGCCCCAGTCTTGGGGCTGCACAGATTCAAGGGTGATTCATGAACTCCGTTGGAGCTGGCAGAGCAGGACGTGGGCAGGGGGCTGTGGGTCTGATGTTCCTAAGCTAAGAAAAGATTTGAAGAAAGATGACCAGCAAATTAGGACCTGGGGTGGAGGAATTCAGAGTCCCCTTCCAGCAAGATGAGATGAGACAGTGGTGCCCAGAGGAAGCCCAGCCCCCAGGCCTCTTCGCTGTTAGCCTCCACGGCATGGGTTTAGGAGGAGCCCAGGAGAGCTGTTGGGGCTGAATCTGGACCCCATTCTGGGGGGAGACTTGACTCCCAGACAGCCAGGCTGGGGCCCAGGGGGCACATAAGGAGACCAGCCATGAGGATCCGGAAGCCCAAAGCAGGTTGAACAAGCCAGACCGGTGAGCTGTAGGGAGAGACGCTTCAGAGGCCAGGCAGGGAAAGTGCTAGAAACTTCATCCTTTAGCCTCATTGGTTAAGAAAATATCATTCAGGGGGTACCTGGGTGGCTCGGTCGGTTAAGCATCTGACTTTGACTCAGGTCATGATCTCATGGTTCGTGAGTTCGAGCTCCACGTCAGGCTCTGTGATGACAGCTCAGAGCTTGGAGCCTGTTTCGGATTCTCTGTCTCCCTCTCTCTCTGTCCCTCCCTTGCTTGTGCAATGTCTCTCTCTCTCAAAAATAAATAAGCATTGAAAAATACTGGGAAAAAAAGGAAGAAAAGAAAACACCATTCAGGACATATCTGGCATCAAACAGAACAAACCCAATGCCCCAGGTGCTGGCAGGGCCCTTCCCACTGTGGTGTCCTTTCTGGGTGGGGCTGCCACAGCTTCTCCTGCCCTGACCAGCTTCACCCTGTTCTTGGTGAACTTCCTCTGTGGTTGCAAAGCTGCTCAGAAGTACAGACCCTCCAGAGAGAGAGAGAGAAACAAAAAAAAAAGAAGTAAGGACCCACGAGAAGGAGACTCATGGGGAAGGAGAAGTTGTGTTTCTTTCTTTTTTTTTCTAACATACTTTTAAAATATAGATACATATATTGTTTTTTTTTAATTTTGTTAAAGTTTATTTATTTTTGAGAGGCAGAGAGAGAATGAGACACAGAATCCGAAGCAGCCTCCAGGCGCTGAGCTGTTAGCACAGAGCCTCACACGGGGTTCGAACTCACGATTCCCAAGATCATGACCCGAGCCAAAGTCAGATGCCTAACCAGACTGAGCCACCCAGGTGCCTCAAAATATATACATTGTTAAGTTTATTTTTTATTCTGAGAGAGAGAGGGAGAGGGAGAGGCAGAGAGAGAGAGAAGAGAGAGAGAGAGAGAGAGAGAGAGAGAGAGAGAGAGAGAATCCCAAGCAACTCCACAATGCCAGCAGAGACTGATGCAGGGCTCAAACCCACAAACCATGAGATCATGAGCTGAGCCAAAATCAAGAGTCAGGCTCTGAACTGACTGAGCCCCCTAGGCGCCCCAGCCGTGTTTCCTTCTTAGAAGAGCAATGTGTCCCTGTGCTCTCCACTTCTCTGTCTCCGCTAACTCTGGGTTACAACATGTGCTAAAGCGAACACATGAGGAACTGTGCCAGTCTAGAGCTGTTTAAGGGCGTGGGGGCCTTGGTACCTGGCTCCTAGTGGAAATACATTTGCTGGAAAATGCTCCCTGGCCCCAGTACCTAATTTGTAATTTCTGTCTTTCTCTGTACCCTGGACAGTGGGTGTAAGAGACAAGTTTTGCTTGACAGTTTTCATGGGAACCAAAGGGGTTCCCAGAAATATGTGTGTGTGTGTGTGTGTGTGTGTGTGTGTGTGTGGTGGGGGGGAGGTGTTCAGGACAGACAACAGATGCCTACTCCAATGCATTCTCTTGGATGAAGTCCTGAGAGTAGCAATCCAACCACAGAATCTTCACAAAGACATAGAGGTTGTTGAATATCAACAGTAAGACACTATGCAAAAAGCTGGCATCAGGGCAGCAACTGTCAGTAGACTTGTACCCTTTTGGGCCAGCTGGCCTTGCCCCCCAAGAGCTGGTTGTCACCTGAATCTGGTTGCATCTTGAGGAGGCTGGATCCAGGGAAGTTTTCACAAAGGTGGACCTTTGGAGCTGGTGGACTGTGGACCTTGGTCCCCAAAAGAGTGACTCAATGGGTCTTAGTCTGACTCAAAGTCTGTCTTCTCTGGGCACAGTGGAATTTCAGGCCCACCACTGACCAGAGCTCCAAACCAAGCATCAAGTGGGAGAAGGTTTTTCATTGGCTGAAGGGCAAAGGGAAGGCACTATAGCTTCCCAGTGGGTGGGGGTTTTTCCCAGCTTCCAGGCTGGGCACAGGAATTCGCTTCTCCTTTACCCACTGGTGAGGCATCTTCCCGTGGCCTCCTGAGGCTGAGAACCAGGGCCTACTTATTAGGACAAAGGGCAGGGTGGACAAGTCGCCTAGGTGTTCAGAGGGAAATATTCCTCATAGAACCAAGAGCTGGGGCATGGGGAAAATGGTGAGATGTTGCTCAGAGGGCACAAACTTTTAGTTTTAAGATAAATTCTGGGCTCTAATGTATAGTATGAAGACTATAGTTAATAATACTGTGCAGTATATTTGAAATTTGCTGATGGTGGATATATTTTTTTGTTTATTTATTTATTTTGAGAGAGAGAGAGAGTGCAGGGTAAAGCAGAGAGAGAGAGAGAGAGAGAGAGAGAGAGAGAGAGAGAGAGAATCCCAACCAGGCTCCGCACTGTCAGCACAGAGCCTGACGTGAGGCTCAGACTCACAAACTGTGAGATCATGACCTGAACTGAAACCAAGAGTCAGATGCTTAACCAACTGAGCTACCCAGGTGCCCCTTCACCATTTTATTTTTTAACGTTTATTTATTTTTGAGACAGAGAGAGACAGAGCATGAATGGGGGAGGGGCAGAGAGAGAGGGAGACACAGAATCGGAAGCAGGCTCCAGGCTCTGAGCCACCAGCCCAGAGCCTGACGCGGGGCTCGAACTCACAGACCGTGAGATCGTGACATGAGCCGAAGTCGGACGCTTAACCGACTGAGCCACCCAGGCGTCCATTTTATTTTTAAGTAATCTCTACAACCAGCATGGGGCTTGAACTCACAACCCTGAGATCAAGAGTTGCACACTCCACTGACTGAGCCAGCCAGGCACCCTATCTTAGACATTTTTAATCATTAATATTATTTAAACAAATTAATTATTAAGATTATTTACACATCATCATTTAGGAGAGGCAACATCACTTCCCTCAGACAGTTTTCCTGAATGCCCTCCCCAACCTTGAGGTAGTTTCTGAGGCCCAGCAGCCCTGAGGAACAGAGGCAGCACCCAGGAAGCCCCAGGCCTGGAGGGGTGAGGGGCAGGGAGCCCTGGGGAGCCAGGACAGAGGAAGAAGATGGGGGGTGGAGGTGAAGGAAGGCCGGCACTGAAGGTAGGCCCAAAGAAACTCCTGGTCCCTCTTCTGCTGGGCTGTCAGAGCGGTGTCCTCCCAGGGTAGAGGGGCGATGCCCCAGAACCAGGAGCCCACCATCTGTGTGTGTGTGTGTGTGTGTGTGCACGGGCATCTGTCAGGGTTCTCATGGGCACAAGTCATCCGAACCCAACCTGACTTAAGAAACAACACTATAAACCAGAAGTCTGGACATAAAATGTGCTGAGCTGGTGTCAGGGAGGACAGGGCTTGGGCTCCAGGCCAGCAGCTCTGACCATGAGCCCCATGGGGCAGGGACATTTGCTGCCTGCAGGAATGGAACAGGTGCTGGCTCTCTGGCACCCCCTGACTCCCCAGGAGGGCCCTGAGCTCTGTCCCTGAGCTGTGCCTAGCAAAGAGGGTGCCCGGCTTCACCTTAGCACACCCAGCCTCAGTGACCGCGTCCTAAGGACTCAGAGGTATTTCTTCCACAGCCCACGTCTCCTCTGGAAATGGGGTCAAGGGGTCAGAAGGTTCTGTTCATCCGTCTTTCTGAGCGGCTGTGTCTGGTGAGAAGATCAAGGACAAGTTCATGTAGACAGACTGTCGTTACTGAGGCCCTTCAACCAAAGGACAACACCAACCAGTATGAGCAAGATGGGCACCTTCACGAACACCAGAAGGATGTAGCGGTTCCTGCAAGAGGGGACAGAGCCGTCAGGCCCCAGGCACCCCAGGTGCTGTCACGCTTGCTTCCCTGACACAGTGGGCACTAGCCAGCCCGGCCAAGCCTGTGACCCTACTCTGGCCAAGCCCCGCAGCCCTACTCTGAAGGCTGCCATGAACCTTAATGGCCCAACCACAAGGGCATCTCAGAAGTAACTTCAACTTTTTGGTTTTTCTTTGTTCTGGGTCCACCTTCCTTTCTTTTTTCTTTATTAAATTTTTTTTTAACATTTATTTTTTGAGAGAGAGACACACAGAGCTAGAGCAGGGAAGGGCAGAGGGAAGAGGGAAACA
The DNA here is from genome assembly GCF_046562875.1 of Panthera onca. NCBI lineage: Eukaryota > Metazoa > Chordata > Mammalia > Carnivora > Felidae > Panthera > Panthera onca. Next base: position 9,614,293 of record NC_138352.1, read on the forward strand.
GAATGCGAAGCAGGCTCCAAGCTCTGAGCTGTCAGCACACGAACCACGAGATCACGATCTGAGCGAAAGTCTGATGCTTAACTGACTGAGCCACCCAGGTGCCCCAGGGGCTCGTGTTCCTTTCTAATCGTCCTTTTTGTGGCTCCCCTTTCCCAGAGTGCCTCTTGGCACAGTAGGGTCCCTCACAACAGGCTGTGTGCCTGCTTCTGTGACTTCGCTATGTAGTGGCAAGCACTAGGTCATCAGGCTTTTTTTGTTGACAACTAAATGGGCAGATGATGTTTATAGAGAAAAAGATTCTACAGAGTGGCTTCCCGGGGAGGGCTGGCATGGGGAGACAGGGGTGAGGAGTGAGATGGGCAGAAGCAATGGAGGGGGACACTTTGGGCCTTGACCTTGGCTGTGGCGGCTCTGGCATCATGTGAGGGCACAGAAGCAGAGTAGGAGAGGCCCCAAGTAGGGGTGGGTAAGGACGGCAGCCACTCACCTGCTGTAGGAGACAGACGATACCCCTGCACGGCCATTGGTGGTTCTCCTGGATAGCATGCTCGCCAAGGTGGTCAGAAGTGTTCCCTCTAGACACGGGCAGAGTCAGTCACAAGTTATGGGCACAGACAGGGCACTCGTGCGCGGCTAGTGCCCTGCTAGCCCTCCCCGGGAGCTGCCCTGCCCCTGCACTGGGCATTGCGTCTCTGGATACAGTCCCCATGCTTCTCCCTTGCTGCTGAGTCTTCAGAATTGCAGCATAGTTGCTTTCCATCACTTTAAAGTGTGACAAGAAGAAATAAAAACGAAATAAGAAGAAGCACTGTACTTGCTTGGGGGGAGAGAGATAAATCTTTCCACTTTCTCTCCGCTTATCCCTCTTAGGTGGGACTCTTGGCTGGGGGCAGGTCCCTGGTCTTTTCTCTCAAGTGGGGCCTGAGCTGGGCTCGAGGACAGGTGGTTCCGGAAGTGAGGTGCCCCAGTTATTTGGGTGGTAAGGAGGAGGAGGACTTTGGAGGACTGGTGAACCAGAGGGCACATTCTGGTTCATTCGTGAGCAATGGTTGTAATAAGTTAAACATCTTCATGAGGCACTATGAAGACGATTTATGGTGGCCTACTTGGTCATGGATTCCTGAGTCACCATGACCTGTTTTTTTAGTTGAGTCCCAGGCCTGAGGAGACCCCAGGACTGCCAGAGGGGTCCCGTGACATTAGCTTAATGGTCAAAGCCTTCCTTTTGCCTTAAAGCATCCACTGTTACACCAGCCCCTTTCTGGGTCCCTCTAACTCCCTGCTCCCTCTTATGCAGCCAGGAAAAAATAGAGAAGAGAGTGACTGGGGTCCCACAGCCACTATGGATTGGCCAAGCTCCTGGGGTTCAGTGCTGGGGCCCTCTGGGCTTCCCCAGGTGTCTCCCCTTCTCCTCTCTGTGTAATGGCGGGTCTGGAGTGTGACTGTCAGAGAGTGACCATTTCCTAGAGTAATGTCTGCGGGCATCCAAGGTCAAGCCAGAACTCTGATGGGAGAATGTGGGGCTGCCAGGGCTTTCCGGTCCACAGGAAAGCAGGCCTGGGCTGTGGGCATCGAAGGCGGGGTCCACGTCCCCACCCCCACCCCAATGCTGGCCAGCCCTGCCCTGCATCAGCTGGATGCCTCAGGGAACCTCAGATGGTGATGGAGACGCTGTTCTCAGGCACTCAACTATTTTCCTTCTGCCCTCGGGCAGGAGGAACCTCAATCTTTCTGTCCTGAGCACGAGGGCCTCACTGTGTACATGAGAAAGTTCTCACCTGGCTCAATGGTCACTCTGATAGGTGCCCCGAGGTCAGGTCCACTCTTGCTGATGCCGCACCAGTAAGTGTCTGTGTCATCTTGCCTGACTTTCTCCATGGTCACTGTGAGGAAGTGGTGACTCCGGTTGTCCCCAATGGACACACGGTCTCCCTTCACTTCTAGCTGTGATTCTGTGGTTTGAACGAGGATCCTGCACAACTCCCAGTATGCTCCACGACACCACCACTTCCTATAGGTATCCCATCTTGGTTTATAGTCACACCGCACAGTCACAGATCCGCCCTCTAAGCCCCTCACGGACTCTGGGCCTTGGATGGAGAGGCAACCTAGAAGACAGAATCCCAAGATACATCTTCTGCTACCTGAGCTCCATGGGCTCAAGTGGCCCCAGGCTGGTGTCCAAGGACTGATCTAGGGTCCTCGCCTTCTGGGCCACGCCCTGGCTCACCCTGAACATCCACCTCCTCCATCCAGCTTCCCTGTCAGCTCTCTTGGTGACAATGTCCCGGCCTCTTGGGTCCCTCATCTCATGGGCCCTGCTCACAGCAACAAAACTCCCAAACCTCTGACACTGTCTTTCCTGGTCTTCTCAACTCAGCCCTCATTTAACCTCTTCCTTCTCTGACTGCTCATCTCAGAGGCCTCTGCTGATTTCTCTTCTTCCCTCTTTAAATCTTGGTGCAGACAGTGGTGTGTTGGTAAATAAATACTTAACAACTAGGCCTCTGGGGGAGAAAATCTCTGTCTGTAGCATTTTTCCAATTTCTGTAATGTAACTATTCCCACCCTGGCTGGTTTCAGACAGTCGAGGCAATGTCACTGGCCACACAGCTCGAAAGAGAGGCCCCAAGTCAGTTGTTGTGAGTCAGTGTGATCCAGTCTGAGAACACCTCGGCAGTAGCCCAGGGTCCCCTCTCCAGGTCTCATGTTGTCCCACTTTATTACACCCCCATGGAGGGATTCCCCATTTCTATGATTTCAGTTACTGTCAATATGCTGATGGTCCCCCAAATCCCATGTTTGTGGCCCAAATTCTCCCCTTAGCTCCAGTCTACCATTTCCAGAGACACACTATACATCTCTACCTCAAAATCAATAGTCACAGAACTAAATCCACCTGGAACTTGGTCTTCTTCAGTATTTCTTTTTTCTAGTGGAGGGCTCACATAGCATGCTAGCAAAGGTCAACTGGGAGTGGGACGGGTTAAGGACAAGCACAAGTGCAAAGGGTATTCTTCTGCTCTGGGGACTGAGCCAGCTAAGCTGACCATATGTGGCTGGACAGACACTCTTTGTCCTTGGCAATGATCACTTGTGCCTTGGTCACATGGACGTGAACAATCACAGAGAAGCAGAGGAACACAATGGAAGCCTCTCCTGACTGTCTTAGATGGAGAGCCTCAGGGCCAGGCCAGGGAGGTGGGGGCGTCTGCATGGGGCAGAAGGAGTCAGGTCTGTGGTACCAGGAAGGTGAACCTCTTCACACCTCGAACCTTCTCCCTGATGCTATTTTAGGTCACTTGAGGTTTGCATTTGTGGTTGGCAGAATTATGCCCCACCAAAGACGTTGATGTCCTAATCCTAAGAATGTGTGAATATGTCACCTTACAGGGCCAAAGGGAATTTGCAGATGTGATTAAGTTATCAGCCTTGAGGTAGGGCGATTATCCTGCATTATTCAGTTGGGTCTGAGGTCGTCACCAAGGTCCTTATAAGATGAAAACGAGGGTGTCAGAGTCAGGGGGAGATCGGAAGATGCTACATTGCTGGCTTTGAGGGAAGACAAAAGGATCATAAGCCAAAGAATGTAGGCAGCCTCTCAAAGCTGAACAAGGTGAGAAAGAGGATTCTTCTCCAGGACCTCTGGAGGGACTCCAGCTTTGCCTACAACTTGATTTCAGCCAGTCAGACTATTTTGGACTTCGGACTTTCAGAACTGCAAGATAGTAAATGTTGTCATTTCAAGCCACTAAGTTTGTGGTAATTTGTTACAGCAGCCTTTGGAAATAAAAGTAGTATTCCATCAGTAGAATGAGCTCTATCTATGCTTTTCAAACCAACTGTGTTTCAGGGAGCCTTGGTGGCTCAGTTGGTTAAGTGTCCGACTTTGGTTTGGGTCATGATCTCATGGTTCGTGAGTTCCAGCCCCACACTGGGTTCTGTGCTGACAGCTCAGAGCCAGGAACCTGCTTCAGATTCTGTGTCTCCCTCTCTCTCTGCCCCCCCACCCCACTCATACTCTGCTTCTCTCTCTCTTTCAAAAATAAACATTAAAAAATTAAAAAAAAAAAAACAATTGTGCCACTAACGCACTTGAAGGAGATCTTGGCATCTTCATTAGTCCTGTCCTTCCCTTTTCCCTCTACAACTGGTTGGTAAACAAGTTAGTCAACTCTGCCTCAAAAATGTTTCCCAAAATGATTCTCTTCTTTCCTCCCCTCCGTTCGTGATGACAGCATGACACGGCAGAAAGAGAGTGAATGTGGACACAGAAAGACACGTCTACCGCACGCTACTTGGGAAATCTTGGGCAAGCTACTTAACTTCCCTGGGTATTGCTTCTTGGTTTGCAAAATGGCTGTGGTACTTTCCATTCTGCAGGTTGTTGTAACACTCAGGTACATGTCAAACCACAGACCATCTTTCGGAGTTTGCCTCACCAGTGAGAGACTGTCACCAAGTCAGGAGCTCATCTGGTGCCTAGATCATGGCTGTGGTATCCAGCAAGATTTCTCCACTGCACCCCCTTCTCCAGTGCCTTCTGCATATCACTGCTGGAGTCATGTGCTAAAACTGTCCCCATCCCGTCCTCAGCAGCACTTGTCATGAGCAGATCTCATGATCTCTTCTGCAACCACTTGCCACTGTCTCCGGATGATTTAAAACTCTTTAGTTGGGCATTCAATTTTTTTCTCTCTTCCATTTAGATCCAAGTTCTCTGTCCACCACTGTTTCCTACCCCTCCCTGCCTCCACTGGACCTTATAGCCTGATGCTCCCAATTTTCTCTTCTCTGACCCTTCTCAGGGGCCATGTCACTGCTCACATCCTTTCTTCCATCTGGAAACCCTTCTCCAAGCCCAGCCTGCCTACTGGTCACCTTGTTCCCTTTCCCAACCAGAACTGCTTCGTCCCGTGGCTCCCATGCCTTTATAGGAACCTGGATGCTGCACTGGTATTTTGTTACCATTACCAGCCTCTCTCACTGTCTCCCTCACTAGGACACTGAGGAGCAGAGATTTTGAGAGAGAGGGACACAGACAGACTCAGTGTACATCTACATCTATATCTATGTAGATGGGAGAGACAGAGACAGAGACAGAGTGTGAGCAGGGGAGGGGCAGAGAGAGAGAGGGAGACACAGAATCCGAAGCAGGCTCCAGACTCTGAGCTGTCAGCACAGAGCGTAATGTGGGGCTCGAACCCACGAATGGTGAGATCATGACCTGAGCTGAAGTTGGATGCTCAACTGACTGAGCCACCCAAGTGTCCCAAGTTTATGATTGTTTTTACAAAGAACCTGGACATCAAGATCTTTGGACAGAATCATTCGATTCTGGCATGTGTAGGAAAAAAAAAAAACAGGACAATAGTTGTTGTAAACTTTTATCAGTGGTCAGTGCTGAAATTGGGGTGGAGGGCAGAATTTCACTTCCCTTTTTTTTAAGTTTATTTATTTTTGAGAGAGAGAGAGAGAGACAGACAGACAGAATATGAGCAGGGGAGGGACACAGAGAGAGGGAGACACAGAACCCGAAGCAGGCTCCAGGCTCTGGGTTCTGTCAGCACAGAGCCCGATGCGGGGCTCGAACCCACGAACCATGAGATCATGACCTGAGCTGAAGTCGGACACTTAACCAACTGAGCCACCCAGGCGCCCCCAGAATGTCACTTTCTAAATCATACATTTCTATTACGTGAGAATGTTTACAACATCACTAACAAAACAACTAAGAAAAAATGGTAATAAGCAGAAGAACTCAATTAGGAAAAAGGTTGCTAAGGGACACCAATGATGTAAATTAAAATCAAATGCAAGAGTCAGCAGAAAGGGCACCTGTGTGGCTCAGTTGGTTAAGTGTCTGGTCATGATCTCATGGTTAGTGGGTTTGAGCCCCGCATCAGGCTCTGTGTTGACAGCTCAGAGCCTGGAGCCTGCTTCAGATTCTGTGTCTCCCTCTCTCTCTGCTCCTCCCTCGCTCATGCCCTCTCTCTCTCTCTCTCTCAAAAATAAATACATATTAAAAAAAAGTCAGCAGAAATGGTCAGACATCAACAATATAGCTACAGTCCAAAGCCAAGACTCATTGTAGATGGTATTTGCCAACAATCAAAGAAGAGAGATGGAAGAGTGGAAGAGAGATGCCACTCCTTCAAAACCGAAGTGTCATTGACCATAGCTTTGTTAATTTAATCTGTCAGTAAAGCATTCATAACGTGACTGGGCTTGTTTTAAAAAGAAATATGTGCAGCACGCTTGGGTGGCTCAGTCGGTTAAGCATCTGACTTGCGCTCAGGTCATGATCTCACCATTTGTGGGTTCGAGCCCTGCAAAGCCTGGAGTCTGCTTTGGATTCTGTGTCTCCCTCTCTCTGTCCCTCCCCCACTTGTGCTCTGTCTCTGTCTCTCAAAAGTAAATAAACATGAAGAAATTTTTAAAAACAAAATAAAATAAAAAGAAATATGTGGGAGGCTTTTATAAGCACAGCCCGCGATGGGCAGAACCACTCATCAAGTCTTTGTGTTTTGTCGAGAGTTGGTGTGAAGGAAGGACAGCCAGCAGTCAGCTCAGAGGAGGACTCGGGAGTGGGACCAATGGGTTTTCAAACCCTAAACTGTTTGAATCTCCATTTTTCCTATCCCTGACTCTGAGATGGAAATTCTCTCCCTTCATGTCAATCCCTCAGGGAAGTTTGCCCCATATGCATAATCCTTGGTGAATAGTCTTGTGTCAAAATCGAGAAAACAGTTGCTCTCTGGGTTGATAGCAAGTGACAAATGACACAAAATGGGCCAAAGGCAGCCAAGGGCAGGGCTCAGAGCAGAGGGGATCACGTGGGTGTGGGATGTGCAGAGGGGGTTGAGCCCACCTTGCCCTGCAATGATGGGGCAGGTGTCCCTGCTGGGGTCCCCTTGCAACTGCACCAGCTCAGGCTCCAAAGAGTAATTTCTGGGCTACAGGTCTGTGGTTCTCTGCTTCTACGTGCAGATGCTTACTGAGCACCCATCTGTGCCAGCACCCTGCCTTCTCCTCTAGGTTGCTGCAGGACCACAAAACTGAACAGACAAGAATGTCCTACTGGAAGTTGGGTCATTCTGACCTCAGCCCATCCACATTCATTCTTTGTTTCACAGAAGTAACCCCAGAGTGTCTAATGGCCATTTGCTAGTGGGGTGGCTTTTCTTGCATCATTGACTACTTCACTCCCTTCCCTCATTAACTTGCAGAGTTGGAAGAGGATGAGGGACACCCTGTCTTGTCTCTGCGGCACCCGGCCTGCCCAAGTCAGAGCAGCCACTGTGCCTCTCAGCCTTCGTCTGGAGGAGAAGACAGTGTGTGTGGCTTATTGTATGTGAGCCTGTGTGTGCACGTGAGTGTGTGTCTAACTCTGTATGAGTGTGTGAGAGCACAGATGTGAATGGGGGTGTTGTGCATCTGACTCCACTGTGTGTATGTTGTGTGTGGGAGCCCAGGCAGCTCACCCTTACCCTTGGCCTCCTGCTGAGCTGGATGTTGGGATTAAGAGAGGAGCAGATGGGGGTCTCTGAACTCAAATGCACAGGTAGAGTCCTGGGGGAGATGCAGGCATTCTGAATTGCTGTTCTTTGGGAATTCTGGGACATTTGGAGTCCCGCCTAAGGAGCGTAAAAGTCACAGAGAAGCTGCTGCCCTCCCCACCCATCTGCAGGCATTATCATGGGCTTCCTCATCATTGATAAAATCAACAATGGTGGCAATAATTCGAGAATGACCACAGCCCTCATCTATTTATATCTGATCCGAATAACAGGGTCCCACAACGTTACAGCTAGGAAGGGCTTCAGGGACTTTCATTCACACCAGAAATCCAGGTCTTAGAGCAATGAGGGACTTGCTCGTGTCACATGCCCCTGTCAGGACTGGAACTCCAGTCTCCCCACTCCCTAGCTATGCCCTTTTTGGGGGATCCCTGTGGACCAGTCTGTTTTGCCAGATGGTCAGTCTCCTGGCCCAGAGAGAAGACTGTGTGACCCACACACAGAGCATCTGTTCTGTAAACCTCTGAACTGTCCCTAATGTCTTTTCGGTGTGCAGTGGCTTTCCAAGGAGGAAAAGATACACAACCCATCTCCCATCTCCCACCTGGGTTCCTGAGCAATTTTCTCTTTGAAAGGCTTGATTCCTAGGCCTGGCCTCCAAGGGCCTTCGTAATCTTGTCTTGTGTGTTTCCAACCTCACGACCAACCAGTCACCCCATGGCCCCCTGCCCACTATGGGCCCCCTGCCCACTGTGGGCCCTCAGCCCACGAGTGCCCCATCCTTTCTCAAGCCTCCATGTCTTGGCCAAGCACTCCCCTCTCCCTGGAATGCTCTTCTCCCTTCTCTGCTTGAAGGGCTGATCCCTTTCTTCAAGGTTCATCAAACGGATGCTGTCTGTATGCTCCTCTTTTTAATTTTTTTTAATGTTTATTTATTTTTGAGAGGGAGAGAGACAGAGCATGAGCAGGGGAGGGGCAGAAAGAGAGGGAGACACAGAATGAGAAGCAGCTCCAGGCTCTGAGCTGTCAGCACAGAGCCCAACGCGGGGCTCGAACTCACGAACCATGAGATCATGACCTAGCCAAAGTCGGACGCTTAACCAACTGAGCCACCCAGGCATCCCATGGGGTCCTCTTTTTAATGGCCAGCCCTGTTTCCCTTTTCCCTTCACTTCCTCAGGGCCTGGTGTATGCCTGGCACAGAGTAAGACCCCAGTATGCTTTTGCTGAATAAATGAAAAAGAGCCACTTCTCATTTCTCCAGATATGACACTTCCCCTTCAGCCTGGGGTCGCTATCCATCCCCTGCCCTGCCCTAATAGTACGAAGTCCCCAGGGCCCCAGCCGCGCTCACCTGGGAGGCTGAGAAGAAGAACTAGCGGCAGCAGCATGGTCCTGCCTCTCGGGCTCCTTGTCCCTCTGGATCCACAACCGGAGCTCACACTCGGATCCCAGCTGGACTCTCAGAGCTCTGCCGGAGCCCCAGCTTGCACTTTGTTTGACTGGACCGCCTTTGAGTTTCTTACCTATTCACTTCCTTTTATAGAGTATTTCCTGCTTTTAATTATTCAGCAAACTGGGTGCAATTTCTTAGAAGGGCCAGATCACAGGGCACGGAAGTCCCCACTACGTAGGAAAGAGGAGACAGGGCTGTGCAGAGTGAGGAGGGGCAGGACGATGTGTTTCTGCAGAAGGGTCTCAGCAGGATGCATCGGACCCATTGGGCTTAGGGCCCAAGGGGTACAATAGCCTGCATGTCAGCTCCAGAAACATTTCTCTACCACAGCAGTGGGTCCCAGCAGCGGGGAGCAGAGCCTCCTTCCCACTCAGGTGTCAGGTGAGCAACCTTGGTGCACTTAGAGATGCATTTGCTCAGGCATTACAACCAAGGGCATAAAAGTGCAGGCTGTAGGATCAGACAGACCTGGGCTTTAACCCCAAGCACCGCTTACAAGCTGTGTGGCCACAGACAACCTATTGAGCCTTTCTGAGCCTCAGTTTTTGTATCTGTAAACTGGGCTCGCAAGAGTTGTTATAGGAATTAAGTGAGAAAAGGCATGCAAAGTTTTGAGGACACAATCCTGGGATGGGGCTAGCACTCTACATTATTATTAGTGCCCCGGGTAAAGCTTTAGATGCTAGATAGGCAGTCAGACATAATAAGCCTAGGGCAGGAGGCTGAGAGAAGGCTGGTGAACTGGGTTCTCTAATTAGTAATAAAGCAAATTCTAGCCTTAACCTGACCTAATTTAATTGGGATCTTGATTTATAACCCAGTAGCTAAAACTCTTAAAGAACAGCTTTGTGGTTTTTTTTTAATTTTTTTTAACGTTTGTTGTATTTTTTGCAAGACAGAGCACAAGAAAGGGAGGGGCAGAAAGAGAGGAAGACGCAGAATCCAAAGCAGGCTCCAGGTTCTGAGCTGTCAGCACAGAGCTCGACATGGGGCTTGAACCCACAAACGCAAGATTGTCACCTGAGCTGAAGTCAGACACTCAACAAACTGAGCCACTGAGACACCCCCCTCCCTTTTTTTAAATTTTTAAACTTAAAAAAATTTTTTTTAATGTTTATTTTATTTCTGAGACAGAGACACAGCGTGAGCAGAAGAGGGGGACACAGAATCTGAAGCAGGCTCCAGGCTCTGAGCTGTTGGCCCAGAGCCCGACATGGGGCTTGAACTCACAGACCATGAGATCATGACCTGAGCCAAGGTTAGATGCTTACTGACTGAGCCACCCGGGTGCCCCTTGAAGAACAACTTTGGGGAACAGATGAAGGTATTTCTTCCCAGGTGTCCAGAGCCAGCTGTGGAGAGAGAAGGTCTTCCTGGAAGTCCTGGGGTCTGGGGCACATTCGGAAAGGCTGAGAGAAGAAGAAGGCTCAGTCCTGTAGTGACACACAGCATATTACCGATCTACAGTAATCAAAACAGTATGGTACTGGCATAAAAACCTCTAGATCGGAATTGAAAGCCCACAAATAACTCCCCACATGTAAAGTCAACTAACCTTTGACAAGGGAGCCAAGAGTGGCCAAGGGGGGAAGAAGAGTCTGCTGAAGAAATGGTGATGGGAAAACTGGAGAACCACGTGCAGAACAACGGACTTGGACCCCTCACAAATGCTGACTCCAAATGTTGATTCAGACTTAAATGTAACACCTGAAACTGTAAAACTCTTAGGCGGAAACAGGGAAAAAAGCATCTTGACGTTGGTCTTGGCACAGAGTTTTGGAAATGACATCAAAATGACATCAAAAACACAAGTAACAAAAGCAAAAATTAATAATAAGTAGGACTGGGCTGCATATTAAAAACTTGCTTGTTTTTTAAATGTTTGTTTATTTATTTTGAGAGAGAGCATGTGTGAGTGGGGGAGGAGCAGAGAGAGAGAGAGAAACAGAATCCCAAGCAGGATCCACACTGTTAGCACAGAGCCTGACTCGGGGTTTGAACTCATCAACTGTGATATCAGGACCTGAGCTGAAACCAAGAGACTTATGACACCTGGCTGATTTCTAGACCACAAGGGCGGGGGTGGGGGGGTGGTGGCGCTAAGGAATGGGGTGTGTCTCTCTTGGTCCTGCGCCCTCGTTATTTACCAAGTCCACACCTAACTGTGAAGGTCCCACCAAGTGCCAGGCACTCTTCTGTGGATACAGCTCTGAGCCACTGAAACACAATCCTGCTCTGACAAAAGTGGGGGGATTCACATAAGGACTAGGTCGACACACTCATCAAGATAAGTGTGCATGTTCGTGATGAGTTGGATGCTTAACCAACTGAGCCACCCAGGCGCCCCTCATATTAGAGTCTTGTGCACAGCAAAAGAAACAATCAATAAAATGAAAAGATAGCCAAAAGAATGGGAGAAAATATTTGCAAGTCATATATCAGATAAGGGGTTAATATACCAAATATATAAAGAGTTCATGCAACTCAATAACAACAATAAAAATAACAACTTCTATAATGTGATTTGGCTTGTTTTTTTTTTTTTGTTTTTTTTTTTAATATGTTGGAGAGGCATCTGGGTGGCTCAGTTGGTTAAGCGCCTGACTCCTGGTTTCGACACACGTCATGATCTCACGGTTTGTGGGTCCAAGGCCTGCATCAGGCTTTGTGCTCATAGCTCAAAGTCTGGAGCCTGCTTCAGATTCTGTGTCTCCCTCTCTCTCTGACCCTCCCTCCCTCCCTCACATTCTGTCTCTCTAAAAAATAAATAAACATTAAAAATTATTTTAAAAAGAGTATGCATTTATTGGATACATTCTTTTGTGTCTATGATACATTGCAAGAAAAAAAGTTACCAAAAAAGTTTACAGAGTATTCTTTTTTTAAAATTTAATTTAATTTAATTTTTTAAATTTACATCCAAATTAGTTGGCATATAGTGCAACAATGATTTCAGGAGTAGATTCCTTAGTGCCCTTTGCCCATTTAGCCCCTCCCCCTCCCACAATCCATAACCTTCAGTTTGTTCTCCATATTTATGAGTCTCTTCTGTTTTGTCCCCCTCCCTGTTTTTATATTATTTTTGTTTCCTTTCCCTTATGTCCATCTGTTTTGTTTCTTAAAGTCCTCATAGGAGTGAAGTCATATGATTTTTGTCTTTCTCTGACTAATTTTGCTTAGCATAATACCCTCTAGTCCCATCCACATAGTTGCAAAGGCAAGATTTCATTTTTTCTGATTGTCGAGTAATACTCCATTGCATATATATACCACATCTTTATCCATTCATCCATTGATGGACATTTGGGCTCTTTCCATACTTTGGCTATTGTTGATAGTGCTGCTATAAACATGGGGGTGCATGTGCCCTTCGAAACAGCACACCTGTATCCTGTGGATAAATGCCTAATAGTGCAATTGCTGGGTCGTAGGGTAGTTCTATTTTTAGTTTTTTGAGGAACCTCCATACTGTTTTCCAGAGTGGCTGCACCAGCTTGCATTCCCATAGAGAGTATTCTGATAGAAATGTGGACAACAGCTGGATGTATTGGTCAGAAGGCCGTTCCCATCCATGAGGGGCGCTGTGTTCCCAGACGGATCATCAATGGGCAATAGGTGTTACTGGTCTTCATAATTAGGCTGACTCCGCCCGTCCCCCAGAGCCCCTCTGAGGTCTGGTCACCCAGAGGACCACACTGAGCATGCTTAGAAGCAGGGGCACCTCCAGGAAGACCAGGAGCAAGAAGTTGACGCTGCTGAGCAGGGACCTGTGGGGGACACAGTGACAGACAGTGAGCCACATCCTCAGGGAGAGGCCCTGGTACCCTCCGCTTTCCTTCTGTCCCTGTGCCCATGTCCTGAGGCCCCAACAACCCATGCGGAGATGAGTCCCAGGTGGGTCCATGGCATGGCAGCCCCACACTAGAGACTGCTCCCGTACCCCTCAGGCTAACAGGTGGCCTTGAGACAGGACGGTGGACACGAAAAAGGGCCCGGCCCCTGGAGTGATGTGAGGGAGACCCCAGGGAGTGGCGTGGGACCTGGGCCAGGAAGAGGGTTCTACCTCAGCCTTCTGTATTGGGGGTTACCCTGTCTGTGGACTAGAAATCAGTATCAGGGTTATTTGTCTGGTGTCTGCTCTCCCGTAAACAGTATCTCCCACGAGGGCTCGGAAATGTTAGCTTTATTCGCAATGAGCATCTGGCACCTGTGTGGCACCTGGTTCGTGGCTGATGATAGAAGGGACAGATGACATGGCTCAGCTCTCACCTCCCTCAGAGGCCTGGTGTTCGACAGGATGCCACTCTGGCCAGGGCTTGGGGGGCGGGGGAAGGAGGGGGCACAGGGCAGGGCCACCGGCCCCCAGAGCACCTGGCCTGGGCCAAGCCCTGAAGGTGTCTTTTGTAAAACTCTTGATGCTTGCTCTTACCTCTCCCTGGAGCACCATTTCTGCAGACACCTGAGTGGCGACTCCCTAAATCCTGCAGGTCCCCAGTGAAATGTCCTCTCCCTCATGGTTGTGTATTAAATAGCTTGCCTGTCCCCCTCCCGCACGTGCCCTCCCCGACCCCTCTGACGGATTTTTTCCAAGCACTCATCATGAATACGCACTTATCATGATGAGCATGTTGACTTAGTCCTTGTGTGAATCCCACCCCCCACTTTTGTCAGAGCAGGATGTGTCTCAGTGGCTCAGGGCTGTATCCACAGAAGAGTGCCTGGCACTAGGTGGGACCCTCACAGTTAGGTGTGGACTTGGTAAATAATGAGGGTGCTGGGCTGAGAGAGACGCACCCTCATTCCTCAGCTCCCCGTGTGGTCTAGAAATCAGTCAGGTGTCATAAGTCTCCCCATGAAAGCCTCTTACCCGGGATGTCGGCTGGGACTGGGGGTCTCTTGTTGGATCACAGTGCTCCCGGTGGGTGCTGGCAGGGTCTTGTGAAGGCCTGGGGGGCTGGTGGACCTCATGATGCTGGGGGCTTCAGTGGAGCCTGAGAGGGAAGCACACATCAGGCCTGCCGCCCTCCCCCTGGGTCTCCCACTCGGTCAACTGTGTGGTTCTGACTCACAGAGTCCTGGTCACTCAGAGATTCCAGTGCATGGACAGAACACATGGCTTCAGGCTCAGCCACAGCCACACCACGTGCACCCCGGCAGAGGATGGGGTGAGGTTTACTCTGTAGAGATTGTAGGAGAGATGTCTGGGGTGAGGATCACAAAAGAGCACATTCAGCAGAGTCTGCAATGAGTGACGGAAACCCTGGCCCTCAATGCACTCGGCCCCCAGAACTGTCAGCCAGGCCTACGAACCTGGGCGGCCCTTGCACAGTCCTCTCTGGAGGAGGGAATGACCAGAAAGAACGATCTAGGGAGACAGACACACACCCAGTGGACCCCATAGAAAGTGGCCTGTCTTAAAGCCAATGAGAAGAAGGTCTTTGCCTCAGGTCCCCAGGGACGCCTGTGGACACTCAGCTCCTCACTGTTGAGTAGAAACCAACAGAGGGCATGGGAGGGAAATGCCTCATGTATGAGAGACAAACTAAGACCCACAAGAAGGACCTCAGAGTTCCCACAGAGGAACCAGGGACAACAGCAGAATAAGAACACGAGATAAAAATCCACAGACTTAGAGGGATGACCTTCATTTGGTTCTTAGGTAACAAAAACAGGATTCTATTAAAGAAGACTTATTCGGTATATTTGGGACCATAAGACCTGAGAACGCATTTTCTCCTCCTTCTCCTTTGTCTGAGGGGAGCCATTTCAGGGGTTTCTCTGGGTTCCCTCCTGTGGGGACGAGGTGCCAGAAGAAGAGGGGGAGGGTCAAGTTGGAGGGCGGGGTGGTTCCCAAATGGTCACAGAAGCTCCAGATCAGGGTCTGGAGCTCATTCTTGGGCCGTCTCGAGGTTGCTGCAGACCTTGAAAATCACAGCTGTGAGGCTGGGGCCCCAGGAACCATCCATGACATAGTGATGTTCTCTAGGGCCCCAGGGTCATGGGCAGCCTATAAGGGTGAAGAAGAAATATCTGAGGGGTCCTGTTTCCCATTGGGAGGATAGAGAGATTCCAGGAGGAGACTAGGGTCCCTTTAGAGTAGACAGGACTCTTGTCAGGGCAGGAAGGCAGCTGACCTCAGACTCGGGACCTCTCCCATCCCCCTTCCCGGGAGAGCTTTAGGCTTGACAGTGTGTCAGGGTGTGGCATACAGAGGCACCTACGACAGCCAGGGGTGTGCTTGTGTGAGTGTGCAGACAACACAACACATGCACAAATGAATGCACATACATCTAGACACACACATGTGGACACGCCCACAAGAGCACATACATACACCTCCCCGGTGTCCCGCGTCACCAGCCCCATCCTCTCCCTGTTCTTCTAGCCTACGTGTCACCACTTTCCTGAAGGTTCGGGGTGACTGGCCCCAGTCTCAGGGGCCCTAGTACTGGTGCTGGGGGAGGGGTGTGTACAGCTCACCTGGGGTCACAGACACCACAATGTGGACGGCGGGGTCTTGCAAGTATCCTCCTAACCATGATGTATCGATCCCACACCGATGTATTCCTGCATCATCCTCTGTGAGGTTCTCCAAGGTCACTGTGAAGGTGAGGCTTGCAGGATGGTCCCTGATGGACACGCGGCCATTCCTCACTTCTCTGTTTGACCCTTTGGTCTCCACAGTTTTCCAAAAACATGGCCTTTTGCACCAGTATTTGGAAACTTCTCTTAATTGCTCTTCATATGAACATTGCACGCTCAGGGATCCCCCCACAGTGCCCGTCACGGAGGTGGGGCCACTTATAGAGGAACAGCCTGGAAAACACAGCCAAGTGTGGGCCCCTCATCAGATGGGCCTGGGTCAGTGGGCTTTGGGGTCAAGGTGCCTCTTGGGTCCCTCAAGGGCCCTCAGGATCTGGAGGAGGCCTTGGCAGGAGACAGTCCTTTCCTGAGACCCAAGGGAGAGGATGTCACAGAGTGGACAAGGAGAGGCTGTTCATGGTGTGTGTGTGTGTGTGTGTGTGTGTGTGTGTGTGCCCGCGTGTGCACATGATGCTCCAAGACATCACTTCTGACTATGACAATGACGTTAATGGTGGACACAGATTCCCTCTCATCGGTGCTGCTCATTCCAGGACAGTGGACAAGATTCACCTGCTTCATGCATTGAATCCTACTGGTCACTGCTGAGGCAGTAGCTGGCCGCTCCTGGAATTTTCTCTGTTCTCCCTCCTCCCTCCCACATCCTCCTTCCTTCCCCTTGGGTCCCTCTCTCCCCACCTCCCCCTGCCCTCCCTCCCACCAAGGGCCGACTTCCCTGCCCAGGCTCAGCCCCACTCACCTGGGACCTGTAGAAGGAGTAGAGCTGTAGGCAGCCATGCCCTCCCATTCCCCAGGGTCATTTCTATGGCACAGACGTCACCCACAGCAATGTCAGGCTCCTGAGGGGGAACACTTTCAAGCCTCCTCACAGAAGGTCTGGTCTCCACGTCCCACTTCTGCTTTCCTAGGCCTCTTTGGTTCCTTGTTCAGTCTGTCTTTGGTCCCCACAGTCTTCTTCCATGGTCACTCGAACTGGTCAGGGTGGAGGAAGCTTGGGGACAGAAGAGCATGGGCTGGTGCAGAGCCCAGGACCTGGTGCCCTGTGTGCTTCTCAATCTGTGGACAGGTCCCGATCCGGGTCCAGGGCCGGCGTGGGATTGCCATCCCTCTCCACAGCCCACAGCTGCTCCTCTCACTATCCACATTCACCCCCACACTACGGAGCCACATGAGAGCATTTCCTCCTCAGTGGGCCACCCACACCCTTGTGACACGTCACTTCTTTGTGCTCAGGAGGCATCATCTCTGGGGTAAAGGCCAGAGCACCCATCAGTGGTGACCGCAGTGGTGTTAGGACCCCCCCAACCTGCAGCTCCAAGCACTTCCACAGTCCCCCATGGGACCCCTGCTCTCCTCTAGCCACACAGGTTGGCACTGTGACCTCACATTCCTTCAAAGGTCTCATTTTGGGGTGCCTGAGTGGCTCAGTCGGTTGAGCATCTGACTTTGGCTCAGGTCATAATCTTGAATCTTGCAGTTCAAGAGTTCAAGCCCTGCTTCGGGCTCTGTGCTGACAGCTCAGAGCCTGGAGCCTGCTTCAGATTCTGTGTCTCCCTCTCTCTCTGTTCCTCCTCTGCTCACACACTATCTCTCAAAAATAAATAAAAAATTTAAAAAAAGGTCTCATTTTGACTCTGGGTTCCCAACCAGGGTACAAATCCCTCAGGCTGTGTTTCTCTGTTCTCCAGACATAGACATGGAGCAGCTGTCACCAACATGAGGACCTCACTTTTTACTTTCTTCTTTGGAAAGTCCACTCTGCTGTGACTTGCAGGGGAGAGTACTGAGAATGGACAAGAGGATGCAGGGATTGGAGGTACTGATGAGAAAGTGGGGACACGTGAAGCTGAGGCTGGGCCTGTCCTCTCCAGCCAGTGGCACAGAGGGGTGGTTGTGTAACAAGGTGGTGGTCCACCAAACACAAGTTGCTGCTGTCTCTTTTGGGTTCACAGTGGTGACTGGGCGTCTCTTCAAGGTGCAGGATGGGGGAAGGTCCTTGCCTGGAGGTGAGGAGGCAAGTCTATCTTAACTCAGAGTGGCTCATTCACATGACGTGATGGATTTGGGATGAGTTTACCTTGGAAATGGTAGTGAAGCAGGTCAAGGTTCAGGGCCCAACATCTTGCCTGGGTTGTGCCAGCTTCTCAGCATTGTCATGCACAACCAGGTCTACACAACAAAGTCTATCAACTTCCCCCTAAACACTCTCTCCCCAGATCTGATCCTCTCCTGCACTATCTTATCCTGATCAAAGACAACAATATTTCCAGTGTTATTGCAACCAGACCACGACACCAGGGATTCCTCTCTCTGTCACTCCACTTAATGCTTATTCTAGCACTTTCCATCTTCCTATTTCCTCTCTTCCCCCTGACATTACAACTGTACTCTCTCTTCCCAGTGCGATGGTGACATCCCTGTTCTTCCTTGTCACCCCAGTGCCTTGACCTTCCTCTTTCCCACTCATCAGCAAGAGAGTACTTCAACAAAAGTCAATAGTAGCTAGTACTCTTTGTCCCATGCCCTTCAGATCAAATCTACTCTTCTTGGTTGGTCTACATAGCCCAAGAGGACTCAGCCACTGCTGGGTTCTGCAATTCCATCTTGCCCCCCTGCCCCAGTGTGCCCTGTGCTCCAGCCACAGTGCCCGTCCTGCCCCAGGGCCTTATCACTTGCTTGTTCCTTTCCTTGGATCCTTTGCCCACCTCTTCTCATTGCTTGTTCCTTCTTACCCTTTAGATTTCACCTTGGATGTCACCCCTTCAGGAAGCCTTCCCTGATCACCCTTCCTAGGGTCACCCTGTTGTCTAAATCACTGGTCTCTGTTTATTTCCTCCATAATTCACCAAACCTTGTTATTATGTTTTATTTTGGTGGTTTCTTTCCACTCCCCCACCCCACTAGGATATATCATAGCAACATTTGGGATCTGTTGTATTCACCATGGAATAACCCGGTGCCCAACTGCAGTATGTGACAAATGGTTGGCTTATGATAAATATTTGCTATATGAGTGAATGAGTGATTGAGTAAATAAACGAGAACTGAATTGGCTGCAGACACTGACCCCAGGCAAGTCCAACTAGATTAGATATCTATTGCTGCATAACAAATTCCCCCAAAACTTAGCAGATAAAAATATCAAACAATTATTACCTCATACTTCCTGAGAGTCGCAAATCTGAGAGTGGCTTATCTGGGTGGTTTGGGTCCAGGGCATCTCTTTCATGAAGTTGTGGTCAAGATGTTGGCCAAGGCTATACTCATCTGAAGGCTGGACTGGCCTAGAGGATCTGCTTCCAAGATGGCACACTCACATAGCTGTTGGCAGGAGACCTCAGCTCCTTGTGCAAGAGAACTGCATGAGTGTTTTCATGATATGGAAACTAGCTTCTCCCAGAGTGAGTGATCCCAGAAGGAGCAAGGCCCAACACATTTATGATTGATCCTTGAAAGTCCTATACAATTGCTTCTGCCTGGGTGGCTCAGTCGGTTGAGCATCCGAATGGCTCAGGTCATAGTCCCACGGTTCATGGGTTTGAGCTCTGTGTTGGGCTTTGTGCTGATAGTGCAAAGCCTGCTTCGGGTTCCCTGTCTCCCTCTCTCTCTCTGCCCCTTCTCTGCTCTCTCTCTCTTAAAAAAAATTAAAAATTAAAAAAAACAAAAAAAACCCCCACAAAAAACCAAACCTTGAAATTATAGCTCTGAAACTTTGCTTGATTTTTTTTTGGTGGGGGGGGGGCAGTTGTCATTTTGATCTTTCTTCATATAACAAAGAGTTTGCATAATCTCTCCCCCTTCTAGCTACCTTGCCAACAGCTCAGAAAATCAATAAACTGACCAGAAGCATGTTATAAGGGTTGATGTCAGGATCCGAACCCAGATTCCTCTGGCTCCACTGCTCAAGCGTCTTTCCCTCGTACCATAACTCTGGTGGGGAGAGGGTGGCCAAGAGACAGCAAGGGGGAGAAGCACAATCTTCAGACCCAGGAAGCAGAATGAGAGGATTTGTCAGGCAGCCAGTGGCCATTGTAACCCAAATTGAGAAAATTGACAGGGACTCACTGTTTCCTGAAACTTCTCCACCCACAACCATCTCTCTTCCTCTCTCACTTCCCAAGTGCTTCTTCTTTTTCTGAAAACACTTCAGCTTCTGCCAGCTCCTGATTGCCCTGAAAAGTTGGAAGGTCCACCGAGTGGGCAGTGCAAAAACAGCAGAAACTTGACTTTAGGTTTGAGTATGTGCTGTGACGGTTAATTTTATGTGTCAACTTAACTGGCTGTTCAGATGGAGCATTATGTCTGGATGTGTCTGTGAGGATGTTTCTGGATGAAATTAGCATTTGAATCTGCAGACTCAGTGAGGTAAGTTGCTCTCCCCTGGGTGGGTGGGCCTCACCCAATCTGTTGAGGATCTGAGTAGACTTCAATGACCAGCAGAGGAAGGAGGAATTTGCCCCTTGCTGCCTGATGGCTTCAGCTAGGGCATCCATCTTTTCCTGCCCTCTGCATTCCTGGCTCTTAGACCTTTGAACTTGGAATGAATTATACCATTGCTTTCTTGGGTACTCCTCATCTACCATAACCATGGGGGCCAATTCCTTATAATGAACTCTTCATAATTTTCCTATTTGTTCTGTTTCTCTGTTTCCCTGACTAACACAAGGGTTTTTGACCCAGTGGCGATTTACTTCTCCAACCCTCAAGCCTGCACATGAGGGAAGATCCATGTGAGGACTCAACACGGGAGGATCCAAAAACTCACCACCTCCTGTCACCTCCCACTACATCTTCCAGAGTTGATGGAACATTGGTGTTTTAAAGGCTGCTATAGAGAAATGCAGAGTAAAAGCCTAGGAGGTCAGCAGGCTGAGCATGAAATAGCATGGGAACCATCCACACAGTGAATTGGGTCTCTCTTTTGCAAGCAAAAAATAATGAAGCAAAGATCAAGTTAAAGGAAAATGTTATGCCTTTTCCTTGGACTAGAATCAGAAGTATCTTTTTTTATTCCTCTTTGGCTTCATGGTCCCCCTGAGGTCCAGAGAAGCCTGGGCCACTTTTATTTTGTGAAGCTCTCAGCATCTTAAGAAAAGAGAGATTCCAAAATAGGGTTACAAAAATTACGGTATATATATATTTTTTTTAATTAAAAAATTTTTAATGTTTATTTATTTTTGAGAGAGAGAGAGAGAGACAGAGTGTGAGCAGGGGAGGGCAGAGAGAGGGAGACACAGAATCAGAAGAAGGTTCCAGGCTCTGAGCGGTCAGCACAGAGCCTGATGTGGGGCCTGAACCCACATACCATGAGATCATGACTTGGGCTGAAGTCAGATGCTTAACCAACCGAGCCACCAAGGCGCCCCCAAAATTACAGTGTATTTTAGAGTTGGAAGAGGTGGCAGCTTGGCTTGGCTCCCAATGCCAGCCTGTAGGATGCCGAGTCCCACTATCTGCCTGGACCGGGTGCCCCAAGTGCGGTGGCTCCGATGGCACAAGCTTGTCTTCAGGATGCCAGCAGGGGCCCCTGGGCTGTGGGCACTGGGGCTCACAGAGGTGCTGACCACTCTGGGACTGAAGGGAGAGTGTGAGTACTCGGGGGACCAAAAAAAAATTATGGCATATTTTAAATGTGTGAAGTTCATGAATCAACTTTTTGATACACAAATGGTCATAAGGTATAATTAATTGGGCTATAAAAATGATTCCTGAATTACAGTGTTAATGTATGTGTGCGTTAGTAGAAATAAAACACATGTATAAGTACATAGGATAGACAATTCAATGCAGCCCTGCGATTGTGTAAACAATTCAACATAGAGATAATGTTAAAGACCATTTTTGAGAATGTTCCTGGGATGCCAGGCCAGAGTCAAAGTACAGACATCTCTCCCCACGCTGCAAGGTAGACCCTCCCACCCCAGCCTCCAGCCCATGTCTGCCCATCTCTCTTGGTCCCAGCACCTCTGTCTCCTGGTTTCTCACCTCCTCAGATGCCTTTCCTCAGACCTTGCTGGCACCAATTATATCTTTGAAAAAGCTGCTTCCCTTGTTCATGGGAGGTGAGAGGAAGCATTGCCAGCTGTCACCACACCAAGTTCTAAGCCAGCTGGCCATGTTCAGTAGGGGGCACTGGGTCCTTCTATCTCTTCCAAGGGTAAGAAATCCAGAAGAGCCCTGCAGACGCTGCTTCTCAATAAAGCTGAAGCCCTGGGTAGAGTCAGAAGTGTCTTGTCTTTCTGCCTGGTTCTATTCCGTCCTCCAGGCACAGGGTATTAGGGCCCCGACTTATTCTAGTCTGAACTGCCCTTTGGGCTCCAGACCCCTGGTTGGATCTTGAGCTTTGGACCTGTGAATGTCTGGGTCCACCTCTGGTTGGTCCCAAAGGAGACAAAGTGACCCCACACGCATAGCTGATGATGTAAGACTCAGCCTGAAAAGGAAAGGCCATGAGGATACAATGGGTTTGTTTCTAACACCCAGGGGTGGCCAGGATCAGGGTATTTGAATCACCCAGGAGGGACTCACCCACTGAGAAGCAATCCTGTTAGAGTAGAATTATCATTATTATTAGCTTTTTAGTGTTTATTTATTTTTGACAGAGAGAGAGAGAGAGAGAGAGAGAGAACCACAGAGCATGAGCGGGGAAGGGAGAGAGTGAGAGAGAGAGAGAAAGAGAGAATCCAAAGCAGGCTCCAGGCTCTGAGCTGTCAGCCCAGAGCCTGACACGGGGCTCGAACTCACAGACTGCGAGATCATAACCTGAGCCGAAGGAGGATGCTCAACCGACTGAGCCACCCAGGCACCCCAGAGTAGAACTATTTTTAAGTCCTTGAACAGGGTCTCCAGAGAAGCTCTGCAAATGGCCACTATCACCATCTTGTGGTGGCTTGAAAAACTGCAACAAGTGTGCTCTGGCTGTTTTCTTCGTTCTCATCCATGAGGTTGGGAAATAGAAATGCCTTCTGTATCTGGGTATCAGGCCATGTTATGATCCTTCCAGATCCCTTCAGACAGAGAGCTGGGCCTCAGGGAAAGTCTCCATCCCCTTGGGAAAAAAAATTTGGTTTTCAGCAAAATAGGTTAGAACTCAGATTTGGGAGGGATTAGCAACTGTTTAAATTTTCTTTGATTTCTGTCATCAGCATTTTGTAATTTTTGGTGTAAGGATCCACTACATATTTTGTTAAGTTTATACCTAAGCATTTCATTTCCTTTGGAGTTATTGTAAATGGAATTGCATTTTAAATTCTGGTTCATATATGTTCATTGTTGGTATATAGAAATGTGGTTGATTTTTGTGTGTTCATCTTGGATCCCATGACCTGATGAACTCACCTATTGGTTCTACGAGATTTTGTAGATCACTTGAGATTTTCTACATAGACAGCTATGTCATCGGCAAATAGGGACAGCTTTATTTCTTCTTTTCCATTCTCTATGCCTTTATTTCTTTTTCTAGCCTATTGCAAAGGCCAGAATTTCTGGATGAGTAACAATGATGTTAGGATGAGTAACAATGGTGAGAGAGGACATCTCTGTCTTGCTCATGATCTTAGATGGGGAGCATTTAGTTTGTCATCACTAAGTATGTTAGCCTTTCTTTTAGATGATATTCATCAGGTTGAGGAAATTCCCTCTATTCTTATTTTTATGAGTTTTTTTTTTTTTTATCATGGGTGGGTATTGGAGTTTGTCATATGCTTTTTCAGTGTCAATTGATATGATCTTATGATTTTTCTTCTTTAGTTTGATATGGTGAATTACAATGAGTGATTTCTAAATATTGAGCCAGCCTTGCACACCTCAAATAAATCTCACTCCATCATGGTGTATAATTCTTTTTATGCATTGCTGGATTCCATTTGCTAATATTTTGTGGAGGATTTTAGTGTCCATGCTCATGAGACATACTGGTCTTTAGTTTTCTTTGTACTGTTTTTGTTAAGTTTGGTATCTGGATAATACTAGCTTTTAAAATGAATTGGGAAGTTCTCACTCCTATCCTCTCTTCTGGGAGAGATTGTGCAAAAATGGTGTTAATTCATCTTTAAATGCTTACTAGAATTCTCTAGTGAATATGGGCCTGGATATTTCTTTTTTGTTTTTAAATTACATATTTCATCTCTTTAATGGTAATTGGACTCACTGAGGTTGTTTATTTCATTTTGGGTCAGTTTTGGTAATTTGTGGCTCTTAAGAAACTGGTCCATTTCCTCTAAGTTTGTTACATTTATGGATATAAAGTTGTTTGTAGCATTTCTTTATTATCCTTTAATGGCTTCAGGGTGTTAGTGACACCCCTGATATCATTTGTACATTCTTTGTTCTTTGTCAGTCTTGCTAGAAGTTCATTGTTTCTAAAAAAAAAAATTTAATGTTTTATTTTATTTTTTTGAGAGAGAGAGAGAGCACATTTGTGCACTCTCTAGCAGGGGAGGGGCAGAGAGAGATGGAGACACAGAATCCAAAGCAAGTTCCAGGCTCCGAGCTGTCAGCACAGAGCCCGACGCCGGGCTCCAACTCACAAACCGTGAGATCATGACCTGAGCAGAAACCAAGAGTCAAATGCTTAACCACTTGAGCCACCCAGGGGCCCCTGTTTTTCTGTTCTCAATTTCACTGATGCCTGCTCTTATCTTTATTATTTTCCTCCTGCTTGCTTTAGGTTTATTTTGCTCTTTGTTTCTGGTTTCTTTTTTATTTTATTTTATTTTATTTTATTTTATTTTATTTTATTTTATTTTTTATAATTTACATCCAAATTAGTTAGCATATAGTGCATCAATGATTTCAGGAGTGGATTCCTTAGTGCCCCTTACCCATTTAGCCCATCCCCCTTCCCACAACCCCTCCCTTAACCCTCAGTTTGTTCTCCATATTTATGAGTCTCATGTTTTGTCCGCACCCCTGTTATTATATTATTTTTGTTTCCCTTCCCTTATGTTCATCTGTTCTGTGTCTTAAAGTCCTCATATGAGTGAAGTCATATGATATTTGTCTTTCTCTGGCTGACTAATTTCACTTAGCATAACACCTGCAGTTCCATCCACGTAGTTGCAAGTGGCAAGATTTCATTCTTTTTGATTGCCAGGCAACACTCCATTGTATATATATATACCACATCTTCTTTATCCATTCATCCATTGATGGACATTTGGACTCTTCCCATACTTTGGCTATTGTTGATAGTGCTGCTATAAACATGGGGGTGCATGTGTCCCTTTGAAATAGCACACTGTATCCCTTGGATAAATGCTTAGTAGTGCAATTGCTGGGTCATAGGGTAGTTCTATTTTTAGTTTTTTGAGGAACCTCCATACTGTTTTCCAGAGTGGCTAAACTCTTTTTTTTTTTTAATTATTTTTTTTAATATATGAAATTTATTGTCAAATTGGTTTCCATACAACACCCAGTGCTCATCCCAAAAGGTGCCCTCCTCAATACCCATCACCCACCCTCCCCTCCCTCCCACCCCCCATCAACCCTCAATTTGTTCTCAGTTTTTAACAGTCTCTTATGCTTTGGCTCTCTCCCACTCTAACCTCTTTTTTTTTTTCCTTCCCCTCCCCCATGGGTTTCTGTTAAGTTTCTCAGGATCCACATAAGAGTGAACACGTATGGTATCTGTCTTTCTCTGTATGGCTTATTTCACTTAGCATCACACTCTCCAGTTCCATCCACGTTGCTACAAAAGGCCATATTTCATTCTTTCTCCTTGCCACGTAGTATTCCATTGTGTATATAAACCACAATTTCTTTATCCATTCATCAGTTGATGGACATTTAGGCTTTTTCCATAATTTGGCTATTGTTGAGAGTGCTGCTATAAACATTGGGGTACAAGTGCCCCTATGCATCAGTACTCCTGTATCCCTTGGATAAATTCCTAGCAGTGCTATTGTTGGGTCATAGGGTAGGTCTATTTTTAATTTTCTGAGGAACCTCCACACTGCTTTCCAGAGCGGCTGCACCAATTTGCATTCCCACCAACAGTGCAAGAGGGTTCCCGTTTCTCCACATCCTCTCCAGCATCTATAGTCTCCTGATTTGTTCATTTTGGCCACTCTGACTGGCGTGAGGTGATATCTGAGTGTGGTTTTGATTTGTAGAGTGGCTAAACTCTTGAGGTAAGAGTTTACATGATTGATTTAAGACTTTTCCCTTTTTTTTAGTATAGGAATTAGAGGCTATAAATTTCCCTCATAGCACTGCTCTAGCTGTCAGCACAGAGCCCAACATGGGGCTTGACCTCATGAACTGTGAGATCATAACATGAGCCAAAATCAAGAGTTGGACGTTTGGGGCGCCTGGGTTGCTCAGTCGGTTGGGCATCTGACTTTAACTCAGGTCATGATCTTGCAGTCCATGAGTTTGAGCCCTGCGTCGGACTCTGTGCTGACAGCTCAAAGCCTGGAGCCTGCTTCAGATTCTATGTCTCCCTCTCTCTCTGCCCCTCCCCCACTCATGCCCTGTCTCTCTCTCTCCTTCAAAAATAAATAAACATGTAAAAAAATTTTAAAACAGAGTTGGACGCTTAACCGACTGAGCCAACCAGGTGCCCCATTTTGATATATATTTTTTCAAGTTTTCATTCAGCCCAGTATAGTTTTTCCCTGCTGATATATATCTTCTCATATAGATACAAGAAAAAGAAAGGAAAAAAGAAAAAATATTTTCTCCTTTTGATGAGAACTCTTAGGATTTACTCTCTTAACAACTTTTCTATATATCATAGAGCAGTGTTAGTTGTAGGCATCATGTTGTATAGCATATCCCTAGTACTTATTTACCTTATAACTGGAAATTTGTACCTTTTGACCACCTTCCTCCAGTTCCCCCCACACCACTTTTGCCTCTGGTAACTATGAATTTGGTTATTTTTTGTTTTTGTTTTTGTTTTAAATTCCACATATGAGATCACACAGTATTTGGCTTTCCTGACTTATTTCACTTGGCATAATGCCTTCAGGGTCCATCTTTATTTTTACAAATGGTAGTATTTCCTAATTTTTTTATTCCAGAACAATATTCCACTGTAAATCTATACCATAACTTTTTTATCCATTGGACACTTAGATTTAAAAAAAATTTTTTTAATGTTTATTTTTGAGAGAGAGGGAGAGAGACAGACAGAGCATGAGTGGGGGAGGGGCAGAAAGAGAGAGGGAGACATAGAGTCTGAAGCAGGCTCCAGGCTCTGAGCTGTCAGCACAGAGCCCGACGCGGGGCTTGAACCCCGTGAACTGTGAGATCATGACCTGAGCTGAAGTCAGACGCTCAACCGACTGAGCCACCCAGGCGCCCCTGGACACTTAGATTATTTCCATGTCTTGGCTATTGTAAACAATGCTGCCATAAACATGGAGATGCAGATATCTTTTTGAGTTTGTATTTTCATTTCCTTTGGATATATTCCCAAAAGTGGAATTGCTGTATCATGTTGTATTTCTATTTTTAATTTTTTGAGGATAATCTGTGTTGTTTTTTGTAGTGGCTACACCAATTTATATGTCCATCAACCAGAAGGTTTCCTTTTTCTCTGTATCCATTGGCAACATTGGTTATATCCTGTCTTTGTTATTTTGGCCACTCTAATAGGCATGAGGTGATATCTCATTGTGATTTTAATTTGCATTTCCGTAATGACTAGTGATGTTGAAGATCTTTTCATGTCTGTTGACCTTTCATATAGCTTCTTTGGAGAAATGTCTCTTCGGGCCTTTTACCCATTTTTTAATTGGGTTGTTTTTTTGCTCTTGAGCTGTATGAATTCTTTATGTATTTTGGATATTAACCCTTTATCAGGTATATGGTTTACAAATATATTTTTCCCATTCCATAGGTTGTTTCTCACTTTGTTGATAGTTTCCCATCAGCTGTGCAGAAACTCTTTAGTTCGACATAGTCCCACTTGCTTCCTTTTTATTTTGTTGCTTGTGCTTTAGGTGTCATATCCAAAACATCATTACCAAAACCCATGTGAAGGAGCTTTATTCCCATGCTTTCTTCTAGGAGCTGCATGGTTCCAGACCTTACAGTTAAATCTTTAATCCATTTTGAGTTAACTTTTGTGACGGCTGTAAAAAAAAGAATCCAGTTTTATTCTTTTACATGTGAATATCTAATTATCCCAGCACCATTTGCTAAAGAGACTGCTTTTTCTCCATTGCATATTCTTGGTTCCCTTGTCAAACATTAGTTGACCATATATGTTTGGGTTTATTTCTGGGCTCTCTGTTCTGTTCCATTGGTCTATTAGTCTGTCTATATGTCGGTACCATACTGTTTTGATGACTATAGCTTTATAATATAGCTTGAAATCAGGAAGTGTGATGCCTCCTGCTTTGTTCTTCTTTCTCAGGATTGCTTTGGCTACTCAGGGTCTATTGTGGCTCCACATAAGTTTTAGGAGGTTTTTTTCCCTACTACTGTAAAAAATGCCATTAGAATCTTGATAGGGATTGCCTTGAATCTATAGACGGCTGGTTCTTGGCAAGGTGAATGATTTCTGTTAGATCCTGAACATTTTTGATATTATATTATGAGTCTCTTGACCCTATTTAATCTTTCTTCTTATCTTTTTATCTTATTTCTAGTTTTTAAACAAAGGAAAAATGTGGAGGGCCTTTATATGGCTATAGTGATTAGGACAATATGGTAATGAACACAGATAAGTAAGTAGCCCAATTAAACAGAATAGAGCACCCATAACCAGACCTGTTTTTACCTGGACACCTGATATAACTCAGGTAAATGGGGGAAGAAGGAAAACTGATAAATATGTTGGAATATGTGGTTATCCATATGGAGAAAAAGGAAAATGCTTCCAACTTCAAATCACAGAAGAAAAAAAAACCCGATCCCAGTTGGATCAAGGACTTAAAATGTGAACTGCAAAAATTTTAGACTGTTAAGAAAAAATATAGGAGGTTATTTTTATAACTTTGGGATAAGAAATGTTTCTAAATTATGGTACCAAAAGCACAAACCATAATAATTTTGATGAATTCAAATACACTAAAATTCAGAACTATATTTATGAAAAGACTCCAGAATGAAAAGACAAGCCACAAATTATGTGAGCACATATGAAAAATGTATAATTGATAAAATTTCACCAAACAAGAGTATGATTCCAACAAGTCCTATAATCCAGTAAGGAAAAGAGAGCTAACGCAAGAACGGTAGGCAAAACTTGAACAGAAGGGGAAATGCAATAGAAAGTGAAAAGGTTCTCAACATGATGGCAGCCAGAGAAACTTAAATTAAAACCACAAGAAGGTTGGGCATGGCAGCCTCCTCCCTGACTTCTTCTTGCCCACAAAGAATGTGCCTGGAACACATCCTCACCGGGAGATAGGATCCCACACGGACTGTGCTGGGTTTATTGACTTTTGCGGGAATCCCTTTCAGGTTCACTGAATGCTACTTTGTTCTGCTTGAGTGCTAGAGTCAGTGACCCTCAGGCGCACCCCAGTTTCCTATATTTCAGACCTCATTGGGAAGGAGTCTGGATTCTTGTGCAAGACAACTGGGGTGCATGCGACCACACTGCCCATGCTGGCTGTAGAGTGGACGCACCAGCCGTAGGAACAGATCCACAGCCTGGCTCCCTCTCTCTCTCCTTGTGCTGTAAGTAAACCCTGCTCCCCTTGAGCCTGGTGTGTATGTTGTCTGTTCTCAGTGACCTCGAATCCTGCACTGACCTCTTTCCTGGGTCACGCTTACCTGCCTTTTGACCTTGGCTGCACAGTCTGGCCATCCTGTAAATTGTGAAATGAAAACTATTTCAAAATGGCAAAACCCCAAAACTAAGAGGTCTGACCAACCAAGTAGTCACACAGAGGCAGAGCAATGGGGGTTCTCAGCTATTGCTGATGGGAGCATTAACTGGGGCAGTTAACGGGGTTGGAAAAATCATTTGGCATTATCTAGTGTGGTTGAGCATGCACAAACCCTAAAACCCAGCAATTCCATCCCTAAGCATCTACCTTAGTGAACTTATTTCACATATATATTAGGTGACCTGTATAAAAATGTTCACAGCGGCACTGGCTGTGGAAAAGCCCCAAATGGGCAACAACCCAAAGCCATCAACAGAAAAATGGATAAATAAGATGTAATATATCTTATCTTCTTCTCTAATCTGAAGGGCTGTATGTCTGGGCAGCATATCAAAAGGCACGAAGGACTGAAGCATCTCTTAGTTGGGGTCCCCACAAAGGGGGAGGATACCCTGAGGACAGCACTGAGCACGGTCAGGAGTGGGGGCACTTGCAGAAAGACCAGGAACTCCAGAAAGTGGACGCTGCTAAACAGGGGCCTGCGGGGAACATGGTGACAGACGGTGAGCTGCCTCCTCAAGACGAGGCCCCAGGTCTCTCCTTTCTGCCCCCCCAAGTCTCTCTGATCAAAGATCCCGTGGACCTAATAACCCAAATTTGGGCTAGACTTGGATATTTGGATATACTCACCCCTATCTTCTCAGCTCAACAGCTGACTTTGGGGGTTAGGTGGGTGATACTGAGAGGAGATAGAGGGTTTCCCCAGGGCAGGACCTGGCTTTCAGAAAGAGCTTCTTTACCCTAAGCCCCACTCCTTCTCCTGCCATCAACACTCCCAGGAACCCAGCTCAGATTGGGGTTGTTTTGGGTGATTTCTCAGAGGTCAGAGATCATTTAGGAACCAATCCTCAAGTGAATGCCTTGGCATCTTCACATCTGATCCTGGAGCCTCCTCTGCTGAAATCCTTCAGTGGCTCCCCATCTCTCAGAAGATGCAGCCCACCACTCCCCCACCCAAAGCTCGCCTGGCCTGTCCACATCTACCTGACTTCCTAGCTTCCTGCCCCACTGGCCTCAGTCAGGGTGCTCACCTGCCCTGAGCTTTGCTTTTGCTCAGCCCTTCCACTTTCCCTCCCTCACCTGCCTGAGGCTCTTACCCAAGAGGCTGTCCCTGTCCCCTGTCACTCCATCCTCTGAACTCTTACCCTTTCTTCTCCATGACACT
Source organism: Panthera onca (assembly GCF_046562875.1). Lineage (NCBI taxonomy): Eukaryota > Metazoa > Chordata > Mammalia > Carnivora > Felidae > Panthera > Panthera onca. Next base: position 9,644,884 of record NC_138352.1, read on the forward strand.
TATTACAAACCAGTATTATTTATGTCTTTATTTTCTGAAACCAACTGTTAGAACACAAAGCTCGTGTTTTGTTGATTGCTCTATCCCCATAATCTAGAAATAAGTCTTCACTATATAGGCTCTTGGTGAATACTTGGTGAGCGAGTGAAGAAAGGAAGGAATGTTGAGTTGAGAGGCTGCCTTGAGGGTTCTCAGCAGGGCGAGGTCACCCAAAAGCGGGCCCTCACTTTGGGATCCCTTGACCAACTAGTCTGTGCCTGGCACCAATTTCTGCTGGCAAGTTAGGGGTCCTGTGGAATGTTTCCCGCGTGCTGCCCAGCCAATCACCAGGCACATCTACATTATACACACATTTTTGTATGTGTGATATATTTCATTACATGTTTTCAAGGTTGTTTTTTTGTTTTGTTTTGTTTCGTTTTGCTTTGCTTACAAGTTTTTGGCAATAAAGTGAGAAGAGAAATAAAGTTTGGGGGCAGAAGTTCTTCCTTCTCTAGTCTGAACAGTGATGTCTCTGGACAGGATATCGATGGGCAAGGAGGGCTGTAGGCCGTCGTCATCAGGCTGACTGTGTTTCCCACAAGTTGCCCACTGAGGCCTGTTCACCCAGAGGACAGCACTGAGCATAATCAGAAGCAGGGGCACCTCCAGGAATATGAGGAGCAGGAAGTGGACGCGGTCAGGCAGGGACCTGTAGGAGGAACACGGTGACTGGCAGGAGTTTCCTCCTCCACAAGAGGCCCAGGCTCTGCCTCTTCCCCACCTGCTATTGTGCTCAGGTCCCATTGCCTCAAAAGTCAGTATCAATGTCCAAGCTGGTTGGTATCAGGGCCGGACAGCCCCGTGCTGAGGCTCCACAGACTCCTGTCCTTCAGCTCAAGAGTTGACCTTGAGCGTCAGGACGCAGCAGACGCAAGAGGATGCAGTGGTGAAGAATGGAGAGGAAGGGAGACCCCCGGAAACAGCTTTCTGAACCCACAGTCCTCAACACTCACAGGAACTCAGCTCTTGCTGGCCCCTACTTCAAGGATGAAATGCCCCCTTTGAGTGAATTCCTCGCTCAAATTCATCTTGACTCACCTTCAATACTGTCCATCATGGGAGCAGCTCTTCTGCCGAAACTGTTCAACAACATCAAGCCCCAGGAGTGACCTCCCCAAATTCAGCTCATTGGCAATCCTCTCACACCCTGGGTCCCAATACTTAATACCACCTCAGCTCCTCACAAATGTTTGTGTCCCCTCCCCCACACTGGGCCTTTGTTTAAGCTCTCTACCTTCCCAACCCCTTGCCTGGCTCGCAGCCTGAGGGGTTGGCTGATGCCTGCCCCTCTCCACTGATGCACTGGGCTCTTGCAAACCCTGTTGGCACCATGGTTCATGTGCTCTTTGCCTGCTTGAGCTCCGGCCAGCTGTGGGTAGTCTTGGACCCGCCAGTGGTTTCCCACCTCCAACTCGTCCATCTCTTTGCCTGAGGGCTCTTTCTAGCTATAGGAATGTGTGCTTGCTGAGCAGAATAGGCCAGAAATGCCACAGAATCCATGGTCCCAAGAGTGACCCTCTCTCTGCCTGCAATATTCTTTCTCCAGATTCTTGCTTGTTGGCTTTCCTGCTTCCTTCAGGTCTCTGCTCAAATGTCTCTTCATTTGAGAGGCCTTCCTTCATTACTCTAAGAAAATAGCAAAGCCCGCCATCTTCCTCCACCATGAGAATAGATGTATGTGGATCACTACCTCAGCTTCTTCACCACTCAGTGGGAGAGTTCTGAGGAATGTCCTATGTCCTATGTGGTATCTCCCAGGGCACCTAGTGGGACAGAGCCCAGTTGCTAGTGTGATAGCTCCTTTGTCAAAGTTACACTTTGCTGGCTTTTTCCATTTCCCAGCTCCCTCACTATACTTCCTGGGATCACCTCTCCATAAATGAATTGCACGTAAGTCCTTGTTTCAAGATCTGATTTTGAAGAAACTCAGACTGAAACAGTCTCTTGGTTATTTGTTTTCAATGAATCTTGATTCCTTTCATCATGTCCCATAATCTTCCCACATGCCCCATCACCCTATCCTTGACACCTGCTTAATTCTCCTCCATAGGAATTATTATTAATGGACATCTTTCTTCCATCTATCTATCTATCTATCCATCCATCTGTCATCTATCCATCCATCCATCATCTATCCACCCATCAACTATCCGTATCATCTAATTGTCTGTCTTTCTATCCATCTACCCATTGTCTAAATCCACCCATTTGAATGGGACTTTCTTGAGAGCACAGGCTTGCCTGTTTGTTCTCTGTTATATTCCTAGCATTTAGATCAGTTCCTGGCACATAACAAGCAAATTAAATGCTTGTTGAATGAGTGAATAGTTGAGGAAACTTGCATCTAGGAAGCCCCTCCCTAGGGAAGGAGCCAGGCAGTGGTAAAGGACACTGGGACACACGCATGTTACCTTGGGGTTGGATGGATCTGTGCTCACTACCAGGGACGTTGGAGGTCCCAATGTCACAGAGCTCTTGCTGCTGGAGGCTATCGTGAAGGCTGATGGTGAAAAACAGAGGCCCAGTGCCCAGTGCATGATTCTCCCTAGCTAGGCACCTGTCACCTGCAGGGTTCTGAGTTCACAAAGCAGGGGGAACTCAGGGAAGGGACTGGGCTGGAAGTTCCGGGACCACTGTCTCCCCTTTGCCAGACCCAGACCTGGCCAGAGTGTGGCGTATCCCCACCCCACGCCATACCAATCTCCTCTGCAGATGGACAGGTCATAAACCAGGACCAGAGAGCCATCGCCTTCCCCATGAAGCATTTCAGTGTCCCTCATCTCACTGGAAACAGGAGTGTTTGAAAGTTGGCACAAAAGTGAGACCTCAGGTGCCCCCTCTCCAGCCAGTGCAGCCATCCTGCCTGGTCCCCCTTGGCAGAACACCGGAGAGGTCGATTCAAGGGAGGTTGAAGGTGGAGACACGCAGTCTTGTGAGGACAGGAGGGCCTGATAGAAGCACATGTCACAGGACCCTCTGCAGCGACACCAGCCTCAGTCCTCAAGGCCCACAAATATTGTCAGGACCTGGGGCAACAGCAAGGGCTTTGGATGTCACACTCACACTGTCCCTCACACCCTCACTCGCACACATACTCTCTCACACATGCATGCACACACGTGTTCTTTCACACACACACACTCCCACCCACCCATATTTCCCACACACTCACACCCACACAGCACGCCCACTGAGTCTCTAAGGCACAAACACTGGGGCTGGCTCTTTTCTCCCGAGCTGAGATTTCCTCAGGTGCTCTGCAGGCATTAATTAGCTCAGATCCCTTCTTCAGGGGCACCGGAGGAAAGTAGGGTCTTACCTGGGGGAAACAAACACTTGAACCTGGAAAAAGAGGTCAGGCAGGAAGCCATTGAGTCCTTCTTCCCGCAGTATTGTCGCGATCCCACATCTGTATTTCCCTGCATCATCTGTAGTGAGGTTCTCCAAGGTCACTGTGAAGGTGAGGTCTGCAGAATGGTCCACGATGGACACACGGCCACTCCGCACCTCTCCCTCAGACCCTCTGGTCTCCACCATCTGGTTCCAAAGTAGCAAGCATGGTTGTCGGCACCAGTATTTGGTAAATGCCTTGTATTTCTCCTCATACTGGCACTGCACACTCAGGGATCCCCCCTCGGTGCCTGTCACAGTGCTGGGGCCACTCAGAGATGAGAAGCCTGAAAAAGACCATTGGTACTTTCTTCACCTGAAGAGCCTCGACTGGAGGGGCCTTGAGGGTCAGGTCCCCTGGAAACCCAGAGGTCACCCTAAGGCTCAAGGAGGGAAGGGTCAGGAACCGAGAGGTATGGGTTGTAGGTGGACACAAGGGGGAGACCTCTGAAGCTCCCTGGTGTGAGATTCTGAGACACAGAGAGCCTGTGTGGGCTCAGCCAACTTAGAAGTGGAGGGAGAGGAAGATTTTGGGTGACTTCAGATAGGTTCTGGGTCCCCAGACCTGTCAGTACCTAGAGGAAATGGCTGTGTCCATCAATTACCAAGAACTGAATGAAGCCACTGAGTATATTCTGAATAAACAGATGGATGGATGGATGGATGGATGGACAGATGGAATAGAAAACAGGAAGCAAGAATGGGAACAAAGGAAGTCTAGATGAAGCACAGTATTGAGAGCTAGAAGGAAGCCTTCAGCTTCTGGCTATGTCCCCTTCCCAAATGATCACCTGTAAGCCCCAAGCTTATAATCCCTGCTTGTATAGATGGGACCTCCTGTTCATATGTCTGGGTCATGCTGGAGATGGGAGTCAGCCAGGGGTAGAAAGAGACCATCAGGAAGGGGTTCATTTGGGCTCTGATTCAAGGACATTCACACTCGATGTCCTTCCTGGGACAGAAACCTGTGGCAACACTTGCCATCACCTGACATCTTTAGGGACTCCCTGCTCCACACTGCTCCCTTCCCCACCCCTCGGCAGTCACCCACCAGCCTTGCCATGCCCTGGGCCTCATCTCTAGCTCTTCTGCCAAACCCAAGGTTTTGACATTGTCCTCCCTCCCCCAGTCACCCAGGAAGCTCCAGTATGAAGTGATTAGGACCCAGCCCCCAAACCCTGTGCTTCCTGCCTGGAGAGCCATGCCGGTCCCAGGCACCTGAGGAGTCCTCATTACGCCAAGGAACAGCTATTGTCTGATCTGTTCTTTTTTTATTATTAAAAAAATGTTTTTATGTTTATTTTATTTTTGAGAGAGAGAGCACAAGCAGGAGAGGGGCAGACACAGAATCCGAAGCAGGCTCCAGACTCTGAGCTGTCAGCACAGAGCCCGACACAGGGCTCGAACCCACAAACCATGAGTTCATGACCTGAGCTGAAATCGACACTTAACCGACTGAGCCACCCAAGCACCCCATTGTCTCATCTGTTCTTAACAAGGAAGGAGGTTAACCCAGGGCAAAAGGACAGTGAGAAATTATTTGGGCAAAATACCCAACTAATTTTTGCTTCCTCATTTTAAATACCTTGCATTTTCTCACTGGATTTCCCAGCAAGCAAGCTCAAGTGGCTCACTGACCTATATTCTACAACACAAGGCTGTCTGCCTCTCCCACCAATAATCTGCAAAGCAGTGGTTCTCAGCAAGGGGTGATACTGCTCCCCCAGGAGACATTTGGGAATGTTTGTAGACATTTTTGGTTGTTCACAACTGGAGGGGTGGGGAGTTGTTCCTGGCATCCAGTGGGCAGAAGCCAGGGATGCCGCTAAACATCCTGAAGCGCACAAGGCAGCCCCTCAACACAGAATGGTCCAGCCCCAATGCCAACAGTGGAGAGGCTGAGGAACCTTGCTCAACGGGGCAAAATGCCCCAGTCTGAGGCCCTCCCCACGCAGGCTTCTGGCCGGGGAAACTGGGAGCCCCAACACTGAACCGTGTGCAGTTGCTGCTGTCCCAGGCTCAGGCTGTGGGGGCGCTGTTCTCTGCGTTTCTGATGGGGTCGGGGACGCTTTAGGACTGGCTTTCCACCTTACCTACTCTTTCAGTTGCTTCAGCCCTAGCCTTCGAGATCTGGAGCTGCTTTCTCAGGTCTGGGTAAGAAAACATTGTTAGAGATGCTCTGTTACACCTAGACCCTGACCTTGACCCTGAGGCAGCCTGGCATCCCCTCCCCCGCCCCCACCCCCACAACCCTCCTTGTGTTTTTTTCTTCTCCACCTTCTCCTTGCTGAAGCGTGAGGGCTCTCTCCCCCCTGTCTCAGCTACCTCTGGGATGCTGCACTGCTCCTCCCCGGCCCGGGTTCTCTCTAAGATCCTACAGGACAGTGCTTGCTCTGTACCCATCAAACCCCAGAGGCTTCCTACAGCTCCAATTGTAAGTCGAAGCCTTTGGTAATCTTAAAAAAAAAAAAATATAAAGTAAAAGAGACCTGCCTGTTAAGTGTAATGGCAAGTAACCGGGTAGACAGAGAGAGATTTATCTCCTTTAGGAGCAGGAGGATGGCGTAGCTTGAGGTCTCCACAGGCCCTCTTGTGTATGGCCATCCCGCTGGGCTTGTCTCTGTTGCTGGAAGGTCATTGTCTACAACCCTGGCGAGTGTGTTTTCCTTTTGTCTGGTCTTAGTCTTACTGGTCAACCAGCTCCTGTGCGGCCTCTTGCCATGAGGCAAGGACTTTTGGACTTGGGCTTACAGACCAATTGAATTATAACTCTTATTAAATACAGAAAGTGTCAGGGTCCCTAGGTGGCTCAGTCCATTGGGCATCTGACTTCGGCTCAGGTCATGATCTCATGGCATGTGAGTTCAAGCCCCCTGTGAGTTCAAGCCCCCTGTCAGTCTCTGTGCTAACAGCTTGGAGCCTGGAGCCTGCTTCGGATTCTGTGTCTCCCTCTCTCTCTCTGCCTCTCCCCCCTCTCTCTCTCTGTCTCAAAAATAAATAAAAACATTAAAAAAATTTTATTTAAAAATTTTTTAATGTTTTTATTTATTTTTGAGACAGAGAGAGACAGAGCATGAGCAGGGGAGGGGCAGAGAGAGAGGGAGACACAGAATCTGAAGCAGAAGTAGGTTCCAGGCTCTGAGCTGTCAGCACAGAGCCCGACGTGGGGCTTGAATTCACAGACTGTGAGATCATGACCTGAGCTGAAGTCGGACACTTAACTGACTGAGCCACCCAGGCGCCCCCATTAAAAAAATTTTTTTAAACAAAAATAAATAAATACAGAAAATCTCCTAAGTATTATTGAAATAAGTAGGAAAAGAGAACCTTGAATTTCTGGAGGCCACCCTTGAGACTTTAGTTTGGCTTATCAGAATTCAAGAATGAGGCTTTTTTCCCTGAACTCTTCATAATCTAAATGCCAGAGTGATAAACCAAAATGATCCTAATCAGTATGTACTAGTTGAGACTCAGCATAATTTTTTTTCATCTGGCTGATCACATCAATAAAGGGGGAGGGGTGGGACTGTGTCCTTTCATGCCTGAGGATCACAGGGTCACTATGCAGGACACACATGCTTGATACAGGCCATTTCAGATTTATCTTAGTAAATGTAACAAATTACTTTTAGATCCTGAAATTTGTAATAAAATTACTTTATCTTGATTACCAAAACTGGATGTTTAGAATGTGCATTAGTTTTAAAATTTATTATTATTATCATTATTATTATTTTAAAGTTTATTTATTGAGAGAGAGACCAAGCAGGGGAAGGGCAGAAAGAGAGAGAGAGGGAGAGAGGGAGAGAGAGAAAATCCCTAGCAGGTTTTGAGCTTTCAACATGGAGCCCAACATGGGGGCTTGAACCCATGAACTGTGAGATCATGACCTGAGCCGAAATCAAGAGTCCGTCACTTAACTGACTGAACCACCCAGGTGCCCCGAAATTTTTTACATTAAATAATCTCTGTAAAGCAATATTATTTAAAAGTTGGTCAAGTTTTAAAAGTCTAAAGTGTGTTTTTCTGTTCAGCTTTATCATGCAGAGTATCTTTATGTTCTGAGTTTTAGTGTCCTATTTTGGGAGTGATATTTATATTAAGGTTTTTTTTTTGTTGTTTATTTATTTTGAGAGGCAGGGAAAGAGCACGAGTGGGGGAGGGGAAGGGAGAGAGAGAGAGAGAGAGAGAGAGAGAGAGAATACCAAGCAGGCTCCATGCTATCAGCACAGAGCCTGACTCAGGGCTCAATCTCACGGGAGTGATATTTTTAAGGGTTTTGGTGCACCTTGATTAATACAGCTAGAGGTGGGGAAATGGGATTAATGAAATAAAGATTTTTCCTCCTTGGGCTCTGACGGTTAGCGCTGACATCGGATTACTCTGATTTCTAATTGCTACATTGGTGTTTTCACAGGATCAGAGCAAACTGGTGAGTTGTCTTGATTCTTTCCCCTTTTATAATAAAATATTGTCCTTCCAGTGTTCAAAAACAAAAAAGAGAGAGAGAAACATCGTTTATGGGAACTCTCAGACAAGGATGGACAAGTCCCCAGCAGTGTCACCATCTAGCAGCTCACAGTGCAGGGCCCCTGGGGCCAGCCCAGACCTGTTGGAGGCACAGAGCCCCCCATGGGGGGTGCGTCAGCACCTGGGATACATGAACAGCTATTCACAAGGAGGCTTATGTAGTAAGTGACCATTGTATTATTTTTAAAAAGTGATGACCTTGAATATAAGTGTTATAAGAAGAGCAGTGATCTTGGCAATAAACGTATTCTCTTTGAACCTTGGTTGCCTTGCATGAGTTGGTCTAGGGTAAATTATTTGCCTGTCTCTGCATCATGGTCTCTTGTTTTCATAGGATTGCAATAAAAATTGGATTAGATTATGGGGAAAACCGGGTGAACACATCGATTAGCCCAATTAGTATTAGTTCTCTGCTCCCCTCGCCCTGGCCTGGTGCATAAGACAGTATTCCTGGGGTGTCTGGGTGGTTCAGTCTGTTGAGTGTCCAACTCTTGATCTCAGCTCAGGTCTTAATCTCAGAGTTGTAAATTCAAACCTCACGCCCAGCGTGGAGCCTACTTAAAAAAAAAAAAAGACAGGGGGTGCCTGGGTGGCTCAGTTGGTGAAGTGTCCAGCTCTTGATTTCGGCTCAGGTCATGATCTCACGGTTTGTGGGTTCGAGCCCCATGTTGGGTCCTGCGCTGGCAGCACGAAGCCTGTTTGGGATTCTGTCTCCTTCTCTCTCTGCCTTTCCTCCATGTCTGTTCTCTCTCTCTCTCTCTCTCTCTCTCTCTCTCAAAAATAAATAAATAAACATTTTTTTAAAAAACAGCCTTCCTGATTTTCAAAATGGTGGTCATCAGGATTAAAGTAGCCAATTTCTTTAGGGCTCTGTATGTGCTCACCTGTGGGAAGCATCAACTTACCATCAACTCCTCTTCCTCTTCGTTTGCGTGAGGTTTTTCGGAGCTCACCCCCTCCTTTCTTTGCTTGTGTCCTCATCTCTTCCCTTCCCCATCACCAACCTTGCCCCACACCGTTGTCACCCAGACCTGCCCAGCCCCGCTCACCTGGGACAGAGAGCAGCAGCAAAGCCGATGGCAGCCACATGGCCCCGTCCCTCTGGGTGTCTCTCTTGCTGCGGCTGGAACCCCTCATGCAGGGGCCGCTCACCCTGTCCCCCCTCTTCTGCAATTCTTGGCACTTCTCTGCTTCCTTCTTCAGCCTCTTGGTTCTGTTCTCAGGACTGGTCAGAAAATGGGGGAAGCGAGGGGCTCAGGGCATCACATGACCAGTCGATTACTTGCTAAAGTTTTCCTCAGAAACATTTGAATGCACGGTTCTGGTTTTTGCTTCCTGTGAGGATAACACCCTTACCATGACTCCACCACAGCCAACACACCCGCCTGCCGCAGCAGGCAAGGGCCCAGCTGACTTCCTTCTAGATTTTCCAAGCAAGCCCTTCCCTCTACAAATAGCAAATGTCCTGTGGCTGGCGTGGCTGGCGGGTACAGGCATGAAAAAGCCTCCTCTGGACAAGACCAGCCGTTTGCAAGGCCCAGTGCAAAATGAAAACACCTTTGTCCTAGAATCACCAACCATTTCGAGCCGGCAGGACAACAGAGCATTAAATCAAGCCCTTCTCAGCGGGGCACGGTGTGACCACAGAGGGGCCCCCCATGAAGCTGGCCTCATCTCCTGCTCTTGGTGGAGCGGAGTGTGAGGCTGGGGCCACCTTTGGTGTGGGCTCTCCTCTTGTCAGTCCCCAGCTCTTGGTCTGGCCTCACCAGACCCCAGAGGCCTTGAATGGGCTCCTGCCTTGGTCACATGCTCCCGACCAGCCCCCTTCGCTCTGGCACCGAGCCATCCTCAAGCCTCCCCTTTAACCTGGTTAAATGAGCCGCCAAGCTTCCCACGGACAGAAAAATTTTCAATATCTCAAACGGCAACTCGGGTGCGCCTGGCCAGCATTATGCCCCATGACAGGAAACAGCCAGGGAGGACTTAGCAAGGCAGATGCCGATTTGGAATGTCTTATCCACGAACCCAGACTCACATAAATGGAAAAGTCTAAAATTCTGGGATCCTATTGTCAAGCATCTCTTAATTGGCTGTTTCAGTAAATAAAGAAACAGCCTGCTGGTTCGTTTCTTGCTGCAGAGGGAGATCTCATGTATTCTGAGGTTTTGTGCGTGTGCGTGCACGGATGCGTGTGTGTGTGTGTGTGTGTGTGTGTGTGTGTGTGCGGGCGTGCACCTCCCCCCTCCTGACATGTTCAACGATGACACAGAACAGACGGAGCTAGGGAGGGAGGAGTTTGCCAGAAGCAGAAGAATTTTCAATTTGTGAACTTCCATTTACTTGGGCTCCGCGGCTCCTGCTCAGACCCTTGGGGGTGGAGGTGGGGTGGGTACGCGACCTCCTGTGTCCTTTCCTTTGCCAGGAGGGCAAGACTCTTCTCCCGGAGAGGAGAACATGGTTGTTGTCATTGCATGCCTCCTGTCCCTCGTCACCTCGATGGGGGGGTCAACCAAAAGTCACCCTGCCTTTGTTTTCGTGGACACACCATAAAAAGACCATTCCTTTCCTCACTAGTCCTTGTGACATTTTGTCTGCAAGTTTTCATTTTCTTTCCAACATGCCCTTAAAGAAAATTATTCCTCCTCAGGTGGGATTTGTGAAATGCCCTGGAAAGTTCCACGTTGCCATTTATTCGCTGTGCAACCTTAGGCGAGCCACATGATTGCTCTCAGCCCAGGATTCAAACTCACCCCCTCCTTCCCAGCTCACACAGCCTGGATGCAGCTGGCAGCAGGGAGGCATGTGTGTGCAAATGTGTGCATCTCTCTTTTGGCCTCCGGAAGTGGGTCTGTCTGCAATTGGTCTGGGCCATTCAGACAGGGTGCTTAGGGACAGGCCTGTCCTTTCTGTGACTGTCATCTGCCTATGAGAGGCCAGTCTTCCTCCACTGCCCTCTTGACACCAGCAGCCCTTTAAGGGCAGAGCCTCGGAGCCGCTCACGGCTCTGGGAACTAAGGGAAGAGTCACCTGCTCTTTAGTCTCCTTGCAAGAGCCCCGGTGGGGCGAGGCAGACTCAGGGGGCACTGCTTACCACTTCTCCCTTGGGAGGCAGTGCCTGAGTCTGTGAAGGGGACAGCTCAGAGCTACAGACTTTCCCAGAAAGGCACACTTGGTATCCTCATCCTGGACAAGCTACCTGCTGTGCACAGGACTATATCAGTCAGCTTTTTCTAGGTGATGCTGCTGTAACAAAACTCCCAAATCTCAGAATGCTGGAGCCATGAAAGCCATTCTCTCACTCATCTTACATGTCCGCAGTGGGCCCCATTTGCTTGGGGACCCAGCCTGAAGGAGCAGCCCTTGTCTGTGACAGGAAGAGGGAAAAAATAGAGTGGCTCCTAGAGGAGCCACTCAGAGAGGTACATGCCTCTTAGGCTCCTCCTTCATGGACCACAGCACGTCACATGGCCATGCCTGATGTCAACGGGATGGAGTCGCATAATCCCGTCCAGGGAGAGGAGGCAGGAATAGCAAACCTACTACCAGAGGCTTCTATGAGCTGGCAGTTCATCCCTGGCACACAGGCTTCATGGCTCCCTGCTGGTCTCAGGTCAAAGCAGGAAGAGGCTGCAGGGTGCACTCAGCCACCCTGTGTGTCTCTTTCTTCAGCTACGGACAGGACACTTGGCCATATGCAAAGGACACGGCAGTGCACAGGAACTGGCTTTCACCCAGAAGCCCAGCGGACCCTCCAGAAAGCCTCGGTGACAGCACCAAGGAGGGACTTGCCAGGGAGAATTGACAGTCACTCTGATAGTAGAAACCCCGATTTAACCTCACACATTCAATGCCTGCATCGTCCTCATGGTAACTGTGAAGGTCGGGTCCCAAAGATGGTCGTAGATGGACACTTGGTCTCTGGCTGCCACCGCCTCTGGCCCCAAAGTCTTCACAATCTTCCTTGGCCGATGACACGGTTCTTGGCATCAGTATTGGTTAAAATGTGTTGGATTCCTCGTCATGCCTACAGGGCACACTTAGAGATTCTCCCACCATGGTGCCCATCACGTGTGAGGACTGCTCATGGGCCAGCAATCTGAAGAAGGAGAAAGACTGGGTCCCAGCTCCCCACAGAGGCAGGTCTGGGGTGACAGCTGGGGTGCAGGTCCCCTCAAAGCCCCTGAAGAGCCATTCCCCTGTGGCTGGAGGAGGCGGCAGCTGGAAAGACAAGGGTCACTCAGGGCTGGGGTCAGGACACAAGAGTCAGGAACAGGCCTGTCATGTTTGAGGAATCACATGGAGGCATGTGAAGCTACTGAGGAGCATATGGAGGTCAGAGAACTGGAAGGCCAGTTAGTCTGCAAATGTTCAGTGCATCGATGGTGACAGGCACTCAGTTAAGAACAGTGGGCAGAACAGTGGGCAGGTGGAGGCATGGTTAGATTCTGGACATTGATATTTTGAAGAAAGAGCAGCAGGATAGCTTAAAACTTTTTTGATGTTTATTTATGTTTTGAGAGAGAGAGAGAGAGAGGGACAGGGTGAGAGCAGGGGAGGAGCAGAGAGAGAAGGAGACACAGACCTGAAGCAGGCTCCGGGCTCCCAGCTGTCAGCATAGAGCCCGATGCAGGGCTCGAACCCAGGCAACATGAGATTGTGACCTGAGCTGAAGTTGACGCCCAACCAACTGAGCCATCCAGGCGCCCCAGAGCAGCAGGATATCTTAACAGATTAGATATGAGCAAGAGAGGAATCAGGGGCCACTCCTAGGTTCAAGGCTGAGCACCTGGGGGTTTGGGAACGCAGTGAACCAAAATGGGCAAAGCTGGGCTTGCAGGAAGAACAGATTCTGGTTTGGAATTGAAGGTGTCTGTTAGTCACCTGCCATGGACTGCGTGTCTGTGTCCTCCCCCAAATTCATATGTCGAAGCCCTAATCAGGGGTAATGCCAAGGACCCACTCATTGAGAAGTCTTTCCAAGTGTCTAGAATAACAGTGGAGGAGATTTTGGGGGGTCCTTACCTGCATGCCACAGATCAGAGAGTGCTGAGATGAAAAGCTGAGCCTAGCATGGTGTCTGACCCCGCCTCCACACCCATGTCCACCCCCACCCCCACCACTCTGCCCCAGCTTCGCCCCATGTGGGATTTGATGTCCTACACCCAGCCACCACCCATGGAGATGCTCTTCTCACCCCTTTTGGGTTCTGCCACCCCAGCCTGGGCTGACCCTCGGTGGGGAGGGCTTCCTCAGCCGGCTTGGACCCTGACACCCACGCTGAGATGCCTCTCACTTGGATGCCCTCTGCACTTGCCTGGACTCCCAGCCCCCACAATACCATCTGATTTGGAACAACACATTAAAACTATCTCTGGACTCTGTGCCCTAAAAGACGAAGACTTCTGCATCTCACCCATGGCCCACCGTCCTCTTCCCAGTGCTGATTTTCTCAGAATGGTGTTCTTTGCATCTAGGACACTTATACTCTCTTCTGTAATCGTTCCCACCATTGCTTAGGGGTTTTATGCTTAGGGTAAAACACTCATTGCTGACCACAGCTTCTCTTTTTTCACTATTTAACTTCACCCTTTGTTGGCAGACTTTGATCATGATGTATATTTTCTATTTTGAAAGGGCTCATGGGTGCTATATTTCATAAGGTCTTGCATTCACGAGACAGTTGTCAGAGCATTCTGGAATATTCTGTCATTTGCTCAGAACATATAGATTCTCCTTCACTGTGTGTTGGGATGCAGTGTTGTTATGAAGCAAGAGTATTTCTGTCACACACCATGTGATCCTTCTGGTACGACCTTCTGATGTGATCATCGTTTCTGATACCAGCCCAGATGATTCTGTTTTATCCACAAGGTTCGGTAACTTCATACCATTCTGGTTGTGGATCATCTGTATCAGTTCCTTTCCTGGGTCCCCGGGTGGGCTTTCAATGACAGCCTGAAAGATCTCTTTGTTTCCACATAGCTTTTAATTCAATTCAATTATGTTTACTTTGGGCTTCTCTTTTCTCCTCCAAGTGAATAGCCAACGTACATTTGTGGCATCACCTCTCGGTCTCCTGTACCTATGTCTGCCTCTACACACGTTATACTGTGTTCACGTAAATGTCGCTTCAGGAAATATCCACAAGGCACCACGTCTGTGCGTTTTCAGGTACGATTGTCTTTGGGTTTTGTGGTTCTTTCCTTGATTCTTTCTTTCCAGCAACATTGGCTCCTTCTCTTCTGCTCCTTCTCTTTCCTGAGGTCAGCCTGCTGGCTCTCCATCACCCTATCTTGTACTTCACTCTCTTTACATTTCTAGAATCCTCCTGTTGTCTATCACTTCCTTGAGACTGAGTAGAACTATTTATGTGCTGATTTTTCTATGTTTCTTTGGACATATCCTTTCATGAAGTCTGTTCTTTAGTTTGCTTTGTCTTTATATTCTTTTTTTCACTTATAAGCTTTTTTTAAATTAAAACACTTTTTAATGTTTATTTTTGAGAGAGAGAGAGAGGTACAGAGTGCAAACGGGGAGGGGCAGAGAGAGAGGGAGACACAGAATCTGAAGCAGGCTCCAGGCTCCAAGCTGTCAGCACAGAGCCTGATGTGGGACTTGAGGTCACGAACCACGAGATTATGACTTGAGCCGGAGTTGGCCACTTAACCGACTGAGCCACTCAGGCACCCCTCACTTATAAGCTTTTGAAGGTGCTTTTCCCCCTTTGAATAAAAGTTGGTATTTGCCAAAGTCTAGTGTGGGGAGGGAAGCGGCTGGGAGAGTCTTCTAGCTGGAGCAGGTGATGGCCTGGAACCTTCCCCTTGTGCTGAGGGCAGGTGTCCTGTTGGTTCTCAGCTCACCCAGCATCACCTACCCAGTGGCTGTCTGCTTGGCTGCCTAGAACCACTCCTTCTCCCCTGTCTCATTCACCCCCACCCCCTACATCATTCTCCACTGCCTGGGGGCCCAGGTCATGTGCAATCAATATGCCAAGTCTGCCAATCAGAGCGTAAAGATAAAAAATTGACAACACCCAATGTTGGGGGTGGGGGATGGCCGTTTATTGTCACATTCAGACAAGGGTAGAAACGTTCCCAGCCTCTTTGGTAATATCCATCAAAATTGGGAAAATGTACAAACCACTAACACAGCTATTTTTTTTATAGGAATGGCCCTGTAGGTATATTCATAAATGTGCATCAAGCCACATATGCAAGGAGATTTGCTACACAATTGCATGTAGTTGCAAAGTACCCAAAACAACTGAAATGCCTGTCATGAGTGAAACAAGTTTTTTATTTAATTTATTTAATTTTTATTTTTTGAGAGACAGAGAGAGACAGAGCATGAGTGGGGAGGGGCAGAGAGAGACACGGAGACACAGAAGCCAAAGCAGGCTCTGAGCCATCAGCACAGAGCCCAACGCGGGGCTCAAACTCATAAACCATGATATCATGACCTAAACCACAGTCGGACGCTTAATCAACTGAGCCACCCAGGTGCCCCTGAAGCAATTAAATAAATCATGGTATGTAGCTGTCATGGAATACTATGAAGCCATTGCAAACAAAAATCTATAGATACTGATATGGAATGATTTTCAAAATACATTCAGTGAAAATAAGCAAGATGTAGAACAATGTGTGTGATTTTTCTTTGAAGGAGGGAAAGAATATATGCACAAATACATGCTTTAGATGCATAGGATTTCTTCAAAGGACATGGACACACACACACACACACACACACACACACACACACATGCTCACACGCTCACACACACACACACACACGTTACAGTCCTTGCCTTCGGTAGGGAAGTAGGGTAGAAGTCAGAACACACTGTTTAATCTACATTTTGTATACTTTTATAATTTCTCTTATACGGATCCTGAGAAACTTAACAAAAGACCATGGGGAAGGGGAAAGGGAAAAAAAAAGAGAAGGAGGGAAGCAAACCGTAAGAGACTTAAAAACTGAGAATGCACTGAGGGTTGATGGGGAGTGGGAGGGAGGGGAAAGTGGGTGATGGGCATTGAGGAGGGCACCTGTTGGGATGAGCACTGGGTGTTGTATGGAAACCAATTTGACAATAAATTTCATACTAAAAAAATAAAATAAAATAAAATTTCTCTTTCTAAAAATCCACAATATAAAAATTGGCATATCTGCCCAATTTTTCACTAGCTCCCTCTTGCTGAGGAGATGCCAGTGGTCCATGAGGGAAGAGTACTTCCCTGGGTCAATGGTCACTTGGACCCACGGTCATCTCCAACTCTCCTAATCCCACATCAGGCTGTGTCTGCATTGACTTGCCTGAATTCCTCCGTGTGTATTTAGAAGCCAGAGCTGGTTCATTGAATTAAGAAGATGCAGATCACGACCTGCTGCATGAGGAGGCACAACCACCCACGTGGGTGGGCAGGTAGGTAGCTCCCTCCATAGCCACACTCCCACTTTAGGGACATGAACCACCCAGGGACAGGGACGTTTTAATGAAAGGCACAGTTTCAATACACCCACACGATGGAAGCAGAGTCATTTATTGTTTACAGATCCAGGGGAGAGCCTGAGGAAGGGCAGTCCCCCATCCTGGACCACGAACAAGCAAGAGACTGAGAGCAAGAGACTGAGAGCCCCTGTGACTTACAAGGGGGTCGGGGAAGAGGTCACTGATTTTTCACAGAATCAAATCCAAGTGGTTAATTTAAAAGGTGCCCCAGAAAAAGCAAAGAAGGAACTTATGGAAGAATTCTAAGCTTGGGTCCTTCTCTGAATTTTCAGATTTCGCGTGTAAACAGGGATGCCATTCTGTAAAACGCCTGGGAGCAACTCAGAAACACAACAGGTCATTTTTATCAAAAATTGTTTTACTCCCCCCATATGGTCATGGAGAATGTGTGCATTTTCTGATTGATGGACACAAGGTTCTTCTTCAGCTCTGATCCAGCGGTTTGAACAACGATGGTGCAGCTACTCAAATCAGCATCTGGACACCAGGACCTCACATAGGTCTCCCATGTTGGGCCATAGTGACATTGCATGGTCACTTGTAGAGGAAAGGAAAAGGAAGGAAATAATGAAAAAAAGAAAAAAATTAATGAAGTAGAAAGGAAATATAAAATAGAGAAGACCTGGGGCATGTGGGTCTCTCAGTTGGTTAAGACTCCGACTTCAGTTCAGGTCATGATCTCACAGTTTGTGAGTTCAAGCCACATGTTGGGCTCTGTGCTGACAGCTCAGAGCCTGGAGCCTGCTTGGAATTCTGTGTTTCCCTCTCTCACTGCCCCTCCCCTGCTCGTGCTCTGTCTCTCTATCTCTCTCAAAAATAAATAAACATTAAAAAAATAAAGAAGACCAAAAAAGCCAACATTGTTTTGTAAAAAAAAAAAAGCCCAAAACCCTCGCAAGACGTTGGTGATAAAAGGAGAGTTCTGAATAATTGATGCCAGGCCTAAAAAGGTATATCACACAATACCCTGCACATTTTAAAAAGAAAGATAAAAATGGGATGTGATAATAAAAAGATATCTAAACAAGTTTATGCCAATAAACTTGTTTCTAGCAAAATAAACAAATTTCTAGCAAAAGTAATGCGATATACTAAAATAGGCACAAATAGAAATAGAAAACCTGAATCGTCTTACTATTCAAATGAACCAAATCCATTACTTTTTTTAAGTTTTTACTTATTGATTGATTTTTGAGATAGAGGGAGAACACAAACAGGGGAGGGCTAGAGAGAGAGAGAGAGAGAGAGACCCAGGATCTGAAGCAAGCTCCAGGCTCTGAGCTGTCACCACAGAACCCAATGCAGGGCTCGAACTCACCAACCATGAGAACATGACCTGAGCCGAAGTCGGATGCTTAACTGACTGAGCCACACAGGCGTCCTGAGACTAGCATGCTCTTAATAGCAAAATGTGACAAGGGCAGTGCAAAAAAAAAAAAGAAATATAGGCAAAAATCACTCATGAACATAAATACCAAAGTCTGCAACAAAAAATCAAAAAGCTGAACCTAGGGATATATATGCAAGATAGTACATCATTGTCAAGTTAGCTATGACCCCAGAATACAAAATTGTTTGAACATGAGGAAACCAGTAAGTATAATATGCCGCATTGACAAACTAAAGGAGAAAAGGCATATGATCATCTCATAGACACAGGCAAAAGTATTTCATAGATTTAAGCAGCACTTTGACCATGGAGGCCATTCTGGACCTCAGGAATCCTCACAGCACCCCGACTGTGCTGGGCTCCTTCCCTCTGATACTTGATATGGAACAGAGGGTGGGAACAGCCGCTATGAAGTCCTGGCCCCAAACTCCAGAAAGAGCAGGACACAAGGCACCAGAGGTCCAGGAAAACAGTGGAAGGAATTGGGGTCTCTGGTCCCATGGAAGGAGGTCCCTTTGGCCTATGTGCTGAAACTGGGACCATCACCTTGATCTGTGTGGGCAACAGACTCAGACAATGAGCTGTGCAGAGAAACACGTGCCCAGACAAGCTTGATCCCATCCTGGAGGAGAAGCCGGGAGCCATGAGAGCATCTAAGAGATGGAGAATCTTGGCTTTCTAGCACCCCACTCTCCCTGCACACCCGACAGACCCCACTCAGGCTGGGATGTGCTGACAGTGGAGGTGACCAGGAAAAGAGGAGTTGCCTTCCCTGAACAAGCCTGTCCTGGCTGAGTCTGTCCTTCTCTGCTCCCTCTGGGGAGACCAGGTGGAGACATGCGGAGTTTTGGGAGCTCATTCTTTCTTCCAATCCCTTCCAGACTCCTGGTGTTCCCCATCCATGCTCACACATGCACACACATGCTCACACAGGCCCATGCACACGTGTGGTCTCAGGTGAGTTTCGAGACTCCTCTCCATCCGATCATCAGCAGAGAAACAGTTTTGACTCTTCTTGGGGTGAGTCCCAGGGGGCCAGAGCACAGGAGGGGTAGTGCCTACCTGGTTCGACAATCACTGAAAATTTGTACCCTATATCAGTGCCAGTCCGCTCAATCCCACACCAGTAGGTGTCTTCATCGTCCCACTGGAGGTTCTCCAAGGTCATGGTGAATGTGTGTCGGCTGTGATTGTCCTGGATCGACACTCTGCCCCTCTTCACCAGTTGTTCTGACCCGGTGGTTTTAACAAGGATTTTGCAGGAATCCCAGTCATTCCCACGACACAACCATTTTTTGTGAGTTTCCCATCCTGGGCAATACACACAGGATGTGGTCAGTGTGCCCCCATATGTGCCTCTCTCCGCTTCCTCCTGGCAGGTGCAGAAGTGGCCTAGAAAACAGAAAACCAACATGCACCTTGTATTTCATTGGCCCAGAGCTGATCTGGGCACTGCTGGAGCTTCTGGTCCTGCCCTGAGGACCAGCCAGGAGCCTCCGCTCTCTGTCTAATTGCCACATCCTGCTTGTCCCTTCATCCCCTGCAGGATTTGTTTTGCTGTCAATCCCCCTGTGAATCCCCCCTGAGGCTCCTAACTGCCCAACACAGGGGCCTCTGCTCACTTGCTATCTTACTGACCACCGACCCCTCCTTGCCCTCAAGCAGCACCTCTTCCAGGTAGCTCAGAGCACACACTGCAGCCACAGGTGTATTTCTGAATCCCAGAGCTGGTGAGACAGTGTGGCCCCCTCCCCATCCATGCCCCCGACACTCTAACCCCCACACACCTATAAACCCTCAGCCCCCGAATCGACACATGACATGGAACTAAACACACACACTCACACACATGACAAACGCTCACTCTGTCCCACAGGTGATTGATTGATTTTTTTACCTACACACCTCGCTAGTTTGTTTCTTCATACCTTTGTACAAGCTCTTCCCTCTGCCTACAATGTGCCTTCTTCTCTGCTTGAAGAAATCAACCCTTATCTTCTCCTTCAAGCCTTGGCTCAAATGGAGTCTCTTCTATGGTTTCTCCAGTTCTGCAGCCAACTCAGTCCCTCCCGGTGCCACCAGAGCACTTTGTCCCTGTCTTGGTAGTTGAGCTAATAACCTTGGATGCGGCCTGGTCTTTGGATCATCCAGAGCAGAGATCCAGGCAGGCTGATGTGTGGGAATGAGCAACTCTCCAGAGAGCCTTTCACCCTGGTTTTGCTGCCTGCCTTCCTCCCTGTTGTCTGAGCTCTTCAGAAGAGTGCTTCCTGGCTTGAGCGACAAATGAAGACCAGTTGTGCTTTTAAATGATGCAGATGCCTGAACCCCACCTTGACTGAGTGGCTCTTTGCTGGAGGTTGGGCACCTGTGCTTCTTCAGAGTTCCTCAGAATTTCATGCATTTATGTGTGTGTGCATATATATATGTGCATGTATGCATCTATCTATCATCCGTCTATGGATGAGTGAAAGTCTCTGCCGTTTCCCCAGGACAGACCTTGTCTGTGTCCTGCCCTGGCCCTGCAGGGGTTTGGTCCTGAAGCCCCCATGCCACTCACCTTGGATGACAAAAAGGAGCAGAGCTGGCACATGTCCTGCCTGCCTGGCTTGTCTCCCTGGTGCTCAGCAAATGTCAGCTGCCCTCTGGGGACTTGAACTGAACTCAGAGGCAAAGTGCCTCTATTTTAAATTTTTTCCTTTTTTAGTTTCTCTCATCTACTTCCCTTAAAATTTTCCTTCCATTACTTCCTAATTTTATTAATTAGATCAGTGCCTTCTTTGGGAGCATGTGGCTGACGTCATCATGTGTCTTCCGTGATTTGCGGAAGGAAAGCATCCCACTGTCCAGGGTGCTATTGCAATTGTGTGTGAGGACCTGGGGAGCCAGCCACCAGCAAACCAGGTGACCCAGTGCAGCTGCCAGCCAGCTGCCAGCAAACCAGGTGACCCAGGTGTCCCTGGGAAGGGACACCAGAACCTCAGAGTCGGGTCCAAGGAGGAGATGGGCACACGTTGGGGTTTGCACGTGGGGAAGAATCAGTGCTCAGGGCTCACACCCAGCCTCGCTGGCCATACAGCCCCATCCTGAACCTCCTTCCAGGCAGCCCACCTCAGTGCACCCCAGACCACCCTCTCCCTCCCTTGGTCCTGGTCCAGCCCAGATCCTGACCTGCTGCCCCTCCCTCTCAGAGTCCCCTGGAGGTCCCGAGTCCCTCTGAGGCAAAGGTGCCATGGGAAGATTATAAGGAAGGAGAAGTCGCCCATTCCCATCAGCCTCATTGTGCCCTAGATGCTTCCTTGGTCACCCTTGGCAGATTTCCCCTGACTGTGGGCTGTTGGTCACTTTCCAGCCCCAAACTTCTTACTAATGATTCCTATGTGACTTTCACACAAGTGTCTCCTCTTCCTTCAGGTGTCCCCTCCTCTGACTGTCCCCTGCTCCCTTTCCCTCTCCTCTCTGAATCAGTTCATCTCCTGTTTTTCTTTTATGTTTTCCAACTTTGTGAGTTTGGGTCTACCTTTTGGGAGGTTTTTTTTTTAATGTAATTTTGTGCTTTTATTCTCTCTTGTAATCTTTGATGAAATATTCAGTTTAAGAATTATACTTTTATTTCAAAAGCTCCTTTTTTTATATTCTCTGCTTGGTGATGTTTTCAAAAACTCTCCTCACTCTGTGGTCATGCTTTGGTTTGGTCTGGTCTGCTCTGGTCCTTCTCTTTCATATTACACTCCTGCCTCAATGTCTGATCATTGTTTGTTATCTGACTGTAATTGATAATGAGCCAAAGCATAGCTGGTTGAGGTTCTGAGTATGTGGGGACAAAACTCCATGTGAAATAGGTGTGTCGTATGGTGCCAATTTCTTTCAAACTTCTATCCCTTCTTGATATACAGGCTATGTCTTCACATGAGCGGGTAGAGGCATCTTCTAAATTCCAGAGTAAACAGTTTTGAAGGTGGCTCCCAGCATCCTCTCTAACTGCCTTGGTTTCCCCAAATATTTCATGAAGTTAAAGAGCCTTCTGGGGGATGGGACTGTTTGTGTCTGGGTCGGAGTGCTGGTTGCATGGGTGTGTTTTCTTTGTGCAAATGTGTTGATCTTTGCACTTTTGATGTGTGCACTTTCTGTGTGTATTTTATACTCCAATAAAAAAGTTTTATGTTTTATCATGGAAATCTTTCCAAGCCATCACACCGCTGCTTACTTATTCTTGAAATAGTTGTCTTAATGTTCCATTGTGTGGCTGTAGCACAGTGAACTACTCCTGTATTATCGGCCTTTGAACCTGTTTCCAGCATTTTACTCTTGAAAATCTATGCAGTAACCTTCCAGCTCAGGTAAAATGAAGTCAACAACACTCCATAGACCTCGTGCCCTGACTACAGCTAAGAACCCAGGCAGAATATGTGCAGCGACTGAGTATTCCGAAAAATGAGCCCTAGTTAAGAGATTGAGGAAGGAAATCAGACCAAGTATAAGACCAATCCAGCTGTGAGTTTTTCTGATTATTTTCTGATTATATTTCCTTTTATATCCTCCTACCTGAGCGGGAACCCTGCAGCCCACATCCCGAAAGTGCACTCTCAGCAGGACCTTAAGAGCTCCAGAGGAACAGAAAAACGAAGCACTAATGGAAGGGGGCGGGAGGAGTCCCATGTTTTCTTGGTGTTCGTGTTTTCTTTCGCTCCTACCAAGTCCCCAGCAAGCAAACCTCAGGACAGAAGCTGCAATTCCACCTGCAGCCGCTGGGGGCCGACAGCTGGAACTCTGAAGGGGGAAGGTCTTTGCTGCCCAGAAGAGCTTGGGCCCCAAGAGGGGGGAGAGAGAGAGGAATACCAGTGCATCTTCTCTCTCTTTGTTCTTCTGCTGCTTGGCCCTGGATGCAAACCCAATCACAGGAAGTACACAGCAGACTGGGGAGAGTAAAGCTTCAGCTCTCCAAGCTTCCTAGCCAAAGGACCAGGAAAGGAGGAGGTGGCGGTTCTGAAAGCTGGGAGGGAATGGGGGAGGATAGAGAAGAGAAAGCAGCTGAAGAAAGGGACGTTTGATCTCCCGGCATCGCGCCCCAGTGGGCTCCTGATCAGACCCTGGGGAGAATACTGGAGTTTGAGACTTGGTGAAGGCCATCGCCAGTCACAGACTGGCCACTAGATGGCGCACATGGGGCATCTGGGAGCGCCTGCAAGGCTCCAGAAGGCTGAACCAGCGCACGCAGGAACCACAGTCCACAGAAGCCACATCAGCACTTGAAGTCCTAATCTCACCAGCTGGACTGCCTGCCATTAAAGAAACGGAAGTCATGGGGCGCCTGGGTGGCGCAGTCGGTTAAGCGTCCGACTTCAGCCAGGTCACGATCTCGCGGTCCGTGAGTTCGAGCCCCGCGTCGGGCTCTGGGCCGATGGCTCGGAGCCTGGAACCTGTTTCCGATTCTGTGTCTCCCTCTCTCTCTGCCCCTCCCCCGTTCATGCTCTGTCTCTCTCTGTCCCAAAAATAAATAAAAAACGTTGAAAAAAAAAAATTAAAAAAAAAAAAAAAAAAAACGGAAGTCAGAGTGAAAGACCTGTCCCGCGAGGTGATAGCATTGCTTTGCACGTCTGTGGTGGTGGTTCTGTGAAATGATCCGTGTGTTAAACACATAGATCCGAACAGCACCACAAAGTTGCACCGTATGTAAGATTCGAGAAGTAGCAAAAAGAACAAGAAAAACGTTTGAATCTTTTCACTCTAAGCGTATGTGGTTTATTTTATCCCAATTACACCTCAGTCGACCTTGAGAAAGGAAGGGAGGGAGGGAAAAGTTTGAGGAGAGGCCAATGTTCCCGCTCACCACCCCCGCATAAATTCAGGGCTCACTGGGGTCCCAATCCCAGAAGAAGGCTCAGCCTCACACATGGACACAAACAGAAGTATAGGAACTTAAGGCAGGCCCCCAGGTAGGCCACCTTGATGTGAAGATTATTCGGAGGTAAAGGCAGTCAAGACCCTGTGGGCTCCAGAGAAACTTTTGCCCCTAACGACATAAAGAATCTCAATTAGAGGATCTTTGCAGAATAAGGGTTATTACGAAGGACAAGTGTTATCTGAGTAACGCAGCTGCATGGCAGGGCCAACATCTGTGCACCAAACACTTACTTACTGGTTTCATCTTCCTGTGAATTGTGTTTCTTCCCTTAGAAATCTCAGACTCCTGCCCCCTTCTCCTTCATTCAGCATGACATTTTTACCTCTTTTTGCCTAACTGCCATGTCTGTGTGGACTCCCTGCACGTATGCTATTAGATGCGATTTTCTCTTGTTAATCTGTCTCATGTCAATTTGATTCTTAGTCCAACCAGAAGGACCTTGAAGGGGACAGGAATTCTTCTTTTTTTTATTTTCATTTTTTATGTTTATTTTTGAGAGAGAGAGAGAGAGAGAGAGAGAGACAGAGGTGAGTGGGAGAGGGGCAGAGAGAGACGGAGACACAGAATCCGAAGCAGGTTTCAGGCTCTGAGCTGTCAGCAGAGAGCCTGACGCGGGGCTCGAACCCACAAACTGTGAGATCATGACGTGAGCCAAAGTCGGGCGCCCAACCAACTGAGTCACCCAGGCGCCCCAGGGACAGGAATTCTTGTTCTGCATCCCCCCCACCCCCACCCTGGGCTGGCCAGCCACACCCTCTCCTACTCCTCTGGCAAAGCCCTGGGCTGCACCAGAGTCCCCCAACCCCTGCCAAGCCCCCGACCCCTGCAAGGCAATCTGAGGGTGGCAGGTGGCAGGGAGAAGACCCCATCCTCTTTGTCTATGGAAGACTAGTGTGGTGGGGGCAGGTGGAGAGGAAGCCCCAGGCCCACGGACCACATGTTGGGACAGATTGACTTTAGGAGTGCAGATGACAAGAAATGGCATTTGGAGCACATCTGAGCTGCTAACAGGGTGGACAGCTGTACAAAGGGGGCAATAACCAATGGAGGTGGGGAGCGGGGCTGGGAGATGGGGTACAGGAAGTAGGTGTGCACAGACAGGAGGTGGTGCTAGGGAGGGGAGGGGCAGAGCTCTCCCCAGAGAGAAGGTCTTCAGGGTCACCCTCCAGGGGTGCCGAGTTAAGCAGCCAGAGCAAGGAGAGGGGACACCACATCACTTCAGCCATAAGCTCCCAACGGACAGCACTACTTTGCAATTGATGAATGAAATTAGGAAGTAACTGAAGAAAAATTAAGAAAAGTAGATGAGAGAAACAAAAACGAATATTTTAGAGAAATAGAAGGCAGTTTGACTCTGAGCTCTGTTCCAGTCCCCAGAGGACAGCTGGCATCTGCTGAGCACCAGGGAGACAACCAAGCAGGACATGTGGCTGCTCCCGGTTCTGTTCCTTCTTGTCATCCAGGGTGAGTGAGGTGGGGCTCTAGGATCGAGCACCTGCAGGGTAAAGGAGGGGAACACAGACAGGGTCTGCATGGGAGGAAGTGGCAGAGCCTTTCATTCATCCAGACACTTATTCATTTAAATTTTTTTTTTAATGTTTTGTTACCTGACAGGTACTAAGTTAGGTGTTGGGGAAGGAAATAAAAATAAATAGCACAAATGGTGTCCGTTTTCTAGGGCACAGTTTGTCAACTTGTGGTAGATAGATCCTAAGACAGATGATGGATGGGTGGATGGATGGATGGATGGATGGACAGATGGATAGATGATAGATAGTTGCACACACACACACATATATGCACACACACATAAATGCATGAATTCCTGAGGAACTCTGAAGAAGCCAGATGCTCGGGCTCCAGCAGAAAGCCACTCAGTTAAGGTGGAGATCGGGCATCTGGATCATTTAAGCCTGTACATTTGGTCTTGAACTATAGCTTGAGCCAGGATCCTTTTTTCCGAAGACCTCAGACAACAGAGAGGAAGGCAAGCAGCAAAACCAGGGTGACAGGCTCTCTGGAGAGTTGCTCATCCCCACACTCCAGCCTGCCTGGGTCTCTGCTCTGGATGATCTAAAGACAGATCATCATCTAGTGTCCTTAGCATGATACCTGAGACAGGGACTAAGTGGTCTGGTGGCGCCAGCAGCGACCAAGTTGGCTACAGAAAGGGAGAAACTGTTTGAGCTGAGCCTGGAAGGATGAATATAAGAGTTTGATTCCTTCAAGCAAAGAAGAAAGCACATTCCTGGTAGAAGGAGGAGCTTGTACAAAGGTATGAAGACACAGAAGAACAAGGTGTATACGTAAAAAAAAAAAAGAAAACAACAACAACAACAACAACAAAACAAGCAATCACCTGTGTGTGTGTGTGTGTGTGAGAGAGAGAGAGAGAGAGAGAGAGAGAGAGAGAGTGTGTGTGTGTGTGTGTGTGTGTGTGTATTTAGTTCCATGCCAGTTCTGTGTGATTCAGAGGCTGAGGTTTTGTTGGGGGGCGCAGGTAGAGTATCAGAGGCATAGATGGGGAGGGGGCCACACTGTCTCACCAGCTCTGGGATTCAGAAATACACCTGTGGCTGCAGTGTGTGCTCTGTGCTGCTGGGAGAGGTGCTGCTTAAGGTCGGGCAGGGGACGGTGGTCAGTAAGATGGTGAGTGTGCAGAGAGCCCTGTATTGGTTAGGAGAGTTAGGAGCCTCAAGGGGGATTCACAAGAGGGGTGACAGAAAAGAAATCCTGCAGGGGATGAAGGGACAGACGGGATGTGGCAATTAGACAGAGGGCAGAGACTCCTGGCTGGTCTTCAGGGCAGGGCCAGAAGCCCAAGCGGCACCCGGGTCAGCCCTGGTCTCACGGAAGGATAAGATGCATGTTGGGTTTCTGTTTTCTAGGCCACTTCTGCACCCGTGAGGGAAAAAAGGTGAGAGGCACATTGGGGGGCACACTGACTGTGCGCTGTGCATACGGTCCGGGATGGGAATCCTACAAGAAGTGGTTGTGTCGCGGGAATGACTGGGATTCCTGCAAAATCCTTGTGAAAACCACTGGGTCAGAGCAACTGGTGAAGAAGGGCCAAGTGTCCATCCAGGACAATCACAGCCGACGCACATTCACCATGACCTTGGAGGATCTCCAGCAGCACGACGCAGACACTTACTGGTGTGGGATCGAGCAATTTGGCACTGACGTGGGGATCGAATTTTCCGTGATTGTCAATCCAGGTAAGAACCACCCATCCTGTGCTCTGGGGTCCTGGGACCCACCCCCAGAGGAGTCAGGACTATTTCTCTGCCTTCCCCAATGGAGGGAGAGGAGTCTCGAAACTTGCCTGAGACTACACGTGTGCATGTGTTTGTGTGGGTGGGGGGCACCAAGATTCTGGGAAACACTGGAAGAAAGTGCGAGCCCCCACAACTCCGCATGTCTGGTCTCCCCAGAGGGAGCAGAGAAGGGCAGACTCAGCCAGGACAGGCTTGTCCAGGGAAGGCAGCTCCTCTTTTCCCGGTCACGTTCACGTCAGCACATCCCAGACTGCATGGGGTGATGTCAGGCATACAGGGAGGGGTGGGGTGCTAGAAAGCCATGATCCTGATGGTCTCAGCTACAGAACAAGTGACCTACTCCATGCCCCCTCCCTGCTCCCCTCTCTCCTCTGGCAACATCAGCACAAGGGAGCAGGTGAGGAACCGTGAGCCCATATTTAGGAGAATGAAAAGCAGGTTCCACTATGGTGCAGACACCTTCTCTTCTGCGTCTATCCTTGGAGAGACCCTGGGCTCCCCTGCAGCTGCCCCAGAAGCACTAGGCCCTCCCTGGAGACAAGCCTGGAAGGAGAGTCAGGCTGTAGCCCCCGTCCCACAGCTCTGCCTCTGGACCCCTAAGTCTTGTCTCCAACACACAGACACACAGACACTAAGGAGGTTTACATTTGCTACTGATTGCTCCATTTCTAAAGCAGAGAAAAATCTCTTCAAACTTAGAATATGCAAATATGGTGTGCAAATATGTGCAGTGGGGACGGATGCTGGTCTTAGAATGTTCTAGAAATTAACTGAAAAGAAATTAACACCACAAAGGTGGTGGATATGTGCAAGGGTGGAAGAAGAGTTGGTGCCAGAGAATTGGAGTCTGGACCCTTGACCCAGATGACCTTCCCTGGGCAGGCCTGGAGAAGTAAGAAAGCAAGCCCTGGGGAGGCAGGAAGGACCGCAGGGGGAAGCAGGGGCTGCGGGCACTCGGCAGTCCCAGGAGACAGGGGACCCTGGGCCTGCCAGCTCATGGGTCACATCGCTTCAGGGCAGCTGGCACAGAGCCTGCTTCAGGCCAGGCTGAGACTCAGAAAGGAGCCTGCCTGGCTGATTTAAGGCTCCAGGGATTGGGAACATGGTTCTGACATGCTCAGCTGTACCCAGCAGGACACTGAGATGAAACTGAATGGGAATTGCCCACATAACCAGCAACCCCAATATCTCACATGGTGGTAAACTGGTGATTCTCTGCAAATCAGTAATCGTTTGTTTGGAATAATGCCAAAAAGATGCAAGAGAAAATCAACGTGGCTGAGCAGTGGCACTAAGACAGAAAGGTTCTGCACCCCTGGGGGTGGGGTGTGGAGACCATGGGAGCTACCTGTGACACTCACAACCATGCTCTGCTCTGTGTGTTTAGCCCCTAATCCAACAGACTCTCCCAAGCCTGTAGCGAGAACAACGCTGCCCAGTTGGACTTCCTCTCGTCCATTTCCCCAGGGCATCAACAGCAGCCAGCCCATGGATTTGAATAGCCCGCTAACCAGGTGAGCAGAGCTGGACCCACAGACCTTTCCCACTGTTGCCTTGGGACAGCTCTCCTTGGGACACTCTCACAGGGACCCCCATTGGCCCCCCTGATGTTTCCTCTACTGGGGAGAAACAGCGAGGTCTGCGCTGGGCCCCCTCTTTGTACCTCTGAGTCCTTAAAGAGCTCCCCCTCCCCACAAGAAACCTAGGCAAAGTTGTTCAGCTGGGCTGCAGGAGAGAAGCTTCTGGTCTCCTTCTGACCTGGCTCCCGACCCCCAAGCAGCCAAAACAGGTGCAGGTGCTTTCAGCCTCAAGTCGCCAGAAGGGAAGGGCTCTGGATTAGCTCCCTGTGGCTGCTGGAGCAAATCACCACCACCCTGGTGGCTGAAGGCAAAACGATGTTATGATCTTAAAGTTCTGGAGACAAGGTCTGGGATGAGGCTCACTGGGCTAAACTCAAGGTGCTGGCAGGGCTGGCTCCTCCTGGAGGCTCTAAGGGAGAAGTGCTTCCTTGTCTTTTCCAGCTTCTGGAGGATGCTGCACGCCTGGCTCATGGTCCCTCCATCTGCACAGCCAGCAGGGGTGGTCAAGTCTTTCTCACCCTCATTACTCTGACACTGGCTCTCCCGTGTGCTTTCATTTATAAAGACACTGGTGGTTCTATAGGATCCACCCAGATATCTCAGGATCACCTCCCCATCTCAAGGTCAGCTGCTGGCAAACTTAAATCCATCTGTATCATTAATTCCCCCATGCCATGTAACATAACACATTCACAGGTCTGGGGATTAGGACATCTTTGGGGGAGGCATTATTCTGCCCACAGACAGTCAAGCAGGTACCTGTTCCATGGATCCAGCCCTCCCCTCCCCAACTGCTAGGGAAATGCTGGGAAGGAATGGGAAGCTGACATTTCTGCTTTCTCACATTCCCAACATGGTCAATCGACAGGCTGGGCCATCAGTCTGAAACCCACCCCCTCCACAGGCATCCAAAGAACAATCAATTAACTCTTTCTTCAAAGGGCAAACACCCTGCCCCAGTTTCACCCCATCCGAGTTCAGGGTGAAGGTGCGTTTCCTCCCAGAAGCCCCCTTCACCGCCTCCCTTCTGGTACAGTCTCTCTTCCTTCCCTTCTCAAGGATCCTATTCCTTGGAGCTGCCCTGCTGGACTGTGTGTTCGGTTATGTGTGCAGCCAGGCACTTGGTTCATGCTTCACGATCGGCCTCTGTCCTGCTCGTGACTATTTAAAGACCAGTTGTTCTGTGGAGTAAGGAGGGGAGGATGTGGAACTTTTAGGGGACTGAGGGGCACAGGAGGAAGCCTGCAGGTGGAGAGATGGGGTGGCAGCTCCACAGGAAGTGGAGAGTGGGAAAAGAACGTAGTGGGTTCAAGGATAATCTAGGAAGTACAAAGCATCGTGTCTTCTCTCTCAAGAGAACCCCCTGTGAAATGAACATGACAAATCTTGCTCAAGCCAGGTAGAAGGAGAGAAAAAGGCCAGACTGCAGGGGGGTCCTGGCACTGCTTGTAGGGGAGGGGATGAGGCAGAGGTTGAGGGGGACAGATTCTGGATACTGATGGGGACTCCTAGGGGGACATATATGAGCAAGGGCCCAATGGTCCACTAGACCACGTGTCCACTGTCCAGGGTGTATCCAATAGTGCACCTGCTATGTGCTACCAGATGGGGTTCAGAGCCAGGAGAGACCCCTCCCAGGGGAAGTTAGAACGTAAATTGCCAGATTACCAGGAAGAGGTATCTTCCTCTGCTTCAAAGAGGTGATATGAGGTCTGAGCTGGAAGTACAGGCAGAATTTATACAAGGTGGGACAGACGTAGATTCAAATAGGCAAAGGCAAATCTTTGGTCCTGGCTGGCCTGCTGGTGAGGCAGAGGGGATTTGGGGGAGGCGGCAGACAAGCAGGATGAAATCAGGGTGCAGAGGTGCTGGAGCCCAGGCTAAGGCTGCTGGGAGGCCCCTGAATGCTTTGCCTTGGGCAGCATGGCCGTGCCCTCAGAGGGGCTTTTGGGCAGGGACCGGGGCTGGCCTGTCCTCCAGGTCTGGGGGCGGGAGTGAGAGTGGACAGGAAGGGCCTGGAGCGGCCCCTGAAGAGGGACCCCACTCCTGTCAGCACGATCCCTGCTCAGGGCCCTGCTACACAACCTTCACTTTGTGCTTTTGACCTTTGTGAAGTTGCCCCTGCTTGGGTCCTGCTGTGACTGTGATGTGGGGAGTCCGGGGGACTCCAGGGGAAGATACGTCAGTCTGAGCAGGAAAAACACAGCCCCCCCCCCCACCATGGACACCCCCACACCCTCTGAGCTCTGGTCAGGGAAAGGGCAATGATTACATTTCCGAGACAGATGGGGGTCCCTGTTAGGTGAGGACTCCCTGCATCCTGCCGTCAGGAATAAACTCTGGCTCCCTCTCTGCTCTGCACAGGTCGGGGACCATTGCCTCCACTGTGGAAGCAGAGAAAAGAAAGGGTGTACTCTCATTCCACCATCAGTCCTCAGCCGCACCTGTAATCTCTCCTGTGTGGATCCTCCTGGTACCTCCTTTCCTTGCCACCCTCGAGTTGCTCCGCCAAGGATAAATGACCCTTTCATCATTCAGGACTCTGGCCAACGATGGGTTTCCAATTCCAGTAAGCATAAAACCTGGGTTAAACCAAAAAGTTCCAGAGTGTGTCCACAGGGACAAAGACCCCCTGATGGGCCAGCTGCACAGAGTTCCGCCAATTCCACCTTCTGCTGCATCGGCGCCTCCAAGAAAGAATTCCTTGAATGTAAAAGATGGAAAGCAGGGTTGGACCATCGCCTGACCCACATCTGACCTGTTTGCCTTTTACATTTCCTATGAAATCTGTGGCTTTCTTTGCTCTTTTGAGATTATTTGGGGGGACACCATTTCAATGTTTTATATGTGAGAGGACAACCCTTCCATTCTAGAGGGAGGGAAATGACTCTAAATCCAACGCTAGAATCCGAATGTGTCCGGGAAACGGGCAGTTGTGTGTGCAAATTTGTCCATAGTGGTTGAAGTTACTCTTTCCCCCTTTGTAAATAGTAAGTGTTTTGCAGCAGGGCTTTGTAACCATGTAAATATCCACCTGTCCCTGCATCTACATCGGTGGCCTCTAAGCACAGGGGACTCATGCAGTCATCACCAGAACAGCTCATTTCTGTCCCTCCAGTTGTCTCTTGGCCTCACTGGTCCTTAGGTGCAGGGGTTCCAGGGACCGTTTGGACTCTTCCATCAAGATGGAACAGATCTGCCCCCTCCTCACCCATGACACTGTCCATCCCCCAGACAGCTCAGACCCACCATCACCCACTCCTGGATTTGGCCTGACCTTTGGCCTTTATGTCCCGTCCCCATGAACACTCTCACCCCCACGCCCAGCTGAGCAACACAGCCCAGGATGCCCAGCCCTTCCTTTTTAACTTCCTCTACTCAGTCATCAAAAACTAATAACACAAGCCTTTTTCTTTTTTAATTTTCAAAGTTATACATGTTTCCTCTCAATAATGATTTGGGTTTTGGGTTTGTTTGTTTTTTTTTTCTCTTCCACTTACATTCTTCCTGGGCTCTGTCTGCTCTTTTTTTGTGTCTTTATTTTATTTTATTTTATTTTGTTTTATTTTATTTTATTTTATTTTATTTTTAGTCCCACAAATGCAAGGTCGGTTTTTTATTAACTTTTTATTTTTTTAATACGAAATTTATTGTCAAATTGGTTTCCATACAATACCTAGTGCTCAGATATTTTATTTTGAACGATTTTGGGGACCTCTATCTCTTTTCTGAGCTCCTTCTTTAGAGAGGTCATGTTGTCCATAATTTCTCCGAGACTGAGCTGAACTGGCCAGCTGGACTCTTCCTCTGTGTCCTGGGGCCCTGACGCTCACTAAGCAAGTTCTACAGCTGCATTTTGCTGGCACTGTGTTCCTCTCCTTGAGTCCATCAGTTAGGAAAGGTGCTGGTTCATTTTCGAGTAGAAGCTTCCTTTGAATGTGGTCGGGGCACTGCAGAGAGGGTGTGGGTGGGCAGCAGGGTGTTCTGCAGAGGCGGGTGGCTTCTTGTGGGGAACACCTCCCACCAGTGCTGACAGCTCCAGCCCACATGGTTCTGGTTCGCGCCTCTGAAAAGGGCAAGACCTCCAGGCCCAGCAGCCCGTGCACGTTACCGCATGAGGAGTCCGGCCCCAGGTTTTCGCCGCAGGGCTGAGTCTCCCAGGGGCCTCCCCCCAGCCCTCTGTGCATCCGGCAGAGGCAGCATGTTCCTTGAACCATCCTGCCTGGGGCTGGGACATCAAGTTCTCTCTGCTTAGATCTTCCGTGGGGCACAAAACAGCGATATTTCTGTCATGTCATAGATTCTGTGGTCAAGAATTCGGACGGAGTGCAGCAGGGATGGCCTGTCTCTGCTCTAAAAAGTCTGGGCTTTAGCTGGGAAGACATAATGGCGGTGGTGGGGGAGGGATCTAAATGGCTGGGTGCTGCTGTCATCTGGAAGCTTCTTTTCTGCGTGTCTAGAGCATGTGCCAGGTTGATCTCAATCTTGATAGCTGACCTGAGATCCTACAGGAGGCCTCTCTGTGTGGAGCTGTGTTCTGAGAAGGAGAGTCTCCAGAGCAAGTGTTTCAAGAGACGGAGGACAGAGTTACAGGGTTCCTTTGGGCCTGGCCTCAGAAGTCACACAGGGTTACCATACTCTATCCATGCATTGTGACAAGACAAGTATTGGTTCTTGGAAGGGAAAAAATGCTACTCTTTAATATACAAAACATAGATGATCAATTGACAGATGGATCGATTGATCGATATATAGAACATAGGCATATATAGGCATATATCTTTGGTATTAAAATTTCATACCCATGGTGGGGATTCTAGTAAAAGTATGTCTAAACAGGCTCCTTAGGAAGATACTTATAGGGAAAAGTTGGGAATCTGCTCTAGGCTACTGACCTCACAGCCCCAGCCCACCCAGACTCAAGGGGAGGAGACACACCCCCAACTCTAATAACAGGAGTGTCAAGAAATTTACAGTCCCTGTTTAGAGCTGCCACCTGGAAGAATCTTTTTTTTTTTAATGTTTATTTATTATTTTTGAGGGACAGAGAGACACCATGAGCAGGGGAGGGGAGGAGCAGAGAGAGAGAGGGAGACACAGAATCTGAAGCAGGCTCCAGGCTCTAAGCTGTCAGCACAGAGCCTGACACGGGGCTCGAACTCACAAACCATGAGATCATGACCCAAGCCAAAGTCGGATGCTTAACCAACTGAGCCCCCCAGGAGTCCCAATTGCTTTTGGAAGACTCTTAACATAGTGCCTTCACATCACATTAAAGAATGAGGAGCCCAGAAGGGCTGAGGCCCCGGACCCCCAGTCATAATGCCAGGGAGCAGACTTGGACCTGCCCCAAGGAGGTCCACACAGCAATCCTGCGAGTCCATCTGTGCACTGGACAGGTCAGTTCCCAAGCCTGCTGGGGGCACCATGTGGCCCCAGTGTAAGTACTAGGCAGACACAACAATGCTCTGCACTTTCTCTGCTTTACTCACTGGTCACAGACCGCATCCGAGACTTGCATGAACTTACGAATAGGTTTTGCTTGGATCACAATATTTATTTAAGTGGAGGTTGTTGCCTACATGTAAACATGAGCCATTTCACTTCTGACTTCTTTTTTAAAAGCAGAAATGCCGGAACACAGTGGGTCCACGATGCTACATGCTCCACAGGGTCATCAGAGTGTTTAAGACCTTCCAGGGGCTCCAAGGGTTCCGGGACACCACTAAAGCACACAGATTAGGAAGGAAAAAATAAAACTGTGCCTTTGTACAGGCAACATGATTGTGTAGAAAATCCTAAGGAATCTATCAAAAAAAATTTACCAAACTGCTAGAACTGGTAAATTAATTTAACAAGTTACAGGAATAAAGATCGATACACACGCACATACACACATATACACGCATACATACACACACACACACACATACACACACACACTTACACACATGCACACGGAGACACATGCATACACATGGACACTGACACACGCAGAGACACACATGCATGCACACACATACACACATACATACACTCACACATACACACATACACTAACACATATACATACATACATAAACACATACACATAAACACACACATATACACACCTACACACACACTATCTTACTTGTAAACTAGCAATGAGCATGTAGAAAATGAAACGAAAAGCACCGTGTTGTTCATGAGTGCTCAAAAAGAAGACAAAATACCCAGGTATAAATCTAACAGAACACATGCAACATCCAGATACTTAAATTTACAAAACACTGGTGATAGAAGCCAAGGAATATTTAACTAAATTGCAAGAGGTACCATGTTTATGGACTGGAAGACTCAACATAGTAAAGATGTCAATGTTCCCAGTATTGATCTATAAGTTTAATACGATTCCGATCAAAATACCAGGAAGATTGTTTTGGTAGATACACATAAACTTACCTGAAAATTTATCTGGAAAGGCAAAGAAACGAGAATGCTTGAAATAATTTTGAAATAGAATAGAGTGCATCATAAGCTTCTTTCTTGCCCGTCATTGTGTTTCCTATACCACCCCATCTGTGTTTTATTAATAAGGTCTGGATGTGCCTCCTTGGTTGAATTTCTCCTTCAGCCAAGTCCTGAGCCAGTCCCAGCTCTCCTTGAGGTGTCACAAATGGCCCTGCCCTTGTGGCAGCCATGCCAGCGTTCAGGTTCTGAGTGTGGTGGCCCTGCCTGCAAACTCAGTGCTCCGGAGTTTGGAGTGTTTTCTGGAAACTGGCATCACTAGCCCAGGGAAGGCTTGGGCTTGGTGGAGACGAGAGGGCTGCTCCACACACAAGGAGTTGAGTGAAGATGGTGACACGTGCTTATAACAGACTGCGCGCCTCGCTGCAAACTTCAGGGAGGGAGCCGTTGACAAGCATTCAAACCCAACAGAGCCTTCTCCGGGTGTGGGGGTGGGGGTATGTGTTAGCACCTGGGATACATAGACGGTTATATACAAGGAGGCTTATGTCATAAGTGATCATTGTATTATGAAAAAATTGATGAGCTTGGAAATAAGTCTTATAAGTAGAGCAATGACTTGGATATAGAAATATTTCTCTTTGAATCTTGGCTGACTTTTATGAACTGGTCTGGAGTAAAATATATGCATCTTTGCGTGTCTCGTTTCATAGGATTGCGGTAAGAATTGGGTTAGATTGTGTGGAAAACCATGTAATGCAGTGATTAGCCCAATTAGTATTATTTCTCTGCTCCCCTCCCCTTTACTGGACGTAAAACAATATTCCTGATTTTCAGAATGTGGTCATCAGGATTAAAGTAGCCGATTTCTTTAGGGCTCGGTACGTGCTCACCTGTGGGAAGCATCTTACCATCAACTCCTCCTCTTCTTCAGCTGGGTGAGGTTTTTCCGAGCTCACCCCCTCCTCTCTTTGTTTGTGTCCTCATCTCTTCCCTTCCCCATCACCAGCCGTGCCCCACACCATTGTCACCCAGACCTGCCCAGTCCCACTCACCTGGGACAGAGAGCAGCAGCAGAGCCGATGGCAGCCATATGGCCCCGTCCCTCTGGTGTCTCTCCTGCTGCAGCTGGAACCCCTCACCCAGGGGCCGCTCACCCTGTCCCCCCTCTTCTGCAATTCTTGGCACTTCTCTGCTTCCTTCTTCAGCCTCTTGGTTCTGTTCTCAGGGCTGGTCAGAAAATGGGGGAAGCGAGAGGCTCAGAGCATCATGTGGCCAGTCGATTACTTGCTAAAGTTCATCCTCAGAAACATTTGAATGCACCGTTCTGCTTTCTGTTCCTGTGAAGATCATGCCCTTACTGTGACTGCACCCGCAGCAGCCGACACACCCTCCTATCACACAGTAGGGTGGTCCCAGCTGACTTCCATCTAGATTTTCCCACCCCATCCTCCTATCTAGGAATAGCAAATGTCTTGTGGCCGGCATGTTTGAGAAATCGCGTGGAGGCATGTGAAGCTGCTGAGGAGCATATGGAGGTCAGAGAACTGGAAGGCCAGTTAGTCTGCAAATGTTCAGTGCATCGATGGTGACAGGCACTCAGTTAAGAACAGTGGGCAGAACAGTGGGCAGGTGGAGGCATGGTTAGATTCTGGACATTGATATTTTGAAGAAAGAGCAGCAGGATAGCTTAAAACTTTTTTGATGTTTATTTATGTTTTGAGAGAGAGAGAGAGAGAGGGACAGGGTGAGAGCAGGGGAGGGGCAGAGAGAGAAGGAGACACAGACCCGAAGCAGGCTCCAGGCTCCCAGCTGTCAGCACACAGACCAACGCGGGGCTCAAACTCAGGCAACATGAGATCATGACCTGAGCCAAAGTGAGATGCCCAACCAACTGAGCCATCCAGGCGCCCCAGAGCAGCAGGATATCTTAACAGATTAGATATGAGCAAGAGAGGAATCAGGGGCCACTCCTAAGTTCAAGGCTGAGCACCTGGGGGTTTGGGAACGCAGTGAACCAAAATGGGCAAAGCTGGGCTTGCAGGAAGAACAGATTCTGGTTTGGAATTGAAGGTGTCTGTTAGTCACCTGCCATGGACTGCATGTCTGTGTCCTCCCCCAAATTCATATGTTGAAGCCCTAATCAGGGGTAATGCCAAGGACCCACCCATTGAGAAGTCTTTCCAAGTGTCTAGAATAACAGTGGAGGAGATTTTGGGGGGTCCTTACCTGCATGCCACAGATCAGAGAGTGCTGAGATGAAAAGCTGAGCCTAGCATGGTGTCTGACCCCGCCTCCACACCCATGTCCGCCCCCACCCCCACCACTCTGCCCCAGCTTCGCCCCATGTGGGATTTGAAATCCTACACCCAGCCACCACCCATGGAGATGCTCTTCTCACCCCTTTTGGGTTCTGCCACCCCAGCCTGGGCTGACCCTCAGTGGGGAGGGCTTCCTCAGCCAGCTTGGAACCTGACACCCACGCCGAGATGCCTCTCACTTGGATGCCCTCCGCACTTGCCCGGACTCCCAGCCCCCACAATACCATCTGATTTGGAACAACACATTAAAACTATCTCTGGACTCTGTGCCCTAAAAGACGAAGACTTCTGCATCTCACCCATGGCCCACCATCCTCTTCCCAGTGCTGATTTTCTCAGAATGGTGTTCTTTGCATCTAGGACACTTATACTCTCTTCTGTAATCGTTCCCACCATTGCTTAGGGGTTTTATGCTTAGGGTAAAACATTCATTGCTGACCACAGCTTCTCTTTTTTCACTATTTAACTTCACCCTTTGTTGGCAGACTTTGATCATGATGTATATTTTCTATTTTGAAAGGGCTCATGGGTGCTATATTTCATAAGGTCTTGCATTCAAAAGACAGTTGTCAGAGCATTCCGGAATATTCTGTCATTTGCTCAGAACATATAGATTCTCCTTCACTGTGTGTTGGGATGCAGTGTTGTTATGAAACAAGAGTATTTCTGTCACACACCATGTGATCCTTCTGGTACGACCTTCTGATGTGATCATCGTTTCTGATACCAGCCCAGATGATTCTGTTTATTTTATTTTATTATTTTTTATTTTTTTAATGTTTATTTTTGAAGGAGAGAGAGACAGTGTGAGTGGGGGAGGGGGCAGAGAGAGAGGGAGACACAGAATCGGAAGCAGGCTCTGGGCTCTGAGCTGTCAGCACAGAGCCGGACGTGGGGCTTGAACCCACAAACTGTGAGATCATGACCTGAGCCGAAGTCGAACGCTCAACCAACTGAGCCACCCAGTCGCCCCAGATGATTCTGTTTATCCACAAGGTTCGGTAACTTCATACCATTCTGGTTGTGGATCATCTGTATCAGTTCCTTTCCTGGGTCCCCGGGTGGGCTTTCAATGACAGCCTGAAAGATCTCTTTGTTTCCACATAGTTTTTAATTCAATTCAATTATGTTTACTTTTGGCTTCTCATTTCTCCTCCAAGGGAATAGCTGGGGTACATTTGTGGCATGACCTCTCTGTCTCCTGTACCAATGTCTGCCTCTCCACATGTTATACTATGTTCACGTAACTGTCACTTCAGGAAATGTCTACAAGGTACCACGTCTGTGCATTTTCAGGCATGTTTATCATTGGGTTTTGTGGTTGTTTCATTCTTTCTTTTGGGCAATATTGTCTTTCTTTTCTGCTCCTTTTCATTTTTTTAATGTTTATTTACTCTGATTGAGAGAGAGAGAGAGAGAGAGAGAGAGAATCCCAAGCCTGCTTGGCACAGAGCCTGATGTGGGACTCGATCCCACAAACCGCAAGATTGTGACCTGAGGTGAAATCAAGAGTTGGATGCTTAACCAATTGAACCACCCAAGCACCCCATTGTCTCTTTCTCTTCTGCTCCTTATCTTTCCTGAGATCTGCTGTCTCACTTTCCATCACTCTATCTTGCACTCCACTCTCTTTATGTTCTAGATTCATCCTGTTGTCTATCATTTCCTTTAGACTAAATACAGCTACTTATAGGTACTGATTTTCCTATGCTTCTTTGGACATTTCCTCTCATGAAGTCTGCTTTTTATTTGCTTTGTGCAAAAAAATGTTTGTTTTATTGTTTTTCACCTATCAGCTTTTGAAAGTGTTATTCCCCTTTTGAATTAAAGTTGGTGTTTGCCTAAGTCTAGTGTGGGGAGGGAGGTGGCTGGGAGGGTCTGCAAGCTAGAGCAGATGGTGGCCTGGAACCTTCCACTCATGCTGAAGGCAGGTGTCCTGTTGGTTCTCAGCTCACCCAGCATCACCCATCTGGTGGCTGTGTGCTTGGCTGCCTAGAACTACTCCTTCTCCCTTGTCTCATTCACCCCCCACCCCCCACATCATTCTCCACTGCCTGGGGGCCCAGGTCATGTGTAATCAATATGCCAAATCTGCCAATCAGAGTGTAAAGATAAAAAATTGACAACACCCAATGTTGGGGATGGGGGCTGGCCATTTATTAACAAATTCAGACAAGGGTAGAAATATTTACAATTTCTTTGGTTGTATCCATCAAATTTGGAAAAATGCACAGACCTGTGGCAGAGCTATATTTTCATAGGAATGTACTCTGCAGGTATATCCATAAATGTGTATCAATCCACATATGCAAGGAGTTTCATTGTACAATTGCATGTAGTTGCAAAAACTCAAACAACTGAAATGTCCATCATGAGAGAAAAAAAATTAAACAAGTCATGATATGTAGATATCATGGAATACTGTGAAGCCATTACAAACAAAAATCTACACATACTAGTATGGAATGATTTTTAAAATACACCCAGTGAAGAAGACAAGGTGTAGAACAAGACGTGCGATTTTTCTATGAGGGAGGGAAAGAATATATGCTGATAAATATGTTTTAGATGCATAGGATTTCTCCAACCCACACACATACACTGGCTATAGTCTTTATACCTTTGGGTAGGGGACTAGGGTAGAAGTCAGAACACATTTTTTTTTTATTCTTCACTTTTGTACTTTAAAAACATCTCTTCCTAAATATTCACAAATAAATATAAAAGTTGGCGTATCTGCCCAGTGTTTCACTAGCTCCCTCCTGCTAAGGAGATGCCACATGGTGCACAAAGGAAGAGTTCTCCTCTGGGTCAATGGCCATGTTAACTTTGACCCATAGTCATGATCCCAGGGTTGTGGGATTGAGCCCTGAGTCAGACTCCATGCTGGGCGTGGAACCTCCTTAAGATTCTCTCTCTTTGTCCCTCTGCCCTCTTCCTCCTCCTCCTCCTCTTTCTCCTCCTCCTTCTTCTTCTTTTTCTTCTTCTCCTTCTCCTTCTTCTCCTTCTCCTCCTCCTCCTCTTCCTCCTCCTTCTCCCCCTCTTTCTTCTTCTTCTTCTTCTTCTTCTTCTTCTTCTTCTTCTTCTTCTCTTTCTCCTCCTTCTTCTTCCCCTCCCCTCCTCCTCTTC
Organism: Panthera onca; assembly: GCF_046562875.1. NCBI lineage: Eukaryota > Metazoa > Chordata > Mammalia > Carnivora > Felidae > Panthera > Panthera onca. Next base: position 9,685,408 of record NC_138352.1, read on the forward strand.
CTCCTCCTCCTCCTCCTTCTTCTTCTTTCTTCTTCTTCTTCTTCTTCTTCTTCTTCTTCTTCTTCTTCTCTCTCTGTCTTTCTTGCCTCTTTCTCTTAAAAAAAAAACAAAAGAATATGCAGATCACGACAAGCTGGATGAGGAGTCACAGCCACCCACATGGGTGGGCAGGTAGGTAGCTCCCTCAATAGCCACACTCCCACTTTGGGGACACGAATCACCCAGGACATTTTAATGAAATGCCCAGTTTCAATACACCCACACAATGGAAGCAGAGTCACAAAATGTATTGCTTACAGATACAAGGGAGATACAATGTATTGCTTACAGATACAAGGGAGAGGCATTCAGTGAGCCTGGGGAAAGGCAGTCCCACATCCCGACCACAGAGAGCAGGGGACTGACAGTGGGGTGATGGCCCCTGTGACTTACAAGGGGATTGAGGAAGAGGTCACTGATTTTCCACAGAATCAACTCCAAGTGGTTAATTTAAAGGATTCCCCAGGAAAGGTAAAACAGGAACTTATGAAGGAATTCTAAGCTTGGGTCCTGATCTAAATTTCCAGATTTTGGGTGTGAACAGGGTTGCCATTCTGTAAGATGCCTGGGAACAACTCAGAAAAACAACAGCTCATTTTTCTCAAAAGTTGTTTTACTCCCCCCCTTATGGCCATGGAGAATGTGCCCTTTCTCTGATTGATGGACACAAGGTGCTTCTTCAGCTCTGATCCAGCAGTCTGAACAACAATGGTGCAGCCACTCAAATCAGCATCTGGACACCAGGACCTCACGTAGGTCTCCCACCCTGGGCCATAGTGACACTGCATGGTCACTTGCAGAGGAAAGGAGAAGGAAGGAAATAATGAAGAAAAGAAAAATATTAATGAAATAGAAACAAAATATAAAATAGAGACCAAAAAGCCAACCGTTGTTTTCTTAAAGAAACAAAACCCTTAGCAAGATATTAGTGATAAAAGGAGAGGTCTGAATGATTGACACCAGGAATGAAAACAGGTACTTCACACAATATCCTGTGCATATTAAAAACAAGGTAAGATAATAAGGGATAAGATAATAAAGGAAATCTAAACAAGTTTATGCCAATAAGTTTGAAAATTTAGATGGAATAAACAAATTTCTAGCAAAAATAATGTGATATACTAAAATAGGTACAAAAACCAATAGAAAATCTGAATCATCTTACAACTATTTAAATGAATCAAATCCATTGTTATTAAAGACCACTCACAGGGAGCACCCTCCAGCTCAGTGGGTACAGCATTTGACCCTTGATCTCTGGTATGTAAATTCAAGCCCTATGTTGGGTGTAGAGCTTACTTAAAACCAACCACCACAACAAAAACATACCTTTCCTAAAGAAGCCTCCAGACCCATACAGCTTCAATGGAGATATCCCTTAAACATTTAAGGAAGAACGAATGCCTATCTTACGTGAAAAATTCCAGACCATATGGGTACCTGGGTGGCTCAGTTGGTTGAGCGTCCGACTTCAGCTCAGGTCATGATCTCGCGGTCTGTGAGTTTGAGCCCCACGTCGGCCTCACTTCTGTCAGCCTGTCAGTCAACGCAGAGCCCACTTCAGATTCTTCGTCCCCTTCTCTCTGCCCTTTTCCCGCTTGCACTCTCTCAAAAATAAATATTTTTTTTAAATTCCAGAACATAGAAAAAGAGGATGAAATACCAAATCCATTTATGAGACTAGCATACTCTTCATGGCAAAACCTGACAAGGACAGTGCAAAAAAGAAGTATAGGCAAAAATCACTCATGAACACAAATACCAAAGTCTGCAATGAAAAAAGTCAGCAAGCTGAATCCAGGGGTATATAAGCCAGGAACACATCATGACCAAGTTGGGTTTATCCCAAGAATGCAAAATTGTTTAAACGTGAGGAAATCAGTAAGTATAATATGCCACATTGACAGACTAAAGGAGAAAATCATATGATCATCTCGTAGATATGGACAAAAGTATTTGATAGATTTAAGCAGCACTTTGACCATGGAGGCCATTCTGGACCTCAGGAATCCTCACAGCACCCCGACTGTGCTGGGCTCCTTCCCTCTGATACTCGATATGGAACAGAGGGTGGGAACAGCCGCTATGAAGTCCTGGCCCCAAACTCCAGAAAGAGCAGGACACAAGGCACCAGAGGTCCAGGAAAACAGTGGAAGGAATTGGGGTCTCTGGTCCCATGGAAGGAGGTCCCTTTGGCCTATGTGCTGAAACTGGGACCATCACCTTGATCTCTGTGGGCAATAGACTCAGACAATGAGCTGTGCAGAGAAACACGTGCCCAGACAAGCTTGATCCCATCCTGGAGGAGAAGCCGGGAGCCATGAGAGCATCTAAGAGATGGAGAATCTTGGCTTTCTAGCACCCCACTCTCTCTCCACGCCCAACAGACCCCACTCAGGCTGGGATGTGCTGACGGTGGAGGTGACTGGGAAAAGAGGAGTTGCCTTCCCTGAACAAGCCTGTCTTGGCCGAGTCTATCCTTCTCTGCTCCCTCTGGGGAGAGCAGATGGAGACATGTGAAGCTGTGGGCGCTCACTCTTTCTTCTAGTCCTTTCTAGAATCTTGGTGCCCCCCATCCACGCTTGCATGTGCCATTCTGTAAAACACTCATATGTGCACACACACGCTCAAACAAGCACATGTATATGTGTAGTCTCAGGCAAGTTTCCAGACTCCTCTCCATCCATCAGGGAAGGTAGAGAAACAGTGCTGTCTCCTCTGGGGGTGGGTCCCAGGGGCCCAGAACACAGAAGGGGTAGTGCCTATCTGTGTCAACAATCACAGAAAATTCCAACCCCAGGTCAGTGCCAAATCGCTCAATCCCACACTAGTAGATGTCTGAGTCGTCCCACTGGAGATTCTCCAAGGTCATGGTGAATGTGTGTTGGCTGTGATTATCCTGGACGGACGCTCAGCCCTTCTTCACCAGTTGCTCCGACCCAGTGGGTTTAACAAGGGGATTTTGCAGGAACTCCTGTCATTCCCGCGACACCACCACTTCCTGTAGGATTCCCATCCCCGATCATATGTATAGTGTGCAGTCAGTGTGCCCCGCAGTGTGCCTCTCACCATTCTCTCCAGGCAGGTGGAGAAGTGGCCTAGAAAACAGAAACCCAACATGCAGCTCATCCTTCCTTGAGCCCAGAGCTGACCCCCGTGCTGCTGGGGCTTCTGGCCCTTCCCTGAAGACCAGCCAGGAGCCCCTGCCCTTTGTCTAATCTCCACATCCCGCCTGTCCCTTCAACCCCCCCAGAATCTTTTGTTGTCACCTCTCTCATGAAGTTCTCCTTGGGTCTCCTAACTGCCCAATAGAGGGGCCCTCTGCTCACTCCATCCTACTGACCACTGTCCCCTGCCTGCCCTCAAGCAGCACCTCTTCCCAGCAGCACAGAGCACACACAGCAGCCACCGGTGTATTTCTGAATCCCAGAGCTGGTGAGACAGCATGGTCCCCTCCCCATCCCAGCTCCTGACATTCTAACCCCCACACACCTACAAACCCTCAGCCTCTGAATTAACACATGGCACAGAACTAAACACACACACACACAACAAATACACTCACTCGCACAGGTGATTGCTTGTTTTTGTTGTTGTTGTTATTTTCTTTCTTTCTTTTTTTTTTTTTTTTTTACCTATACACCTTGTTCTTCTGTGTCTTCATACCTTTGTACAAGCTCTTCCCTCTACCAGAATGTGCTTTCTTCTCTCCTTGGTGGAATCAAACCCTGATATCCATTCCTCAAGGCTCAGCTCCAACATTGTGTTTTCTGGGGGATTCGCCGGTTCTGCAGCCAACTCGGTCACCCCCGAGCCACCAGAGCACTTTGTCCCTGACTCCGTTACTGAGCTTCCAACACTGGATGGAGGTCTGGTCTGTGGCTCATCCAGAGCAGAGACTCAGGCAGCCTGATGAGGGTGGGGCGGGGGAGGGGGCGGCGAGCAACTCAGGGCAGAGAGCCTGTCACACCCTGGTTTTGCTGCCTGCCTTCCTCCCTGTTGTCTGAGCTCTTCAGAAGAGAGGATTCTGGCTCAAGCTTCAAATCAAGACCAGTTGTGCCGGCTTGAAAATGATGCTGATATCTGAACCCCAGCTGAACTGAGTGAGTCTCAGCTGGGGTTTAAGCTCCTTAAAAATCCCTCAGGAATTCATGCATTTATGTGTGTGTGTATACATGTGTGCATGTTTGCGTTTATTCATCAGCTATCTATTCATCCATCCAACCATCCATCCATCCATCTGTCCGTCCACCCACTTGTCCATCTACCATCTATTTACCGATCTATCTGCTGGGGTGACAAACAATGCCTGAAAACAGACACTGTTTGTGCAATTTTTGTTTTCTTTCCCTGACACCTAACTTAGTACCTGCCAGGTAACATAACTTTAAAAAAAATTCTTTTTTGACTGAAACAGTGTCCTGATGAATGAAAGACCCTGACATTTCCCTTGGGACAGACCCAGTCTGAGTCTCACCCAGGTCCTACAGGTACTCTGTCCAGAAGCCCCTGCCCATGCACTCATTTTGGAGGGCAGGGAGGAACAGAACCGGGAGCAGCCACATGTCCTGCCCACCTGGCTTGTCTCCTGATCCTCAGCTGATTGCAGCCGCCCTCTGGGGACTTGAGCTGAGCTCAGAGTCAAACTGCCTTCTATTGTTCTAAATCATTCTTTTTTAGTTTCTCTCATCTACTTCCGTTAATTTATTTTTTCTTCACTGACTTCCTAATTTTATTAATTAGAAGAAAATCAGTGCCTTCTTTGGGAGCATATGGCTGACGTCATCATGTGTCTTCCGTGATTTGTGGAAGCAAAGCATCCCACTGTCCAGGGTGCTATTGCAATTGTGTGTGAGGACTTGGGGAGCCAGCTGCCAGCAAACCAGGTGACCCAGTGCAGGAGGGAAGGGACACCAGAGCCTCAGAGTTGGGTCCAAGGGGAGGATGGGCACACGTTGGGTTTGCACGTGGGGAAGAATCAGTGCTCAGGGCTCACACCCAGCCTCGCTGGCCATACAGCTCCATCCTGAACCTCCTTCCAGGCAGCCCACCTCAGTGCACCCCAGACCACCCTCCCCCTCCCTTGGTCCTGGTCCAGCCCAGATCCTGACCCGCTGCCACTCTCCCTCAGGGTCCCCCTGAGGTCCTGAGTCCTTCTGAGGCAGAGGTACTATGGGGAGATTATACTTTCCTTTCAGCCCTATTGTGTCCTAGATGTTTCTTCCATCACTCTTGGGTGTATTTCCCCTGGGTGTGGGCTGTGGGCCACATCCCAGCCCCAAGCTGCTTATGCTAATGATTCCTACGTGATGTTCCCACAGGTGTCCCCTCCTCTGACTGTCCCCTGCTCCCTTTCCCTCTCCTCTCTGAATCAATTCTTTTGTCTCCTGTTTTTCTTTTACGTTTTCTGTGTTTGTGAGTTTGATTCTACTTCTTGGGAGTGTTTGGTTTGCTTTCGTGTGTTTACTTTCTCTTCCAATCTTTGCATGAAATATTTAGTTTAGAAATTTTATTCCCTGCTTGTGGATGTGTTCAAAACTCTCATTTGTGGTCATGTTTTGGTTTGGTCTGGTCCAGTTTGGTCCTTCCCTTTCATATTACACACCTGCCTCAAGTGTCTGATCATTATTGTTTGTTATCTGATTGTAAGTGAGATTGAGCCAAAACGTAGTTGATTGGGGTTCTTAGTATGTAGGTGCAAAACAGCATGTGAAACAGGTGTGTGGTATTGTGCCAAGGTCTTTGAGCCTTCCAACCCTTCTTGATATACAGGCTATGCTTTCACATGAGAGGCTGAGGGATCTTCTAAATCCAGAATGAAGATCTCTAGCTGCCTTAGTTTCCCCAAATATTTTATGCAGTTAAAGAGCATCCTGGGGGATGGGACTGTTTGTTTCTGGATTGGGGTACCGGTTGCATGGGTGTGTTTTATTTGTGCAAGTGTATTGATCTTTGCACTTCTGTTGTGTGCACTCTCTGTGTGGATTTTATACTCCAATAAAAAGCTTTTAAATTTTGCTGCGGAAATCTTTCCAAGCCATTACATCTGTACTTATGTAATCCTTAAATAGTTGCTTTAATGTTCCATTGTGATTGTAACATAATTACCTAGTCATGTAGGGATGGTGGCTGAGCCCATTTCCAGCTTTTTGTTCTTGAACATCTATGCTGCAGGCTTCCAGCTCAGGTAAGATGACGTCAACACACTCCACAGACCTCTCCCTAGACTACAGTAAAAGCCCAGACAGAATATGTAGAGCCACTATCTGAGTATTCCGCAGAATGAACCGTAACAGGAATTGGGGAAGGAAACCAGACCAAGTACAGGACCAATCCAGCAGTGAGTTTTCTGATTATATTTCCCACTATATCCTCCTGCCTGAGCGGGAACCTTGCAGCCCACATCCTGAAAGTGCATGCTCAGCAGGGGCCCTAAGAGCCCAGGATGAGCAGAAAAATGAAACCCTAAGGGAAGAGGGGGTCAAATTGCCAGAGTTTTCTTGGTGTTCGTGTTTTCTTTCCCTCCCACGATGTCCCCAGGGAGCAAGCCTCAGGACAGAAGCTGCAATTCCACCTGCAGCCGCTAGGGGTCGACTGCTGGAATTCTGAAGGGGGAAGGTCTTTGCTGCCCAGAAGAGCTTGGGCCCCAAGAGTGGGGAGAGAGAGAGGAATACCAGTGCATCTTCTCTCTTTGTTCTTCTGCTGCTTGGCCCTGGATGCAAACCCAATCACAGGAAGTACACAGCAGACTGGGGAGAGAAAATCTTCAGCTCTCTAAGGTTCCTAGCCAAAGGACCAGGAAAGGAGGAGGTGGCGGTTCTGAAAGCTGGGAGGGAATGGGGGAGGATGGAGAAGCGAAAGCAGCTGAAGAAAGGGACGTTTGATCTCCCAGGATCGCGCCCCAGTGTGGGCTCCTGATCAGACCCTGGGGAGAATACTGGAGTTTGAGACTTGGTGAAGGCCATCGCCAGTCACAGACTGGCCACTAGATGGCGCACATGGGGCATCTGGGAGCGCCTGCAAGGCTCCAGAAAGCACCTGCAAGGCTCCAGAAAGCTGAACCAGCGCACGCAGGAACCACAGTCCACAGAAGCCACATCAGCACTTGAAGTCCTAATCTCACCAGCTGGACTGCCTGCCATTAAAGAAACGGAAGTCAGAGTGAAAGACCTGTCCCGCGAGGTGATAGCATTGCTTTGCATGTCTGTGGTGGTGGTTCTGTGAAATGATCCGTGTGTTAAACACATAGAACCGAACAGCACCACAAAGTTGTACTGTATGTAAGATTTGAGAAGTAGCAAAAACAGCAAGAAAAACGTTTGAAAGTCTTCACTTTAAGTGTATGTGGTTTATTTTATCTTAATTACACCTCAGTCGACCTTGAGAAAGGAAGGGAGGGAGGGAAACGTTTGAGGAGAGGCCAATGTTCTCGCTCACCACCCCCACGTAAATTCAGGGCTCACTGGGGCCCCAATCCCAGGAGAAGGCTCAGCCCAGCCCTCACACGTGAACACAAACAGAGCTACACAGGCTGAAGGCAGGCCGCCCCAAGATGGGCCACTTTGACCATGAAGATTGTTCGTAGGTAATGGCAGTCAAGACCCTGCTGTCTGCAGAAAAACTCTGCCCCTCCCTTTACTATATAGAAGAACCTCAATTGAGAGTCTTTGCAGAATAAGAGTTATTACCAGGAATAAATCTTATCTGAGTAACCCAACTACATAACAGGGCAAGCATTTGTGTAGCAAACACTTACTGGTTTTCATTTTCCCATGAAATCCTTTCTTTCCCTTTGAAGTCCCAGACTCCTGCCCCTTCTCCTTAATTCAGGATGACACTTACACCCCATTATGCCTGATTGCCCTGTCTGTGTGGGTTCCCCACACATATACTATTCAGCTGGATTTTCTCCTGTTAATCTGTTTCATGTCAATTCGAATATTGGTCCAACCAGAGGAAACTTGAAGGGGCCAGGAACACTTCCTCCTCAAGAACGGGATGGGGTATCTTTGCTCCTGGACAGCTGGCATAGTCGGCAGGACTAGCTGGACACCGCTCACCCCGGACTCTGACACAGCTGAGACGTCCCTGGGACATCTGACAGATAGCTGGCAGAAGGTAAGATTTCTCATCATGTCAGCCTCCTGGAATCGCCATCTATAGAGGCTGAGAAAACGAGAGTGAAAAGTCTTTTTTCTCTCTCCATTCAGATGAACAGGAGAAAATATTTGTGGACCTAGTTCCTTGGGCTTAGTGGCTTTGTGGTTCAACCAGTTCAATTTGGCTGAGTGTCCTTTCATTACTGATCCATTTCATCCCAGAAATGCTCTTTGTTTTCCTCTGTCTATATGATTTCTGATGTTTGTCATCTGTTGCTAAGGGACATCTTGGAAGCCAGAGCTTCAAAATTGGTGGACACAAGTCGAGCACTTAAAAGCTGTTTGAGCTCTTGTCACCTGAAGAGGATTCCCATGATAGGATGAGCTGGTCATGGAATGGGGTAGACTGACACTAGGTCACCCACCAGCCTCAAGAAACCTCCATGCGAGCAGGTACACTGTAAACAACACACAGTCCCCAGCCCCATGACACATCCCTCCTAGGTGTTATTGTGGCTCCAGGAGGCCCAAGGCTTAGATAAAGCTCTTAGATTTTCCCTTTTGCTTTGTTCTATGTCCTAAGAGTTTGGCTTTATGGCCAGTGAGAATTTTCTCTTTGGTCTTTAAAAAACATTTTTTTTGGGGGGAGGGTTGCCTGAGTGGCTCAGTCGGTTGAGCATCCGACTTCAGCTCAGGTCATGATCTCGCACTTCACAAGTTCAAGCCCCGCGTTGGGCTCTGTTCTGACAGCTCAGAGCCTGGAGCCTACTTAGGATTCTCTCTCTCTCTCTCTCTCTCTCTCTCTCTCTCTCTGCCCCTCCCCCACTCATACTTTGTCTCTCTCTCTATCAAAAATAAATAAAACATTAAACATTTTTTTTTAAGTTCATTTACTTAGTTTTGACAGATAGCATGAGCAGGAGAGAAGGAGAGAGAAAGAGAGAGAGAGAGAGAGAGAGAGAGAGAGAGAGAGAGAATCCCAAGCAGGCTCCACACTGATAGTGCAGAGCCCGATGCAGGGCTTGAATTCATAAAACCACAAGATCGTGACCTGAGCCGAAACTGAGAGTCAGACGCTTAGCCAACTGAGATACCCAGGCACCCCTCTCTTTGGTCTCCACCATCCAGAGGGAGCACTTACTGGGGTACACCTGGTGACCAGTCAAATAGGCTGGGTGTCTGAATCTCTTTCTCTGTATCAGGCTGTGCCAGTCCTCAGGGGTCAATGTCATGAGAGGTTTCAGCCCATGAGAACCTTTATGTCCCAACCCACATTGCTTGTCAATGCTGGAAAGCCCCATTCCAGAAGCACTGATGTGATGTCACTCATTAGTGGGTCTGTGACCGGAGGCATCTCACGTTTTTGTGGGAGACTGGAGACACCATTTCCACTACCCCATCTTACCTCTTGTGCACTGAAGGCCCTGGCTTTCTTAGTTCAATGTCAGGAGTAAACTTTTGGATCACGGAGACTGCATCACCTCTGCCCTCTTTGGTCACCTCTTGTGACCTGAGTTAAGTTGCGAAAAGTCTTACTGGTTTGAGTTGCTAGTAATAGATACTGCCCATTAATGGCCGGATGATGGAGGTTCCTTTAGGATGCGCTCTATTCTGAAAAAAATATATAATTTATAAAGAACTTTCAATTGTCCTATTTATCATGGCTAGCTTTAAGGACTCCCTTGACAAGACGGAAGAAGTTCTACTTTAAGACAAAATAAATGTCCACATACAGTGTAAATTCCCTTTGTTTCTTCCTTTGTTTGTTTTAAGTTCATTGAATTGTTCACTGTCACTACAGTTATTTTTTTTTAATTCTGTACATTATTCAGTGCTCATAAGTGGACTCTAAATCCCCTTCATGTATTTTGCCCTGTCCCGCATCCACCTCCCCTCTGGGAACCATCCAATTGTTCTTTGTAGTTAAGAGTCTTTGTGATTTTCTGGTTTGTCTCTTTTTGTTGTTGTTGTTGTTTTTGTTGTTCATTGGTTTCATTTCATTTTCTTAAACTCTGGCTTCATGTGCCTGTCGTAACCTCCCTTTCCCTACTGGATTTATAGAGATTACTCTGGCCTGATCTCTAGGTCCAACGTATCCAGGATGCTCCTATAAATGCTAAAAGCCAGAACGTGAATTTAACAAAAGCATCCGAGACTGGTAATAAGACTCGCTTTGCTCCCACCTTCCAGGGCTCTGTAACAAGACTCTGTCAGACTAAGGAATTCTTTTCTTTTTTTTACATTTACTTATTTTTGAGAGGCAGAGAGAGACAGCGTGAGCAGGGGAGGGTCAGAGAGAGAGAGAGGGAGACACAGAATCAGAAGCAGACCCCAGGCTCCGAGCTCACCACAGAGCCTGACGCGGGGCTCGAACCCACAAACTGTGAGATCATGACCTGAGCCGAAGTCGGACGCTTAACCAACTGAGCCACCCAGGTGCCCTCAGACTAAGGAATTCTTATACAATATGTTTGCAGGTGTATCCTAGACATGCCACAAAAAATTCATATCCCCTGGACAGCAGCAGAGCTTTTAAATTATAAAGCCCCTTACCTCTACTCTCAGAAGCTCCCACATAACTTAGAATTTACAAAGTTATTTGACTATATTTATAACCTTCCCTTCACAGAGGAAACAAATGACCAAATTTCTCCTAAGCCCTCCTACAAATGGTCAGTTGAAGGCCAATATTGAGGGGCTTACAGAAGCCCCACTTACATTTTGTATCTAGAATAAAAGGCTTTTGTTAAAATGCTTTTGACGGACTTAACAAAGGCATACAACTATTGGTTTCCATTTTAGCTAAAATTCTCCCTCATATAGAGAAGCAAATTTAGTTAAAAAGAAGGGGCAGTTGCTTGGTATTCAGGCTGTAATCCAGGTCTTGAGGAATTAGGAACAATGGTTCTTATTTTGCAAATCTCTACAAAACCAGAACTACAACTCCAGGGACAAATAAAAGCCCACTTAGCTCTATCGATCTCCAAACCTTGCCTGTTCCTTTCAGAATGTTTGTGAATATTATAAAATATCAAGATGTTGGAGGGAAAATGTTCTGTTATTTTTTTTTTTTGATTTTTTAACGTTTATTTATTTTTGAGACAAAGAGAGAGCATGAATGGGGGAGGGTCAGAGAGAGAGGGAGACACAGAATCTGAAACAGGCTCCAGGCTCTGAGCGGTCAGCACAGAGCCCGACACGGAGCTCGAACTCACGGACTGCGAGATCATGACCTGAGCCGAAGTTGGACGCCTAACCGACTGAGCCACCCAGGCCCCCCTCTGTTATTTTTTTTTTAAGGTAAATTTTAAACAGCAATTACCCTGAAATTCTAGAAAAAATTTTATATTCTTTTTAAAATATTTATTTTTGGGAAAGTGCATGCAGAGGACGGGCAGAGAGATGGGGACAGAGGATCGGAAGCAGGCTCTGCACTGATAGTCTGACGGCAGAGAGCCCCATGCGGGGCTCGAACTCACAAACCAGGAGATCATGACCTGAGCTGAAGTTGGACACTCAGCTGACTGAGCCACCCAGGTGTCCCCCAAATTTTTATATTCTTCCTATCTCCCATGAAAGTATAAATCTTACCATGTCTTTGAAATGTAAACACAGCCCACAATCTCCTGAGAATGAAGAACAAGAAAAAATAAAGAGGGAAAGTGGCCCTTTTAAAATACAAACTGCTGGCAGGACTCATGTGCCCAGACTCCAGCCCCTCTGATGATAGGCAGAGAGGCTCCAAGGATCCTCCCTGGAGAAAAGTGAGACCCTTGCTCTGTGCTTTTGTGATATAAATTCTCTACCCCCATTTTCACTAAGATCTAAGGGCCATTTTTTGACATGTGAACTTTAGGGAAAAGTTTTTCACTAAAACAAAACAAAAAAATAGAGGGAAGTATTTAAAAATTGGGCCTGTCATGTCTTCTCCACAAGGATTAGTAGAAACAAAATTAAGATTTTGTTTGCATCTTGTCTGTGTAGTGTGTGTGTGTGTGTGTGTGTCCATGTATGTTGTAAATGTGAGATATTTTCTCTACCTCTGGGCGGTACTGTTAAAATTAATTTGCAAAAGAACTCTATTTAGGTAGTTTGAAGGCAAGCACTCGTAAGGATTGGGCATTCTAAAACTCAGAAAGGTAAAAACTCGCCCAAACGTGTTTCAAATTCACACGATCTGGGAACATATTTGGTAGTAAAGCTAATTTAAGGTTGATTTACTTAAAATAGATATGTCTGTAGATCTCTCAGTTTTAAATATAAAACTTCTATTCTGCTTGTATTTACTAAAAGTCAAGTGAGGTTGTGGTATGGCTATTGCAAACTTGATCAGGAGAAAAAGAAACCTTAGAATAATCGGTGTTTTTGCCATATGCCTCATGAAGCTTAGGTGCAGTCTGAGCATAATTGTTAAAAACAAGTTAAATTATATAGCCGTAAATATGGTAAAATAAAGAACATCAGTTTATCCACTTTTGTCTTATTATAGCAAAATTAAAGATGTATTTCAGCCTGTTAGTAAATAGATTTCATGTTTTATGAAAAAATGAAAAAAATCACTTGTTTCTAAAAATTATAAAATATATTCATAAATTTGCCAATCTAAAGGATTCTTGTGTAACCAAGTTACAGTTGCTTACTACTTAGTTTTCAATAGAAATTAAGAATTCTAATAAATTCTAATAAAGAATAAAGAATTCTAATAAATGTGGGATGCCTGGGTGGCTCAGTCTGTTAAGCATTCGACTCTTGATTTTAACTCAGGTCGTGATCTCCCAGTTTTGTGACTTTGAGCCCCGCATCAGTCTCTCTCTCTCTCTCTCTCTCTCTCTGCCCCCCCCACTTGTGCTGTCTCTGTCTCTCTTACAGTAAAAATAAAAATCTTAAAAAAAAAAGAATTCTAATAAATGTAATTAAGACTACTGGACATAATAAAGGAAACAACTCTGTATATGAAGGAAGTAAGATATGTGTTTTTGGTAAGAAAAAGTATGAAGAATGAAAAGACACATTTGTTGAGGGAAAAGAAAATAATTTTGTCTACAGAGAGACCAGCTATTTCAAGAGGAAACATTTAGGGCAAAATCTGAATGCAAAAAAAGAGAAAGTTCTAGAAGGTTAACGAAGACAGAATCTTTGGAAAGAACTTTTATATGCAGCCAATACTGGCTAAGATTATGATAAATTTAAAGAAGTAAATGAGTTTTAACACAAAAAGCACACAGGTGAAAAGTTTTTGTTTCCTCTTTTTAGAAGTACAGAGTTTTCTTCAGCTATTAGACCCTCTCCCTAAGAAATTGCAAGCAAAACTTTTTCTTCATATTTTAAATTATCTGCCTGAAAATCCATGATTGTGCTTACCAAAATAATCCCTATGTTTATCAGTTTTCGATTACATAAGAAAACTGAGTCTTAATATTCAAGGTGTTAAATTTTGCTCACAACTATGTAACCTTCTGTATTTGCCTTGAATATTTTTAAAAATATTTTTTAAGTTTATTTTTACTTCTTTTGAGAGAGAAAGAGAGAGAACAAGCAGCTTAGGAGCAGAGAAAGAGGGAGACAGAATCCAAGCAGGCTCCCCACTGTCAGCGCAGAGCTTGACAACGTGGGGCTTGAGCTCGTGAACCATGACGTCATGACCTGAGCCAAAGTCGGACACTTAACTGACTGAGCCACCCAGGCACCCCTAGCAAAGCAGGTTTTAAGGAGTCAAATGCAATTTTTGTTGTACTTATGGAAATAGTCAGGCCAAGTTTTATGGGAAATGACTTATTTTGCAAACAAGTTAGTGTTAATTTCATTATCTTTGGTCAAAGAAGTGATTATAGAGAGAAAATATGTTTCAATAACACATCTTCGTACATTTTAGATTTTATTATTACTCATTATATACTGGATTAGGTCCTGATTTCTTCTAGTGTCTTCCACCACCAGGCTACAACATTCCAAACCGACATTCTGAGGTTTCTCCCACGTTTCTGACTTGGAATCCTTTGAGAACTAAAATTGCCCTTCTCCTGAGGTTCTGCTAAATGTAAACCACTTACCTAAATCTAGAGAAATCCACAAGAACTCAACCTACACAATCTTTGTGCCTATCGCTCAGCAGGCCAAGCAGAGATCACCAGAGACATTTGAACTACAAACCCAGGGGACCTGTCTGACTGCACAGCCTGCCCTCACTCTATCTGAGATGCTTCTAGTCCAACATCTAGAAGTCTGCTCCACTGGCTGCCCTCACAACTCGGAAACTAGCTTAACGTTTGATCCAGTCATGAACCATTGGGTTCCTCTTGTTTCCATAGAAAAGCCTCTTGTTTCTTACCTGATTACTTGGACCACAGGCCTAACATTGTGAATCCACCTGCATCACTGCCTTCTGGAATGAGTTTGCCTAAACTGACCTATCATCCGGATGAATAGACCAGTTCCGTTGGAAGAAACACGTAGCAGCTGAACTGTTAATGTGTGCAACTGCAGAGAAGCTTACATTTAAATTTGATCTGAGTAACCCATCTCTCTGGCAGGACTGACATTTGTGCACCAAACATTTACTGGTTCCTTCCCTTTGCAATCTCAGTCCCCTACCCCCTTCTGCTTAATTCGGGATGACATTTGTATCTCTTTTGCCTGACTGCCACGTCTGTGTGGACTCCTTGCACATATGCTATTAGATTTGATTTTCTCTTGTTAATGTGTCTCATGTCAGTTTGAGTCTTAGTCCAGCCAGAAGGACCTTGAGGGGGACAGGGATTCTTGCTCCCCTTCCCTCCTGGGGCTGGCCCGCCACGCCCTCTCCCACTCCTTTGGCAAAGCCCTGGGCTGCTCCACTTCCAAGCCCCCCACCCCTGCAAGGCCTTCTGAGGGTGCAGGTGGCAGGGAGAAGACCCCATGGTCTTTGTCTACGGAAGACTAGAGTGGTGGAGGCAGGTGGAGAGGGATCCCTGGGCTCAGGGACCATGTGTTGGGACAGATTGACTTTAGGGGTAAAGATGACAAGAAATGGCATTTGGAGCACATCTGAGCTGCTAACAGGGTGGACAGCTGTACAAAGGGGCCAATACCACTGAAGTGGAGAACTAGGCTGGGAGATGGGGGGGAGGGCAGGAAGTAGGTGTGCACAGAATGGATGTGGTGCTACAGAGTGGCAGGGGCAGGGACCCTCCCTGGAAAGAAGGTCTTCAGAGTCAGACTCCAGGGGATGCCGAGTTGAGGGGCTAGAGCAAGGGAGGGGACACCTCATCGGGTCAGCTATACGCTCCCAACCGACGGCACTGCTCTGTAACTACTTAACGAAATAAGGAAGTAACTGAAGAAAAAATTGAAGGGAAGTAGATGAGAGAAACTATAAAAGAATAATTTAGAAGAAGAGAAGGTAGGTTGCATCTGTGCTCAGTTCAAGTTTCTGGAAGGCAGCTGGCATTTGCTGAGCACCAGGGAGACAAGCCAGGCAAGCAGGACATGTGGCTGCTCCCGGTTCTGTTCCTTCTCGTCGTCCAAGGTGAGTGGGGCAGGGGCTTCAGGACCAAGTACCTGGAGGACCTGGGGGAGACTTAGACAGGGGCTTTCCTGGAGAAAATGGCAGGGCCTTTCATTCATCAAGATACTTTTTCATTGAAAAGATGAGAAAAAAATTTTTTTGAAATCTAACTTCTTTTTTTAACATTTATTTATTTTTGAGAAAGAGACAGAGAGAGACAGGGCATGAGCAGGGGAGGAAAAGAGAGAGAGGGAGACACAGAATCCAAAGCAGGCTCCAGGCTCTGAGCTGTCAGCACAAAGCCCCACATGGGGCTCTAACCCACGAACTGCGAGATCATGACCTGAGTCGAAGTCGGATGCTTAACCGACTGAGCCACCCAGGTGCCCCTGAAAAATTTGTTTTAAGTTTTGTTACCTGAGAGGTACTAAGTTAGGTGTTGGGGAATGAAAAGAAAAATAAATAACATAAATGGTGTCTGTTTCTAGGGCACTGTTTGTCAACCCTGGCAGATAGATTGATAGATGTTAGATGGAAGGATGGATGGATGGAAGGAAGGAAGGAAGGAAGCACGGATGGATGGACGCATGGATGGATAGATGACAGATACATACATGCACTCATATATGCACATATACATAAATAATTGCTGAGGAACTTTTAAGGAGCACAGATGATCAGGTTCCAGCTGAGACCCACTTAGTAAAGGTGGGATTCAGACATCAGGATCATTTAAAAGCCTAAACAACTGGTCTTTAACTTGTAGCTCGAGCTGGGAACCTCTCTCCTGAAGAACTCAGACTACAGCTCGGAAGACAGGCAGCAAAACCAGGGTGTGACAGGCTCTCTGGAGAGTTCCTCAACCCCACACATCAGCCTGCCTGAGTCCCGGCTCTGGATGATCCAAAGACAAGACTGTTGGCCAGTGTCATTAGCTCAACAGGCAAGACACTCTGAGTGTGTCACCGGGGAGGGAAGATCAGAGATGAGAAGGTGACTATTTGTGGGCTGGATGTCAAATCCTTGGATGCAGCTGATGCTTGATGCTCAGAGAAGACAGTAGCTAGTGCAGGACCATTTGGCTGTCCCAGCTCTGTTCCTTCTCATCCTCCAGAACCACAGGGCTTGGAGTAGGATGCAGAGAGTGACTCTTCTAGGCAGGAGGTTATCATGAGAAATAAAATGACCCCATTTACTCATCCACTGATGTTATAGAAACATGGAAGTACAAGGTATGTAGGTAAAAAACAAGCAATCACCTGTGCGAGTGAGTGTGTTTGGTGTGTGTGTGTGTGTGTGTGTGTGTGTGTGTGTGTATATGTGTGTGTGTGTGTGTGTGTGTGTGTTTAGTTCATGTCATTTTGGAGGCTGAGGGTTTATAGGTGTGTGGGGGCTAGAGTGTCAGGGGCATGGATGGGGAGGGGGCCACGCTGTCTCACCAGCTCTGGGATTCATAAATACACCCGTGGCTGCAGTGTGTGCTCTGAGCTACCTGGAAGAGGTGCTGCTTGAGGGAGGGCAGGGGACGGTGGTCAGTAGGATGGCAAGTGAGTGGAAGCCGCTATATTGGGCAGTTAGGAGACCCAAGGAGGATGCCCAAGAGGGGTGACAGCAAAAGAAATTCTGCGGGAGATGAATGGACAGGAGGGATGTGGTGATTAGACAGAGGGCAAAGGTTCCTGGCTGGTATTCAGGGCAGGGCCAGAAGCTGCAGCAGCCCCTGGGTCAACTCTGGGCCAAGGGAGGACGAGGTGCATGTTGGTTTCTGTTTTCCAGGCCACTTCACCTGCTTGGAGAGAATGGTGAGAGGCAGAGAGGGGGGCACTCTGACCACATCCTGTGAGTATAGCCCAGGATGGGAATCCTACAGGAAGTGGTTGTGTCGCGGGAAGAATTGGAATTCCTGCAAAATCCTTGTTAAGACCACTGGGTCAGAGAAACTGGTGAAGAAGGGCAGAGCGTCCATCCAGGAAAATCGTAGCCGACGCATATTCACCGTGACCTTGGAGGATCTCCGTCGGGAAGACGCAGACACCTACTGGTGTGGGATTGAGCGAACCGGCAATGACCTGGGGTACAAATTTTCTGTGGTTGTTGACCCAAGTAAGTACTACCCCTCCTGTGCTCTGGAGCCCTGGGGCCCACCCCCAGAGGAGTCAGGACTGTTTCTCTGACTTTCCAGGTAGATGGAGAGGAGTCTCAAAACTCTCCTGAGGCTATACGTGTGTGTGTGTGTGTGTGTGTGTGTGTGCTTATGTGAGCGTGTGTGTGCATATGCAAGGGTGTATGGGGGGCGCCAAGAGTCTGAGAAAGACTGGAAGAAAAGGTGAGCCCCCACAACTCCACATGTCTCCATCTGCTCTCCCCAGAGGGGGCAGAGAAGGACAGACTTGGCCAGGATGAGCTTGTCCAGGGAAGACAGCTCCTCTTTTCCTGGTCACATCCCATCCTGCATGGGACATCATCAGGCATACAGAGAGGAGTGGGGAGCCAGAAAGACATGATCCTGAAGGTCTTAACTACAGGACAGGAGATCTTCTCCCTGTGCCCTCTTTTCCCCCCTCCCCCTTCTGGCAACGTCAGCACAAAGGAGTAAGCACGGGACTGTGCACCCAGTTCTGGGAGAAGGGAAGGTAGGTTCCACCATGGTGCGGGCACCCTCTCTTCTGGCTGCTTCTATCCTTGGAGGGGACCCTGGGCTCCCCTGCAGCTGCCCCAGAAGCACTATGGCCTCCCTAGAGACAGGCCTGGAAGGAGAGTCAGGCTATAGCCCCCGCCCTACTGCTCCACCTCTGGACCCCTGAATCTTGTCTCCAACACACAAACATACAGACACTAGGTAGGTAATGCATCTGGTACTCAACACTCCATTTCTAAAGAGACAAAAGTCTCTTAAAACTTAGCATATGCACATATGGTATGCGAAAGTATGGAGTGTGGAGGTATGCTTGTGTAGAATGTTCCAGAAATTAACTGAAAAAGACAAAAGTAGGGAGATGTGTGCATGAGTGGAGGAGGAGTTGGTGCCAGAGAATTGGAGTCTGGACCCTTGACCCAGATGACCTTCCCTGGGCAGGCCTGGAGAAGTAAGAAAGCAAGCCCTGGGGAGGCAGGAAGGACCGCAGGGGGAAGCAGGGGCTGCGGGCACTCGGCAGTCCCAGGAGACAGGGGACCCTGGGCCTGCCAGCTCATGGGTCACATCGCTTCAGGGCAGCTGGCACAGAGCCTGCTTCAGGCCAGGCTGAGACTCAGAAAGGAGCCTGCCTGGCTGATTTAAGGCTCCAGGGATTGGGAACATGGTTCTGACATGCTCAGCTGTACCCAGCAGGACACTGAGATGAAACTGAATGGGAATTGCCCACATAACCAGCAACCCCAATATCTCACATGGTGGTAAACTGGTGATTCTCTGCAAATCAGTAATCGTTTGTTTGGAATAATGCCAAAAAGATGCAAGAGAAAACCAACGTGGCTGAGCAGTGGCACTAAGACAGAAAGGTTCTGCACCCCTGGGGGTGGGGTGTGGAGACCATGGGAGCTACCTGTGACACTCACAACCATGCTCTTCTCTGTGTGTTTAGCCCCTGATCCAACAGACTCTCCCAAGCCTGTAGCGAGAACAACGCTGCCCAGTTGGATTTCCTCTCGTCCATTTCCCCAGGGCATCAACAGCAGCCAGCCCATGGATTTGAATAGCCCGCTAACCAGGTGAGCAGAGCTGGACCCACAGACCTTTCCCACTGTTGCCTTGGGACAGCTCTCCTCAGGACACTCTCACAGGGACCCCCATTGGCCCCTCTGATGTTTCCTCTGCTGGGGAGAAACAGCGAGGTCTGTGCTGGGTCCCCTCTTTGTTCCTCTGAGTCCTTAAAGATCTCCCCTTCCCCACGAGAAACTTAAGCTAAGTTGTTCAGCTGGGCTGCAGGAGAGAAGCTTCTGGTCTCCTTCTGACCTGCCTCCCAACCCCCAAGCAGCCAAAACAGGTGCAGGTGCTTTCAGCCTCAAGTCGCCAGAAGGGAAGGGCTCTGGATTAGCTCCCTGTGGCTGCTGGAGCAAATCACCACCACCCTGGTGGCTGAAGGCAAAACGATGTTATGATCTTAAAGTTCTGGAGACAGGGTCTGGGATGAGGCTCACTGGGCTAAACTCAAGGTGCTGGCAGGGCTGGCTCTTCCTGGAGGCTCTAAGGGAGAAGTGCTTCCTTGTCTTTTCCAGCTTCTGGAGGATGCTGCACGCCTGGCTCATGGTCCCTCCATCTGCACAGCCAGCAGGGGTGGTCAATTCTTTCTCACCCTCATTACTCTGACACTGGCTCTCCCGTGTGCTTTCATTTATAAAGACACTGGTGATTCTATAGGATCCACCCAGATATCCCAGGATCACCTCCCCATCTCAAGGTCAGCTGCTGGCAAACTTAAATCCATCTGTATCATTAATTCCCCCATGCCATGTAACATAACACATTCACAGGTCTGAGGATTAGGACATTTTTTGGGGGGGGGGCATTATTCTGCCCACAGACAGTCAAGCAGGTACCTGTTCCATGGATCCAGCCCTCCCCTCCCCAACTGCTAGGGAAATGCTGGGAAGGAATGGGAAGCTGACATTTCTGCTTTCTCACATTCCCAACATGTCAATCGACAGGCTGGGCCATCAGTCTGAAACCCACCCCCTCCACAGGCATCCAAAGAACAATCAATTAACTCTTTCTTCAAAGGGCAAACACCCTGCCCCAGTTTCACCCCATCCGAGTTCAGGGTGAAGGTGCGTTTCCTCCCAGAAGCCCCCTTCACCGCCTCCCTTCTGGTACAGTCTCTCTTCCTTCTGTTCTCAAGGATCCTACTCCTTGGAGCTGCCCTGCTGGACTGTGTGTTCATTTATGTGTGCAGCCAGGCACTTGGTTCATGCTTCACGATCGGCCTCTGTCCTGCTCGTGACTATTTAAAGACCAGTTTTTCTGTGGAGTCAGGAGAGGAGGATGTGAAACTTTTAGGGGACTGAGGGGCACAGGAGGAAGCCTGCAGGTGGAGAGATGGGGCGGCAGCTCCACAGGAAGTGGGGCTTGGGAAAAGAGCACAGTGGGTTCAAGGATAATTTAGGAAGTACAAAGCATCGTGTCTTCTCTCCCAAGAGAACCCCCTGTGAAATGAACATGACAAATCTTGCTCAAGGCAGGTAGAAGGAGAGAACAAGGCCAGCCTGCAGGGGGTCCTGGCACTGCTTGTAGGGGAGGGGATGAGGCAGAGGTTGAGGGGGACAGATTCTGGATACTGATGGGGGACTACCAGGGGGACATATGTGAGCAAGGGCCCAATGGTGCATAGACCACGTGTCCACGTACAGGGTGCATGTGATAGTGCACCTGCTGTGCTCTACCACGTGGGGGTCAGAGTGGGGAGAGATCCCTCCCAGGAGAAGCCAGAAGGTTAACAGTTAGGTTATATGGGTGGGGTATAGGTGAAAGTGGAGAGGTAAGGCCTAGGGCAGCCCCTGAAGAAGAGAGGTTCACTCCTGTCACCATATTCTCTGCTCAGGGCCCTGCTACACAATCTTCATTTTGTGCTCTTTTTTTTTTTTTTTTTAATTTTTTAATGTTTATTTTTGAGAGAGAGAGAGAGGCAGAGCATGAGTGGGGAGGGGCAAAAAGAGAGGGAGACACAGAACCCAAAGCAAACTCCAGCCTCTGAGCTGTCAGCACGGACCCTGATACAGGGCTCAAACCCACAGACTGTGAGATCATGACCTGAGCCGAAGTCGGATACTTAACCAACTGAGCCACCAAGGTGCTCCTTCACTTTGTGCTCTTGAATTTGGTGAAGTTTCCCCTGCTTGGAGACCTGCTGTTACTATGATGTGGTTGAGCAGGAGTCAGGGGGACTCAGGGGGAGATAAGTCACCCTGTGCAGGAGAACCACAGCTTTCGCCCCATGGACATCCCTACACCCTCTGGGATCTGATCAGGGAACGGACAGTGATTGCAGTTCCAAGAGAGATGAGGGTTCCTGTTAGGTGAGAACTCCTCTTGTCCTTAGGAATAAACTCTATTTCCCTCACTGCCCTGCACAGATCAGCGACCCTGGCCTTCAATGTAGCAGCAGAGAATCCTCCTGTGTGGATCCTCCTGGTACCTCCTCTTCTTGCCACCCTTGAGTGGCTCTGCCAAGGATAAATAACTATTACATCGTTCAGGACTCTGGCCAATGATGGGTTTTCCAATTCCAGACCAACAAGTAAGCATAAAACCTCAATTAAACCAAAAAGCTTGAGATTGTGTCCACGTGGACAAATACCCCTGATGGGCCAGCTGCACAGAGGTCTGCCAATTCCACCTTCTGCTGCATCCGTACCTCCCAGAGAAAGAATTGCCTGAGCGTAAAAGATTGAAGGCAGGGTTGGACCATCACCCAACCCACATCTCATCTGTTTGCACTATATATTTCCTATTAAAATCTATGGCTTGCTGCGCTCTTTTGAGTTTTTTTTTTTGTTGTTGGGAAATGATTTCAATGTTTTATATGTGAGAGGATGACCCTTTCATTCTAGGCAGTGTGAATTTAGATTACTCTAAATCCAATGTAGATTTAGATTGTTTCCAGCAACAGGGAGGTGGGAGATTAAAAAGTGAGAGGGCTGAATAAGCCCTTTTATCCCCTCAAAGAGGTCCCAACGTGGTTCCTTGTATGCAGATGCAAAATTTCACTGATGGCCAAGAGAGGTAAAGAAAAGTATAGGGATCTATGTCAGGAAATTATTTTCTGTAATTTTAAAAAGTGTATTGTGGTATATGTACACCTCAAACTTTACAAAGTCTTCACATGCTAAGTACACAGTCTAATCAGCTTTTTTAAAGCATGGAATACCTGGGTTACTGTCATCTCAAACGAGATCTTAATAGGGGTATGGATGTATGACTATAAATTTGACAAAACTCGTTGAAGTTTCTCTTTTTCCCTCTGTAAGTAATAAGTGTTTTGTGGGGAAGGGCTTTGTAACCATGTAAATACTCACCTGTCCCTTTATCTACATCAGTGGCCTCTGGGCCCAGGGGACTCGCCCAATGATCACAAGAAACAGTTCATTTCTGTCTCTTCATTTGTCCCTTGGCCCCACTGGTCTTTAGGTGCATGGGATCCAGGAGCCATTTGGACTTTTCCATATAGAGGGGACAGTCTAAGAGGCTCAGATCTGTCCCCATCACAGCTGTGATGCTGTCCATCCTCCAGGCACCTCAGACTCACCATCACCCACTCCTGGGTTTGGCCTGACCCTTGGCCTTTCCACCTCCCCACCCGCCCCTGTCACTTACCCCTCCCCCAAGCTGAGTAATGGCAAGCCCAGAATGTGCAGCTCTTTGTGTGTAACTTCGTCTACCTCACTCATCAAAAACAACACAAGCTTTTTTCTTTGATAATTTTCGAAGGTATACATGTTTCCTCTCAATAGGGGTGCAGGGGTTTTTGGGTTTTCTCTTTTCTACTTACATTCTTCCTGGGCTCTGTCTACTCTTTTTTTGTATGTATCCATATTTAATAATGAACCATTTTTATTGGAACTATAATACCATGTTGCCCCCAAATTATATGTCGAAGTCCTAATCAGGGAAGATATCAAGGGCCCACCAGTTGAGAAGTCTTTCCAAGTGTCTAGAGTAATGGCAGAGGAGATTTTAGAGGCTACTTACTTACCTGGATTCCTACAGATCAGAGAATGCTAAGATGAAATGTTTAGACTAGCATGGTGTCTGTGCCCATTCTTTATAAGGTAGTCTCATATGGAATAGGAACCATATGTAAAGTGGGTACCCCAAAACATAACTGTTTACTAGACAGAAGCAACCTTGCACATCCTGGGAGGTATAGAAACTACACCAGACTTGGGATCAAAGGCTTTGTTTCCAGTTCTGGCTCAGGTGCCACTGGTTCTGTGTCTTCTGTCTGGCCTCAGTTTCCTCATGGGTAAAGTGAAGTGTTTAATGATCCATATGGTTTCTTGAGCCCCATTTGTCTAGAATCAGGGAGATACTCAGAGGACTTGTGTGTCTGCCTCACATGCAATGGTTGTCAGTGAAAGTTTTGAAACAATGTAAATCACCAGTTCCTCATCAAATTTCAATTTAGTCCTTTATATGCTTATACCAATATACGCTAAAATGGCTTTTATTTTGCTCCGAGGGTTTACACTCCATTACTACCATTATGTGTTTTGATGTTCAAATTGTCCCAGATTTGGCCAGTGGGAGCCCCTTCGAGCGGCTTCCTGTCCTTTTGATGTGTCTCTCTGGCCCTTGACCTCTTCCTCTTTTGCGACACAAGATGTCCAAGGCTCAACTTGTCAGTTCTGTGTCCCAGCCCTGGAATCAGCCACTTCTCAAAGAACTCTACTTCCTTTTAGTGGAGAATGATTTTCGAGAAGCCAAAGGCCCAGGAGCTGGGTGCTCTCTAGTTATTAGGATGTCCCTTTTCCTAGGTCCTCTGCAGATACACCTACATATACAGGTAACTGATGGAAACATACTCCCTGTTGTGTTCACATCTATGGGCTTTCAGGGACAGCCTGAAACTATCAGTTCCCTGCAATGCTCCCACTTCCCAGTCAGAAGCACAGGGCTCATTCTAGTTTTCTGGTTTTCTCTATTTGTGACTCCTCTCGCACTGTGAGAAACTTGACTTCTGGAAGCTTCCGTATATTTATTTATGGGTCAATACCACTACGTGTAACCAATCTCCCTTGGAAGGTGCATCAACACCCATGCCCAGCTCTTAGGCATTTCCTCTTGTGAAGTATGCTTCTTATTTGATTTGAACTTCTTTTCTTTTCTTTTCACCCATAAGCTTTTGAAGGTGCTACTCCCTCTACAAATAAAAGTTGATATTTGCCAAAGTCTAGTGTAAGGAGGGAGGCGGCTGGGAGGGTCTGCGAGCTGGAGCAGGTGGCAGCCTGGAACCTCTCTCTTTCGAAGAGGGCACGTGTCCTATTGGTTCTCAGCTCACCCACCACCACCAACCTGGTAGCTCTCTGCTTGGCAGCCTTTTGCCACTCCTTCTCCCCTCTCATCCACTCCCATCTGCTACAGCATTCTCCACTGCCTGGGGGCCCAGGTCATATGCATCAATATGCCAAGTCTGCCATTCAGAGCATAAAGATAAAGAATTGACCACATCCAATGGTGGGGATGTGGGGTGGTCGTTTATTAACACATTGAAAGAAGGGTAGAAATTTATAATCTTTTTGGTAATATGCACCAAATTGGAAAATGTACTGACCAGTAACACAGCTATTTTTTTAAATTGGAATGTACTTTACAAGTATATCCATAAATGTGTATCAAGTCATACATGCAAGGCGATTCATTACAGAGTTGCATGTAGTTGCAAAAAAAAAAAAAAAACCAAAAACAAAAACAAAAACAAAAACAAAAACAAAAACCCAAAACAACGGAAATGTCCAACACAAGCAAAAACAAGTCATGATACATAAATATCATGGAATACTATGAAGCCATTAAAAACAAAAATCTATAGATATTGTTATAGAATGATTTTTAAAATACATTAAGTGAGAGAACAATATATGCTATTTTTTGGTGACGAGAGGAAAGATATACACACATATATATACTTCGGATGCATAGAGTTTTTTCAGTGGACACACACACATGCTCTTTATCTCTTACACACTCAGAGACACACACACACAGACACACACGCTGGTTACAGTCCTTACCTTTGGGTAGGGTTGTACTATAGAAGACAGAACATACTTTTCTACTTCACATTTTGTGTATTTTTAAAATTTCTCTTTCTAAAAATCCACATTAAATATAAAAATGGGCATATCTGCCCAATTTTTCACTAGCTCCCTCTTGCTGAGGAGATGCCAATGGTGCATGAGGGAAGAGTACTTCCCTGGGTCAATGGTCACCTGGACCCATGGTCATCTCCAACTCTCCTAATCCCACACCAGGCTGTGTCTGCATTGACTTGCCTGAGTTCCTCCATGTGTATTTAGAAGCCAGAGCTGGTTCACTGAATTAAGAAGATACAGATCACGACCTGCTGCATGAGGAGGCACAACCACCCACGTGGGTGGGCAGGTAGGTAGCTCCCTCCATAGCCACACTCCCACTTTAGGGACATGAACCACCCAGGGACAGGGACATTTTAATGAAAGGCGCAGTTTCAATACACCCACATGATGGAAGCAGAGTCACAACATTTATTGTTTACAGATCCAGGGGAGAGCCTGGGGAAGGGCAGTCCCCCATCCTGGACCACGAACAAGCAGGAGACTGAGAGCCCCTGTGACTTACAAGGGGGTCGGGGAAGAGGTCACTGATTTTTCACAGAATCAAATCCAAGAGGTTAATTTAAAAGGTGCCCCAGAAAAAGCAAAGAAGGAACTTATGGAAGAATTCTAAGCTTGGGTCCTTATCTAAATTTCCAGATTTCAGGAGTGAACAGGGATGTCATTTTGTAAAACGCCTGGGAGCAACTCAGAAAAACACCAGCTCATTTTTTTCAAAAGTTGTTTTACTTCCCCCATATGAGCATGGAGAATGTGCACTTTTTCTGATTGATGGACACATGGTTCTTCTTCAACTCTGATCCAGTGGTTTGAACAACGATGTTGCAGCTACTCAAATCAGCATCTTGACACCAGGACCTCACATAGGTCTCCCACTCTGGGCCATAGTGACATTGCATGGTCACTTGCAGAGGAAAGGAGAAGGAAGAAAATATATGAAGAAAAGAAAAACATTAATTTGAAGTAGGAAGGAAATATAAAACAGAGAAGACCAAAAAGCCAACAATTGCTTTTTTTTACAAAAACAAAACCTAGAAAGATATTCATGATAAAAGGAGAGATCTGAATAATTGATACCAGGGATGAAAAAGGGTATTCACACAATATCCTGTGCATAAATAAGAAGGTAAGATAATTAGGGTACAGGATAATAAAAGGATATCTAACCACGTTTAAGCCAATAAATTTGAAACTCAGGGCGAAATAAAAAATCTCTAGCAAAAATTATGTAATGTGCTAAAATAGGAACAAAGAGAAATAGAAAACCTGAATCATCTTACAACTATTTAAATGAATCATATTCATTATTAAAAAACTCTCCAACAGGCACCTGGCTTACTCAGTCCTTAGAAAATGCTACTCTTGATCTCAGCATCAGGAATTCAAGCCTCCTGCTGGGTGTAGAGCTTACATACAAATAAGTAAAACACCTCTCCAAAGGGAAACTCCAGACACATAGAGCTTGAATGGAGATTTCCACTGAACATTTAAGGAAGAAATAATGTCTATCTTACACAAAAAATTCCAGGACATAGGAAAAGAGGAGGTAATCCCAAATCCATTTATGAATCTAGCATAATCTTGATTTCAAAACCTTACAAGGACAGTGCAATAAGAAATATTATAGGCAAATCCACTCATGAACATAAATGCAAAAGTCTGCAACCAAAAATCAGCAAGCTGAATCCAGGGATATATAAGCAAGATAATACATCATCACCAAGTTGGGTTTATCCCAAGAATGCAAAATTGTTTGAACATGAGAATATTAATAAGTATAATATGCCACATTAACAGACTAAAGGAGAAAAATCATATGATCATCTCATAGATACAGACAAAAAGTATTTGATAGATTTAAACAGCGCTTTGACTATGGAGGCCATTCTGGACCTCAGAAATCAACTACACCACCACAACTATGCTGGGAGCCCTTTCCCTCTGACACTGGATATGGAGCAGAGGGTGGGAATAGCCACCATGAAGTCCCAGCCCCAAACTCCAGAAAGAGCAGGAACACAGGGCACCAGAGGTCCAGGAAAGCATTGGCAGGAATTGGAGTCTCTGGGTCCCATGGAAGGAGGTCCCTTTGGCCTATGGGCTGAAACTGGGACCATCACCTTGATCTCTGTGGGCAATAGATTCAGACACTGCATTGTGCAGAGAAACACATGCCCAAAAAGGCTTGATCCAGTCCTGGAGGAGGTACTGGGAGCCATGAGAGCATCTAAGAGAAGCCCCAAGGGATCAGTCAGGTTCTAGGAGAACTCAGGACTCAACCACCCTGTGTGACAGTTCACTCTGAGTGACACTGAAGTCACTGGAGAGGAGCCTCAGGGCCCAGGACAGAGCAGGCTCTAAAGACACACAGCCACACTTACACATACTCTTACCTGGGTCAATGGTCACTTTGACTTTGACCCCAAGGTCAGTTCCAGATTTCTCAATCCCACACCAATAGGTGTCTGCATCGTTCCACCTGAGCTCCTCCATGGTCACGGTGAACGTGTGCATTTTCTGATTGTCCTGGATGGACACTTGGTTACCCTTTGCCTTCTCCCCTGATCCATTGGTTTTCACAAGGATACGGCATTTCTCCCAATTAGCTCCTCGACACCACCACTTCTTGTAGGTCTCCCACCCGGGTTCATAGCGACACTGCACGGTCAGCGAGCCCCGCACGGGGCCACTCACTGCATTTGACACTGCCATGAGGGGATATGAGCCTGAAAAACACAAGTCCACGTGCCTGTCACCACCACACCCCATTGCCTGAGGAAGAGCCACAGCCTCCTGTATCACAAATGATTCCAATAAACCCAAGTACCTGATGAGTTGAATAACAGTCAAAGAAGGAATAGACGTTCCACAAGACAGACCTTTGTCCTTCAAAACTCCAGTGGGTCAAATCCACCCCAGAAATCACCTAAGAGCGCAACTACAGATCTCAAAGAATCAAAAACACCCATACTGAGCAATGGCAACATCCTATAACCCACTCCTCCCCCTCCCCGTGGCCAATGTCATCTGGAGAGCAAATGACCCAAGGAAAGGCAAGACCCCAGTACACTTTGGCCCACTGCTCTCATGCAAGATGTTGGCTCTGTGGTTTCAAATCTTTTCATTTTTCAAGAGTAACCAGGAATCTGGATTTTGTGTGGACCTCTCTATGTTAAAACACTGGTGGTCACTTAAAGTCCTCCTATAAGTGAAGTCACCTGATTTTAGTCTTCCTCTAATTTCACTTAGCATAATACCCTCTAGTTCCATCCACATAGTTGCAAATGGCAAGATTTCATTCTTTTTGATTGCCAAGTAATACTCCATTGTGTGTGTGTGTGTGTGTGTGTGTGTGTGTGTGTGTGTGTGTATGAAGGGAAACAAAAATAATATAAAAACAGGGAGGGAAACAAAAC
The DNA here is from genome assembly GCF_046562875.1 of Panthera onca. NCBI lineage: Eukaryota > Metazoa > Chordata > Mammalia > Carnivora > Felidae > Panthera > Panthera onca. The sequence goes on from NC_138352.1 coordinate 9,714,249, forward strand.
AGAAGAGACTCATAAATAGGGAGAACAAACTGTGGATTACTGAGGGGTTGTGAGAGGGGGGATGGGCTAAATGGGTAAGGGGCACTCAGGAATCTACTCCTGAAACATCATTGCACTATATGCTAACTAATTTGGATGTAAATTTTAAAAAATAAAAAATAAAATTTAAGAAAACACTGGTGGTCAGCACATAAATAGAGCAAAGGAATTTCTGTGTCTTTAAGTATTAAGAAATTATCTTCAAAACTATGTGACAAATTCACTATTGGGGCAAATTCTTTGATTCCTGGAAATTGTTTTCCCAAGAATATTGAATATTCAAGTTCTTTCATGGTTCTTGAGTTGGTTCTATTCTTTTGGTTTGTTTTTCCAAGAAAGTTACCTATTTCATGGAGTATGTATTAGCATCAAGTCCTGTAATTACAAGGTACTTTTCATGGGGCACCTGGGTGGCTCAGTTGGTTGAGTGTCTGAGTCTTGATTTCAGCCCAGGTTATGATCTCACAGTCATGGGACTGAGTCCTGCATCAGGCTCTGCACTAACAGAGGAGAGCCTGCTTGGGATTCTCATTCTCCTTCCCTGTCCCCTGCCCCTGATCATGCTCTCTCTCTCAAAATGAATAAATACTTAAAAAAAAAAAAGAAACAAAGTCCTTTCATAACCAAAATGTTCATATCTTGGGGCACCTGGGTGTCTCAGTCAGGCTTTGGTTTTTGCTCAGGTCATGATAAAACTGTTCCTGATATTGATCCCTATTCTGGGCTCTGTGCTGACAGAGCAGAGTCTGCTTGAGATTCTCTCCCACTCTCTGCCCCCCCCCCCCTTTCTGTCTGTCTGTCTCTCTCTGTCAAAATAAAGCAACTTTAAAAAATAATTCAAACGTTCGTATCTATTATAATTACACATTCTGACTACATGGCACTGCTTGATTTTTGTTGATTACACATGCTGCAAGATATCTTCCTTTCCGTTTCTCCTTCCCTCCTCTTTGTCTTTTGCACATTAACCCAGTTTGAGATTAGTTTGTAAATATTACTGTTTTTATTTCCTAAGTTGTTAATTTCTCATATATATAATTTGTTCCTCTTATTTCCTCAACATTACCATTGTGCTCTTTTTCCAGTTTGCTAAGTTAAAGACAGTGATAATTTTGTTTTTTTCTAAAATGAGAAAATATTGTTTAAGGCTAAGGATTTATTTTTTTCCAATTTAAAAATTGAAGTATAATTCACATATCATAAATTTTAAAGTGGTTTTCAGATATTCATGAAGTTGTGCAACATCACCTCTAATTCCAGAACATTTTTGTCACCTCAGAAAGAAATCCTACACCCAATCTCTCCTCACTTCCCTCTTGCCTGAAGCTTTTGAAATCACTAATCTACATTCTGTCTATAACTTTCTCCCTTCTGGATATTTCATATGAACAGAATCTTACAATTAATGGCCCTTTTTTCTAGCTTCATTCATTTAACATAATAATTGTTCAGGTTTATCCACCAAGTAGGGTATGTGGGCACTTCAGTCCTTGGTAGGGATTGGCCACATTTAGTTTCTCATTCATCAGTTGACGATATATGGGTTGTTTTCACCTTTTGGCCAAGTGAATAATATTGCTGTGAGCAGTTATGTCTTAGTCTTTGCACTGACTCATGAGAAGAGAAGCTGATACTGTGCTCACAGTCAGAAGCTCCAGAATGGGTTTGTTCAAGAGCCCATAAGAAGCTGCTACGATTCTGAGAAGTCTCTGAGAAACTCCCACCAATGATCTCAGTCTCCACCAACAGAGTGAGGGTTCCCAAGCGCTTGACAAGAAGTCACTCTGAATCTCCCACCCACCCATGGGCCCTTCAGCTGCCTCCAGAGTGTAAGGCTGCTTTCCCACCTCCCAAATCTCTGGCAAGTACTTCCATTGACAAACTCCAACCCACAGAAGGAAGGCGATTGGGGGAAACATGATTCCAGGATTTTGCTTAGTGAAGTGGAAGAAGGCTTAGATGGGTTGGTAGTGATGTCAATCTGACAACAGATGAGCTAGGCTTGCTTGCCCCTTGATCAATTCTGTCTCTATGTTGTCAAAGACTAATGTTTGTGTTGCCCCAGAATTCATATGTTGAAGTCCTAACCTCCCCTGTGATGTTGTTTAAAGATGATGCCTTTCTTTCTCTCTGTCTCTGTCTCTCTCTCTTTCTCTCCTTGCTTATGCACAAAAAGGAGGTCACCATGAGAATGTGGTGCCTGAAAACCAGAAGGAGAGCTTTTATCACAAACTGAATCAGCCCACACCTTGGTCTTTGACTCCCCAGCCTTCAGAATGTGAGAAAATAAATTTCTATAGTTTAAGCCACTCAGTCTGTGGTATGTTGCTATTATGACTAATACATATTTGTAACCCTTTTATCCCCACATGAACTTCCACATTAAGAACATAATAATATGCAAGTTTTCCCAAAATTGTCTGCCTGGAGATCTCCTTATCAGAGTTTTTCTCTTCCACACATATGATGATGAAATCAATGGATGAATAAATGAGGTTATTTTATTGCCCCTGATAACCTCCTTCCCAGAAGAAACACTATTTGCATCCAGCCCCAAACCCTGTGGTTCTTTCCAATGACAGGGAGCAGAGCTGGGGCAGCCAAATGGTCCGATGGTAGTTCCTATCCCTTCTGAGCATCAAGCACTAGCTACCTCCAAGGATGTAACATCCAGTCCACAAATAAACTCCTTCTAATCCCTGGTCTTCCTCCCCCAGTGACACCACTCAAAGTGTCTCAGTTGTTGCGCTGGAAGACAGGTCTTTGGATCATCCAGAGCAGAGACTCAGGCTGACTGATACGTGGGGATGAGCAACTCTCCAGAGATCCTGTAACACCCAGGTTTTGCTGGCGTCTTCCTACCTATACTCTAGCTCTTCAGAAGAGAGGTTCCCTGCTTGAGGGACAAATCAAGACCAATTGTGCATACTTTCAAATGATCCAGATGTCTGAACCCCACCTTGACTGAGTGGGTCTCAGCTGGAGGTTGGACTCCTTAAATATTCCTCAGGAATTCATGCATTTAACTACCATCTATCCATCGTCCATCCATCCATCCATCCATCCATCCATCCATTCATGTATCTGTCATCTGTCTATTGATTTATCTGCCGGGGACAACAAACAGTGCCCTAGAAAACAGGCATAGTTTGTGTTATTTATTTTTATTTTCCTTCCCCAACACCTAACTTAGTACCTGTCTGGTAACAAAGCTTTTAAAATAGTTTTTTAATGAATGAGTGTCTGGATCAATGAAAGGCTCTGTGATTTCCATGTGGGACAGATGCTGTCATCGTTCTGCCCCGATCCTTAAGGTGCTCAGTCCTGAAGGCCCCACGCTACTCACCTTGGACGATGGGAAGGAACAGAATCAGGAACAGCCACATGTCCTGCCTGCCTGGGTTGTCTCTCTGATGCTCAGCTAATGCCAGTTGCCCTCTGGGGACTTGAACTGAACTCAGAGGCAAAGTGCTTGCTTTTCTCTAAGTCATTTTTTTTTTAGTTTCTCTCACCTACTTCCCTTATTTTTTTTTTTCTTCACTGACTTCCTAATTTCATTCATTAGAAGAAAAGTAGTGCCGTCCTTTGGGAGCCTATGGCTGATGTTATCATGTGTCTTCAATGATTTGGGGAAGCAAAGCATCCCACTGGCCAGGGTGCTACTTGCAATTGTGTGTGGGGAGCCAGCTGCCAGCAAACCAGGTGACCCAATGCAGCAGGACAGGGACACAGAACCTCAGAGTCGGGTCCAAGGGAGGGATGGGCGCACATTGGGTTTGTACCTGAGGAAGAATCAGTGCTCAGGGCTCACACCCAGCCTCACTGCACATACAGCCCCATCCCGGACCCCCTTCCAGGCAGCCCATGTCAGTGCATACCAGACCACGTCTCCTACCCTGGGCCCTGGTGCAGCCCAGATCCTGAACCACTGCCCCTCCATCTCAGGCTTCTCGATGAGATCTTGAGTCCTTCTGAGGCAGAGGTGCCATGGGGAGATTATAAGGAAGGAGAAGTCGCCTTTTCCCGTCAGTCTCATTGTACCCTAGATGCTTCCTCTGTCAACCCTTGGCAGATTTCCCCTGGGTGTGGGCTGTTGGCCACTTCCCAGCTCTAAACTGCTTATGTTAATGATTCCTAAGTGACTTTCACACAGGTGTCCACTTTTCCTTCAGGTGTCCCCTCCTGACGGTCCCCTGTTCCCTTTCCCTCTCCTCTCTGAATCAATTCTTTTGTCTCCTTTTTCCATCTATGTTTACCATGTTTGTGAGTTTGGTTGTACTTTTTGAGGGTGGGTTTCTTGTGTTTTGTGCTTTTATTTGCTCTTCTAATCTTCAGATGAAATATTTAGTTTGGGAATCACATTATTTTGAAATCATTACTTATTTTGGGAGAGAGATAGATGCTTAACTAACTGAGCCATGCATAGGCCCAAGGAATTATATTATTATTTCAAAAGCTCCCAGTCTGTTCTCTCTTTGCAGATGTTTTAGAAAATTCTCCTCATTTGTGGTCATGTTTTGGTTTGGCTGGTCTTGTTTGGTCCTTCTCTTTCATATCACATGTTTGACTCAAATGTCTGATCATTGTTGGTTATCTGATTGTAACTGAGGTTGAGCCAAAACATAGCCTACTGGGGCTCTGAGCATGTGGGTGCAAAACACCATGTGAAATAGGTGTGTCGTATTGTGTCTAATTATTTACCCTTCCATCTTGTCTTGACCTACAGGCTATGCTTTCCCACAAGCCGCCGAGGAGTATTCTAAATACTACAGTGAAGAGGCTTAAAGGTGGCCTCCAGCATCCTCTTTAGTTCCCTTGGTTTCCACATATATTTTATTAAGTTAAAGAGCCTCCTGGGAGCTGGAAATGTTTCTCTCTTGATTTGGGAACTGGTTCCATGGAGTGTTTATTTCTGCAGATGTATTGAACTGTGCACTTCTGATGTGTGCACTTCCTATGTGTATTTTATACTCCAATAAAAAGGTTTTAAATTTTACCATGGAAATCTTTCCAAGCCATCACATATGTGCTTATCAACCCCTTAAATAGCAGCCTTAATGTTTCATTGTGTGACGGTAGCATAATTAACTATTCCTATATGGATGACAGTTGACCCTGTTTCTAGCTTTTTACTCTTGCAAACCTATGCTGCAGGCTTCTAGTTCAGGTAAGATGAAGTCAACACACTCCAAAGACCTCCCCACGCCGCCCCGACTACAGCTGAGAACTCAGGCAGAATACATGGAGCTGCTATCTGAGTATTTTGCAAACTGAACCCTAGTAAGAGATTGGGGAAGGAAACTGGACCAATCCAGCTGTGTGTTTTCTGGTTATGGTTCCTTCTATAGCCTCCCGCCTGAGTGTGAACCCTGTAGCCCACATCCTGAAAGTGCACTCTCAGCAGGGATCTTAAGTGCTCCAGAAGAGGGGGAAAGGGAAGCCCTAATGGGAGATGGGGTCAGATGCCCAGAGTGTTCTTGGTGTTTGTGTTTTCTTTCCCTCCCACCAGGTCCCCAGCAAGCCACAGCACAGAAGCTGCAACTCCATCTGAAGCCGCTGGGGGCCAACAGTTGGAACTCTGAAGGAGAAGAGTCCTCCCAGCCCAGAAGAGCTAGGGTCCCAAGACCTGGGGTTAGAAATACCAGTTCATCTTCTCCCTCTTTGTTCTCCTTCTGCTTGCACCTAAAAGCAAACCCAATGACAGGAAATACAAAGCAGATTGGGGAGAAAAAAGCGTCCGCTCTCCAAGCTTCCCAACCAAAGGACCAGGATGGGAAGGGGTGGAGGCTCTGAAAGCTGGGCGGGGAATTGGGGGATGGAGAAGAGGAAGCAGCTGAAAAAAGGGATCCTAGGCCTACCAGGCTCGCGCCCCAGCTGTGTGCGCTCCTGATCAGACGCTGGAGAAATACTCCACGTTGAGAACTTGGTAAAGACCTCCACTGGAGGGCGCCCAAGTGGCACATCTGAGGAGCACCTGCCAGGCTCCAGAGAACTCCACCACAGGACGCGGAACCGCAGTCCACAGAAGCCACATCACCACTTGAGGCCCTAGCCTCACCAGCTGGACTGCCTGCCAAGAATGAAACCAAAGTCAGAGTTAAAGACCTTTCCAGCGAGGTGATTACCATTGTTTTGCAGTTCGTGGTGGTTAGTTCCGTGAAATGATGCATGCGTTAAACACATAGAACCAAACACCATCACATAGTTGTACTTTATGTAAGCTTTGAGAAGTAGTAAAAACAACAAGAAAAAAGTTTGAAACAGTGCACTTTGTGTATATGTGGTTTATTTATCCCAATTACACCTCAATCAAACTTGAGAAAAAAGGGAGGGAGGGAAAAGTTTGAGGGGAGGCCAATATTCCTGACCACTATCCCTTCATAGTTCTCAGTTGTAGGCAGAAGCCCCAGGGTTTATTGGGACCCCACCCCAGGGTTTATTGGGACCCCACTCCCCACCCCAGGAGAAGGCGTGGCTATCACACACCAACACAAACAGAGGCAAAAGGGCTGTGGTCAGGCTGTCCCAAGATGGGCCACTTTGGCAAGAAGATTATCTTGAGCTAAAGGCAGTCAAGACCCTGTGGGCTCCAGAGAAACCTTTGACCCTCCCTTAATTATATACAAGAATCTCAATTGGAGGGTTTTTGCAGATAAGGGTTATTATGAGGGATAAATGTTATCTGAGTAACTCAACTGCATGGCAGGGCAAACGTTTGTTTACACACATTTACTGGTTTTCATCTCCCTGTGAGTTGCTTTTTTTCCCCTTTGAGTTCCCAGACCACTACCCCCTTTTCCTTAATTCAAATTGACATTTATACTCTTTATGCCTGACTGCCATGTCAGTGTGAGTTCTCCACATACATACTATTAAATTTTAATTTCTTCTGTTAATCTATCTCATATGAATTTGATTCTTAGTCCAGCTAGAAGGACCTTGAAGGACCCAGGAACTCTTTCTCCCTCAGAAGGGGATGGGACATTCTTGCTCCCCAACAGTTGGTGTAGTCAGCAGGACTAGCTGGACACCACTCACTGAGACTCTGCCACAGAGACAGACATGTCTAGGATATCTGAGAGATAGCCAGAAGAAGATAAAATTTCTCTCCATGTCAGCTTCCTGGAATGGCTATTTGCTGAGGCCAAGGAAACGAGTATGATGAGAGTCCCTATCTCTATTTCACCATTTTGATGAGCAGGAGACAATATTCGTGGACCTAGTTCCTTGGGCTTAGTGGCTTTGTGGTTCAACCAGTTCAATTTGGCTGAGTGTCCTTTCATTACTGATCCATTTCATCCCAGAAATGCTCTTTGTTTTCCTCTGTCTATATGATTTCTGATGTTTGTCATCTGTTGCTAAGGGACATCTTGGAAGCCAGAGCTTCAAAATTGGTGGACACAAGTCGAGCACTTAAAAGCTGTTTGAGCTCTTGTCACCTGAAGAGGATTCCCATGATAGGATGAGCTGGTCATGGAATGGGGTAGACTGACACTAGGTCACCCACCAGCCTCAAGAAACCTCCATGCGAGCAGGTACACTGTAAACAACACACAGTCCCCAGCCCCATGACACATCCCTCTTAGGTGTTATTGTGGCTCCAGGAGGCCCAAGGCTTAGATAAAGCTCTTAGATTTTCCCTTTTGCTTTGTTCTATGTCCTAAGGGTTTGGCTTTATGGCCAGTGAGAGTTTTTCCTTTTGGTCTCCACCATCTGGAGGGTGGACTTACTGGGGTACACCTTGGTGGTGAAATAGACTGGGAATCCAAGTCTCTTTCACTCTGTCATGTTGTGCCAGCTCTCCAGGGTATTTGTCCTGAGAGTTTCCAGACATTGGAAACCTTTGTATCTCAACCCTCATTGCTTGTCAGTGTTGGAAAGTATGATTCCAGAAGTACTGATATGATGTCACTCATTAGTGGGTCTGTGACCGGAGGTGTCTCACATTTCTGTGGGAGACTTAGAGACATCATTTCCACAATACCACCTTACCACCTGTGCACTTGCTTTCTTAGTCCAATGTCAGGAGTAAACTTTTGGATCATGGAAGCTGCATCTCCTCTGCCCTCTCTGGTCACCTCTTGTGACCTGAGTTAAGTCACAAAAAGTCTTACTGGTTTGAGTTGCTAGTGATATGATACCCATCAACGGCCAGAAGATGGATCCTTTAAATATTTTTAAATAGATATATTTCTTTTTTTTTTTTTTAATTTTTTTTTTTTAACGTTTATTTATTTTTGGGACAGAGAGAGACAGAGCATGAACGGGGGAGGGGCAGAGAGAGAGGGAGACACAGAATCGGAAGCAGGCTCCAGGCTCCGAGCCATCAGCCCAGAGCCCGACGCGGGGCTCGAACCCACGGACCGCGAGATCGTGACCTGAGCTGAAGTCGGACGCTTAACCGACTGAGCCACCCAGGCGCCCCTAAATAGATATATTTCATAAAGAGCTCTCAATTATCTTATTAGCATAAAGGCTAGGCTTAAGGACTCCCTTTGCAAAATGGAAGAAGGTCAAATTTAAGACAAAAATAAGTTTCCACATCCAGTGTAAATCCCCCTTTGTTTCTTCCTTTCTTTACGTTTCTTTGAGTTTTTCACTGACATTATATAGTTGTTTTGTAGTTGTATACGTTACTCAGTGTTCATCACATAAATGGACTCTTAAACTTCTTCCCCTGTTTCAACGAATCCCCACCAACCTCCGTCCGGGGAACCATCCCTTTGTTCTCTACAGGTGTGAGCCTATTTTCTGGTTTGTCTCCCTTTTTTGCAGTAGTTGTTCGTTTATTTTGTTTTGTCTTCTTAAACTCTGGCCATATATGCCTAGTTTAACCTCCCTTTGCCTACAAGATTTACAGAGATCACTCTGGCTTGATCCTAGGTCCAATGTATCCAGGATGCTCCTATAAATGCTAAAAGCAAGAATGTGAATTTAGCAAAAGCACCTGACACTGGCAATAAGGCTCGTTTTGCTCCCACCTTCCAGGACTCTGTAACCAGGTTCTGCCAGACTAAGGAATTCTTACACAATGTGTTTGCAGGTGTATCCTAGACCTCTCACCACCACAAAAAATTCATGTCCCCTGGACAGCAGCAGAGTTTTTAAATTATAAAGACCTTACCTCTAGTTTCAGAAGCTCTTGCCAAATTTAGAGATTTACAAAGATTATTTGACTACATATGCAACCTTCCCTTCACAGAGGAAACAAAAGACCAAAATTTCTTCTAAGCCCTCCTACAAATGACCAGTTGAAGGCCAATATTTAGGGGCTTATAGAAGCCAAACTTACATTTTGTATCTAGAAAAAAGGGTTTTTGTTAAAATGCTTTATATAGACTTTACAAAGGCATTAAACTATTGGTTTCCATTTTAGTTAAAAGTCTCCCTTATGTAAAGAAGCAATTTTTGTTTAAAAGATGGGGCAATAGTTGATATTCAGGCTATAATCCAGGTCTTCAGGAATTAGGAACAACGGTTCTTATTTTGCAAACCTCTACAAAACCAGAACCACAACTCCAGAGACCAGTAGAAGCCCACTTAGCTCTATTGATCTCCAAACCTTGCCTGTTCCTCTCAAAATGTTTGTGTAATATTAGAAAAGTTCAGGACATTGGAAGAAAATATTTCTGTTCTTTTAAAAAAGGTGAATTTTAAATAGCAATTACCCTGAAAACCTTAGAAAAAAATTGTTTATATTCTTCCGTGTCCCTTAAAACTAAATCTTACCACGTCTTTGAAATGTAAACACAGCCCACGATCTCCTGAGAATGAAGAACAAGAAAAAATAAAGACGGAAAGAGGGCTTTTTAAAATACAAACCATTGGCAGAACTCATGTGCCCAAACTCCCGCCCTCTGAGGACAGGCAGAGAAGATCCAAGGATTCCCCCCTGGAGAAAAGTGAGACCCTTCCTCTGTGCTTTTGTGATATAAATTCTCTACCCCCCATCTTCACTAAGACCTAAGGGCCTTTTTACAACATGTAAACTCTAGGGGAAAGCTTTTTGTTAAAACAAATAAATAAACAAAACAATAGAGGGAAGTATTTAAAAATTGGGCCTGTCATGTCCTCTCCACAAATGGTAGTACAAACAAAATTAAGATTTTGTTTGTGTCTTGTCTGTGTAGTGTGTGTGTGTGTGTGTGTGTGTGTGTGTGTGTGTGTGTTTGTGTCCATGTTGTACATGTGAGATATTTTCCCTATCTCTGGGCAGTACTGCTAAAACTAATTTGCAAAAGAGTTCTATTGAGTTAGTTTGAAGGCAAGTACTCGTAAGGACTGGACATTCTAAAACTCGGAAAGGTAAAAACTCACCCAAACGTGTTTCAGGTTCACACGATCTGGGAACATATTCAGTAGTAAAGCAAATTTCAGGTTGCTGGTTTACTTATAAGGGGTATGGCTGAAGAGTTACCAGCTTTAAATAGAAAACCTTTATTCTGCTTGCGTTTACTAAAAACCACATAAGGTCATGGTATCAACTGTTGCACTTGACCAGGAGAAAAATAAACCTTAGAATAATTGTTAATTTTACCTAATGCCTCATGAAGTTTTAGGGGTAGTCTGAGTATAATTAAAACAAGTTAAAAACAAGTAAATTAAATTGATGTAACTACGATAAAATAATAAGCAGAGATTTATCTGGTTTTGTCTTATTATAGAGACACTAAAGATATACTTGGGCCTGTTAATAAACAGATTTCATGCTTGTATTATGATGGTGTTATGAAAAAAGCACATATTTCTAAAAATTCCAAAATATATTTATTAATTTGCAAATATAAAGAATTCTGGTGTAACAGAGTTCAAAGTTGCTTACTTCTTAGTTTTTACTGAAAATTAGGGTTTCTAGCATTAAGAATTCTAATAAATTGCAATTAAGACTACTGGAAATAACAAGGGAAACTCCATATATGAAGAAAATAACACATTTGTTTTTGGTAAAAGAAAATATGAAGAATAAAAAGACATATTTGTTGAGGGAACAGAAATTAATTCTGTCCTAAAGTGAAACCATTTATTTCAAGAGGAAACATTTAAGACAAAAATTGAAGGTAAAAAAGAAAGTTCCGACAGTTTATGAAGAAAGAATATTTGGAAAGAGATGTTATGTGTGGCCAATCTGGCTAAGATTATGATAAATTCAAAGAAATAAATGAGTTTTAACATCAAAAGTGCACTGGTGCAAGTTTTTGTTTCATCTTTATAAAAAGTACAAAGTTGGCTTGAACTAATGGTCTGCTCTCCATAAGAAATTGTAAGCAAAACTTTATCTTTTTAAATTATCTGCCTGAAACCCATGATTCTGGCAACCAAAATAATTTCCTATATTTATCATATCTTGGATACCTAAGAAAACCGAGTGAGTCTGAATATCCAAGGAGTTACATTTTGCTCTCACAGCTATGTAACCTTCTATATTTGCCTTGGATATCTTCTATTGCCACGTTAGTTGAAAGGATAATTAAATACTGTTTCTTAATAATTTGTTATCCTATTCAAACATTCAAACCTTTTCAAATTTCTTGACATTTGAACATCTCAGAGATTTTGTGAGCAATTGAACTAATGAGGCTACTTGGTACACTTACTTACATGGGAAGCATTGCCAAATAAGTGATATGAAACCCTCTTAGATTATGTTTATATAGATATGTTATTAAGATACATGTTCTAAAAGTTATATGAAACTCCTACAAATCTGAGGTCCTGGTATGATATTATCTGGAAGTGTTGTGTGTCACAGATCCAGATTTCCATGTAGGCTGCAGTGGCAGGAGCTCCAAGCAGATCTCGAAGAATGCACATTTTTAAGTCTTTCCTTATTTACAGACAGTTGTATGTGTATTAGATGCCTTATTACACGAGCAAATGTGACCATTTTCAAGGAGATTCAGGGGAAAACTGTGAGTACAGGTTTCTAATACCTCAAGACCCTAAATCTGAACGAAGTAAAAATTTCCAGAACAAGTGGAAAAACTGGATTCAAGCAGAACCAAAATTAATAACGACTTGCAAAAGATCATTATACTCTTTATGGCTTTTTGTATGAAACATTAGTGCTTTTTTTTAAATGTTGTGTTTTTGAAGATTTAAGGAAACTTTGTCTCTTAAGCTGACTTACAATGATTTGATAAAATATACCTTTGTGAACAAATTCGAGTATTTATCTTTTCTCCTTACCTGAACCCTCGAGAATCAGAAACTCTCAGGGAGTATTTTCTTTTTTTCTGGAAACTGTTTATTTGCTTCAGTTCAATAAGTATCTGTTCTACCTATGACAGGACACAATGGGAAACACTGCTTTTATTACCACGCTGGGACTGGAAGGTCATATTTGGGGGAGACATGCAGAGGCTCAGGTGTGACCCGACAGCTTGAAGGAACTTAGGTTGATTTCATGGAGCCAATAAAGCCCCTTGGAAATACCAGACTGATAGCTTGCTTCCAGAGTTCCAAGCAGCCTTACCAGGTGAGTAAAGAAGGTCACTTCCTCACAGGTGCAGGAACCCCGGGATGTTTGGGGGACCTTGAGAAGAGAGGAATTCACCCAAATCTATACGTATTACAGGCAAAGTCTGATGGCAAGTAATTGGCTTGGCTCCTGGCCTCAAGAGGCTGTTAAAATTCATCTGGAGACTTTTTATGAAAACTTCTAGCAAAGCAGGTTGAAAGAGCCAAATGCAATTCTTGTTGTACTTATGGAAAAGTCAGGCCAAGTTTTATGGGAAATGACTTATTTTGCAAACAAATTAGTGTTAATTTCATTATCTTTGGTCAAAGAAGTGATTATAGAGAGAAAATATGTTTCAATAACACATCTTCGTACATTTTAGATTTTATTACTATTTATTATTACTATTTAGATTTATTACTATTTATATACTATTATAAAATGGATTAGGTCCTGATTTCTTCTAGTGTCTTCCACCACCAACTACAACATTCCAAATTGACATTCTGAGGTTTCTCCCACCTTTCTGACTTGGAATCCTTTGAGAACTAAAACTGCCCTTCTCCTGAAGTTCTGCTAAATGTAAACCACTTACCTAACCCTAGAGAAATCCACAAGAACTCATAACCTACACAATCTTTGTGCCTATCGCTCAGCAGGCCAAGCAGAGATCACCAGAGACATTTGAACTACAAACCCAGGGGACCTGTCTGACTGCACAGTCTGCCCTCACTCTATCTGAGATGCTTCGAGTCCAACATCTAGAAGTCTGCTCCACTGGCTGCCCTCACAACTCAGAAACTAGCTTAACATTTGATCCAGTCATGAACCATTGGGTTCCTCTTGTTTCCATAGAAAAGCCTCTTGTTTCTTACCTGATTACTTGGACCACAGGCCTAACGTTGTGAATCCACCCGCATCACTGCCTTCTGGAATGAGTTTGCCTAAACTGACCTATCATCCGGATGAATAGACCAGTTCCGTTGGAAGAAACACGTAGCAGCTGAACTGTTAATGTGTGCAACTGCAGAGAAGCTTACATTTAAATTTGATCTGAGTAACCCATCTCTCTGGCAGGACTGACATTTGTGCACCAAACATTTACTGGTTCCTTCCCTTTGCAATCTCAGTCCCCTACCCCCTTCTGCTTAATTCAGGATGACATTTGTATCTCTTTTGCCTGACTGCCACGTCTGTGTGGACTCCTTGCACGTATGCTATTAGATTTGATTTTCTCTTGTTAATGTGTCTCATGTCAGTTTGAGTCTTAGTCCAGCCAGAAGGACCTTGAGGGGGACAGGGATTCTTGCTCCCCTTCCCTCCTGGGGCTGGCCCGCCACGCCCTCTCCTACTCCTCTGGCAAAGCCCTGGACTGCTCCACCTCCAAGCCCCCCACCCCTGCAAGGCCTTTTGAGGGTGGCAGGTGGCAGGTGGCAGGGAGAAGACCCCATGGCCTTTGTCTACAGAAGACTAGAGTGGTGGAGGCAGGTGGAGAGGGAGCCTTGGGCCCAGGGACCAGGTGTTGAGACAGATTGACTTTAGGGATGAAGATGACAAGAAATGGCATTTGGAGCACATCTGAGCTGCTAACAAGGTGGACAGCTGTACAAGGCTCCAACAGCCATTAAAGTGGAGAACTGGGCTGGAAGATGGGGGGGGGGCAGGAAGTAGGTGCGCTCAGACTGGAAGTGGTGCTAGAGTGGGGGGTGGGGGGAACAAGCAGGGACCCTCCCCGGAAAGCAGATCATCAGAGTCAGACTCTAGGGGATGCTGAGTTGAGGGGCCAGAGCAAGGAGTGGGGCCACCTTATCACGTCAACCATAAGCTCCGAACCATTGCCGCTGCTTTGCACCAAATTAATGAAATTAAGAAGTAACTGAAGAAAAAATTGAGGGGAAGTAGATGAGAGAAACTATAAAAGAATAATTTAGAAGAAAGAGAAGGTAGGTTGCCTCTATTCTCAGTTCAGTCCCTGGAGGGAAGCTGGTATTTGCTGAGCACCAGGGAGACAAGCCAAGCAGGCAGGACATGTGGCTGCTCCCGGTTCTGTTCCTTCTCGTCGTTCAAGGTGAGTAAGGTGGGGGTTTCAGGACGGCACACCTGCAGGGCTGGGGCAGGACATGGACGGGTCTGTTTTGGGGAAAATGGCGGGGACTTCATTCAGCCAGATGCTTATTTATTTATTTATTTATTTAAAAACATTTGTTTTAAGTACTGTTACCTGATAAGTACTAAGTTAGGTGTTGGACAAGGAAATAGAATAAATAATACAAACAGTGTCTGTGTCTAGGACAGTTTATCAACCCTGGCAGAGAGAAGGATAGACAGATGATGGATGGATGGATGGTAGATGCATGGATAAATAGGTAGAGGGTACGGAGAGGCATACACACACACATATATACACTCATACATAAATGCATGAATTCCTGAGGAAGTTTTAAAGAGCACAGATACTCAGCCTCCAGCTAAGACCCATTCAGCCAAGGTGGGGTTCAGACATCTGGATGATTTAAAAGCCTGAACAACTGGTCTTAACTTGTAACTTGAGCCGGGAACCTCTCTTCTGAAGAGCTCAGACAACAGGGAGGAAGGCAGGCAGCAAAACCAGGGTGACAGGCTCTGTGGAGAGTTGCTCGTCCCCACACATTAGCCTGCCTGGGTCTCTGCTCTGGATGATCCAAAGACCAGATGCAATCCAATGTCCTAGACACAATACCCGAGATGGGGGCAAAGTGCCCTGGAGGCACCAGAGTGACCAAGTTGTTGCAGAACCAGGGAAACCAGAGAAGAGACACTGTTGGAGCTGAAACTTGAGGGATGAATTAAGGGTTTTTTTCCCTCAAACGGAGAATAAAGCACATTCCTGGTAGAGGGAACAACTTGTACAAAGGTATGGAAACACAGAAGAGCACGATGTGTAGGTAAAAATACAAGCAATCATGTGTCTGAGTGAGTGAGTGTGTTTGGTGTGTGTGTGTGTGTGTGTGTGTGTGTGTGTGTGTGTGTGTTTAGTTCATGTAAGTTTGGAGGCTGAGGGTTTGTAGGTGTGTGGGGGTTAGATTGTCAGGGGCTGGGATGAGGACGGACCATGCTGTCTCACCAGTCTGGGATTCAGAAATACACCTGTGGCTGCAGTGTGCCCTCTGTGCTGCCGGGAAAAGGTGCTGCTTGAGGGCAGGCAGGGGAGGGTGGTCAGTAGGATGAAGTGAGCAGAGGCCCCTGTATTGGGCAGTTAGGAGACCCAAGGAGGGTTCACAAGATGGGTGACAGCAAAAGAAATCCTGCGGGGGATGAAGGGACAGGTGGAATGTGGCGATTAGACAGAGGACAGAGGCTCCTGGTTGGTCTCAGTGCAGGGTCAGAAGCCCGAGTGGCACCTGGGTCAGCCCTGGGCTCAAGGATGCTGGGTTTCTGTTTTCTAGGCCACTTCTCCACCTGCCAGGAGAGTATGGTGAGAGGCACAGCAATTGGTACATTGACCATGTCCTGTGAGTATAGCCCAGGATGGGAATTCTACAAGAAATGGTTGTGTCGCGGGAAGAACTGGAGTTCCTGCAAAATCCTTATTAAAACCACCGGGTCAGAGCAACTGGTGAAGAAGGGCCGAGTGTCCATCCAGGACAATCACAGCCGACACATGTTCACTGTGACCTTGGAGGATCTCTGGTATGACGACGCAGACACCTACTGGTGTGGGATTGAGCAGACCGGCACTGACATAGGGTTCAAATTTTCCGTGATTGTCGACCCAGGTAGGCACCACTCTCCTGTGTTCTGGGCCCCTGGGACCCACCCCCAGAGGAGTCAGGACTGTTTCTCTGTCTTCCCCCGATGGATGGAGAGGAGTCTGGAATCTTGCCTGAGACCACACGTGTGCATGTGCTTGTGTGAGCGGGTATGTGCATGTGAGAGCATGGATGGGGGGCACTAAGATTCTGGAAAGGACTGGAAGAAAGAGTGAGCCCCCACAATGCCACATGAGTCCATCTGGTCTCCCCAGAGGGTTAGAGAAGGACACACTCGGTCAGGACAGGCTTGTCCAGGGGAGGCAGCTCCTTTTTTCCCGGTCATGTTCACCCTCAGCACATCCCAGCCTGTGTGGGGTAATGTCAGGCCTGCATGGAAGAGTGGGGTGCCATAAGGCCATGATCCTGATGGTCTCAGCTATAGGACAAGACACCCTCTCCCTGCCTCCTCCTTCTTCTTCCTCCCCCCCACCCTTGGCAACATTAGCACAAAGGAGCAGGTGAGGGACTATGAACCCATTTTTAGGAGAAGGAAAGACAGACTCCACTGTGGTGCAGGCACCTTCTCTTCCGGCTGCCTCTATCCTTGGAGGGGACCCTGGTCTCCCCTGAAGCTGCCCCAGAAGCACTAAGTCCTCCTAAGAGAAGAGCCTGGAAAGAGAGTCAGGCTATAGCCCCCACCCAACAGCTCCATGTCTGGACCTCTGCGTCTTGTCTCCAACACACAGACACACAGACACTAGGTAGGTAATGCACCTGCTACTCAACACTCCATTTCTAGAGCAGAGAAAAATCTCTTCAAACTTAGAATATGCACATGTGTGCAAACGTGTGCAGTGGGAAGGATGCTGGTCTTAGAATGTTCTAGAAATTAACTGAAAAGGACATCAAATGTGGTAGATGTGTGCAAGAGTAGAGGAGGAGTTGGTGCAAGAGAATTGGAGTCTGGACCCTTAACCCAGACGACCTTCCCTTGGCAGACCTGGAGAAGTAAGAAAGCAAGCCCCAGGTAGGCAGAAAGGGACCCAAGGGGAAGCAGAAGCTGCGGGCACTTGGCAGCCCCAGAATACAGGGAACCCTGGACTTGCCAGCTCATGGGTCACATTGCTTCAGGGCAGGTGGCACAGAGCCTGCTTCAAGCCAGGCTGAGACTCAGAAAGGAGCCTGCCTGGCTGATTTAAGGCTCCAGGGATTGGGAACATGGTTCTGACATACTGAGCTGTGTCTAATAGGACACCAAGATGAAACTGAATGTGAATTCCTACATAACCAGTAACCCTAAATCCCTCACAAGGTAGTAAACTGGTATTTATCCGCAAATAAGAAATCGTATGTTTTGAATAAGAAAGCAAAAAGATGCAAGAGAAAGCCAACATGGCTGAGCAGTGGCACTAACACAGAAAGGTTCTGCATCCCTGGGGGTGGGGTGTGGAGACCATGGGAGCCACCTGTGACACTCACAACCATGCTTTGCTCTGTGTGTTTAGCCCCTGATCCAACAGACTCTCCCAAGCCTGTAGCAAGAACACCAGCCGGTCGAGCTTCCTCTCCTCCTTTTACCCAGGGCATCAACAGCAGCCAGCCTATTGTTCTGATCAACCCCCACAGCAGGTGAGCACAGCTGAACCCACAGACTTTCCCACTGCTGCCCTGGGACAGCTCTCCCTTGGGGCACTCTGACAGGGGCCCCCATTGGCCCTTCTGATGTCTCCTCTGCTGGGGAGAAACAGCAAGGTCTGCACTGGGCCCCCTCTTTGTACCTCTGAGTCCTTAAAGTGCTCCCCCTCCCCACAAGAAGCCTAAGCTAAGTTGTTCAGCTGGGCTGTAGGAGAGAAGCTTCTGGTCTCCTTCTGACCTGCCTCCCAACCCCCAAGCAGCCAAAACAGGCACAGGTACTTTCAGCCTCAAGTTGCCAGAAGGGAAGGGTTCTGGATTAGCTCCCTGTGGCTGCTGGAGCAAATCACCACCACCCTGGTGGCTGAAGGCAAAACGATGTTATGATCTTAAAGTTCTGGAGACAAGGTCTGGGATGAGGCTCACTGGGCTAAAACTCAAGGTGCTGGCAGGGCTGGCTCCTCCTGGAGGCTCTGAGGGAGAAGGGCTTCCTTGTCTTTTCCAGCTTCTGGAGGCCGCTGCACCCCTGGCTCGTGGTCTCTTCCATCAACCAGCAGGGGTGGTTGAGTCTTTCTCACCCTCATTACTCTGACACTGGCTCTCCTGTGTGCTTTCATTTATAAAGACACTGGCGATTCCATAGGGTCCACCCAGATATCCCAGGATCACCTCCCCATCTCAGGGTCAGCTGGTTGGCAATCTTAAATCCATCTGCATCATTAATTCTCTTGCGCCAAGGAATCTAATATATTCAAAGGTCTGGAGATTAGGACATCTTTGAGGGGGAGTCATTCTGCCCACTGTCAAGGGCAGGTACTTGTTCCATGGATCCAGCTCTCTCCTCCCAAATGCTTGGGAAATGCTGGGAAGGAGTGGGAAGCTGGCATTCCTGCTATCTCACATTCCCAACACGGTAGAGAGGTTGGGCCATCAACCTAAAGCCCAATCCCCTCAACAGGCATCCAAAGAACAATTAACTCCTTCATCAAAGGGCACACACCCTGCCCTGCTTCACTCCATCCCAGGCCATGGTGATGGTGCATTTCCTGCCACAAGTGCCCTCCACCACCTCCCCTCGAGCTCCAGTCTGTCTTTCTTCCCTTCTGAAGGTCCCTATTCCTTGGAGCCTGGCCCGCTGGATAGTGTGTTCACTCGTGTGCAAATGAGGCCAGGCACTTGGCTTATGCATCACAACCAGCTTCTGTCCTACTCATGACTATTTGGAGACTAGTTGTTCTGTTGAGTGGGAAGGGAGGATGCAGAACTTTTAGGGGACTGAAGGGCAGAAAAGGAAGCCTGTGGGAGGGCAGAAGGGCAGCAACCCCACGGGGAGTGGAACATGGGAAAAGAGCACAGTGGGTTCAAGGATAATTTTGGGAAATGCAAGGCAGCATGTCCTCTCCCTCAAGAAAAGTCCTTTGTGAAATGGACATGACAAATCCTCCTCGAGGCAGGTAAAAGGAAAGAACAGAATGGCCTCCAGGGGGGTCCTGGCACTGCTTGTGGGGGAGGGGATGAGGCAGAAGGTGAGGACATCAGACTCTTGGATACTGATGGGGACTGCCAGGGGGACATATATGAGCAGGGGCCCAACTGTCCAATAGACCACGTGCCACTGTCCAGGGTGCATGAGATAGTGCACCTTCTGTGTGCTACCAGGTGGGGGTCACAGCTAGAAGAGACTCCTCCCAGGAGAAGCTGAAAGGTAAGCATCCAGATTGAAAGGGGAGTGGAAATTTTCCTCTATTGTATTAGGTAATATTATATCCTAGCTTTAAAGGTGGACAGAATTTTGGATCTGCACTTCAGATTTTGTCTCCATCTCTCTCTGCCCCTCCCCTGCTCAGGCTCTCTCTCTCTCTCTCTCTCTCTCTCTCTCTCTCTCTCTCTCAAATATAAAAATAAATGAAAGAAAGAAAGAAAGAAAGAAAGAAAGAAAGAAAGAAAGAAAGAGGAAGGAAGAGAGGAAGGAAGGAAGGAAGGAAGGAAGGAAGGAAGGAAGGAAGATGGGCAGAATTTACATAAGGTGGGACAGACGTAGAACCAAAAGAGTCAAGCAAGGGGAAATCCTTGATCTTGGGTGGCCTGCTGGTGACGTGGAGAGGCTGTGGAGGGATGCAGCAACAAAAGGTGCCCCTGCTTGGGGACCTGCTGTTACTGTGCTGTGGGGAGTCAGGGGGGCTCCAGCAGGAGAATAAGTCAGCCTGAGCAGGAAAACCACAGCCCCTGTGTCACCAACTCTCCCGCATCCTCTGACCTCTGATCAGGGAATGGGCAGTGACTGCAGTTCCAAGGGAGAAGAGGGTCCCTGTTAGGTGAGGACTCCCCTCATCCTGATCTTAGTATTAAACTCTGGCTCCCTCACTGCTCTGCACAGGTCAGGGACCCTGGCCATCAGTGGAGCAGCAGAGAATCTTCCTGTGTGGATCTTCCTGGTACCTCCTCTCCTTGCAACCCTGGAGTGGCTCTGCCAAGGATAAATGACTATTACATCGTTCAAGACTCTGGCCAATGATGGGTTTTCAAGTTCCATACCAACCAGTAAGTAGAAAACCTCAACTAAACCAAAAAGTTTCAGAATGTGTCCACGTGGACAAAGATCCCTGATGGGCCAGCTGTACAGAGGTCCACGGATTCCACCTTCTGCTGCATCAGTGCCTCCTGGGAAAGAATTGTCTGAGCAGGGTTGGACCATCACCTGACCCACATCCTATCTGTTTGCACCATACATTTCCTATTAAAATCTATTTCCTAGTAAATACATTTGCATCCTATAAAATACATTTCCTATTAAAATCTTTCCTGCACTCTTTGGAGATTTTTTTTTTGGAGGGGACACTGTTTCAATGTTTTATATGTAAGAGTATGAGCCATCCATTCTAGAGGTTGTGAAGTGACTCTAAGTCCAATTGTAGATTTAGATTGTTTCCAGCAACAGGGAGGTGGGAGAGTAGAAGGGAGAGGCCTGGATAAGCCTTTTAATCCCCTCAGAGAGGTCCTGACAAGGGTTCCCTCTATGTAAATGCAAAATTTCACTGATGGTCAAGAGAGTTAAAGGAAAGTATAGGGATCTACGTCTGCAATTATTTTCTGTATTTAAAAAAATGTATCATGGTATATATATACCTCAAATATTATAATCTTCTCATGCTAAGTGCACAGTCTAATCACCTTTGTTAAGCCTGGAATACCTGGGTTACTTTCATCTCAAACAAGATCTTAATACAGGTATACAGATATATCACTATAAATTTGACAAAGCTCATTGAAGGTACTCTTTTTTCCTCTGTGAAGTATAAGTGTTTTGTGGGGAGGGGCTTTGAAACAATGCAAATATCCACCTATCCCTGTATCTACATCAGTAGCCTCCAAACACGGTGGACTTACCCAGTGGTCACAAGAAACAATTCATTTCTGCTCCTCAATTTGTACCTTGACCCCACTGGCCCTTAGGTGCAGGGGCTCCAGGGACCATTTGGACTTTTACATCTAGATGGGACAGTCTAAGAGGCTCAGATCTCCCCGTAACAGCTGTGATACTGTCCATGTTCCAGGCAGCTCACACCAACAATCATCCATTCCTGGGTTTGGCCTGGCCTTTGGCCTTTCCACCATCCCTCCTTCCTACCCACCCCCTCCCTCAGGTGAGCAACTGCAAGCCCAGAATACTGGGTTCTTCATGTTCAACATCTTCTTACTCACTCATCAAAAAATAACAAATAAGCAATTTTCTTTTTTAATTTTCAAGAGAATACATGTTTCCTCTCAATAAAGATTTGGGGGTTTGGGGGGGTTCTCCTCCACTTACATTCTTCCTGGGCTGTCTATTCTTTTTTTGCATCCATATTTTATTTCGAACCATTTTATTAGAACTATAAGCCCATGTTGCCCCCAAATTCATATGTTGAAGCCCTAATCAGGGAAAATACCAAGGACTCATTAGTTAAGAAGTCTTTCCAAGTGTCTAGAATAATGGTGGAGGAGATTTTGGGGGGTCCTTTCCTACATTCCATAGATCAGAGAGTGCTAAGGTGAAAAGCTTAGACTAGCATGGTGTCTGTGCCCTATTTGTTATGCTGAATCTTTGTATGGTGGTCTCATTTGGAATAGGAACCAACATAGAGTGCGCACACCAAAACAGAAGTAACCTTGTACATCCTGGGGGTTGAGGGTAGAAATTACGCCAGGCTTGTGATCAAAGGCTTTGTTTCCAGTTTTGGCACAGGTGTCATTGGCTCTGTGGCACTGGGCAAGTGTCTTCTGTCTGGCTTGAGTTTCCTCACGTGTAAAGTGAAGTGATTAATGTCCCCTATACTGCCTAGAGCCCAGTTTGTCTAGACTCAGGAGATGCTCAGAGGAGATGTGACTGTGCCTGCCTCAGACACAGTGGCAGTCAATGAAAGTTTCATGTTACTTATAGAGACAATGATCAATGGCAGGGAGCATTGGATACTCATGGAATTGCTCAGTAATACCTGCTTTATCATCAGAGTGGGAGGTGACTCCCAGGGAACTAAGACCCTGTCCCTTGCATGTGTAAGGAGAAGGATATCAGTCTGGGTTTTCTAGGCTCCCTGCTTCTGAGGGGTCAAAAGAAGGTATAGACACCATGGTGGGGGGACTCTGAGCATGTCATTTCCATCTTAGGAGAAATGAAAGATGAACACTAATTTCTGGTGCCACAAACAGTACCTTCTTGCTTATAAGAGACTTGTGGAAGCCACCACATTGGTGACAGAGTGGAGGAGAGGCCCTGTGTCCCTCATAGACCATCTGGAGACCCTCATTTTCACGGTCACCATGAGGGAACCTCCGTACACAAGATGCACAGCTCACTGGTGCGGGACTGAGATGGACTGGGCGATGGAAGGTCTAGGTGGGCTCAATCCTGATCCTGTGGTCCAGGTGGTGGTGTCTGTCTCCTCAAGAGATACCCTGTCACTCAGGCTCTGGGGCTGAGGTCTCAGAACCCGAAGTTTTCTACCCAGAAGCCCTCAGGGAAAAACAGCAAGTCCGGCTATGCATCCAGGTGACTAGAGAGTCTGTGGGGGTGTATTTACTTGTCTACACGTGTCTCTTTGTTGAATTGGGTCTCAGATAACACAGAGAGCTGGGGCCGGAGGGGTCCTGGCAGGAACAAGAGGGAGGCAGCTGAGTCTTGGGATCTGTGACATGGAGTCCCCTTCCACAAACTCAGGGTCCCCAAAGGACTGATATGGCTTGCCAGCACCACTGTTGTCTCTGGTGGGCATGAGGACAGCCTGAGAAGCCAAGTGGCCCCCTTGGCCACACAGCCCTGGCCCTTCTTTTTCCTGAGGCCTCTAACATAGTAGAAAATGCCTTCCCATGGGGCCCCGATTCCCTGGAAAACATATTTCATCTCAAGTTTGTGAGCCACCTGCAACCATCATGGACTTTCTTCTGTGTCCCATGGACGTTAGGGCTCCAGCCAAAAAGGGGTTTCAAAATTCTAGACCCCATCACGATCGAAAGCAGAACCAAGCCTTGAGTATGTGCCAACCATGAGGGAAGACCTGAACCCACAAGTGAACAGAAGACTCTGGGGTCGCTGCCCTGCTGTATTTTTGTCACTTGTGGGGTAGGGGCTCTGGCACCAGCTTCCTGCCTCGCCTTCAGGATGTGCATCTTGCCAGGTGGCACACATGATTTCAATTTGTTCCATTACCAATGGGGTCCACTTGGTCACTTGCTGAAGGTTGTGGCCGGAGGACTTCTTCATTACAAAGTTGCCCTGTTACTTATAATTAGTAAGTATTGCAAAAAAGTTCTTTGAAACAATGTAAATCACCAGTTCCGCATCAAATTTCAATTTAGTCCTTTATATGCTTATACCAATATACGCTAAAATGGCTTTTATTTTGCTCCGAGGGTTTACACTCCATTACCACCATTATGTGTTTTGATGTTCAAATAGTCCCAGATTTGGCCAGTGGGAGCCCCTTCGAGCAGCTTCCTCTCCTTTTGATGTGTCTCTCTGGCCCTTGACCTCTTCCTCTTTTGCGACACAAGATGTCCAAGGCTCAACTTGTCAGTTCTGTGTCCCAGCCCTGGAATCAGCCACTTCTCAAAGAACTCTACTTCCTTTTAGTGGAGAATGATTTTCGAGAAGCCAAAGGCCCAGGAGCTGGGTGCTCTCTAGTTATTAGGATGTCCCTTTTCCTAGGTCCTCTGCAGATACACCTACATATACAGGTAACTGATGGAAACATACTCCCTATTGTGTTCACATCTATGGGCTTTCAGGGACAGACTGAAACTATCAGTTCCCTGCAATGCTCCCACTTCCCAGTCAGAAGCACAGGGCTCATTCTAGTTTTCTGGTTTTCTCTATTTGTGACTCTCCTCTCGCACTGTGAGAAACTTGACTTCTGGAAGTTTTCCTATATTTACTTATGGGTCAATAATGCCACTTGTAACCAATCTCACCTGGAAGAGACAGGCTTTGCCTCAACACCCACGCGCAGCCCTACACCACCCTACCTCCAGCCCCACCCTACGAGGGCTTTGATATCCTACACACAAATTCCTTCCATGTGGATGCCCTTCTCACACTCTTGGGTTCTGTCACCCCAGAATGAGCTGACCCTCAGTGGGGAGGGCTTCCTCACCCTGCTGAGGCCCTGACACTCATGCCAAGCTGCCCCTCACTTGGACACCCTCTGCACTTTGCTTGAACTCTAAGCCTCCACATTACCATCTTATATCCTTTATAAGTTTCTCTATTTTTGTGACAGAGTGATCAGGGGAGGGGAAGAGAGAGAGGGAGAGAGAGAATCCCAAGTAGGGTCTGAGCTGATAGTGGGACTTGAGCTCACGAACCATGAGATCATGACATGAGCCAAAATCGAGTCAGACGCTTAATGAGCTGAGCCAGCCAGTCACCCCTACCATTTTATTTTTAATGACACACTTAAACTATCTATGGATTTTATGCCTTAAAAGATGAAGACATTTGCATCTCACCCCTTGCCACCCTCCTCTACCCAGTGCTGATACTGTCAGCATAGTATTCTTGGAATCTATGATATTTACCACTCTGTCCTGTAATAGTCCCCACCATTGCTTACGGTTTTTTGTATATTTTAAAATATATTCATTGCTAACCATAGCTTCTCTTTTTCACTATTTAACTTATCTCTTTGTTGGCGATACTTCATCATGATGTAGATTTTCTGCTTTTAAAGGACTCAGGGTGCTATATTTCATGCATGAGATTGTTGCCAGAATATTCCCAGACTATTCTGCCATTTGCTCAGAACATATAGATTCTCCTCCCTGTCTTCTGGGATGCAGTGTTGTTATGAGGCTAGCCTATTTCTGTCACAGACAACGTGATCCTTCTGGCATGACCTTCTGATTTGATCATCGTTTCTGATACCAGCCCATATGATTCTGTTTTATCCACATGGTTTGGTAATTTCATACCGTTCTAGGTGTGGATCATCTGTATCAGTTCCTTTCCTGGGTCACCAGGTGGGCTTTCAGTAACAGTCTGAAAGATCCTTTTGTTCCTGGATAGTTTTTAATTCGATTCAATTATGTTTCCTTTGCCTTCTCTTTTCTCCCCCAAAGGAATAGCCGACGTACATTTGTGGCATCACCTCTCTGTCTTCTATACCAATGTCTGCCTCTCCACACGTTTTGTACTGGTTCTCTTAAACTTCGCTCCATGAAATTTCCACAGGGCACCACGTCTGTGCGTTTTTAGGCACACTTATCATTGGGTTTTGTGGTTCTTTCCCTATTCTTTCTTCTGGGCAACGTTGGCTCTTTCTCTTCTGCTCCTTCTCTTTTCTGAGGTCAGCCTGCTTGTTTTCCATCACCCTATCTTGTGCCTCATTCTCTTTACACTTCTAGAATCCTCCTGTTGTCTATCATTTCCTGGAGAATGAGTAGGACTATTTATATGAGCTGCCTTGCTTATGTTTCCTTGGGCATTGCCTTTTGTGAAGTATGCTCTTTTTTTTTCCTTTGATTTGTTGAGTTCTTTTCTTTTCACCCATAAGCTTTTGAAGGTGCTACTCCCTCTACAAATAAAAGTTGATATTTGCCAAAGTCTAGTGTAAGGAGGGACGCTGTTGGGAAGGTCTGCAAGCTGGAGCAGGTGGCAGCCTGGAACCTCTCTCTCTCGATGAGGGCAGGTGTCCTGTTGGTTCTCAGCTCACCCACCATCACCAACCTGGTAGCTCTCTGCCTGGCAGCCTTTTGTCACTCCTTCTCCCCTCTCATCCACTCCCATCCGCTACAGCATTCTCCACTGCCTGGGGGCCCAGGTCATGTGCATCAATATGCCAAGTCTGCCACTCAGAGTATAAAGATAAAGAATTGACCACATCCAAGGTGGGGTGGGTATTTATTAACACATTCAGCGAGGATAGAAATGTTATAACCTTTTTTGGTAATATGCACCAAATTGAAAACTGCACAGACCAGTAACAGAGCTATTTTTTTTTTTACAGGAATGTGCCTACATGTATATCCATAAATGTGTATCAAGCCCCATATGCAAGGAGAATTGTTACACAATTGCAGGTAGTTGCAAAAAAATCAAAACAACTGAAATGTCCATCATGAACAAAAAAATTAAACAAATTATGATATACAGATACCATGAAATACTATGAAACCACGAAAAACAAAAGTCTGTAGATATTGCTATGGAATGATTTTTAAAATACATTAACTGAAAATAGGCAGGCTGTAGAATAATATAGCTATTTTTCTTTGAGGGAGGAAAAGAATATACACACACATATGCTTCAACACATAGAATTTCTCCTAAGCAAACATACACACATGCACACACACACAGTCACACACACGCGCGCACACACACACACACACACACACTGGTTATAGTCCTACCTTTGGGTAGGGGAGTAGGGTAGAAGACAGAACATACTTTTCTACTTTACATTTTGTGTATTTTTAAAATTTCTCTTTCTAAAAATCCACAAATAATTATAAAAGTTGGCCTATCTGCCCACTTTTCCACTAGCTCCCTCTTGTTGAGGAGATGCCAGTGGTCCATGAGGGAAGAGTACTTCCCTGGGTCAATGGTCACTTGGACCCACGGTCATCTCCAACTCTCCTAATCCCACACCAGGCTGTGTCTGCATTGACTTGCCTGAGTTCCTCCGTGTGTATTTAGAAGCCAGAGCTGGTTCATTGAATTAAGAAGATGCAGATCACGACCTGCTGCATGAGGAGGCACAACCACCCACGTGGGTGGGCAGGTAGGTAGCTCCCTCCATAGCCACACTCCCACTTTAGGGACATGAACCACCCAGGGACAGGAACATTTTAATGAAAGGCGCAGTTTCAATACACCCACATGATGGAAGCAGAGTCACAACATTTATTGTTTACAGATCCAGGGGAGAGCCTGGGGAAGGGCAGTCCCCCATCCTGGACCACGAACAAGCAAGAGACTGAGAGCCCCTGTGACTTACAAGGGGGTCGGGGAAGAGGTCACTGATTTTTCACAGAATCAAATCCAAGAGGTTAATTTAAAAGGTGCCCCAGAAAAAGCAAAGAAGGAACTTATGGAAGAATTCTAAGCTTGGGTCCTTCTCTGAATTTCCAGATTTCGCGTGTGAACAGGGATGCCATTCTGTAAAACGCCTGGGAGCAACTTAGAAACACAACAGGTCATTTTTCTCAAAAATTGTTTTACTCTCCCCATATGGTCATGGAGAATGTGTGCATTTTCTGATTGATGGACACACGGTTCTTCTTCAGCTCTGATCCAGCGGTTTGAACAACGATGGTGCAGCTACTCAGATCAGCATCTGGACACCAGGACCTCACGTAGGTCTCCCACTCTGGGCTGTAGTGACACTGCATGGTCACTTGCAGAGGAAAGGAGAAGGAAGGAAAGATATGAAGAAAAAAAATTAATGAAGTAGAAAGAAAATATAAAATAGAGAAGACAAAAAAGGCAACAGTTATTTAAAAAAAAAAACCACCCTAGCAAGATATTAGTGATGATAGGAGAGGTCTGAATAACTGATACCAGAAATGAAAAAAGGTATATCACATAATATTCTGTGCATATTATAATAAGGTAAGATACTAAGGGAACAGGATAATAAAGGGACATCTAACCAAGTTTATGCCAATAAATTTGAAACCTCTGGTGGAATGGAACTGGACAGTATTATGCTAAGTGAAATTAGTCAGTCAGAGAAAGACAAAAATAATATGACTTCACTCATATGAGGACTTTAAGAGACAAAACAGATGAACATAAGGGAAGGGAAACAAAAATAATATAAAAACAGGGAGGGGGACAAAACAGAAGAGACTCATAAATAGGGAGAACAAACAGGGTTATGGGAGGGGTTGTGGGATGGGGATGGGCTAAATGGATAAGGGGCACTAAGGAATCTACTCCTGAAATCGTTGTTGCACTATATACTAACTAATTTGGATGTAAATTTAAAAAAAATAAAAAATAAAACAAGTTAATTAAAAAATACTCTACAGAAAATGTATTATACTAAAACAGGCACAAAGAGAAATAGAAAACCTGAATCATCTTACAATTATTTGAATGAGTCATATCCATCATTAAAAACCTCCCCATGGGTTCCTGGCTGGCTCAGTGTGTAGAATGTGCTACCCTTGATCTCAGCATCGGGAATTCAAGTCCCACATTTGGTGTAGAGCTTACTTAAAAAAAGTAATAAAACACCTCTCCAAAAGGAAACTCCAGACACTTAGAGCTTCAATGGACGTATCTGCTAAACATTTAAAGAAATAATGTCTATCTTACACAGAAAATTCCAGAACATAGGAAAGAGGATGCAATCCCATATCCATTTAATTAGATTAACATAATCTTGATGCCAGAACCTGACAAATGCAGTGCAATAAGAAATATTATAGGCAAAACCAGTCATGAAAAAATGCAAAAGTCTGCAAGCAAAAATCAGAAAACCTAATTCAGGGATATAAAAGCAAAATAAGCATCACCAAGTGGGGTTTATCCCAAGAATGCAAAATTGTGTGAACATGAGAATATTAGTAAGTATAATATGCCACATTAACAGACTAAAGGAGACAAATCATATGATCATCTCATAGATATGGACAAAACGTATTTGATAGATTTAAACAGCGCTTTGACTATGGAGGCCATTCTGGACCTCAGAAATCAACTACACCACCACAACTATGCTGGGAGCCCTTTCCCTCTGACATTGGCTACAGAACAGAGCGGGGGAATAGCCACTATGAAGTCCCAGCCCCAAACTCTAGAAAGAGCAGGAACACAGGGCACCAGAAGCCCAGGAAAGCATTGGCAGGAATTGGGGTCTCTGGGTCCCATGGAAGGAGGTCCCTTTGGCCTATGGGCTGAAACTGGGACCATCACCTTGATCTCTGTGGGCAATAGACTCAGACACTGAGCTGTACAGAGAAACACATGCCCAAAAAGGCTTGATCCAGTCCTGGAGGAGGGTGTTGGGATCCGTGAGAGCATCTAAGGGGTCATTCGGGTTCTAGGAGAACTCAGGACTCAACCACGTTGTGTGACAGTTCACTCTGAGTGACACTGAAGTCACTGGAGAGGAACCTCAGGGCCCAGGACAGAGCAGGCTCTAAAGACACACAGCCACACTTACACATACTCTTACCTGGGTCAATGGTCACTTTGACTTTGACCCCAAGGTCAGTTCCATATCTCTCAATCCCACACCAATAGGTGTCTGCATCGTTCCACCTGAGCTCCTCCATGGTCACGGTGAACGTGTGCATTTTCTGATTGTCCTGGATGGACACTTGGTTACCCTTTGCTTTCTCCCCTGATCCATTGGTTTTCACAAGGATACGGCAGTTCTCCCAATTAGCTCCTCGACACCACCACTTCTTGTAGGTCTCCCACCCGGGTTCATAGCGACACTGCACGGTCAGCGAGCCCCGCACGGGGCCACTCACTGCATTTGACACTGCCATGAGGGGATACGAGCCTGAAAAACACAAGTCCACGTGCCTGTCACCACCACACCCCATTGCCTGAGGAAGAGCCACAGCCTCCTGTATCACAAATGATTCCAATAAACCCAAGTACCTGATGAGTTGAATAACAGTCAAAGAAGGAATAGACGTTCCACAAGACAGACCTTTGTCCTTCAAAACTCCAGTGGGTCAAATCCACCCCAGAAATCACCTAAGAGCGCAACTACAGATCTCAAAGAATCAAAAACACCCATACTGAGCAATGGCAACATCCTATAACCCACTCCTCCCCCTCCCCGTGGCCAATGTCATCTGGAGAGCAAATGACCCAAGGAAAGGCAAGACCCCAGTACACTTTGGCCCACTGCTCTCATGCAAGATGTTGGCTCTGTGGTTTCAGATCTTTTCATTTTTCGAGAGTAACCAGGAATCTGGATTTTGTGGGGACATCCCTATGTTAAAACACTGGCCATCAGCACATAAATAGAACAAAGGAATTTCTGTGTCTTTAAGTGTTAAGAAATTATCTACAAAACTACGTGACAAATTCATTATTGGGACAAATTCTTCGAACTTGGAAATTGTTTTCCCATGAATGTTGAAGATTCAAATTCTTCCACGGTTCTTGAATCTGTTCTATTGTTTTGGTTAGTTTTTTTCCAGGAAGTTACCTATTTCACGGAATATGTATTAGCATAAAGTCCTGCAATTAGAATGTACCTTTTTTTTTTTAATTTTTTTTAAACGTTTATTTATTTTTGAGACAGAGAGAGACAGAGCATGAACAGAGGAGGGGCAGAGAGAGAGGGAGACACAGAATCTGAAACAGGCTCCAGGCTCTGAGTGGTCAGCACAGAGCCCGACGCAGGGCTCAAACTCACAGACCGTGAGATCATGACCTGAGCCAAAGTCGGACGCTTAACCGACCAAGCCACCCAGGCGCCCCTAGAATGTACCTTTAATAATTAAAGCGTTCATATCAGTTATAATTACATGTTCTGACTACACACGTTCTTTGATTTTGTTGATTACACATGCCACAAGATGTCCTTCCTGTTTTTCTTCCCCTCCTTATTTTTTGCATCACTAAAGCAGTTTTGAGATTAGTTTGTAGATGTTACTGTTTTTATTTCCTATTATTAAGTTTTCATATGTATAATTTTATTCCTCTTATTTCCTCAAAATTGCCACTGTGCTCTTTTTCCAATTAGCTAAGTTAAGACAGTGATCATTTTCTTCCTTTCTAAAATGAAGAAATACTGTTTAAGACTAAGGATTTATTTTTGTCCAATTTAAAAATTGAGGTATAATTCACATGTCATAAATTTTAAAGTCTGTACTTCAGTGGTTTTTAGGGTATTCACAAAGCTGTGCAACCATCACCTCTAATTCCAGAATATTTTCGTCACCTTAGAAAGAAACCCTACATCCAATCTCTCCTCATTTCCCTTTTGCCTGAAGCCTTTGGTAACCGCTAATGACTTCTCCCTTCTGGATATTTCATATGAACTGAATCATACAATCAATGGCCATTTTTTCTGGCTTCAGTCACTTAACATAATAATTGTTCAGGTTCATCCACGTGGTAGTGTATATGGGCACTCACTCTTTGTTAGGGATAAGTCACATACAGTTTCTCATTCATCAGTTGATGACATACAGGATTTTTCTACATTTTGGCCAAGTGAATAATGTTGCTGTGAGCAGTTATGTCCTAGTCTTTCCACTGATTCAAGTGAAAGGAAGCTAAACCTGTGTTCACAGCCAAAAGCTCCAGAATGAGTTTGCTCAAGAGTCCACAAGAAGCTGCTGAGATCCTAAAAATTCTCTGAGAAACTCCCACCAATCATCTCAGTCTTCACCAACAGAGTAAGGGTTCCCAAGAACCTGACAAGAAGTCACTCCAAATCTCTAACCCACCCATGGGCCCTTCAGCTGCCTCCAGAGTGTAAGGCTGCTCTCCCACCTTCCAAATCTCTGACAAGTACTTCCATTGACAAACTCCAACCCATAGAAGGAAGGTGATTAAGGGAAATGTGATTCCCAGATTTTGCTCTGTGAAGCAGAAGACGAGTTAGAGGGATGGTGGTAGGGCACCTCCGTGGCTCAATTGGTTACGTGTCTGACTTCGGCTCAGGTCACGATCTCAGGGTTTGTGAGTTCGAGCCCCACATCAGGCTCTGAGCTGATAGCTCAGAGTCTGGAGACTGCTTCAGAGTCTGTGCCTCCCTCTTTCTCTGTCTCTCCCCCACTCACACTCTGTCTCTCTCTCTCTCTCACAAATGAATAAACATCAATTTTTTTTAAATTTTAAAATGGGTGGTGGTGATGTCAAAATGACAACAGATGAGCTATCCCTGTTTGCCGCTTGATCAATTCTGTCTCTATGTTGTGGAGGACTGAATGTTTGCATTGCCCCAGAATTCATATGTTGGAGTCTTAACCTTCCATGTGATGGTGTTTGAAGATGGGGCCTTTGGCAAGACATTAGGGTTAGAGGAGATCGTGATGGAGACCTCAGGATGGGATTAGTGCTCTTACAAGTAAAGACATCAGAGAGTTTCTCTCTCTTCCTTATTCTCTGTCTCTGTCTCTGTCTCTGTCTCTCCCTCTCTCCCTCCCCCCTTGCTTGTGAACAAAGAGGAGATGACCGTGAGAAGGTGACTGCTGAAAACCAGAAAGAGAGCTTTCATCACAAACTGAATCAGCCTGCACCTTGATCTTTGACCCCCCAGCCTTCAGAATGCGAGAAAATAAATTTCTATAGCTTAAGTCACTCAGTCTGTGGTATGTTGCAATTATGACTAATACACATTTGTAACCCTTTTATCCCCGCATGAACTTCCACATTAAGAACATAATAATATGCAAGTTTTCCCAAAATTGTCTGCCTGGAAATCTCCCTATCAGAGTTTTTCTCTTCCATACATATGATGACGAAGTCAATGGATGAATAAATTAAGTCATTTTATTTCCTCTGATAACCTCCTTCCTGGAAGAAACACTATCTGCATCCAGTCCCAAACCCTGTGGTTCTGTTCAATGACAGGGAGCAGAGCTGGGTCAGCCAAATGGTCCTGTAGTAGCTCCTATCCTCTGGGAGCATCAAGCACTAGCTGTCTTCAAGATATGAAATCCATCCCCAAAATACACACCTTATAATCTCTGGCCTTCCCTCTCTGATGTCTCAGTTGTTACCCTAACCACTCTGGACAACTGTCTGGTCTTTGGTTCATGCAGAGCAGAGACTCAGGCTATTCTGTGGGGGTGAACAACTCTCCAGAGAGCCTGTCACACCCAGGTTTCACTGCCTGTCTTTCTACCTGTACTCTGAGCAATTCGGAAGAGACGTTCCCTGCTCGAGGGACAAGTCAACACCAGTTGTGCAGGTTTTTAAGTGATTCAGATGTCTGAACCCCACCTTGACTGAGTGGGTCTCAGCTGGAGGTTGAGCTCCTTAAAAATTCTTCAGGAATTCATGCATTTAACTATCATCTATCTAGCCATCCATCCATCCATCCATCCATCCATCCATCCATCTGTCATCTGTCTATCAACCTATCTGCCAGGGAGGACAAATAGTGCCCTAGAAAACAGACACCATTTATGTTATTTATTTTTATTTTCTTTCTGCAACACCTAACTTAGTACCTGTCAGGTAACAAAAAAATATTTTTAAGTTTTTTTCTTGTAATTTTTAAAAGTTTATTGATTTATTTTGAGAGAGAGAGTGTGACAGCTAGTGTGCAAGCAGGGGTGGGGCAGAGAGAGCAGGAGAAGGAGAACCCCAAGCAGGCTGAGCACGTTAAGTGCAGAGTCTGATGCAGAGCTCAAACTCACAAACCAAGAGATCATGACATGAGCTGAAATCAAGAGTCTGGTGCTTAACCAGCTGAGCCACCCATGTGCCCTAAAAAAGCTCTTTTTGTTTGTTTGTTTTTTCCAAAAAGGTTTTTAGAGAGTTAAGTGTCTGGATGAATGAAAGGTCCTACGATTTCCCTGTGGGACAGATCCTGTCTGTGTTCTGCCCCAATCCTGCAGGTGCTCAGTCCTGAAGGGCCCATGCCACTCACCTTGGACGATGGGAAGGAACAGAACCAGGAGCAGCCACATGTCCTCCTGCCTTGGATGTCTCCCTGGTGCTCAGCTAATGCTAGCTGCCTGCCGGGGACTGAACTGAGCTCAGAAGCAAAGTGCCTGCTCTTTCTCTAAATCTTTTTTTTTTTTTTTTTTAGTTTCTCTCATCTACTTCCCTTATTTTTTTCTTCAGTTACTTCCTAATTCCATTAATTAGAAGAAAATCAGTGCCTTCTTTGGGAGCATATGGCTGACGTCATCATGTCTTCCGTGATTTGCAGAAGCAAAGCATCCCACTGTCCAGGGTGCTATTGCAATTGTGCGTGAGGACCTGGGGAGCCAGCTGCCAGCAAACCAGGTGACCCAGTGCAGCAGGGAAGGGACACCAGAACCTCAGGGTCGGGTCCAAGGGAGGGATGGGCACACGTTGGGTTTGCACGTGGGGAAGAATCAATCCTCAGGGCTCACACCCAGCCTCGCTGGACATACAGCTCCATCCTGAACCTCCTTCTGGGCAGCCCACCTCGGTGCATCCCAGACCACCTCTCCTGCCCTGGGTCCTGTCCAGCCCAGACCCTGACCTGCTGCCCCTTCCTCTTGGGGTACCCCTGAAGTCCTGAGTTCCTCTGAGGCAGAAGTGCCATGGGGAGATTATAAGGTAGGAGAAATCACCTGTTCCCACCACCCTTATCGTGCCCTAGACGCTTCTTCTGTCACCCTTGGCAGATTTCCCCTGACTGTGGGCTGTTGGCCTCTTCCCAGCCCCAAAACTGCTTATGCTAATGATTCCTAAGTGACTTTCACAAAGGCATCCCCTCTTCCTTCAGGTGTCCCCTTCTCTGACTGTTCCCTGCTCCCTTTCCCTCTCCTCTCTGAATCAATTCTTTTGTCTCCTTTTTTCTTTTATGTTTCCCACATTTTTGTCCTACTTCTTGGAAAGGTTTTGTTTTCTTTAGTGCTTTATCTTCTCTTCCAACCATTGGATGAAATATTTACTTTGGGAATTATATTTTTATGTCAAAAGCTACTTTTTTGTTTCTGCTTGCTAAGGTTTTCGAAACTCTCCTCACTGTGGTCATGTTTGGTTTGGTCTGGTCTGCTTTGATCCTTCTCTTTCATGTAACATGCCTGCCTCAAATGTCTGATCGTTGTTGGTTATCTGATTGTAGTTGAGATTGACCCAAAACATAGCTGACTGGGGCTCTGAGTATGTGTGTGCAAAACACCATGTGAATTAGGTGTGTTGTATTGTGCCTAATTCATTACCCTTCCATCCCTTCCTTGACCTACAGGCTATGCTTTCCCACATGCAGGCAGAAGCATCTTCCAAATTCCAGAGTAAAGATGTTTGAAGGTGGCCTCCAGCATTGTCTCTAGCTGCCTTAGTTTCCCCAAATGTTTTGTGAAGTGGAAGAGCCCTTTGGAGAATGGAAATCTTTATTTCTTGATTTAGGTGCTGGTTGCACGAGTGTGTTTTATTTGTGCAAATACATTGAGCTGTGCACTTCGGATGTGTGCACCCTCTGTGTGTATATTATACTGTAATAAAAAGGTTTTAAATTTTACCGTGAACCTTTTTGAAATCGTTATACATGTGTTTACTTAATCCTTTCAATAGCTGCCTTTATGTTCCATTGTGTGCCTGTAGCATAATTAACTCTTCCTGTATTGTTAGCTGTTGATTGCTTTCCAAGTGCTTGCCCTTGCAAATCTATGCTGCAGGGTCCATTTTGGGTAAGATGAAGTCAACACACTCCACAGACTTCTCCTTATGACTACAACTAGGAACCCAAACAGAATACGTGGAGTGACTATCTGAGCTTCCTGTAAAATGAACTTTAGCAAATAATTGGAGAAGGAAACCAGACCAAGTTTGGACCAATCCAGCTGTAAGTTTCCTGATTATGTTTCCTTCTATATCCTTCTATATTCTCCTGTCTGAGGATGAACCCTATATCCCACATCCTGAAAGTTCAGGCTCAGCAGGGATCTTAAGAGCTCCGGAGAAGGAGTAAAACGAAGCATTAATGGAAGATGGGGCTTATATTCCCAGAGTTTCCTCAGTGTTTGTGTTTTTCCCTCCACCAGGTCCCCAGCAAGCCTCAGGACAGAAGCTGCAATTCCACCTGCAGCCAGTGGGGGGTCGACTGCTAGAACTCTGAAGGAGGAAGTTCCTTGCTGCCCAAAAGACCTTGGACTCCAAGAGCCGGGAGGGGGGGATACCAGTGCATCTTCTCTCTGTTGGTTCTTCTGCTGCTTGGCCTGGATGCAAACCCAATCATAGGAAGTACACAGCAGACTGGGGAGAGAGAAGCCTCAGCTCGCCAAACTTCCTAGCCAAAGGACCAGGAAAGAAGAAGGTGGAGGTTCTGAAAGCTGGGAGGGAATGGTGGGGGCCGGGGGTGGGGGGATGGAGAAGAGAAAGCAGATGAAGAAAGAGACCCTTGGTCTCTCAGGATCGCGCCCCAGTGTGCGCTCCTGTTCAGACCCTGGAGAGAATACCCCAACTTTGAGAATTTGGTGACGACCTTCACCAGTCATGGACTGGCCATTGGATGGCGCCCATGGGGGCACATCAGAGGAGCACCTGCAAGGCTCCAGAAAGCTGGACCAGTGCATGTGGGAACCACAGTCCACAAAAACCACATCAGCACTTGAAGTTCTAACCTCACCAGCTGGACTGCCTGCAAAGAAAGAAACAGGAGTCAGAGTGAAAGACCTTTCCCGCGAGGTGATAGCATTGCTTTGCATGTTTGTGGTGGTGGTTCCGTGAAATTATCCGTGTGTTAAACACGTAGAACTGAACACCACCACAAAGTTGTACCATATGTAAGATTTAAGAAGTAGTAAAACCAACAAGAAAAATGTGTGAAACTGTGCACTTTAAGCATATTGGTTTATTTTATCCCAATTACACCTCAATCAAACCTGAGAAAGAAAGGGAGGGGGGAAAAGTTTGAGAGGCCAATATTCCTTCTATCATCCCTTCATAGTTTCTGGGCTGTGGGCAGAAGCCCAAGGGTTCATTGGAGCCCCAATCCAGGAGAAGTCTCAGCTTTCACACGCCAACACAGAGGTATAGGGGCTGTGGGCAGGACGCTCCAAGATGGGCCATTTGACAGGAAGATTATTCTGAATTAAAGGCGGTTGAGACCCTGTGGGCTCCAGAGAAACTTTTACCCCTTCCTTATTACGTACAAGAATCTCAACTGGAGGGTCTTTACAGATAAGGGTTATTACGAGGGATAAATGTTATCTGAGTAACCCAATTGCATGGCAGGGCAAGCATTTGTTTACACACATTTACTGGTTTTCATCTTCCTGTGAGTTGCTTTTTTTCCCCTTTGAGTTCCCAGACCACTACCCCCTTTTCCTTAATTCAAATTGACATTTATACCCTTTATGCCTGACTGCCATTTCAGTGTGAGTTCTCCACATACATACTATTAAATTTTAATTTCTCCTGTTAATCTATCTCATATGAATTTGATTCTTAGCCCAGCTAGAAGGACCTTGAAGGACCCAGGAACTCTTTCTCCCTGAGAAGGGGATGGGACATTCTTGCTCCCCAACAGTTGGTGTAGTCAGCAGGACTAGCTGGATACTGCTCACTGAGACTCTGCCACAGCTGAGATGCCCCCAGGACATATGACATATAGCCAGCAGAAGGTAAGATTTCTTACCATGCCAGGCTCTTGGAATGGCTATTTGCTGAGGCCAAGGAAATAGCATGATGAGAGTCCCTATCTCTCTCAATTTTGATGAGCAGGAGACAATATTCGTGGACCTAGTTCCTTGGGCTTAGTGG
Source organism: Panthera onca (assembly GCF_046562875.1). Lineage (NCBI taxonomy): Eukaryota > Metazoa > Chordata > Mammalia > Carnivora > Felidae > Panthera > Panthera onca. The sequence continues at coordinate 9,751,975 of NC_138352.1, forward strand.
CTTTGTGGTTCAACCAGTTCAATTTGGCTGAGTGTCCTTTCATTACTGATCCATTTCATCCCAGAAATGCTCTTTGTTTTCCTCTGTCTATATGATTTCTGATGTTTGTCATCTGTTGCTAAGGGACATCTTGGAAGCCAGAGCTTCAAAATTGGTGGACACAAGTCGAGCACTTAAAAGCTGTTTGAGCTCTTGTCACCTGAAGAGGATTCCCATGATAGGATGAGCTGGTCATGGAATGGGGTAGACTGACACTAGGTCACCCACCAGCCTCAAGAAACCTCCATGCGAGCAGGTACACTGTAAACAACACACAGTCCCCAACCCCATGACACATCCCTCCTAGGTGTTATTGTGGCTCCCACAGAACCAAGGCTTCAATAAAGCTGTTCGATTTTTCATGTTGTTTTATGTCTAAAGTGTTTGGCTGTATGACCAGTGAGAATTTCCTCTGTGGTCTCCACCTTCCAGAGCGTGCACTTACTGGGGTCAAATGGTAGCCATCAAATAAACTGGGAATCCAAATTTCTTTCTCTCTGATTGTGCCAGCTCTCAGGGGTGTTTGTTTTGAGAGGTTCCAGACCTCTCAAAGACGGACACCTCTGTATCTCAACCCTCATTGTTTGTCAGTGCTGGAAAGTCCCATTCCAGAAGAACCCTATGTGATGTTACTCATTAGTGGGTCTGACCCTGGATATGTATCATATTTTCGTGGGAGATTGGAGACATCAGTTACACTAAACCATCTTTATCGCCTGTGCACTGAAGGCCTTTGCTTTCTTAGTCCAATGTTAGGAGTAAATTTTGGGGTCATGGGAGGCTGCATCACCTCTGCCCTCTCTGGTCACCTCTTCTGACTTGAGTCAAGCCACAAAAAGGCTGTTGCTTTGAGTTGCTATTAGGAGGTGATAACCACCAATGGCCAGAGGATGTATCCTTTAAACTGGGTACATTTTTAAATATATATTTCATATAGAGCTCTCAATTATCTTATTAGTATCATGGTTAGCCTTCATGACTCCCTTGGCAAGACTGAAGAAGTTCAACTTTAGACAAAAATAAGTGTCCATGTCCAGTGTAAATTCCCCTTTGTTTGAATTTCATTGATTTTTTTTCACTGCCATTATAGTTGGGGTTTTTTTTAGTTCTATACATTACTGAATGCTCATCACAATAAGTGGACTCTAAATAGTCTTTTTCACTATTTCACCAAACCCACTCCCTCCCCTCTGGGAAACATCCATTTGTTCTCTGTAGTTAAGAGTCTGTTTTCTGGTTTGTTTCTTTTTTTCTTTGTTCCTTGGTTTTGTTTTGTCTTCTTAAATTCTGATTTCATGGGCCTGTCTTTTTTTTTTTAAGCTTATTTATTTATTTTGAGAGAGAAAGAGCATGTGAGCAAGGGACGGGCAGAGAGAGAGGAAGAGAAAGAATCCCAAACAGGCTCTGCATTGTCAGCGCAGAGCCCGATGTGGAGCTCGAACCCATGAACCGTGAGATCATGACCTGAACCAAAATCAAGAGTCAGACTCTTAACTGACTGAGTCACCCAGGTGCCCCCATGTGCCTATCTTAACTTCTCTTTTGCTACAGGATTGACAGAGATCATTCTGGCCTGATTTCTAGGCTCAAAGTATCCAGGTTGCTCCTATAAATGCTAAAACCCATAAAGTGAATTTAACAAAAGCACTTGACACTGGCAATAAGGCTCAATTTGCTCCCGATTTCCAGGACTCTGTAACCAGGCTCTGCCAGACTGAGGGATTCTTATAGAATGTGTTTGCAGGTGTATCCTAGACCCCTCACCACCACAAAAAAGTCATGTCCCCTGGACAGCAGCAGAGCTTTTAAATTAAAAAGGCTCTTACCTCTACTTTCAGAAGCTCCTACCAAATTTAGAGAGGATTTACAAAGATTATTTGACTACACATGCAACCTTCTCTTTACAGAGGAAACAAAAGACCAAAATTTCTCCTAAGCTCTCCTACAAATGGTCAGTTGAAGGCCAATGTTTAGGGGCTTATAGAAAGCCCAACTTATATTTTGTATTTAGAAAAAAGGTTTTTGTTAAGATGCTTTAGACGAACATTACAAAGGCATATAACTATTGGTTTCCATTTTAGTTAAAATTCTCCTTGTTATAAAGAAACAAAATTAGTTGAAAAGAAGGGGCAGTCACTTGATATTCAGGCCATAATCCAGGTCTTGAGGAATTAGGAATAACGGTCCTTATTTTACAGAACTCTACAAAACCAGGGGCGTCTGGGTGGTTCAGTCGGTTAAGCCTCCAACTTCGGCTCAGGTCATGATCTTGCAGTTCATGGGTTCGAGCCTTGCATCGGGCTCTGTGATGACAGCTCGGAGCCTGGAGCCTGCTTCAGATTTTGTGTCTCCCTCTCTGTCTACCCCTCCCCTGCTCATGCTCTCTGTCTCTCTCTGTCTCTCTCTCTCTCTCTCTCTCTCTCTCTCTCTGTGTCTCTCTGTGTCTTTCCTAAAAAATAAATAAATAATAAATAAACATTTAAAAAAAACCCAAATCTCTACAAAACCAGAACTACAACTCCAAAAATGAGTGAAAGTCCACCTAATTCTACGGATCTCCAAACCTTGCTTATTCCTCTCATAATTTTGGTGAATATTAGGAAAGATTACAATATTGGAAGAAAAATGTTCTGTTCTTTAAAAAGAAAAAAGAGGTAAAATTTAAATAGCAATTACCCCAAAATCCTAGGAAAAAACTATTTTTATATTCTTTCTATCCCTTGAAATTATAAATCTTACCATGTCTTTGAAATGTAAACACAACCCACAATCTCCTGAGAATGAAGAACAAGAAAAAATAAAGACAGAAAGTGGCCCTTTTAAAATACAAACTGCTGGCAGGACTCATGTGCCCAGACTCCAGCCCCTCTGATGACAGGCAGAGAAGATCCAAGGATCCTCCCTGGAGAAAAGTGAGACCCTTGCTCTGTGCTTTTGTGATATAAATTCTCTACCCCCATTTTCACTAAGATCTAAGGGCCATTTTTTGACATGTGAACTTTAGGGAAAAGTTTTTCACTAAAACAAAACAAAAAATTAGAGGGAAGTATTTAAAAATTGGGCCTGTCATGTCTTCTCCACAAGGATTAGTAGAAACAAAATTAAGATTTTGTTTGTGTCTTGTCTGTGTAGTGTGTGCGTGTGTGTGTCCATGTTGTACATGTGATGTGAGATATTTTCCCTATCTCTGGGCAGTACTGCTAAAACTAATTTGCAAAAGAGCTCTATTGAGTTAGTTTGAAGGCAAGTACTCATAAGGACTGGGCATTCTAAAACTCGGAAAGGTAAAAACTCACCCAAACGTGTTTCAGGTTCACACGATCTGGGAACATATTCGGTAGTAAAGCGAATTTCAGGTTGCTGGTTTACTTATAAGGGGTATGGCTGAAGAGTTACCAGCTTTAAATAGAAAACTTTTATCCTGCTTGCATTTACTAAAAACCAAATAAGGTCACGGTATCTCTGTTGCACTTGACCAGGAGAAAAAGAAACCTTAGAATAATTATTAATTTTTACCTAATGCCTCATGAAGTTTTAAGGTCAGTCTGATTTAAAACAAGTAAATTAAACTGACCTAACTACGATAAACTAATGAGCAGAGATTTATCTGCTTTTGTCTAAAGATATATTTTGGTCTTTAATAAACAGATTTCATGCTTTACAGAAAGATTGTATTATGAAAAAGCACATGTTTTTAAAAATTCCAAAATATATTCATTAATGTGCAAATCTAAAGAGTTTTGGTGTAACAGAGTTCAGAACTGCTTACTAGTTAGTTTTTACTGGAAATTAAGGTTTCTAAGCATTACATATTCTAATAAATGCAATTAAGACTATTAATAAGGGAAACAACTCTGTATATGAAGACAATAAAACATATGTTTTTGTGAAGAGAAGGTATGAAGAATAAAAAGACATATTTGTTGAGGGAACAGAAATTTTCTTGTCCTAAAGTGAAACCATTTATTTCAAGACGAAACATTTAAAACAAAATCTGAGTATTAAAAAGAAAGTTCTGGGAAGTTTATAAAGAAAGAATCTTTGGGAAAAAAATTCTATGTGTGGCCAATACTGGCTAAGATTATGATAAATTTAAAGAAGTAAATGAGTTTTAACATCAAAAGTGCACTTTTGTAAAGGTTTTGTTTTCTCTATAAAAAGTACAGAGTTGGCTTGAACTAATGGTCTGCTCTCCATAAGAAATTGTAAGCAAAACTTGATCTTCTTATCTGCCTAAAAACCCATGATTCTGGCTGCCAAAATAATTTCCTGTGTTTATCAATCTTGGATACCTAAGAAAACTGAGTGGGTCTGAATATCCAAGGAGTTACATTTTGGCCTCATAGCTATGTAGCCTTCTATATTTGCCTTGAATATCTTTTATTGTCACGTTGGTGAAAAGGATATTTAAACATTGTTTCTTAATGATTTACGATCCTATTCAAATATTCAAACCTTTTCAAATTTTTGACACTTGAACATCTCAGAGATTTTGTGAGCAATTGAACTAATGAGGCTACTTGGTACATTTACTTACATGGGAAGCATTCATTGCCAGATAAGTGATATGAAAACCTCTTAGATTATGTTTAGGTATATATGTTATTAAAATTGTGTCATAAAATTATATGAAACTCCTACAAATCTTATATCTTCATATGATATTATCTGGAAGTGCTGTGTGTCACAGAAAGATCCAGATTTCCATGCCGGCTGCATTGGCAGGAACTCCGCAGATCTCTAAGCATGGCCATTTTTACGTCTTTTTTAGACAGTGATACTTGCACTCAGATGCCTCGTTACATGAGGCATGTGCTTCACTTTCAAGGAGATTCAGGGAAAAACTGCGAGTACAGGTTTCTAATAACTTCTAGACCTGAAATCTGAATGAAGTAAAGGTTTCCAGAACTAGTGGAAAAACCAGATTCAAACAGAACCAAAATTAATAACGACTTGCAAAAGATCATTATACTCTTTATGGCTTTTTGTATGAAACATTAGTGCTTTTTTTTTAAATGTTGTGTTTTTGCAGATTTAAGGAAACTTTGTCTCTTAAGCTAACTGACTTACAGCGATTTGATAAAATACACCTTTGTGAACAAATTCAAGTATTTATCTTTTCTCCTTACCTGAACCCTCCAGAGTTCAGAAACTCTCAATCAGTATTCATATATTTTCTAGCAATCTATTTGAATCTACTGAATTTATTTTTCAATAAGAATCTGTTCTCTTTATGACAGGACACAATGGGAAACACTGCGTATATTACCACGCTGGGACTGGAAGGTCATATTTGGGAATGAAGTGCTCAGATGTGACCCGACAGCCTTAAAGAACTCAGGGTGATTTCATGGACACAATAAAGCCCCTTGGAAATACCAGACTGATAGCTTGCTTCCAGAGTTCCCAGCAGCCTTACCAGGTGAGTAAAGAAGTTCACTTCCTCACAGGTGCAGGAACCTCGGGATGTTTGGGGGGCCTTGAGAAGAGAGGAATTCACCCAATTCTATACGTATTACAGGCAAAGTCTGATGGCAAGTAATTGGCTTGGCTCCTGGCCTCAAGAGGCTGTTAAAATTCATCTGGAGACTTTTTATGAAAACTTCTAGCGAAGCAGGTTGAAAGAGTCAACTGCAATTCTTGTTGTACTTAAGGAAATAGTCAGGCCAAGTTTTATGGGAAATGACTTATTTTGCAAACAAATTAGTGTTAATTTCATTATCTTTGGTCAAAGAAGTGATTATAGTGAGAAAATATGTTTCAATAACACATCTTCGTACATTTTAGATTTTATTACTATTCATTATACAATGGATTAGGTCCTGATTTCTTCTAGTGTCTTCCACCACCAGCTACAACGTTCCAAATCAACATTCTGAGGTTTCTCTCACCTTTCTGACTTGGAATCCTTTGAGAACTAAAACTGCCCTTCTCCTGAAGTTCTGCTAAATGTAAACCACTTACCTAAATCTAGAGAAATCCACAAGAACTCAACCTACACAATCTTTGTGCCTATTGCTCAGCAGGCCAAGCAGAGATCACCAGAGACATTTGAACGACAAATCCAGGGGACCTGTCTGACTGCACAGCCTGCCCTCACTCTATCTGAGATGCTTCGAGTCCAACATCTAGAAGTCTGCTCCACTGGCTGCCCTCACAACTCGGAAACTAGCTTAACGTTTGATCCAGTCATGAACCATTGGGTTCCTCTTGTTTCCATAGAAAAGCCTCTTGTTTCTTACCTGATTACTTGGACCACAGGCCTAACATTGTGAATCCACCTGCATCACTGCCTTCTGGAATGAGTTTGCCTAAACTGACCTATCATCCGGATGAATAGACCAGTTCCGTTGGAAGAAACACGTAGCAGCTGAACTGTTAATGTGTGCAACTGCAGAGAAGCTTACATTTAAATTTGATCTGAGTAACCCATCTCTCTGGCAGGACTGACATTTGTGCACCAAACATTTACTGGTTCCTTCCCTTTGCAATCTCAGTCCCCTACCCCCTTCTGCTTAATTCGGGATGACATTTGTATCTCTTTTGCCTGACTGCCACGTCTGTGTGGACTCCCTGCACATATGCTATTAGATTTGATTTTCTCTTGTTAATGTGTCTCATGTCAGTTTGAGTCTTAGTCCAGCCAGAAGGACCTTGAGGGGGACAGGGATTCTTGCTCCCCTTCCCTCCTGGGGCTGGCCTGCCACGCCCTCTCCTACTCCTCTGGCAAAGCCCTGGACTGCTCCACCTCCAAGCCCCCCACCCCTGCAAGGCCTTCTGAGGGTGGCAGGTGGCAGGGAGAAGACCCCATGGCCTTTGTCTATGGAAGACTAGAGTGGTGGAGGCAGGTGGAGAGGGAGCCTTGGGCCCAGGGACCAGGTGTTGGGACAGATTGACTTTAGGGATGAAGATGACAAGAAATGGCATTTGGAGCACATCTGAGCTGCTAACAAGGTGGACAGCTGTACAAGGCTCCAACAGCCATTAAAGTGGAGAACTGGGCTGGAAGATGGGGGGGGGGGCAGGAAGTAGGTGCGCACAGACTGGAGGTGGTGCTAGAGTGGGGGGCGGGGGGGACAGGCAGGGACCCTTCCCAGAGAGCAGATCATCAGAGTCAGACTCTAGGGGATGCTGAGTTGAGGGGCCAGAGCAAGGAGTGGGGCCACCTCATCACGTCAGCCATAAGCTCCGAACAGTCGCCGCTGCTTTGCACCGAATTAATGAAATAAGGAAGTAACTGAAGAAAAAATTGAGGGGAAGTAGACGAGAGAAAACAAAAAAGAATAACTTAGAAGAAGAGAAGGTAGGTTGCATCTGTGCTCAGTTCAAGTCTCTGGAAGGCAGCTGGCATTTGCTGAGCACCAGGGAGACAAGCCAGGCAGGCAGGACATGCGGCTGCTCCCAGTTGTGATCCTTCTCATCGTCCAAGGTGAGTAAGGCAGGGGCTTACTAAGTACCTGCAGGATCAGGATGGGACACAGATAGGGTCTGTCCTGAGAGAGATGGCAGGGCTTTTCATATCCAGACACTTACGTATTTATAAAACTTTTTAAGTTTTGTTACTTGAAAGGTACAAAGTTAAATGTTAGGGAAAGGAAATAAAATAAATAACGCGTACAGTGTTTGTTTTCTAGGCACAGTTTCCCAACCCTGGCAGAGAGAAGGATAGACAGATGACAGATGGATGGATGGATGGATGGATGGATAGACACATGATAGATACACACACACACATATGCACACATACCTAAATGCATGAGTTCCTGAGGAACTTTGAAGAAGCACAGATGCTCAAGCCCCAGTTGAGACCCACTCAGTCAAGGTGAAGTTCAGGCAACTGGATCATTTAAAAACTTACACATCTGGTCTTGACTTGAAGCTTGAGCCGGAATCCTCTCTTCTGAAGACCTCAGACAACAGGGAGGAAGGCAGGCAGCAAAACCAGGGTGACAGGCTCTCTGGAGAGTTGCTTATCCCCACACACCAGCCTGCCTGGGTCTCTTCTCTGGATGATCTAAAGACAGATCATCATCTAGTGTCATTAGCACAATACCTGTGACAGGGACAAAGGGCTCTGGTTGTACCAGGAGCAACCAGATTGTCTGCAGAACCAGACAAACCATAGAAAAGACACTCTTGGAGATGAGCCTTAAGGGATGAATATAAGGGTTTGCTCCCTTCAAACAGAGAAGAAAGCACATTCGAGGCAGAGGGACAGCTTGCATTACATTATAGAGACACAGAAGAACAAGGTGTATAGGTAAAAAAAAAAAAACAACAACAAGCAATCACCTGTGCGAGTGAGTGTGTTTGGTATGTGCGTGTGTGTGCGTGTGTGTTTACTTCTGTGCCATGTGTCGATTCAGAGGCTGAGGGTTTGTAGGTGTGCAGAGTTTACAGTATCGGGGCATAGATGGGGAGGGGGCCACACTGTCTCACCAGCTCTGGGATTCAGAAATACACCTGTGGCTGCAGTGTGTGCTCTGTGCTGCTGGGAGAGGTGCTGCTTGAGGTCGGGCAGGGGACGGTGGTCAGTAGGATGGTGAGCGTGCAGAGAGCCCTGTATTGGTTAGGAGAGTTAGGAGCCTCAAGGGGGATTCACAAGAGGGGTGACAGAAAAGAAATCCTGCAGGGGATGAAGGGACAGACGGGATGTGGCAATTAGACAGAGGGCAGAGGCTCCTGGCTGGTGTTCAGGGCAGGGCCAGAAGCCCCAGTGGCGCCCGGGTCAGCTCTGGGCTCAAGGAAGGATAAGATGCATGTTGGGTTTCTGTTTTCTAGGCCACTTCTCCACCTGCGTGCATAGAACGGTGAGAGGCACGGCAATGGGCACACTGACCGTGCACTGTACGTATGGGCAGGGGTGGGAATCCTACAAGAAATGGTGGTGTCGTGGGTACGAGTGGGATTCCTGCAAAATCCTTGTTAAAAGCACCGGGTCAGAGCAACTGGTGAAGAAGGGCCGAGCATCCATCCAGGACAATCACAGCTGGCGCATATTCACCGTGACATTGGAGGATCTCTGGTATGACGATGCAGACACCTACTGGTGTGGGATTGAGAAAGCTGGCAATGACCTGGGGTACAAAGTATACGTGGATGTTGACCCAGGTAGGTACTACCCTTCCTGTGCTCTGGGACCCTGAGTCCCAACCCAAAGGAGTCAGGACTATTTCTCTGTCTTCCCCAATGGATGAAGGGGAGTCTCGAAACTCACCTAGGACTATGCCTGCTGCTGAAAATCCCTCACGCGGTGGCAAACTGGTGTTCCTCTGGAAATATGTATTCATATTTGGGATAAGAAACCAAAAAGATGCAAGAGAAAGCCAACATGGCTGAGCAGTGGCACTAACACAGAAAGGTTCTGCATCCCTGGGGGTGGGGTGTGGAGACCATGGGAGCCACCTGTGACACTCACAACCATGCTTTGCTCTGTGTGTTTAGCCCCTGATCCAACAGACTCTCCCAAGCCTGTAGCAAGAATACCAGCCAGTCGAGCTTCCTCTCCTCCTTTTACCCAGGGCATCAACAGCAGCCAGCCTATTGTTCTGATCAACCCCCACAGCAGGTGAGCACAGCTGAACCCACAGACTTTCCCACTGCTGCCCTGGGACAGCTCTCCCTTGGGGCACTCTGACAGGGGCCCCCATTGGCCCTTCTGATGTCTCCTCTGCTGGGGAGAAACAGCAAGGTCTGCACTGGGCCCCCTCTTTGTACCTCTGAGTCCTTAAAGTGCTCCCCCTCCCCACAAGGAACCTAAGCTAAGTTGTTCAGCTGGGCTGTAGGAGAGAAGCTTCTGGTCTCCTTCTGACCTGCCTCCCAACCCCCAAGCAGCCAAAACAGGCTCAGGCGCTTTCAGCCTCAAGTTGCCAGAAGGGAAGGGCTCTGGATTAGCTCCCTGTGGCTGCTGGAGCAAATCACCACCACCCTGGTGGCTGAAGGCAAAACGATATTATGATCTTAAAGTTCTGGAGACAAGGTCTGGGATGAGGCTCACTGGGCTAAAACTCAAGGTGCTGGCAGGGCTGGCTCCTCCTGGAGGCTCTGAGGGAGAAGGCCTTCCTTGTCTTTTCCAGCTTCTGGAGGCCGCTGCACCCCTGGCTCGTGGTCTCTTCCATCAACCAGCAGGGGTGGTTGAGTCTTTCTCACCCTCATTACTCTGACACTGGCTCTCCTGTGTGCTTTCATTTATAAAGACACTGGCGATTCCATAGGGTCCACCCAGATATCCCAGGATCACCTCCCCATCTCAGGGTCAGCTGGTTGGCAATCTTAAATCCATCTGCATCATTAATTCTCTTGCGCCAAGGAATCTAGCACATTCAGAGGTCTGGGGATTAAGACATCTTTGAGGGGGAGTCATTCTGCCCACTGTCAAGGGCTGGTACTTGTTCCATGGATCCAGCCCTCCCCTCCCAAGTGCTTGGGAAATGCTGAGAAAGAGTGGGAAGCTGGCATTCCTACTTTCTCACATTCCCAACACGGTAGAGAGGTTGGGCCATCAACCTGAAGCCTACCCCCTCAAAAGCATCCAAAGAACAATGAATTAACTCTTTCCTCAAAGGGCACACCCCTGACCCAGTTTCACCCCATCGGAGTTCAGGGTGAAGGTGCATTTTCTCCCAGATGCCCCTTCCATGGCCTACCTTCCAGTCCACTCCTTCTTCCTTCCCTTCTCAAGGACCAATTCCTTGTAGCTTTGTCCTGCTGGACAATGTGTACGAATGAGGCCAGGCACTTGACTCATGCTTCACAACTGGCTTTTGTCCTGCTCATGACTATTTGGAGACCAGTTGTTCTGTGGAGTCAGGAGGGGAGGATGAGGGACTTTTAGGAGACTGAAGGGCACGGGTGGAAGCCTGTAGGTGGAGAGATGGGACCGCAGCCCCACAGGGATTGGAACTTGGGAACAGAACACAGTGAGTTCAAGGATAATTTCAGGAAGTGCAAGGGAGCATGTCTTCTCTCTCAAGAAAACCCCCTGTGAAATGCACATGACAAAACTTGCTCAAGGCAGGCAGAAGGAGAGAACAAAGCCAGCCTGCATGGGGGCCCTGACACTGCTTGTGGGGGAGGGGATGAGGCAGAGGGTGAGGGCATCAGACTCTTGGATACTGATGTGGACTCCCAGGGGGACGTATGTGAGCAAGGGCCCAATGGTCCACTAGACCATGTGTCCACTGTTCAGGGTGTATGAGATAGTGCACCTCCTATGTGCTACCAGATGGGGTTGAGAGTTGGGAGAGACCCCTCCCAAGAGAAGCCAGAAGGTATTCAGCCAGGCTGAATGGTAATATGAAATGTTATATGAGATGAGCTTGAGAGAGGGCAGAATTTACACAAGGTGGGACAGAAGTAGAATCAAATAGGCAAAGGGAAACCTCTGGTCCTGGCTGGCCTGCTGCTGAGGTGGAGGGGATTTGGGGGAGGCAGCCGACAAGCAGGATGAAATCAGGGTGCAGAGGTGCTGGAGCCCAGGCTAAGGCTGCTGGGAAGCCCCTGAATGCTTCGCCTTGGGCAGCATGGCCGTGCCCTCAGAGGGGCTTTTGGGCAGGGACCGGGGCTGGCCTGTCCTCCAGGTCTGGGAGTGGGAGTGAGGGTGGACAGGAAGGGCCTGGAGCGGCCCCTGAAGAGGGACCCCACTCCTGTCAGCACGATCCCTGCTCAGGGCCCTGCTACACAACCTTCACTTTGTGCTTTTGTCCTTTGTGAAGTTGCCCCTGCTTGGGTCCTGCTGTGACTGTGATGTGGGGAGTCCGGGGGACTCCAGGGGAAGATACGTCAGTCTGAGCAGGAGAAACACAGCCCTCTCCCCCACCATGGACACCCCCGCACCCTCTGAGCTCTGGTCAGGGAAAGGGCAATGATTACATTTCCGAGACAGATGGGGGTCCCTGTTAGGTGAGGACTCCCCGCGTCCTGCTGTCAGGAATTAAAGTCTGACTCCTTCCCTGCTCTGCACAGGTCGGGGATCTTGGCCTTCAATGTAGCAGCAGAGAATCCTCCTGTGTGGATCCTCCTGGTACCTTCTTTCCTTGCCACACTCAAGTGGCTCTGCCAAGGATAAATAACTATTACATCGTTCAGGACTCTGGCCAATGATGGGTTTTCCAATTCCAGACCAACCAGTAAGCATAAAACCTGGATTAAATCAACAAGTTCCAGAGTGTGTCCACAAGGACAAAGACCCCCAATGGGCCAGCTGCACAGAGGTCCGCCGATTCTACCTTCTGCTGCATCAGTGCCTCCAAGAAAGAATTTCTTGAATGTAAAAGATGGAAAACAGGGTTGGACCATCGCCCAACCCGCATCTGATCTGTTTGCCCTGTATATTCCCTATTAAAATCTTTGGCTTTCTTGTGCTCCCTGGAAATTATTTTGTTTGGACATTCTTTCAATATTTTATATGTGAGAGGACAACCCTTCCCTTCTAGAGGGCGGGAAGCAACTCTAAATCCAATGCTAGAATCCGAATGTGTCTTAGAACTGGGTCGTTGTGAGTATAAATTTGTTGAAACTCATTGAAGTCACTCTTTTTCCCTCTGTAAGTAATCAATGTTTTGCGGGGAGGGGCTTTGAAACAATGCAAATATTCCTGTCCCCTTATCTACATCGGTGGCCTCCAAGCACAGGGGATTCACCCAGTCGTCACCAGAACAGTTCATTTCTGTTCTCCCATTTGTCCCTTGGCCTCACTGGTCCTTATGTGCAGGGGCTCCATGGACTGTTTGGACTTTTCCATCGAGATGGACAGATCTGTTCCCTTCTTGTCTGTGACCCTGCCCATCCCCCAGGCAGCTCACACCCACCATCACCCACTCCTGGGTTTGGCCTGATCTTTGGCCTTTCCATGCTCCCACACCCCTAACCTCCACCCCCCATCTCACCCCAGCTGAACAATGCAAACCCAGGATGCTGGGCTCTTTGTGTTTAACTTCCTCCCACTTACTCATCAAAAACTAACAACACAAAAACAGCCCTTTTCTTTTTAAATTTCAAAGTTATACATTTTCCTCTCAACCGTTTTGTTTTTCAGGGGTGTTTTTTTTTTTTCTCTTTTACTTACATTTTTCCTGGGTTCTGTTCTTTTTTGTCTCTATATTTTATTTTGAACCATTTTCGGGACTTATATCTCTTTTCTGAGCTCCTTCCTTAGAGAGGTCATGTTGTCTGTAATTTCTCTTAGACTGAGCCAAACTGGCCATCTGGACTCCTCCTCTGTGTCCTGGGGCCCTGGCGCTCATGAAGCAAGTTCTCCAGCTGCATTTTTTTTAAAAATAATGTATTGTCAAGTTAGCTAACATACAGTGTACACAGTGTAGTCTTGGCTTCAGGAGTAGATTCCCATGATTCATCACTTACATACAACACTCAGTGTTCATCCCAACAAGTGCCTTCCTCAATGCCCATCTCCCATTTGCCCCAACCTCTAACCCTCACCCCCGTCAATCCTCAGTTTGTTCTCTGTATTTAAGAGTCTCCTAGGGTTTGCCTCCCTCTCTGTTTGTAATTGATTTTTCCTTCAATCCCCTATGGTCTTCTGTTAAGTTTCTCAAATTCCACATATGAGTGAAAACATGATATCTGTCTTTTTCTGACTGACTTATTTCACTCAGCATAATACCCTCCAGTTCCATCCACATTGTTGCAAATGGAAATATTTCATTCTTTTTCATTGCCAAGTCATATTCCATTGTATATACATACTACATCTTCTTTATCTATCCATCAGTTAAAGGATATTTTGGCTCTTTCCATAATTTGACTATTGTTGATAGTGCTGCTATAATAATTGTGGTACATATGCCCCTATGAATCAGTACTCCTGTATCCTTTGGATAAATTCCTAGTAGTGCTATTGCTGGGTCATAAAGTAATTCTATTTGTAATTTTTTGAGGAACGTCCACACTGCTTTCCAGAGTGGCTGCACCAGTTTGCATTCCCACCAACAGTGCAAAAAGTTTCCATTTCTCCACATCCTCGCCAACATCTGCTGTTTCCTGAATTGTTAATTTTAGCCACTCTGACCAGTGCGAGGTTGTATCTCATTGTGGTTTTGATTTGTATCAAAACATCATCACTGACGATGAGTGATGTTGAGCATCTTTTCATGTGTCTGTTGGCCAGCTGGATATCTTCTTTTTTTTTTCCAATATATGAAATTTATTGTCAAATTGGTTTCCATATAACACCCAGTGCTTATCCCAAAAGGTGCCCTCCTCAATACCCATCACCCCCCCTCCCCTCCCTCCCAGCCCCCATCAACCCTCAGTTTGTTCTCAGTTTTTAACAGTCTCTTATGCTTTGGCTCTCTCCCACTCTAACCTCCTTTTTTTTTTTTCCTTCCCCTCTCCCATAGGTTTCTGTTAAGTTTCTCAGGATCCACATAAGAGTGAAAACATATGGTATCTGTCTTTCTCAGTATGGCTTATTTCACTTAGCATAACACTCTCCAGTTCCATCCACATTGTGGATATCTTCTTTAGAAAAGTGTTTGTTCATGTCTTCTGCCCATTTCCTCACTGGATTATTTGTTTTTCATGTGTTGAGTTTGATAAGTTCCTTATAGATTTTTGATACTGACCCTTTATCTGATATGTTATTTGCAAATATCTTCTCCCATTCCACTGTTTGACTTTTAGTTTTGTTGGTTGTTTCCTTTGCTGTGCAGAAGTTTTTATCTTGATGAGGTTCCAAAAGTTCATTTTTGCTTTTATTTCCCTTGCTGCTGGAGACATGTCTTGACATGTTTCCAGCTGCATTTTGCTGGTGCTGTGTTCCTCTCCTTGAGTCTGTCAGTGAGGAAAGGTGCTGGTCCATTTTCAACTAGAAGCTTCCTTAGAATGTGGTCAGGGCACTGCAGAGAGGGTTGGGTAGGCAGGGGGGTGTTCTACAGCAGCAGGTGACTTCTTGTGGGGAACACCTCCCACCAGTGCTGACAGCTCCAGCCCACATGATTCTGATTCACACCTCTGAAAAGGGCAATACCTCCAGGCCCAGGAGCCCATGCATGTTACCACGTGGGGAGTTGGCCCCAGGTTCCCACCACAGGGCTGTGTCTCCTAGGGCTATGTCTCCCAGGGGCCTCCCCCCAGCCCACTGTGCATCCGGCAGAGGCAGCATGTTCCTCTGAACTGTCCTGCCTGGGACTGGAACGTCCAGTTCTCTCTGCTTAGATCTTCTGTAGGGCACAAAACAGCAATCTGCCTGTCATGTCACAGATTCTGTGGTCAGGAATTCAGACAGAGTGCAGCAGGGATGGCCTGTCTCTGCTCCAAAAACTCTGGGGCTTCAGCTGGAAAGACATAATGGCAGTGGAGGGGGGGGAACCTAAATGGCTGGGTGCTACTGTCATCTGGAAGCTTCTTTTCTGCGTGTCTAGAGCATGTGCCAGGTTGATCTCAATCTTGATAGTTGACCTGAGATCCTACAGGAGGCCTCTCCATGTGGACCTGGGTTCTGAGAAGGAGAGTGTCCAAAACAAACATTTCAAGAAATGGAGGATGGAGCTACAGGGTTCCTTTGGGCCTTGCCTCAGAAGTCACACAGGGTCACTGTCACCATACTCTATCCATGCATTCTGATGTCCGATGGCGATGAACACTGTTTTTTGGGGGGTGAAAAAAATGCTGTTTTTATACCGAAAATTATTTTTATGTACAAAACATAGATGATCAGTTGATAGGTGGATCGACTGATCGAGATATAGAACATAGGCGTATAGTATATCTTTGGTATTAAAATTTCATACCTATGGCGGGGGGGCGGGTTCTAATAAAAGAAAATTACTAAACAACCTCATTAGGAAGGTATCCTTAGGAGGATAATTACGGGGAAAAGTTGGGAATCTGCTCTAAGCTACTGACCTCACAGCCCTGGCCCACCCAGACTCAAGGGGAGGGGACACACCCCCAACTCTCAATAACAGGAGTGTCAAGAAATTTACAGTCCCGGTTTAGAGCTGCCACCTGGAAGAATCTTAATATAGTGCCTTCACATCAGATTAAAGAATGAGGGGCCCAGAAGGGCTGAGGCCCCGGCCCCCCAGTCATAAGGCCAGGGAGCAGACTTGGACCTGCCCCAAGGAGGTCCACACAGCAATCCTGCGAGTCCATCTGTGCACTGGACAGGTCAGGTCCCAAGTCTGCTGGGGGCACCATGTGGCCCCAGTGTAAGTACTAGGCAGACACAACGATGCTCTGAACTTTCTCTGCTTTACTCACTGGTCACAGACTGCATCCGAGAATTGCATGAACTTATGAATAGGTTTTGCTTGGATCACAATATTTATTTAAGTGGCGGTTGTTGCCTATATGTACACATGAGCCACTTCACTCCTGGCTTCTCTTTTAAAAGCAGAAATGCCCGGAAAACAGTGGGTCCACGATGCTACATGCTCCACAGGGTCATCAGAGTGTTTAAGACCTTCCAGGGGCTCCTAGGGTTCTGGGACACCACTAAAGCACACAGATTAGGAAGGAAAAAATAAAACTGTGCCTTTGTGCAGGCAACATAATTGTGTAGAAAATCCCAAAGAATCTATCAAAAAATTTTTACCAAACTGCTAGAACTGGTAAATTAATTTAACAAGTCACATGAATAAAGATCGATACACACACACACATACATACATATATACACATACATACATACACACACATACACACACATGCATGCACACACACACTCACACATACACACATATATACCAACACATATACATACATACATAAACACATATGCATACACACATATACACACCTACACACACAATCTTACTTGTAAACTAGCAATGAGCATGTAGAAAATGAAAGGAAAAGTACAGTGTTGTTCACGAGTGCTCAAAAAGAAGACAAAATACCCAGGTATAAATCTAACAGAACACATGCAGCATCCAGATACTTAAATTTACAAAACACTGGTGATAGAAGCCAAGGAATATTTAACTAAATTGCAAGAGATACCATGTTTATGGACTGGAAGACTCAACATAGTAAAGATGTCAATGTTCCCAGTATCGATCTATAAGTTTAATACGATTCCGATCATACACAAGTTTACTTGAAAATTTATCTGGAAAGTGAAGAAACAAGAATGCTTGAAATAATTTTGGAACAGAATAAAGTACATCATAAGCTTCTTTCTTGCCCATCATTGTGCTTCCTACACCGCCCTGTGTTTTATTAATAAGGTCTGGATGTGCCTCCCTGGCTGAATTTCTCCTTCAGCGGAGTCCTGGGCCAGTCCCAGCTCTCCTCCAATGGCCCTGCCCTTGTGGGAGCCACGCCAGAGTTCAGGTTCTGAGTGTGGCGGCCCTGCCTGCAAACTCAGTGCTCTGGAGCTTGAAGTGTTTTCTGGAAACTGGCATCACTAGCCCAGGGAAGGCTTGGGCTTGCTGGAGACGAGAGGGCTGCTCCACACACAAGGAGTTGAGTGAAGATGGTAACACGTGCTTATAATAGACTGTGCGCCTCGCTGCAAACTTCAGGGAGGGAGCCGTTGACAAGCATTCAAACCCAACAGAGCCCTTTCCTGGGCTGGTGTGCCCCGTGGTGGCTGTGGCATCATGTCAACCTGATGTGGGGAGGTACTCCTCACCTCTGTGTCCTTGTCTTTAGAAAACTGTCTGCTTCTCTTATGGAAAGCACCAACTGTTGACAGGTGGCTTCAGCCACACTTCTGCTACAGTGGACTGTCCACCAGCCCTGTGTGCAGGAGGCCCACAAGGGTGGAAAATTCTGGGAGTGATATTGGGGGCACCCACTGCAGCTCCAACCAGCTCCAGGGCTTTAACCGAAAGCTCTTCAGTCATGGCCAGCCCAGGCAGAGATGTTTGAGCACAGCGTACATTCCCTGATCACAGGGACACAAGTGAGGTTGAAGCCCTGTTGAGCCCAAAGACTGAGACTATGTGGGGTAAGTCCTCAGGGAGCCTCCTGGCTACAGGGAGGAGATGGTTATTACCCTGGGAGACACTGAGCTGAGGAGCTTTTGTGGCAATGAAAAGAGTAAAGGGCTGGACTTTCCAGTAACCTCTAGAGAATTCTTGCCCTTGAGAGGTAGGCATAAGAGCAAGGGGCCAAGGAATCTGGGATAGAGAGAGGAGGACCCCAAACACTGGCCCAGGAGACTCATCCTTCCTGCACCTGAGCACTTGCAGCAAGTGTCATCCAAGACCCAGGATTCTCCCTTGAGACACAGGAACAATATCTCCAGAAGACTTAGGTGCCTCCAGAATCCAGGCACTGCTGCCCCCCTGCCCTGGAGTCCAGAGTCTGAAGGTCTCTTCTATCTGGTCTGAAGTGCTGTATTCCTGGACAGGGCTTTCCTGGGGACGGTGCACTATGTGATGGCTTCTCTTTGTCAGGCTGACTTCCTCCAGGGCCCTTCAGAGGCCTGTTCACCCAGAGGACAGCACCCACCAATGTCAAGAACAGGGGCAGCTTCAGGAAGACCAGGAGCAGCAAGTGGACACTGCTGGATGAGGACCTGTCCGGGGAAATAGGGACAGAAAGTGAGCTGCCTCCTCAAGGGAGTGGGGCCAGGACCCTTCTCTCCCCACCTGTCCCTGCAACCTGAGCCCAAATCACTTAGGATCAAACCTGGAAAGGACATGTGTCAGGGCAGCACTTCTCTGGGCCCCCTCCCCTTCCTTGATCATGAAAGCCACCCCCACCCTCACTTTAAAGTCCTGATCCTTGTCCTCTGTCCTGCAGGACCTGACAGAAACATCATGGCCTTTTCTGGGTATCTTTGGGAGGAGAAAAACAGCCTTGAGCCAGTCCATCTCCCTGCCCTGGACCCCACAAGTGGCTCCTGGTATAGGATCTATGATACAGCCAAGACCTCTGGAGGCAAGCCCGGGTTGGGAGGACAGAACCAGAACCTGGAGTCCAGAACCAGGTGGAGAAGTAGAGGGGGTGGGGTGGGGTGGGAGAGGCTGCACATCCACCTGAACCAGCCTCCTGGTTCCCTGCAGCTGCCCCATGTGGGAGAGGGTTCACAGAACAAGTGGTATTTTCCGTGAGGAATCCCCATGCAGCCATGGAGAATGTAAAAATCAGGACCAGAACTGGAAGAAAACCCAGCAGCAGTGAGGTAAAAAGAGCATGGTGTGTTGTCAGCCCCCACCCAAAGGTCCCATAAGGCTTCTGAACCCCTTCTGTGATTTGTAGGTTGTGATCCCTTACCCCGAGCAGTGGATCAACACTTCCTCAGCACTGAAGTTCTGCTTGGTACTCAGCCCCGGAAAGATGTCAGATGCAGCTTGACATGTGGTCTCCCCTGCGGTTTTACTTGGTGCTAGAGACAAGTCACACATCAGGTGCTGCCCTCTCCCTAGCCATGCATGAAGTGCCCATTTGGACCCAATGTTGCACACCATCACCCACTCACAAAAGGGACTCTGAAGCTAGACCCAGACCACCTCCTGGATGGAGTGAGCCCCTAAGGGACCAAGTGAGACTTTTTCAGAACTGGTCGTAAAAGCCACCTCTAGTAAGTGCCAGGTCTTTCTTTCCATCCCAAGTCTGACTCTGCCTGGGGTGACAGCAGGGGTCTCTCAGGGGCTTCCGCAGCTGACGAGGAGCCCCATAGGGAGGAGGGACAGGGATGAGTCTAAATAGATGGAGTCAGGTCAATAGAAAGTGAGTACAGGAGCAGACTCCATCAGGTGCAGCAGGAGCACAAAGGAGGACATGGACCTCAGCTACTTTCCAGGCAGACAAAGGAAAGACATGAGGGATGGTGACGCCTAGCGGAGGCCGCAGGGATTACAAGATAGTTTTAGGACTCGAGCCTGTTTCCAGGTTGAGGTAAAGAGTGTGGATAATCGATGGAAGAAGGATACAGATGCGCAAAGAGAGAATTTGGCTCAAGGGAATGGAGAGGCAAGGAGCTACAGGGTGAGAAGCCAGCTTCAGGATGACCGTTATTGAACAGAAGGAAACTTCCTTCCACCTAGAAGGGAAAGAGGGAAGAATGAGTTAAGCAGCACAGAAGTGTGTAAGCGCAGAAGAAAAGAAATTGAGAGAGTTCACGTCTGGTATCCCGTACTCCCTTAGTAAGGTAGAAGAACAGGAGGGTCATATTAGAAACCATGAATTTGTATTGACACCCATAGGTGCCTTCTGTGACTATTCTTCAGCAGTACTGGAGCAAATAGATTTTAGGTAGGGGATCAATTTGCCCTAGCTTGCCTGGGACTTTTCCAGTTGTAGCACTGAAAGTTCTGCCTCCCAAGGAACTTGCCAGTCCTGGGCAACCCCCAATGGTTGCTCACCCTAATTTTAAGATGGATCCAGGGATGAAGTTTTCGAGAAGTAGGTAGGGAAATGGTGTACAAGAGTGGAGGGTACTGGTGAGAGAAGAAAATGTAGTCTTCCATGAGGGTTGAGGAAGGAAGTGAGATCAGGGCAGGAGCAGGATGGGTAATAAATGGGGAGAGAATGGAGAGAGGCATCAAAGGATTGGAGGCATATGTGAGGTTGAGAATAGATAGGGCCAGTGGGGGTGAGGGTGTGGGAAAGCTGATACACAGAAAGCTGTCCAAAAGTACAATGTCTGAGTGTAGGGTTCTGAACATGGACCAGTTTGGGGTGACAGCAAGCTGTGCAACGTTGCCATGGAGTGGAATTCTGGAAAGTGGAAATGTGGGCCACTGCAGTCAAGAAGGTCACGGAACCCAAGAAAAGGATGTTGGACTAGTTATTCATTAAAAACTCCCAAGACAATGGCAGGGATTAGGGAGTAAACTAGAAGCTAATGGAAGGCCATGCAAAGGAGAGGTAGAGGGGTGTGGCCATGTGACAAAAATGTTAAAGGAGGCAGATAGGACAGTAATTGGAAGCTGTAATGAAGGGGTGGGAGAATTTGGACACAGCTTCACAGCCCTATAGCACATCGAGGTAGGAGAAGGAGCAGCTTCCACTCAAGAAGCTTATTTTTTGAAATGAGAGGAGTGAGGTTAATTTCAGGACAGTATAGTAGAGGGAATGTTCTGTGAGCAAGCTGAAGATGTATATGCAGCGAGTTTATTTCCTTTAGTGCAGGTTTCCAAACAGCATGGTGGAAATAGCCTTGGTCCAGCAGGGAGGGGCCTCCCAGGCAATGGAGTGAGAGAGTGAGGGCACCTTGGGCTACTCACCCCCACCCATGCCAAGGCTAAAGGGTCAGTCACCTCTCTCTCTGCCCTCATCATAGGCTCTTCCCAACACCACTGGGACTAAGGACTAGACAAGGCCTAAAGACACTCTTCAGTATGGCACTCATCCTCATCCCCATGTTCAGTCATGTCCCATAAGCTCCGCTGATGGAGTGAGAAGATCTCTTACCTGGGGAAACAGACACCTTAACCTGGACTGAAGTGCCAGATGACCAGAAGCCCAGGTACCATGTTTTCTGAACTCTACACCAGTAGGATCCAGCATCGTCTGCAGTGAGGTTCTCCATGGTCACGATGAAGGTAAGGCGATCAGCATGGTCTCTGATAGACACGCGGCCATTCTTTTCTTTCGCTTCTCCCTGGGTCTCCACAATATTGTCACATGTGCCCTCATTCTGCCCTCGGCACCAGTATTTTTTATAACTCTGGTACTCTTCCTCATACTGACACTGCACACTCAGAGAGCCACCCAAGGTGCCTGTCACAGAGCTGGGGCCCGTCAGGGACAAAGAGCCTGGAAAACACAAGCCATGTCCCAGGACTCTATCTCAATGGGTCCCCTCAGTAGCTGTATGCCTGAAGCCCAAGGGGAAACTTGCCAAGGAGGTATAAGTGGTTCCAGGCTCAGGTATGGGGACCTGGAGGGACATCTGAACTTAGGACCTAAGCCAGAGGGTTTGGAGACTACAGCCAGAAAGATAAGTAAAGACCTGTGCTCTATAAGCCCAGAAACACTGAGTAACCACATAGGGATGCCAGCCCTTGGGGACAGGGAGAATTGGAACAAATCTAGTTCTCAGCAGAGTGAGCTGACTGTCTTGCCCTATCCTTAGACTGGCAGCCTTTGCCAGACGTGAAATTCAGTCACACACAAAAATATCTCCCTTTGGAGAGAGGCTCTGCATTCTAGGTTTTCTGCAATTCAAACTTGTTCTGCAAGAGTACAACTTCTTGTTTACTCTGCTCTCCACATGTTCTCAAGAGAGGAAAAGTAAACCCCTGGCTCTCATCCAGACTACACTTGAGGGAGGAGTGACGCATTGCTGAGAAGGGCTCAGTCCCAAGGAGACCCTATTAGGCTTCTCGACAGAGGTTTGGGGCATGAGCTGACTCCTTCCCATTGACCCCCCCATCACAGTACCCGGAGCCTCACCATCTTTCTTTACAACTTTCTCCCCTTCCTCTCTCAGGCTAGCCATACAACTCTTTGGGGTGCCCTCTATAAAAATGTAAAGTGGTCACACATTTCCAAACGGTGTTTATAACCCCAGTGTGTGGTGGGTGGGAGAAAGTAGGGACAAGCAGGAAGGAGCTGAGTCAGGAGCTGGGATGGAAAAAAAAGAACCAAAATTCATAAGTGACTCCAAAGTTTCAACCTGGACCCAGGAGGAATCCTAGGGTCAACCCACGTGCATCTGGAGAGGTCAGCCAGTCCACATGAAGGAGTGGGAAGAGGTTTCCAGTCCAGTTTAATTGCACCCAGGCTAGGGCACTTAGACAATTATATCAGATTTAAGCAAGCAGACCGTGATAGGCCGGTAAACTGACTCTGGGTAAGGAGCAAGGCGGGGTGAGGGGAGTCGAGGAGTAGCCATGGTTTATACTGTTTGCCAATTTCTGTGGTGTAAATGCTCTCACCACGACTGATTTCAGGCCAACAACATGCTGTCACTGGACACGGGGTTGGGAAGATAAGCCCATAATCAGTTCTTATGAGCCGATGCAAGCTGGCTTCAGCCACTACTGCTTTGGATGCCCATTTCATTAATTACGGTAACTCAGAAAACATCTATTATCATCGTCACCCTCATTCAAGGCATTTTGAGCACCTCCCACGTGTAATGAGATGCATCTCTTTTAAAAGTCTTTCTGAGTCTAAGATCTCGGTTATGAGGGCTCTGGGGGGCCTTGAAGATCATCCTGTCTACTCTACCGTGTTACTGAAAAGAAAATTATGTTTTGGCCAGTTGCACCCAGCTGGTATTCTTCCTTTAAACCTCTGCCTTTTCCACTCACTATTCTGGAACAGTCCATGATTATGTTGGGCAGGTTCCATGTCATAAAATTTATTCTACAAACATGAAGAATACCGTCCGATTTTTACCCTAAACTTACTTCCTGTAGAGAATGGGCTCTCGTCCATGTTGAATGCCTATTTTTAACAGTTTCTATTCTGAAACTCCAACCTTCAATGGACAATTTTATTTACCTGCCTGAACTACATCTTGTTCCAGAAAGGGTCTGAGATGGGTGCGGAGGATGCCATTTTAGATCCTTCATTAATTCCTACTAAAAACCTTTCCAACCCCTTTAAACTAAGCTCTGACAAAATACAACTGTTGCTAATTTTTGAAATCTCCATGCTCTTTAATATCTCTACACTTTTTCATAAGCTATTCCCACTTTCCACTCAGCCAATTTATTCATCTTTCAAGACCAATGTCCAGTGGAGCATCAGTGAAGAATTGCACCTGGTCAAGAGCAGTGTTTGGGGCCCTTGTTGTGCACCTCCACACCATATAAATGAATCTCTTTCTACAACAAGTTCAACACTGTATCATAGTGGTTTGTCTCCCTCATTCAACTATGAGTTCCTGACTGCAGAAGTTGCTCTTAAACACAGCAACCAGAATGCTCCTGGCACACATCTGGTGCTCAATAAGTGTATGTAGGATCTGTAGGTGAATGTCTGAGTAGATAGAAGGATACACAGATGGATGAATGGATGTGTCCTTCTTGTGTCTGCTGAGACTTCACCTCTGGCTTGAACCCAGGATAGACCTTCTGCCCACTGTTCCACCCCCTGAAATACCAGGTACCCAAAGCCCCAGCCTCACTCACCTGAGAGGCAGAGAAGGAGCAGAGCTGGGGACAGCCACATGGTCCCGTCTCTCTGGCTAGTGTCCCCAGCAAATCCAAGTCCCAGCTGGAATCCAGGTGTTTGTGACAGAGCCTAGGGCATCCACCTTCTACTTGTTCAAGTTTCCTTTGTGTTTCTCTCTCATTTACTTCCTTGTTCTTCTCCTAGACACTTCCTAATTTGAAGCCCTACTTAGAAACAGAAGAATGACAAGAGATACTTCAGAGAATGGACTAAGAACAACATGGGAAATCTGCTGATTTGTGCTTCATCTAATGGCAATATAATGTTTGGATCATACCCCAAGCCTCCATGAAAGCCAATCCCAATATATGAAACCTCCAACAGAGGTGAGCCTTTGAACCTGCCTCCCATTCTTCTTCCCGTCTGGGTTTGCTTGCTTGACATAACCAGCTGCTCCTGCTCTCTGGCTGCCTACTTTGGGGTCATAAAACATGCCCACTTAAAGATCAGGGGTGAGGACTCCCCATAACTCTCTCAACCATAACCTCCAGGCAGTTGACCTCATACCCTTTCCTCTAACCTAGTCTCTGTCTTGGCTCCAGACCCAACTTTCTGATTTCCTGTGGGGATGCTCAACCTTCTTGTACATTATCAACCTAATTTAGTATAAGGGTTTTGGTTAAGGGTCTAGATTCTGGAGTTATGCAGATTCAAATCCCACCTCCATTATGTACTACCCATGTGCCCTTGGGCATGTTGCTAAATCACTCTCTTCCCTAGTTTCTTCATGTATAAGGTACAGTAGTTGGTAACCATTCTTGCATCATAGGAAATAAATGAGTGAACAAACATAAAGCATTTGGCACAGTGCCTGGAACATAGTAGTAACTACTCAGTAAAAATGTTAAATATCTTTAGAATAGTCCTGGAACAGGACTAGCTTCTCATCTGGTCTATCAACCAGCTGTACATTCCCTCCAATTCAACTTACACACCAGAGGCATATTCTTCTCTAAGACACAGGTATCTAAACATGTAATTCCAGTGATAAATAACCCCCATCATTTTCTTCTCTTTCCCAGTGGTTGATACCCATAGCCTATAACCTTCACTATCTTTTGAAACTCTCTATCAGATTATCTGTCACTTCAAACTTGCTGTAAGGGCACAATTTCTTATTTTCCTTCTTTCACCATATCTAATGAAATATGGTATATATGTTGAGCCCCAGAGGGAAAAAGCCACATGGCTCCTGCTTGCATGTATGTGACTAGTCACTCAACTGGGGGACCCAGAATGAGTGGAACTAATGGTAGGCACAACTCTGTGTACCCTGTTCTTCAGCACAGACAACAGTTGGAGGTTTCCATTCTCCCATCAAGAGCATCAAACAGATCTTCAGTCACCTAGGTCCTGCTTTTACATTGTTTTCTTCTGCTTTCTTTTTTCCCCCCAATCTGATCCTTGAAATTTTTTTTTATAAAATAAAGGAAATTGGAATGAGCAAAGGCAAGCAATAATGGTTTAAAATTTATAAAATATGCCTAATGTGGTCACATTTCATTATCCAATAAGAAAGGACAAATTCCAGGCAATATGGTAGACTGAGCCAATACACAGACTGTCTTCTAGTTCCAAACATGGAAATCCTATCTAAAACGCAACCCAAGGGGCACCTGGATAGCTCAGTCAGTTGAGCATCCAACTCTTCATTTTGGCTCAGGTCATGATCCCAGGGTAGTAGGATGGAGCTCTACATCAGGCTCTGTGCTAGGCATGGAGCCTACTTTATTTTTTTTTTAATTTTTTTTAATGTTTATTTATTTTTGAGACAGAGAGAGACAGAGCATGAACGGGGGAGGGTCAGAGAGAGGGAGACACAGAATCTGAAACAGGCTCCAGGCTCCGAGCTGTCAGCACAGAGCCCGATGCAGGGCTCGAACTCACAGACGGCGAGATCATGACCTGAGCCGAAGTCGGCCGCCCAACCGACTGAACCACCCAGACTCCCCTAACCTACTTTAGATTTTCTTCTCTCTCTCTCTCTCTCTCTCTGTCTCCCTCCCTCCCTCCCTCCCTCCCTCCCTTTCTCTTTCCCTCCCTCCGTCTCCCCTCTCTAAAATTTTTTAAAAAGAAAAATTAATAAAAGTAAAATAAATAAAATGCAACTCCAAAGGTTCTGATACTTAAGTGAATTCAAAATCAAGCAAAGGAGGAGATCCTGGGTGGCTCAGTCAGTTAAGCGTCAAACTTCAGCTTAGGTCATGATCTCATGGTTCTTGAGTTCAAACCCCGCATCAGGCTCTGTGCTGACAGCTCGGAGCCCGGAGCCTGCTTGGGATTCTGTGTCTCCCTCTCCCTCTGCCCCTCCCCCACTCGTGCGTGTGCGCACGTGCGCTCTCTCTCTCTCTCTCTCTCAAATAAATAAATAAACAAACAAATAAACCAAAGCAAAGGAAATCCCCAAGTGCCAGAAATGTAAAGGGAACTGAAAGCCAAGACTATGAACAGGATCTGATACCAGATGGCTGATGGGAACTATCAGAATGGATACGGGCTTTAGGAGGAAAGGGGCTGGCATTTCAACAACCACAAGGGGACAGGAGCTTATGCCTTAGGCCCATACCAGATGGGTAACTGGAGCAGAGCTCCCTGCCCAAAACTGGGATCCATGAAGGGTCACCACAGCCCCAGAATGGAGTGAGGGCGTACTTCATTGATAGCCTCAGGAGAGCACCAAGGTATCTTGGCCCCCTGGAGCCACAGGAGTTACAGAGTCTTCCATAAGAATTGGCACCCAAACAGTACTACACTGAGGTGTGACAGCCAAAGTCACTGTTTCCCATAGCATGGGAGGCTTGGCTAAAGTAATTAATATAAAATCAGGTTGACAAATGATGAGACTTGCAGGGCTTTGGGAGACATGGATGCAAAACCATGCCTCCTGGCCACCCTCTGGTTTTCTATAGTCCATGAGCTAAGGACACTTTTACATTTAAAAAAAATTTTTTTAGTGTTTATTTATTATTGGGAGAGAGAGAGAGAGCATGAGCATGGGAGGGGCAGAGAGAGGGGAAGACACAGAATCTGAAGCAGGTTCCAGGCTCCAAGCTGTCAGCACAGAGCCCGACGTGGGGCTCGAACCCATGAACCGCGAGATCATGACCTGAGCAGAAGTCAGATGCTTCACCAACTGAGCTACCCAAGCACTCCTCAAACGCTTTTACATTTTTAAACAGTTGGAAAAATCAGAAGAAAAATATTTCATGACACATGAAAATTGCACAACACTACCATTTCAGAGTGTATAAACAAGTCTTATGGGAACACAACCACACTTGCTCCTTTCTATATTGTCTGAGGCAGCTTTTCTGCTACAAGGGCAGAATTGAGTAGCTGGCCCACAAAACCCATGATGCCCCCTATCTGGCCCTGATGAGAAGAGTTTGCCACCCTCTTGTCTGGAGGACAGGCCCCTCACCAGAGATCATTCCTGCTAGTAATTGGAAGCAGAATCCTGAGGCAATGGCAGCTACTTTAGATGTATGATAATTTTTTCAGGGTCCAAACAACCTACAGAGTGACTTTAGGCCAGTCTTGGTTCAGGCTGAGTCCAACCTGGCCCAGTTAGAGACCCGGATGCTTCTGCTTGGTCCTCATCGGCCTCGTTTGGTGTGGCCTGAGAAGCTGGCTCTCTCTTCTAGGCCCTCCCTGCTTCTCCGCTTGGTACAGCCCCATGTCACCTCAAGGGGAAGCAGCAGCTCCCACTCGCTCCTCCACCAGCACCTCAGATTCCTTGCCCAGTGTCTCCAGCCCCAATTCCCCATGACCCTGTTGTGCCCTTGGGACTGGCTGCTCTGGCAACTCACACTCAACATGACCAAAGTCTACCCCTCCTCTCTCGCTGGTCCTCTATCCCACCACTGCTTTATACAACCCCCTCCCACCTACCTATCAGCCTACAGACTCACTGGTTCCCTTCCTTTTCTTTGAATACATCAAATGCTTTCTCATTTCAGGGCCTTTGCATGTGCTGTTCCCTCTACCTGAAATGCTTTTCCTTTCACTAAGGGTTTCTCAATGCCTGTTAGACGTCCAAGTGGAGATGCTTAGTGAGGAGTTGAGTGTACAACCTGTGGTCCAGGTGAGAGACACACATTTAGAAGTTCACAGGGTTACCTGAGAGCACCAGGACCTAGGTTCCCAAGTTCAGCAACATGTGTGGACTGAGGAAGAAAGGTTGCAAAAAAAGTAAGGAGGAGGAAAGTGAAGCAAGAGGAAAACCAGGAGAGTCTGAAAGCAGGGAAAGGAACACATTTCCAGAAGGAAGGAGCCATTGGCTGAACCAAACACTACAGAGAAGTAAAATAAGATGCAGAAAGACAAGATGCCTCTGGACAGGATTAGAAGGAGGGATGTGGTCCTTGTCAAGACAGATTGGGAGAGACTGGGGGGAAAAGGAGGGAAGAGGAAACGGAGCCAGCCAGTGTAGACAGTGTTTCACAAGAAGCTCTGGGAAGAAAAGCAGAGAGAAAAGAGGCAGTGGCTGGAAAGGGCTAGGAGCAAAGGGGAGGAGCTGGCCAATGTGGCATCCAGGAGTGTGAACGGGCAGACTGCAGGGTCATGTCCTGTGATAGGCAGTCTCCAGGGTGTCATCATGCTGCTCACAGAACTTGAAATACAAGCACAAAGCTAGATTTAATTACATAAAATTTAAAGCATTTCTGTGGTTAAATAATAAAATAGGGGAAAAAATGCCAAAAACATTAAGAGCTTGTACAAATCAAAATGAGAAATACTAAAACCTTAAAAGAAAAATTGGCAAAGACCATGGACCCGCAAGTCTCAAAAGAAGAAAGAAAGGCAAAGGACTAATATTCAGAAAAAATAAGTGTTTATCCTCACTGGCAAGCAAATTCATGGATATATGAAAACAACTAAATTATAAATTTTCCCAAATTAGTCAAGATGGCTTTTTTTCATGTTTATTTATTTATTTTTGTGAGAGGGAGCGAGCACATGCACAGAAGCAGCAGAGAGAAAGGGAGGGAGAGAGAGAATTCCCAAGCATGCTCTGCACTGTCAGCGCAGAGCCCAACTTGGGGCTTGATCCCACAAACTGTGAGATCATGACCTGAGCCAAAATCAAGAGTCAAATGCTTACCTGCCTGAGCCACCCAGGGACCTGTTAGTCAAGATGTTTTTAAGGTAGTAGTAAAGGCAGACAAAGGTGTGGTGTTATAGGAACTCATA
Organism: Panthera onca; assembly: GCF_046562875.1. Taxonomy (NCBI): domain Eukaryota; kingdom Metazoa; phylum Chordata; class Mammalia; order Carnivora; family Felidae; genus Panthera; species Panthera onca. The sequence goes on from NC_138352.1 coordinate 9,781,255, forward strand.
TATTCCTTGTGGGTGACACACTGCTCTGGTTCTACAATGTAATTTAGCAATAGGTGTAAAGAATTATAAAAGTGGCCTTTCTCTGTGCCCCATATTTCTGCTTTGCATAATCTAGGCTAAGAAAAAAATTGGAAATGAGAACACATATTAGTGAAAAATTGAAAAGACCCTACTTACCTAACAATAAGAGACTATATACTATTGTGAATAGGTATGTAGATAGATAATAGCTAGATAGATTGAGAGATAGATAGATAGATAAGATAGAGCTAGAGAGATAGATGATGGATGGATAGAGATAGATAGATAGATAGATAGATAGATAGATAGATAGATAGAAGATAGATGATAGATAGATAGATATAGATGATACATAGAAAATAGATAGATATATAATAGATAGATAGATAGATAGATAGATAGATGATACATAGATAGATAGATGACAATGAGTAGATCTAAGAGCGAACAGACAAGTGACTAATACACTGTCCTTATTTTCTTATGTATGAATTGAATGTAGAATGTAGTCCTGATCATAACTGCAAAATCTGACAACAACCAAATGTTCATCGACAATAGAATGGATAAATACATGTGGTATAATCACACAGTGGAATCTTATTCAGCAACAAAAATGGGCACACTACAGCTGCAACATGATGAATCTCAAGCATAATATTAAGTGAAAGAAGCAAGTCATGAACATATTTACAATATTATCCCATCTATATGAAGTCCCAAAGTAGGTAAGACTAAACTATATAAAATTCATATAGAGGTGATAGAAATCAGATCAATAGTTGCCTGTAGCAGGGGTAGGGATGGTCTATAAAGGGGCACAAGGGAACTTTCTGCGGTAATTGATAATGTCCTATATCTTGATTGTGGTGTTGGTCACAGGGAAGGAGATGGTCAAAACTCATTGAACTGTACATATAAAATGGGTGCATTTTCTTATATGTAAAATGTACTACAATATGGTTGATGTTTAAAATCGAGGAAATGAATGTCACAACTATCAGAGTAATGCATATATCTAGTGGAGGAGGGAGAGGGTATGAACAGAAAGCAGATATCTGGGGTACTGGCAATGTTCTATTTCTTGACCTCATTGGCAGCTATATAAAAATTGCTTTATGATTATTATGTAAATGGTACATATATGTTTTATGTAGTCTTTTCCATGTGTATCTTACAATTAAATGCATGTGTGTGTGTGTGTGTGTGTGTGTGTGTGTGTGTACAATTAAATATATATGCAGTGGAGTAATGTCTATGGAATTTCAAGACAGAAAATCAATGTCCAAGAATGCTCTACCTTGTAGACAAAAACAGAAAGATATTTCAAAAATGCAAGGACTCCAAATGTGCATTATCCATTTATACTATGTTAAAAAAAAAAAAAAGTCTCAAAGTACTCCACCCAACCGAGAAGTCAATCCAAAGAATTGAAATTTGAAAAAGATGTGGGTATAAAGGAAATAACAGTAGAAAATCTGTTAAACTTTAGAATCTATGTCTAAATCATCATTATTAATATGGTTATTACATTTATTGAAAATGCTAGAGTTTAATATTTGGAAGAAGACACACGTAATTTTTTTTAAATTAATAAACGTAAGCTTCTGGGTCTCAAAGCCCAAAGCATCACAGATATTTCTCACTTCCTGTGGAGAAAGGGAAGGGAATGGTGGCCAGATCCGTGAGTTCTGTTCAACCATCAAAAGGTTTGGGCCTTTCTTCCTGGCAGGATTCTGCCTGTAAGTGGAAAATCAAATATTCCAGTCAGGAGCTGAGTGAGAAATTGGCAGTGCAGGGATAAGATCTGAAGTTTCTGAGAAAAGTGTGGGCTGGGCAGACCTAGAGCATCTCAGGGAGACAGGAAACTGCAGAACTGCAACACCCAGGAGGGGCTAGGCAGGGGTCCCGATTATAACAATAACTGCTTCTCTTCCCCAAGCACAGTGCTAGCGGGTTCCCCAAAATTATTTCTGAAGTTCACAGCAAAGCTGTAAGGCAGTTACCATTATTCCTACTTTGTAGATAAGAAGACAGAGGCAGAGGGAGGTCCTGATACCAGACTTCATCAAATCAAGTTCACAAACTCCAATCTGGTTTGTTATCCTTTGGGATTTGGGGGGAAAGCCAGTAGAGGAAGCAGCAAACTGACCAAGAGCTTAGTGACCAAGAAGTAGGGAGATCACTTTCCCAAAAGGAAGCACAGCCTCTTCCCCACCTCCATCACCCCAATGTCTTACCAATGCTTTGCAGTTGGGGGCCACAGGCTGCACAATCCACAGCATGGCTTCTATGACATGGGAACTACCATCCAGTGTCTACCCACTGCCCAGAGCCACTCTGCCAGGGGACGGCAGGAGGCCCTTAGGGCTGGGGCCTGCCCATCTCCACCAAAAACTGAAACACATGCATTTGGGGAATGTCCCCAGCTGCCATAGGGGAAGAGGCTTAGTTTCCAGAAGACAAGACTCCCCTTATTACTATCTGCTCCACCACTAGGGAGGAGGTAGAAAGCTGGGGCAGTCCAAAGAGGAGCACAGACAACATCATTAGGGAAATGCTAGCCATCAAGGAATGCAAATCAAAACCACGGCGAGACACTGCTTTATACCCACTAGAGTGGCTAGCATCAAAAAGTCTGAGAGTGAGTCTTGACAAGGATGTCGAGAAGTCAGAACACCCATATACCTGTTCATGGGAATGGAAAGTGGTGGAAAACAGTCTACAAATTCCTCAAAGGATTCGAAGGAAGTGAAAGGACCGGGGCAGGGAGCTGGAGCCACACAAGAGAGCTGCCTCCCAAAGACAGGTGTCTGGACCTCTCCTCCACTTTCAGCAATTGTACAGTAATAAGTTATTACCATAGAAATAGTGTCTCCAAAGTGGAGAGGCATGGTGTCCTCAAACCAGTCTCGAATCCAGACACCAGAGTGTAGACAATGCAGACGTTGCTGGTGGTTTTGAAAGAAAATGAGGAAACTTTTGAAGTCTGATTCATTGGCTTCCTTGCTGTCAAATTTTCACCAAATTTTCCAGGTTCTGGGGTAAACATACACTTAACCTGACAGGTTGCTGTGCAAAATGACTGCACTGGGCTATTGAGTCTCATCCTTGCAGCCAGGGTCTACCACCAGAAACTGTTTCACTAAGCAGAGCAAAGTTTTCACAAACTGGGTGATGGGACTTCCCCCTTTGATTCTGGCCAGCAAATCCCAGACTTTAGCCTCTACTACAAAGCTGTAATCATCAAGACAGCATGGTATTGGCGCAAAAACAGACACATAGACCAATGGAATAGAATAGAGACTCCAGAATTGGCCCCACAAATGTATGGCCAACTAATCTTTGACCAAGCAGGAAAGAATATCCCATGGAAAAAAGACAGTCTTTTTAACAAATGGTGCAGGGAGAACTAGACAGCAACATGCAGAAGATTCTGGCCAGCAGTTTGGCATGGATTTGTTCAGTCCGGTAAAAAAAAAAAAAAAAAAAAAAATAGTAATTCCTCAAATCTTACTGAAATCCCTCTGTCTAGACTCTCCAGTGCAGCTCAAGACCAATTCAGGATCCTTTGTTTGGATCCTCAAGGGCAACAACTGGGGCTGCCTACGGGACCTTCTGGTGCGTGATCAACAGTCACTTGCTGCCTGCACATGTCCCAGTGGATCCTGGATGCCTGGTGGCTGCACACCCAAGTCGTTGCTAATTCTGCCTTACAGTGGCTCATTCACCTGACCACTCACATTACTGCTGCCCCAGTCACCCTCCCCGGCCCCAAGATAGGTTGTGCCACTCCATTGGGCCTCTTGAGAATTGGGGTCTACTCCTGTGAGGCCCTGCACACCCAAACACCAGGCCTCTGGCTTGTCCTTACTTTGTTTATCATGGGAAGCTTGGCTGTTGTCCCCCTTAACCACTGGCCTCCCACTGCTGAGGAGAGTACACCTCTCCCTCCCTGGCACCTCTGTAGCCCCCAGTTTCTTCATAAGGATGGTGGTATCCACCTCCTAAGGACTGTTGTTAGGAATAAATGAGATCAATGATGTCAAGTGCTAGGCACAGACCCTGGTGTCATGTTAGCAACTGCTATCACAAGTGCACACACACACACCTGTGGGCTGACAAAATGCCCCACCCCAGCCTGTGCCGTGCAGTGGTAGCCATGGTCTCGATATCTTCCTGCCCATCTGCTTAGGTGGTGTGATCTCATGGGACCTGTGTGTGCCTGAACTTCCTTCATCGTTTTCTCCACCTCCTCCTCCCAGGGAAGATTCAGTAAGTGACAAGTCCCAGCCCCAGTCACCTGAAGGCAGAGAGGGGGCCGAGCTACAAATAGACCGGTGGTCCTGTCTCCCTAGCCCCAGAACACCCAGATCCTTCTCGTCTGACTTCTGGCCTAAGAGTTCCAGCCCTGGATACTGTCACTTCCTGTCCATATTTTGTTATCTGCTTCCTTCCTCTGCTACTTCTTCATTTTAAGCTGTAAAGTTATCAGGAAAGGGGAAGGACCTGCTGAAATAGAGAGTGACCCAAAACCACAGCCACAAGGGGAGTTTGATGGCACCATGTTCCCTCACCTGCTGAGGCCCCACGTTCCCTCACCTGCTGAGGCCCCACCCAGACACGGCAGAGCGCACCCATCCCTGGGAGGCCAGTTACCCCTCCATCTCAGGCTGTCCTCTGCTTTCAACCCTATAGCTTTTCCACAACTCTAGCCCTGCCCTGTGGGAAATGCCTGTCCACTGTGGTCACACACAGGTCCTCTTGGGGGATGGTTTCTGGTCCAGCTATAACCAAGGTTTACATTCCTCCACAGTTCAAATCTTAACCTAGATGCCCTTTTTGGTGTCACAAAGAGGAGGGGGGATGTATACCAGTCTTAAAGTTCTAGAGGTTGGAAGTCTGAAATTAGTTTTGCAGGATCAAAGTCACAATGTCAGCAGAGCTTCATTCCTTCTGGAAGCTCCAGGGCAGAATCCACTTCCTTGACTTCTTCCACCTGCATGTGGCTCATGGCCCCACATCACTCCACCCTTGGCTCCCATTATCATATCTCTTTCTGTGACTCTGACCCTCCAGCTTCTGTTTCATAGGAACCCTTACAATAATATGGGCCCACTGGATAATCCAGGATAATCTCTCCATCTCAGGATCTTTAACTTAATCACATCTGTAAAGTATTTTTTTTGCCATAAAAAGTAAAATACTCACAAGTTCTTTTGGGGGTTACAATGGGGACATCTTTGGGGGTGCCACTGTTCTGCCAAATAATGGAGTTAAGGGAGGGATGAAGAGAGCCCGTTCCCTTCCTTTCATAATAACAAGCTCCTCTTTTACCCCCGAAACACCTTTTCATTCTGCACAAGGGGTCCCATGATCTCCCACTAGTTTGGTGATTCACTGGAAGGACTCAAACAACTTAACAAGTTATGGTCATGGCAAAGGCTTCTTAAAGCAAAAGATACAGTAAAGGAGTATCAGGAATCTTATCCATGAGCAAACACTAGAGGTGGGGTTGGAGGCTTCTCTGCAAGGGCCATGGGAATGGGCACTTCTCTCTGGCTGCCAACTAAAGGTATGTGGGAGATGTATCCACCCAGGGAAGCCCACTTCAGTTTGGAGGCAAGAGTTCTTAAAGAGAGTTGATAAAGTACCTACAATCCAGGCACCAGCATCTTCATGATGACATGGAACAATGTTGACCACCCGCTCCATCCTGACCCACTGTCTCGGGTTTACAGAATAATTTCACTCATTGGTGACAATGTGAGCATTCCAGGAGTTAAGTCATTAAACCTAAACTTAACCCTAACCCTAACTCTAACCTGGCCAAGTGTCACTGACATGGCCCTGGGCATTCCTAGAGATAAGTAAGAGCTGAATGAAAGAGACACACTGCATTAAACCTTTCTTTGCACACTCCTCAAATGGAGCATGTGCATTGACCTGTCTCTGCCTCCTGCCCTGATGGGGTAATCCTGGATTCACCAGTGACTTCCCATCACTGCAACCAACATTTCTGTGCATGTTCTGTGTGTCAACACTGTGCTAGAGCCTGAGAAGGCAGAAAGATAAACCTTCATTCCTGGTCCTACTCTTAGGCAACTCATGGGATCAAAGTTACCTACTGCTGCATAACAAATTACCCCAAAACTTAGCTTAAAACAATAATATATACTATTACACAGAAATTGTGCATGACTTTGTTTACAGGGTTTGCAGAAGGCTGCAGTGTTGAATGGGACCGCATTCTCATCTGAAGGCTCAACTGAGGATGGGTCAGTTGCTAAGTTCATTCATGTAGTTGCTGGCAGGATTCAGTTGCTCACAGACCATGGAACTCAAGGCTTTTATGGATATTGGTGAGAAGCCCCCTCAGTTCCTTGCCATATGGTCCTCCCAACATGCTCGCAACATGGCATCTGGCTTCCATCATAGCAAGTAAGTGAAAGCCAGTGAGACAGAAACCAGAGACTTTTTTTTTTAGAGAGAGAGAGTGTGTGCGTGAGAGTGAGTAGGGGAGGTGCAGAGGGAGAGGGAGAGAGAGAATCACAAGCAGGCTCCACACCCAGCACAGAGCCTGATGCAGGGTTCAACCTCACAATAGCGAGATCATGACCTGAGCAGAAATCACGAGTCAGATGCCTAGCTGACTGAGCCATCCAGGCACCCCCGAGTCTTTTGGTAACCAAATAGCAGAGTGCCATCCTGTTAATTTGCCATATCCTATTCATTAGAAGCAAGTGGGTTCATCCCACACTCATTTCCCCTTAGCTCTCACTAGGCCTCTTTGTAAGACCCTCGGTACAGAGAAAGCTGCTTACTTAGGGTGCTAGGAGTTAAAGGGCCTATTGTCTTGCTAATTAACTCATGAAAAAGTGTGAGGATATATTTATTCAACTAGAAGTGAGGCAGTAACCAACTGATAGCCTGTTGTCACACCTATCTAGAAGGACAGTGTCAGGGTGCCTGCCACATTCCTCATCCTGCAGGAAAGAAGTCAAGACACCTGCAGTCAGATGACCAAAGGTTTCACCTGGGAGGTCACCTGTTCAGTACTTTTTTTTAATTTTTTTTAACGTTTATTTTATTTTTGAAACAGAGAGAGACAGAGCATGAACGGGGGAGGGTCAGAGAGAGAGGGAGACACAGAATCTGAAACAGGCTCCAGGCTCTGAGCTGTCAGCACAGAGCCCGACACGGGGCTTGAACTCACGGACCGCGAGATCATGACCTGAACCGAAGTCGGACGCTCAACCGACTGAGCCACCCAGGCGCCCCACCTGTTCAGTATTTTTAGCAACACCTTGGATGAAGGCATAGAAGGCATGTGGGATTCTTCTGTAAATCACACAAATCCAGGGGAGAGGAGTATCAAAAAGAATAGCAGATAAGATGTGATTTCTGTACCCTGGGCATAAGGGCTGAACCTTAAGGAAAGAGAAAGGAACTCCTCCTCAGGACAGAGGCCACTGAGGATGGAGGACAGAGGGACAAAGAGAGAGAAGGAGTGGGGAGGGGTTCAGGCTAGAGCCGGGTCAGGCCCCCTCGTGCCTGGACACTCACTGCCCCAAAGCAGCTCTGTTTGCAGCTTGTCACAAGAAAATCTTCTTCCTAGAACCTGCTGCACATAGGGATGGTGCTTTCAGCTGCCATTTAAAGCAAGACCCACATTCTTCATCCCCTTCTCCCCTTTGCTGAATGCATATTTGGCACAGACAGATGTGGGTGAGACCTCTGGGGGCTAACCACCTGCCCACATTGTGCCCAGAGTCAAGCAGAAGTCGCAGGAGGCCTGGCTTGCTCCTCCCAGGTCCCTTAACTGCTTACCCTCCTCCCTGTGCCCTGGACCCAAACCAGCAATTGCCATGGCAGCTCCATGTGGAAGCTCCTACACGGCCAATGTCCTCCATGTATTATATCAGTTATATACAAATCCAAGAAACAGAGGATGAGAGCCATCGAAAACCTCTACTGGGTCATGTTGTAAACACTGAAGTTTGAACACACATCCATCTCAGTCCACAGCCCATGTCCTCACATGGAGTCCTGGTGTCTGCTGTCAGACCAGCCCAGGAAAGTATCCGGCAAAGATGACTCAATGCCCAGGCACAAAAGTCTCTGCTGGGGCTGATTCATTTCTGGCTTCACATCCCAGGGATGGGTCCAGGCTGAGTTTGGAGCAGAGAGGCCAGGAACTGTGTCACCAGACAGGGAGTCACTGGGGAGTGAGCTGCAGTTACACTGGGCTGGGCAGACCATCGTCCTCAGAGGTGACGCTGAAGCCAGGCCAACCAAATGGCAGCATAACTGAAGCTCAGGAAGAGGCTGACTTTCAGCAAGACCAGGAATAGGAAGCTGGCAAAGAACAGGAAGGGCCTGGTGGAGGAAATAGGGTCAGAAGAAAGTGACTACAGTGCATTAGTGAGAGGCCACTTTGCACCCCACCTTTGGACTCTGAACCCAGCACACAAGTCATGGACCATCATCAGCGCCCCCCCTGCCACGCTGGTTCTGATAAGATGTTCCCCAGGACAGAGAGACAGAAGAGAGAAAAGGGAGAATGGCTTACTATGTGGGGAGCCCTGGCTCCATGCTTCACCCTATTCCCTTAATGTATTCTTCACAGGGACTCTGTAAGGCTGTTCTGTTATCATGTCTGTGGCAGGTTGTATTTTCCAAAAATGGTCACAGCAATATTTCTAGTCCCACATGCTCTTCCAGAAGCCTGACTCTTCTCTATCAAGAGGTGGAATCTATTTCTCATCCCTTTGAAGCTGGATGGACTGGTGATTGCTTTGACTACAGAACATAGAAGCAATGTATGATTTCTGAGAATAGGTCAGGAGAAGGAGACAGGGCCCACCTGGCTGTCTTGGAACACTTGCTCATGGACCCAGCCACCATATTGTAAGGAAGCCCAGACCACATGCAGAGGCCACATATGGGATTCCAGCTGAGGTTCCAGACATCCTGGGGCAGAGACAAATTTCCGTGTTGTATCCTGTCCAAATGTTTGACTCACAGAATCCATGAACATCATAAATGATTATATTTTTTTACTAGTTTTTGGCATAAAACAACCACAAATAACAAGAACAACCATAGTCACTAGAATCGCCCTCATTTTGTTTTTTTCATGTTTATTTGGTTATTTTAAGAGAGAGAGAGAGAGAGCAGGGAAGGGGCGGAGAGAGAAGGAGAGAGAGAATCCCAAGCAAGTTCCACACTGTCAGCGCAGAGCCTGACAAGGGGCTCGATCTCATGAATTGTGAGATCATGACCTGAGCCGAAGTCAAAAGTCAGACACTTAACCGACTAAGCCACCCAGGTGCCCCAAATCATCCTCATTTTACAGATGGGGCAACTGAGACATGCAGAGGTTAAGCGACTTGCCCAGTGTCATCACCCTGTTAATAAAAAGTAGAGCTTCAATGGGAACCCAAACACTGGCTACTAACACCCTCACACTTAGAGACGGGGAAGGAGACAGAGCAGAGAACCAAAGCAGAGGCCAGGTACAGGGGCCCTGGCCCTCCTTGGGACCTGCAGCAAGTACTAAGGTGTCACACCAAAGCCAGGGGAACCCCAAGCTTGCATCCCCACCAGGAAACTATAAAGCCAGGATAGTGGGACCCTCCTGCAGGGACATGGCTTTTCTTACCAGGCAGGAAGGCCAGGGCTGGCCATGTGACTGGTCAGAGCTGGGGTTCCCATGCTGGCCAATGCCTCAGTGGTCATCATTGATACTGTCGCTGAGCCTACAGAGCAAGTCACAAGTCACTCTCTGCCCCAACCTCCCAATGGCTCAAAGTCTTCAGTCATCATAACACTGCACGTCTCCCCATCTTCAAGGGACGCTGTGGTTACACAGAGAGGAGAAGTGTCCTGGGGGAGGTGCCAAGACCAGGCAGGAGAACCCCATATTACTTCTCGGGGGGGGGGGTACCCAGCCCCATCTGACACCAAGACATCCCAGGCACAGGCAGGGGATGCTGGAAGGAGGGGTCTTTCAGGGACCTCAGCCAGCCCTCCAAGAAACCCCACAAGAGGCCTTCCGGTGAAGCTCCAGCACATTCTCATCACTGTGGGGACTCTGAAAACTCCAGAGGGCAGGACCCAGACCCTCCCTCTTTCCCTCACCCCCACACACAGAGCAGGTATATGGCATAAAATAAAAGCATGGAAAAAATGCTGGTGTAGATTTTCATGTGCCCCCTTCTGAGTGGGGACCCGAGTGAGGGAGCTGTAACTACATAGTTGTGTTCATGCTGGGCTAAGAAGAAGCAGGACACCAGGGCTGGGGTCCCCAGCAGAGCCATAGGGCAGGGGGGCCATGACCCAGCTCACGTGCTACCTCCTTGGGAGGGAGCCCTCCTGGGGGCCTTGTACCCAAGGTAGCCCCTCCCCACTCAAACACCATTTAATCCCTATCTCACTAGCCCCCCCCACACACTTACATTGTACCTGTCACCATCTGTATAGTGAGTGGCTGCATGTCCGTAAAGGATGGGCTTCCCCTGCCCCACCACTGTTCCCAAGCTCCCCTGTTCTCTGTTCCTGTCCTTCCTCATCTCCACTCCAAGGTCAACATCTACAACTCCCTGCAAGCCCACCGGGCTGTGAAGACTGAATCTGTCTGCTTTCCCCGTCTCCCCCCGACATCACCAGACTAGGTCCATAATAGGAAGACAATAATGTTTCAATAACTGAGGGAGAGAAACAAGGGGACCCCCTAAAGCCCATAAATAAAGCCACTTTTCCCTGCCAGAACCTGGAGATGTGAGTGTTGCAACTTTGGTTTGGCCTGGATGATAGTACCAATGGCTACCATCTTGTAAGTCCTAACTAACTACCAGCCACTGTGATCAGCGCTTCACCCCTACCAACTCATTCAATGCTCTCAATCACTGTACAGCAACACTATTGTTCTCCAGTTTTACTAATGGGGAAACTGAGGCACAAACCAGTTAAGTAACTTGCCCAAGTCACACAGCCCACAAGTGGCACAGCTGAGACTTGAACACAGCTTTCTGACTCCAGGGCTCAAGATGCAACCCGACTTATTTCACCAGTCACACTTACATGTAGGCACGGACACAGGCTTTTACAGATGCCTGTGCCTACACGCAGGTGCATTCCTGTCCCCCTGGGTAGCCAGACATGGGCCTTGGCTGGAGCCTCCTTTCGCTCCTCAGCAAGAGAGACTGGGCACCCATGACCTCAACCTATGCAGGCAAAGGGTGTGGGAAGGGATTACCTGGAAAAATAGTCACAGCCACCGGGGACTGGGGGACACTTGTGGCCCTGTCCACCCCGCACCAGTAAGTGTCTGCATCTCCTTCCTCCAGGTCCTCCGTGATCACATGGAAAAGGTGCTCTCTGGGGTTGTCTCGAAGGGTTACTCGGCCACGCCTCACCTCTTGCCCTGCCATCTGTTCTGTTTCAATGACTCGGACACAGTCTGTCCAGTTGGGCCCTCGGCACCAGAACTTCCTGTGACCCTCCTCTCCCACATTGTACCGGCACTCCATCACCAATGTTCCTCCCATTGTGCCTTTTAAGATCCTGGGAATGCTCAGAGTGAAATAGCCTGAAAAACACAAACCCCCACACCTTATCCAGTGCATCCTGTAGCTCCTGGCCCCTGTTCACCAACTTGCAGTGACCTTCAATGAACAGAGACACCATTCCCCATCCCTGGGTGCCCCCCACATCCTCCCATGCTCACCCCTCTACAGGAAACATGCCTAGTTGCACAAACACATGCCTACATGGGCAGCTGTGTTCCCCTCAGATCTGTGAGCAAGATGAATTTTCTCCTGCTTTTCTAGCAGACCAGAAAAAATCTTTCCTCTATGGCAAATCAACTTCCCTCCACATAACACACATACTCATCTCTCAAATCCTCCTTCCACACTCACCTCTCCCCTCCCCCAGCCCCCACCAAGCCATTTTGACCTTCTTGAGTCTCTGGAGGTGATATTAGTCTGAATCATTTCTCTTGGGTGATTTTTCACTCTGTTATAGGCCCAACCTGGCTCTCCTCCTTTAAGAGGGGGAGTGAGAGAAAGTTGAGCAAGGATCCAGCACTGTCCTCATTATAATAGCAAGTATTGATTCAGAGTTTAGGAAGGAGCAGGCACTGTTCCATGCTCTTTACATGTGTTAATGGGTTAATGGGTTTAATCCTTGAAGCCACCTCTGGCAGGACTCATCTCTGACTATCCCATGTCATGTCCGGGCTTCAATAATCCTCATGTTAACACAGCATTACAAAGAGTGGGATTTGGAATCTGAACACAGAGGACAGAAGGGAGAGAGAGGGAGTTTCTCTCAAGTTACAGGACTAAAGCTGGAACACTCTGCTTCTGAGTGAGGACCCCACAGTGGGTAATCTGGTGTTCCCCAGGTTGTGGGGGTATGAGGGGTACAGGATGCTTCCCCTCTACCCCAGGAGTTAAGTGGGAGCAGAGACACAGAGGAAAGTCAATAAGAGCTGGGAGAGTCTGAAGCCATGTGCTGACTAGCCTTAAGTCAACCCCTTTCTCTCCCTGACAAGGGCAACACATGATTCTACACAAAGAAGAACCACTGGCAAATAGGGGTCATGCCCCAAGTCAGGAAAAGTCAAGTGGGTGATTACCCAGAGGATAATATTTCCCTTCTCCATTCTCAAGGGAGGATAGGTGGGAGAATCAAATAAGTAGAACAAAACTTTGAATCTTCCAGGAAGATTTTCCCAGCCTTCCACACCTCCTATATGGATCTGTCTCTGTAGATTCTCTTCCTCCTCGTCATCTCCAGCTCCACGGGACATGCCCCTGCCTCAAGGCGCACTCACCCGGAAGGCAGAGGAGCAGGAAGGCACTGGAAAGACACATCTTCTGGCCTCAGTGGATCGCTACTCCACCGTATCTACAGGAGGAAAGGTGCACTGGACCCCACAGTCCTCCAGAAACTCAGTGCCAAGTACTTGCTTCTCTTTGTTTGTTCCGCCTTCCACTCCTACCCTTGCGATCACATCTCTTTTTAATTTCTCAAAATGAAAAATAAGGAAGATCCCTGGAAAAATCTGTGTGTGTGTGTGTGTGTGTGTGTGTGTGCACAGATGAGGAGAAAAGTTGTTTAAAAATATTATGTACTTGGGGTATTTGATAACTAAGCTAGAAATACAAAAATGTGGTTGCTGGAAAGGAACTTCATCTACCTCTCCGGTGCTCTTAAAAGTTTTCGCCTGAGGGCACCTGGGTGGCTCAGTCAGTTGAGCATCAGACTCAATACTGGCTCAGATTGTGATCTCATGATTCATGAGATTGAGTCTCGTCTGTACTGCAGTCCCCTCTGCACTGACAGTGTTGAGCCTGCTTTGGATTCTTTCTCTCCCTCTCTCTGGCCCTCCCCCATTTGCACGTGCGCACTCTCTCTTTCTCTCAAAATAAATAAATATTTTAAAAAAGTTTTCACCTAAAACCCACAATAAGAAATAAGTGTTACATTTCAGCCCAGAATTACCACCCATATTTATGTCTGAAACAAAAGTCTCAAAAAATAATACTGTGCACTAAGATGTTTTCTATTCTATTCCAATTTTTAAAGGTTTATTTATTTTGAGAAAGAGAGTGTGGAGGAGGTGTTCAATTCTATGCACTGTGAAATCGTGACCTGAGCCGAAATCAAGAGTTGGATGCTTAACCTGCTGGGCCACCCAGGTGCCCCTGATGTTTTAACCTAGTAATTCATCATAGCCTACTGACTGATGTAGGCCAATCCTTTCAAGTTAGGGTTGAAGAAACCAAAGCCCAAAAGTTAAGGGATTTGAACAAGGCCAGCCTGTGTGATCAGATGTAAAGCCAACCCAGAACCCAGAACCCTACAACTCTGATCAGGTGCTCTTTCTCTCACCTTGTGTTACCTCAGTGATGCAAAGCACATACTGAGTTTGTTGAAGGAACGACCACTTCATTCAGCTGGACTCTTGACTTACCCCTTACCCCTGGCTGAACTGAATCACTCATTCCTACAAGCTCCTCCCTCCCCTGCCAGTCAACTCAAGGTAGATCTTAGTGTTGTCCAAAGTAAGTGCTGCTACCTCACCGACTCCCTGGAGTTCAGGAAAACTCTCAGCTCAGTTAGAGCAAGTGAGAGTGACAGGGAACCTCCCTTAGAATGCAAAATTATCATTACTCACAAAGACGGAAGAGGCAGCAAGCAGGCTGCCTTACCTCCTTTCTTCCTCACTTCTTCTCCCTTCCCTCCCTCCACTCTGCTCTTCCTCTCTCTCAGGCTTCAGCAGGTGGTTCTGTCTTCATCCTTCTCAAGTCTACATTCTGCCTTCTAAACAAGGCCCCAGGGCTGTTGGCCCCATTGCTGTACCTCACCCTTGAGTCACCAACTTCCACTGTCAGCTCTGTCCACTCCAGGGACACCCTGAGCATCAACGGAGGGTGGGGTGCTGTGGCAGTGGCATTTTCATCATAGCCCCCACCCACACCTACGCTCAGCTAGGATTACCCAACTAGCACACTTAGGAAGGGCCCCGTGTTCCAGCAAAGCTGCAGCAAAAAAAAAAAAAAAAAGAGAGAGAGAGAGAGAGAGAGAGAGACACACACACACACACACACACACACAAAACCAAAATATTTGCAAATCATATGTCTCAAAGGGATTAATATCTAGAATATAGAGAAAACGCCTACAACTCAACAACAAAAAGCAAACAACCTAATTCAAAACAAAAACAAAAGCAGAAAAACAGAGGACTTGAATAGACATTTCTCCAAAGATATTTAATTGACCAGTAGCACATAAAAAGGTGCTCAACATCACAATCATTAGGGAAATGCAAATCGAAGCCACAAGACACCACCTCACACCCATTAGGATGGCTACTATCTAAAAAAACAGAAAACAAGCATTGATGAGGATGTGGAAAAAGTGGAACCCTGGTGCACTGTTGGTGGAGATGTCAAATGATACAATCACTGTGGAAAACAGTTTGGTGATTCCTCAAAAAATCAAAAATTGAATTACCATATGATTCAGTGATTCCAGTTCTGGGCATATACCCAAAAGAACTGAAAGCAGAGTTTCAAAGAGTAGCATGTCCACAGTAGCATTAGTCACAACAGACAAAATGTGGAAGGAACCCAAGTGTCCATTGACAGATGAATGGATAAACAAAACGTGGCATATATATACAATGGAATTATCCAGCCTTGGAAAGGAAAGAAATGCTATACTATGTTACACATGGATGAACCCCAAAGACATTACACTGCATGAAATAAGCCAGTCACGAAAAGGCAAATACTGTATGATTCCACTTACATGTGGTACTTAGAATAGTCATAATCATAGAGACAGAAAGCAGAATGGTGGGTGCCAGGGGCTGGGACAGGGGGAGGAGAACGGGGAGATAAATTTAATAGAGACAGAGTTCCAGTTTCACAAGATGAAAGAATTCTGGAGGTGGACTGTGGTGAGGGCTGCACAACCATGTGAATATTTTTTTTTAATGTTTATTTTTGAGAGAGAGAGAGCAGGGGAGGGGCAGAGAGAGAGGGAGACACAAAATCTGAAGCAGGCTCCAGGCTCTGAGCTGTCAGCACAGCACCCGACTTGGGGCTCAAAGCCACGAACCGTGAGATCATGACTTGAGCTGAAGTCGGACACTCAACCGACTGAGCCACCCAGGCACCCCATGTGAATATATTTAATGCCACTGAACTGTACACTTAAAATGGTAAAGACGATAGATATTATGTGTATATTTTATCACAACAAACACACACACAAAAGAACTGTACATCAAAAAAAGCAAGAGCTGCGTCTGGAAAGGAGGGCATGGAGGAAGGAGTAGAAAACCATAAGAGTGGAAGGAGGAAAACCGTTGGGATTCCTTGCAACTTCCTAAGCAGATCATGACTATCCCTGGTGTAGCATAGAGAGCACAGCTGGAAGAGATGTGGCAGAATACCCAGTATTTGATGGCTGGGCACTTCACAAATGCAATTGATAATATTTTTCTGTCTTTGGCAGAGGCTGGTACAATTCATTAGGCTACAGACACAGATGGAGAAGCAAGTGTTGGAGAAAAGAGCTGAGGGGAAATCTGAACCCCAAGATGAATCCAGGGAGAACACCACATGAAAACAAAGCAGAGATCAGGAATGCCAAAGATTGCCAACAAACCACCAGAAACCCTCAGAAAGAGCCAACTCTGATGACACCTGGATCTTGGACTTTTGTCCTCCAGTACTGTGAGCCAATAGATTTCTACTGTTTAAGCCACTCAGTTGAAGATACTTCATTACAACAGCCCTAGGAAACTTACATACTTCGAGATATAGAAGGTAATGTCTCTCTGGACTAGAGGAAAGAAGGGGAAATTGGGTTATAGAAAAGAAAGGAAGCAATCCCTATCAAAATAATACCAGCATTCTTCACAGAACTAGAATAAACAATCCTAAAATTTATATAGAACCAGAAAAGACCCCAAATAGCCAAAGCAATCTTGAAAAAGAAAACCAAAGCTGGAGGCATCACAATCCTGGACTTCAAGATGTATTACAAAGCTGTAATCATCAAGACAGTATGGTACTGGCACAAAAGCAGACAGACCAATGGAACAGAATAGAGAACCCAGAAATGGACCCACAAATGTATGGACAACTGATCTTTGACAAAGCAGGAAAGAATATCCAATGGAATAAAGACAGTCTCTTCAGCAAATGGTGCTGGGAAAACTGGACGGCAACATGCAGAAAAATGAACCTGGACCACTTTCTTACACCATCCACAAAAATAAACTCAAAATGGATGAAAGACATAACATAAGACAGGAAGCCATCAAAATCCTAGAGGGGAAATCAGGAAAAAACCTCTTTGACCCCAGCCACAGCAACTTCTTACTCAACATGTCTCCAGAGGCAAGGGAAACAAAAGCAAAAATGAACCATTGGGACCTCATCAAAATAAAAATTTTCTGCACAGCAAAGGAAACAATCAGCAAAACTAAAAGGCAACCAACAGAATGGGAGAAAATATTTGCAAATGACATATCTGATAAATGGTTAGTTTCCAAAATCTATATAGAACTTATCAAACTCAACGCCAAAAAAAAAAAAAAAAATCAAATAAAAAACCCAAATAATCCAGTGAAGAAACAGGCAAAAGACCTGAATAGATACTTCTCCAAAGAAGACATCCAGATGGCGAACCGACACATGAAAAAATGCTCAATGTCATTCATCATCAGGGAAATACAAACCAAAACCACAATGAGATACCACCTTACACCTGCCAGAATGGCTAACAATAACCACTCAGGCAATGATAGCGTTGGCAAGGATGCAGGGAAAGAGGATCTCTTTTGCACTGCTGGTGGGAATGTAAACTGGGTGTAGCCACTCTGGGAAACAGTATGGAAGTTCCTCAAAAAATTAAAAATAGAACTATCCTATGACCCAGCAACTGCACTATTAGGTATTTATCCAAGGGATACAGGTGTGTTACTTCAAAGAGGCACATGCACCCCAATGTTTATAGCAGCACTATCAACAATAGCCAAAGTATGGAAAGAGTCCAAATGTCCATCGACAGATGAATGGATAAAGAAGATATGGTATATATACTATGGAGTATTACTAGGCAATCAAAAAGAATGAAATCTTACCATTTGCAATTATGTGGATTGAACCAGAGAGTATTATGCTAAGCGAAATAAGTCAGTCAGAGAAAGACAAATATCATATGACTTCACTCATATGAGGACTTTAAGATACAAAACAGATGAACATAAGGGAAGGGAAGCAAAAATAATATAAAAACAGGGAGGGGGACAAAACATAAGAGACTCTTAAATATAGAGAACAAACAGAGGGTTACTGGAAGGGTTATAGAAGGGGGGATGGGCTAAATGGAGAAGGGGCACTAAGGAATCTACTCCTAAAATCATTGTTGCACTATATGCTAACTAACTTGGATGTAAATTTATAAATAAATAAATAAATAAATAAATAAATAAATTTTTAAAAAAGAAAGAAAAGAGAGGAAGCATTAGAGAAGCTTATTAAATGAGAGGACAGAAGGCTGAGGAAGCTTATACCTCTCTGAAGGTTTTTTTCCACTCTAAGGAGAAGCAAGGAGCTGAAATGGGAAATAGAGAATGAGAGGAAAGTGTTGGGATAGTGGCTAGAGAAAACGGAGAGGGAGCCGACCAGGAGCATGTCTAAGGATTGCTAAGGGCTGCTGAGAGCCCAGTTAATTGAGACTGAGAGGGTGGTGCTAACTGGCACCATCACTGAATTGCCCCCGGTAGCACTCAGTCACCCCAGAATAAGACAGGGAAATGTACAGGTGCAGTGATAGAGAGTGAACAGTTTGGGATTTGTGAGGCAGAAAGACAAGGTGGGGAAGTAACATGATAAACATTGCATAGATGAACCTTGAGGTCCAGTCTCATTAGGGGAGAAAGTGAAGAAAAGAGAAGGGACATGGTGCACTGGTCTACATAAATATTAGCTGCTGTAACAGTCCTAAAATCTCAGTAGCTCAATGCAATACAGGCTTATTTCTTGCCTACTTTGCACAGTAAAGAAAGTCAGGGAACTCTCCAAGTGGAAGGATCTAGACTCTTTCCAGCATACAATGCCAACACCTTCAATACTGGTCCTGTTTTTATCATGCATTGTGGGGGTGGGTATTGTGTAGATGTCTTATGGGCAGGCCTGGAAGTGGTGAAACTCACTTTCACCCACATCCAGAAGGACCATGAGACAGAGGCTCTGCAGGGGAATGTCATCAGAAACAAAGTAAGCCATGTCTATGCCTAGTCCTTAGAAACATGCATTTCTGCTTCCAGGAAGATAGTCCATTTTTTCCCTATCCCTCCCCCAAAGGACATCTAACCCCTGGATCTGACACATAAAACAAAAATAGGAAGGTTCTGAAAGGTGAAGAAAAAGTAGACTGGCAAGGGACCTTGAGAGTCAAGGAACAACAAATGAATTGGTAAGTTCTCTGGGTTTTCTTTTGGCTTCATATACCCCAAACTTGGAAATACCCCAGACTGGAGAAGACAGCAATCAGGATATATTAACAGGCACAGGGAAAAAAGGGTGAAAGAGCCTCAACAAAAACCATCTCTCTTGCCAAAGAACCAGGAAATGGACAATCTAGCAAAACAGAAGCTTAGAGGGCAACTTTCCTACGTCTGACCAAACCACAGAGAAAATGGCAGCCCCGCCCACCCAGCGCAGCACAGGGCGGGGTGTCCAGGAGCAGCGAGGCACAGAGCCCCTCCCAGACAGGGATCTAAGCAGTGCAGGCCCAGTGGAGAGCCAGAACTTGCAGCTTTACCCAACAGGGCTCAGATAGCCTCCTGGGAGTGCCTTTCAGAGCTGGGTCAGATCAACGTCTATGTATTGCCACAGTGCCCCCGCACACATTCGGCGATGAACTTGTGAGTGCAGGTGGCATCATCTGCAGCCTGCACTGCATGCAGCACTCTGCGGGATTCTGCCTCGTTCACTCCCGTGTCTCTGGTACCTGGCCCCACATCTGCCGCTTAGTGGTGTTTAATGAGCACGAACTGATCAGGAGGAAAGAGAGCAGCCTGGAAAAGGTTTGGGGGACACAAAAGAATGTTCTGCCAATGGGATTAGATTATTTTGCATTAACCAAGTGTTAAAAAAACAAAAGTTCAACTGACTAAATTTGAAGATTTAATAGGCTTTATTATTTATTATTATTATTGGTGGGAGAAAAAAGACCAAAGACTGGACAGGGCTGTGGATTGTCGCCTCCAGGCAGATTCCCTGAGGCATACAGACTCTAACTCTTCTGAAGCTCCCTCAAGGACTTCCTTTAATGTTTTACCACTACAGCTTTGCTCTCATTGGTGTTACTTCCCTCTGAGAGCCGAAAACACCCCCCCAAGACATATGTTAGCAATCATCTGTCAAACATACATCTGAAGGGTCTCGTGACTGATGTTTTACTAGACGGTAGTAAATAATCTTGTCTTAGCAGCTAGCCCTTCAAGGTCCTGGAGACCTTGCTTCTCACATGCACAAATTCCTTAGAGACCTCTGCTATCCCTAACCCCCACTAACTGAAATGCAGTTCTTTCTGCCCACAGGTCCTGAGCCCACGCTATAATAAAAGGGGGACCCGGGTGGCTCAGTCATAGATCATCCAACTTCCACTCAGGTCATGATCTCATGGTTCATGAATTTGAGCCCTGCATTGGGCTCTGTGCTGACAGCTCAGAGCCTGGAGCCTACTTTGGATTCTGTGTCTCCCTCTCTCTCTGCCCCTCCCCTGCTCACACGCTGTCTCTCTCTCTCTCTCTCAAAAAATAAATTAAAAGATTTTTTAAAAAAATAAAATAAATAAAGGCACCTTTTGGCACCAAAAAAAAAATCTCAGGAATTCTTTCTTGGCCATTAGCTCCAGGCCCCACATCATTACTATCATAAATCATGTGGAGCACCCTGATCAGGTCAGGGCTGGCGGTACAGGTGGGGAAAGAATCCCCCCAAGGCAGAACAAAAGAGAAGTTTATTGAATACATTTGCAAGGGGGCAGCGGGTAGGATAGTAAAAGAGAGACCATCTGCCAGGAAGCAGTGGTAAGGGCCAGAGTTATGGGGTGGAGTGCTCAGTCATGGAATGTAAGGACTTTTCTGCTTTTTAGTAATCTTATAAACTGTGTGTGGTTGTAACTGGTCTGTAAGGGACTATGGCTATTTCCAGGTGGGTCGCTTAATGAGCCTGTTTGCCTCAGGCTCCCTCACTGTGGGCCTTTTGCCTTGGCTCAGGTTTCCAGTGCCAAAGCCTTGTTGCCTCAAGGTGGCCTCTAGAAATCAGGTAGCAAGCACCCCATCTAGCAAGTAAAGAGATGCTCCTGGAAGCTGTGCAAAATAGAAGGTTTTTATAAGAAGGATAGTGGGGCAAGGAAGTTATCAGCAAAAGAAAATAAGGATTATTTTAGGCAAGGTCACCTTTCCTTAGTTGGGAGAGGGGGAGGAAGCAGGAGGTCTTATCATGCAAATTCCTTCACTAATGCTCATTAGGAAATTCCAGATTGATTGGCTTAAAATTCCACTCCTGGGAGAGGCTGAAACTGCAGTTAGGTTAGGTATTAAGTTGGGAGTGGTGGGGAGAGCTTCCCACAAGCAACTCTTTTTGGGGACTGTTTGTTTACAACACAAGCAATACTTTGAAATTAGAGATTGAAAATGGGGATCAATGCCCAATTTCAACAATGAATTCATGGTGTTGGGAAAATAAATAAAGTTATGCACCATAAGATGGCCTACAAGACTAACACAAACTCTAGTTTCTAGCTTAGAGACCCCTCTTCCGGATTCTTCTTCCTGCCCTGCTTGCCTTGTGCCAAATTACTACTAATGCTGAATGCGGAAGTAATAGACTATTTTTTGTCTCCCATGCTTGTGCTCAGGGCTCAGATCTTTGGAGAAACGGTCTCCTCTGAGCCCACCGGTGTTACATAAATCTCCGATCTACCAAGATCTCTGAGTGCCAGTTGGCTCTTCCGCCAGCGTTCCAGCCTGGTTCCATAACAATGGAAAAAGTCCTCTCTGCCCTCTTTTGCCTTGCAAGCTTAGCTCTCACAAGGAAAAATGTCATCTGGGCTGACTTCAGGTGTGTGAACTTACTCAGCACCCACTTTCCCAGGCTTTCTTGGGAAGGTCTTCATTCTTAGAGGATCAAAAAAAATAGCTTTTATACATAAATTTTTCTAATAATTTGACATCTAAACTGATGCCCCATTTTTTTACATAAAACTTCATCTTTATTCAAAGAAATCCATTCAATAAATATCAAAGATATTTCTTTCTTGCTATAACACAATGTGAATCACAGTTAGAGGCGAAAGGTATCTACATGATCATCTAAGCTGATTTGCGGGTTTATAGAAAGGCCACACTAGAAAAGCAAGTACTTTTGTTGCCCCAGGTCCCATGGCTGCATGACTGTGGAGTCAGGAGAGGGGCCAGGTCTCTGAATTTGTTTGTTGTCCAAAAGTCATGTCACTGAAGATGAAAGGGGAAACTAGTTGCTATCACAGCACATCAGACATAAAAAGGGGATGTCTGATCACCCTCACCACACCCGAGGGTCTCTCTAGACAAGATAGGAAATGGGGAAGGAATTCTAGAAAGGGAAGCTGTTACTAGGAACAAACACAACGGGCACACACATGGATGCGTTGTTACCGGCTGGGTTGTGTCCCCACCCAGATTCATATGTGGAAGTCCTAACCCCACATATGTGTTTGGAGATAGTCTTTAAAGAGTGATTGGGGTAAAATGAGGTCATTTACCATTAGGGTAGGCCCTAATCCAATGTGATTGGTGTCTGTGTAAGAAGAGATTAGGACACCCATACACAGAAGGAAGACTGTGTGAAGACATAGGGTAGGGGTGCCTCAGTGGCTCATTTGGTTAAGCATCGGACTCTTGATCTCAGCTCAGGTCTTGATCTCAGGGCTGTGAGTTCAAGCCCTGTGTTGGGCTCCATGCTGGGTATGGAACTTTCTTTAAAAAAATAGTAAGACACAGGGTAAAGGTGTGTCTACAAGCCAAGAACTGAAACCTCAGAAGAAACCAACCCTGTGGACATCTTGATCTCAGACTTCCAGCTTCCAGAATGTGAGAAAGAAAAATTCTATTATTTAAGCGGCCCCGTCGGTGGTGCTTAGTTATGGCAGCCTGCAGTAAGACTGATACCAGTGTCGCCCTCCTCAAATTTATATGTTGAAACCCTATCCCGGTGTGATGCAAAGGCCTTTGGGAGGTAATTAGGGTGGAAGGTAGAGCTCTCATGGATGGGATAGTGCCCTCAGAAGAGGCCGGAGAGCTCACTAGCTCCTTTCCTGCCATCTAAGGATACAAAGAGAGGTTGGTCAACCAGACCAGACAGAGGGCCCTCACCAGAACCCAGCCATGCTGGCTCCCTGATCTTGGACTTCCAGCTTTCAGAACCGTGAGGAAGACCTGTTCGTTCCTAAGCCATCCAGTCTGGTTCTGTTATGCTGCCTGAACTCACTGAGACACACGGTCACACACAAGACAGAGGGAGCAGACGGTACTCTAGATCAAACCGTCAGCCCACGTGGCCTGGCACACGAGACCCCTGCTGCCTGGTCCTCAGGAAACAAGCACAGGGAAACAAAATCATCACATGCCACCGAAGGAGAAGTGAGCTATGCCACAGCAAATGTGGCACTTCTGTCAAGTCAGGAGGTTGAGTGACGGGACACTTGGAAAATCAGCTGTCAGCAGTGCCAAGTGGAGTTGTTTCCTTCTGATGAGTTGAAGAGACTCGAAATGTAGCCACTGCTCACAAGCAGGGAAGGCCGAGGTCACCTGTTTCCGGTAAGAGAAACACAAGTCTTCTCAAGGGAGAAGGAGCCAGCCTTGGAGACCCTTTGTCACCAGCTAGACCCCAAGACCTGACCTTTACTTCCCACCTGCTTGTACTCACTAACCTTTGTCTTATCTTTTTCCTTAAGCTCTTCTTTCTGGCTTTCCTCTTAACTCAGGCAAAGGAAACCCAAAACCACCCCTCAGGTGATGGCGACAATGACTGCCCTCACAAGACCTGCCTCCCACAGGCCCAGAACACCCAGACCTTTTGAGCTAATACCACCCCCCCACTCATGATGGACCGTGCTCAGAGTGACCTCCTGAATGACCTCCCATTACCTTTATCTCATTATAATACTAAAATCTCCACCCAGGGAGGAACCTCAGCCTCATTTACATAAATATACGTATGTAAAGGCGTGTTTCCTTAAGGTGCATGCTCTCTACTAGATGACAAGTCTTTCCTATCTAGTAATCCTAACCCTGAACATAAGGAACCTATTCACCCTCTCTTATTCGCAGTGATCTCCTTATTTGCTGCAAATAAACATTTTCTTTGGGCAACAACTCAACCTGGTGCAGCTTCTGACTCCCCACGGAGCGACTCATGTTGGCTGGGTTACACCTTGGGCGTGGGAAGTTCTTGCCTGCTCTCTCGGATATGCCTTTCTCCACAACTCAATAAGAGAGAAGCCCTGTAGCACAAGACCGAAGTCAAAACTGGACCTCATCATGGGTGGGAGTTGTACTTGAGTTTCATGTATCTCTGCACCAGAAAAAAATAATTAAAAAAAAAAGAAAGAAAGAAAGAAAGAAAGAAAGAAAGAAAGAAAGAAAGAAAAAGGGGGGAAGTCAGAACCCTCTCTCCCTTGCTGGAATCAGGATGCAGTACTTCCTCCAGAGGCTCCACAACCACATGAAGGCAAAAGCCCTCTGTCACTTCTGCCTTCCCCTCAACCACTGGGCATGAGCAAGGCCAGCCCCAGGGCCCTGGACACTTACCAGCATTGAATGTTTGCACCCTGGGGCACCCACTTTACAGGTGAGAAAATGGAGAGTACCTCCAAGAGATTAGGAATTCTTTTTCCCCAGGGGTCTCTGGGTGGCTCAATGGGTTAAGCATCTAATTTGGCTCAGGTTGTGATCTCATGGTCATGAGATCAAGCCCTGCATCAGGCTCTGCACTATCAGTGCATCTTGGGATTCTCTCTGTCTCCATCTCTCTCTGCCCCTCCCCTGCTCATGCTTTCTCTCTCCCTCAAAATAAATAAACTTAATAAAAAAGAATTTTTCCCCCCAAAGGGCAAAGCTATTTATTCAAGAATGTTTCCAGTGGGTTAGCTGACTACTGAACACTAATGCCTATTACAACAGCAGCTAACATTTTGGAATGCTTACTGTGTTTCTGACACTGCTATAACTCTTCCACAGCCCTGTAGAGTATGGAAGATTATCATCCCTGCAGATTATGGGAGGTTAAGTGTTTTACCCTGGATCATGGGGTCCAAAAGTGTCAGAGTCAGGCTTCAGCCCCAAGCTAGTAGACTCTAAAAGGCACCCACTTTCAGAGGCTTCACAGCATGAGGTGTAACTACACACACAGAATAACAAGAGAGCAGTTCTCACCAAAATCAAGAGGAAGAAGCTGGTCTTTATTCAAGGTGGTTTGATTGACCAATAGACTGCAGCAAAAGTGATGTTCTGGAAATCTCAAGGAGGAATCGTAAGAATCCTTGCAGTGTCCACCTGGTCTCCTGGAATGCTCTCACTAGGGAGGTCATCTACCATGAGAGAAATCCAAGTTGCCCAAGACCACCATGCTGAAAAGACCAAATGTGGGTATTCTGGTCAACAGTCTCAGCTTAAACCAACCTTCTAGCTACTTCCACCAAGCACAGACATATGAATTAAGTCATCTTGCTCCTTCCATTTCAGTTCATCCACTTGCTGAGTACCATCAAGTGGCCTCCATTAATGCCAGGTGCAAAAGAAGAATCACCTAGCCAAGTCCTGCCCAAAGTCCTGACCCATGAAACTGTGAGGTTTAATAAAATGGTTATTGATTTAAGCCATTAAGCATTAAGATTGCTTGTTATATAGGAATAGATAACCACAACTTTTTCTGTAGCAGAGAACTTTCTTTCCCCCTCTCTGGAAGCCCAGGGTTGGGAAGCATCGGGACCCTGCCCCCTTCAAAGACTCCATCAGGCAGCTCTGCTGGTGAGCTCCTGTGGTCCTCACTGCCACCAGCATTCTGCCATCTACTCTGGCTGCCTCTGTCCTTCTCATGTTAACCTGCAGACACTGCCTTCCTTTGCTTCTGGGCTTATGCATGTTCAGAACAACTGGGATCCATTTGTGCAGTCAACTGCCACATGTGAAGTCTCCACTGTGCACCAGCCCTACTTTGTGTTTGGAGCACCCTACTGAATGAGATTCCATCTTGCCTCCAAGACTACTCACACACACCCTGGGTTGTCTCTGTGCCCTCTGGAGGACAAAGCCTGATTGGTGGCTTTGCTTGGGTCTCCAGATTGCCATCAGCAGGACCACCAACTATCTGGAGTTGGACTCTGAATACTGGGCATCCCTCTGATTTCATTGTTCTTTCCCTAGTGAGTCCCCACTCCCTCCAACTCCCCTTCTCCCGCCCACCAGGCCTGATCCTCATACTGGAACCATCATCCCACCTGGGACCTGGGACACCGAGGAGCAGAGCTGTGAGCGGGAGCATTGCAGAGTCTCACTGTTCTCCCTGCCTCAGCAGCCAAAATTTAGGGGGCATCTACAGCAGCTGGACTGAAATAGCCTTCATTTTTCTTACTGCTTCCTTATGTCTCTTTTTTTTCCCCCTACACTTCAGTTTGTTTTCCCGTCACATCAAAATTTGGGAAAATACAATTGTTCAGAAGGAGAAGAAGCTGGAGGAAGACAAGCTGCTAATAGTGACAGAAATGCTGTGGTTTTGATTCTTTTAACAATTAGCATCACAGGGCACCCACTTCTACAAAAACTCCCACAACTTCCCAAAACAGACAAGTCACATTTTTTTAATTTATCATTGTGTCTTCAAATATGCTAACCAAGCAGATTTTTCTGGAGTCAGGACTGGAAGCTGGATGTTCACAGAGCAAGTCTTATAAAAACTACTGACATGGCCCTTATCACATCATATTATTATCAATTTGACAATCATTTAATGAGCATCTGCTAGGTACCAGCCCCTACAGATACAAAGATGAATTAGAAATCCGCATCGGCCAGGATCCTGGTACACCTACAAGATGGTATAATTGAAGATAATTTGATTTGGTAGGGAATGAGTTAAAGGAAATCAACAAAAGTTAGAGAAAATAAAACCCAGGGCTAGCAGCAGCAGGGAGCCCTTACCACCCCTAAGTCTAAAGGAGGGAGTAGATGGGCACCTGGGTGGCTCAGTTGGTTAAGCCTCTGACTTCAGCTCAGGTCATGATTTCCTGGTTCGTGGGTTCGAGCCCCACATCGGGCTCTGTGCTGACAGCTCAGAGCCTGGAGCCTGCTTCAGCTTCTGTGTCTCCCTCTCTCTCTGCCCCTTCCCTGCTCACACTCTGTCTCACTCTCTCTCAAAAATAAATAAACATTAAAAAAATTTTTTTTAATAAATAAATAAACAAACAAATGACGGAAGAGAGGGGATAAAAACCATAACCCAACAGAGCCACTGGAGAGACCTCCCAGAAAGTTGAGGGAGAAAAGCACTTGGCAGGGGCTGAGGGCCTTTGGCGGAAGGACACAGACATTCCCAACCCAGCAGGGAAACACCTTTCTTTCTGCCCTTCTACCTCCCACTGGCAATTAGCTGAACTCCACCAGAAACTGGAGAGTGAGGTTATGTCCCCTCTCCAATAAGACCAAGAACCCCTCCAGAATAGGCACCATGTGTGATTTATCTTACTAGTCTCTGCATTTAGTATAGTGGCTGGCTCACAACAGGCATTCAGTAAATGGGTGCCGCTTGAATAGATGAGTGAATGAGTTAATATACATCTACCTGGCAACCAGAGTCAGGGCTAAGCATCCAGCTGATAATTGCCTTCCAAAAAAAAAGTGAAGTGGTATAATGACCCCCAAGCATGCCCATGGAATTAGTTTGAGACACTAGTTGACCTACGGAAACAGGTTATCCTGACATTAGTCACCAGACCACTTCACACAAATGTAACAGGTGCCCAGCCATGTCTGATGAACCAAGAAGCAGGCAGACTCCAGGGGTCCATCTACATTGGAGAAAGAAGCCTGAGAGCAGAAGAGGCAGGGGAGGGGGTCGACAGACAAGGGTCTCTCAAAGCCCTTCTCCCTGCACCTGAGCTTAGGTCTAGCCTGTGAGGAGAGTGGCCATAGGCAGCAGGTGTTAGAGCTGTCCTCACCAGTCCTCTGTGACATATGGAAAGACAAGCATCATTGCCTCAGAGCCTAGACAGTGTGAGCCAAAAATGGGAAGAAGGATACAGCATGGTTACTCTGGGGCCCCAAGGGCCAGCAAATCTGGGTTCACCTGGAGACACTGATATTGGTGTCCAGGAACATGCCAGCTGCCATGGCAGCAGTGTTTCACTCAAGCAGTTTCAGTGATCAGGAGCAGAGCAAGGCCCAGATTCTGTGTTAACCGTCCCTGAGACAACCCCAGAGCACTGCTAGAAAGGCTGAAACTTTGATAGGCATGGGAGTCTAATGCCAGGAATGAAATGTAAGTGGGGTCTCACTGCCATCACCCGATAGGCTGGCAAAGGGCAGGGGAGAGGTGTTTTTCATAGATCTTGGTAAAGTCTTTAGTCTTCATTGCGAAAGCATGGCAGCTAATTTTTCTGTTAAGATTGATCCTGTGGATCACAACCAGTACTCATGTTATATACATCCTCAACTCCTATAGGAAGTGTGAGATTCAGTGCCAATCATGGATGTCTGATCACCTCCCTCCTATATCTACAGGCTTCAGGAAAGAGCAACAGCATGATTCATTTATCCTGTCATTGAACAAGTATTCATTCTTACAGCACCTGCCATGCTCCAGGTACTAGGTAGTTCTAGGGACTCAGAAGTAAGATAGTGTTCTTGTGAGTTTATTCTACCAACATTTATAAACACCCAAGAGGTGAAGGCAGATACAAAGAAGAAAGACCAATGGATAAATACATAAACAATAGTAAAGGCAGATGGGGTGAGCAGGACTGCTACCCTAGACAGCTTCCTGGATTAAGAAATGGTCCCAGATCTTGAACCCTGGGGAGATAAATGGAAGTTTCCAGTTTAGGGTCCATGTTGGTTTCATTAAGCAGAGTCTTAAAGTCTTACACCAGAGTCATCCATATCTCCATTTGGGAAGTGGCCATGGCACCACTAAGTCAAGCACAATCTGGTGTTGGTTTGATCTTGATGATTCACCATGGGCCACAGGTATAAATGAGCCATCAGCTCTGATATCCTCTTGAGCCCATCAGAAAGGGTTGAGTGCTGAGGGTAAAAATATGGCTCTTCCAAATAACTAGCATTAGAGGCGGTTGTAGACAGAAAATGGAGGTCTTTGCTTCAACTCCCCGTGGTGCCTATTTTTTTTTATTTTTAAATTTATTTTTTTTGAGAGAGAGAGAGAGAGTGTGTGTATGTGTGTGTAAGAGAGAGAGAGAGAAGGAGGGAGTGGGGGAGAGGCAGAGGAAGAGGGAGAGAGAGAATCTTAAGCAGGCTCCACGCTCAGCACAGAGCCCTACTCAGGGCTCAATCCCATGACCCCGGATCATAAACTGAGCTGAAATCAAGAGTCGGATGCTCAACTGACTGAGCCACCCAGGCTCCCCATATCCTCAGTGCTTTTCTGAGGCCATTTCACACAGATTACAACACAGAGCAGGTTCAGGATTAGAGGCACCTTCAGTGGGGGCAGAAGCAGGGAGGAAAATATGATGAGCAGGGACCTGTGGCAGGAACAAGGGGACAGGTGAGGAGTGGCTCATCTGTTCTTCCCTGTCTTTCTCAGGATCCACTGTGGTCCCTAAGCCACACCCACTTTAATAACTGGCCCATGTAGGGCCACAGAGGAGGTTACCAGGTGTGAAAGATGTTAAAAGTACAACAGGGAAATATCCATTTCAAAGACACTTTTCTACCCTCTGTCTCTGCCAATTGAAGTCCACAAAGTAGCTAAGGCTATACCAGGATCCAGAAGAAACAGCTTACAAGCCACTCTTTGGGTAATGACTTCCATTAGAATGGCACCTTTGACTTTTCAATGCACTTCTGCATCTGTTACATGATTTTCTCCTCCCAATAATCCCATGAATCATTTGGTTAGCATAGACAGGCTCTAAGATAGAAGCTTCTCAAAAACCATCACTTTTAAGCTTTTGGTCTTCCCTTGAAATTTGTTTTGAAGCTGGTTTTCCCTCTAAAATCTGGTTTTGTGTCATTTACAGTAAATTTCCCAATGAAGATCTCCTTTCAATTTATCATTTGGTCGAGAATGTTTTTTCTTTCTTTCTTTCTTTCTTTCTTTCTTTCTTTCCTTCTTCTTTCTTTCTTTCTTTCTTTTGGTGCAAAAAGGTGATTTTATTAAAGCATGGGGACAGGACCTGTGGGCAGGAACAGCTGCACTGGCTTTGTGAAGAATGGCTCGCTATATACCATGAAGTTGGGGGAGGTAATGGGATATGTGTGATGTTCCTCAAGCACTCCTGGCTGCCCAAGGACAAAGCAAAGGAAAGAAAACAAATGGCTAACTGATAGAGATCACAGTCATACAGGACATGGTTCTCCATCAGTTTACAAATATGTTAGTAAATTACAAGAAAAAAGGCAATCTTATCAATAGTCTAATCTCCAGAAACCTGTAGACTCAGTTTCCTGGAGAATGTTTTCTTTAGGTGCCATAATTCATTGAACAACTCACTTTCAGGTCAAAGGAGTGAAGTTTGTCAAAGCAGACCAATATTAATGTGTGTTGTTATATCCCACTTGATTGTCAACAGATTACCAAGAGGCTGGGCTTTGATTTGTGTAGTGAAGATGTAACAAAGAAATGCCTGTAGAAGTACTTATTTTTATAGTGGACCTCACTCAGTAACAAACGACCAACTTTCACAAAGTATCTACCCTGGGGCAGGCCCAGTACCAAGGGTGGGGGGATACAAAGATGAAAAGGGCAGTCCCCAGCCCCAGTAGGACTTAGAGTCCAGGAGGCAATCAGCCATAACACAATGTGCTAAAAGTGATAAAAACTCAGACATGGGCATAGCTGGGCATGACCAGCCATAGCTGGACAGGTTAGGGGAGACTTCCCAGAAGAGGTGATGCTGAACTAGGTCTTAGAAGAAGAAAAGAGCCAGAGCAGCCACTTAGAAGAAACCAAAAGGTGGGTCGGTCCATTGTGGCTGCAGCATGAGGCGTCATGGGAGTGGGGAGTGATAAAGCTGTAGAGGTTAGCAGAGAAATGGGTCTTGGGAGGCCTCAAACTGCACCCTGAAGGTGATAAGTAACCCCTGTAAGTTTTTGAGCAAAGGAGTGATTGACCAGAGTGAGGTTTAGAAAGAGACCTCTCCTGGGGCGCCTGGGTGGCTCAGTCGGTTAAGCATCCGACTTCGGCTCAGGTCATGATCTCACGGTCCGTGAGTTCGAGCCCCACGTCGGGCTCTCTGCTGACAGCTCAGAGCCTGGAGCCTGTTTCGGATTCTGTGTCTCCCTCTCTCTCTGGCCCTCCCCTGTTCATGCTCTGTCTCTCTCTATCTCAAAAATAAATAAGTATTAAAAAAAAAAAAAAAAAAAGAAAGAGACCTCTCCTGCAGAGATATGTGGGGTGGACTGGAAAGAGGAGAGGTTGGTAATAAGAATCCCAATCATGAGAGTTACTATGAGAATTAGCAAAGAGAAAAAATTGAATTATTAAATAAAGATCTAATTGACAAGACTTTTGACCAGGTATAGGATAAGGAGCCAAAAAAGAATCTAGAGTGTCTAGCCTTGGTAAAGATTGGGCTGAGGACACCATGAACTGAGTCAGGAAGCTAGAGGGAGGAGGCTGTGAGGGAAGTAAGAAGTGTGATCTGGGGCATGGGTAGTTGGAGGGGCTTCAGGAACAGTGGTAGGAGATATCCTGGTGGATGTTCAAGACAGAGGTGGTAGGTAGATATACTGACTGGAGCGTGTGACAGAGGGGCTTAGTAAGACCAACTGAATGGATGTTCTTCCATTTTCCAGGGTTGGAAAAGCGTGTGTAGGAACCACCAGGATGTCCATGAGAATCCTGTTGCAGACCAAGAAGAAGACAGGGATGTTGGAGGACCTTGGTTATTTAAAGAGTTGACCAAGGAAGAAGAGTCCACGAAGAAAACCAAGAAATTATGTCCAGAGAAATGGGAGGCCCAGGGGACTTGATAAGGCAAAGTTTCCCAAAGGGAGCAGTCAATAATATCAAATGGGACAGATGGGAAAGATGGCCTTCACATCTAGCAGAAGGATGTCACTGGAGATCTTTACTGCCAAAGGTCAAGGTAGGAGAGGAAAAATGGAGATGAATATCAGAATGAGATTTCTCTGATATTTTCTTCCTCCTCACCATGAGCTTCAGCTCCTTAGGTCCCATAGCCAGCCTTGTCTTACACTTAGGACTTCCTCCCAGGTCAGGGACACAGAAGCTGGTCAGTGACCCTGCACCCTCAAGGCTGCAGTAGGATGCTCTAAGCCAGCTAACTCCTTGACCTGCATGCCAGTGTCAACATTGCCAACAATCCTGCATTTTCTCCATGGTAATAGGGAAGGTGTGTTGACTGCGATCATCTGTAATGGAGACCTGCTCTCTCTTCTCTTTGTCTTTAGTTCCTTTGGTATTAATGAGGTAGGAACAGGAATCCCAGGTGGCTCCCCAGCCCCAGTGTTTCCCACATGGCTCCCAGCCAGAAGCTGGCATTACATTTATCCTCTCTTCTGGCCACTTTCTGGCCATGGCCCTTCACTGAGGAGTCATCTGAAAAACAAATGCTCACATATCTTCTCAGCCCTCACTGTGGCCCAGAAATGCCACTCTCTGACACCAACACACACACATATTAAAATGGAAGGGAAGATGCCTAAGGAAAAAGAACCAACATTTGTCCAGAGTTTGCTGTATGAGACACCTCTCAGAAGCCCTACATGGGAGATGGTGTAACCCCATTGTACTGACAGAGAAAGTGAGACTCAGGGAAGTTGTATGGCATGTCCAAGTTCACAGTGACCCACAGTGAAAGAGGAGGCATTTGAGTCAGCTTCTCCCTAACTTTGTGTTTTGATCACTAGAGTGTATCACAGGGCATAGGGATAGGAGGCATCTGTGTGCTTTATGATCAACGTGCTTAGTAAATGTTTATTAATAGCTATAATAATAACCCATAAATATTGAAAGATTGTATCTGTTATCTTATTTCATACCGACAATTACCCTCTGAAAAAAGAACGATGATGATCCCCCATTTTGCAGATGAGGAAACTGAATCTTAGCAAGATTAAGTGATTTATCTAAGATGAAAAAGCCAAGAAGTAGCAGAGTCAAAGTTCAAACTCACATCCCTCTGTCCCCAAACCCCATGCTTTTAGCCAGTTTGTTTGCAACCTCTATTGGTCAAATGAGGCCCATGAAGATAAAAGAACAGCCGTTCCCCTCCTGACCTTTCTCTGAGTAACTGCTCTGAATTCAGGATGTTGTCAACAAGGCCTCGGTGCATTCGCTTCAGTTTTAGAAACCCCAGAAACATCGTGGATGGGACACTGAGGGTCACAAAGATTCTGGATATCTCCAGGCACGTATGCATGCTCTACCCACAGATCCCAGTTTCTTAGTTGATGAACCCCATAGAGGAAGGAACACATGCAAATACTTACAGTCAAATACAAAGAACTTCTGCACATGCCCACCTACATTCACATGCACGGTCCACACTAGTCAGCAAGAGAAAGACAAAAAACAAGCTTCTTATCCACAAATCATGAAGAACCACACAAGCAGTAACTTAGGAACTGCCCAACATTGCACAATTGCTTCTAAATCTGGCCTGCAGTTTCGATTCCTAGATTCTATAGTAGTTTTTGAGTGAGCTCATATCGGGGGAGCGAGAGGGCATAGAGGGAGTGCCCCGGGGAAATTGGGGGATATAAACAATGATGAGATGCAGCCACGAAAGCAGCTCAGGGCTTTCTCTGTATATTGGTTAGGAGGTTGCAGATTTAATTGTCTGTTGTCATCCTAAATTTCTGGGCAAGGTCATACTAATAGATCCATGGAACTGTATAGAGACTCCGAAAACAAACTTCACATGTACACGGTCAATTGATTTTCTTTTTACTTAAAAAAAAATTTTTTTAACATTTATTTACTTTTAAGAGAGAGAGAGAGAGAGCACAAGCAGGGGAGGGATAGAGAGAGAGGGAGACACAGAATCTGAAGCAGGCTCCAGGCTCAGAGCTATCAGCACAAAGCCCGACACAGGGCTCCAACTCATGAACCGTGAGATCATGACCTGAGCCGAAGTCAGACGCTTAACTGACTGAGCCACCCAGGCGCCCCCAGTCAATTGATTTTCCATCAAGACACCAGGGCAATTCCATGCAAAAGGAAAAAGTGCTGGAACAAGTAAATATCCACGTGGGAAAAAAATGAACCTTGACCTCTACTCACTCCATACACATGATTAATTAGAATTCATTAATTAATTTTAAAAGGACCACAGACCCAAACATAGAAGCCAGATCCATAAGGCTTTCAGAAAAAAGCATAAAAGAGAATATCTTTGCAGCCTTGAAGTAGGCAATTACTTTCTTAGGACACAAAAAGCACCCCCATAAATTACAGATTGGATTTCATCCAAATGGAAGTTTCCTGTTCATTAAGTGACATCACTTAAAAAATGAAGAGGCAGGGGGAAAATATATGCAAAACATGTGTCTTGCCATGGACTATAGACATTGAACATCTAGAATATATAAAGAACTCGTATAAATCACTGATAACAAAGGTGAGCAACTCAGTTTTTTAAAATAGGCCACAGATTGGAACTGACACTTCACCAAGGAAGATCTATGAGTAGCTAATGAGCATATGCAAAGCATGTGCAGCTTCATTAGTCATCAGAGAAATTCGATTTAAAGCCACAACAGGAATGTTGTTGATTGCTATACAAAAATGTGAATATACTTAATGCCACGGAAATGGACACTTTGGTGCTTAAGAGATTACCTCTGTTTGAAACATTATAATCTTCAGAAAAATGATTTGGTCATACATACGTACAGACCCACTCCTCCTGTCTCTCCACCCAGCTACTAGAGACTTAGTGCTATCACTAACTTCAATGATTTTATGAATTTATTTCACAGACAAGGTAGGAACATAAATAGGGTATTGGCAGATCAGATATTAATATTAAGTTAAGTGGGGCGCTTCGATGGCTCAGTCAGTTGGGCATCCGACTTCTGCTCAGGTCATGATCTCACAGTCCGTGAATTTGAGCCCCACGTCAGGCTCTATGCTGACAGCTCAGAACCTGGAGCCTGTTTCAGATTCTGTGTCTCCCTCTCTCTTTGCCCCTCCCCCGCTCATGCTCTGTCTCTCTCAAAAATAAATAAACACTAAAAAAATATATATTAAGTTAAATAAAAATTTTAAATGTCCCCCCCAAAAAAACCCCCACAAGGCATGCTACTTCACAGCCACTAGAATGACAAAATAAAAAATTCAGGCTCTGTGTCCTCATCTATAAAGTCTTATATCACTGCTGTAAAGTTCTGTCCTATGAACTCCTACTTTGTAAAACTAACAGCCATAGAAATCTATACCAAAGCAGTGAGGCCCACAGCTCATTGCCCCAACACCATGATCTGTGAAGTTCAGTTACCACCTGATATGCCACCAGGAAGTAGTTAAGTGAAAGCGAGCATAATTATCAGAAAGATAAAGAAGCAAGAGCCGGAATGGGCATTTATTTGCAGCATTTATTTGCAGGAGGCCTGTCCTGAGGTTTCCACACTATCTCACATCTGCTTTATGTCCTTACCTCTGCCCTATGGCACTGCCCCACTTCCCGTTACTTTCTGCACTGGATCTCGGCACATAGAACTGAAATCAATCACAAATATCAGTTTGTGGCTCTGGCTTTGGCTTTTATTTTATTTTTACTTTGCTTTTTGTCTTCTCCTGTGACCCTACATCCCCTCCCTTTCACTCATACAAACACGCTTTCTTGAATATTTATTTTACATGAATTTTGAATTTGTCAGCCTCATATTCAGTGGCTTTTTCAGCTAAACATCAAAATTCTGAGCTTCCTCCCGGAAGTTGAAGATCATTCCTCTTGACGGTTGCGGACTTTTCCCTCATTCCAGATCCCATATTTTATCTGTTGTCTATCTATTAACATGCATTTCTGACTAGTTACCATCATAGTCCAGGCTGGGGTGATCTTCAATCTCATCTCGGCATGTGGCTGTGGCCAAGAGCCGCAGGGAATTTCTCCAGAAATAATCTCAGCCTCAGTTACAGAAGAAGCAGGTTAAGTGTTTGCATGAGTCACAGTGAGTGACGGGGTTGGGATTCAAATGTTGATCACCAGATTCCAGAATCCACATCCGTGTCAGCCCCAGGCACTGTCTCTAGGTCACAAGGTTGGATGTGACAGGACAATCATATCTAATAGCCATAAACGAATCCAGAAAAAAATGGTTGGGAGTAACAACATGTTAGTGACAAGCCTATTACTGAGACAAACATAGCACACCATTAAAGAAACAAAAGCAAACCGAATCAGCTTGACACAGGTGACTTTTGACTACCATTCCTGGTTACTAATTCTATCTTCAAGCAATGTTCAGAATGATCATTTGGTCTCCTGAACAGACCTTCCACTTGGTAAGTAAAGATCACCAGTTATCATGTCACAAATATTTCCCATCGCAAATAAATAAATTGGAAACCTGGCTTTTAAATCAGTCTCTTGGAGGTTGTGGATGAGGTGAAATACTCTCATCACTGCCATTAATCAACTCTTCTCCTTGTGACAGTGAGTCTTATCCCCTTTTCTCTAGTACATGACCGAGGACTTAGGTGAGCAAATGTTTGCTGAAATGAAAAAACAAAATTGAGGGGCACATTGGGCTGTCTCAGTCCGTAGAGCACGCTACTCTTGATCTCATGGTCATGAGTTCAATCCCCATGCTGGGCTGTGGAACCTACTTTAAAAAATAAGATAAGGGGTGCCTGGGTGGCCCAGATCTCAGCTCAGGTGTTGATCTCAGGGTTTTGAGTTCAAGCCGTGCGCTGGGCTCTATGCTGGTTGTGAAACCTACTTAAAAAATTAAATAAATAAATAAACAAATAAAATCTTTTTAAAAATGAAATAAAATTATTAAAAAGAAAGAAAGAAAAACAAAACAAAATCGAATTCTCTTCCATCAAAGCTAAGTTCTGCCATGAAGCATGGTGATATCCACTGAACTGAGACAACCCACCAAGCTCAGACTAAAAACAAGAGACTCTTGCCTATCCCTGTCTACCACCTGCCACCACCACCTGAGCACCTTTCTCTGTGCATGCCCCCTAATGCTGTCCTCACCACCCCATTCGCATCCACTGGTCTTTCCACTTTCCTCAACTGTCCCTGAACTCAAGCAGTTGGGAAGAGCACTGGATTGGGAGTCAAAACCCTTGTGTTCTACTCTCAGCTCTGCCATTCACTTGCTAAATGACCTTGGGCAGGTAAATAAACTCTGAGCCTCAGCTTTCTCATGTATTGTTGTCATGAGAAATAAATGAGTTGATGAGTAGACAGTTCTTTGCAAACTATGAAGTGCTGTGTTATCTAAAATTTCAAAATAAAACTTTATAAAATGTTATATGCAAGGGTGGTTGGAATTAACAATCTCTGGAATAACACAGGTGATTTTATCAGTTCTACTAAGCACAGATGGCTGCAGAAGTAACCTGAAAGTCTTTGTCATTTCAATTGTTATCCCTGATACCATTTTTACTCAATTCTCCATCAACACTTCTGCCCCAGGCACTGGGAAGAGAGAAAAGGAAAGTGACCACAACACAAACAGGTTCATGTTTCTGGCCACAAGACTCACTTCTTCCCGCTACACAGGCCAGTCATGTTAGACTCCATCTGGGCCTACCCTGCAGAGACAAAGGACTACATTCTCTTATTTCATGTATATCTCTCATCATTGTGGCTTCCACTCACAACCCCAATCATTTTTTATTCAGCTGACTTTTTTTTTTTTCTGGAAGAAACTGAGAAGCAAGTGTTTGGCAAGCAAGTGCTAAAAAACAATAGTATGGCAATTTTCTGTTCTTGTAGCCTGAAAAACCACCAAGAGCACTGTGGTCATGGAGAAGAAATCAGTGTGTCACAAACCACAAGTGCTAGTTGTAGGGTCTCCTTGAAGGGTTAAAAGAGCACTTTGGTTTGTTTTTTTTTTTAATTTTTTTTTTATTTTGATGTTTTATTTTATTTTTGACAGAGACAGAGGGTGAGCAGGGGAGGGGCAGAGAGAGAGAGAGAGGAAGACACAGAATCGGAAGCAGGCTCCAGGCTCCGAGCTGTCAGCACAGAGCCCGACGCGGGGCTCGAACTCACGGACCGTGAGATCATGACCTGAGCCGAAGTTGGATGTTTAACCAACTGAGCCATCCAGGCACCCCTAACAGAGCACTTTGAACACAAATGTCTATAGCAGTTTTACTCATAATTGCCATAAATTGGAAGCAATCCAAATGTCCTTCAATAAGTGAATCGATAAACAACCTGTGGTGCATCATACAAAGGAATATCATCCAGTGATAAAAAGAAATTAGACAGAGAAGGGCGCCTGGGTGGCTCAGTCTATTGGGTATCCGACTCTTGATTTTGGCTCAGGTCATAATCTCACGGTTGGTTCATGAATTTGAGCCCTGCATCAGGCTCTGCAATGACAATGCAGAACCTCCTTGGGATTCCCTCTCTCCCTCTCTCTCTCTCTCTGCCCCTTCCCTGTGTACATGCTCTCTCCCACTCTCAAAAATGAATAAATAAACTTAAAAAAAAATGAGAGCATCATGGTGGCATATGGCATTCCTCCTTTTTATCTCTCTCCCTTTTAACAACTAAAAATTGGCATCTGTCCACAAACAATAGTGTCTCTGTGGAAGTTATGGAATCTAGTACCATACACCAAGAGACCCAGGAAGAGTGTTGCCCATTTGTGCAATGAGTAGTAGGCAGACAGACCTTGGTAAGGACTGCAGAACCAGCAGTAGCCAATGAGCTAGCCCCCACCCTCCCCACTTGCATTTGGGGAACATCTGACGGGTGTTAGTGGGCAGATACCCATGAATGAGAGAGCCTTTGTATAAGTCCAGACTTCCCAAGGAGAGATTCCAGCACTCCAGGGGAGAAAAAAAAAAATACAAATTTGGACACATGAAAGAAGATAAGAGGAACTTTGCCAGCACAACCCCTCCCCCAAGGCAGCAGAGTGTGGGGCTGAACTAGCCTGCAGCGACCTCTCCAGAGGGGAAAGGAGTGGGGGTGAGTGAGTGCCTGGCTTCTCCAGCTGTGTGGGTCACTGCTTGGAAAACCCATTTCCCTCCTGCAACAACCAGACTATTTAAGCATGTTCTCCATGACAGGGGCCAGGAAAGAAACCAAGAAAGAGGCAGATAAGAATATCAAAGGGCATTAAAGGGATGTGGTTCTTGCTGACTGCAAACAGGAAACTCCCCTATGAGCTGATGAGAAAACCTGACTCAAGGACCCCCCAGCCTGGACTGTGGGAACCCTAAAGACCCAGGTGTTAAACCTATACCTCCCCACCCACCCTGCAGCCAGTTCTTTGGGCAAACTCCCAAGTGGGTGGCAAGAGCAGCCTCTGGTAGACCAGGAAGGAATGCACTCAGAAAACAGGCCTGGCCCTATGGGAAATGGAACTACAAACTTGAGCTATAACGCCACCTTCTGGAAAAGAAGAGAGGTTTCCAACAGCCAGTGCATTGTAAGATAGACATACAAACCTAAGAATTCTGCCACAAAAGGGAGCAAGAAGCAGGAAGTGGGCGTATCCATACAAGGTTGGAGAAAGTCCCAGACATAAGAGAACCAATGAAAATATCTCCTAGCTGAGGCCAACTAGTAAAGATTGGAAGAGG
The DNA here is from genome assembly GCF_046562875.1 of Panthera onca. Taxonomy (NCBI): domain Eukaryota; kingdom Metazoa; phylum Chordata; class Mammalia; order Carnivora; family Felidae; genus Panthera; species Panthera onca. The sequence goes on from NC_138352.1 coordinate 9,820,851, forward strand.
CGATTGCTACTAAAATGAGAAAACAGCTACACAAATCTCCAAGGAACATGAAGAATAAAGGACACACGACCTCATCAAAAGAAAACAGTAATCTTTTAGTAACCAAACTCAAAGACACAAAATTCTGCAATCTACTTGATAAAGAGTTTGAAATAGCTGCTTTAAGGTCTCAAATAAGAAAGCACAGAAAAACAATTGAACAAAATTGGGAAAACAGTACATGGACAAAATAAGAAATTTAAAGAGGGGATAGAAATCAGGGGTGCCTGGGTGGTTCAGTCAGTTAAGGGTTCAACTCTTGATTTTGGCTCAGGCCATGATCTCACAGTCATAGGATCAAGCTTCACATCAGCTCCGCACTGAGCATGGAGCCTGCTTGGGATTCACTCTCTCTCTTTCTCTCTGTCCTTCCCCTGCTTGCGTGCACATGTGCACTCTCTGTCTCTCTCTCAAAATAAATAAATAAAACGTAAAAAAAATAAAATAAAGAAGGGACAGAAATCATTTTTAAAAAAAAGAGCCAAATAGAAATTCTGGAGCTGAAGAATTCAGTGAATAAAATTTTTAAATGCAATAGGAGAGCATCACAGCAGAATAGACCAAACAGAAGATAGAATCACTGATGTACAAGATAGAGATTTTGAAATAATCTGAGAAAAGAGCAAAGAGATAAGAATGAAAAAGAGCAAAGAAATACCACATGATCTATGAGACCTCATCAGAAGTACAAACATCAGAATAATTGGAGTTGCATAAGGAGAAAAGAGATAGAAGGAGGCCAAAAGCTTATTTAAAGAAATAATCACTGAGAACTTCCCCAAACCTGAGGAGAGACTTAGACACCCAACTTTATGAAGCTAATAGATCATTAGCTCAATGCAAAATAACCTTCCCCAAGATACATTATAATAAAACTGTCCAAAGTCAAGGACAGAGAGAATTCCTAAAGGCAGTGCGAGAAAAAAAGATTGCAACCTACAATGGCACCCGCATTAAGCTATTGGTAAATTTATCAGCCCAAACTCTACAGATCAGGAGAGAGTGGAATGATATATTCAAAATGTTGGAAGAAATACTTTATCTGGCAAAGCTGTCTTTCAGAAATAAGGGAGAAACAAAGACATTTCCAGACAAAGAAAAGCTGAGGCAGTTCATTACCACTATATCTGACTTACAAGAAAAGATGAAAGGAGTTCTTCAAGTTGAAATGAAAAGACACTAGTAACATGAAAACATATGAAAATATACAACATACTGGTAAAGATAAACATACAGTTAGATTTAAAAAACTGTAATTTTATAAAATGATGGTGTGCTAACTACTCTGGTATAAATGTTAAAGAGAAAAGGTATTAAAAATTATAACTACAATAATTTGTTAACAAATACATTCAAAAACACAGGCAAAGATGACATCAAACACATAGAAGGTGGGAGTAAAAGGGTAAAGCTTTTGTATGTAGTCAAAGTTAAGTTGCTATCAGCTTAAAATAGACTTTTCAATCTATAATATGCTTTATGAATGTGTCATGGTAACAACAAAACCAACCAACCAACCAAACAAACAAACAAACAAAAAACTCTGGTAAGTTCACAAAATATAAATAGAAGGGAATTAGAGCATACCACCATGGAAAATCACCAATTCATAAAGATAGGCCAAAAAAGAGGAAAAAGAGTACAATGATTCTACAAAACAGCCACAAAGCAATAAACAAGATGGCATTATTAAGTCCTTACATATCAATAATTATTCTAAATTAAATGGATTGAATTCTCCAATCAAAAGGCACAGACTGGCTGGATAGCTAAAAATAAGACCCAACCAAATTCTGCCTACAAGAGATTCACTTCAGTTTTTAAGGACACACCTAGGCTCAAAAATGAAGGAATGGAAAAAGATACTCCATTCAAGTGGAAACCAAAAGAAAGCAGGGGTGGCTATACTTATATCAGAAAAAAAAAAGACTTTATGCTAAAAATGGTAATAAGAGACAAAGAAGGTCATTCTATAATGATAAAGTGTTCATTCATCAAGGAGATACAACAATCATAAATATATATGCACCCAACATCAGAGAACCTAAATATATTAAGCAAATACTAAGAGATATAAAGGGAGAACTAGACAACAATGCAATAATAGGAGAGGGTTTCAGTACTCCACATCCAACAGTGGATAGATCATCCTGACAGAAAATCAACAAGGAAACGTTGGACTTGAACCAAATGGACCTAACTGGCATACAGAACATTCCATACAACAGCAGCAGAATACACATTCTTCTCTAGTACATATGGAACATTTTCTAGGATAGATCACATGTTAGGCTAACCTCCAGGGAACGCCTTGCTTTAATTAAGAGAGCATTTTCAGATTCTGTGTCTCCCTCTCTCTGTGACCCTCCCCCGTTCATGCTCTGTCTCTCTCTGTCTCAAAAATAAATAAACGTTAAAAAAAATAATTAAGAGAGCATCCAGATTATATTTTATTTAAACAAAAGGTTCTGCAATTGAAAAAAATTGGACTGTTAAATATTTTATACAAAGTGTATGTATAACCTGTAAGTAAATGATAAAGAATAATAATAAAATGCACATCTGTGTGCCCCCTACCCAGCTTAAGAAAGAGAATTTCTTTAGTTATTTTTTTAAGTCTTGTTTCCTGATTTAAATGTAACATATATTCACTATAGAAAATTTTCAAGATCCAGAAGGCAGAAAACAAAAATCACCACAATCCAATTACCTTACTGTTAATATTCTGGTAATAGTACTTCCCTACTTATTCTAGATGTATATTATTTTTCTGAAATTGAGATCCTATTATACAAATTGTCTCTTTTTCTCCATCATGACCATTTTCCTTAGAACACCTAATTTCTTAATATCCTTTCATCCCCAAGATTCCAAGAAAATAATCCTTAAATATGCTTATTTTTGAGTTGAGAGTTGTTTTTCCAAATGGAAATCAGAAGTAGAAGCAGGAATTGATAGATGGGGGAAATCTTTCTCATCTTGCTTCTACCTGAAACATAAACTAAATGAAGAGGTTGATTAAGTGCATCCTGTGTGTCTGGCAAAGGACGGTATCTGGAGAGTAAATGTTGATTGATGATTTCGTCTCATGAGGCTGACAGCGTCTCTGGAGATAAGAGGGAAAACAAAAGCCAACACTTCCATGATAAACAAAAATACCCAAGAAGCCTTCTTTACAGCCCAAACCAAGTTCTGTGTCCAGGATGGATTCTCAACACATACCAAAATTACTTGTTGCCTGTGCCTTGTCATTGCATCTTATTTAATCATTATTTATCCAAAGGATAAATAAGGCACATCTGAGTGCTTTGATGGAGGCAATGAAGAAGCCAGCATGGGTATTGCTCTCAAGGAGTCAACAATCTACTGAGGCAGGTAGGGCTTGTAGACAAATGACTCCATACCATGTAGCTCCTTGAGCACAGCAGGTGCTCAAGAACACAGTGATAAGAGAAACACAGAGCTTTACTACTGGAAGAATCTCAGTGTGGAAAGAGATATCAGAATAAGGCCCCTTTCTTAGGGCCTTTCCCTAAGGAAAAAATGGTCTCTTCTCCTATGTCTACTACCATCTACCTTCATTCCTACCAAGACTCTCTCGCATCTCTCTGAAGGAAACAAAGCCTTATTTAAATTATGTTTTTGGGCACAACCATTAACTGTGGACCAAACAGCAATTCCAGAGAACTGCAATATCCAGTGGGCTGCCCTCTAACCCCATGACCCATCCCTGAAGCCTGGATCTCCCCTTCTCCATGCCTTGAGCTATAGGAAAACTTCAAGGCAGGCAATGATGTCATGTGATGACTGGATATATATCAAACATAGGCAGTGCTAGAATCTGGGGATTTTTCCAGGCTGACCTTATTTAATGTGTCTTACAGCCATTGACCACCTGGCACACTGTGGTGCAATAGAGGACAGGACAAAACACAAAAGCACTGACACATGCATTTGCCTCCTGTAAATGGGAAGAATGTGTGACCTAAGTTCCCTCCTCAGATATCTCATAAAAATAGGTTCGCCTCTCACTCAGCCACAACCAATGCCCTGTAACCTCACTTCAAATTTGGCTGTGAGGTGTCAGGTTGCTGACATTCACCTGACTGTCACACATCCCCGTCCTTTGTCACATCCTCCTTGTTTAGTTTTTTCAACAGTGTTTTCCTCCCTGTCTATCCCTAATTTTTAGAGCTGGTAGATGAAATAAGACCTTCTATCTGTTCCCACTTTTAAAATATCAAGTGTAAAGGTATACTCTCTCTGAATTAAAAACTTCCATGTTGAACCAGTTGAAGATTGGTTCAACTTCAACCAAGTTGAAGAGCACCCTTACTCCTTCCTTTTGCCCTTTCCTCTCTACCTTCTTTCTCCTGTAATTCCTCTCCACCCAGCTCACCCCACTCTCTCCTCTCTTTCCATGTTACGATCATCCCTCTTCTCAGTTCTGATCCCTCTATTCCCTATCTCTTTTCCTTCCATGGTTAAGACTATAAGAGAGGCACCCAGGGCACAAAATTTAAGAAATCTTGAATGACCCTGAGAGTGACTGTCCCTAGCCACCTCTCTTGCCTCACCCTAGACCTGTTCCCATTTTTTCATCCCCATATTTCTATCTTTACATCACTCAAATAAGTATTTTTCCTCCTCTCCTTACCTACTCCTTTGCTCTTTTGACCACCTGGTAGAATGTTTACTTTTTACATACATAACAACTACATTATGTAGAATACCAATTCAGGTATTGTATTAAAAGCCAATGTAACAATAACATACACAAGACAGAAATGTGCATTCATCTTTCTTATAATATCCAAAGGTAAACAGTCCAAAACTGACATGGCAGCTCCATGGATCTTAGGGCCCTTCTCACCCATGACTCCATGATCTTCAGGACCTGGCTTCCATCTCAAGGTCTAAGGTGGATGCTTCCCCTTCCTCCACCACCTCCACTTCCCAGGAAAAGGAAGAGAAGAAGGGAAGGAGAGGGCTTGCTCCTTTCTTCTTAAGGGCATGACTCAGAAGTTAGAAATGTGGCTTCCACTCATCCTCTTGGCCAGGACTTAGTTATGTCACCTCACCGACTTGCAAGGAGGCTAGGAAATGTTTTGTGTTTTTTTTACTCCTTAACCATGTGCCTAGCTAAAACTTCCATTACTGTAAAACCAGGAAAGAACAAATATTTGGAGATTAACTAGCAATCCTTTTCACATTTATATTTTACTCAGGAATACTATCTTTCCTTGCTCAAAATAGTAGGGAAAGGAAAATAATAGCAATCCTTCTTTTATTATTTTCTAAACAGGACTGGTTGCATTTAAACGTTTTCTTAATGTTTATTTTATTTTTGAGAGAAGAGAGAGAGAGAGAGAGCATGAGCAGGGGAGGGGCAAAGAGAGAGAGGGAGACACAGAAGCCAAAACAGGCTCCAGGCTCCTAGCTGTCAGCACAGAGCCTGACCTAGGGCTTGAACCCACAAACCACGAGATCATGACCTGAGCCAAAGTCAGCACTCAACTGACTGAGCCATCCCGACACCCCAGAACTGGTTGCATTTTTAGATGCATTTTAGATTCATTTTAGATTCATAGAATCCTATAAGTGAAATGTATGGCAGAATAGTGATGATGATGATGATGATGATGATGATGATGATGGAAGTAACACCAACCTTTCACTTTCTAAGTGCAATACACTACAGAAGCTTTTTTATTAAGTCTTATATATTAACCCACTTTATCCTTACAACAGCCCTGTGTGGTATATATATTATCATCCATATCTTACAGATGGGGTAACTGAGTCACAGAGAAGTTGTAGTGACATGCCCAAAGTCACACAACAGTAAGGGATGGATCAAGAGTCAAAGCCAGTTAGTCTAGCTCTAGAGAAAAAGAATATAAGTACACATTCTTCCTAAGTAGAAACATAGGAATATGTTGCACTGTTTCAGGAGGACTCATCTTATAGAGCACTATGCTGAGCTCCGAGGGACTGGGGGTCATTCCCACTGTATTCTATACAAAAGGTGCTCCCTAGAGTGACCTCATGTGGCCATCTGGGTCATGCCTTCCCTCCTTTCCTAAGAAATCTAGATGCTCTTCTTAATTCCATTCAGTATCCTCCTACTGCTCCACAGTTCTCCTAACCTCTCTTGGGGAAGTGAAGCCCTTTCTGAACAGTTACTCAAAGCACAAAAGTTAAAAGGGATGTTAGAAGCCACTAATCCAGTAGTTCCTAAACTTGTCTTCATGTCAGAGTCACCCACAGAACATTATAGTCATGCAAATTCCCAAGTGTCACCCCAAGAGATTCTCATTCAGAAAGTCAGGGGAAATCTATTTTTGATAAGGACACCCAACCTCCCCATTTTTGAAGGAACCCATCTGAAGTCTCTATTGGGAAATATTCCTAGACCACTTCCCTCCGAATCTAGTATTTGAGTCTCCTCTACAGTATCCCTGCCGAATGGACACTCAGCCTGTGCAAGGAGCTCACATTACACCTCAGGTTAATAGCAGCTCCCATGGATTGAGCACCAACTATATGCCAAACATCCTTTTGCCCATTTATTCCTCACAACCCTGTCAGGAGGTATAATTCCTTCCCATTTTAAAAATGACAAAACTGAGGAGTTCCTGGTGGCTCAGTCGGTTAAGCGTCCAACTTCAGCTCAGGTCATGATCTCGTGGTTTGTGAGTTCAGGCCCCACACTGGGCTCTCTGCTATCAGCACAGAGCCCGCTTTGGACCCTCTATCCCCCTTTCTCTCTGCCCCTCCTCATTTGCTCTCTCTGTCTCTCTCTCTCTCTCAAAAATAAATAAAAACATTAAAAAATAGTTTTAAAAAATGACAAAACTGAGGGACGCCTGGGTGGCTCAGCCAGTTGTGTGCCTGTCTCTTGCTTTTGGTTCACAGTTCATGAGATCAAGCCCCACATCAGACCCCATGCTGACAGCAAGGAACCTGCTTGAGATTCTCTCTCCCTCTCTCTCTCTGCCCCATCCTCATTTGTGCATGCATGTGCATGCACACTCTTTCTCTCTCAAAACAAAGAAACTTTTTTTAAAAATGACAACACTGAGACTCAAAGATGTCAAGAAATTGCCCAATTCATAGACCTGGTAAGTGGCCCAGGTGGACCTTAAATCAGGTCGATTTGAACCAAAATCCCTGGTTTGTTTCAACATGTCACGTCTCTTTCCATCAGAATGCCTTGCAGCCTTATCCCCTAACATGTTTTTTTTAAGAACCAATTTGTTGTTTTAACTAGTTTATAATTTTAAGTAATCTGTATTCCCAATGTGGGGCTCAAACCCACCACCCCAAGGTGAAGATTCATATGCCCTACCGACTGAGCCAGCCAGGCACCCCATTCCCCAGTATGGTTTGACATGAGGTATGCCACACTCTCCACCAAGACCAGGACAGCACATGCAGGGAGTTTGAATAAATGCTTTGAAGACAGAGAAATAAAGACAAACATTCATGCATGCACCAAAGACATGTAAGAGAAAGCTCACAACAGTGCTGTTCACAGCAGATAAAAACCAGGTGCCCCCTGCAGTGAGAGAACAAATGAAAAATTTGTGATCCATTTACTCAACCAAACATACACAGCACTCAAAACAACAACCTACAGCAACATGCAAAAACAATTATAGCAATATAATTTTAAGTCAAAAAAACCCTAAAATACAAGATGTATTTTTAGAAATGCAATGTATTTTTAGATGCAACAAAACTACATAAAAAGATAGGAGTGATGGACATAGGAATCAGGATGATCACAACCTCAGAAGGAGGGATGGGTGGGGTGAGGGGTGGAAATATGGTTAAATGTAGGTTATTGTGATGGCCCTAGCTTTTGCTTTAGGTTCTTATTACATTAGAAGGAAGGGAAGGAGGGAGGGAGGGAAGGGAAGGAAGGACCATTTAAGGATGAGTGTGATGAGCGTGTCAGAGTTCAATTATTTTGATTATTCCAATTCTGTGCACCCTAAGGTCCAATTTAAAGAAAACATTGGCAGGGTACCTGGGTAGTTCAGTCAGTTGAGCATCCATGACCAAGGTCATGATCCCAGGGTTGTGGGATAGAGCCCTGTGTCAGCTCTGTGCTGAGCATGGAGCCTACTTAAGAATCTCTCTCTCTCTCCCTCTCCCTCTCAAATAAGAAAGAAAGAAAGAAAGAAAGAAAGAAAGAAAGAAAGAAAGAAAGAAAAAGAAAATAAAGAAAAAATTGGCTAACAGATGCATAAATGGCTTAGTATCCTTGCATCATCAGATCTTGGAAGGAAGGATTCAATTCTCTTTTCCAAGTTTTGATGCTCAGGTCTGTGCCCAGAGTACCTTCTGCCTCTTCTGGAAAATACCTGAAACTGAATACACTGATCCCTGCAAGCAGGTGGCAGGCTGTGTAAGAGGGCCTGCCAGAATAGGATCATGGCCAAGTGGGGTGTGATTCCAGCAGACAGATCCTCAAAAATATGATACCTCCTACACAGAGATGCACATGCACACCCACGCACACACACAGGTGCACACACATAGGTGCACACACACACACACACACACACACACACACACACCTGCTGCTGCTGACTATGGAAAAAATCATTTCTTTCTTATGTGGAAAAGGGTTTAAGCTCCACAGAGAGGAGATAAAGCATAAGGGGTGGCTAAGAAGAATACAAGTAGTTTGCTGACTTTCTCATTTTGCCTGAGCTTCCCTGCATATTGGGCAAAAGAAGCTCACCTCCCTGGACTATGAGCTTAGTAGTTCTCCAACACACAGTTACCAACTTCTGAGACTCTGCCAGGGATAAATGTCCACAAGATGGAGAACGTGAGCTGCAAAGAGCTTTGAACTCAGTAGAGGGGCTGTGCCTGCCTGGATGTTCAGTTTGTCCCATGGTTGATAGTTGCTGGCCTGTGGGTGAAACAAGAGAGAGCTCAATGCTAATGACCATTTACAAGGACCCCCGGTGCATGGAGCCCTAGCCCATGGGAGTTCCCCACATTCCTGGTAAGAGAGGCACCAGAACACTGCTCTCGCTTTGTGGCATTCCCATTATGTACCAGTAATGGAGGTGTTGGCACAGATGTGGTACTTGGGTATCTCTGGAACGGAAAACACCCTCTGCTTCTCTCCTCTCCCCAACCCTGACCAAGTGGCAGAAAAGGTTGAAATTTAGAGTTAAAAAAAGTCCTTATGCCAGGGCATTTTTCCATCTATGGAGCTAAAAGCCCTGAATGAATCTCCACAGTCCCTTTCTGAACCACAACTCCTGGTTGAGGATCCATGTGAAAAAGACAGCTGCAGGATGTGGAAAACCTATCAACTTGGGGCTACACTTATGGGGACTGAATCTCAGCTCCATCTGCCACCTGCTCAATCTTGATTAGCTTATTGTCCCTGATCTTCACCCCCACCACTCATAGAATATGAAGAAAAGTAGCCTTCTCCAGAGGATTATTGAGCAAGGTTAAATTAGATAACATGCAAAAGAGCCTGGCACATGGTGGTCATAATAAAAGTTCATTCATTCATTATCTATCGGTGTCTCTCCCAGAAAATATCTAATAAAGAAGCTAGAGAAGACAAGGCAGCAAGAATCTAGTATCATGGAGAGTTGCCCACCTGACCTTATTGAGATCCTCCCTTATTGGAAGCTCCCTTATTGGAACTTCATTAATTTGACCCCGTGGGGTGCTAGGACAATGGAAGACACCATTTGGGGGTTTTCTCAGGAAACAAGAGGGGCATTCCCTCTCAAATGTTCCCCTCTCTGTAAAGAGAACTTTCCTACTATTCTTCCTTTCTAATCTTATACTCTAATAAACTTTTGCCTACTGCTCAAAAAAAAAAAAAAAAAAAAAAAGAGGGAAAGAAGAGTTGGTGTTTGGAGGCACCTTCTTGAGTAAAGCCTTCCCTGCCCCCCATCTTCCTCCTCACCTCTGGGCAGACAGAGTTGGTCACCCTCTTCTCCAGACCTACAGCACATTCAGTCCATATTATCCACTACAATGACCCCCCATATTGAGCACTCAATATATACCAGTATATATACCATATATATATATATATATATATATATATATATATATATATGTCTTAGCCATGCCTAGTAGGCTGTCAGCTCTTCAGAGGCAGGAACTGTGGCTCTTTTATCTGTTTATCCCCAGCACCTACCACAGCGCCTGGCTAAGAACGAATGCATGAAGGAAGGAACCATCTTCTCCAAAATCCCAAGGGAAGAGGACAGCACCATTGTTCCTCCTAGGCCACTATGACTCATAATCTCTATCCCCATCCAAGCTTTGCAGCATGAAGAGAGGGCAGGTGGCTGCATATACAGGCTGCACCTTCCCTGTAGTGCTTTTCTCACTCACATTAAGAGCCCAGAGCTTAGCCATGGGAGCAGTGCCAAGCCTTTCAGTGGAAGAGAGATGTTGCTGGATCTTTAATGTTAGGAAACCCATCCCATCTTTGCATTTCACAACTTCCTGCAGCATTAAATCCTTATAGGATTTATTCTGGGTATTTTCTTCAAATCCATTGAACTCAGCTGTTCTCTTGTTTCACATTCGTTACTACAGTTTATAGATTATTTCCTTGTGACCCAAAATGAAACTGCCACTTAATCCCCACATGAGGTTCAGCTCAAACTTTCAGACTCAAAGTAGTATATTGGTTTAGAGTACGGAATCTGAAGTCACATATTCCTAGGTTCAAATTCCAACCTCCTATGTGAGCTTTTTTTTAAAGTTTTTATTTATTTTTGAGACAGAGAGAGACAAAGCATGAGCAGGGAAGGGGCAGAGAGAGAGGGAGACACAGAATCTGAAGCAAGCTCCAGGCTCTGAGCTGTCAGCACAGAGCCCGACACGGGGCTTGAACTCAGACTGTAAGATCATGACCTGAGCCGAAGTCGGACGCTCAACCGACTGAGCCACCCAGGCGCCCCCTATGTGAGCTTTTTAAAATTTTTTAACGTTTATTTATTATTGAGAGACAGAGAGAGACAGGGCATGAGCATGGGAGGGGCAGAGAGAGAGAGAGAGACAAAATCTGAAGCAGGCTCCAGGCTCTGAGCCGTCAGCACAGAGCCTGACACGGGACTCTCGAACTCAGGAACCCCAATTTCATGACCTGAGCCAAAGCTGCACGTTTAAGAGACTGAGCCACCCAGGCGCCGGCTATGTGAGCTTTTTAAAACTCTGATCCTGTTTCCACTTCTGTAAAATGAATACAACAAAAACTATCTTATAGAATTACTAGTTAGATTAAATGAGAATGTATGGGGCACCTGGGTGGCTCAGTTGGTTAAGCCTCAGACTTTGGCTCAAGTCATGATTTCCCAGTTGGTGAGTTGAAGCCCCACGTTGGGCTCTGTGCTGACAGCTCAGAGCCTGGAACTTGCTTCAGATTCTGTCTGTGTCTCCCTCTCTCTCTGCACAAACTCCCTGACCACTCCTCTAAAACTTTAACCTGCTACAAATCCTGCCCACATACAGAGATATCAGAGCCATTCCCATGCCTCATTAAGCATGAAGGTAACCAAAAATCCTTAGATTTTTTTTAAAAATCTGAAACATAAAAGAAAATAAATAAATAGCAAAACTGACCCTAACAAAGCAGAGATCATTCAGGAACAGGAAAGAAATTTTAAAACAGAGAGATTTGAGAAGATACCACTTCCATAATACAAAGGTATAAAAAGGCATTGACCATGGTGGTTCTTCAAAAGATTAAAAATAGAATTACCATATGATTCAGCAATTTCACTTCTGGATATTTACCCTAAAGAATTCAAAACATTGTGTCGAAGAGATATTTGTCCACCCATGTTCACAGCAGCATTCTTCACAAAAGCCAAAAGGTGGAAGCAACCCAAGTGTCCATCAATGGCTTCTGGAAATGTGGTATGCACCCTATGTTTATTGCAACATTATTTACAATAGCCAAAGTATGGAAACAGCAGTGTCCATTGATAAATGAATGAATAAAGAAGTTGTGGTACACCACAACTTCTTTATACACACACACACACACACACACACACACACTGGAATATTAGTTAGCCATTAAAAAAGAATGAAATCTTGCCATTTGCAACAACATGGATGGGGCTACAGAGTAGAATGCTAAGTGAAATAAGCCAGTCAGAGAAAGACAAGACATGATTTCTCTCATATGTGGAATTTAAGAAACAAAACAAACAAGTAAATGATAAAGAAAGAGAGAGAAACCAGGAAACAGACGCTTAACTATAGAAAACAACTGATGGTTATCAGAGGGGAGATGGTTCGGGGATGGGTGAAATTGGTGATGGGGAATAAAAGCACACTGAGTAATGTATATAATTGTTGAATGGCTATATTGTACATCTTAAACTAATATAACACTGTATGCTAACTATACTGGAATTAAAATTAAAAACTTAATTTTTAAAAAAAGATTAACAAAAAAATTGGAAAAAAGAAAAGAAAATGTGGCACATACATACAATGGAATATTATTTGGCCTTTAAAAGAAAGGAGAGTCTGGATGCCTGGGTGGCTCAGTCAGTTGAGTGTCTGACTTCAGCTTAGGTCATGATCTCATGGTTTGTGAGTTTGAGCCCCGCATCAGGCTCTGTGCTGAAAGCTCAGAGCCTGGAGCCTACTTTGGATTCTGTGTCTCCCTTTCTCTCTGCCCCTCCCCCACTCATGATCTGTCTCTTTTTCTTTCTCAAAAATAAATAAAAACATTTAAAAAATAAAAGGGAAAGTCTGAACCTGCTACAACATGGATGAGCCTTGAATATATTATGGTAAGTGAAATAAGCCAGTAACAAAAAAATACTCTATGATTCCACTCCAATGAGCTACCTAGAACAGTCAGATTCAGAGACTGAAAGTAGTGTAGTGGTAGCCAGAGGCTGGGGTGGCAGGAAATAAGGGGTTACTATTTGATGGGTACAGTTTCTCTTTTGAAGATAAAAAGAGTTCTGGAGATTGGTTTCGTAACAATGTGAATGCAGTTAACATTACCAAACTACACACTTAAAAATCGTTAAGGTGGGGGGCGCCTGGGTGGCTCAGTTGGTTGAGAGTCCAACTCTTGATTTTGGCTCATGTCGTGATCTCATGGTTCATGAGTTTGAGTCCTGTGTCTGGCTCTGTGCTGACAGTGCAGAGCCTGCTTGGGATTCTCTCTCTCTCCCTCTCTCTCTGCCCCTCCCCAACTTGTGTGCACACTCTCTAACTCTAAATAAATAAACTTAAAAAAAATTAAGGGGCGCCTGGGTGGCTCAGTCAGTTAAGCCTCAAACTTTTGATTTCAACTCAGGTCATGATCTCACGGTTTTGTGAGTTTGAGCACCACATGGGCTCTGCACTGACAGCAGAGCCTGCTTGAGATTCTCCTTCTTTCTCTGCCCTTCCCCCTCTCACACTCTCTCTGTCTCTCTCAAAATAAATAAATAAGCTTTAAACAAAGTCATTAAGGTTTGGGGAGCCTGGCTGGCTCAGTCAGTAGAACATCCAGCTCTTTATCCCAGGGTAATAATGAATTCAAGGTGTAGAGATCAATGAAATAAATAAAACTTAAAAAGCTGTTAAGGTGGTGACTTTCATATTGTGTATATTTTATCACAATTTAAACATTTTGATTAAGAACAAAAAATAATTCTTAGAAATTGAAAGGAATTTTGCTAAAACTTTTTAAAAATGTTTTTATTTATTTTTGAGAAAGAGCATGAGCAGAGACAGAGGGAGACAGAGAATCCAAAGCAGGCTCTGCGCTGACAGCAGTGAACCTGATGTGGGGCTCGAACTCACAAAGTGTGAGATCATGACCTGAGCTGAGATTCAACACTCAACCAACTAAGCCACCCAGGCACCCTTTGCTAAAACTTTTAAACGTAATGTGAGGGCTTAAAGATGAGGTTGAGGAACTGTCCTAGTTCACAGAACAAGTAGACAATGAGATGTAAAATGTGAGGTTTTTTTTTAAAGAGCAAAAAGGGGGCACCAGGGTGGCTCAGTTGGTTGATCCTCCAACTCTTGATTTCAGCTCAGGTCATGATCTCACATGTGTAGGATAGAGCCCCATGTTGAGCTCTACACTGAGCATGGAGCCTGCTTAGGATTCTCTCTCTCCCTCTCTCTCTGCTCCTGCCCTGCTCGCATGATCTCTCTCTCTCTTAAAAATAAATAAATAAACATTAAAAAATAAAAACAACAAAAGTAACACGGATGCCTGACTAGCCCTGATGGTAGAGCATGTGACTCTTGATCTCAGGTCATGCGTTCAAGCCTCATGTTGGGCTTGGAGCCTATTTAATAAATAGATAAACTCACCTTTATTTAATAATTTAAAAAAAGGAACAATCCAGAAAGCGCAACATCTCATTCCTTGGGAACTTCAGAAAATAATAGTGATAATTAAGGGGAGAAAAAAAAGTAAAATGAAGAGAATTTCCCAGAGAGGAAAAGTGACACACATTTTCAAACTAAAAGGGTCTGCTGAGTACCCAGCACAATAGATGTAAAAAGGTGTACAATTATATAAAGTAACATAAAACTTCAGAAAACTATGGATCAAGAAAAGATCCTAAAAGTTGCCAAAGAAAAATAAATAATGAAACAGCCCATTTCCAAAGCTGAGGAATTAGTCTGGCAACAGACCTTCGGTTAGCAACACCTCGAATTAGCAATACTACCTCCTGTTAGTGTACCAGAAGACAATTCAGTAATGTCTTTAAGCTTATAGGAAATCATCTTCATTGTGAATCCCAAACCAAGCTGAAATCAAGTAAGAACAGAATAAGGACATTTTCAGATATGCAAAGGCTCAGAAAGTCCACCTCCCATGCCCCCTTTTTTTTTTTTTCAACGTTTTTTTTTTTTTATTTATTTATTTTTGGGACAGAGAGAGACAGAGCATGAACGGGGGAGGGGCAGAGAGAGAGGGAGACACAGAATCGGAAACAGGCTCCAGGCTCCGAGCCATCAGCTCAGAGCCCGACGCGGGGCTCGAACTCACGGACCGCGAGATCGTGACCTGGCTGAAGTCGGACGCTTAACCGACTGCGCCACCCAGGCGCCCCCCATGCCCCCTTTTTAAGAAGTTTGTTGTGGGGTGACTGGCTGGCTCAATCAGTAGGGCATGTGACTCTTGGTCTAGGGGTTATGGGTTTGAGACCCACATTGGGTGTAGAGATTACTTAAAAATAAAAAATAATTTTTAAGAGGTTATTTGAGTGCATTTTCAAGTGACTTCCTCAAATACTTTCCATGAAGAGTAAATCAAGAAAAGTATGCCAAATTCATGAGGGAGTAAACTGAGAAAGAGGAAGGTATAAACCACAGGGAATACTGAACCCACATAGGAATAAGGCTAAAGGGAAATGTCAGGGTTATGGCCATGCAGCAGGCCCGGAAAGCAACATGGTCAGATTAAAGCAGGAAAATAAAGCCCTATAGCAGAGAGGTCTGTGAGATCATAGAGAAGAAAACTTGGAAAGTAAGTCTTGAGCAAATGATGAAGCCCTGGAATTAAATCTTTAATTTAATCTTTAAGCAATTAGAGTAGTGCCTGGGTGGCTCATTTGGTTAAACATCCAACTCTTGGTTTCACCTTAGGTCTTGACCTTACAGTTCATGGGTTCGAGCCCCATGTACAGCTCTGCACAACCTGCTTGGATTCTCTCCCTCTTTCTCTGCCTCTCCCCACCCCCACCCCCGCTTCTCTCAAAAATAAATAAATAAATAAATAAATAAATAAATAAATAAACATTTAAGACAAAAACACATTCGCATCAGACGAGGAAATGATTGAAAGGAATTAGAAAGGAATTAGAGAGCCTGGGTGGCTCAGTCTGTTAAGCGACTGACTTCAGCTCAGGTCATGATCTCACAGTTTGTGAGTTCAAGCCCTGCATTGGGCTCTGTGCTGACAGCTCAGAGCCTGGAGTCTACTTCAGATTCTGTGTCTCATTCTCTCTCTGCCCCTCCCCCACTTGTGCTCTGTCTCTCTCTGTCTCTCAAAAATAAATAAAAATGTAAAAAAAAAATTTAAAGAAAGGAATTAAATGGTTTCCAAGAGAAAAGAAAAGTGAAGATATTGACAATATAAAAGATACAAAGAAGAAGGTATGTATCTCTTCTTCCAATAAACAAATTGAAAGGCAATCAGAAACTTCAGAGAAAACAACAAATGCATACAATGGCAAAGTACAGATTAAAACAATGCCTGATTTTAGCAATGGAGTTTTTATTTTTAAAAAGAATAAAATTTTTTAACTTGGTGATACAAGTCTTTGAAAATGAAATGTAAAGAACCATAACTTACTATTTAGCCCTGCACATAAACTGTGTTTGCTTAATGATAGCAGTTTAAATCCTGGAGGCTTGGGAAGGTGTTCACATTTTAGAATAAACCTGTAAAAATTACAGAAGATGATAATTACACATTATATAACTATGATAACATTTAAAATGTGATTTCTATTCATTGGAAAACTTTGAAAATAAAAGTATACCTGACAATACCCCAGTAGCAACAAACATGTCAAGTACCCCGATCTTGGTTCCTGATACCACTTGCCAATAAAAGGAACCAGGGCTTCTTGAAGAAATTACTAATTCCAAGAGGACAGAATCAACAAGATAACCCCAGAGCTAGAATCCTAAAATCCTAGTTCCAGAAAGAAAGAAGTGTTCAAAACAAAACAAAGGATGTCAAAGAGGGATAAATGTTCAGTGGATAAACCCAACAAACACTACCTTAGTGAGGTGATCCAGGTTAATTAACATCATCAGTGATAAGTCTTACTTATAACACAACCTGTTGATATGATGTGTTGATAATGAAACTTTACCTCCATGGTCTTACTTTCAAAAAACACAGAACCTTGGTCTAACCAAGGGAAAAACATCAGCCAAATCCAAATCGAAGGACATTTTACAAAATACCTGACCAGTACTCCTTAAGCCTATCAAGGTAATCAAAAACAAAGAAAGTCTGAAAATTTTTCATAGTCTTAAGAAGCCTAAGGAAGCATAACACTTAAATGTAATGTGATATTTTGGATTGGGTCCTGGGAAAATACAAATAAAGTATGGATTTTAGTTGATAATAATATACCAACATTGGTTTATAGTTGTGACAAATGTAAAAATGTTAATAGTAGGGTAACCTTGGTGTGGATGTACAATAATTCTCTACACTATTTATGCAACTCCTCTGTAAATATAAAATAATTCTAAAACAAAGTGTTTATTTTTAAAAAGTATATCTGATAGAGGTTGGGAGATAAAGAGGGAAAAGAAGTGAAAGGAAGGGTGGGGTGCTAATAAATGATGGTAAGATAAAAGCTTATCTTTCTTATTCTTAATCTTTCTGAAGGATAACTTGAAAGTAACAATAGCAACAATGTATTTAATGATTATGGCATATGGATAAGTGAAATGAATGACAGCAATGTCACAAAGGGTGAGAGGGAGAAATTGGGAATACTGTTTTTAAGGTACCTACACTGCACGTGAACCAGGAATGTCATCATTTGAAGGTGGATTTAGTTTAGTTAAAAATATATACTGTTAACTCTAAGACAACCACTTAAAAGATTTTAAAGAAGAATTTTTTTATTGTTGTGCCAAGAAAGGAGATAAATGGAATTACACAAATTGCTCATTTAAAACCAGAGAATGCCGAAGGAAGAGGCACTTGGCAATGAATAAAATACAATTGCAAACATGACTGACACTAATCCAAATATATCAATAATCACTCTAAATATGAATGGCTTAATAAGCCAATTAAAAGAGATTGTCAGAGTGGATTTTTAAAAAAAAAGACAACTACATGTTGTCTACAAAAACCCATTTTATTTTTTTTTATTTTTTTTTCAATATATGAAATTTATTGTCAAATTGGTTTCCATACAACACCCAGTGCTCATCCCAAAAGGTGCCCTCCTCAATACCCATCACCCACCCTCCCCTCCCTCCCACCCCCCATCAACCCTCAGTTTGTTCTCAGTTTTTAAGAGTCTCTTATGCTTTGGCTCTCTCCCACTCTAACCTCTTTTTTTTTTTTTTCTTCTTCCTTCCCCTCCCCCATGGGTTTCTATTAAGTACAAAAACCCATTTTAAATATAAAGACACCAACAGCTTAAAAGTAAAGGAATGGAGGAAGTTATTCCATGCTAACACTGATCAAAAGAAAGCTGGAGTAGCTATTTTAATTTCAGACAAAGAGGACTTCAGAAAAGAAAATTATCACTAATAAAGGGGGCACTACACAATGAAAAGGAGTCAATTCTCAAAAAAAATGTGTTTGCATCTAAAAAACAGTGTCAAAATACACAAAGCAAAACCAGAACAAAACAGAGAAAAAGATGAATCCACAATTATGGTTGGAGACTTCAAAACCCTCTGTCACTAACTGATACATCTAGCATGCCAAAAATCAATAAAGATATAGTTGACTTGAAGAGCACTATCAATCCACTTGATCTGATTGTTATACTCCATCCAACAACAAAATACACATTCTTCTCAAGTTCACCTGAAACATTCCCCAAGATAGATCACAAAACACACCTTAGCAAATTTAAAAGAATAGAAATCACACAAGGTATGTCATTTTAAATGAGTAGTAGTAGTAGTTATTTCAGGGGCGCCTGGGTGGCTCAGTCAGTTAAGCCTCCGACTTTGGCTCAGGTCATGATCTCATGGTTTGTGAGTTCGAGCCCCACGTCGGGCTCTGTGCTGACAGCTCAGAGCCTGGAGCCTGCTTCGGATTCTGTGTCTCCCTCTCTCTCTGCTCCTCCCCCACTCTTGCTGTCTCTGTCTCTCAGAAATAAATAAACGTTAAAAAAAATTTAAACAGTATTAGTTATTTGAACATAAATAGCCCTAGAATGAAGAAAATTGATCTTTTTCCTATTACATTTTAATGGACACATTCCTTAAAGAATATCTATTTTTCTTCACTTTTTTTTAGTTTTTTATTTTATTCTAGTACAGTTAACATACAGTGTTATATTAGTTTCAAGTGTAAAATATAGTGATTATTTTCCTTTACTGTTATTATTTGCTCAACAATATGCTTTCTGTTATCCTCTGCCTGGCTAATGCCTAAGCATTGTTCACTCAAAACTTAGAAATTAAAAACTTTAATATAGTATGACAAAAGCATAAAGTTAATAATTGAAAAAATCTGTAGAAAATAATAAAATATTTAGGACAGAAGAGATTAATGTCCTTAATATATAAAGAGATTTTATAAATCAATAAGAAAAAATGAGCAAATTTATTCTTGGCTCTTAGCCCACACAGCAACCAGAATAGTATCTTTAAATTCCAAGTCTGACCATGTCACTCCCCTACTTAAAGTTCTTCAATGGCTTCATATTGCTCTTAAAATAGAGTCCAAAACCCTTAACATAGCCCACATGATCTTGTCCTTACCTACCTCTCTAGACATTTCTCCCATCATCCTTCTCCTCAACCTCTGTAGCTCCAGTCAGGCTAGTCTTTTTTCAGCTCCTTTTGGTTTTGTACATGCTGATCTCTCTTCCTAGAGTCACACTATCACTCCCTTCATTTGACTGATGCTCACTCTTTCTTCAGATATCAGCTTAAATATCATTTCTCAGGGAAGTCTTCTGTCATCAACTCCAGATCATTTTGGATCCTCTATAATATGTGCTATTAATAACCTTTGAGAAAACAGATGAAATCGTGTTTCTGAATCCTCAGAGCTCAGAAGCAGGCCCTGAGAAGGGTAAAATTTCCCAGGAATGTGAGGCTCAAGGGAAAGCTACCATTGGCTTCTGGAACCTTCTTATCTATGACAGTCATGGATGGTGAGGAAGCCCAAGAGAAAGTTGTGATGAGATCTTCTCCAAGCTATTAGTCCTTAAGTTTTTTGAATAGACAACTTAGGGAACATAATGAAATCTATGGGACTTCTCCCCAGAAAAAAATGCATATAAGTAAAACTTCTGACAATGTTTTCAAATGTTCACAATTCCCTAAAGTCTATCTATTCACCTCAGTCTAAGAACCCCAATAGTAGGCCTAATGAGAATCTCATACACACAAACACACCAGTTCCCTGCCTTTATTCATTTAATCATTACTCACTGAGTATCTACAGACTTCAGTAATAATAACACTTTATAAATGAAATTTGACTTATGGTTTAAAAAAAAGAAAAATTTTCGTGTACATTTTCATGTACATTTTGGCCATTAGCCAAAAAGAAGCTGAAATCCAGGAGTAAAACACACCCTTTTAACGTTAGACCTGGCCCTTTCCCTCCATATTGACCAATGGCCAATGGTAATAGGACTTGTGCCTAGTGATAGCCACCTGATGAACACCAGGGTCATCATAGGAGGACAACACCCAGAGCCAAAATCTCAGCCCCCAATTCCCAGGGTGCCCAGTCCTATGCTCTCCTCTTCCAGATAGTGATGTAACTGCAAATGGAAGGTCCCAACAGAAGGCCTCCCCTGGTGTTTACATGAGGTAACCAGAGCTTCTCATCTCCCTGCTCACAGAGCATAATAGTTAACATTCTTTATGTTTTTAATATATGTCAGGCACCATTTAAGGCTATTTACATGAATTAACTTACTAAATCCTCAGAATACCACCAGAGAGTAGGTACTATTATTACCTCTATTTTGTGAACACTTGGGGAAGGTTAAGTAACTTGCTCAAGGTTATACAACTAACAATTTTCAGAGCCCAGATTTGAACTCTGGAGCCTGTACTCTTAATTAAGCCACCAGTCTGCCTTTCCTGAGCCAACTGTTCCTACCTTTTGTGGGTCAAGTGCACGCTAGAGAGTGTAATTAAAGCTCTGGACCCTCTCCCTGGGAAAATGCGGGTAAGCAGAATTTTGCAAAATAATTCAGGACTTCAAGGACACTCATGGCCCATCGTCTATGAACCTCAATACATACTGGAGGGAGCTGTCCGGGACCAAAACAGAAGCTGCGCCAGCACCGCAGGACTTCGCCCCTGCAAACACGGGAGGAGAGCTGAGCTGCGTGGTATGACGGGGATGCTCGCTCACTGAGAATCAGGAAGAGTGAGCTCCTGGGACCGCAATGCCCTGGGAACGCAGCAGACGCTGAGCCTCCGAAGTCCGGTAGCTGAACCAGATACACACGGACCACCAGCTAGACTGAAATCTTGTATCTCTGCCAGCACCCTGGAGTCACAAGACGGGGGATTCTGGGCGGACGGGATCTCAGAACTCCGGTCCCGGGCGCGGGGAGACGGTATCCCTGTTCCTGGTGCTGAAACGCCGCGGTTGCGAAGGGGAACCGCCGCCTGCCTGCCCACCCCCCACCGCGTCCCCGGTACAGCGCCGCAACCTCTGTGAGAGCTGTCCAGTGCTGAACCCGGATGCGGCTGGGCCCGCGGGGCTAGACCCGAGCCTGCCGCACCCAGCGGAGCCAGGACCGAGCTTTTGGGAGCGCTGACGCAGAGCGCTGGAAGGCGAGAAGCAGTGGGCTCCACGCCGGGCATGGACCAGCAGAGACTGGACTCCTACCAGTGGGGAGCTAGCTTCAATGAGCACGTCCTTCATAAGGTAAGATCTCCGGCAGTCCCCTGCCCCCATCCCAACGCTGGGAGAGGGCGCCATCAGCAAGAGTTCTCTCCACTCCCCTGACTTGGCTTTGGGACTTAAAGAGAAACCAGTCCATATCTGTGAGCCTGGGAGCCCCTTCTGTTGGATCCTGTTTGCTGCTCAAAACAGGCTTGCGTAAACACTGGGGGAGGGGCCGACGCCTCAGATTGTCAGGATCTCTGTTCATTTATTTAAGTCACCTGTGTCCCTTTCTCACTCACTTCCTCCTGCCTCAGATCCATTTGAACTCCTGTGTACCCTGAGCACCCTTGCCCGTCCGTGACCCTTCTGGTTGGCTGTTTGTCCTCTCACCCTTCCTTCACAAGCTCCGGCCCTGTTATGTCTGGGAGTTGTGGTCACAGACCTGAATTCCTGGCCAACTTGGGTGCAATCACACATAGAAATGATCTACATCAGGAATTAGACTCCCTCCTGGCTCCAGAAAGCTGCCCTCCGGCCACAACTTGCTCTTAGCCCACCGGAAAGCATTTGCTTGTTTCAAAGCTGTAACTCATCCCTTGCTTCCCTCATTCAAATTTCTTATGCAACTCAATCCCCAATAATGTAGGTTTCCTCTCAGAGTGATCGCTGGGGAAACATAGCAGCCTCTCTCTAGGCAAGTCTTTTAATCCAAAATCCATCACCTTGAAAGAATCAGAGCCTATATTTGCCACAAGAAGTCATTATTGCCTCATCCTTTTCTCTGCCTTCCTCATTGAGCTTCCTACTTTGCTAATACCAATTTATCTCTTAGTCCCCTGACTAAGGTCCTATACTCGGAGTTTATAGGTCCTACACTCGGAGATTATTTAAATCAAAATATCACTTTAAAAATTTCATGAATGTGGGGCACTGGCTGGCTCAGTCAGGAGAGCATGTGACTCTTGATCTCAAGGTCATGAGTTTGAGCCCTACATTGTGTGTAGAGATTATTTAAGTAAATAAATAAATGTTAAATAAACAAATAATAAAAATTCCATGAATGCAAGCTCTGAAATAATCCAATCCACTCTATTCCCCTGTTACACAGTTTATATTTGAGGAAACTAAAGTCCGGAGAGATAAAGTGACTTGTGCAAGAAAATAAGGTGGTAAATGGCAGAGCTTGTACTAAAAGCCAGGAACCATGACTCCAAGTCTAATACCTTTTTCTCTGTACAAGTGTGGTCCACAGGCCAGCAGCACTGGCCTTACTTGGGAGCTTGTTAAAAATGGGAAATCTCGGGCCCCACCCAAGACCTACTATTTGAATTTGTATTTTAAAACAATCCTTAGGAAATAAATATGCACACTAAAGTTTCAGACGAATGGGCCTGCATCACACTGGCTATTTACTTTTTTTCATGTTTATTTATTCTTGAGAGAAAGAGAGAGTGTGAGCAAGGGAGGGGCAGAAAGAGAGAGAGAGAGAGAGAGAGAGAGAGAGAGAGAGAGACAGAATCTGAAGCAGGCTCCAGGCTCTGAGCTATCAGCGCAGAGCTTGATACAGTGCTCGAACTCACAAACCACAAAATCATGACCTGAGCGAAAGTCAGACGCTTAACCAACTGAGCCACCCAGGTGCCCCCACACTGGCTATTTCTGACACAAGTGAAGGAAAATCAACTAACAGAAGTGCATCTGTAAATTTAAATAGTCCACGTGACTTCTCCCTCCAGATCCCTGAACCCCTAAACGTATAGAGAAAGAGAGAAATGTATAACAACTACCCCAGCCAGGAAGTTTTAAAACAGTTACAGTCTGAAGTAAACTAGAGTAAAATGTAATTCTTTGAGGTTGTGAATCTAGCCTCAGTAGAATGTGCATTCAAGCAAAGGCACATAATTACAAATCAATTACAATAGCATCCTGGTAATTAGATATATGAGTCTCTCCAAGTTTAAAACATCTTATAAAGATGTAAATACTCATGTTGGTACTTTAAGATTTGGAAGTCAAAGTTGTCAAATTATTGATTAGTGTGACTTTTTCCACCTCAATTACCCACATATGAAATATAGGATGTAACCCACAAGAACTTCACTTCCTTTGGGTTTATTTACCACCGAATTGGGAGAGAGCCTGTTCTGACAACTTCCAATATATTTGAAGACAAATGTCTACTTAGTACTTGTGAATGCTTGGTTTCTTCAGCTTGATTGTGAGCATCTTGACAGCAGAAGCTGCACTCAAACCTTCCGGTAACCGACAGAGTAATGTATGTATAGAAAGTTTCCTTTTCATATAATGCTGATCACCTCCTCCTAATGTGATTTTATTATTGTGAATGATTTTTTAATGTGATCCACCTAAGAACCTTTACGTAGAAGGGCAGGGAATAAACATACTTGTATTATGCTTAAGTTTGCTATATGATAGAGTCCAAGAAATTCTTGTTGATTCATTAGAACATATTGGCCATGGGAAGCAGAGTTCCCCTCCAACATTAGTTGCCAGAAAGAATGATTTTTAAGATCAAGTTTTTATTGAAGTATAACAAACACAAGAAAACCTCAAATCATATGTGTACATCCTGATGCATTATCACAAAGTGAGCACCTCTGTGCAACCACTACCAAGATTAAAAGACAGAACCTTGCCAGCTTCCCAGGAATCCCCCCCACACACCTTTCCACATACTGTCCCTTCGCCTCCCCAGAAGTTACCTTTACAGAAGGGAAAGTATCATTTAATGTTTTGACAGGACTTCCAGATTTTATGTAGGATAGTTTTTAAAACTTGCTAGAGAAGACACATTGCTGTATGGTGGATAGAAACCCCAGGCTTGAAATCAAACAGACCTTGATATGACTTTGAATGACATCTGTGAGCCTCACTTTTCTTATCTATAAAATGGGAATAATAATACCTGGCTTATTGTCTTTTGAAGGAAGATGTTAGATAATATAATGTAAATATGTAGATGTAAATATGTATTTCTCTGGCATGGTGGTTGTTTTTATGGCACATATCTCGGGCTCCAGAGCAACTTCATAGTAAAATAATGAATCTTTGTAAGAAGAACGGCAGTTCTATAAACAGAAACACGCACACACACACACACACACACACACACACACACACACACACATTCTTCATGGGCACAGTCCCATGGGATTAAGCTCACACACCCACCTCACTCACTCATCAAGGCTTCCATGTGAACATCCCAACCCTGATTTTCTAGGTTGAATATTTCCTTTCTCTGGGAGGTGAAGCATGGGGCACTATAAAACCTCTCATTAAAATTCACTTATATGGAAAACATATGCCAAATATCATCAGCCTTGGATGGTACCTGCACTTTAGCTAGTCCCAAGAGTTAGAGGGTGACCCAGATGAGCCTGAGTAACTCTTAGAATATTCCTGGAGTGTGGGCTGGAAGCTGGGAACTGCTTGGAAACATTGAGTTCATCCATCACATGCTTGGAGTTTTTAAATAGAGTTGCTATTATTCTCACAAATCTGAATATTTGATGCAACTAAATAATTTAAAACATGTGAACAACCTTGCCTCTCTTTCACTGAGAGACCTCCTAGCCCTCTCGTGCTACCAGTATAGTCTTGAGAGCGGTCAAGAGCAATGGTGAGGCTTGGAAACTCAGGAACAGCCCACGGATTGGATTCTTGCTGTGCCAGGGCCTTAACATGAACTCTAGGAAAATGAAGCACGGAGCTTTGCCCCAGATGCTAGTGAATCAGGACAAAGAGACTCACTTCCTAATTCACCACCACCAGCACTCTGATGCACACCCACATGCTAACCTTGTTCCAGGAGGGGCAACTAATTGCTAAGCCAAAGTCACTCTCCTCTGTAGCATCTCAGAAAGACCATTGACCAAGGGGGAAGAAAGATGTGGAATGTCCATCCATTCATCCAGGGCTTAGTCCTTGTTGGAAAAAAATGGAACTATCAGGGAAATAAGGACAAAACGTCTGTGTCTTACAAGGGATTTCCATTCCCTCTGACTCTGCTCTAACACTTCTAGCTGAGTGAGAAAGCCAAGAGGTCATCTCCAGTACCCCCCTCCTCACTTGTACTTTTCCTTTACATTTCTTGTCTACTGTTCATCCTGTGATTTCCACACCCTTTATCCTTATCCTTCTCTTTTTTTTTCACTTAAACAATGTTTATGGTAAAAGAATCTGATTCCACAGGAAAACCTGTACCCATAGGTGAGGAGATTTTACTTTCAAAATGAGTCCATTGTACCTCAATGAGGTAGTGTCGATGGTGGGAGGGGGAGGGGTTCTTTAAAAAAAAAAAAAGTAAAACCAAAGCCAGAGCACTAGCTCCAGCCCTGCCCGATTTCCATCCTCAGCTCAGGAACAAACAAACAAGCCAGTAAAAGTTAACTGTTCCCTGTTAGAATGTTTCCATTTGCCTGTTTTCCTCTCTTGCTGGCTCTGGCCGCTTTCAGATAAATAAATGAAGTGTGTGTTACATCACTGAGGATCTCTGGCGGGTCTGAGACTCCCTTGACCAATTTGTCTGTCCTGCCCAGATCCCAGAGCAGGCAGCTGGCTTGGGGAGTGGTGCTGGCTGGTTCTCTTGGACAACCTCAGCAGGAAATGATGGTGACTCAGTCCAATATCTCAAAGCCATTTTCCAAACTCTTCAGGCCTCCCTCCCCAACTACTCCTCCCTCTAATTTGGGCTTCCTGGTGTCTTTTGTGAGAAAATATCTAGGACTCACCAGTGTTGGTCCACTAACATTTTTTTCCTAGAAGCTGTTCTGGGGAGTGGCTTTGACTTCCTTCATTTTGTGGGCAGGAAACCCAGATTTGCTGGAAGTAAACAGCCAGAGGTGAGCACCAGGCTGGGGAACTGTTAAACAGGAAATCTGAAGTGGCTCTAAACGAATCCCAGTGTGCTCCTTGCTTCTGGCCTCCTGTTCTCAGGCAAGAGAAGCAGTCCCTGGAGACGGCAAGTGAGAATGGAGCCCACAGCTCCTTTGCCAACTTGCACAGCATTCAAGTAATGTGCTTCTCCAGTCCGCAGTGGCCCTGGACCTGCCTCCCACCGGCCAACCAGAGGAGGTTTTCTGGGGCCAAGTGAGAGCTCCAAGCCAACAGCCAACAACAGATCTGGAAATCTTAACCCTTAACTAACTGTACCAGTCAAAACCTCCCCAGACCTCACCCTGCTCCTCGAGGTAACAAGGTCCTATGAAAATAATCGTTTAAACAGGCAGAACTCAAGAATCCCCTAACGGATGATTCCTATCTCACTGACCCTGATGCCAAAGTCTGCTCCCTCCCTCCTTATTTGTATTTCTGCTTAGTGGCAGACAGTTTTGATCCATCCACATGAGGGTGCTATTGAATGCTTTGTGTTTCTGAAAATGGGATACTTTTTTAATGTTTATTTATTTTTGAGAGAGAGGAAGGTGGGCAGAGAGAGAGGGAGACAAAATCCAAAGAAGGCTCCAGGCTCTGAGCTGTCACCACAGAGCCTGACTCAGGGCTCGAACCCACAAGCTGCGAGATCATGACCTGAGCGGAAGTCAGACGCTCAACCGACAGCCACCCAGGAGCCCCTGCAAATGGCATACTTTTAAGGGTCTTGAACAACTAGTCCTCCGCCCCTAGCTGCCACCAACACACACACACACACACACACACACACACACACACACACCTCCTTTCACAAGGTATAGGCAGGGCCAGTGATAATGTGTTCTTGGTCTCTATCCCTCCTCTTTTGTTAAGGACCTTTTAAAGGCAAAGCAAACCTTTCCCCTCCCCTTCCTCCTCCTGTCCCCCTCCTCCTCCCTTGCTATTTGAATTTTGCATCCACACCACTCCCAGAAAGTCTGCTTACTATAAAGCAGATCTGCCATGTATCAGAGCAAACCTCCAGGGGACTGTCAGGAACGTAGCACCCTGCTTCTTCCAGCCCCTCCCAGCTTCACACTGAGAAGTCCTCAACCCTCGGAAAAAATGGCATTGCTGGTAAAGACTCAGCCCAGATGAGGCAGAGCCCCCCTCCAGCCCATCAGGAGCCTCGTCCTCTGTAGGGGAGAGTCTTCCCTGAGATTCTTCTCCCTTCTCCTGCTCCCCTTGTCAGGTGTCATTAGGTTGGGAACAGAGAAGTATAAAATCATCTTCTGCACTATCATCTGGAGGGACCCAGTGAGACTAATAATTGTTAATCATAGATGATAAAAATTAACGCATGATTCATCTGTGGAGCATTTTATAGTTTACAAAATACTTTAACATATGCTGTGAGACTTAATACTTACCACATGCTTTTTCCAGTAAGGGTTATTATTAATTCCATATTATAAATAGGGAAATGGAGGTGAAACGGAAAAAAATAAAGTCACTGCTCAAGGTCACAGTTGGTAGGAATTGTAGAAATTTAAATAACAGCAGACCCTTTATAAAGCAATGTGCCAGGCACTGTTCTAAGGACCTTACATCATTCAATCCTACAGCAACCCCATTTTAATCTCATCTTAAATTTATTTTTAAATTTATTTATTTTTGAGAGATAGAGTGAGACAGAGCACAGGCAACGGAGGGGCAGAGAAAGAAGGAGACACAGAATCCAAAGCAGACTCCAGACTCTGAGCTATCAGCACAGAGACCGATGCAGGGCTCAAACCCAGGAACCTGATTGTGACCTGAGCCGAAGTTGGATGCTCAACCGACTGAGCCACCCAGGCACCCCTCATTTTAATCCCATTTTATAGATGAAGAAACAATGGGGAGCCTGGGTGGCTCAGTCGCTTAAGTGTCCGACGTCGGCTCAGGTCACGATCTCACGGTTTGTGGGTTCGAGCCCCGCGTCGGGCTCTGTGCTGAGAGCTCAGAGCCTGGAGCCTGCTTTGGAATCAGTGCCTCCCTCTCTCTCTGCCCCTCCCCCACTTACACATGTGCATACGCACTCTCTCAAAAAATAAACATTAAATAAATAAATAAATAAATAAATAAGAGTAAACAAGGCAGAAAGACAACAAGAAACTTACCTGAGGCCACCCAGCTAATAAGTGGCAGAGCCCAGATTCAAACCTTAGACAGCTGGACATGCAGTGGGATAGGGTCAGGAGAGGGCAAAGAGCTGTGCTGAGGGGGTCACAGAGTGTCCTCATGTAGGGTGTTGGCAGCGGTCCAGTGTGTAGCCCCCAGCTCTGTAGGGTCAGAGCCCACTTTTGCTCACTCACTCAAGAGTGGATCCATCTCTCCAGGCAGGCTCGTCAAGACTCATGTATTGTTCTAGATGCCAAGCCACATTATCTCAGGGGATTGTTTGCTAAGCATGAAATCCAGAAAAAAAGGAGACTTGGAGGGTTCAGATGTTTAACGAAATCAGGCTGATATGGTTTGATGGCTGGTGACGCTATGAACACAGCTTGAACGTGCAACTCCTGTGGCCCCTTCTTCCTCAGGTCCTCTCTACTCTGACACCTGCCTCCCTGGCTGTATTTATTCCTGGTATGGGGGGAAGGGGCATGCTGTTCTCTCCAGACCTCGTTCCCTGCACTCCTTTAGGAACTACTTGCCTTTGAGTTTGAGAATGCCCAGGACTCGACCTGACTGGGGGCAAAGGGGTAGGGATGCTCCCTCTTCCAGAGGCCCCATCAGACACACCAACAGTCGTCATCTTATATCTTTGCCTCCATCTTTCTCAGTGCCCTTGTCAGGACCTTAGGGATTTGGGCTTCAAGGGAGAGGACATGAAAGAAGAAAAAGGTGATTGGGGCCATTTCTCCATAGCCTACCACTGCCCCATCCCACATGCCCCCCATTGAAACCGGACGTCACTGTTGAGAATCTTGAGAATGAATTCAACAAACTTCTGCTGGGTATCATGTGTTCCTGAGCACCCAGGAACAAGGCCCATTCCCAACCCCCAAGGAACTGAGTGTGGCAGATGGGGCGGGTCAATGGGCTGGCACAGAGATGATTCAGGCCCCATCTGACCTTTGCCCAATATGACACATGGACTTCAGTGTCTATGAAGACTTTTTAAAGGTCATGGACTCTTTGTTCTCGCGTGGTGGGAAGTCGGCCCGTGGGTCAAATGCTTGCAGCTCTCTCAGACTACCAAGTACTGAGTCCCGGCTCAGGGGCTGATCTGAAGGGCTATAAATTTCAAAGCTCCAGGAGGGGGCCCCAAAGATAAGAATCCCTTCCAGTCCATGTCCAAGACAGGGAGGGGTTCCCCAGTGTACCTCTGAGAAGTGCCTGGAGTAAAGATCTATGGCCCAAGCTTGGCAGAGTCAGATGAGTAGCAACAGAGTTGGCACCCCCTCCCTAAACATTGCCAAACATCTGAGCCAATAAACATCCAGTCAAACTCAAAAATGCCAGAGCTCTGACCGACCCCTGGGGATGACAGGTTGGTCCATGAAGGGAGTCTTGGGACAGACAGAGGCAAGGGGTCAGGTAAGCTCTGCAGTCGTGCCCTCAGAGACCCTCACTCCCGCATACCTGAGGAGCAGGGTCTCTTCCAGACATCATAGTGCAGCACCACAAACACAAAGAAGGCCACACAGAGTAACCCCTGACCACCACCTGCTTGTCTGGCCCACTCGCTGCCCTGTCCACCCCCTGCCCTGTTCACCACCTGCCTGCTCACGGATTTGCTTAGAGCAGGAGGCAGCTCATTAGCTAAAGAAGAGAATGGGGCTTGGGGTATCAAAAAAAAAACTAGGTTTTGTCCTGGCTATGCCACTCACCAATTGTACTTCCTTGGTCATTCCATTCAAATAGCCTTTTACAGTTTGCAAAACACCTGCATATAAGTTATCTCATCTGATTTCCACAGCCCTGAGCATAAGCCACCCAGGTTTCATTGTTGTCTGTAAACAGAGAACTCTTGTGGTCAGGATCATTTTGATGGACAGTGACAAAACCCAAGTCAAACCACCTTAAACAAGAAAAGAAAATTCATTGGTTTGTGTAAGTGCGAAGCCTGGCGATGCTGTTTAGTTGGATCCAGGGACTCAGACAACAGCATCTGTCTCTGTCTATCAACATTCTACCCTCTAACTTAGCTTTATTCACAGGTAGGTTTCTTGTTGGGTCACATGACTGTCAGCAGGTGCAGGTCACATCCTCACAGCTACTAGTTTCCAATGAAGTCCTATATCTAATGCTCATTGGACTGAAATGGGTCACATGGAGGAGTCGGTCCCATCCAAGGCCTATTGACCACGAGTGGAAGAGAGTGGTTTCCAAGGAAAATGGGGGTGTGTTAGCTATAGACTAGTCATGAAAAAGCAACTTAGGACTCCATGGTAATCCTGGGGAAGGCTGGGTCCCAATATTTTCAAATCTTTAATGAAAAGTGACTGAAAAAGAACTGAGCTGAACTTGTCACTCTCCCCATGAAACTGGACTGTGTCCCATACGTGGTGTCATTTAAGACTGGATACCCAGACTTAGGTTATTAACAATCAAACTTAGGTAATGAACTGATGTCACCCTATAAACCAATTGGCTTACTGGGTCTGTGGAGCCAGACCTCACCCTATGAGTGGGCGTAGGCTGTCCTGTAGAGGAAACAGATGACCCAACTTTCAACCACCCCAGGAGGAGGTCGATGCAGGGACAGCAGATGAGGAGACAGGAGGCAAGCCTCAGGTTAGAATGAGGGGAAGTTCTTCCTCCTGGTTTTGGGACCAGGGTCAGTTGGTGTGAAGACGCCTGAATTTTTCCAGTGGGAATAAGGCAAAAGTAGTCTATGGTCACGTGGAAGCAGTTGAGAAGTGATATGGAAGCCTCCCAAACAAGGCCAGCTTTGTGGGTGTGCCACCTGGACAGTCACTTGGGGCTCCACATTTGGAAGGGCCCTGTGATTAGTTTAATACCCTGCTGTCACTATCTTGAGATCATCTCAATATGTTTGTACAAGGAGTCCCGTATTTTCATTTTGTGCTGGACCCCAGATTATGTAAATTACCGCTGTCAAGTAAGAACCCCTGGAGGGTCTGAACCCTGGTCTGTGCAGTAGTTCTGAGCTATTGACTTGGGTGCATCCTCTTCTTTTGGTCTCACTGCATGACTGGTTTCTGATGAGCCATGAAGAGCCAGAGAAGGGTTATCTCATGCTCTGGGCAGAATAGCAAAGGGGTGATCAGTACTCCCCCAAAGGCTGTCACTGTGTCACCAGTGACATTCACTGGCGAGGAATGGTGGTACCCAGGTCCAGAGCAATCTGCAAGAGTAACGGGCAGCAGGAAGCATGGTGTGGAAGGCAGATCAGAACACCCAAAAGTGGACAGGCAAGGTTCCAGCCTTGGGAACACTGGGGTAGGTGGCTTCCCCACATAGGTCTGGGGAAGAAGTAAATGAGACTTGTGTTTGTGACTTGAGCACTGGGTTGGATAGTCAACTTCTATTGGTGGCTATTGGTTAACTGCATGAGCCATTATTATTAACACATGTCTAATTACAAAATTTGAGAAATGCAAAACAAAGAAAAAATTATCTGTGATGCCACTGTTTCAAAACATGTACCTTATATTAAAATGGAATTGCTCTCTAAAGTATATATATACGATTGACCTTTGAACAATGCAGGTTTGAACTGCACAGGTGCATTAACATGCAGATTTTTTTCAATAAATACCATATAGTCCACTATGGCATTTCTCTTCCTTATGATTTTCCTTTTTTAAAAAAATGTTTTAACATTTATTAATTTTTAAGAGACAGAGAGAGCAGAGCATGAGTGGGGGAGGGGCAGAAAGAGAGGGAGACACAGAGTCTGAAGTGGGCTTCGGCTCTGAGCTGTCAGCACAGAGCCCAACACAAGACTCGAACTCACGAACCGTGAGATCATGACCAGAGCCAAAGTCGGACACTTAACCAACTGAGCCACCAAGACACCCCTCTTCCTTATGATTTTCTTAATAACATTTTCTTTTCTCTGACTTATTTATTGAAAGAATACAGTATGTAATACATATAACATACAAAATAAGTGTTAATCAGCTGTGCTATCAGTAAGGCTTCCAGTCAACAGTAGACTAAGTAGTTAAGCTTTGGGGGAGTCAAAGTTATATGCAGATTTTCAATTGCACAGGAGTCAGCACTCCTAACACCCCCCCTCCCACTGTTGTTCAGGGCGTTGTTCATTTCACCCTCATTAGTTTTAATGCTTACATAGTATTCCATTGTATGAACACATGAAAATCTTTTGTTGAGAGTGCCGGAAGATGGCGGCGTAGGAGGACGCGGGGCTCACAGCGCGTCCTGCCGATCACTTAGATTCCACCTACACCTGCCTAAAGAACCCAGAAAACCGCCAGAGGATTAGCAGAACGGAGTCTCCGGAGTCAAGCGCAGACGAGAGGCCCACGGAAGAGGGTAGGAAGGGCGGTGAGGCGGTGCGCGCTCCACGGACTGGCGGGAGGGAGCCGGGGCGGAGGGGCGGCTCGCCGGCCAAGCAGAGCCCCCGAGTCTGGCTGGCAAAAGCGGAGGGGCCGGACAGACTGTGTTCCGACAGCAAGCGCGACTTAGCGTCTGGGAGGTCATAAGTGAACAGCTCTGCTCGGAAAGCGGGAAGGCTGGAGGACAAAGGGAGGGAGAGCTGCTGAGCCCCCGGACGGCAGAGCTCAGCTTGGCGGGGAACAAAGGCGCCAGCGCCATCTCCCCCGCCCATCCCCCAGCCAAAATCCCAAAGGGAACCAGTTCCTGCCAGGGAACTTGCTCGCTCCGCGCAAACACCCAACTCTGTGCTTCTGCGGAGCCAAACCTCCGGCAGCGGATCTGACTCCCTCCCGCTGCCACAGGGCTCCTCCTGAAGTGGATCACCTAAGGAGAAGCGAGCTAAGCCTGCCCCTCCAGCCCCCGTGCACCTTGCCTACCCACCCCAGCTAATACGCCAGATGCCCAGCAACACAAGCCTGGCAGTGTGCAAGTAGCCCAGATGGGACACGCCACCCCACAGTGAATCCCGCCCCTAGGAGAGGGGAAGAGAAGGCACACACCAGTCTGACTGTGGCCCCAGCAGTGGGCTGGGGGCAGACATCGGGTCGGACTGCGGCCCCGCCCACTAACTCCAGTTATACACCACAGCACAGGGGAAGTGCACTGCAGGTCCTCACCACGCCAGGGACTCTCCAAAATGACCAAACGGAAGAATTCCCCTCAGAAGAATCTCCAGGAAATAACAACAGCTAATGAACTGATCAAAAAGGATTTAAATAATATAACAGAAAGTGAATTTAGAATAATAGTCATAAAATTAATCGCTGGGCTTGAAAACAGTATACAGGACAGCAGAGAATCTCTTGCCACAAAGATCGAGGGACTAAGGAACAGTCACGAGGAGTTGAAAAACGCTTTAAACGAATTGCAAAACAAAATGGAATCCACGATGGCTCGGCTTGAAGAGGCAGAGGAGAGAATAGGTGAACTAGAAGATAAAGTTATGGAGAAAGAGGAAGCTGAAAGAAAGAGAGATAAAAAAATCCAGGAGTATGAGGGGAAAATTAGAGAACTAAGTGATACACTAAAAAAAAATAATATACGCATAATTGGTATTCCAGAGGAGGAAGAGAGAGGGAAGGGTGCTGAAGGGGTACTTGAACAAATTATAGCTGAGAACTTCCCTGAACTGGGGAAGGAAAAAGGCATTGAAATCCAAGAGGCACAGAGAACTCCCTTCAGACGTAACTTGAATCGATCTTCTGCACGACATATCATAGTGAAACTGGCAAAATACAAGGATAAAGAGAAAATTCTGAAAGCAGCAAGGGATAAACGTGCCCTCACATATAAAGGGAGACCTATAAGACTCGTGACTGATCTCTCCTTTGAAACTTGGCAGGCCAGAAAGGCTTGGCACGATATCTACAGTGTGCTAAACAGAAAAAATATGCAGCCGAGAATCCTTTATCCAGCAAGTCTGTCATTTAGAATAGAAGGAGAGATAAAGGTCTTCCCAAACAAACAAAAACTGAAGGAATTTGTCACCACGAAACCAGCCCTACAAGAGATCCTAAGGGGGATCCTGTGAGACAAAGTACCAGAGACATCACTACAAGCATAAAACCTACAGACATCACAATGACTCTAAACCCATATCTTTCTATAATAACACTGAATGTAAATGGATTAAATGCGCCAACTAAAAGACATAGGGTATCAGAATGGATAAAAAAACAAGACCCATCTATTTGCTGTCTACAAGAGACTCATTTTAGACCTGAGGACACCTTTAGATTGAGAGTGAGGGGATGGAGAACTATTTATCATGCTCCTGGAAGCCAAAAGAAAGCTGGAGTAGCCATACTTATATCAGACAAACTAGACTTTAAATTAAAGGCTGTAACAAGAGATGAAGAAGGGCATTACATAATAATCACAGGGTCTATCCACCAGGAAGAGCTAACTATTATAAATGTCTATGCGCCAAATACCCGAGCCCCCAGATATATAAAACAATTACTCATAAACATAAGCAACCTTATTGATAAGAATGTGGTCATTGCAGGGGACTTTAACACCCCACTTACAGAAATGGATAGATCATCTAGACACACAGTCAATAAAGAAACAAGGGCCCTGAATGATACATTGGATCAGATGGACTTGACAGATATATTTAGAACTCTGCATCCCAAAGCAACAGAATATACTTTCTTCTCGAGTGCACATGGAACATTCTCCAAGATAGATCATATACTGGGTCACAAAACAGCCCTTCATAAGTTTACAAGAATTGAAATTATACCATGCATACTTTCAGACCACAATGCTATGAAGCTTGAAATCAACCACAGGAAAAAGTCTGGAAAACCTCCAAAAGCATGGAGGTTAAAGAACACCCTACTAACGAATGAGTGGGTCAACCAGGCAATTAGAGAAGAAATTAAAACATATATGGAAACAAACGAAAATGAAAATACAACAATCCAAACGCTCTGGGATGCAGCGAAGGCAGTCCTGAGAGGAAAATACATTGCAATCCAGGCCTATCTCAAGAAACAAGAAAGGCATCAAAATTGGCAAAGATGAAGTCAAGCTTTCGCTTTTTGCAGATGACATGATATTATACATGGAAAATCCGATAGACTCCACCAAAAGTCTGCTAGAACTGATACATGAATTCAGCAAAGTTGCAGGATACAAAATCAATGTGCAGAAATCAGTTGCATTCTTATACACTAACAATGAAGCAACAGAAAGACAAATGAAGAAACTGATCCCATTCACAATTGCACCAAGAAGCATAAAATACCTAGGAATAAATCTAACCAAAGATGTAAAAGATCTGTATGCTGAAAACTATAGAAAGCTTATGCAGGTAATTGAAGAAGATATAAAGAAATGGAAAGACATTCCCTGCTCATGGATTGGAAGAATAAATATTGTCAAAATGTCAATACTACCCAAAGCTATCTACACATTCAATGCAATCCCAATCAAAATTGCACCAGCATTCTTCTCGAAACTAGAACAAGCAATCCTAAAATTCATATGGAACCACAAAAGGCCCCGAATAGCCAAAGTAATTTTGAAGAAGAAGACCAAAGCAGGAGGCATCACAATCCCAGACTTTAGCCTCTACTACAAAGCTGTCATCATCAAGACAGCATGGTATTGGCATAAAAACAGACACATAGACCAATGGAATAGAATAGAAACCCCAGAACTAGACCCACAAACGTATGGCCAACTCATCTTTGACAAAGCAGGAAAGAACATCCAATGGAAAAAAGACAGTCTATTTAACAAATGGTGCTGGGAGAACTGGACAGCAACATGCAGAAGGTTGAAACTAGACCACTTTCTCACACCATTCACAAAAATAAACTCAAAATGGATAAAGGACCTGAATGTGAGACAGGAAACCATCAAAACCTTAGAGGAGAAAGCAGGTAAAGACCTCTCTGACCTCAGCCGTAGCAATCTCTTACTCGGCACATCCCCAAAGGCAAGGGAATTAAAAGCAAAAGTGAATTACTGGGACCTTATGAAGATAAAAAGCTTCTGCACAGCAAAGGAAACAACCAACAAAACTAAAAGGCAACCAACGGAATGGGAAAAGATATTTGCAAATGACACATCGGACAAAGGGCTAGTATCCAAAATCTATAAAGAGCTCATCAAACTCCACACCCGAAAAACAAATAACCCAGTGAAGAAATGGGCAGAAAACATGAATAGACACTTCTCTAAAGAAGACATCCGGATGGCCAACAGGCACATGAAAAGATGTTCAACGTCGCTCCTTATCAGGGAAATACAAATCAAAACCACACTCAGATATCACCTCACGCCAGTCAGAGTGGCCAAAATGAAGAAATCAGGAGACTATAGATGCTGGAGAGGATGTGGAGAAACAGGAACCCTCTTGCACTGTTGGTGGGAATGCAAATTGGTGCAGCCGCTCTGGAAAGCAGTGTGGAGGTTCCTCAGAAAATTAAAAATAGACCTACCCTATGACCCAGCAATAGCACTACTAGGAATTTATCCAAGGGATACAGGAGTACTGATGCATAGGGGCACCTGTACCCCAATGTTTATAGCGGCACTCTCAACAATAGCCAAATTATGGAAAGAGCCTAAATGTCCATCAACTGATGAATGGATAAAGAAATTGTGGTTTATATACACAATGGAATACTACGTGGCAATGAGAAAAAATGAAATATGGCCTTTTGTAGCAACATGGATGGAACTGGAGAGTGTGATGCTAAGTGAAATAAGCCATACAGAGAAAGACAGATACCATATGGTTTCACTCTTATGTGGATCCTGAGAAACATAACAGAAACCCATGGGGGAGGGGAAGGAAAAAAAAAAAAAAAAAAAAAAAAGAGGTTAGAGTGGGAGAGAGCCAAACCATTAGAGACTGTTAAAAACTGAGAACAAACTGAGGGTTGATGGGGGGTGGGAGGGAGGGCAGGGTGGGTGATGGGTATTGAGGAGGGCACCTTTTGGGATGAGCACTGGGTGTTGTATGGAAACCAATTTGACAGTAAATTTCATATATTAAAAAATAAAAAAAAATAAAAAAAAAATAAAAAAAAGAAAAGCGAAAATCTTTTGTTAATTCTGAAATGTTGAAGCTTATCAAAAGGTACAGAGAATATCATAACAAAAAGGAAATGCCCATGTATCACCATTCATATTTACTAGATGCTAACATTTGGGGGGCGTCTGGGTGGCTCAATTGGTTAAGCATCTGGCTCTTGATTTCTGCTCAGGTCATGATCTTGTGTTTCATGAGATTGAGCCCCATGCTGGGCTCTGCACTGGTAGCATGGAGCCTGCTTGGGATTCTCTCTCTCTCTCTCTCTCTCTCTCTCTCTCTCTCTCTCCCCTCCTTCCCCACTCGTGCTCTCTCTCTATCTCAAAATAAATACATAAACATTTAAATAAATAAATGCTAACATTTTGCTGTAATAAAGCATTGAAGGAGACTTCTGTGGGTCATGTGGGTGCTAGCCCCGTGAGACTTCTCAGAGATAGCTGGGATCTGCTGGAGGGATATTGGTGGGGACCCAAGGTCCCACAGTGGGAACCAGAAGGTTACTTTGGTTACTTTGGTTACTTTGAAATCACAGGACATAGGCTGTGGCACTTTGGTTAAACTCCGTTAGGCAGAGGAGTCATTGGACCCTGAGAGACATTTCATGATTGTCCAAGGCCACTCAGCAAGTAAAAGACAGAACCCCATCCCCAGGGTGTCTAACCCCAGACCTTGAATTCTTCCCCATTAGCATGCTGGCATGGCCCTCCCTGGACCCCTGGGATTCTCAGGGAAAGGAAGGCTTGAACTGGTAGCTTCCCCTTCTGATGCTGACTTCCTGCCATCCTAGTGCAGCCCTGGTAACAATTTCAGCCTGGCCCAGGACAAACACTAAAGCAGAGTCAATGCCAGTGGGGGACATTCATTCACAATGCAGATTCAAGACTCTGCCTCCAGACCTGCCCAGATGCTATTGGAAAGTAGGCCTACTGCAGTGAATAACCATTAACTGGGTCTCAAGGGCAAAGGAGCCAAGCAACTTTACCCCCTAGGGATTTGCCTCCACCAAATCCAACTGCAGGATAGCAACCCCAGGAAAGCAAGCCTAGACTTACACCAACACCACTCCGGGGAAGCCTCTCCTTCACTTTACCTCCTGTTTCTCCTTCTTCTGTTCTCAGGTCTCACTGTGTTTTAAGATAAAACACTTTACCTCTCCACCCATTCTACTTTGACTTGCCAGGAGTTGGTGGGAGATCACGAGGTCTTTGGGGTTTAGTCCTTCTGCTTTTCTGGCTCATTATTAATCTTGCAAAGGCTGTGTGAAATTTTGAAATGAAGTCATCATCTGAACTTTTGCAACTCTTTCCAATGACCAGTGGGCTGGCACTGGGCACCATGGCTGAGACCAGCGGTTGAGACATTTGCCTCTTTGTCACAGAAACCCTCACTACCCTTGACAGAGGGCAGCATCCTACGTGGGAATGCCAGAAGGAAATTCTATGTGGCTGCTGTCAGAATGGCAAACCAATTGCCAGATTCTTAAATAACATAAAGGCACAAGTGGGCATTGGTTTTATTGGGGGAGAAAAATAATGTTAAAATAAGAAGAGTGGCATCAATTTGTCAGTTTAGTACAGAATACTACATAATGCAGACCAACTCACCTGACCACCTTGCTAATTAACATAAGGCAATGAGAGCGGGTCAAGGGCTGTGTGGGACCCCTAAGCTACCTAATGCTTAGGACTAAGGTAAGGTATGTTTGCTTCCCTCCTTGGAAGGAAAAAAAGAAGCCAAATAATGAGCGACCATTTCTTCAGTAGGGGGGGAGGGCGGGTACATGGGTGTTTGTTTCATTATCCTTTATAACACATACACACATTATATAGACTCATCAAATACTTTATAACTTAAAATGAAGCAATAAGCTAGTAAAAAACAGAATTGAGGACATCTGGCTTTGTATCACAGAAGACAGGAAGGTGATGGAGAGGGATGTGGGAGAAACCCCCCAGGATGGAATTTTTATTCTGGAACCTGTAGGAAACACCTCCTCTCTACTGAAGTAGATATTCTATGACACAAAGGTTTAGAATGTCTCTTCTCTATTCGTGACCCTTAGGAGCAAAGTCTTAACCTCCTCCTTAATTCTGAACTTGTCCTCAGTGATTCCTTCAGCAGGTGAGCATCAATCACCCTTTCTTGTTGCAAGAACCACACGCCCTCAAGACAGGGCCATGTGAGTTTGTGGTCACAGTGGGCTGCTTTGGGAAAGGGGTTGTGCTGAGCAGGCGGAATTGGACTGAGTCAAGGGGCCCTCTTCCCAACGGATGGAGGGCCATGGGGCCCTCATAAACAACAACCTTAGTCAGCATCCAGATGAGTAGGATTACTAGGGGGTTGGGGGGAACCCTAGGCCACAACCCCTGGAATGCAGCAGAGAGAGTTCATGTCCAGAGAACATGTCCAGTGTGAATAAGATCAGTGTCTGCCAGCCCTTAGCCCACATGTGAGCACCATCCTGGACAAAGTATCAGTCAATTTGTAGGCAATTACACACATCATATTGGCAGAAAGCTATCAATTGTCCTTTCTTGGGAAACCTTCCCACTATTCTGGCTTGGGGGTGCTCAAATGTCCATTCTTTTATGAAATTAGGATCATAACCATTTAGTAGAAACTTTCTTCACCAAACCCTCTCTTAACCAAAGATTAGGTTAACCGTAGATTAGATTAGCCAAAACCCTTCAATCTCATGGTCAATCATACACATTGGTTATAATTATGTCAGCTAATTAATCCATGTATAAACTAATCAACTAAAAGTGTAAACAGAAAAGATATTGACCAGTGAAATGAGTGTGAGCAAAAAAACAAAACAAAAAACCCCAGCTATTTCTAAAAAAATAACAGATTGAATGCTTTGGAAAGACTCAATAAAAGCATGTCATTAAAAAAAAAATGCCACCAAATTCAGAATGAGTGAGAAAATTATAAAATATTGGGAGGAAAACCATAAAAACAAAGAAAGGTTTCGCAATCCGATTGCTTCATAAGTGTCTACAATGTCTTGCTCCATGTCCGAGAAACTGGAACAAGGGCTCCAGGACAGTACAACGTGGGCAGAAACACATTGTGCAGAAACAGCAATGAACCCTTCTTTCAAGAGACCCGCAAGTAAACAAAGAAAAAGCTTAGGTCTACATCAGAACACTAGTAAATTACTACACATTTCGATATCTTGAGTAGAAAAGAAGTCCCTTAAAGGAAGCATATATTTCTTTACAATTCCCTCACTTAACCAACAGTTTCAACAATCCGATCAATTACCAATTCCATTTACATTGGAAAAGACTGTACCTACTTGGTAAAATAAAAGGCTGACCACAATAATAGTCCCTCCTAATCTAAAAAAAAAAATTATTGGTGCATGATATCAACTTATTCCAGCAGTCTGGCCTTTCCAAGGCTAAGTGGCTATGAACTCTACTTTCAAGGTGTCATGCAAAGGTAAACTTCAGCGTCACTTCAATCCAACACTTACCCTAATCATGTATTTTGGGGTTTGGGTTTTTTTTTAAATGTTTATTTATTTTTGAGAGAGAGAGACAGAGCACAAGCAGGGGAGGGGCAGAGAGAGAGGGAGACACAGAATCCAAAGCAGGCTCCAGGCTCTGAGCTGTCAGCACAAAGCCTGATGCGGTACTCGGACCCACGAACCGTGAGATTATGACCCGAGCCGAAGTCGAACGCTTAATCAACAGGGAACGCTTAATCAACAGAGCCCCCCAGGCACCCTCCCCCAATCATGTATTTTGAAAGTTACCAGCCCCGTATATTTTTCTCTCTCAATCGACTCTCAAAAAGGCTGCGTCTCCTGAAAGCCAGTAATATGCATACAGTTCTCAAAAGGAGGTTGTCCAAACCCTATAATTTGTGGCATCTTTAAACATTAATAATTCAAAAACCAAAAGAGGGAAACCCCAGCAACTTTAGAACATGCTATAAATAATTAGGCACTCAGTCAAAGCCGAATGGTTAAATATCTTGGAATCTGTCTTAACAGAATGTGCTTTTCTGGAAACCATACAGCAAAAATGGCAAATGTCACTCTCACTCAAACCAGAGGAACTATATCTGAACTTCTTCGCTCTTGCAGTAAAGGCGCTAGTCCGACACCCAAAATCTGCCTTAACAAATTCTTTAAGGAGCAGCCGGATATGGCTGAGACAATACCAGGATACCAATCTATAAACATTATGAAACGGTTTCCTTTCAAACCTCTTACATGTGTTTGCTTCCCCTCTCCCCCCACCACCCCAAGTACTTCCCCCAAGCACTCTCTAAACGTCAGCTCAAGCTTGAACAAATTGGGCTGCAGGCAGGGCAGATCCCTGCAGTCATGACCCAAACCCCAAGACCCCGAATGTTTCCCATGAGGACCACCAGTCAGCTGCAGAATGTAGATTGGACAGGACAGCTTTCCCAGATGTCATGAGCTAGCCAACCCCATCTCTCAGGACATGAGAAGGTCCCTTTTCAGACAGCCACCAACCCAGATGGCTGGAATTTCAGATTAAAACATTATCTCCAGCAATATATCTGACAGACACCTTTTCAGAAGCTTGAATAAGGCAATTAAAAGTGATCAGAGTGGATCTGTCTTTCTAAGTGGATTTACCTTTCCTCAGTTCAGCTAGGCTGCCAGAACTTTCCATCTCCAGCCCATATCTACCGTCAAGATGAAGGCAGAAGCAACCAGATTCCTCCAACGAAATCAAACTGAGCTGAATTCTAAACTTCCCTGGGTTTCTAGATTTGTGTCAGAAGTGCCAGCACACTAATTGGTGTCTGTGATAGATTACCAGAAAAGATGAGTGCCTCACTATCCAGAATAACCATGTACTTATAAGTTCTGTGAGGTGCTGACCGCCTAAAAACTCAGCAATAAA
Organism: Panthera onca; assembly: GCF_046562875.1. Taxonomy (NCBI): domain Eukaryota; kingdom Metazoa; phylum Chordata; class Mammalia; order Carnivora; family Felidae; genus Panthera; species Panthera onca. The sequence continues at coordinate 9,863,407 of NC_138352.1, forward strand.
GCCACGTTATGCACAATCGCTAAAATGCACTGGCCCAAGGCTCTCTGTTATTCTTATACTTCGACTCACTCTGGTTTTGCTCTGCTTTGAGCTCTTCCACTTAAAAATCCCTCTGTAGGCACTTCCTGCTCTGTAAATCTCAATATTGGCTGGGTCAGAGGCACCTGGGTGGCTTAGTGGGTTAAGTGTCCAACTTTGCCTCAGGTCATGATCTCGCAGTTCATGAGTTCGAGACCCACGTCGGGCTCTGTGCTGACAACTCAGAGCCTAGAGCCTGCTTCGGATTCTGTGTCTCCCTCTCTCTCTCTGCCCCTCCCCTACTTGCACTGTCTCTGAATTAATTAATTAATTAAAGTAGGCTGGGTCAAAAACAGTCTCACTAACCCAACAAGCTTCAATGACCAGTCCAGTAATATTTAAGTTTGCCCAAGCTCTGCAAATCTCCAGGATGGAACAGTTCTTGAGGTTCTAAGGAATCAATCATCTTTCAGGAAGTGGGAACAGGAGCAGAGAGCCACACATGCTGGGATGGGCATCCACCAAGTCTACCTCCCCCCACACCGCCTGGGGTGTCTGTGGTTGTGGGAAGTCAGGCAACCCCAGGTCATTAATAGCAGCCCCTAAACACTTCTATGGCCCCTGTACCTGTGGGGGCAACTGCCTGTAACCCCAGGCATAGCTCATCATTTCTTCCCAAGCTGTGACTCCTCTCCCTGATGCTTCATCCCAGCCTCCACCAAAAGAGACCTAAGTGAAGTAATAGACCTTTGTCCTGGAGTCAGGAGGAATCATAGGGAATCCTCTTTCCCCTGGCTTCAGGAGGATGAAAGAAATCTCTCCACTTCATGATTCTGGGAGTTTGATCCTGAAATTCCTTGGGCTGCCCAGGTGGCCCTTCCTAGAATGACAGATACTTGCGTCCCTGCTCCTGAAAGCTTGCCCTGTGTTCCCACATCTGGACCATCACATTATTTATTCGTTCAAGGCAACATAAAAACATTCAAGAACCCGCCATGTAGGAGACCTGCTATGCACAGGGGATACAGCAGTAAATGAGACAAAACCCTCACCTCAGGAAGCCTAGAGCCTAGCTGAGAGGGAGAAACAATAAACCCACGTGCCAATAATGAATTTCATAAAGCAGTACCCACTATGAAGGAGGTAAAACAGGGCAATGGGGAGATATTAAGGGTGGTGGCAGGGACTACTGCCATTAGGGTGGTCAGAGAAGGCTGCTCTGGGAGGGGACAATGTGAGCTAAGATGTGATGGTACAAAGAAGCTAACTAGTCTGGGGTGCCTTGGTGGCTCACTCGGTTAAGCGTCCAACTCTTGATTTTGGTTCAGGTCATGATCTCGTGGCTCGTGGGATCAAGACCCAGCACAGAGCCTGGTTGGGATTCTCTCTCTCTCCATCTCTCTCTCTTTACCCCTCTCCCCCCCCCCAGCCCCACACGAGTGTGCTCTTTCTCTCTCTCTGTCTCAACATAAATAAACATTTAAAAAAAGAAGAAGCTAACTAGTCACACATCTGTGGGAAGAACATTCCAGAAAGAAGATACACAGCAATTGTCAATGCCCTGAGAAAACAGCAAGCTTCATCTTGTCAGAAGGACAGTGGCTGGAGCTGGGGTCATAGAGGCAGACAGGGACCCATGTATCCCCTGGACCTCCTGGGCTGCAGAAGAAGCCACCAGAAGGTAATAAGCAGTGAGTGACCACATCTGTGCTTTAAAAAGATCCCTCTGGGGCACCTGGGTGGCTCAGTCAGTTAAGCATTCAACTTTGGTTCAGGTCATGATCTCATGGTTCATAAGTTTGAGCCCCGCATCAGGCTCTGTCCTGACAGTGCAGAGTCTGATTCAGATCCTCTGTTTCCCTCTCTCTCTCCCCCTCCCCAGCTCACACTCTCTCTCAAAAATAAATAAGCATTGGAGTGCCTGGGTGGCTCAGTCAGTGAGACATCGACTTTGGCTCAGGTCATAATCTCTTGATTCATGGGTTCAAGCCCGCATTGGGTTCTGTGCTGACTGCCCAGAGCCTGGAGCCTGCTTTGGATTTCGTGTCTCCCTCCCTCTCTGCCCCTCCCCTGCTTGTGCTCTTTCTCTGTCTCTCAAAAATAAATAAACATCAAAAAAAGTTTAATAAATAAGCATTAAAATTTTTTTTAAAAATAAATGAGCTCAACCACTATTTTAAAATAAATAAATAAAATTAAAAGATCACTCTGACTGCTGGGAGGAGAATGGACTCTGGGGCTGAGAAGGAAAGAAGGACGACAGGCAGGGGACTGGATGGTTGCTTGGACTCGGCTGGTAACCACGGAGACAACGAGCCATGCTGGGACTCAGGACATAGTCTGGAGGGAGGGGTGCCAGGACTCTAATTAGAGACTGGAAGTCCGACACCTGTAAATACTCGCTAACTGTCCCTGTGTGAGTGGCTCACGCACACACCCTCCTCCTTAGACACAGGGCAGGATAGTGGCCCCGACTCCAGACTCTGGAGCCGAAGTGCCCAAGTTCAAATTTCGACTTATCCACTTGCTAACGATAAAACTTGGTAAGTCACTGAACCTCCCTGAACCTTGATTCCTCATCAGTAAAATGGGGGCAATAACAAAGGAGCCCTCATAGGGTTGTTGTGGGGACTCAAAACTAGTTACTGTAGGTAAAGCATTTAGGGAAGGTGCCACATAGCATGTGGATTTCCTGTTGCTGCCGTGACAAATTACCGCACATTTACTGGCTCCGGTAACACAATGCCAATTTATCCTCCTACAATTCTGAAGGCCAGGATTACAAAGTCTATTTCACTGTCCTATAAAGTCAGGGTGTTGGCAGGCTGGTTCCTTCTAGAGGCTCCAAGGGAGAATCCACTGCTTGCCCTTTCTGGCTCCTGGAGGCTGCTGGCCACATCTCTCCAACCTCTGCTTCTGTCATCTGCCACCTTCTCTTCTTGTGACCTTCTTGCTTCCCTCTTACAAGGAGCCTTGTGATTATATTTAGGGCCTACCTGGATAATCCAGAATACTCTCCCTATCTCAAAATCCTCAACTTCACACAGCCGCGTAGCTCCTTTGCCATGTTCCCAGGTTCTGGGGATGGGGACATAGATAACTTTGGGGGCCATTATTCAGCCCACCATATGTGGTAGGCAATAAATAAAGGTTAATTATTACTATTATCATTATCTTTATTACTCCCTTGGCAGCTCCAGAGCCTATCCCTAGGCCCCTCCCAAGTCGTGTGAGAGGAAAAAGGATGTAGAGAGACTCCCGTCTACCTCTCTAGAGTCCCTTGAGACCAGGCCCCGAACCCAGATGGAACTGGAAGTGACGCTAGCTGGACCAGACCAAGGCTTCAGTCACCATTTGGTTCCCATGAAGTGACTGGGGACAGAAAGCAGACAAAACAGGAACATGTTCACAGGCCTTGTGTGGGGTTGGAGAGGGGGGACTGGAGCTTAGGCTAAGGCTTCCTTATGGTGCTATATTCCATGGACTCCTCAGGGTTCCTTCTGGGAACGTGGGTGACGAGGACATCTGTGCTGCTGTAGGTTGGCTCCTGATCCAAAAGCTCCCAAGACAGAGCCGCATAGGAAATGTTCTCCTTCGGAAAGGAGGCCTGCAATAAAGATGCCCAAGGGGTCAGAGAAGCAGGCAGGAGGTTATGCCCATGCATGGAGGAGGCCTTGGATGAGGTGGGGAAACAGAGCCTTCAGGGCTTCTGAAGGCTCCTCCCAGACACTCCAGCTCCTGTCGCCTTCCCTCTGCCAGCTCCCTGAGCTCCAATCACAGCAGAAGACCTTCCCTCAACTCTGAACAAGGGCAGCACCCTTCACAGGGAATTCTAGGTCACAACCTGTCTGGGTTGTGACCCAATCAGCATGAGGGCCATGTCTGATGGGACTCTGCATCCTCCAGTGCCAAGGACTGCTGTAGAGACATGTCCAAAGGCCAAAAGTCTGGGGAGGAGGGAGGTGTGGAGGGGAGCTCCAGAGGCAAGTCTTTCAATGGCTGTGGCTTTGCCCAGCACCCACCCCTCTTCCTCTGTGCCCACATGGGCAGGAGAAAGCCTATCTGGCTCCAAGGCCCACAGCAGCCCCAGGTACACACCATGGTGACATAATCCACTTCCTGCTGGTTTTCCAGGGCAGAGGAGGAGGGCTTTGTGCAGGCCTTCTTCTGGGAGGAGCCGTGGGAGGTTCCGGTTGGCTGTAGGGTCAGGTTTGCATAGCAGAGGTCCCCCTCCAGCGGCTGCATCACCTGGGAGAGGAAGTTGGTCGTCTTCCACAGAGGGTTACGGGGCCAAGCTTCCCTGGGCCCGCCTCTCCCAGCTTCCTCTGCAGCCCCCATGCCTACCCCCTTCCCGCCCTCCCCCCGTCTGTCTGTTTCCAGCATCCCATCCTCCCAGGCTCTGCAGCTGGGCCGTGAGCACAAGGACACGGTTTGTCTGATAGGTTTGGACAACAGCGCTCCGGGGACAATGAGGAAAGAGAGGAAGGCGCGATCTGGTGTCTCTGATCTGACCTCAGAAGCTCTCTTACCTGCCCTGGGGATGGCTCAGCAGCTAAAAGACAAAAACAATCAAAATCAGAAAGCCCGTCTCCAGACTCACAGGGCCCCCGGGTCTGGGGAAGAGAAATCTGGAAGATAAGAGGTGGATTCAGCTCCAGACTCAGACACGTGAGACCTGGTTCCAATTCTGACTCCTCAGATGACACACTCTGTGACATTGGTCACTACCTCTCCAAGCTGCCCCTTCTCCACCTGAGAAATAAGGAGAAGACCTCGCCAATCTTCCCCACATCGAGGAACTGTCATCAGCTGATCTGGTGGCCCTGCCAGCCCTTGGTGCCCGTGTGGTTAAGTTTCCTGCTGGGCAGTTGCAGGCACATATAACTTCTGCCGGAAGTCCTGCCCGAGATGCCCCCGGGTCTCCACCATCATCCATCATTCGGAAGTCAACTCAAAGTCATGCCTGCCTTCCCAGCTACCCCGGGTGCCGAACCCCTCCCTCCCCAGCTCCATGGCCCTTGATTTAGGTCTGTCTCGTCTCCTGTGATCCACCCAATTCCGGTTAGTCTTTGAGTGGGCCAGGGGCTGCTGGGCAGCTGAGCCCATCCCTTCCTTGCATTTCCAGTTGCTTGGCTGTGCCTGGTACACGGGTGCCCCATGCAGGCTGCCCTCTGAGTGGGGTGCAGGAGCTAGGTCAGAACCTTATGGACCAGCTTTCAGTGCTGGTGGTTCCTATTTCTCTCTGCCCCTTGGCCTCTACCCCTGATTCTCCCCCCACCCCAACCCCACCCCCATTAGAGGCAACAAAGAAACAGGTTCTTTTCTCCTGGTTCTTAGTTTCAAAAGCCTAGATACTCAGGAGCACAGAAACTTAAAACTTAGGCCCCAGACATACATCTAGGAGAAAAGCAGTGCTCCCCGCCCCTCGCCTTGACTACAAGAGTCCCCAGGCTATGGCAGGAGTGGGGGGACTGGAGAGCACCCCAGGAGACCTCGGGTCCTTGTGGGTTCTGAGAGGGGAGGGGTGCATTTACCCTGAGAATGTGGAGGCAGAACCAGCCATCGGCTCCCCCCACCCCGCCCCCCGCCCAGCCCCAGCTCAGCACCAGCGGCTGAGTCTGATCACCTTTCTTCTGCTGCTTCATCATTCTCAAAGCCAAGAGTGAGGCCGCCACCAGGAGAAGCAGCAACACAGCAAAGATGAGGGGAAGCAGGATGCTGAGGTTAATGGAGTCAGCACTGGAAACAACAGAAAGACACCATGCGCCCCGGCCTGCCTCCTGCTTCTGGGCCTTGCCCCAGCTGCCTGGAAGCCAGGAAGGCCAACACCTTTTGACCTGGAGGACTGTGATTTCCAGCCTGGGAATCCCACTCCTGAGTGCCCTCAGAGATGGTAAAAAAATTTTTAAAAAAATTTAAGGAGAGGAGGGTTCCACAGGGTTTCAGTGGGTCCAGACACCTAATGGAAACTATATGGCAATGAGCTCTGGAAAGGTCTCCCTGCTTCTACGCTTGTCCTGCTATACTGGATCAAATAGTGTCCCCCACCCCCACAATTCATGTTCATTCCCAACCTGTGAAGGTGACCTATTTGGAAATAAGATTTTTGCAGATGTAATCAAGTCTAAATGAGGTCATACTGGATTAGGATGGGCCCTCATCCAATGGCTGGTGTCCTTACAAAAGGGAAATCTAGCCACACACAGGTATGCACAGGAAGACCCTGTGACAACAGAGGCAGAAATTGGGTTAATGCTCCCACAAGCCAAGGAGCCCCCCAGATGGCTGGCAAACACCAGAAGCTGGGAGATTGGCATGGGACTGCTTCTCCCTTTGAGCCCCAAGAAGAGGCCAACCCTGAGGCACCTTGATCTCATCCTTCTGGCCTCCAGAACAGTGGGAAAATAAATGTCTGTTGTTTCAGTGGCCCAGGATATGGTGCTTTGTCATGGCATCCTGAGCAAACTCATACAAAGACTATCTCTTATTTGTCACTAGTCACAGAATTTGTAGAATGAATTCATTCTACATGAGTGGGGCGGGGAGAGAGAGAGGGAGGGAGGGAGAGAGAATCCCAAGCCGACGCCATGCTGTCAGCTCAGAGCCCAATGCAGGGCTTGATCTCACGAACTACGGGATCATGACCTGAACAGAAACCAAGAATCAGACGCTTAACCACTCAGGCGCCCTGTTAGCTATTACTTATTAAAAGAAGGTTAGTAGAAAGAAACTTTTGAAACAGAAGGCAAATGGGAGAGAGAAAAAGAAGGGATTCCAGGCGAGAGTAGACAGATTGGAGACCTCCCATTCGGATTCTACAGGAAGGCCAGGCAAAAGGAGATCAGCCTATCTAGAAACAAGGTCAAGAGGGCATAGGAGGAATTGGAAAGAGGCCTCTCAACTTCTAGAAAGCCACTTTGGCTGCACTGGCCAGGCAGGCTACTAAGAAGCATGAGAGAGACTGTTTCTTCCTCTATAAAATGGGAACATGTGTACCTGCCTACTCCTCCTCGTGAGTAGGGTCAAAGAATTAAGAGACAATGGACAAGAAAGCCCTCTGTGAGCTGTCAGGTGCTCCTGAGATGGGACAAATCATCAATACCACTGTTCTTGCCATAACGGTAATTAGGGGAACCCTAGGACTGCAAAGTGTACCCCCCCCCCATTGGAAGAGTTCAAACCAAGCAGACCACAGGAAACAGCACACCGGAACTGGCTTACCTGCCATCGTAGTGGTGGCTGGTCATAGTCGAGGGGCCTTTGGTCTCTGCTGGCGTTGTGGACATGTGGGCATTTGAGCTGGTGGTTGACACTGTAGTTGGTGCTAGGCATAGACCAGATTATACACTATTCAGCCTGCTAACCTGCCCACAGCCCTGCACATGGCTCTGAGCCCAGGGGGAGCCTGGAGCTGGGCCGTGGGAAGGGAAGGGCCTATAGCCTAGACCGCTCTTTTCTCCCTGACCCCTAGGATACTCAGCCTCAGAGGCAGGCAGGACTGGGTACAGGTCCAGGGAGGATGTTGAGCAGGCCCTGGAAGGATTAGAGGGGGCCTAGTGTTACCTCAGGACAAAGGCAGCTGGAATTCAGCTGGACTTTAAACATTCACACTGCCTATGACAAGGCCTTTGCCAATGCCTTCCCCAATCTTATTTATTCAAAAAGGACAGGAGCAGAATTAAACAGCTTTTTCACTGTGGAGGCCATTCTGAACCTCAGGAATCAACTACACCACCACGACTATGCTGGGGCCCTTCCCCCTGAGAGTGGCACGGAACAGAGCAAGGGAATAGCCGCTATGAAGTCCCGGCCCTAAACTCCAGAAAGAGCAGGGACTCAGGGTACCAGAAGTCCAGGGAAGCATTGGCAGGAATTGGGGTCTCTGGGTCCCCTGGAAGGAGGTCCCTTTGTCCTATGGGCTGAAACTGGAACCATCAGCTTGATCTCTGTTAGCAATAGACTCAGGCACGGAGCCGTGCAGAGAAAACACATGCCCAGACAAGCTCAATCCCATCCTGGAGGAGAAGCTGGGAGCCAAGAGAGCATCTAAGAGAAGCCCTGTCCCTCTCAACCCCAAGGGGTCAGTCGGGTTCTCAGAGAGCTCAGGACTCAACCACCCTGTGTGACAGTTCACTCTGAGTGATACTGAAGTCACTGGAGAGGAACCTTAGAGCCCAGGACAGACTGGGCCCTGAAGGCACACAGCCACACTTACACATACTCTTACCTGGGTGGACGGTCACTTTGACTTTGACCCCAAGGTCAATTCCATATCTCTCAATCCCACACCAGTAAATATTTGCATCAGTTTGCTTGAGCTTCTCCATGGTCACAGTGAAAATGAGGTTTTTCTGATTGTCCTTGATGGACACATTTTTTCTCTGTACCTCCTGCTCTGACCCATTGGTTTTAACAAGGATATGGCAGTTTCCCCAGTTGGCTCCTCGACACCACCACTTCTTGCTGTTTTTCCACTTTTGTACATAGTGACACTGCACCGTCAGTGAGCCCCCCACCAGGCCTCTGACTGCTTCTGGACCCGAGATATCAGATGAGCCTGGAAAACACAAATCCATGTGCCTGTCACCGCCCCATCTCACCTCCTGAGGAAGAGCCACAGCCTCCTGCATCACAAATGATTCCAATAAACCCAAGGACCTCATGAGTTGAATAACAGTCAAAGAAGGAATAGACCTTCCACAACACAGATCTTTGTCCTTCAAAACTCCACTGGGTCAAATCCATCATAGAAATCACCTAAGAGCACAACTACAGATCTCAAAGAATCAAAAATGTCAACACTGAGCAATGACAGCTTCCTATAGTCCACCCCACCCCCTTCCCGTGGCCAAAGTCATCTGGAGAGCAAATGACTGAACGAAAGCAAGACCCCAGTATATTTTGGCCCACTCTCCTCATGCAAGATGTGGGCTCTGTGGTTTCAGACCTTTTAATTTTTCTAGAGTAACCAGGAATCTGGATTTTATATGGAACCTCTCCATTTTAAAACACTGGCTTGGGGCGCCTGAGTGGCTCAGTCAGTTAAGCATCCGACTCTTAATTTTGGCTCAGGTCACGATTTCACAGTTCACGAGTCCAAGCCCTATGTCAGGCTCTGTGCTGACAGTTCAGAGCCTGGAGCCTGCTTCAGATTCTGTGTCTCCCTCTCTTTCTGCCCCTCTCCACTCGCACTCTGTCTCTGTCTCTCTCTCAAAAATAAATACACATTACAATTTTTTTAAAAATAAAAATTGAGATATAATTCACATATCATGAATTTTACTCTTAATTTTTTTTGAGTGAAGGGGGAGAGAGAGAGAGGGAGAGAGAGAAGCAGGGCTTACCCAAAGCTGGGCTCGTGCTCACCCGACGTGGGGCTCAATCTCACAAACTGTGAAATCGTGACCTGAGCCAAAGTCAGAGACTTAACCAACTGAGCCACCCAGGCACCCTTTACTCTTAATTTTAAATCATCTACTCTGGTGTTTTGGGGATATTCACAGAGCTTTGCAACCATCACCTCTAATTCCAGAACATTTTCATCACCTCAGAAGAAACACTGTACCTGGTATTTGCTCCTTCGGTAGAACTAGTCTACGTTCTGTCTATAGACTTCTCTACTCTGAAGTCCACATTTCGTATAAATGTAGTCATACAATGTATGGCCTTTTGTGTCTGGTTTCTTTCACTTAGTGTAATGTTTTTAAGGCTCGTCCATGGTATAGCCTATGCAGGCACTTCATTCCATGGTAGGGATAGGCACACAGTGTTTATCTGTTCATCAATTGATGACACTTGGGTTGTTTTCCCTTTTGGGCTATTATGAATAATGCTGCTGTGAACATTGATGTACTATTGGTATTTGCCTAGAGATAGGTTTTCAACTCTCTGGAGTATAATATACCATAGGAGATTTAAAAAAAAAAAAAAAGTGGGGAAGGGGACAGTTTTGCACAAGTGTTGCTGGACCCTTTCACCTCTCCACATGCTCCAAGTAGGTAAAGATAGGGAGACTAAGAAGGTCAACACAAAATAGCAAATCACTTCTTAAACTAGAGGAAATTAGAAGTCTTTATAAAATCTCTGAATGAAAAGGGGAGCCTGGGTGGCTCAGTCAGTGAAACATCCAACTTCAGTTCAGGCCTTGATCTCCCGGTTCGGGGGTTTGAACCAAGCGTCAGGCTCTGTGCTGATGGCTCAGAGCCTGGATCCTGCTTCAGATCCTGTGTCTCCTCTCTCTGCCCCTACCCCGCTGGTGCTCTGACTCTCAAAAATAAATAAATGTTTAAAAAAATGTAAAAATGTCTGAATGAAAGGGGGCACTTTCTAAATTAAAAAATTAAATTTTCATCACAGAGGAGTCAGTAAATCTGACCACATATTAAAAAATGTAACACTTGGACATACCAGAAAACAGACTGAATGGAGGCAAAGAACACACTGCAAGAAATATTTGAAACAAATAATGTAGAAAAGGATTAAGTCATTTTTTTAAAAGAATATATAGGGGTGCTTGGGTGGCTCAGTCAGTTGAGCATCCAACTCTTGATTTTGACTCAGGTCATGATCCCAGGATTGTGAGTTCGAGCCCCACATCGGGCTATCTGCTGTAAGCACAGAGCCCACTCTGGATCCTCTGTCCCCCTCTGTCTCAAAAAAAAGTAAACATTATAAAAAAAATTGATAAGGGGCAAGAAAAGGCAAGTCACAAAGAGGAAATTCAAATGGATAGTAAAATTGGAAATGTTCAATTAAAATATCTAGCAAATGAAAACTTTTTTTTTTTTGCAAATGAAAACATCTTAAAGTGATGTCATTTTCATATAAAATCAACCAAGTTTTTGTGACTACTATGTTGCTGACATGGGTGATGTGGAATGGATATTCAGACACTCAGAGAAGCTGCTGGGAGGTATGTCACCAGTTCAACCATTACAGAAAGTAATATGGCAATTATGTAGCAAAATAATCATGCCCTTTGCTCCACTGATTATATGTCTAGGATTTGACAGAGAAGCTAACAAAAATATATGCGCCAAGGGATGCCTGGGTGGCTCAGTCAGCGGAGCATCCAACTCTTGATTTCTCCAACTCTTGATTTCAGCTCAGGTCACGATCCCAGGGTCATGGGCTTGAGCCTCACATTGGGCTTGGAGTGTACTTAAGATTCTCTCTCTCTCTCTCCCTCTTCCCATCTTTTCTGCTCGCTTGCTCTCTCTGTAAAATTAAATTTAAAAATTTGGGGGGCACATGGGTGGTTCAGTCGGTTAGGTGTCCGACTCTTGGTTTCAGCCTAGATCGTGAACTCGAGGTTTGTGAGTTGGAGCCCCATGTCAGACTCTGTGCTGACAGTGCAGAAGCTGCTTGGAATGTTCTCTCTCCCTGTCTCTCTGCCCCTCCCCCACTCGCTCTCTCTGTCTCTCTCTCAAAATAAATAAACTTAAAAATATTTTATTAAAAAAATTTTTTAAATTTATGCACCAAGATTCATTACGTAATTATTTAAATAGCAAAAATAAAGGAAACAAGGTTAACATCCACCAACTGGGAAAATAAATATTCAATAAAATGTAATGCAGACACTGATAATTTGCTTAGAAATACTGTTAACTGTGTGGAAAATCCTCCTACAAAATTAAAATGGATTTTTAAATCTCATATACACTATAGATGCTGGAGAGGATGTGGAGAAACGGGAACCCTCTTGCACTGTTGGTGGGAATGCAAATTGGTGCAGCCGCTCTGGAAAGCAGTGTGGAGGTTCCTCAGAAAATTAAAAATAGACCTACCCTATGACCCAGCAATAGCACTGCTAGGAATTTATCCAAGGGATACAGGAGTACTGATGCATAGGGGCACTTGTACCCCAATGTTTATAGCAGCACTCTCAACAATAGCCAAATTATGGAAAGAGCCTAAATGTCCATCAACTGATGAATGGATAAAGAAATTGTGGTTTATATACACAATGGAATACTACGTGGCAAGGAGAAAGAATGAAATATGGCCTTTTGTAGCAACGTGGATGGAACTGGAGAGTGTGATGCTAAGTGAAATAAGCCATACAGAGAAAGACAGATACCATATGGTTTCACTCTTATGTGGATCCTGAGAAACTTAACAGAAATCCATGGGGAAGGGGAAGGAAAAAAAAAAAAAAAAAAAAGAGGTTAGAGTGGGAGAGAGCCAAAGCATAAGAGACTGTTAAAAACTGAGAACAAACTGAGGGTTGATGGGGGGGGGGAGGGAGGAGAGGGTGGGTGATGGGTATTGAGGAGGGCACCTTTTGGGATGAGCACTGGGTGTTGTATGGAAACCAATTTGACAATAAATTTCATATATTAAAATAAATAAATAAATAAATAAATCTCATATACAGTATAATCTCAACTAACTTTTTAAATATGCACAGAAAAAAAAGATTGAAGGGAAATAAGTTAAAATGTTAAATTAACATTGGATTGGAGAGCCTGGGTGGCTCAGTAGGTTAAGCATCCGGCTTCAACACAGATCTCGTGGTTCATGGGTTCAAGCCCCACATCGAGCTCTGTGCTGACAGCTTAGAGCCTGGAACCTGCTTTGCATTCTGTGTCTCCCTCTCTCTCTCTGCCCCTCCCCTGCTTGCCCTCTGTCTCTCTCTCAAAAAATAAATAAATATTTTTTAAAAATTAGCATTGGGTTGCCTTGGGCATTAAGATCAGGGACATAGGGTTTTTTATTTTTCCTAATTCTTCTTTTTTTTCTGTACTTCCCTAAGTATCCACAATGAGCATTTATTACTTTCAAAATGATTGGGAAAAAAATAATGCCTGGACAGGGCTGTTTCATGGCGTGGTAAGCAGAATAATGGCTCCCAAAGGATGTCTACATCCTAATCTCCAGAGCCTGTAAAATATGTTCAATCTCACGTGGCAAAAGGGGACTTTGTAGATGTGGTTAAATAAAGGATCTTGTGATGGAGAGATTATACTGGAGTATCTGGGTGGGCCCAAATCATCACAAAGATCTGTATCAGAGGGGGCGCCTGGGTGGCTCAGTCAGTTAAGCGTCCAACTCCAGCTCAGGTCATGATCTCGCAGTTTGTGGGCTCGAGCCTGCGTCAGGCTCTATGCTGACAGCTCGGAGCCTGGAGCCCGCTGCGGATTCCCTGTCTGTCTCTGTCTCTCTCTCTCTCTCTTCCCCTGCCCCACTCATGCACGCTCTCTCTCTCTCTCTCGCTCTCTCTCTCTCAAAAGTAACTAAACATTAAAATTTTTTTTTTAAAAAAAGCTCCCTGTCAGAGGGAAGCAGGAGGGCCAGGGCCAGAGGAGAAGGGACATTGAAGACTGATGTGGGGCCACACACCAAAGACACAGCAGCCTCTGGAAAAGTCAAGGAATCTGATTCCCTCCCAAAGCCACCCGAAAGAATGAAGCCCCGTTGACCTTTTTAGACTCTGACTTCCAGACTCTAACACTATAAATCTGTGTTGTTTTAAGTCACTAAGTTTGCGGTAATTTATCTGGCAGCCTTAGGAAACTGATAAGGTGGCATTAGCCTATCTCACCTGAGCACTGGTGTTGGACCTGACATTTGAACTGTCTGTTCCACTCGCTTCTTAGAACCGTCTGTCCCGGCGCCCCCTCCCCACCAACCTCGGCAGAGCTCCCGCCCTGCTGTCTGAAGCCTCCCGGCGCAGAAGGCACCCCTGAGGCCCACGGAGCAGCATCCTCAGCAGACATGGTTACTCGCAGACTAGCTGACGGGGAGTAGTCCCAGATGAGGAAGAAGCTGGGCCCCAGAGGGAAGTGACAGCTTCACCATCAGTGAGTGGCGGGACTGGACCCCTGCGCCCACACAGCACAGGACATCAGCCAGTCTCCACTCTGGGCCCCGCACACCTGAGTCTTGTCCACTGTCTGCCACCACTCATGGCGAGGCTGAAGTTGGACAAAAGGGCTAACTTTTCTCTGAAGATATAGGGTAATTAAAAATCCCTTCCTTTCTCATACAAAGTAGTCTGCAAAGTCCAATGGGATACCCTGCTTCGTAGTTGTTTCTTGTATGCCTTTAAAACAATAAACTCTTTATTTTTTTTTAATGATTTTTTTTTGAGAGAGAGAGAGAGAGAGAGAAAGAGAGAGAGAGCAGGGGAGGGGCAGAGAGAGGGAAACAGAGAATCCCAAGCAGGCTCCACCCTGTCGGGGCAGAGCCAGACGCAGGTTCATGAACCTCAAGATCATGACCCGAGGGGAAGTCGGATGCCTAACCCACTGAGCCACCCCGGGCGCCCCAACAATAAACTCTTCAGAAATGGGAAGTGGTGAGGGGTAAAACGGTAGCTTGTTATGGCGAGTTCCGTGGGAGAGGCTGGTGAAGGGGGACAAAGCTTCACAGCGCCCACCAGGTGGCTGCTTGGCACCCAGCTGTGCCTGCGGGCTTCCAACCGCTGTTCCCACTCTGCCTTGGTCACGCGCTCCCAAGCGCGTGCACGTGCGTGCACACGCGCACCAGCCCTACTCTCACATCTGCTCACCAACCTCCCCTGTTTCCAGAGGTCGGGGAGAGGAAGAAGCAGTCTTTTCTGCGCATTCGCTGCCCTGCTGATTTGCCTCCTAAGGGCGCATCCAACGTGGGCCTTCTCCATTCCTACGACCCACCCCCAGCTCTGCCTTTACCAGCCTTGTGGTCCTGGACGCGTCACGTTCCTCCCCCACGACTCTTCTGCCAGACAGAATGATAGCCTCCCAATCTGCCCCACGGCGCTGTTGTGAAGCACATGACCAAGCCACATGACCCGTCTGTTCCTCACACCTGCCCAGGCCAGACTCAAGTCCCTGTCACAGACTTCAAGCTTGCTGTTCCCTGTGCCTGAAAAGCTGCCCCCGGATCCTTCTCGTCCCCCAGGCGTCTGCTCAGCCCTCTTTTCGCAGAGGCTCCTTGCAGCCCATCTACAGCACCACCTCCCCCCTCTCCGAGTCTCTCTGCGTCGGGTCACCTAGCTCGGCTCTCCGCTGAGCACACACCGCTTCTTGGAGGCATCATTTTCATTTCTCCAACTGATGGAACGGATGATCAAATTCGGCCATGAAAAAGAATCACAAATCACAAAGGGGCCTCCAATTGCCGTGAACACCCGTTAGAGCCTCAGATGCACACAATGCCTCAGGCTACCTGGAGATTTTCCTCGGGAGATCTACTGCTCCCGATTCTTCCCTCTGCTCCTCGACAGGTGGTTCACCTCCCATACAATTCACTCTTTTCAAGGGTACCACTCAGCGGTTCTTGGGGCATTCACAGAGCTGTGCTACCATTGCCACATCTAATTCCAGGGCATTTTTATCACCCCAAAAAGAAACCCCTTACTCTTACCACACACACGCCCTTCCTCCTCCCCCCGCCCAGCCCCTGGCAGCCACTAATCTCCTTTCTGTCTCTATGAATTTAGGTATTTTGGAAATTCCATAGGAATGGAATCATATAATATATGGCCTTTTGCATCTGGATTCTTTCACTTGGCCTGATGTTTTCAAGGTTCATCTGTGTTATAGCGTGTATCAGTATTCATTTGTTTTTATGGCCGAATAATGTTCCATTGTACTGGTATGACACGTTTTATTTATTCATCCATCAGTTGGTATACATTTAGGTCGTTTCCAGCTTTTAACGATTATGAATAATGTTGTCATGAACGTTCGCATTTGTATACACCCGGGACGGAATTGCTGGGTCATGTGGCAACCACATGTTTAACATTTTGAGGACTGTCACATTGTTTTCCAAAGTAGCTGCACCATTTTACATTCTCATGAGCAATGTATGTGCTCTCCAATTAATGTGAAGCGTCTCGAATGTTCAGTTCTATGAAAAAGAAATATGGAGGGTGGGGTACAGCAATCATATTTGCCCCCTCCATGGGATACATTCAGTCACTCAACTAATAGTTACTATTTTTCTGATCTGTAGATGGTATGGTTTCAGGCCCAAAAATCTCTGCCTTCCTGAAGTTTGTTTTCTCAAGGTGGGGGAAGGAAGAGTCAAACAGTGGAGAAAGATAATGCAAGGGAATTGCAATTTTAATGAGGTTTGTTATTAATGAAGGCTTCAGTGAGAATCAGAGACATGCAGGGTGCGAGGGACTGGAGCCTGAGGCTATCTGAGGAAGAGCATTCTGGGCAGGGAGAACCGCAAGTGCAAAGGCCCTGAGGCAGCAGTGTACCTAGCACATTCAAAGAACATCTAAGAGGCCGGTGCAGCTGCAGTGGGTTGAGCCGAAGCAGCAGAGTAGAAGCAGAGATTGGAGAGGTGGGGAGGTGAGAGAACCAGGGGCTGCACCGTGTAGCTTCTAGAAGGACTCTGTATTTTTACTCTGAGTAGGATGGAAGGTCATTGGAGGGTCTCGACCAGAGGAAAGACAGGATCTGGCTTGCATTTGCCAAGGATCATTATAGGATAGGACAGAAGAGATGTGTGACCCCGGGTTTCGCCCCAGCACCTAGAAAAGATGGAATTGCCAAACATAAAGATGGGAGAGAAAGGAATTCGAGGGGGGAAAATATGCTCAGGTCACATTTGAAATGTCAACATCTTAGTGAAGATGTGGAATGGGCAGTTAATTAAAAGATTCTGGGGCCCAGGGTGATGTATGCTAGCAATAAAAAATTGGGCATCATCGGGGTAGAGGTGGTATTTAAGCCAAGAGAGGAGAGGGAGGGGCTCCCGAGAGAGAGGCCCAACACCAAGCCCTCTGGCCTCCAGCATTTCCATGTCAAGAAAACCCCCACCATTTTCTTTTCTTTTCTTTTTTTTTTTTTTTTTAGTGTTTACTTATTTTTGAGAAGGAGAGACAGCGCTTGAGCGGGGGAGGGGCAGAGAGAGAGGGAAACACAGAATCCGAAGCCGGCTCCAGGCTCCGAGCCGTCAGCACAGAGCCCCCGATGTGGGGCTGGAACTCACAAACCATGAGGTCATGACCCGAGCCGAAGTTGGACACTTAACCGACTGAGCCACCCAGGTGCCCCCACCCTTAATTTTTAATCAAAATGTTACCCATCAATTTACAGTTTCCTTCCGCCCTCCGACTCAGCCCCTCAGTAACTTCTGCTGTTTCCTTCTACCCGAAATGCCTAGAACCACCTCTCCCTCCCTGTCTGCCCAACGCCCCGCTTTCCTTCCTCCAAAGCCCCCTCCACTCTCCCTTCTTTCCTCCCCCGTAACACATTCTCAAAAGGGAGAGTCCAGGAGCAAGTGTTCGCCGGCTCTCCCGAGCCACCAGGGCCCCTCTGCTTCTCTGGGACCAGAGGGGCCCATCAGTCTGTGCATCTGGAATTATCAGCCCCCGGGTGGTCAGGAATTATGCCTTTTCTGCCTTGTGCCGGGTTCCTTTATGAAGGCACCCTTGACATTTCCACACTGGCAACGGTGGGCACCAAAACCCCGGGAGAGGAATAGAGCAGATGACACACACAGACTCACTGCTTGGAGAATCTCCTTAGAATGGAGCCTGCTTCTCAGCGGGACCGCTTGCTGGGCCCCCTCCTTCCTGCCCCAGAAGCTCTTCTCTAGCACAGACCCAGGCCCCGCTCACCTGCAAGCTGGAAAAGGAAGAGCAAGAACAGGAACCCGTGCATCTTGTCTTTGCCCGGGCCCCCTTTGGTGGAGCCAGTCAGCTCCGACTCAGCTCCCGCATCTTCCAACCCTTCTGCTTTCTCTCGTTCTTGCACTTCCTCCTTTGGCCACTTCCCACCAGTGAATAAGCAAAAAGCAGAAGGAGGTAGAACAGATGAGATCTCAAGGCAACGAGCAATGAAACAAGTCACAGTGATCATAAGCAAGCTTTTGAGAAATACCTTCCTGTCTGCAACCATGACGGGGTCTCTAAAAAAGAGGACTCAGCCACTCCTTCTAGGCCTTGCGGAAATTTGCAGACCTGGACCCCACAGGTCGGGCTGGTTCTTACCCAATGCTTCTCCTCTGGCGAGAAGACTGGGCGGAGGGAACGCAGCTCCATCCCGGAGGCCTTGGAGAGCCAAGGCTGAGGGATACAATGCCAGAAACATGGAATTTCAGATGCAGTCTTGGGAGCCCAGGAGCTCAGCTGTGGGGGAGGTTGGGCCAAAGCCCAAAAGCCAGAGGAGAAATTCTAGACCAGAGATTGGAATGAGGGGGTGGAGGGTATCAAACCCCAGACTTCAAAGAAAAGGGTTCAAAGAGTCGGGGGATGTGAGCAGGGAACTCACGGTCCGATGGGCAAGAGGGGCCTCTGTCCTCAGAACATACTGGAAACTCTCTGCTGTGCCCCAGACCACCAAGTGAGAGCTTGTGGATATTGATACCAGCCTGACCCCTCCAGACACTTGTCAGTTCTACCAGGGGCTCCTTCCTGAAGAAAGTGGCTCATTGCTCATGGCTATTACCCCCTCGCTCCGCACCCCCCACCTTACAATAACGACCTGTGGAAGTAGGAAGAAGGGCAACACCAACTTTGCCTGCCTTACTCCTTCTTCCTGACAATTTTATGTCCGTCCCCCATCCTCCCCATCAGGATCCCAGCAGGCCCTGGGGTGGAGCCCAGATGCTAGGAACCCATAGGGCCCTTTCTCATACCCCTGCTCCCGGAGCCACTTTTGCTCTGTGTCACGCATACCCTGTGACATCTTGAGAAGCGAGGGAGTCCCAAGGAGGGACATAAGCCCCTCTCACCCTGATCAGGAAGGAGCAGGTACGCAGGAGGCTTGTTTGCGTAGAAAAATACTCCAGCTGATAAGCCGAGCTTTTCCAGGATGTGGCCAGAGACAGCCTTTCACTTTACATATCTCCAAACTAAGATCAACAATCCTGAGTGAGGGCTCGGGTCAGTCCTCTGTCCCCACTGCTCGACAAGCCCGTTCTCTGCCCAGGGCACTGTACAGTTATGCTGAGAGACATTGGCCTCTGCAAACACGGACACTATTCGTCTTCCAGGGGAAATGACTGAGGAATTAAGCAAGTTGGGCCAGTCCTGGAAAAGAGGGGGGCAGATGTTTGGAGAGTTGTGGGTAACCTTTCCCTTCTTGGGCATATTCGGTAAGGAGCGACCAGCATCTGAGGTGCTCCAAATTCTGCCTGCGGCCTGGCCCTGGCTCCTGGGCCCAGCTTACCCAAGAAGGATTTCCTTTTGCATCAAGAACAAAGGAGCGCCTGGGTGGCTCAGTCGGTTGAGCAGCCGACTTTGGCTCAGGTCATGATCTCACGGTTTGTGGGTTAGAGTCCCGCATCAGGCTCTGTGCTGACACCTTGGAGCCCGGAGCCTGCTTCGGGTTCTGGGTCTCCCTCTCTCTCTGCCCCTCCCCCCACTCACACTCCGTCTCTCTCCCCTTCAAAAATAAATAAACATTAAAAAAAAAATTAAGAACAGAGAATTATCTGAGTGTCTCTGAGTGGTGGCAAGACTGCTCCTCTAAACAAATGTCTCTGGGGACTCCAGGACAGTCAGGCTGTTCTGGGGACCCAGCATCCTCAAAGAGATACTGGAGGCCCTAGTCCCAGCTTGGCCATTGACTTCTGCATGAGTCAGTTCCCTCCGCGGGCTTCCACGTTCCCATCTATGAAAGAAAGGATTGAGTAGATCATCTGAGGCTCCCTTGCCCTAAAAGTACCTGTGTGTGTGTGTGAGTCTGTGTGTGCGTGTGAATGCACACATGCACATGCATGAATACGAGTGCTTGTGGATGCGTGGGTGTGTGTGCATGCATGGATGAACACATGTGTGGTGCATCCGTGTTTATATGTAGGCACGTGTGGGAGCTATATATACATACATGTATTGTGCTGTTAGTGCTGCGTGTGCACACGTGTGTGTTATAGATGTGTACACACTGTGTGTGCCATGGTAACTGGTGTGAACACATGAATGCATGTGGACGCGTGTGGATGTGACGCGCGTGTATGTTGATGCCTTTTTTGGGTTCTCCGGGTTATAAGGAACAGAGATTTGCTCAAGCTATTTCTCTCAGTCACTGTGGACTCGCAAACTGTGATATTTTCAGAACCCAAACTATTCACTGGTGGAGGAGGTCCTGGACTGAAAGAACTGGTCTTGTTGGGTCTCTCCCACTCTGGATTAGAAGATCCCTGAGAGCAGTATCCCCAGTGGCTAAAAGCACATTTGGCACATAATAGATGCTCAATAAATAATTGTTGGAAAACGAAGAAACAAATGAACCGTTTTCAGCACGTCGTCATTCTTACCCTGGCCCTGTAAGGTCTGCTAAGGAACTGTGGACTGTCATCAACCATAATTGTTCTCAACCACTGTTCTGAACGCTTTCAGTTCACCTGGGACCCAACCACACCTCATCTTTTCTACCCACTACGTGCTATGCTCCATATTTTATGCAGTTATCACATCAGGTCCTCACTACAAATACAGAGGAAAGGCGACGTTACTCTCATTTTTCAGATAAAGAGATCTAAGCTCAGAGAGCAAGTAACTTGTCCAAGGTCACACGCTAGTAATTGGCAAAGCCAGGATTCAACCCTGGGTCTGGCTCGTAAAGCGTGCCATCCTGCCTCCTGCTGGATGGGTTGAGAGAAGCCAGCTGCCCCTCGATCGTGTTCAGTGCTCACAATGAAGAGAGAACCTGACAACCAAGAGTTAATAAGACAGCACATCCTTGAGCTGGTTGTCAGCAGGGTATCCGCTCCATGGTTTTTTCTAAAATAGGTTCCCCCAAAATGAAGGGATGTATTATCAGGAACTGGAACTTAATCTAACAAAGCAAGTCACTGGTAACACTGACCTTCCCAGTTTCCAGAACTAATGCCCTTTTTCTGCAGTCTATGGAATGGGAAGCAAAGTCTCCACCAAGTTTGTTTTTTTTTTTTTTTTCCCAACTTTTTTTTTTTTTTTAATTTATTTTTGGGACAGAGAGAGACAGAGCATGAACGGGGGAGGGGCAGAGAGAGAGGGAGACACAGAATCGGAAACAGGCTCCAGGCTCCGAGCCATCAGCCCAGAGCCTGACGCGGGGCTCGAACCCACGGACCGCGAGATCGTGACCTGGCTGAAGTCGGACGCTCAACCGACTGCGCCACCCAGGCGCCCCTCCACCAAGTTCTTATCCAGGCACTCGGGCAGAGGCAAAGATTCTTTTTGAGAAAAACATAGGGCTCCAGAGAGGCGGTTAACCCTCTGCAAGTACGAGGTGAAGGAGCCCCACGAATTTTCAGGACAGAGCATGGGCTGCCTTACCATGTGCCCCTCCGGTATCCAAGGTAATACTCGCTGAAATCCACAAACTGAAATTGCTGCCATTCAGAAACTTGATGTTTCTTTAAGCATTGCGTAGCAGGCTAGATTCGTTTGGAAAAAATGAAATCAAGCATCTGTTCAGCAACAGTTAGGCTAGACATCAGTGTTCCTATTTGCTTTTACTTGAGTTACCCAGCACAGTATGCCTCCCAACACACACAGACATATTTCCGAATTACAAAGGAGTGTGTGTTCATTACAGAAGGAGAATGGAATATAAATGAACACGAAGAATGCATTTTAAATCACTCCTGATCCCCCCATGCAAAGACAACTGTTGGTAAATACATGTACGTGGGGGTGCCCTGGTGGCTCAGTTAGTTAAGCGTCAGACTCTTGATCTCAGCTCAGGTCTTGATCGCAGGGTTGTGAGTTCAAGCCCTACATTGGGTTCTGCACTGGACATGAAATATATATATATATATATATATATATATATATATATATATATCCAGAACCAATGTTTTACTCTTTTCTGTGGAAAAGCAATTTATTCCAGGTTAAGTAAAGGATCACTCATGTATGAATTTACTTCGTCAACCACTTTATTACACTTACTAGGGATTTTTAATACAGAAAAGTACAAAAAGAAAACATGACTGATAATGCCCACTCTGAAATACTCCCTGTTAACACTTTTCTTTAAAAGGTAATTAGGGGTGCCTGGGTGGCTCAGTCGGTTGAGCGTCCGACTTCGGCTCAGGTCATGATCTCGCGGTCTGTGAGTTCGAGCCCCGCGTCGGGCTTGTGCTGACGGCTTGGAGCCTGGAGCTTGCTTTGGATTCTCTGTCTCCCTCTCTCTCTCTCTGCCCCTCCCCAGCTTGCGCATGCTCTCTCTCTCTCTCTCAAAAATAAAGAAATAAACATTAAATAAAATAATTAAATAAATAAGGTAGAGATAAAGCAAAAAGTAAGTCTTTTCCCCACCCCCATTCCCCACCCCACCACCCCAGAACCTCAAAGGTAGCCACTGTCGGTCTCTGCTGCCTCCCTATAGAGAAGCATACACACCCATATAATTCCATTGTGTATCTAGGTGAAGTCAACATAAGTCAGCACACAAGCATATCTTTCTGCCCCTTTTTTTACTCCGTAATATCATTTTTCCCAAACAGCACATATAGATCTACCTCATTCTTTTTTTCTTTTTTTTTTTAAGTAATCTCTACACTCAATGTGGGGCTTGAACTCAACGACCCTGAGATCAAGAGTCCCATGCTTTACCAACAGAGCCAGCCAGCCAGGCACCCCTACCTCATTCTTTTATCAGCTTCGCAGTATTGCACTATATGGATATTCTACAGTTCAGTTTTTTTAATCTTTATTTATTTTTGAGAGAGAGACAGAGTGTGAGCAGGGGAGGAGCAGAGAGAGAGGGAGACACAGAATCTGAAGCAGGCTCCAGGCTCCGAGCCGTCAGCACAGAGCCCGACGCGGGGCTCGAACTCACAGACCTCGAGATCGTGACCTGAGCCGAAGTCGGACGCTCAACTGACTGAGCCACCCAGGCGCCCCTACAGTTTATTTAAGCAGTCCCAATTGCTGGATTATTTGCGCTTACAAATGCTGCGATGAACATCCTTGTACACCTATCTTGGTGAACTTGTGCACTAAAGCCATAGAACTGTTGAGACAAAGGAATTTGCATTTGTAGCTTCAGTAGATATTGTCAGCTGCTCTTCCAAATGCCCCAACGTAGGTTCCCACCAATGGTGTAAGTACGAGTGTCTGTTTCCCCAACTCTCAGCCAATGTTGACCCTTATCATACTTTTACCAAAGCATTATATGTTATATTGATTCAGAGAAACATACCAGGATGAAGTATACTGAGAGATGTTTAGTTCAAGGAATTGGCTTTCGTGACTCTGGGGGGCTGGCCTGTCCAAAATCTGTAGGGTAGACTGGCAGGCTGAAAATTCTCAGGGAGAAGCTGATGCTACAATTTTGAACAGAATTTCTTCTTCCTCAGTTTTGCTCTAAGTTCTTTCAATTAACTGGATAAGGCCCATCCAGATTATTGAAGATTTACAAGTCAACCGATTGTATATCTGTAATATATAATCTGTACATCTATAACATACCTTCACAGCAACATAGAGATTCGTATTTAATTGAATAACTACATGCTATAGCCTGGCCAGGTTGACACATTTACACACATTTACACATACACACACACACACACACACACACACACACAAAATCTATGTACTCATATTCTTCACTTTCCTACTGAGATTTTCTTTTGAGAGCTCTTTACACTACTACGTGTATTAACCCTTTGTCTGTCATACATCTTGCAAATATTTCCTCTCCGTCATTTCTCATTTCATTTTGGTATCTTCTGTCAACCAGGACATTTTTATGTCTGTACAGTCAGATCTATCTTTTTTTTTATGGCATCTGAATTCCCTGTCTGATTAAGAAGGTGGCTCAGAGTCAATTAGGAGCCATGGTAACCACCCCATTCACCTAGGTTTTCTAAGTGTTCCCCTTGAGTCAGGAAGTCACAGGAAAGCAGAGCGCTTAGGCAACATTTGCCCAGCTCCCACTGAGAAGTGTCTGCTGAAGTGCGATTTAATGTCAGGCCCTGGTTTTTAGCAGGAGTCAATAGAGGGGCACTTGGGTGGCTCAGTCGGTTGAGCGCCCAACTTCGGCTCAGGTCATGATCTCACAATTCGTGAGTTCAAGCCCCGTGTCGGGCTCTGTGCTGACAGCTCAGAGCCTGGAGCCTGCTTCGGATTCTGCGTCTCCCTCTCTCTCTCTGCCCCTTCCCTGCTCATGCTCTGTCTCTCTCTGTCTCTCAAAAATGAATAAACATTTTTAAAAATTTTATATAAAAAAAAGAGTCAATAGAAAAGCTATAGGAAAAGCTTCACCTTCTCTGCAAAATCCCAACTCTTCCATTTTGTCACTAGAGGCCCCTCGTGTAAGAATCCACATAAGAGATTCCTCTCCACATCGCATGCCGGCAGAAAATACTCACTCATTGAGAAGACTCAGGTAACAAGTACTACATACCCCATCTGGCTTCCCATTTTGTTGTGGATGCCAGGAAATCTAAAAGCAAATGTAACGCTCAGATATAGGAACAAGCCAGGTCACTCTGGAGTGGAAGATTGCTTCAGGCGGTATCATTACCTGGCCTCTGGTGTAGGCGAGTTTTGAATTCCTCAAATTCCTTTTGGAATGGATGGAGCCAAATACAAACATAAACCAACTGACTTAAGACAGAACGGAAACACTTGTCTGAATGGTGGCAGAGTTGGCACAGAGGTCTCTGTTTGAACCACGATTAATTAACATTTTCACAAATGCTTCAGAGGAGGGAAGGTGCAATGGAAATTCTGGATCCAAAGTTGACATTCAGCTTCTCCAAGCAGTGAGATTTGGGGCCAACCTGGAGAATCTTCAGGAAAATCCTGGCAGCTGTTGAGTGAAGAGAATAACTCCATAGTGTATCTAAGGTAATGGACTTAGGCAGCCTCATTCATAACGTTTAGAATACAAATGGACACCCATAGACCACATGTCTCAATATTTTATTCTAAATATTTTATTCTAAATGCCAGCTTAAAATGATTAAATCAAGAGGCACCTTGGTGGCTCATTCAGTTAAGCGTCTGACTTCAGCTCAAGTCATGATCTCGCGATTTGTGGGTTCAAGTCCCGCCTCGGGCTTTGTGCTGACATCTCAGAGCCTGGAGCCTGCTTCAGATTCTGTGTCTCCCTCTCTCTCTGCTCCTCCCCAGCTCATGCTCTCTCTCTCTCTCTCAAAAATAAATAAACATTAAATTTTTTTTTAATTTGATCAAATCAAGTGTATCCTATCTTCTTACTTCCTACCTTGACACATATATCTTCCTCCCAACCAAGAAGCCAGGTTTGAACATAGGATTCTCAGAAGTTCTGCACCAAAACATGGCGGCAGCATCCTGCCCCTGCCCCCAGACAGGATTCAGCAGGACCTGAAATGCTGAACCTTGTCACCATGAACCGTGTTCCCACTAAACCAGAGAAATTCCCATTAAGATGGAAATGTTTTCATATGAGGAGAGAAGAAAGGGAATCCTTCCCCGTGAAAAGGAAAAGAATAAAGGGGAAAAGAATGTCAATACATTATATCCTTTAATAAATGAAGAAGGTGGACATGAGCGGACTGAACCTTTACATTCTGGAATAGTCTCTCTAGGAAGCCCCTCTTCAAGCCTGAGGAAATTGGATTTGAGATGTAAATTATTATATTGTTTTCATTTACTTGTTTTTGAGAGAGAGAGAAAGTGCAAGTGAGGGAGGGGCAGGAAGAGAGGGAAAGAGAGAGAATCCCAAGTAGGCTCCACACTGTCAGCATAGAGCCGGAGGTGGGGCTCAAAGCCATGAGCCTCAAGATCATGCCCTAAGCTGAAGCTTAACTGACTGAGCCACCCAGGGCCCCTGAGATGTAAATTATTAAAGCCACTGCACACAACAAGCAAATGGAGCCCTTTAACCCAGGAGGAAATAAAAGCTGAATCGAATTTGGTTTGGAAATGGGTATGGGGGACCACAGTCAGGGGACATTCAAAGTCAACATCACAAACAATCCCATGTTTGCCCTGCTGCTAGCTCAGTGCCACTGTCAAAGCCAAACAGTGTTGGGACCATGGGTCCAACCCCAGGAGAACCTGTCCATCATTACGCTTTTACATTTTGGGGTTTTTATATCTTTATGGTTTTACAAGTCCAGCTAAAGTTGGCATCTCTTAAGCCTTTCCAGTGATCTTGAAGGGTTGTCTTTGGAAAGTAGCTACTATCCATTTTGAAACTAAGGCATTTACCCACTCATTCATTCATTCATTCATCCATTCTTTGAGAGCTTGTTGAGTCCCAGGCCTCCAGTGCATGTATATTTCCTGTCTGTTGCTTATGATTTTCTTCCAAATATAGCACCTGACCTCCCAGGCTAATTCTCCCCACTGCTTCCTTCATGTACAAAAGTAGCCAGGCCCTTCTTTCTGAAACTCTGTTTCCCTTGAAATGCTGTGTCTCCAAGGCCATGCTCCATGGCCAAGTATAAACTCTTCCCAAGGCATGTCTCCAGACATTCTCTTCCGAGAAGCTGGTGCCAAAGGGAATTACAAGTGCAGGGATTTTATTAGGTGAAATACTTATGAAAGAATTCGGGTAGGAAGCTGGGAGAGGTGGGGAGAGCCCGGAGATCATGAGGCAGGTATGACCCCAAGCGAAGGAGAAAGGGCAGGAAGGTTGTGTGAAAGTCTCTGGAAGGATCCGTGAAATGGTAAGGAAATCCTCAAGCCAAATTTGGCCGTTAGGGGAATCTTGTGTCTCCCAGTGACAGACCTGCCTCAGTGCCCCTACCATACTGTGCCTTTGGCTGGGAACTGCCAGTAAGAAGCACGGCCTCAGTGCAAGCACACTGTGGGGGACCACGGAGAGCACAGTGGGTGTCAGTCAGTATGCCCTCTTGGTCGGAAGTCTGAGAGGCAAGTTCTCATGGTCCCTTCAGATGTTCATCAACATGGGGTGACAAGGTTTCTCCTATGCTTTCATGCCTCTTCAGTGACTTTGATAGGAAATCAAGAGTTCTGTGTGTGTGTGTGTGTGTGTGTGTGTGTGTGCATTAGAAAGAGCCTGCTCCCACAGCCACAATGGCATCTCAGAAGCCCCATGCACACTGAAGACGCTCACCCCTCTCTTGCTCCCTTTCAGACCATCCTGGTGGGTGACAGCGGTGTGGGGAAGACATCTCTGCTGGTTCAGTTCGACCAGGGCAAGTTCATCCCTGGCTCCTTCTCGGCCACCGTGGGCATCGGATTCACGGTAAGCCCTCCCAGACTCTGGGGCCCCGGTGTGTATCTGTGAGGGTCCCAGAAGGAAGCAGGTGGACACTCACATTGGATCATTCAGGGAGGTTTAACAAGAAGACTACTTACCAAGGTGGAAGCAGGGTGTCGGGGAACCAGGAGGCATGGTGCAGTGGCCGTGCATACACAGGGCCTCCACTCCAACCCTAGCCTAAAAAAATGAGGGGAGGGAACCGAAGCCAGAGCTCAGGGACACAAGGCTTCATGGAGAGAGCTGGCTGGCAGGACCTGTGACCCTCAGTGGAGGAACACGGCAACTCATGGTAACCCTCCCGGAGCTAGCCCAGGATACAAGTCAGCTCCCCCCCTACCCTGCTCTCCTCCTGTTCCCACATCTCCTGGGGCTCCCCTTTGGCTGAACACAACTGGAAACTAGAAAGAATGCCTCCTTTTTTAAGTTTATTTATTTATTTTGAGAGGGGTGGGGAGAGAGAATCCCACGCAGCCTCCGCGCAGTCAGCATGGAGGCCAACGCGGGGCTCAGACTCACGAACTGTGAGATCATGACCTGAGCTAAAATCAAGAGTCAGATGCTTAACCGACTCAGCCACCCAGGCACCCCTAGAAAGGATATCTTGATATAGATTGCTCAGGTCTACTTTCTAGGGCAAGAAGAATATGGAGAGGCAAAGGGACGGCTTAAAATTTTAAGCACAGTCCAAATTTAACACTGTCACATGGGTCCTAGGGAGCTGGCAGGCCAAGGGTCAAAGTTCTGTTTTTAGCACTCTGTCTCTTCCTGGATCTCCTCGGGATCAGGACAGAGCAGGGCACAGAGCCTGTAGGACCACACTCGGGACTGGGATGGTCACACTGGCGGGAAGAGAGAAGGGGAACCCCAGAAACTAGGCTTTCTGGTTGGGTCACAGCAAGGAAGGCGAGGACTCATGGTGGCCGGGATTCAGAGTAAAACAGAAATGACAGCCTGGCCAGAGAGTGCAGGGTTCTCCCATGAGCAGGCTCCAGAATGCTGGGAAGGGCAGGGCTGAGTCGCAGGAGAGCAAGGCTTCCCAGACAATTCCTGAAGCCTTGGACCAGGCTGCCACACCAGGCATCCCCCACCTCAGGCCCATGCCCAGTCTGCCCCTCCGCACACAAGGTCGGGGGAGCCCTCACAGCCACCAGCCTTCTCCCCCACTCCGTGCCCATCCTTCTGCCTGTCAGACTCAGAGGGTGCACAGTGGGATGAATGTTGGTGTGGATGCGGACCTAAAGACTGTGACTCACACCCCACAGATGCGGAGGGGTGGGACCTCCAAATTTTGCCACTAGCCTGGTAAGAAAGGCTAGACGACTGGCCCATCAGAAGGAAGAAAGTGTGTAATCACACTGAGAGCCCAAAGCAGGCGGAGACAGGACAGATCTGGCTCTCCCAAACCTACCACAGGACAAAGGAGGATCTTGGTTGAGCCAACAACACAAACCACAGCTGGAAGTTAGAAGCCCTCTGAAGGCTCTGGGGGGCGGGAGGCGGGGGTCTCCTTTGCCTCCTCCAGCTTCTGGTGGCTTCTGGCGATGCTCGCCATTTGTTGGCTTGTAAATACACCACTCGGATCTCTGCGTCTGTGTTCACATGGCCGGCTTCTCCCTGCGTGTCCGCTCCTCTTCCTATAAGGACATCAGTCATGTTGGATTAGGGGCTTACCCTATTCCTGTATGACTTCACCTTAACTAATCATACCTGCACCAACCCCCTTTCCAAATAAGGTCACATTCTGAGGGACTAGGGGCTGGGACCTCAATAGAGGCTTTGAAGGACACCCGTAACAGTGTGGTTTACAGTGGAAGGTGAGCGAGGGCCATGTCACTTCCTTTCTCTCATTTCTCCTCGGCCATTACCCTCTGGCTCTGAAAACGTTTGCCCCTGCGGGGTTCCCGTGTGAGCCCTCAGGAGCTTAGAGCCCGAGACACTGAATGGACTGAGGTTGTATTTGCAGCAAGAGACTCTTCCCTCTGAATAGCAGGCAATAAATGCACATCTGCAGAGTTCTGATCCTGTAGGTGGCTCTCTGAGCCCCACCCTATGTACACAAGAGGTTATGGCAAGCCCAGCTCCAGAAAATAGCTCTGGCCAATGCCAAGACTCACAGGGCTAGAGGAATGTGTACACACAGTCCCCACCAGGCCTCTAGTCACCCATAAGCCACATCTGCCCCTTGTGCTTTACCCCCAGCACCTAAGTCAAGAGGTACTGATGCCCTTCTCCCCCGACACAGCCTTCGGTCAGTCCCGCTGTAATGCAGCCACCCAGTTCCATGGTAAGCTGTGGGTGCTTGTGCAGAATGTTGGCACAGGAGTAATGAAATGGTTAGCCCCTGAAGCGCAGGGCGGGGCCGCCCAGGCCACACTCCCACTGTCTGCCACCAGGAACTGCAGGATTCCTGGGTTGTCCTTGAGACTGCTCAAAATGATCCACGACTCCATGAATTCATTTACTACTAAATATTTAAGGCCTGCTCAGGGACAGGGGCTGAGGAGCACAGGTGAATAGGGCCAGCCCTGCCTTCAGGGGTGCCGAGATTGGGAGGTTTGGAGTCGGGGGAGGCTTTCCCATGCTGGACCATTCCGGGCACAGCCCAACAGGTCAGGGAGAAATGAGAGGTGATCTGTG
Source organism: Panthera onca (assembly GCF_046562875.1). Taxonomy (NCBI): domain Eukaryota; kingdom Metazoa; phylum Chordata; class Mammalia; order Carnivora; family Felidae; genus Panthera; species Panthera onca. The sequence continues at coordinate 9,893,172 of NC_138352.1, forward strand.
CTAAAGGGTCAAAACCCTAGCACTCACCAGGGGCCGCGAAAAGCCACAGTTGTAAATGTGCTGCAAGGTGAATTCTGGTGGGTAAATAAAATTACATCCAGAGGAGCTCGGGCTGGGGTGCATTAGCAAAAGCAAAACTGCCTGAGCGCTGTGCTCAGAATGCACGCCTCCTCTCAAAAATCGTGCCTCGCTGCCCCGGGGCCTTCCCAGCCCACAACCTCACCCCCACCCCAACCGCGACCGGGGGACGCCCGTCGGCCGCCAGCTGGCCGGGGCTCGGGCGCCCCCTGCAGGCCGCGCTGTGCAGCGGCAGCGGGAACCGGGGCGCGGAACCCCGGGTCGCAGCGCTGCCAGACCTAGCGCTACAGGCTAGGTTTCCGGAGACGGCTCCCTGTGGGAACCTAGCCCGGGCAGCCTGCGACCTTTGGGGACCGGTCCTCGGGCTGGATTCGTTCCACGTCTTCGGAGCACGAAGCCGGCCCAATTTGCTCGGGGCACGCCTGACCCTCTGGCGCTGACCTGTGGTTGTGCGCGCCCTCGCGAGACAGCCTGCACCAGGCAGGTATCTTCGGGGTGGCGAGACATAGGGAGGAGCCTGTGGGGGTCCGGGCTGGGGCGGTGGAGGGGGGAAGGATTGGGTGGAGCCTAAGGCGGGGAGGTCCCAGCGCTGTCCCCCGCCCGCCACCAGTCCTAGCTCACCTCTCGTCCAGGGGACGTGACGGGCATGTCTGGCGCCGCTGCCACCCGGGATGGAGAGGCGCCCGAGCACTCCCCGCCCTGCAGTCCGAGCTACGATGTCACGGGCAAGGTGGGTGGGCACTGTGCCCAGTACTGGGGACTTCCCAACCGGCTCTGAGGGCCAGCCCTTCCCACGCCCTTTGCCCTGAGACCCTGGCCCAAGCCTCTTGGCTGGCTGCGTCTGCGTTGCCTTCAGCCCTTCCCCCAGGGAGCCGGGTCTCCCGGAGCAGGGAGGAAGGGTGGAGACTGCCGACGTCTGGGCTGGCTCAGCGAGGGTGGGAAGAGGAAGGTCGGAAGGAGCGATTGACTGACTGCCCCACACAGCGGACCCCAACCCAATTTCCTTCTGCACACCCCCGGCGATATGATCTCCCGGGAACCCCATGCCTCTGCGTAAAGGTTAAGCGCTCAACCCTCCTGGGCACAGGCATCCCGAATGCTGGGAAATAGGGATGCCTGGAGACGCAGAGAGGACGCCCCCTGGCGGCGGAGCAGTTGTCGTTAACGCCCTTTTCCCAGCTAAGCTCTCCCCTGAGACTTAACATCCAGTTTCAAGGCCTTAGGCCTGAAGTTCTTTAGGTCCCCAGCTGCCCCCAAGCCGTACCCCTTCCCTTTCCACTGCTGCAGCCATTTCCTCCCGCCTTCCTCCAGGAGGATGTTGCTAACCAAAATGCAGGCCCACCTGGGAATTTTTAGAACCTGAGAAAGATTTTGTTGCTTCATCACAAGTCCCCCATGGGGGAGCTGAAGTCAGCTCTCTGAGGCCGGTTTCCTCTAGAGGGCTGCCCTGTTACAGAAGCAGGTGAAGGTGGAGGACAGACACCTCCCCACCCCACCCACCCCCACCCTGGGGCACATGGCGGAGGCGGGTACCCAGAACTCTGAAAGAGGTGCTGAGGGAGCGCAGGGCTTCCAATCTTCCTCTGCAAGTTTGGGGATGAGTGAGGGCTGCCCTGCCTCATGCTGCGTGGCCTTGAAAGAGACCTGCCTCTTTCTGTGCCTCGGTTCCCTCCCCCACCCCCACCCCAGGCTCACTCTCACCAGGAACTGAGGCCTCCACCCCCCCTTGTTTCAGGGGAAGCCAGTCTGTAAGTCACTTACTCACCCAGAGCCGTTAAGATAGGCGTCCTGTGTGGGCTGGTGGCAGGAAATGGGCCCCTGTGCCTTCAGGGAAGGGGGAGCTGCTAAGGGCCAGCCCCTAGGCTGGTGGGGACCACCTGACCTCCTGGCCTGACAGTCCAGCTGGGCCATTTGCCAAGGAGGTGGCAAGGCTGGGCAGCTGTTTGCGTTTGGTAGAATTGCCTGGCTGGGTGGGTGGTGGTGGGCATCTTTTGTTTAAGGCGGTCGTGATCTGTAAAGTATACTGGAGTCACCCTCCCTCCTCCCCGCTCAAGGGCTAGAATGCAGGAGCCAGGGAGCAGCGCAGGCTCCAAGGGCTCCCCAGCCCCCAGCTCTCCACCAACCCCCCTCCGCCCCCCCGCCCCACCTCCCTGGGCCAAGCAGCATCTGTGGAGAGTTGACCCGTGGCCTCCAGCAGCCTGCTTCCCCCAGGCTTGCCCCAGGAGACTGAGTGCAGGCCAGCCTGGGAAGAGCCTGGCTGGAGCTCCTTGGACCCAATTAGAGGGAATGGGGGCCACAGGCAGGCCCTACCCAGCCCTGGGCCGCTCTTTCCCGAGTCTTAGGCAGTTTATTGGTCCTAGGCGTTAACCAACTCTAAAGAGGCCTCAATGAAATCGCCCTTTCTCCCTTCTGGTCACCGTGGAAACCATGCCACATAAGGGTTAAGAAATCTTCCTAACGTCCCTCAGTAGGCCATTTAGAAGCCAGGACCCCAGCCTCTGTATCCCTTTTGCTCAGACCCTTTACCTTTCCACCAAAGCTAGCTAATCCCAGTACATCGTGCCCACAGCAGAAAAGCCTCTGGCCTCCGTTGTCAAGGTCAGAGCCTCAAAAGTAACTCAAGCCTAGTCTATGCTCAATCCTTTAAGTATGTAAGCAGCCAACTGGGAAAGTTCCAGCATTAGTCCAGACCTCTGGTCTCCAAGATTGAGGAATGACTGGACAGAGGGCTCCCTTCCCCTGCCCCCACTTGTCCTCAAAAGAAGATAGATGAGCAGTGACTGGCCAAGAATAAAGGGGAGAGACACACACACACCCACACTCCCTCCCCTACAGGGACCCGGGGATGCCAGTTTGCTGCCATTTGTCCCACTGGAGAGGTTTCTGCAGAAGGAACTTCAGATTCATTGTCTCCCCATTTCAGTATCAATTTCAACCCTCCCTAGTTCATGCAACCCTTTTGTAAACATTAAATGTCATTAGAAAATTCCAGGTAAATGTTGTGACAAAAAAAAAAAAAAAAAAAAAAAAACAGCAGTCGTAATTTTAGAATATGCCCTTGCAAATGACAGTGCCCTCCCCCATCAGATCTGATACCCTCCTGTGGGTGGGAATCCCTGTCCATGGTATTAACACTTCCCTTCTGGGCAGTATAGCCCCATCCACCCAGGCGCACACATGCAGAATCCACACTGACAGAGAGGGAATCCCAGCTTGGTGTGGCAAGGGGAGAATGGGGCCAGAGTCTAGACCATGTAAGTGTGGTGGTTCTTTGGGGCCACCAAGCACAGTTGCTCACCTGTTAGTGCTGAGGTCTCAACACAGGCTTCCAGGAAATTGGGTGAGGACAAGAGAGTCAGAGGGAGGGCCTGAGAAATGAGCTGAGCCAAGGAGAGGCAGGGTGAAGGCAGCAGCGGGCTTTCCAGAAGCAGGTGCCCCTCAGTGCTGACAGCATCCATCCCTGGCCCTCTGCCCCTCTTTCTAGGGCCTCTCTCCCTGGATGCCCAGAAATTTGACCCAACTCCCCATTAACTGCCTCTGCCCCCATCTCCTAGGTGATGCTTCTGGGAGACTCAGGCGTTGGCAAAACCTGTTTCCTGATCCAATTCAAAGACGGGGCCTTCCTGTCCGGGACCTTCCTAGCCACCGTCGGCATAGACTTCAGGGTGAGGTGGCTGTAGGCTCCTCCTGCCAGCAGCAAGCCAGGGGGACCACAGCTCAGGCCCAGGGTGCTGTCCTCTCCTTGCCTGCCCTGGCTCCTCAAAGCTTCTGTGGCTCACTGTCCAGAGGGCACCAGGGACCACAGAGGTGGCCAGGTTCAAGGAGTCTGGGCATGGTGGGCTCCTTGCCCACCTATAGGATAAGTCTTACAATTCTGCCCCAGAACAGGGCAGACACATCCCAGGGTGTGAGCTGAGTTTCCTGGCCTTCGGTCCCCTTGCTCTTTGCCCCTTGAGCTGGGCCCTTCTGGCAAGGCCTCAGAGGTCTCCCTGTCTTTCTGGAGTTCCCAGAAGCACAGCACTACATTAGGTTGAAGAGCCAGGCTGGCCCTGTGGGGAGAGAGCAGCTCACCAGGCTCCCTCCCTCTCGTCTTGAGGAACCCATGTTTACAGATCTGCAGCAGGGACATAGCACAAAGGTTCCGGGAGAGTAAGGTCTAACCCAGGCTGGAGGGTGGGGGGAAGGAGGCTGTGCAGAGGCTGGGTGCCTCCCTCCCAATGGGAGGAGAACTGAAGCTTCCCTCTGGAGAACTAGTGAGCAGCTAGGGGAAAGCAGATTCTGTTGATCCAGCCTCTGTAGTGCCCAGGATGCTGGGGGGGGGGGGGGGGGGCGCTTCTTATCTCTAAGGGCTCCCTTGGCAGGATGGGGCGGAGCTCCAGGAGAGCCGAGTGGAAGTGGGAAAGAGGCGGGGGCTCCCCCAGTCCTGTGCTGCCTGCTGAGGTCTAGGGAGAGTCAGGCAGGTTCTTGGGCTCCGGCCCTGGCATGTTAGCAGACAAGTCCCCAGAAGGGAGAACTGTGTCATGGGGATATTTGGAGACAGGGTTCTGCTGCCCTGAAGGGGTGATCTGGCTGGAGATGCCTCCCGGGCTCACCGCACCCCCTTTAGCCCTGGGGAGCCACCAGCAGGATGTCTGCTGCTCTGTTGGATGCCTAGGACCCCAGCCTCCCCTGCTTTCCAAATCCACCCTCCCTCTGCCCTTTTCTCTTTCAGAACAAAGTGGTGACTGTGGATGGTGTCAGGGTGAAGCTGCAGGTGAGAAGGAGGCTGCCGGGGAAGGAGGGTGATGGTGGAGCCCCGCCCCTGCTCCTCACCCAAACCACAGAAGGCCCCCAGCCCTGCCCTCTGCCTGGGGCAATTTCCTGTGGGGCCCAGAGGAAACGGCTTTTGTTTGTTTGATATTTGTTGAAAAAGCAGTTCCCAGCACCCTCGATCAAAGGCAGCTCCACGTGCCTTCAGACTAGCCTCGGCTTGCTCCAGCTCCCCCCGCCCCCACCGCCAGTTTCCCAGGCCTCATATGCTGTAGGAGACAGGACACCCCCAACCCCTGGGCTAGGGAAGGGGCTATAGCCTGACCCAGCTTGAGAACTTAATGCCCCCCTCCGGGGCACCGTCAGATGTTCAGAAGGCCCTGAGCACCTACAGCAGGAAACAGCCCACCTCCCCACACATCTCTTACACTCCAGAGTGGGTTCGCTCGACCCAGCAGAGTCCCCGCAGGCTGCCTCCTTCTGACCATTTGTCTGTCCCTTCCTAGATCTGGGATACCGCCGGGCAAGAGCGGTTCCGCAGCGTCACCCATGCTTACTACCGAGATGCCCAGGGTGAGTCCTTCCCAAGCCCACTTGTAATGCCCAGCCTTCCGCCCCACGTCCCCTGTGTGAGCTCTCTTTCCTCCCGCAGCCTTGCTCCTGCTGTACGACATCACCAACAAATCTTCCTTCGACAACATCCGGGTAGGTCCCCTCCACAGGCCACCCAGAAGCAGCCGGGGCGGGGCCTCTGCAGGCTAGGACTGCTTCCTGCTTTATGGGGAAGGGGTGGAACCCAGAACACCGCTGCCTTTTGAAAAACACCTGAGCTGTGACTCAGAAGTAATAAACTGCTCCTGGGCAGCATGTGGGCATAAAGGCCAGGCAGGCTGTTGGGTGCCTGTGCCACCTGCTTGGCCCTGCCCGTGATTCATGAGCGCGTTTCATGACAGAGTGTTCAGAAAGTACCCAGCTCCACCCTGGACAATTACCCACAGAGGCCAAGGGGAGAACCCAGGCAGGAAAGTCTACCCATACATCCAGCCCAGCTTGCAAGACAGTGATTCAGGCAGTGAGCAGTTCTGTCCCCGCCAAACCATTAAAAGAGAGTAGGGATAAAAATTCAACAAGTACAAACACCCACTGTGTGCACAGCACCATAAAGCTTTCACAGCTGCCTGATCTCAGGGGTTGCCAAGCAAATAGGGGTGGGGTTTGGGGGGGGGGGGAGGAGAAACCAAAACATACAGATATAAAACAGCTTATAAAGAGGATGGAGATCTGTGGCACTCATTGCCACCTCTGACTTCATGCTCCTGGTAGACATCACTAATCGATCACAGTATTTTTGATCACTGAGCCCTGATGTGGCCTTAGAATCCTCAGCAGGGCAGCCAGGAAATCGCTGATGACTCCCAGCTGATTTAGGAGAGAAAGCTCTGCCATCTCCGGCTTCTCTAGAACAGGGAGTTGCGGCATTTGGGGTTGGCTAGGAAAAACTGATCAAGACTGGAGAGGCCAGAACAAAGATGCAAATGAGAGAATTCAGGGAGGGCAGTGAGTAGCCCAGGAAAACCAACAGGACGGAAGAAGGGCAGGGGAGAGGGAGGGGGGAAGGGCTGGGTCTCAGGCCTGGCCTGGCTCAGCTCGTCGTCTCCCACAGGCCTGGCTCACTGAGATTCACGAGTATGCCCAGAGGGATGTGGTGATCATGCTGCTTGGCAACAAGGTGAGCGAGCCCATCCCCGCACCTCCTGCCCCACTGCCACACCACTCGCTCCACCCAGCCCCACAGTTGCCCCAGAGGGTTAGCTGGACATCCTTCCAGCACAGGTTTCTTTCCAGACTCCACGGCAAGGGTCAGACTTATGTGGCAGCTTCAGCCCATCTCATCTGCCCTCTTAAAGCTTCTCCCCTCCAGGGAAAGCCCAAGCTGCGGTCTGAGAGATCCAGGGATACCCAGCTGTTCAGCCTCGATTAGATCACAGTAGTAGGGTCACAGACGAGGCGCTAAAAGTAGCAAAGGTTAGCCCCAACTACTGTCATCTCTCTGAGGCTGGTCACCACACCCCTGCGAAGGACAGTTTCCCATTTCACCAAGTGGCAGTGAGATCCCCTGGCTGGGAGCTGGGTAACTCTGCCTGAACAAGGCAGAAACCCTGGTGGGCGGGGGGCGGGCTAAGCCTACCACCCGCAGTCCCACAGGCTACCAGCAGAGGGCAGGCAGTGGCTGCTCCTCAGGCAAAAGAAGGGCCAGCCAGGGCCTGAGAAGGGGCAGCTGGGGGTGGAGGTTTTCTTCCCCAGAGTGACCCACCTGGGCTTGACAGGCAGATGTGAGCAGTGAAAGGGTGATCCGTTCGGAGGACGGAGAGACACTGGCCAGGGTAAGTGACTCCCCGTGGGCAGGGTGAGAGGTGGGGACGGCCAGAGGCTGGCCCTGAGGACATTCTCTTCCTGGCAGGAGTACGGCGTTCCCTTCATGGAGACCAGCGCCAAGACGGGCATGAATGTGGAGTTAGCCTTTCTGGCCATTGCCAAGTAAGAGCTGAGCAAGGAAGAGAACCGTGCAGGGCAGGGTGGCACCATCTGGGAATCCAGTAGGGCCTGGCCCCTGGCCCAGCCCCTGGCCCAACCACATTGTGCATGCTGTGTCCAGTAGCCCCGAGCTGTGGGAGTGGGGAGGGTGCAGCTGTTCACTCCCTGCCCAGGCCACTGCTTCTTCCTCTTCAAGGGAGCTGAAATACAGAGCCCTGTGGCAGCCCGATGGGCCCAGCTTCCAGATCCGAGACTTTGTGGAGTCCCAGAAGAAACGGCCCAGCTGCTGCTCCGTCTTGTGAATACCAAGGGCCTGCAAGGGGGCTCCAGAGGCCCCCGCGGATGCAGCCTTCTCCCCCCAGATCTGGTTTATTCTGCGAGGCTGGGAGTTGGGGGACCCAGTGGACAGCCCCTTCCCAAGCGGGAGCTGTACTCCCACCCCTACCCTAGTTGCGTAGTTTCCCTGCATCCTGGGGGAGGGTAACATATTTATTTCATCCTAATGACACATAATGTAATACAAAAAGGGAGGGAGGGGGGAGGCGGGGCACCAGAAAAACAAGGCAGGGAGCTGGTGGCCCTTTTGCCTTCTGCTACTTGGACTTGGGGGGCTGAGGCTCCCTCCTAACCTTGACAAGGGTGGTGTTGCTTCAGTTCAGCACCAGAGGGCAGTGACGCACTTCTGCAGCGTGAGGGCCAGATGTGACCCCCGTGGCCACCTTCACCTCAACTGGAGAGGCTAAGCAGACCCCCAACTTTCATTTCCTCCGGCTCCCAGGGAACAGTCTTCCCCAGTAAGATGGTCCCTGGTGCCGGGAGCTAGACCAAGGCTAGGGAAGATAAGAGATGTGGAGATCGGGCAGTGACAGAGCTCTGTGGGTGCAGGGGGGAGGAGTGACCCAGACTAAGTCTATCTGTTTGGCTGCCTCTGGCTTTCCTAGTCCCCCTCTGGGACATGTGCCCCTTTTCCTCCAGCTCACAAGCCGAAAACATCTGGTTCCTGTTCTCTGGACCTTGGGTCCCAGGGGAACCCCACCTCCCGGAACCCCTAGTCTTCTCTACCTTTTTGCTTGTGCCCCTAGACACCTGAGGTCACAGCCAGGAAAAGGTTTTTCTCCTATCTCAAACCTTTGGCAGGTATGCACCCCCACAGCCCACTTCTAGCAGCCACAGGGCTTCTACTGGGTTAAGAGTCAGTTAAGGAGAAACCTCTGACTTCTGGAGCAGATGGGAGGCAGAACTGAGCAAACCTCACCCCACCACACATATCCCCCCAAACCCAAGCGCTGTCTCCTCCTTGACCACTCATGCCTTTTCGCTTCCAGACAGACACCAAGGCCAAAACTCTCCATCTCTCCTCCCACTGAGCCAAGTTAGGGAGTGAGAAGTCACCCATTACTGGGTAAACCAACACAGTGTGCAAAACAAGGTCATTTGAGTAAGACTGGGGTGAGGAGAGTCAGCAGAGTTTATGTAGGGCCAAGGTCACCGGTCTCCCAGGTCCCTGACTGCAGCAAATGGAGGTGGACAGGAGATATGCGGGTCATGACCTGGAGGCACCTTTACTCTAGCTCTCCAGGCCAAGGGCAAGGGAGAGGATAAAGGAAGAAGTACACACTTCACATTTCTGAGGCTATTGCATTTGCTTTCAAGGCAGAAATCTTGCTCTCTGAGCAGAGTCAGCAGCTCCAACTTGGGCCTGATAAGGAAACTCTCCTAGGCTTCTCCCAGGCGAAGCAGGGAGGAGCCTGACCTTGCTGGGCTCTTCTGGGGCCCAAGGCAGGTCACAGGAGACCGAATCACATGGTCCGCATTTGTGTTTTCAGAATTAAATTGCAGAATTTGGAAAGTACACCCTGTCCGCTGCTTCTTTGAGGTGCGCAGGGAGAGGGGACAGGGGAGATCATGTTGAAATGATGCATGTTGGGGGAACTGTCACTGCCCAAATCATTTGATCCTCATCCTTCAATGCCCCCAACTGCTCACCTCACCCCTAACCAACCGGCACCCCAGCCTCTCCCCGGGCCAGGAGGTGAAAGGTTTATCTCATGGTCCCATTTGGGTTTTTTTTGTTTGTTTTTTTTTGTTTTTGTTTTTTGTTTTCTATTGGAAAAAGCCAGGGCTGTTTATCCTCTGCTCGCTGTACTCAGAGATTGGTTACCAGACTCTGTTCTGCCTCTCTTCCCCCACTTCCCTAGCCAAACGCTGACGCCAGTGTTCACACCCTTGTCCTAGGTGGCCTGTCCTCAGTAGGCAGCCCCGGGGAAGCCTGGGCTCCCTGCTGAGCCCTCACACAGTTCCAGCGAGGATGAGAGCCCGCACCCCTGTAAGCGTGTCCTTGGACAACGCAAAGTGACTCCACGAACGGGAAAATGTCGTTATTCAAACAACTTTGTTGGGTCAGAGGTGCACCTCGTCTTGTTCATAAGACTTCTGCGACCCTGCAGCCCCGGAGCTGGAGCGGTTTCCCCGGCAACAGTCGCTCCCACCCCTCATTGGAGTGCACACAAGGTTTTAGCTAAAGGCTGTTAAAACGTTAGAGTCCTTTACCCAAAGGTTGGCTCTCCACAATCCCCACCAAATGTAAGAAAACCAAAACTGAGCCTGAGGGTCCCTCCGCCCAGTACCAGGAACTCGCCCCGCCCCCCGCCTCAACTCCGGCCACTTGGTAACACACACTTCCACTTCCTGAGCCTTCTTTCTTCTTGCGCGGCGGGGCGCCGCGCAGAGCACTGTGCCCCGCCCCTGAGCGTTCCCATTGGTCAGAGTTGTTCACCCGGCCCGAGCGCCCCTGTTCGTGGCTTCTGATTGGGCCTTGGTGTCCACACCCTCGGCGCGACCCCGCCCCCGGAATAAGGGGCTGGAGCAGATTCGGCATCGCTCAGACGCCGCGCGGGGTGGGGATTGGTCCACGCGCTCCTGCTCCAACTTCTAGCAGTTCGGGGCCACAGCTCGCCGCACACCTGCTTGTTCAGCCAGTCTGACGGCGCGGGGATTCCCTCCTGCGCTCCCTCCTGCCTGCCGGTCCACAGGGAGGAGAGAAGGGCTGGACCGTCCCGCCCCCAGCCCCCAACAGGACCCCACGTCGCACCACTGAGCCGGGCGAGATGAGCGCGGACGCGGCGGCCGGGGCGCCTCTACCCCGGCTCTGCTGCCTGGAGAAGGGTCCGAACGGCTACGGCTTCCACCTGCACGGGGAGAAGGGCAAGGTGGGCCAGTTCATCCGGCTGGTGGAGCCCGGTTCGCCAGCCGAGAAGTCGGGGCTGCTGGCCGGAGACCGGCTGGTGGAAGTGAACGGCGAGAACGTAGAGAAAGAGACCCACCAGCAGGTGGTGAGCCGCATCCGCGCCGCGCTCAACGCAGTGCGCCTGCTGGTGGTCGACCCCGAGACGGACGAGCGACTGCAGAAGCTGGGTGTCCAGGTCCGGGAGGAGCTGCTGCGAGCCCAAGACGGGCCCGGGCAGGCCGAGCCGCCGGTCGCCACCGAAGCGCAGGGAGCTGGTAACGAAAATGAGCCGCAGGCCGCCGCGCCAGAACCGCGCGAGGTGGAGAAGAGCTGTCCCGAGCGGGTAAGTGTGGGCCGGGACCCAGCGGCGACTGGAAAGGGGTGGGAGTGGGGATCGGGAGAGACCCAGGCGCCCCTCGGACGCCCATCCCTGCGCCTGCCTTGTCTTTCTGAAACTAGATCCTCGAACGGGAGGCTGCTTCCGCCCTCCCGCCGACAGGTCAAACTGGCAGTTGCTGAATTGGGGCTGCGTCCCGCCACCCCCACGCCCCTCCCTCCCCAGACTGGGCTGGGACCCTGAGCGCCTTGCCACCTGCACTTCTTGTCCCTTGGCCTTTGGGAGTGGGGGTGAAGGAGGGCGGCTCAGGGGAGCCCAGTCCCCCTTCCTCGGTTCTGTTGGCGGTATCTGTTCGCGTTCTTCGGAACCCCCCAATCCCGCCCCACGTCGGCCACCCGACTCCCAGCCGCACCAGAGGTGCCAGCTTCCTCCACGGCCCCTGTGGGTGGTAGCTGAAGCTGGGGTGAAGCGACCGCCTACCCGATTTCAAAAAGCAAGAGGAATAACCGCCCCTTTACTGTGCCGAGCCCCAGCACCAGGAGGGGAGGGGTTGCCCACAGGCTTCTCCCCGCACCTCCCCACCCCCCGACCACCCCCCCTCCACCCCGCCGGCTGGTGTGTGTATCATTAACCTCAGCCTGGCTGGACTTCATCCTCCTGAAGTACAGTGTGACTTTTAAGAGGAGACGAAGCCCCGCCGTCTCAGGGCGAAGTGTGGGGGTGGGGTGCGGGGAGGAGGTGCAGAGGCGTCTCGGAGGTGGTGGTGGCTCTGCCACCCAGGAGGATTTATGAGTCTCAGGAATGTGAGGAGTAAGCGCCAGCTTGTATCTGGGAATGGGAGGGGAGGACTTTGGAGGAAGGGAACGGGCTGGGGGGAGGGCGGGGAGAGTGGTCCGGTGTCCCGAGGCCAGCAGCACTCACCAGGGGCAGGTGGTCTTGCCCTGTCATCATCTTGTCTCACTCCAGTCCTGGGACACGAAGCAGGCTGGTTACTTTTTGCCCAAGTTTGGTGTTTCCCCAAACGATCCCAGTGTGGACCAGCTGCAGGAGGGTCAGTAGCAAAACAGGAGTGGTGATGAGAGCCTCCTGTCCCCAGGGAGTGAAGGGGGACGCCTTGGGGTGCAGATTGTGGGGAGCTAGGCCTCTCAGGGCCCATTTGGCTTGCACCAGCTCTCCACCTGGTGGCAGCCTGTGGCAGGAGTATCCATGGTGCCAGCAGAAGCTTCCCTGGGCAAAGAAAGGGCACTGTTCAGCCTTAAGGTAGAAGGTGGAGCCGGAGAGGACCAGCTGGTTTTGTGGAAGTGAGGTCACCAGGAGCCCCGTCCAGCCAGAGCTGGGTGCTGGGAATACCAAGGCCGCCAGGCTCCCACTTCCTGCCACTGCCAAGCTGGCGTTGGCAAGGGTGGGGGAGGGGTGGGAGCATCCCTGGCAGGGGCTTGACACCGCGGAGTTGGAACCCCTGACCTCTGGTCCCAGGCAGAAATCCAGTTTGAACTTTGTGCTGAGTGCATCGATTTGCCGTTCTCCCACCCCCCACCCCTTTTTTTCTGGACTTTGGCACTGGCACAAGTAACCACCTCCCCGCCCCCATCCTCCACCAAGATACTGTTATGTTCAGCTCCTCCCATTGCCCTTTCAGTTTTTCTTTTTCTTTTTTTTTTTCTTTTTTTTTTTTCTTTTTTTTTTTCTTTTTTTTTTTTTGCTGCTGGGTGCAGGAGGGCCTGGGTGGGGAGGTGTATGATGCCAGGAACATGGAGGCTTGACCTAGCACTTTCACTCCCACCATGCCTGCTGAAAAAGCAGGGGAGCTTAACTTCCTGCTTTCTAGGTGACCACAGAATCCGATCCCCCCCCCCCCCCATGGTCATGTGACAACTGCGTTTGTTCCTGCTTTGTTAGGCCAGGAGAAGGGAGTAGAATCCCCTCCAGCCAGTCCTGGGGACACCATCACCAGGCCTCTTGGGGTTTCAGGTCAACAGTCAAGTCACATAACTTATCTGAGCCTTGGTTGTCCCATCTGTAAAGTGGGGTGCATAGTAACACAGTGACACCCGCCTTCTCTAGAATTTTACAAATAATGGGAAGCACTCAAGCCCCAAGTGGATGCTGAATTGAGCACCTTTCTTTCTGCCCAGGCATTTGTGCGAGGACCCTTTCATCTTCCTGCATAGCCAGTGCCTCTGGTAGGAAATTCCCATGAACTCTGGTATGGTGGCCATGCAGGTGACCCACCCTTGTCATTGCAAAAAAGAAAAAAAAAGTTAATAGACATAATAAGAGTTATTTTTTTCCCTAAAAGGCATCTCCTATAAAGAATTTGAGTTTTACTAAGTTAGTTTTAGCCTGAATATGTTTGCAAAGTGGGGGCTATTAGGGTATCTTCATTGGCTCTCACAAGTGAAAAAGGTATTATGTGGGACAGTGTGGCACGAAGAGTGGGTGGCAGGTGACATCTCACTGGAAAGACCAGACTGGATCAAGAATCATACAGGGCAGAGGGCATGGGGGTGCCTGTAGTGCTGTTGGAGGAGCAGGTGGAAGGGACTTGGAGCTCTGCCCACCTGCTTTGTCGGTGACTCTCCCCACCCCCTCGGAGAGAGGCGCAGCAATGCCCCTGCCCACAGCTTCCACAGTCACAGTGGTGCCTGGCCCGGCCTGAGCCAGCTCAGCTGTACTAGCTGGGCCGCCCCGAGCCACGTATCTTAACCTTTCTAGGCGTCTGTTTCCTCTTGTGTAAGGTGGGAGCCTAACAGCTTGCACCTGGGGTTGAGATCACATGGGGCGGTCTGAAAAGCAGTCGTTCTGTGCCTGGCACTAAGTAAGTGCTCAGCGAACGTCGCTGTTGGTATTTGAGTTGAGAAGTATTTCACAGTGATTGTTGCATGCCCACCCATGGGGCAGCCAGCCCTGGATCGGCCTCTGCCTGGGCAAGTGCATCTGTGTCCCAGCCTGGTGCTCAGTGAGTGCTCAGTGAGAGGCCACTGTTCTCAAATAATCAAAGGGGGTTCCACAGCCCATCCCAATACAGCAACCCAGTACATCCCGATGCTACCCTTCAGCCTGGGGACTTGTCAGTCCCCTTCTCCACAAGGCACACTCTCCGAAAACCACTCACAGCCTTGTGGAGACTTTCCTTGACGCTGCAGACAGAATGAGCTTTCCCCACCCCCCCAAAGTTTATTTATTTTAAGAGCATGAGATTGAACCCAGGAAGGGTAGAGAGAGGGGAAGAGAAAGAATCCCAAGCAGGTTCCGCATTGCAGAGCCTGATGTGGGACTCGAACCCATGAACCGTGAGATCATGATCTGAGCCGAAATCCAGAGTGGGAGGCTTAACCGACTGAGCCCCCGGGGCACCCCCAGAATGAGCCTTTTCTTTGCTCACCTCCTCCTCCCTGTCCCGCATCTTTTATTGCTCTGAACACGCAATATTTGAATCATCTGTTCGTGACCTTGACCTCTGCTGCAGTGGTGAAGAGGGCAACAACTGTGTCTTCTTTGTGTTTATATCCCCAGTGCTGTACCTGGCACAGAGGATGGAGGGGCTCAAATAATTTTTGAACGAATGAATGCATGATAACCACCAGGGACCTTTATCCTAATTCATGTCAGTCCAGCATACCTGGGCCCATTTGCACCTCGGGCACACCCAGAGATCAGAATTCCAGGTAGTACCTACCCACTCTTTTCTCTTGCCTGCTGGAAGCTTCCATTTTAAGACTAGAAGGCTAAAATTCTGGGCTTCTGTGTTAGCTGGCTCTGGTACCCTAATTTTCCACTGTGGCCTGCAACCTTCAGCTTCTACTTCTGTGAAATGGGAACACCAACACCCCACCTTGCAGGGTTTGGGGGAGACTTGATGACATAAGAGGGGTGTATGTGTGTGTCTCAGTGTGTCAGTGCCCAGCTTGGGGTGGTTTCCTGCCAGACCTGACCCTGATCCCAGAGGCAGAAACGGTGCAGGCCAGGGCAGTTGGAGCATGCGACTCTTGGTCCCGGGATCGTGAGTTTGATCCCCATGTTGGGCATGGAGCCTACTTAAAAAATAAATAAAACTTAAATTAAAAAAAGAAAGAGAAAGAGAGAGGGAAAGAAAGAAAAGAAAAGAAAATGAAAAAAAGAAAAGAAAGGAAAGGAAAAGAAAACAGAAAAGAGAAGAGTGCAGGCACCCCCCAGGCAGCAAGGTGGATGCGTGGGCACAATTACCTGGAAGCCTACCAACTTCTTTCCCAGGACAGGCAGGCCATTTCACACCGACCAAGTTAGAGTTTGGGAGGGCAGAACAGGGTTAGAACTGCAGGGTGTCTGGATTTTAAATAGATGGGTATGTGTGATAGTTTGTGTGTTGGTTCCTGCTCTTAAGCCACATATTTGGGGTCTCTTTCTTTCCTGGTTCTTACCAGGTTCCTGTAAAGTTAAATTCTGGAGAGAGAGAATGGGGCGCCCTTCTCTGTATGTCTAGATAGGGGCCCTTCTCTTCCTCTCCACACTTCCCACCCCATGGGGCCCTGGGGAAGTGGGGGAGCACTTAGGAGTTAGGGGAGGAAGGGGCGTAGCCAGGGTTTCATTGGTGCTGCAAGCCTTTTACAGAGAGAAGCCAGGGTTCTCCATCCCGATATTAGATATTAGGTGTTCATCTTGCTGCTCTGAGTAGCCCTGCCGGGGAAGGAGACTCAAAATTTCTAGTGTCCGGCCTCGTGCCATAAAGATATCGATGCTAATTTCATGGATTCCCCTGACAACCCTGCAAATTGGGTATTATTTTCTGCATTTTGTGAGTTGATAGTAAGTGTTCAATAAGCGGTAGGTATTGTGTCTAGCAATGTGCTGTGCATTAAACATGCCTCATGTCCTTTAATCTACACGACCGCCCCGCAAGGCCAGAATTAGCCCCCAACGGTCTACATGTGGAAACTGAAGCTTGGCCAGTTCAGCTGGCTGGCCCCAGGGCTCTCAGCTAATGAGCCTTTACCACATAGCTGGGGTGTATCTCGGAACCCACCTCTCTCTGACTCCATTGCCTACACATCCATTTGGCCATACAGTTGGGTTGACCTTGAGGGCCTGAGTGTCCTGCTGGGTGTCTCTGCCCGTCACATTCTGGGCCACATAAGAGCCATTACCATGGCATAAATTCAGGCTTGCTTGCATCAGCTACTTGCAAGGAAGGGTCCAGGTAGCTTCTGTCCCTAAGGGATGGCCTTCAGCACCATTAGGAAAATGTGTCAGCCCTGATGGAAGGCCTCCGCCCAGAAGTGGCCTCACCCTTCTTCTGCAATGGGCTGGGGCTAGGAGTCTGGCCACCAAGTCTCTACCCTACTCCCAACCCCCTGGGTCCTAAGAATCCACCTTTGCTGGCTTTGGGGCTTCCCTGTAGCACAAAGGGCCCCTTCTGAAGGCCATCCTTGACTGTTGGCCTTGGCCTTCCTTCTCCCCTGGAACAGAACAACTCACCACATAGCCCTCTGGGCAATGTTTAGTTTCCTGTGCCCTAGGAAAGGGCAGGTGGCACGGGTTTCCTAAAAATGGGATTCAAGTGCCACCGGCTCATTGTTGTCGTCCGGTATAAGGGTGCTTTATAAGGTCATGGTGCCCGATTCAAACATGGGGGCTGATTTAGAAAAGCGTTTGGGGCTGACAGCGTAATGGTTGAGAGTGAGGCCTTTAGAAATATCAGCGGGCCGTTGTGGCCGCCACCTGCCGCATGTGGCTCTTAGCACTTGAGATGTGCTAGAAGTGTGAAATGCACACCAGATTTGGAAGACGTAGTACAAACAAAAGGATATAACAATAATGCTGTTAAATATTTTTAAGTGGATTATGTTGAAATGATAACAGTTTGGGGTATATCGTGTTAAATAAGATACTTAAAGTTAATTTCTCTTGTTTGTTTTTACTTTAGTGTAATTTTAAATTACCTGCCAGCCTGACATCCTGTTTCTGTCGGGCAGTGCTGCCCCACATCTGAGTTCTGAGCCTGCCTTTTCCCCTCAGCTGGGTACTCGAGCCATTTACGTGATTTCTTTGGACCTGAGTTTCCTTCTCTGGGAAACGAGGGCAATGATACCTTCCTCGCGGGACTATAATTGGGTTTGAATGAGAAAGTGCACATAAAATCCTAGTGCAGTCCTTAGCACATAGTAAGTGCTCATGAAACGGTAGCTGCTATTTATTTCAATAGGGCCCCAAGTATACAGGCTCCCTGAGGGTCTTCGTCGGTCTTGGGACAGCCTGCAGGAGTTAAATCCAGTGGCTTCTGGGAGGAGGGTGAGGGATGAGAAGAGACGAGAATGCAGTGCCCGCGGGGCAGGCAGGCATGGGGCGGCCAGCCTGGATGGTGTCCAGCCAGGCAGCAAGCAGCCCACGTACCAGCCTGCTCCGTCCCAGGCTTGCCCAGCCCTGGGGAGACCTGAGCCAAACTCCTTTGGGTGGGTCTCTGGCCGGCACCAGGAGAAAAGAACCAGAGGGAGAAGCTGGCTCAGGGCCCCTGCGTGTTGCGTTGGCGAAGCAGCCCCCGCTTGAGCATATGTTTCTCTCCAGGATCCCACCCCAGTTGGGCTCCCAAGAGGGGCCTTCCCACTGGGAAACAGGAAGGACAGGACCAGGGGCTAGAGTAGCTCCTTTTTTGCCAATGGAGGTGTCCAACATCCCTCAGTCCGTATAGACCTGGGCGGGAAAGTTCCTCTAGGGTGAACTGAAGCCATATCAGGACCGTGGGGCAGCGGGCAGTGGCAGCCAAGCCCTCTGTACCTTGGGTGAGGAGAGGATACCTTTAAGCCTAGAGCTCTGGTCTGAGCTCCTGGTCACTTCCCAACCTGCCCTAAGGACAGTGCCCCCTTGCTGCCCAGTCACATGTCACCCTCAGGCCAGGCCAGCTCTCGCCATCTATCATGGCTTCCTTGAAGACCTGGTACCAGGCCCAAGCTTGTGTGTCCAGAGTCCCATGGAACAACTGAGTTGCCTCCCAGAGCAGTCACGGTGCCTTAATGCCCAGCATACCCTGTATCCCACCCCCACCGGAACAGCCAGGACTCCTTCCCCACCTTCCCCCCACCCCCTCACCCACCCCATTGTTGGGGCTGATCTCCCTGTGTGGGGCAGCAAGCATCAATCTTATCTGTATAAACAAGAGCCCTTGGCTGGGTTGGGTTGGGGGAAGGGCAGGCTTGGGAGGTGAGGGTCACCTCTGTTGTTCCCTTAGCCACCCCGGTGGTCTTCCTGCTCTTTCAACCCATTCCTTCTGGGACCCACAGCTGGCTGGCCTTCTGGAAGCAACCTGGCTGTTTTCTATAGGGCCATCACCATGACACCGATCAGGGAGGGGCTGGGCTCACTGGGGCGTCGGCCCCCAGCAGCCCTCCCCTTAGGAGCAACAGGGAGCGGCCCTGGGCCTGCTCCCCAGAGACGGGCACTGGGATTAGGGTATCGACTTTCCTCAGCTTTCCAGGTGGCTGCTGGTGGCACCTATTGAATAACGTGCCCGCAGTCCGCTCCCTGGGCTGCGTGGGTGGAGGTGACTGGGCGGCCACTCGGGGCTGGGCTGGGCTCCCTGGGGGAGAAGAGAGAATGGAGAGGATGGCCACAGGGGCCTGTGACAGGATTTGGGACAGCCTCACAACCTGAGGGTGGGAGAAGACTCCAGGAGAAGAGTCTGGAGGCACTTCTCCTGACGGGGTCTTTTCTGGCAAGCTTGTCTGGCGTTGCTCAGAAGTGAGATTCAGACCCATCCAGCCCCCCAGCACCCACCCCCCCCCCCCAGCCCATTTGCACTGCTCTTTGGCCACCGTTGCCTCTTGTTCCTTCCTCTTGCTTCCTGGTCTCCGCCAGGCTCCTCGCTGAGCAGATTCTGATTTCTGCTTCTGAGCTGTCATCGTTACTGGGAGCCCCACCTGGTACTCTGAACCCTCTTGAGGCCATGTTCCCCACGGGAAGTTGCCCGCCACGCACCAGGACCAGGATGGCCTGGACCTTCCATCTACCCTTTTCCCCAGAAGCAGAACCCAGGTCCTACCTCAGGTCTGGGGGTGCTGGGCCAGCCCTCCCCGCCAGATTCCCAGGGAGGCTGCCCCCAGGGACTCCTCATGCCAGCACCAGCCTCCACCCTGGCTGGGATGGGCTCCTTTGATGGGCTGACTCAGCAGCTGGCAGTGACACCTCCTGGAGACAGCTGGGGGAGGGGTGGACAGAATCAGGCTGGTCTCTCTGGAGGAATTGGAAGCCTCCACCCCTCCTGTGGGAAGGGGACTTGGGAAGGAGGGAGCTAGTTGGGGCCCTTAAAGGTGTCTGAGCGCTTCAGAAAACCACCTGGCGCTTCTCCCTGCTCAGCTACCCCCTGAGGGCAGTGGAGCAGGTCCCAGTGCAGGGGAAAGGGAGCAATGGGGTAACTGAGCCCCATTTCCTCTAATCCTAATAGCTTGGTACTTGGCAGAGGGGAGTGAGGTTCAAAGCAGGCCCTCCGGCTTTAATGACAGATCACCAGACACAGCGTCCAGGGAGATACGCAGAGGGATCAGGAAGGGAAGCCTCTAGCACAGAGACCCAGGCCGATTAATCGCCCTGCTGGCCAGGAGCACTCCCGGAGCCACCAGGCTCCCCCAGCTCAGGCTGGAGCTCTGGCCGCAAGAAGCCTTAAGACCTTGAGCACCCGGAAGGAAGGCTGTGGTTTCATCAGCGACCAGCTGCCTCCCTGCAGAGACTGCAGCCACGGTGGGAGGGCGCACCACGGGAGGGCAACCCGTGTTCACGACTGACTCCTGCAGAGGCCCGGGCTCCAACTGGGCCTCCTCCCCGTCTGCACTTGGGTCCTTCAGGACCAGCCCACAAATGGTTTAAGGAACTCTGGGTCCAAGTCAGAGACCTGATCCGGAGCCCTGGCTCTTGCACCGTAAAGCCCTATGACATCAGGCAGTGGGCTTAACATGTGGAGTCTCGGTTTCTCCTTCTTAAAAATGGGGGTGACCAGCCCCAGCCAGGTTGCTAGGGAAGGCTCTTTGGAGTGAGGTGGGGAGGAGCAAGGATGTCAGAGCTGCCCCTTCCCATCCCCCTCCCTCCCCCCCCCCCCCCCCCCCCGCCCCGTTTTGATTCTCCTCCCCACTTTCTCAGGGTGATCGTGAGCTCAGCCTGGCTGTGGAAAGCCGAGCCGAGCCTGCCTGGTGGCACTGGTCAGACCTGTTCCTGCTCACCTCGGCCTGGGGGAGGGCTGGGCTGTCAGCTTTGTGGAGGGATTAGCTGGAGGGGAGAAGAGCCTCACTAACCCCTGAACAAGATCCCCTGGGGACTGGGAGGGCTGTGGGGGTTGGGCGGAGGGGAGAGATGAATGAGGCAGGTGGTGGCAGGGGGCCTCCTGGGACTGTGCCCTGCAGTGAGGAGCCCAGGGGACCTGGAGAGCTTGGGAGAAGGGGATGCTTCACGGCCCCCGGGGAGAGGGTGCCTCCGTGCCCCCGGCCACACACACACTTTTTACGCTCACATCTTTGTCTTTGCTATTGTTCTGGGTTGAGCAGAGCCTGCTGGAGGAGAAGGGCCCAGGGCCTCTGGCCCAGATTAGGGTCCAACCATCACCTCTCCCTCCTAACTTTCTCTCCACAGCCCCCACCAACATCCTGAAACACAGGGAACCTGCCTGGGCAGTTGAAGGAAGGCAAAGTCACCCTTCAGCCACCCCCTGAGAGTGGAGGGGTGGGGAGCCCCAGATGGTAGCTGCCTCCTGGGGCTGGCAAGTTCGGGCAGGAGGCCTGTAAGCCCTCCTCTCCTTCCCTGCCCTCCCTTGCCAGCTCTACTCCCAGCCTGGGACTGGCGTTTCAGAGCAAACTGGCCCCCACCCTCACCCCCAGAATCTCTCTTCTCTGCTTCAGGGGATTATTCATTAGTGTCCCCAACGCTGAGAAAGTCTACGGGTCGAGTGCACAGGGATTTGGGAGTTGTAAAGTGTTTCTGCCTATGCTAATTATCTCACTTGGCCTCAGAGCAACCCTGGGACCCTGGGAGGCAGGTGACAAGAAGAATGGCCTATAAATGAGGAACCTAAGGCACTAAGAAGGAAATAACTTGCCCCAGGTCACATAACTACTAAGTGGGGAAGCTGGCCCCTGGGCCAGCCAGGGTCTTGACTCCCACCATTGCTCATTGCCTGGTGGCCTGTGGGGGGGATCACCAAGAGCTAGTAGGCTGGCTGATGCAGCCCTGCCCAGCCAGGCCTGGGAGGCCGGCGAGAGGGTCCCCCAAGCCAGGCCTCAGGCTCAGGCTTCTGGTCAAGGTTTCAGTTGCTTGGGCCTTGCACACCCAGATTCCCTCCATCATGTAAATGTGTCCCTAGGCCTGCAGCTTCTGAGCTAAGCTGCTTAAGTTGGACCAAGGATGGTGAAAAACATTTTCAGCAGAGTGTCTGAGTGCTTGAGAGAAACCTGCCTGAGCTCTTTCAGTAGGTCCCCACTCTGGGCTGCAGCCACACAGGGCTCCCTTCAGCCCAGCCCTGATTTCATGGCCCCTTCCCCGTTCAGGCTCCTTGGGGACCAACAGGTTCTTTGGGGTTCTATGGCTGCCTTTGCCCTCAGCCTTGGTTCTACTGGTGGGGGGTCCCTGTCCTGTCCAGGACCTCTGGCTGTGCTTCTCCCCGGTCTGTGGTCATCTGGCTGCCTGCTTCCTTCCTTTTGGCTGGGCCATTTGGCCTGGATGGGGAAAGGCTTTACTATAAACATGCTGACCAGCTTTCAGTAAACACCTGCCCTGCCTGCCCCGCTGCAGAGATCTGGGTACAAAAGGGCCAGGGATCCCCAGTCACCTAGCCAGGCTGAACTTTTAGAGGGGAGGGAGAAAGTAGCAATCAGAATAACACTATTTACCTTAGAATGTCACAAGGGGAGGGACTTGAGCTAATGTGGTCCTGCCTCCCATTTAACAGAAAAGGCGGCTGGCTTGGACAGGCACCTGAGCCGTTTGCTACAATGCCAAATCTCTGCACAGGTCTTCTGGGGCCCAGCCCAGCATTCTCAAATTGTCGAATTGTTCTGTGGGAGCTCAGCAAACTTGCCTTATTCCCCAGTGTTTCTTTGATGGGGGGGGGGGGGGGGGGGGAGGGGCTATCAGGCACAGGGCAGGGAGAGCGGGACCTCCAGTGATGGAGAATGGTCATAGACCCTCCTTTATCCCCACAGCGTGAGCTTCGGCCTCGGCTCTGCACCATGAAGAAGGGTGCCAATGGCTACGGCTTCAACTTGCACAGCGATAAGTCCAAGCCAGGCCAGTTCATCCGGGCAGTGGACCCAGACTCACCTGCCGAGGCCTCGGGGCTCCGGGCTCAGGACCGCATCGTGGAGGTAGTGATTCTCACCCTCTTCCCAGGCCCTTCCTGACTGCATCCCCACAGATAAGCAATTCCTGGGGGAGCCATCACCCTGTCTGCTCCTTGGTTAGTCCATGGGGCCCAGGTAGCCCACAGATGCCAGGTAGATGGAGGGAGGGAGGGAGGGAGGGAGGGAGACAGGCAGAGAGAGGAGAAGAGTGGTAAGTGGGTAGGCAGGAGGGGAGGGAGAGAGGATGGATGGATGGATGGATGGAAGGATGGATGGGTGGGTGGTGGTGGTGGACGATGGACGGACTTCTTTCCTGCCCCCACCTCCTCTGGGCTCTTTACCAAGAGACAGGCTCAAGATTCACCCACCCATCCATCCCAGTGGATGTAGGTGGCCACCTGCAGAGTTTCCCACTGCTGGAGGCCTCCGTGCCAGCAGGTGCAGTCAAACACTCTCGTGCAGTGCTCAGGAGGAAAGGAAATGTGAACCTTGTGCCTCGGGCAGGCCCCAGAATCTCAGTCTTAGAACCTTAGAGCTGGAAGATCAGCTCTCCCAAGACTTCTCATTTTACATGTGAGCAAACCACGGCCCAGAGAGGGAAGTCGGACACAAGTACATAGAAACGCTAGGGCCCAACCCAGGCCTCCCCTATCTTTCCTGTCCCAGCTGTGTTTGTTTAGTCTTTTCTCCATATTTTCTTTGGCTTTTCTCATGTGTCCTGCCTCCTCGTTTGACTGTCAGGTGGGAGGACCATTTGGCTTACTTTAAGACTCCACAGGCAACTGGGCAGGGGGGGCCTCAGTGTCCCCAGACTGCCACCTGGCCGAGGACAAAGAGGACCATTTGTACCTCCCTCCACCTATCCCTCCAAAACTGTGCCGCTAACCCCTGTCCCCACCCACAGGTGAACGGGGTCTGTATGGAGGGCAAGCAGCACGCAGATGTGGTATCTGCCATCAAGGCTGGTGGGGACGAGACCAAGCTGCTGGTGGTAGACAAGGAAACCGATGAGTTCTTCAAGAAATGCAAAGTGACCCCGTCTCAGGAGCATCTGAACGGTGAGCTGGGTGGGGCAGCCGGAGGCCCCCAAATCAAGGATGTTGGCCAGTGCTCTGGATTTTACTGTGTCCCAGGGGAGGGGTGGGCAGCTTCCTGCCTCAGCTCCCTCCTTCTCCTTCGGGGGGGCCCAAAGGTGGAGATTGGGAAAGGAGCCTGGTGTCAGGAGAGGAAGCGGGGATGGCAGTGGCTTTCTGAGGGTGGCATATGACAGGGTGAGGCCGGCATGAGGGACGGCGAGACGGGACAGAGGCACTCATTCCCAGGCCAAACCAGCAGCACCAGAGGGAAGCCTCAGCCCCCCATCCCCGCACCCCTCGCAGGTTCTCCAGGCAGTGCTGCCGCAAGGGAAGGGTTAACTCCAGCTCCACTTGGTCAGATCAGAGTCCAGTGACAGGGGCCCAGTGCCTCCCCTCCCTTCTCTCAGGTTGTCTTGGAAACCCAGGCTCACTGGCTCTAGAGAGCAGTGGGTCCCTCCTTGGTCCCTGGGCCCCTGCCCTCCCCATCCCCCATATTACACTGCCAAGCCTGGCACCTCCCCCTGCCTAAGTCCAAGCCAAACCGGGCAACCCTGCCGCTCGAGGGCAGTGAGGAGTTAAGCAACCCTCACTCCCTGGTCTGGACTTTCTCCCTGGGAAAATGGCTCCTGGGGGAGTTGGGGAGGGGGGTGTAGGGTAGGTGGGACCTCTTTGAACTCTGCAGTGGGTGGGGCCTCCCTGAGGGTGTCAGGATTTTATTTGTAGGAGGGTGATCTACTCAGAGGTCCTGCCACAGACCCCTATCCCTAGGTGGAGGGGCCAGGTGGGTCCTGGGGTGGGGGTGGGGGGGCGGTCCTGGAAGCAGGGATGGGTCAGGTGGAAGTCCCCCGCAGACTCTAGGCATGGGCGGTCAGGCACTGCCTCACCCTTGTTTCCCATGTTCATAGAAACCAGATAGCCCAGGTAGTTCCTTTCTTCAGTGAGGGCAAACTGAGGCCCCAAGAAGCCCCAGCCTTCCTCTTGGCAACAGGGTTTGGGGAAGACAGCTGGAATCTGGATTCCACGAGGCTCCTCCAATACCTTCCCCTGCCGCCTCTGGCATCCTTCCCCCACCTACTCCTAAGAAATCAGCCCTCAAACATTCCTTCTTCTTATCTCTCTGGCTGGGTGGGATGGGCCCTGAGAACTACTGTGAGCGCAGCCTCGAGCCAGAGAAGCTGCACTGGGAGAGGCCTGGGGGCAGGTCTCCTCCCCAGGTGTCTCTCCTGCGGTCTCCAGGCCGCCCTCCTCCTCCCAGCTGGGTGTAACTGTCCGCAAGAAGAATGCCCCCCTCCCAGCAGCTGCCTCCTGACCACATGAGACAGCCTGGCCCTCGTGGGGAAGGGGCCAGCATG
Organism: Panthera onca; assembly: GCF_046562875.1. Taxonomy (NCBI): domain Eukaryota; kingdom Metazoa; phylum Chordata; class Mammalia; order Carnivora; family Felidae; genus Panthera; species Panthera onca. The sequence continues at coordinate 9,917,816 of NC_138352.1, forward strand.
GGGGGAGTGGGAGAGTGAGTGTCTCCGGGTCCCAGCAATCCCCTGCTTGGCCATCGCGGGAAGGCTGTGGGTAGCAACAGGGAGGAAATGGTGAGAATCGGGTGTGCCTGCTGTCCAGGCCAGCACGAAAGATGCACAATGACATTAAATGAAGAGTTCAGAAGAAATCCACCCAGGCTGACCAGTCCCCAGAGGTGGAATGGGGACCCCAGGCTGGTGTCTCTCCTTCTGACCCCTCCTGCCACCACCAGTTTCCCCATGGCAGGGGGAGGGCGCACTCAGGACACTGCCCTGAGCCCCCTCATCCCTTCGCCCTCACATTGGCAAGCACGAGGTGGGATTAGTTTCTCTTTCAGGCAAGGCAGGTACTAACCATAACCTGGGGTGTAGTTCCAATTCTGGTGACAGCATCACTACCTGGGAGCCATTTGAAAAATGTCGATTCCTAGGCCCATTCCAGACCCACTGAATCAGGCCCTAGTGCCAAGGCCCGGGGATCTGCTTCCCAGGTCTTAGGCAGCCAGCCTGGAATTTCATCCCCATCTAGAACATTGGTTTTCCAAATAGCTCATTACCCATCAGTGGTTCATGAGATCAACTTAGCAGAGACCAGCATACTTCTTTGAATGAAACTGAATCGAAAACATTGGAGAGCACTGACGAAGCAGAAGGGGAAATGTTGTTTCGTGAAACTTCTGTTACACGTGTGTAGTCTCTGCATGTGTGCTGGGTCACCAGAAAGTCAGACATACTTCTAGAAGGTTGCAGTCAAGATACTTAAACACTGACGTAGGGAACAAGGTCTAATTATGGCCTAAACCCCAAAGCTCTCCCTCCTCTCCAGGCACCACTCTGTCCGCATTCCCCAGAGCTTCTGGACTCACCTCTGCTGTTTTTTCCTTCCCGTAGGTCCCCTGCCCGAGCCCTTTACCAATGGGGAGATCCGGAAGGTAAAGGCAGGCCCTCTAACACTTCTCTGGCTCTCATGCGGGGCTGCAGAAGGGTGGAAGGTGGCATGGTTGGGACAGGGACAGCTGTGTGGCTCAGGTTGAAACCCCCGTTTCCAAGCTGCTCCCTTCTGAGCTCCAAGCTATAGAACTGCCGGTGCACCCCTCAACCCCTGCCTAGCGCCAGGGCAGTCAGGAGAGAGAGAGGCCTGGCCGGGCCCCTCTGCAGCCCGCCATCCTGGTGACAAACCCCGCCTCCAACTCCCCACCGTACAGAAGAGGCCTTTCTTCCCCCCAAGAACAGAGCTTCAGTGTCTGGACGCACGCTGCCTGGGCCCTGCTGCTTCCAGTCTGGGTTGGAAGAACAAAGCCCCTCCTCCCCTCCTCCCTGGGCGGAAGGGAAGAGAAGGCAGTGGAGGCTGGGGAAGAGATGGTGGGGCCTGGTGCCAGCTGAGGCCGCAGAGGAACCCAGGCAGAGGCTGAGCACCAAGTCAGAGCCTTGGCCAAGACCTTCACTCCGAGACAGGCTGACTCAGAGTCAGACCACAGAGCTGGAGCTCTCTGCGGGGTCTACTGAAAGGTCTCCCCTCCCCAAGGGCTCCCCCCCAGGGCCCACCTGAACTTTGTGTCACCCCATCGGTGGGCCTAGAACTCTCATCAGCCTTATTCCTTCAAAGCCCTTCTCGGTTACTTTGGGGTGAAGGTTTCAAGATTCCTAGGGTCAAGTCCAAGTAAACAGGCCAGAAGGAATTCAGGGAGTATCACACGTGTTCCCGGTGCCAAGCGGAGGCTCTCTGTGCCTCACCCTCCATGAAGCCCCTCCATGGTCATTGGCCCCAAAGGCTAGTCAACCCTGAAGGCTCCTTCGGGAGGGCTGGGGAGGGGGTTCTGTGTGAGCAGTTCCGCTAATCCCACAACGGTCACTCCCACCTGGGTGGTGGAACCAGGCTGCCCTCTGATCCTTAGAGGAATGTAAAACTGTCAATCCCCGAGGGGCCCCTCCAGGCTCAGGCAGTGGGGCTTTGGGGTGGGTGTTAAAGGTTTGAGGGGAGCTTCTCTGACTGGGCACCGGTCTCCCCTGGGGCTCCTCTCTTATTCAGGACTCCCCCACCCCATCCCTTGCCAACCCACACCCCTCCTGTTTCAGGAGAACAGCCGTGAAGTCCTGGCTGAGGTAGCCTCTGAGAGCCCCAGATCAGCCCTGGCAAGATCCACCTCCAGTGATACCAGCGAGGAGGTAGGCTGGCCGGGCGGGCGGGCAGAGGGTGGCACTGAGTTACGGGAAGCCCATTCCCAAGCCACGCTCGTTCCTGGCACGCCAGCCTGCCTTGGAGGTCACATGCTGTGCCACGTTCTGTTCTTGTGACCTGGCTTCCCTGGGCACTGCCCCAAGGGAGCCGGCCACCTTGCCGAGGCTGAGGACCGGGACGCCTCGCCAGGCACTGACTCCCGGCCCTCTGCCGCCGCCCCCTCCTCTTTGCAGCTGAATTCCCAAGACAGCCCCAGGAAACAGGACTCCACAGCACCCTCGTCTACCTCTTCCTCCTCTGACCCCATCCTGGACTTCAACATCTCCCTGGCCGTGGCCAAAGAGAGGGCTCACCAGAAACGCAGCAACAAGCGGGCTCCGCAGATGGACTGGAGCAAGAAAAACGAACTCTTCAGCAACTTCTGAGTGTCCTCCTGCGGGCACCAGGGAAAGCTGGTGCGACTGGGCCAGCCCCCCTGCCCCACCCGAGCCAGCTCCCTCTCCCTCCTCCCCACTCACTCCCCTCCCTAATCTACACACAAATCAGCACCAGCGTCCCTCCTCTATCGGTGAATCTGATTTTTCTAGAGAACCGTGCTCTTCCCTTACCTTGGGGAAGGTGAATATGTTTCCATCCTGCCCCAGTCAGCAAGCAGACTCTGGCTTGCGTCTCCTGAGTGCTTCAGCCTACCAGGGGCGCCCTCACCACACCCCTGCGACCTCAGTGAAACCCATACCAAGCAAGGACCTGGGGACAGGCAAGAGGTCCTGTTCTTTCACGACCCCAAGTGATGAGTCAAAGGTTAATCAAGGACTGCTGATTACAGCAATGCTGTGGAATGGACAGGGGCCCGTCGTTCTCAGAGCTGCGGCTGGGGCATTTACTTTTGTTCATTTGATTTTTTTTTTTTTTTTTTTTTTTGAGTGCAGTACCACAGACAGAGTTTAGAGGGATTTTTGTTTCCTTGATTAACATGATTTTCCAGGTTGTTGCATCCAGGACATAGCAGCAACCTTAGCCTTAAACTTTGTTTTTGCTCCTACTACACGCCCCCCCCACCCCCCTCACCACCGGGAGCCCCGGGCAACATGGGGAGGGTCTGGCCACCTCCTGTCCAGCCACCCCACTGTAAGGAAACTCCCATCAGAAATTCAACTGGCTTCCAAACCGCCTTGGCCTCTGTGTCTTCCTTTAGAGCCCTGGGTAGCCTCTGGCTGACGGGGTAGGGTACAGCTGGACGGGAAGACAGTCCAGGGCTCTCTGACTCCAGGCCAGGGAACAGAATGTGGGCAGCTATAAATCAGAGGGCCTTGGGCCCTGCAGCTGCCTGAGCTTTGCCCAAGTCCTGCCCCGGAGAAACAGTTGTAGGAAGTGGGAGGTAAGATCCACACAGCCAGAAGGCTTTATGCAGTTTTAATTCAAGAGCGCTGAAACTGTGAATCCCAAATGGAGCTGCATTTGGAATACGAAGACTTGGCTTTGATCTTCCCACTCAGCCAGTGGGGTGCAGGATGCCCTGGAGTGGGCTGAGCTGGCACCAGATTTTCTATCTTATCTGGCCGTGGACAGGATTGGAGGGCAGCTCTCCAGAACTAGGGGAAAACAAACCCAGCCCACTGAGTCCCAGGACATGCTCTGTGTCAGGTGGGGTGGAAGGGACTTTCCAAGGGCAAAATGCCCTGCTCCTCCTCAAAAAGATCCAGGGCTCTTACACCCGTGGCACCTGAGGCCACATCCCAGAAGCCTGCCAAAGTGGCCCGCAAGGGCTGACACTGCCAGGCCCAGAGGCTCCTGGGTTGGTGCTTGCAGAGAAGGAAGAGAAGTTGATGCTGCAAGAGACAGCTAATCAAAGGGAGTTAAGAATGAGTCACTATCTGGACATCTTGGTCTCTAGTTAGGGCTTAGAGTCCCACCAGTGGCAAGAGAAACCATTCCAAACCTTTTCAGGGCACCAACGGCCTGGGGTCTGGCCCGCCCCCTCCTAACCTTGCCATTATCCTTTGGCCCATGTCGAGGTCCCTTCCGGTAAGCAAGGCCTGAAGACTGCCCCACAGGGCAGTGGAGGGACCCCTCCCTACCTCACCTGTTGAGTAGGGAAGCCCTGGGGGCCTCTGACTAAGCTGAAGGCCAGAACTCCTACCCCTTCCCTACCACTGAGGGGCCGGACACAGTACAAAGGGGGCTTCCAAATGCGGTCGGATTCTAGTGGGATTCACCAGGATCAAGGGGACTGGGAACTGAGGGCCTCAGCAGTAGTTCTGGCTCTGCCATCAAATGCTTGACACCTTGAGCAAATCACTGCAATTCACCTGCAGGTTTCCTCCCCTTGGGAATACCCTAGGTACTCTTGAGGGTCTCTTCCGTGACTGTTTTGAAACGTGTCTGGCCTTGATAACCACCGCAGATCATGACTGGACAGTTAGGAATCCAGGGGCGTTCCCCCAGCCCCCACCCCCTCGCTCTGAATTGGGAGACCTGGCCCAGCTCTCTGCCTGTTAAAGCACCAGGCAGCCTGGCCGTCCCGAACCTGTGTCTCTAGCGCCTCCTTGTGGCTCTGTCAGGTGCAGCTGCTCCCGGAGGCAGAGAAGTGAGGGGTAGAGAGTAAGAGATCACAGGTACCTTCAGGAAGGTACCACTGAGTGGCTTCTGCTTCCTCCTGCAGCCCTTGCAACTGAGCAGAGGCTCCAGGCTTCAACAGAACGGTGCTTCAGCCACAAGCAGCTGCAGCCAAAACTCACTCCTGGGTCCAAAGAGAAGCAGCAAGGACAAAGGACACATGCTCACTTTCCAAGCCTCCTGTTTTTCAGGGCCTAGCTCATTCACTTCCAAACTTCTTGGGGTCACACTTAGCCTACTTCTGCAGGACAAAAGCAGACTGAGCTCCTCCTGCCCTGATCCTACCACGCTGGACTAGATGCTGCAGGCTGGACCTTCTGGTGGCTCACCACTGAGGCCCAAGGAGAAAGCAGGGGAAAGTGCTATGCAGTACACTTTACTCCAGGTCAGGGCCTCCACTCCAGGGCACCGCCTCTGCCCTTCCAAGGGAAAGGGGGCATCCTGGCCATTCACCAGGCCCCCATTCACCTCTGTTCCCACCTCCACCCTGCCTCCTGTGGATTCGTGCTGTCCATTCCAGGTCTGAGAGCCCACTCCAGGTTTCTCCTGGCCAGCCCTGGAGCAGTTCATCCACACTGCCAGCCTGATGGAGGCCAAGGCAAGTCCAGCCCAGAATCTGAAGGGCCCCAAAAGGAGGCTCCCAGGCTAGATGGAGGTAGGTGCACTCTGCCCCAAAGGCCTCAAAGGTTCACCTCCTTTGGACTGCGTGGTCCCACCACCCCCATTCACACAGGGTGGCTGCCCGCAAAGTCAGTGGTCAACGGGACTCTGACAGCCCATCTCTATAGCGCTTCTCTTCCACATGGCTGGTCTGCTCCAGAAGCCACTGCCGCTCATGTTCGGTCACTGTCAGTCTGAGCGTCACCTCTTGAAAGACGCTACTCACAGCCACCTATGTGAACCAGAGAGAGCAGAGCCAGCTAAGTTACAGCTATGAGCTCTAACACCACTGGGGCTCACCGCCCAGGCCTCACCCTCCCACCAGTGACATCCTTACCTGCTCAAAGTGAAGCTTCCGGAACATCCGGACACTTGGTTCATTTCCTTGCCCAATTTTAGCCTCAAACTTGGTCAGACCTAGCTTGGTCACTCCTCCCAGAGAAGATCAAAAGAGAGGGACAAGCCACAGGGTGAAGCCCCCCTCCCACACACACCTCCTGCCCTTCCTGTCCCATTTTGCCTTGGAGGCACCTGTCACCTGCCCCCCCACCCTCAGGCCTGGAGAAGGCCCACTCCCAACATGCCCTCATGTGCCCTCACCCTCACCTGGGCCTGGCCACTTCTCCCACTGCCTGCTCAGACTTCCTTACCATAAGACATCATCATGAGAACAGCCTCGGTGCCAAAGCCTTTGCCCCTGCAGCTGGGCTCTAAGAAAAACAATGATAGTCACTGATGCTGTGTGCCAGGCTCCACCGCAGGTCCTGGACAGCTAAAACCTCATTTCATCCCTCGCAGCCCTACACAGTACTATTATTACCATTGTGCAGATAAGGCAACAGACACAGAAATTAAAATGACCTGCACAAGCGCTCACAGCTTAGAGACCCCCAGCAACCTGACCCCGAAGCTGACCCTTTAACCTCAGTGTGCTGCCTCAAGAGGACAGTTTTGGGGAAAGGCTGTGGACCAAGAAGGACACAAACTAGCCAGGCTCCTCCCACAGCATGGGAAGATGCTCCAGATACGCTCGTTTATTTTGGGAGGGTCCCCAGTGCCCAGTACCCCCCTAGCAAGGATGGGGCATGATGAAGTTGGAAGACCCCCAAACCAAAGGTTAAATTCGCATCTAAGCATAACATGGGAATAAAGGAAACCTCCACGGGTGAGCCACTAGGTGCTGGGCTTACTAACGTGGAACCCTCCATTGAGCTGAGGACCTTCTGCAGCCCCAGCTGGCTTAGGGTTCAGCAGATCGAGGGCCAGAAGGGAGGGAAGGCAGGGCCAGGTGGAACAAACCTGCAATCATGACCTCAATCTCACCCAAGGAGGGCTCCCCTGGATCTGTGAGGAAGAGGTTCACATCTCCTGCCATACAGCTCTCTTCAGTGGTGCGTGGCTGGGCCTGCCACTTCTCTGCATCCATCACAATGAATGTGCACTCTGAGGAGGGAGGCGACAGGGTTATCGCCTCCACTCCCCAAAGCAGGGGAGTAACAACAGTCTTCCCACCCAAACCAGAGAGCTGCAGAACATCGCCTCTGTCCGCCGGGAGGAAAAGGGGCCCAGAGCTCCCTTTAGCGGATTACAAAGCCCTAAATTTGCCTCACGCGGGAAAAGACAGTCTCCCCTGAACAGTAGCTGTATTCTCAGGGAGCAGTAACCACAACTGGGTTTGTGCAAGAGATGTGAGGGGCAGGGCCTCAATTTACAGCCAGAGCCCCAAATGCTTTACTCTCTCTCCCAGGCCTGATGCAGTGAGTGGGGAAGAAGACAGAAGCGTCAGCCACGGGGACTGGCTTCAGTGGGCATAAGAGTATGACGGTTTCAGGCACTTTCCGGATTTTTCATGAAGGGCTTTTCACAAAGTTTCTGTGGCCCTGGAAGGGCTACAGCTGGGAATGAGAAAGGGGGAGAGGGAACCAGGAGACTGCCTCTGGAGCCAGCCCAGGGCTTCTGCTTCTCACTGTCTGCATCTTCCCGCCAGCTCTGCTGCATCGAATACTCTTCCTCCAGGGTCAGGGGCTCAGAGGCTGTCAAACGCTGCAGCTCCTCTGATTTCATCCACTCGTGGTACCTGTAGGGACAGGGGGATGACCTTTGGCATGCAGGACTGATTCAGAAGCGCGGGCCTGACATTTTATGAGATGAGGAAATTGGTAGAAAAGAGAGGCCCACAAGGCTAACACAGGGCTCATAAAAGACCCAAGGAAAGGGTCACAGTAGTTTCTAAGACAGAGAGCCACCAGCACAAGACCCAGACTGGTCCTACAAGAGAGCAGCAGGAGGGATCAGTTCTGTCTGTCCAGCTTCCCTTCCGGTCTCAGGGGTCAGTGCGGGGGAGCAGTCTGAACTCAAACATTCCTCAAATTCCTGAGTGGAAGTGTCTAGCAGGCTGACCTCAGTAAGGAAGACTGGACAGATCTCCACAAAGGCCGAGCACAGGAACCCCCCAAAAAGAAACCGCAAGTAGAGAATACACCCCCACATCCGCACCATCCCAGTCTAGGAGACATCTGTCAATTGCCAATTACCGCCCCCCCCCCCCCCCACACACACACAAGAGTCTGACCCTGCGACTCAGTTCTGGCCTCTTAAAACAGTAGACATCAGAACAACCCATCGGCTCATTTTCATGACAAGCTGACATTAAGTCTTCAAGAACGGAGCATATTCACTGACGCCAGAAGAACGTCACTAATTTACAATTGGGCAGTTCCTTCTTTTCTTACACACATTCGCTTTAAGTAATTCCTTGCTGAAAGTCCAAAAAGGAAGCTGGGAGGATGAAAGGGAAAAGCGGGGGATGAGTAACTTGAAGGGAAGTCGTCCTCCTCTGCTTCAGCATCCACTTTTTTCTGTCATTACTGCTCCAAGCGATGATGCTTCTCCTTCTTAGAGGAAATAGCCTCTGAGGTTGGGGCTAAGGAAGGGAGGCCCTCCTGGCTGCACCTTGGAGAACTGGCTTGCACCCCATGTTAGGTGGACCCTTACCTAGGCACGTGCTCTGAGGTGTAGGGTACCAGCACCACCTTCTTTCCCAACAGCAAGATGTTCTCATTTAATCTCATGGTAGCAGCCTGCAGGTGGGGAGGGCAAACACTTCAGGACCTTGTTTCCTCCCACTTAGGGTGGGAGCCCTGAGCCTTCAGTTCACTGAATGTCTCCCGGGGGCTAAGCTGTCAGAAGAACCTTGGTCCTTTCCTTCCAAACACTTCAGAGAACACGACTCTAGACCCCTCGAGAGAAGGGGAAGCGGGCTGGTTAAAGATAATTAAACAGTTCTTGAATCGCATCTCAGGGGGTTAAGCCTGAGCTGCCATGTCTGCGTGTCCCACCTCGCCGAACGTGGAAGCCTGGAGCTCAAGTACCGACACTTAACCCCAAAGCTCCCATCACGCGCCCCAGTCCTGACACTCGGTCCCACGATCAATTTTCAGCCCCGCTTTAAGCCTATTTCCAACCCCTTCTCCCAGCGACCCCCCCCCCCCCCACCTGACTCGGGCCCTCTCTCCTCCCTACCCACCAAGCCAGGCCTAATTAGGCTCCTTCAGGGTGAGGCAGACTTAAATTCTCACTCCCCTCCCCTTAGGGTGGACCTGTGGGCTGCTCTCCTCGATCCCTTCCTTCCCCACCCCACCCCCAACACCGGGGTCCCAGAACGGCTCAACACACACCCACTCCCCGCCGAAGAAAGCGTCCCCACCCGAGGGGGCGATCCGCCTCCTGAGACAAGCCCAGCTTCCCCACCGGCCCGCGGCCTCCCAGCCCGCACGCGCGTGGGAGCGCCCCTCCCCGGTTTCCGCCACGCAGACGGCAGCCGCCCCGGCCCAATCCCGGTCCCGCCTCCGCAAGGCGCCCAATCAGCGCGCTGCGCCCCGCCCAGGGCGCGCACGGGCTAGGTGGGCTCCGAACGCGGGCGCATGCGCGCTGCGCGCGCTGGTGCGGGACAGCTGGCGCCGGCGGCAGCGGAGGGGTTGGAGGCGGCTGCCTGGAGTCAGCCGCCGTGCAGGTGTCCGGTCCGGCGGGAGGGTGGGATGGGCTGGGGCGGCGCCAGACTCGGGGCCCCTCCGGGAGGGAGGAATAAGTCGGGGAAAGGCTCGGAGCGGGGCTCTTGAGAAGAGGGGGAGGCTTGAGGCTGGGGAGCCCAGAGGCAGGGCAAAATACAGGTGGCGGGGGGCGGGGAATGGAGGACTCGTTCCAAAGGAGAGGTTTGGGGACCAGGAGTTGGGTTGGGAGGCGACCTGGAAAAGCCCCCAGTTTGTTGCCCTAGGCGGAGGTGACAGTTACTGGGGCTGCCGTGTGTGGTAGCGAGCTCGCTGTTCCTGACCTCAAACGTGGATAGCCACCTCAGAGTGTGCAAAGGGGGCGCTTGTGGTGGGGGAGACTTCGTGGCTTGTGGGTCTCCTCGTTTCACTTGGAGTCTGAGCGGTCCTGGATGCATTCATGCCCCGCACAGCAAGGAAAAAGTTCGAGGAAACCACCCTGGTGTCAGTCATCTAGGGCTGTCTCTCATGGCAGATGTTGAGGCCACGTCTGTAATAAAAGTACAGGGGGCGGGGGGAGGGGCGCCATCCAGAAGTGCCCCCACCCCCATCAAGGTCTATCAGAAAGTTGAAGTCTGCTCTTTTGCCTTAGGGAGCCACAGGAGCCGGCGGAAAGAGAAGAAACCTAAAGAAACTCGGCTCCCCACCGACCCTTCCTCACTTTTGGAAATGGCGGGAGAAATCACAGAGACCGGGGAGCTCTACTCTCCCTACGTGAGTTTTACCCACATGGTTGCCACCGGCTCCTAGAGAAGCAGGGTGCTTCCTCGACTGTACTAGCGATTGCCGCTGCTTTTGGACCCTGGCGAAAGCCAGGGTGGGGAACTCCATTCAGCAGGAGCCACGTTGCGGCGGTCCTGGCTCAGAGCATGTGATGGGAGTTGGCTCACGTGGTAGATGCTGGTCAGAGTGGTCAAGGAAACAAAACTGACTTGCTCACGCCTTGCGATATTTATGCCGGGGCCACTAACACTTGCGGGCTGTGCTGCTGTGGGTAGATGGTGACTGACAGCTACTGACTCTGGGTTTGCTCATCTCAGCAGTTTGAAAGTACTTTGGTTGCCAGCTGAGTTGTAAATTGTGCAGCTTTTATGGTCTCGGATGGCGTAAGAGGCAGAGAAAGCAGAGACTTCCAAGTGCAGTTTGCTGGAGTCTATAATTAGAACAATTAGAAGGACTGATTTCTTACTGTGTTGGGTCTGCGTTACCCCGCCCCCACCTCCCACCGGTACACCCAGTTTATCTTCCTTGTGTAATAAAAAGATTGGTAGTGGTTACATCAGAGTCCTCTTGCCTGGATACCTAGCTGGAGGATTGGAATAATCACATGATTGACTCATGTTGCTACTAAGTATCCCAGGGAAAAGCAGCGCTGCCTTAAGTAGCAAAAGTCCTCTTTCTAGATCCACCTAGCCTGTGGAATCCCTGCTTTGTTTCTGCTAGCTTCCCAGACCCTCGAGCTGTGGTGTGATGGATAAGGAAGCATCTCTGAGGGGCACCTGGGTGGCTCAGTCAATTAAGCATCTCTTAATTTCGGCTCAGGTGGTGATCTCACAGTTTGTGAGTTCAAGTCCCGCATCAGGCTCTGTGCTGACAGTGTGGAGCCTGCTTGGAATGCTCTCTTCCTCTCTCTCTGCCCCTCCACCACTCATGCTGTCTCTCTCAAATAAGTAAATAAATTAAATAAGCATCTCTGAACATAGCTGGCAAAAAGCCATTTTCACACCAGAGTGTTCCTACTGGATCTGTGCCTTTTGTGTGTAGCACTTAAAGAGCCTCCTTCCCCTCCATAATTTATCGAGGGAAGTCTTTCTTGAACTTTGGACTGAACCTCATTGTGGTCCTTTCATCTGAGGAATTGGGTAACAGCTCACAGCCTCCTCCTGGTATCAGCAGTGAAGTGTCCACATTGTCTATAAAAGTTCCTGCTGCTTCTCAGAGCATCTGTATGCTTAGAGATGAGAAAACGAGTTACACTGAGTTTTGAAAAGGAAAATATTTTGATATGCTCACTTTCTTGCGTGTCTCCAGTTCACATAATCATTTCACACGTCGGCGTATACCCACAGGAAATTGGGCAGTAGGCCTGAAGGCCTCAGTGCGTTCTGCTTCCCACCCCCGGTTTTCCTGTGTGATTGGTTTTGTTTGAGGGCCTACTCTGGGCATTTGCCATAAACAACTGCTTGCATTCTCTTATCCTACCGGTGGAGAGAGATGGGAAGAGATGGGCGGTGGTGAGGTGGTATTAGGCAGGAGTTAGCGGTCAGGGTTTGAGGAGAGATCATGCCTTTTCCCTGAGTTTTCCCCTGATTCTGCCATCCTGGGAGAGAGGTTCTTGATCCCTTGTGAGACCAGGAGAAGGGCATAAGGTTCCCCATCGGCAGAGCCCAGAAAAGCAGTGGAACTCACTCCACTGCGGACATGGCTTGGAATCCCCTGCTCAGCACAGGGCGGGCATGACCCGCTCTCGAGGTCTTGGGAAACTGAGACACTGAGCACTTACTTGGTTCACGAAGGTGCATCAGCTCATAACTTGGGTTATTCGCAACACAGAGCCTCTCCCTACCTCTGTGTTGCCCTGTTGTCAGATCTTTTCTGCTTTTCGGGTGTTAGGGATGTTTGCCTTAGCTTGCATTGTTCTGCATAAAAATACCTGTACTCAGCAGACTGGCCTCAGAGGACTTACCTGTCAGGCCCTCTCAAGGAGAGTGCCGGATTCAGAACACGGTTCAGGCCCATATGCCACCCCCACATCCTCAAAGTGATCTCAGAACAGGCATGTCTGTTTCCCTATTTACGGGGACCAGGAGTGGCTCAGGACTGCGGGGATTGTGTGATCCAAATGAGGATGAAGTGGACCACCACCTGCACAAGGATCAGTGGCCAAGGGCCCCTCCTGCCAGCCAGTCTTGCCAAAGATCGTTGCTGTTGCTTTCGAAGGACAGGCCGCTTGCTTCCGCATCTCTTTTGCCTTCTGTTTCCTTTGACAAGTGTCATTGGGGAAGCGGGCAAAAACCACCGTTAACTCCTGCCTCGTGCACATCTGGGGGTGAGGCCGCCGGGCATTAGGTAAGGCAGCAGGAACGCTGCACTGACATCCCTAGAGCACAGGGGAGCAGGTCCCCCATCCCGAGGAAGAGTGGAGAAGGGGAAGAGATGGTTTAGCCTGCAGCGGGGCTTTATTCTGCTTTTGGCCACACTTTCCACGAGCCTGTCCCCACAGAACCGTCAGGTAACCAGCAGAAGAGAACATCTCCTTCCTCTTCCTCCTGCCCCACAACTACCTTTGACCTGGCTTGTGGCTTAGCTCAGATCTGCTTCCTGCTCCATAAGTCTACTCCTAGTTCGTCCTCGCTGACACCTTTGCTGAAGGTCAGAAGGGTTTAACTCTTGCCAGGAAGGTGAAGACATCTCATGTTATCCTACAGGGCTCCCTGAGCCCCCATAAGCCCAGAGTATTCCCTTTGAAACTGAAGAATGTCAATAGTGCAAGAGAAGTGTGACTGCCCATTTCTGCCCCTAACTGCTAACAGCGTGTATCCCAGTTAACTCCTTTTGTAAAGTTCTTAAGGGTGTTTTTTTTTTTTAATCAAAAATTTTTAATTTTTATTAGAGCTCCGCGCCCAGCACGGAGCCTGATGTGAAGGCTTAGTCCCACAACCCTGAGATCATGACCTAAGCCAAAACCGAGTCAGACGCTTAACTGACTGAGGTCGTGACCTGAGCCAAAATCAAGAGTCACACGCTCAACTGACTGCACCCAGGCGCCCTTTAAAGGTCTTTTTCGCTGAGACTTATTTGAAGTTTCTGTTGGGATTATGTCTTTATCAGCAGTGGTTCTCAGCTGGTGGCAGTCTTGCCCCTCCCCCCCATATCCCAGGACATTTGGCAACGTCTGGAGACATTTGTGATCATCCCAGCACAGGCACGAGGCTGGGGAGTACTAGAACCTAGTGGGTAGAGACCAGGGATGCTACTAAACATCCTACAATCCACAGGACAGCCCCACAACAGAAGAATCTGGCCCCAAATTCCAACAGTGCTCAGCCAGAGATAGACCCTTGACCCTTCATCTCAAGACCTTCAGGTATCACTGAATTCAAAAATGCCTCTTGTACTGTTACAAAACATTTTGGCAAAGAACCGTCACTTTCCCTCTCACGAGAACCATCACCAAGGCCATTTTCCAAAAAGAAAAAGGGTCTACCCTTCATATGTGTTCTTGCTTAGAAGGGCAACATGCAGAGAACAAAGCTGCAGGGAGAGATGTAGGAACATGGTTCAACCTTGGTTTAATCCTTCTGGGATCTGTCTGTGTGATCACACTGAGACCATGGTGTTTACAACGGGACAGAGACTGTGAGGCTTACGTTAGAGAGGACCTCGCCAGGTCCAGTCAGCTCAGCCAAGGATTCCTAGCTGGAGGCTCTGTGCCAGGCACCCTGAGAAGCGACACCGGGACCTCAGTTGTGGCAGTGGGGAATGGATGAGTACACCAACGTCGAGAACCAGGACATAGGAAGTAGTCTTGCTCTAGGGGTTCAAAAGTGGGGAGCGAGACTGGAAGGGCTTTGTGGGGGAAGCAGCATTTGCGTGTGTCCAAGTGCTGGGTGGGATTTGAGGGGCCGGTGGCCTGTGCCAAGTGTAAACAGACTGAGCAGAGCTCTTTCCCGTCTGCAGGATGCCTTCCTATCCAGCACTCAGATGTGCACTTAGCACCTGCCTAGAAGCCTGTCCCTCCCTAACCACTGCCCGGCCCCTTATCCCCCAGCTCTATTAAAACAGCAACAACAACAACAACGCTGGGAGAATGGGCCCCAATTTGTGTGATAAAAAATTCAGTACATGGTTGTTTTAGAAAAATTTTCTAAATACAGAGAAGCACAGGGTGCCTGGGTGGCTCAGTCAGTTAAGCGTCTAACTCTTGATTTCATCTCAGGTTGTGATCCCAGGGTCATGGGATCAACCCCCACATCAGGCTCTGCGCTGAGCATAGAGCCTGCTTGGGATTCTCTCTCTCCCTCTCCCTCCACCCCCTCCTTCTCTTTCCCTCTCCCTCCTCCCTCCCCACCCCCTGCCCCTCTCTCTTGCTTGTGCAGTCTCTCTCAAAATAAACTTGAAAATTTATACATATACGTGTGTATATATACACACATACATATATAAAAAGTACATATTTCAAAGAACAAGGAAGTAAAAATGAGAGATGGGTAGGTGTTCATAAGTGTTTCTGTTGCTGTTTTAAACAGGGATAAGCAGTAAAGCAAACTGTAAACGAGCCAGTGTCATAGAACACAGGAAGACCTGTTAGGAAGTGGCGGTCACAGCCCAGGCTGGAAGCAATTTAGGTTGTAAACGGGAGTGTGACGAGAGCTAGCGACAAAAGACTCTTCAGAAGTAGAATCGCTAGGACTGGGATACGCGGGAAGGGGGAGGCGGGGGTGACTAGAGACCGTGGATTTGAGGTCTGCAGAAAGACTGATGCGGAGGTGAAGCCACAGGACTGAGTGAAGTTGCTGAGGGAAAGGAGACAGTTTACATCAGAGCGTAAGAAGGAGTAAAGACTAAGAAAGTCATTGGATTGGGCAAATAGGAGGTCATTGGTGATTTTGAAGAACATCGTTTCAAAAGAGCTCTGGGAGTGGAAACGCAAAGTACAGAAACTTGGAAATGAAGGTAGAGGAAATAGGTAGCTTCTTTGGTGAGTGGGGTTAAGGGTAGTGAGAGGATTGTGGGTTTTTTGTTTTTTTTTAATGTTTGTTTATTTTTGAAAGAGTGTGAGTGGGAGAGGGGCAGAGAGAGAGGGAGACCAAGAATCCCAAGCAGGCTCTATGCGCTGTCAGCACAGAGCCCAATGCAGGGCTCGAACCTACAAACCATGAGATCATGACCTGAGCTGAAGTCTGACGCTTAACCAACTAAGCCACCCAGGCGCCCCGAGAGGGTGGTGGTTTTTTGTTTTTTTTTTTAATTTTTTTTTTTTTAACATTTATTTATTTTTGAGACAGCGAGAGACAGAGCATGAATGGGGGAGGGTCAGAGAGAGGGAGACACAGAATCTGAAACAGGCTCCAGGCTCTGAGCTGAGGGCACAGAGCCTGACGCGGGGCTCGAACCCACAGACCGTGAGATCATGACCTGAGCCGAAGTCGGCCGCTTAACCGACTGAGCCACCCAGGCGCCCCGAGAGGGTGGTGTTTTAAAGGTGTCAAGGACATTTGTAGGCAGAGGGGAGGAGCTGGTAGGAAGAAGATTCCAGAAAGAAGGACTGAGCCCAAAAATTCGGGTGCAGGAGGAAGGTCACATGTCCCCCATGGGTAGAGAGGGAGTGGGAAAGATGCAGACACTGATTGTTGAATAAAGAGGGAGTGAAGCTGGCGGAGGGCACATCAGATGGCCTCAGTCACCTCTGTGACACAGGAAGCAGCCTTCAACTGAGAGAGGTGGAGGTCAGGGGCTAGGGCTTGAAGAGGTTTCCTTTGGGAAATGCCAAGAAGTCCATGGTGGAATAAAGAAAATCAGTGCTGTTGGAGCACAGGTGAAGGAACCATTCATCTGTGGTAAAACCAGTCATTATAATTAAAAAAAAAAAAAAAAAAAATTTCCAGGAACTTTTAGCAGCTTCATATAGGAAATAGAGGAAGCAGGCGCTGGGTCTGTCCAAGGCTGGGGTCGGGAGGGTCAGAACAGGGGAGGGTGTGTGAATCATGGGTAGAGGGTAGAGAGCACTTTGTGGAACTAGCTCATTGTACACGAGGCCAAAGAATGCAAATGCGGCCAGAGTGGAGGGGGTGGCCTGCGTGGGGAGGGTGAGGGGACTGCAGGTGTTGGTGGGAATGGATAAGGCTGCAGGAGTCTTCAGCTCAGAGAAAGGAATTTCCTGATCGAGATCTAGAAACAGGAACATTACAATTAACAACTAGAGTCAAGGAGCGCCTGGGTGGCTCATTTGGTTGAGCGTCCGACTTTGGCTCAGGTCATGATCTCACGGTTCGTGAGTTCGAGCCCCGCGTCGAGCTCTGTGCTGACAGCTCGGAGCCTGGAGCCTGCTTTGGACTCTGTGTCTGTCTGTCTGTCTGTCTCTCTCTCTCTCTCTCTCTCTCTCCCTCCCCCTCCCCCTCTCCCCCCCTCCCCCCCTCCCTGACACACACACTGTTGCATGCATGCTCTCTCTCTCTCAAAAATACATTTAAAAAAAAAAAGCAGCTAGAGTCAAGTCAGTGTGAATGAGAATTTAAAATCTGAAGTCAGTGACTCAGGAATTGCACGCAGAGCCTGGTTGTCAGGGGCGAGGGAGAGGGTCTGCTGGTGGGTACCTGCCTTCTTTTTGGAGTGATGAAGCAGAATTAGATGATGGTGCTAAGAACCAGTAAATTGTGTCCTTTAAAAGGGTGGTTTTTTAAATTAAGTTTTTTATTATAATTCCAGTATAGTTAACATACAGTGTTAGAGTGATTCAGTCCCATACAACCCCGGATGCTCATCACAACAAGTGCACCCCGTAACCCCCATCACCTATTTCCCCCATCCCCCCACCACCTCCCCTCTGGTACCCATCAGTTTGTTCTCTGTAGTTAATACTCTATTTCTTAGTCTCTTTTTTTCCCTTTGCTCCTTTATTTTGTTTCTTAAATTCTACATATGAGAGAAATCACACGGTATTTATCTTTCTGTATTGACTTATTTATTTAGCGTTACACTTTCTAAATCCACCCATGTTGTTGCAAATGGCAAGATTTCATTCTTTTTATAGCTGAATAACATTTCAGTGTGTGTGTGTGTGTGTGTGTGTGTATGTATGTATATATGCCACTTCTTTATCCATTCATCTGTTGATGGACACTTGGGCTGTTTCCATAATTTGGCTGTCATAAATAATGCTGCAGTTAACATAGGGGTGCATGTACCCCTTTGAATTAGTGTTTTTGGTATTTTTTGGGTAAATGCCCAGTAATGCAATTGCTGGATCATAGGTAGTTCTATTTTTAACTTTTTGTGGTGCCACCATACTGTTTTCCACAGTGGTTTCACCAGTTTACATTCCCACCAGCAGTGCACGAGGGTTCCTGTCTCTCCACATCCTTGCCAACACTTGTTGTTTCTTGTGTTGTTGATTTCAGCCATTCTGACAGGTGTGAGGTGATGTCTTGCTTTGATTTTCATTTGCATTTCCCTGATGACTGATGTTGAGCATCTTTGCATGTGTCCGTAGGCCATCTGGATGTCTTCTTTGGGGAAATGTCTGTTCATGTCTTCTGCCCATTTTTTAATTGGATTATTTGGGTTTTGGCTACTGTATAAGTTTTTTATATATATTTTGGATGCTAATACTTTATCAGATATGTCATTGGCAAATACCTTAAAAGGGTGAATTTCATGACATGTGAATTCTATCTCAATTTTCATAAAAATCCCTGAAGTCAGTGTGGGCAGGACGGTAGGGAAAAGGAAGCAGCATGAATGTTGACATCCCAAAGGACAATGGCAAGAATGGATAGAGCAGGGTTGGGTCATGTGCTGAGAGGTCTTGGGAAGAGTGGAGGTTTTTTGAGGTCAGCGCTGTGGTTCATCCTTGCGCCGGGTACCCCAGATGTGGCAGTGTGTCCTCAGGAAGCCTGCAGCCTGGTTGGGCAGAGAGCTAACCTCTGAGATGCAGCTTTGAATGCTAGGAAATGGCAAGGTGATGGGGCGGTGCCCAAAAGCAGAGAAGGAACCAAACACCGGAGACCTCTTGGAAGGTCCGACAGAAGGCGGGACTTCAGCCTTCCAAGTGTTGATGTTCCCTTCCCTAGCATTTGGTTGCACAGCACACCTTCTTAGAACCTCGGCCAAATTCTCCCTTCTGACCTGCTTCTCTGGCCTCCCTGCCTCCAGTTTGGCTGTCACCCAGGGTCATCTTTGGGAGCCACTGCCGGGAGAGGTTAATTAATTTCAGAGCTTGAAGGTCACTTCTGTTGCTTCCAGGTGGGACTGGTGTACATGTTTAACCTCATCGTGGGCACTGGTGCACTCACCATGCCCAAGGCCTTTGCCACCGCCGGGTGGCTCGTCAGCCTGGTCCTGCTGGTGTTCCTGGGCTTCATGAGGTAAGAGGCTGGCACACAGGGGCCGGGAGGAGGCTGCCCAGAGAGTCCTGACTTCTCTTCATTAACATGAGGAAGCGTGCCTGGGGGGCAAGGAGATGTCCACGGTGAATCCTAACCAGAGTGGCCCAGAGACAGGAAAGGAGACGCAAAGGCCTCCAGGTCTCATGCTAACGGAGCAGTTACACAATCTGATCAGTTAAGAGTCAAGACATCCAACTGGGCTTTGGAATGTTTCATGTGGCGCTCACGTTGCCTCTCGGGCTGGTTGACTTCCCCGGTTGTATGCTTTAGTGATGGTACCATCATCAATTTTTGTTCTTCGAGAAAATACCACCTGGCCACAGAAAAAGAATCTGACAAACCTCTACAGTGATAAGGGAAGTCAGTTTAGAATTTAGAATTTGCTTAAGATAGCCCACAAAGTAAGTGATTATTAACACACGGGGAGGCACATAATCACATGTTAATCTCAGCCCACTTTGTGCCTGGCAGCAAAGAGGTGCCCGGTGCCTTCCCAAGCTTTCAGGGGCACCCGCTCCTAGAGCCAGGTATGTGGGGTTCACCAGCTGGTGCCTCACAGAGGGTAGATCCTACTTGAGGCTCCTCTCGGATTCTGCATGCAGGCGGGGAGTCATTCAGCAAGTATTCAGCAAGCCCCAGGCTCGTAAGGGATTAGGACTATGCATTTCCAGGTGGGAATCTACAGGCTGCCAAAAAGAGGCAAGGGAACACCTGGAAACATCCCTCAGAAGGACCTTCCCTGGGAGAAGTGACACCAGGCACTGTTCTTGGGTTGGGTTACAGGTGAAGCAAATTGGGACGTAGAAGAGGCTGGATGGGAAAATGCTCACATTTCTGTTTCTTCACTCATTTTCTCTTGGGGGGTTTCGTGGCCATCCTTGGCTCATTACATACTGCAAGTCCTTGTCCTTCTGTGGCTCTGCTGTCCCCTTTAAAGGACCTTCAGCACAGGCAGCTGTCTGAATGGGAGGTGATGATTGGGGGTCCCCAGGTAGGGGCGGCCATGTCCCCTCCCTGCTCAGCCCATTTATATTTGAACATGAGCGATGAGTTGGCTTTGTGCAACCATGAGAATCCTTTTTATGCCTTAACTAAGATTGATTCTAGTTTTATTTGCAAAAAGAAGGGAAAATCTGAAGTCCTTAAAATGGTCACTTAGGCAAGATAATGAGAAACCTTTCCAGAAGGTGCTGAGGCCCTGGAATGGGAGTTTTAGGACTGGCTGCCCTCCACCCCCTGAGATGGAGTGGATGTGGCTGAGCAGTCAGCCTGTGGCAAGTGAAGGCACTTGAGGAGGGCTGGGCTAGAGCCTCAAGAAGGAGGGAGATGACTGTGCTGTCTGGGGTCCTTCAGCAGGGAGAGACTCCACCCTTGGGTTTACCAGCAGGAGGGCGGCTCCCCCCTCCCCCCCGACCCTGCCCCGCAGCTCTGCTGACTGGAGGACCCATTCACTCCAGCTCCGGCTGAAGTCTGGGCCTCTCCAGCTTCCCTAAGCGGAAGAAGAGAGAAGATGGTTTTGCACTCTAGTTTGACTCTGCAGCAAATGTCTGGTGCCACCTCTCAGTGTCCTTTTTGACTCGAGCCATAAAAACGCAAGCTTATTTTTATATTTGCTAGGTTATTAGGAAAGTAAAGGTACTGCCGAAAAAGGAAGGAAAGACAGAAACATGGAAACACATTCTGGAACCTAATGTCCTTTCCAGTTATCCGTGCTGTGCCCCGTCCATCAGTGAATGGACCTGGGAGCTGACTGCTTGTCTGTGTCCCAGCACGGAGAGTGGAGAGCTGCCCGCTGCCCTTCCCAGAAGCTTTCAGAAGGCCCATTGTGACTTGGCCTCCTCCCTGCTCTGCCCCCAGCAGGCCCCCTCTTGGTGTGCGGTACCACATCGCCCCATGTCCCCTCTTCCCCCAGGCTCACGCTCTACCCCCGGCCCCCATCAGCTTATTTCACACCCCTCTCTCCCGTGCATCAAAACATATTCTAAACATAGACAAGGACATGAAGGCAAGCACGCAAGATGTCCCTTACGCACACACATTTTACCAGGTCAAATGCATCTCAAAAGTCCCCTAGGGAACAGCTCTCAGAAGAGAGAATGCTTTGGGCTTCTTGGTCTTGAAACGATTTTTCCTTTTTCATTGTGCCACCTCCAACCTCCCACCTGCCTTTGGCAATTAAACTGGCCTTACTCCGCAGCTTTGTGACGACTACCTTCGTGATAGAGGCCATGGCCGCGGCCAACGCTCAGCTCCACTGGAAGAGGATGGAAAACCACCAGGTGTGTGTATTGCCCTTGTCTCCAGGCTGCGCCTCTGGCCAATTGTGTGCTAGAAGAGGCAGCCCTCAGGGGCCAGTTCTTTCCCTCCCGATGTGTAGGGGGCTCACGTCCACTGCACGTCTCCAAGACCCTTGTTCCAGAGCCAAAGCTTTACAGCCGCATAAGCTCACTGAACACATGCAGCCTCTGCTCCCTTAGCATCATGTCAGGGGTCCCCTTGAGCCCCCTACCGTGAGCTCACTCATCATTCTGAACCTCTAGTCCCAGGAACAGCATTGCAGCTTCAGATCTGACATCTGCATGTCTGTGCCTTCTCATGTGACAGCATGGAGGTGTTGAGAGGTGCCCCTAATTAGATGCCTTCTGGAAAGAAAGATCAAAGGAAATGGGTTTTCCAGTTTCCCGTGGGTTTTCTATAGAGTTATGTGCCCCTCTTTTTTCCTTGTTTGTCCCCTCCCTCCCCCCGCCCCACCCCCTCCTAGGAGGAGGAAGAGGAGGACTCCTCCACAGCCTCCGACAGTGACGTCCTTGTTCAGGACAACTACGAGCGGGCAGAGAAACGACCCATCCTGTCAGTGCGTAAGTGTTGGGGTTACAGGCCGGCAGGCACCTCCCTCTGGCCCACAAGGTTCTTCCCTTGTAGAGAGAGCAACGGAGTCTCTCTGCAGAGACCGTCAGGCCAGAGCACTAGCCGGGGACCCGGGATTCACCACTTGCTCATGTTAGCGGCTTGGTCAGGCTACTCACCTCATCACCCTGGGCACACTGGAAGCTTGAACCGATGTGAGGTGTTCGACTCATCCTCCTGTCCCACCAATCACACATGTCTGACAGGTCCCTCCCCACTCCAGCCGAGCCAGGGCCATGTGACCCAGCTTTTCTTCTCCCCTCCATTACCAGCACCCCTGGGATCCCTTTCTATATATTGTTTTAAACATTTCAAGTGGAGAAACATTAGAAGTTTTTGCAAGAATTTGAAATGCCGGGGCACCTGGGTGACTCAGTTAGTTGAGCATCCAACTCTTGGTTTCATCTCAGATCATGATCTCGTGGTTTGTGAGTTGGAACCCCGCGTCAGGCTCTGTGCTGACAACGTGGAGCCTGCTTGGGATTCTCTCTCTCCCCGCTCTCTCTCTCTCTCTGCTCCTACCCCACTTGTGCTCACTCTCTCTCAAAATAAATAAACTTAAAAAAAATAAAGAGAATTTGAAATGCTTGAGGATTTCCTCAGTCTGGAGAATTTAGTGAACTTAGTGCCCCCTCTAGGAGCTTCTCTGAATGAAAACCACTTTCTCTTCCTTGTCCTTTTGGCTCCACAGAGAGACGTGGATCTCTGAACCTTTTTGAAATCACAGACCGGGTGGAGATGGGACAGATGGCCTCCATGTTCTTCAATAAAGGTATGAGTTCTTTCTCAAGGTAGGGTGAGGGCAATCCGACAGACCTTGACAACTAGGGAGGGGGCTGACGGTGTCGGCCAGATCCCAGTGCGTTTGCAAGGCCACCTTGCCGAGAGGCCTGAGCCGCTCTCATTGTTTTCCTGAATCTCTCCCCACTCATCAGCATTAGGAATAGAAAGGCAGCTCCTTGGCTCTTCCTGCTCATAGAGGTCAGGAATCCTAAGCAGCTTTCCAAGGAAGGAAGCCAGTGGAGCCGGCTGGTAGTTTTATGCCTCTTGCTCGATTGCTTCTGACTTGTCTCTTTTTCCTTCTGGACTGTTCAGTCTAGAACAACACAGGGCAGCTACCTGTGACAGTGGTAGGATACACCATGCACATGCCTTTGTGTGTGTGTGCCTGTCTGTGTGTGTGTGTCTGTCTCTCTCTGTCTCTCTCTCTCCCCCTCTCCACCAGTGGCCAGCAGAGGGCGCCAGGAGTCCACACACAAGGTTACTGTCTTGGAATCTGTGTCTGATTGTGACCCCTCCTCACTCTACCTGCTCCTTAGCAGGACTGGTTACAGCTGAAAGGATCCCCCCACCCCACCCCCAGCTCAGACGCTGGGTCGCTGGGTGTTCTGTGACAACACTCTATACCTCCCTGGCAAATGTTGTTCTTTGGAAGATGTGCTGTTTAAGGGTATGGTTTTTCAGTACCCAAACCTGTCCGTTTCCCCTTCAGAGACAGTCAGACACATCTCAATAAATCCTGTCTTTGTAAGAATTTTATCTTTGGAAGATCCTCTGCCCTTTGGTCACAGAGGGGTGGCATCTCCACCGATTCTTTCCCATCTCCAGTGTGGCTGCAGTAACTTGGAGCCTGGGGAATTATAGAAACCAGAGTCTTCTCGACTGCTTTTCAGGACATTAAGCATTTGGTTTATCACTGGTGGTGTGATTTGACCGTCCAGTCTGGAATGTCACGATCATCAGCCAAGGATTGCCTGAGGGTCTGGTTCCTGCTTCCCTACCAGCCTCACAGAGGCTTCCAGAATTCGTGAAAATCAGACTGGTTGTGTCCAGCCCACTCTGTGATTTTCCTTTGCTCCATTTCTACCTCTCCCCATCTCATTAGACGAAGATAAGAGCATAAACCTTTCCCCCTGGCAGCCGCACCCAATCCCCCTGCAAATGCAAACTTTGGAGAGAAAACGCACATTGGAAACGCACTTTCCATACAAGAGCAGCCTCACACTTAGGGGACACTGTCTCCTCTGCTTAGCGTTTCCCACGCTCAGCACTATTGACACTTAGACTGGGTCCTTCTTTGTTGTGGGGCCTGTCCTGTGCATTGTGGGATGTTAAGCAGCATCCTTGGCCTCCACCCACTAGGTGCCAATAGCACCTGTCAGTTGTGACAACCAAAACGTCTTCAAATGTTGGCAGATGTCCCCGGTGAGGATTGTGAGGCAATCACACTCCGGGGGGAAAACCACTGCTCTGTTCTATTCCTAATTCATGGGCAGTTCTCTTCCCCTTTGGAAGGAACCCCCCACCCCCCACAACAAGTCCCCTTGGGGTCCAGGCTCACTTGTGACCAGCAGTGCCAGGCCTCGTCATTGCTGTCCTCTCAGGAAGTTCATTGATCCCCCTATTTTGTGTCTAGTAATGAAATTTATTGATCAGGGAGGGTCAATGGCAGTTTATAACCAGAGCTGGCACCGTAGTCCACAGGCGAGTGGAGGGAGGGTGAGTGGGGGGGCGGGGCACCACCTCTCTGCAGAGAACATTGGTGTCAGAGCAGAAAGACAGGCTGGGGCACAGGCTGTACCTGGAGCGTGGGGTTTGAGTGACAGCCAGACCCCAGGGGCCACTAAGCTTGGACATTGACTTTGTCTGAGGCCCGCCAGAGTTCTTGCAAGAACCGTATTTTCCTAGTCTTTTTCCCCCAGACTCCTAGGAGCAGAGCTGACCTCAAATAGCCCAGGAGGAACATGTCCCTGGCTTTCCCCTTGGGGACCCCAGAGGCTCTTCAGAGCCACCAGGATTAGAAGGGAACTGTCACTTCATTTTTTTTTTTCTGTTCTCAGAGAAGCCAGCAGCTTAAGACCAGTGACATCAAAAATGAGCAGTCAGTCTGAACAGGAGTTTGAGACTGGCTGTCTGGGGGCATGACTCTGAGGTTGTAGAGCCCAGATGCTTTTTTTCAGAGCTTTTACACCTGGTCTTTAAAGCTCGAATCACACATGGAATTTAGCACAGGTACAGTTCTCGCTGTACAGGATCGAATATAGTCAGGGACTTGCCAGGGTCAGGAAGCAAGGTCAGTAGCACTGGGGCTAGAGCCTCCGTTCCCAGTTCCTGGTTCAGCCCTCCCCCACCCAGAGGAAGAGGGGAGCAAGGTTTGCCTCTGTGGAGGGAGCTTCCAAAGGCAGCGTCCTCCCTTGCAAACATTTTGACCATGAGCTTGTCTTAAGTGCCCCCTCCTACTGCCCCCTCTGTCACCAGCACCCCCAGCCACCTCTTCCCATCCAGGGCTTGGTGAATAGTCAGACTCAGAATGAGGCACTTGGTCTTTAGAAATCAAGGGCTTTTTACCCTCTTGATTTCAGCTTCAGAAGCTGGACCATTTTTTGTTTGTTTGTTTTCCACCAGCCTCTATCGTAGAGTCCTGTGTTTGGCTGCAAAGGGGCCCTGATCCAGGCACACTTGGGTTCAGCCTCCTGACTCAGGGTCCCTCCCCTTCTCCTGCCCAGGCAGCTTGTCCCAAGCGTGAAGGCCCCTCTGAGCCTCCCCAGCCAGCCCCCACCTCACACTGCCCTGCATTTGCCTGCTTTCGGAGCGTCTGATGCTGCAAGCCTCATTTAGCCTCACAGGTGAAAGTCCGGGTTGGCTGTGTCTCCTGCCGCATCGCAGTGTAACCAATCAAGCAGCACAAGCCACAGGACGCTGTTGTTTTCTTTTTGTAGAAAGTAAACAGCCTGAGAAAGGAAAGCTATGGAAGAGGTAGAGACTTCACCATCAGAAAAGAACATGGGCGTCTCTGTGGCTCCCTGACCAATGACTCTGTTCCTTTCAGTGGGGGTCAACTTGTTCTATTTCTGCATCATCATTTACCTGTACGGGGATTTGGCCATCTATGCTGCCGCCGTGCCCTTCTCCCTCATGCAGGTGACTTGGTGAGTGTCCCCCTCGCCCGGCTCGGCCAGTTGGGCAGAGCTTTTGGTAGAAGCACAACACCAAGCAAACTGTCAGCATCTAAAGGACGGAGATGCCCGAGGCCCTTTTCTGCATGTACTGCAGCCGGCTGTGCACTTTGTCCTTTGGAAACGTGCCCCTCATCATTGTCCCCCTCCCTGCCCCATTGGGAAAATGACTAGGATTCCCACCAGGGGCTCCTGAGCTGCCAGGACATGGCTCTCTGGGAACAGTGGCACCTGCCCTAGGAGGAGGGCGTGATTCGTGGAGAGTCAGGCTGTCTGGCCCTGAAGCAGTGGCGGTGGGAGCAGAGGCTCAGCGGTGGCTCATAATTAGTAACATTGCGTCCTGTCTGCTTCCAGCTGAGCGGGGGCCACACTGAGCCACTCTTCTCTTTATCAGCAGTGCCACTGGCAACGAGTCCTGTGGTGTGGAGGCCGACACCAAGCACAACGACACGGACCCGTGCTGGGGGCCCCTGCGCCGCGTGGACGCCTACCGCATCTACCTGGTGAGTGGCCTCGCCTCTGCCCAGCCTGGGTGGCTGGGGGCATTTGAACCAGAGAGGAGGGTCGGCACAGCTCCACGCTCTGGCTGGTTACTGGGGCCACGGCCCTGGGCACAAAACTGACCACGTTACTGAGAACGTAGCCTGTGTGTCCCGGTGACCAGGCCTCAGTCGC
This sequence comes from Panthera onca, assembly GCF_046562875.1. Lineage (NCBI taxonomy): Eukaryota > Metazoa > Chordata > Mammalia > Carnivora > Felidae > Panthera > Panthera onca. The sequence goes on from NC_138352.1 coordinate 9,943,980, forward strand.
GCGTGACTTGCAGCTGGCATTCGGGTCGTTGCCAGCTCCTGGCCCTGAACTCTTGTAAATTTCGCTCGGGGTTTGAGGGGCATCCTGAGCACAGCTCTTCAAGAGTGTCAGAACTAATTTTCCAGAGACTTGCCGCGTTTTGACCTTACTCCTGGCCAGCCCCGGAGCATATGGTAGGTGCCGGGCTTCCTGACTGGGCACACAGAACTGAGCCATCTCACGGTTGGCCCTGACCGCACACAGGCTCTCCAGATAGGGAAGGATCAGCCCAGCTCTCTCCCTGTCTTCCCTCCTCCCTGCAGACAAGGGAAGAAGATGAATCTCCAGGCTGTTCTCGGTTGCTCTGTGCCATTGGGGCGGGGAGAGTTGGAGCCGAAAACCACGCCAGACGGGTCTTGGGGAATAAGATACGAAACCAGAGGCAGTTATTTATCTCTGCCTGCTTTGTGGGCGGGACTCAGAAATGCTTCCCTTTCCCTTTTGCGGCATCCATTAATATTCTCTGCCTCCTCTTGGTCCTCCTCAACCCTGACACATATTTAGGTGTGTGAGGTGACACACAGTTTGACACGTGGCCACTTGGCTGCTATGGGGCCGGGAGGCAGGGTTCAGGAGAGAGCTGAGCCTTTCGGGGAGTTGGCCTCCTTGTTATCTGTCCTGGCAAAGGCCTGTGTAGGACCTGCCAGCTGTGTCACCTGGTTTGGAGTTTGTTAACCCAGGGACACCGAAGGGTGGTTTTGCCTTCCCAGTCCTGCCCCGTGGACCTGCCGAAGGAGTCCTGTGGCCCAGGCCACGGGAGAGATTTGTTTTCCACTTCTGTGTTGCTGGAGCAGTCGAATGGTCTGGTGTTTCTCTCCCTCATTCACCTGTGGCTAGAATCATATCTCAGATCCACCCCCCCACTCCTGCCACCCCACCACAGGTCTGGTGGGGATTTGGTAGCAGGTTCATTCCCTGGCACTATTCCCTGCTTCCCCAGTCTGGGGGAGGGGGGCCGCTGGGAGGGCAGCCCAGCTGAGGCCTGTTAGCCTCTTAGCATTTAAACAGACCATCATTGATTAAATTAGCCAAAGTGTTAGTTAAATGTAAGGCTCTAGATCTCTAGATCCTAACTGGCTGAAGGAGGAGGTGGAGGAAAGGGTCCAAGAGGCTCAACACAGACACAGGAGCATATCCAGGGCAGAGGCACCAGACCTCAGGTGGGTCTTTCCACGAGAGACTGTTAGACTTTGTGCTGAATCTACCTGGCACGTCCCCTCCCCAGCAACACAGATACAGAGTACTGGGAATATTGGCTGCTGCCATTTGTCTGGTAAATTATTTAGAAGCGTTATTATTGCCTTATTAAATTGTTCCTTCACTTATTCCTGTAAACCTTCCACATGACGGGAGCCTCCCTCCTTGAATCTCAATAGCTCCCTGACCGAACAGAAGGAGCCGTTCAGGAAAGCAGACAGGCATTAATTACCGCCTTCAAATTTCAGATATTGCACTTATAACTCATAGGGCTGATTGCCACCGGGCCTGCCAAAGCTACAGAGATCGGAAGGGGAGGGTGAGCAGAAGCAGAGCCCGTTCTCTCTCGGTTGTTGCCCCCACCCCCACCCCCCACCTCCCAGTCCACCGCCGGGGGCCTGGGTTTTCTCAGAAGGTATTCAGTTCACATGTACTCTTCCGCCTGGTGTCGAGAAATTCAGGGCAGACAGAACTCCGCATTGTCTCAGATGTTTTTTTACAACTTTGCGGGTAGCTCTGAAGAACGCACATCCCAACCTTCAACGCTGGCTGCTGTGCATCCACCTGCGGGCCTCCCACCCTCAGTATGCTGGAAGGGGTTTCCTTCCTTGGTCCTGAGCTCTGCTGCAGGTGACAGGGGCATTTCCCCCACCCCCCACGCCCCACCCCCACTCCCAGTCTGACCCACAGGGCTCATCCCTGTGTCTTCATTCCATTGTCATGTGGCCTCTTTAGATCATTAGGGAGGAGGGTTGTACTCCCCCCTCCCTGCCCCTCAGTCATTCACGTTCAGGAGATTGTTCATCCCTTCTAGAGACTCCCGTTAGGCCTCTTTCTACCAGCGGTTTCTGATTTTGGCAGCAGCCAGACAGATTTCACCAAAAGATGGGGCAAAGCATCAGGCAGCTTTAAAGCACCCCCACCCCATGCACAGTCACCTTGTCTCAGGTAGACGAGGCACCTACCCGGCCGGCATGTTTCGAAGGGCCTCATAAGAACCATCTCTTCGTTGCTATTCTGGGATGGTACATCCTGGGAAATAAGGATACAGGCTTTTATTTTGTGACTTAATTTTCAGAAAATCCTTTGGAAATGATCTCGTCTGTGTCTTCCTAGGAATGCTACTGAAATGCACACACAGAATGAGAATATTTGGGATATTAACTATGCCCAGAGGCCAGCCTGTGTATGGCATCACGATAAGAAGGGAGCTTTCTCCACCGGCGGCCACCAGTCGCCTCCCAAAGCCCTTGACTTTAACAAATGGAAAATTCCTCCTCCCCTCCTGCACCCTGCGACCTCCGTCCACATCCTGTGATTGCCAGTGCAGCTGATATGAGTCAGTCTCTCTCTCTCCTTCTCTGAAGTAGTCACAGAACGGGGTGCTGGGAGTCAGGGGTCCCGTGAGTCATATGTGCTTTCCAGGGGCGTCCCCACAAGCCACTGCAGCTGGAGCCAGCAGTGAGTGACCTGGGCCATTGCAAGGGCCTGTGAGAATTAACATTAGGACCTGCTGTCAGCTGCTTGGATTCTTAGAACCCCACCCCCCTCCCGCCTCCCCTGCCCCTTTGAAGGATCAGTAGGAAAGTGTTGGGTGCCCCAACTCTTTCAAACCAGTAACCTGGCCTCCAGGCTGAGGAGTATCTTGGGATCCTTTCTGCAGAGTTTCTCCGGTTTCACTAGGAAACAAAGTCAGAATTGAGTATTTCGTTCTCTCCTGTGCAGTGGGGAGCCAGGGACCAGTGGTGAAGTGGTAGGATTGTGTGTAAATCAGTTCCGTCCAGGAATCCAACCGTCCTGAGTGTCAGGGAGGCAGGACGTATGCTGCTGTCCCCTGGAGTCCAGGCCACTGCCAAGTGCTCGTTTCACTTCCTCGTCCCTGCTGTGCTTCCAGCCTGTCACTCCCACCCCTCGCCCAGGGCCTGGCCCTGTCATTGCCACCGCCTCTAGAGTGTCAGGAAAGCCCTAGGGCCACGGTGGGACTCCCTGAGTGCTGAAAGCTCCTCACGTTTCGCAGGAGCAGCCGCTGCCTCTTACAGGTAGACAGATGCTGCTGGGTGACCGGCAGCCCAGCATGCACCAGCCAGGCAGAGCTGGGAGGGCAGATGGCAGAGCGGAGCTCATCCTGGCTGGAAACTCGGCTACAAACTGATGGTACCAAGTGGGGGCCCCTTGTGGGCTGCCTTGGGACAGGACAAGGTCACCCTGGCTCACCATCTTGCCTTGATACAAGAGCTGTGACATCCACCTCCAGGGCATGGGTGGCCCGGGAGAGAGATGGCAGCCTGCAAGTGCCTGGCAGATGACCTGCCGCCCTCTGCCGGACACCCCCTTGAAGAAGTGGGGTGTGTGTTGGGGGCTGAGGAGTTTAGGGAGTTCTATCTGCCGGACTCTTCCTAGAGGAGTAGGTTACCTAGAAGAGTAGGAGAGAGGGAGAGAGAATCCCAAGCAGGCTCTGCACTGTCAGCACAGAGCCCGATACAGAGCTCTGACTCACAACTAACTCACAAGCTGTGAGATCATGAGCTGAGCTGAAATCAAGAGTCAAACGCTCAATGGACTGAGCCACCCAGGTGCCTCAGTAGTCCCCCCCTTTTCTTTTGAAATATTTTTGTTAATAGTATTTTTAAGTTATTTTTTTTTTAATTTAAATCCAAGTTAGTTAACATACAGTGTAATAATGATCCCAGGAATAGAATTTAGTGATTCATCACTTACATATCATACCCAGTGCTCATCCAAACAAGTGTCCTCCTTAATGCCCATCACCCGTTTAGCCCATCCCCCCCACCCAACACCCGGCCAGCAACCCTCAGTTTGTCCTCTGTATTTAAGAGTCTCTTTTGGTTTGTCCCCCTCCCTGTTTTTATCTTATTTTTCCTTCTCTTCCCCTATGCTCATCCGTTCTGTTTCTTAAATTCCACATATGAGTGAGATCCTGTGATATTTGTCTTTCTCTGCCTGACTGATTTTGTTTAGTGTGATACATTCTAGTTCCATCCGCATTGTTGCAAATGGCAAGATCTCATTCTTTGTGATCACCAAGTAATATTCCATTATATATACACATATCACATCTTCTTTATCCATTCATCAGTAGGTGGACATTTGTGCTCTTTCCGTATGTTGGCTGTTGTCCATAGCGCTGCTATAAACATGGGGGTGCATGTGTCCCTTCAAGTCAGCACACCTGTATCCTTTGGATAAATACCTAACAGTGCAACCGCTGGGTCATAGGGTAGTTCTGATTTTTTGAGGGACCTCCATACTCCCAACAGTCCCTTTTTTAAAACCCAGTGGTCTCTTCCTAAAACAGTACCACTCAAGGGGTAAATGTCCTCTTTGTGAGGAGGTGGCGAGGGGAGTGAGGTGCCTGCTGGCAGTGCCAGGCCTCAGCCGGCCCTTCCTCCCACGGCGTTGGTGTGTGTGTGTACTGTGTCACCACTTACTTTCTGATGTGGCCCTCCCAGCCGCACAGTGAGGCATCATCCCACTTTACAGCAGAGAAAATTGACATGTGGGGACAGTGACTTCCCCTGGGCCGCAGGCCCGAGGCAGGGACAGGAGCCTGGCTCCTGGGGTTCCCGTCCCCATCCTCCAACCCTGGAAACAGGCTTGCTGGGCTTGCACGCAGCCCCACCATGAGGCCCGGGAGGAGGGGCAGGTCGCACCCATCTGTCAGCCCTTGGAGCTTGACGTTTACAGAGGGTTGTGGGCGACGATGTCCAGGCGGGTGTGTGTTCAGTGATCCGTGTGTGTGCGCCCTGCCTGTCTGCCTGATGGATTTGCTGCCTGTCTTACCGCCCCTCGCTCCTAGATAGTAGAGCGGACTTCTCACACTCAAGGAGCTCTGGAATTGGACGCGTCTTCCCAAGGACGACTCCTGTCCCTGCCACAGCCTCTTTCTGTGTTCTTTCAGCATCAGCCACTGTGCCCTGGGGCTGTGGCATCTGCTAATAAGTGGGTCACCTCTGCCATCACTTGAATATGTATTCTTACCAATTCTGGGGCAGGAGGTGGCCTAGAGGCCTTCAGGACCAGCGAGGAAGAAAGTGAGTGTGGGCTAGCAAGGTTTCACAGCAGCAGTGACTCAACAGGACGTGGGGACTCTCGGGAACACTGCCGTACCCCTCCAGAGGCACCTCCATGCGCCCCAGAGCACAGTCCCAGTCGGATGAGGTATGGGTGCTGCCCCTGGATTTGCCACCATCAGGAATGTGGGATGGAATTCAGCAGTCAGCTAGGAAGGGTGGTGCCCGAGGGCTGGCAGGAACTGACAGGGCAGATGAGCTGTCTTTAGGGCAGGGCTCACAGGCTGGCTGTGTCTGGAAGCGGAGAGCAGGGTGCTAAGCCCACAAATGGCCTGATAACAGTTTCCCTTCTCTGGGCCACACTGCCCTCCTGTCTGACACACATGAGTTGGGGACTCAGTAACGGGCTGAGAGGAGATTCCTGGCTGCGTGGGGTTCTTACAGGGTCTGGAACATCAGAGTGCCTCCTTGGTGGGATGGTGACCGTTTGGCGACCACCAGGGAGACCCATCCTTTTTTCCCTTTTCTTCCTCCCCTCAGTGTGCTCCTTTCCTCTTCACTCAGTCCGGAGGCTCAGAAAGGTCCATTTGCTTGGCCTCTCGCACTTTCTCCCCACTCACTCGTGGGAAGCTGCCAGTCTTACTGGGCACCCCCTGCAGGTGCAGTGAGCGGGGTAGCCCTGGTGACCCGGGCCTGACCGCGCTCTGGGAGCTCGGCTTGGTGCTGGTCTGCAGCGTCTTCTGCCAGCTGTGGAGTGTCCACTTGAGCCTCTGGGCGGACTCCTGCCCGAGGGCACGGTCTCCCCCACGTGCTGGGCCTCTGCTTTCAACCCGTGATGCTGGGGCTCAAGGAAGAATGAGTGGATTTCTGCCCTACGCCCCAAGAATGTGTGTGCCCACAGTCCAGACGGGAGCTGGGGCTCTAATGTTGAGGGAATTCTGACTTCACACGAGCACTGGTGCTCACGTTGAAGTGACTGACTTTAAAGGATTAGCTTGTCTCTCTTTTTCAAGGAAATCAATAACACAGGGACAGGCCTGTCTTTTTCTTTCTCTCTCTCTCTTTTTTTTCTAGGGAGCTGTCTCTATATCTCATCCCGGGAATGGCCTCTTGTTTTTTGGTGTTTTCCATCCCCCTAGTCTAGCCCTTTCTAAATGAGATTCAGATTGTGCTGTCACTCATCCCAGCACTGGGTCTCTCAAACTCCTGCCAAGGGACCCCGTGAGCCCCCCAGCACCCCACCTGTCACCCACGGCCACTGCTGCCTGGGTGCAGCCTCCGGCCCATCCCCAGTGCCTGCCCAGCCGCTGCCCAGCATGGCTCCAGACCATGGTGATCGCTGTCCCCTACCCCACCCCCAGCACATTTGGGTGTTTGGCCCAAGCTTCCTCCCCCAGCTCAGTGAGAGGATTGTTGTTTTTGTCTTTAATGTGCTCTCAGGGACGTGGGTTTTGTCGGCTGGCTTTAAGCCAACCATCCATCACCCCCCCATCCCGCCTCTGCCACAGCCAGCACCTGACATCCGGGTGAGGGGATGACACCTAATTCCCAGCACTGCCTCCTCTGCGCTCCCTGTAAAAATGCCAGGTGATGGGGGTTTGGATCACAAGATGGTGGGACTAGCTATTCCTGGACGGTCCCCACCATCCCTTCCCCAAGCCTCAGAGGCTGCTCGTTGCCATCGGTAGGGGTCCTGCGTTCTCTGTCCTCTTGGGTGAAGGGAACTTGCATCCTAGCTCCTGAGCCAGGTGAACTGCCCAGACCCCCCTGGTCACAGTGGCAGTTTGCGTGTCTTTCTGCCCCTGTTAGGGCGTCCCAGGTCTCTACCCCTGTATCTGTTGTCTGGGAAGTCACAAGTACGTGCTTACAAACACTGCTTGCCCAGAGCAAGCTGCTTTGACTCCTGGGCACATGGGCAGATGTCAGACTGACTTGCCTGGATTCTTGTCCTTCTACCCTGCCCCATCCTCAGTTCAACCAGGGAGGTGCTTTGGGATGGGGTGGGGGGGGGAGTCATCCTGTGTGCCATAACCTGGCCACCCCACCCTCGCATACTCAGCTCCTAAGAAACCCCACTATCCAAAAGTCCAAAACAAACTGGGGGGGCGGGGTATTATTTATTACAAAGTGCTCCCTTATTGTACAGAAGGACTCGCTGCAGGTTTCTCTTGAGTACTTGGTTTTCCTAGTGTGTGTAAAATGTCATTCTGTGAAAACTAAGTATTTATAAATAGAACTTTTAGAAGCCTGTCTCTTGTAAAGGGAGTATCCATGTGGTAACGTGCAAAGGTGCAGCAATCCAAAGCCCGGTGCTTGTGGAAGCAGGCAGATGTGGGGTTGGGGTGGACGTGAGCAGTCCACCTACGAGAGAGCTGGGGCTGTGCGCGCGCACGCGCACGCACACACACACACACACACACACACACACAGGCTGGGAAGCTTCGCAGGGCTTATAAGTGTATACCCACAGCCTGCACTCCTGCACAGGCCAATTTGGTTGGGAAACTTCCAAATAGGTCTCCATGGGGAGTGTTCATCCCCGCTGGGGACCTTCTGCACTGTGCTTTTTCAGGACCATTTTATCCCCACTCCACGCTGATCCCAGGCAGCCTGAGCTTGGGCTTGAGCGCACCTTCTCTGTGAGTAGCATGAGCAAGAATGGACACCTGGTTCCTCGCTCCGCAGGCGTCCTGGGCCGACCCTGTCACTGACCCCTGCGTGTGTTTTAATCCGTTCCCCTCAAGCTGCTCCGGACTGACCCCAAATACTGCAGCCCAGGCCGCCTCCGTGCTCCACATCCCCTCTGCTTCCCTTTCTGGACAAAGAACTAAAAGTGACTTTGCATTCTCTGAGGAAACGTCCTGGTTGATTTCATACCTCCCACTCCCCTCCTGCCCCCTTTCCATCCCATTTCCCCCAGAAGTACAGGGAAAAAACTGCCATCTAGAACCCAGCAGCCCGCCAGTGGTTTCAGAGGAAGATGGAATGTTCTTGAATATTTTGTGCTAACTAAACTGGAAACTATACGTGCCAAACTATCTCCACCTCCCGTCCTGTGTCTGTGTCTCTCCGATGTCTTTGTTGCACAGAGAACCCTGGTACTCGGGACAGCCCTGCTGAGGTTCGTGGGGCTGTGCCTGCTCCCTGAGTGACGCTCACTCTCTGTTACAGGGTGTCTGTTGTGAGCAGAATCTGGTGTCTTTCTAAATAGCGCCCCAGGGCCCCACCAGTAATTGTTTAATTAAATAAAGCACTCATTCTAAAGTAATAACCGCGCTCCTCTGTGTTGCCGGCATCCCAGCCAGCGGCGCTAGCCGCGCAAGCTGCCGAGAATAAAAGTATCTGTGGACACGTTCTCCAGACCGTAGGGCAGCCCAGCAAAGAAAAGCAGGAGCCAAGGAAGCCCAGAGGGTTTGCAGCCAGCAGAGAGATGCCTATGGCCCGGGCATGATGGGCATCAGGGGAGCTGAACAATTAGGGTGCATATTAATGATGACATCTGATTAATTCCCTGGCTGTCTCATGGGTTGGCTGAGAGCAGACCAGGTACATTTTAATAAGCCTTCAAGTGCAAAGGGAGGTGCTGACGAGCGTGTTGCTGAGCAGATGCTTCGTGGTGAGTGTGAATCTGGAAGGAAGGGTCACAGAGCGCAGCAGGGCACAGTAAGTTTGGCTACAGGAAGAACCTCATCTAGCTACCGATTGAGACGTTCTCTGAAAACCTTGACAAGAGGAGGCAAGACGCTGCCTGGCCAAGTGCTGGATGCCGACGGGGACTGAAAGGCCCCTGCCAGTCTGTGATGTGCACCCTTCACCACTGTAGGGAGGCTTTGCTCCACCCGTGAGCCCCTAGGAACACCGTCCAGCTCTGTGCCTTCCCCCAGGTCAGGAGCATGAGCCTGAACTCTGTCTCAAAGTTTGGTTCCAGGAACCAGCCTCAGGTACTTGTTAAAAATACACATTCCTGGGTCCTGCCCCAGGCCGAATGTAGCAGATCTAAGGCTACAGGGCCCAGGAATCTGCATTTTCAACCAGTTCTGCAGACAAGTCTGTGCATTCTCCCCTTTGAGAAATTCTACTGGCAGAGGACCTGTCACAATGGTAAATGGTCTTGCCAGCCCCCAGTGTCCCGGGGAGAGGCCTGCTCTGGTCGCCCAGGCTACAGCAGTGGAGGCAGTGGTCAGGGACTTCATGTGCCTTGCCTCTTCCAGGGAAAGACGATGGCCACACGTCCACAGGTCTCCAGCCTGATGTCACAAGTGACATACTGGAGTTGATGACTCACACACTTCCATGCAGACAGGGAACAGCATCACCCCTCTGATCAGACTGTTTTTAGACTCCGGGTGTCCCCAGGAGAAAAGGGCTCCAGCAGCATCCCTTTGCTAGTGGCTTCTTTGTTGATCCCGGGGCCAGCAGATTCCCCTGGGTCCCTATGGATGGTGCTCTCAGCTTCCTCTTAGAGCCCATAGCATGCCAACCCCATGGAGAGGCCTTTACTCTGACCATCGACTAGGGGGGAAGCTGGAGATGTTAGTGTGATTTCTTATACCCAATTGGACAGAGCTTGTTAGCCAGCTTGATGCCCTGTCTCCCCTCCTTCCCCACCTCCAAGGTTGCTCAGTATCGGCAAAGAATCCTGCTCCCTAATCTGTCTATTTCGAGGTCTGACGTCAGCAGAGAAGGGGTGGAGCCAGCTTGGCCTGTGCTCCTCTCTGCAGGGCTCCCATGTTCAGGGCACCTGACTTCCTTCCCTCCCTCCCCTCCAGCTCCAGCACGGAACATTCCCACCGCCATCCGCTCTTCCCACACAGAGACAAGTGGGAAGAGTGGAACGGGGAAGGGAAGGCGCCAGGAGCACCCGCAGCCGTCACCTGGCGCCTCTCGTCGAGTGCCACACGAACGCCAGGCAGTTGAGGTGGCAGAGGGCAATGGCTCAGCCTCCTCGTGTCCTCAGGACAGGGACACCCAAAGCAGTCGGGTTCCAGCTCGTTACTAGAGGCGCTAACAGCTCTGCGTTAGCTCAGCTCTAACGTCCACGAGGTGCGTGTACCAGCCAGTGAAAGTCAGCTTAACTCCCAACAGAATCAGGTGGTTGGGGGTGTGGGTGCTTTCCTCCAAAAAGAGAGAGACTCCCATCTCTGTCACTTGCCACAGAGTCCACCTGTTCCCCTCGAGTCCTCTTGCTCTTAGGACCAGTTGGCCCCCAGCCTGGCCCTGACAGCTCTTTCCAGGCCCTGGGTCACGTGGCCAAGCCAGACACGTTTCTCCAGCTTTCTCATGCGTGAGGCAGAGCACAGCCCTGGGGGAAGTAGTGCCGTGAACCCGTCATCTCCCCTTCCCTGACATCCAGCATAAACATACCAAGACCCAGAGCAGGTCTTGAATCTCCGTGGAGAGATTTCAAGTGGCTAAAAAGTGAGAACCGGTAAACCAAGCCTGCAGTGAAGGAGAAGTTAACATCTTGGCATCTGCTCGCTCACGCTGGCTCCCGAGAGGCTCACCAGAAGGGCCCAGGTGGCACTGTTACCCATTTAGTGCCGTGGCCCACTGGCCAGGATATCCCTGCTGTGCCTTCTGTCTTCTGCCCCCAGAACTTACAGTTCAAATGAGTACAGTCCCTTTTAAGCCTTGTCCCATTAGGAAAGAGAAGAGTCTTCCCTGGGGCGCTCAGGGGAGCCTGGAGCCGGGGCGCAGGAGGCAGTGCTCAGCCCCAGCCCCGCAGTGCTGGCCCAGCCACCTCTAGGCATGAGGATTGCCTCAAGGCCATGGAGCTTTTCTGTGGTTTTATTCTCCTAATGTTAGTTGTAGGTCGACGTGGCTGTCCCTTCCCAGCTTAAAGCCTGTTCAAAGTTCCTCTCCACAAAGCAACATTTACACTCCTTTACGTGATGTGGTCTGCTCCGTTCTCCTTCTGGAACCTTCTCTCTCACCTCTGCCCCACACTCACCGACCATTGTCCTCCAGAGACACTGGGTGCTCACATGACTCCATGCCCATCACGTGCCTTTCCCTTGCTTCAGAGTCTGACAAGCACTTATTCATTGGAAGCTGCACTCCAGTGTCTCCTTTGAAGTCATGTGGCCATTACTCTCCCCACCCCCCAAACCGCTGCCATGGCAATAATTGGACTTTTGTGTGTATTCAGGTACTGGGTCTCACTGTAAGCATCTCGAGGTCAGAGCTGTGCTCGATCCACATGTCTGGAGCCAGCATGGGCCTCACAGAGGGCAGTTGCTCTGTGAACATTTGAATGAGCGAGAGCACTCGGGTGCGTGGCCACTGCTGGGTCCGTGGACAGCACTGGCCCAGTCCCTCCATAAGCCCTTGGGGCTACTGATGCCCGTGGCTCATCACGGCTGGCAGCCACCACTCCCGCCAGAAATTCCACATCCAGCGGGCTTCTCCTTTCCCAAAGGCGCGGGTCAGCTTCTGTGCCTCGCTGCCAGGACAAAGCGACCCCTCAGCGTGGCCTTAGGGGCACCCTGTCTTTGGGGGCTGAAGGCAGAGGGGGACAATCGGGAACTGTCCACATGCCAGGAGGTCTAGGGTGGCTCACCCATCACTGCCACCTCCTCTTTGGCGCCTGAAATGCAAGCAGTGAAGTGTTGGGACGGTGCCAGCTCCAGAGGCAGGTCTGTTTCTCTAGGCAGAGCCCCCAGCCTTCCTCCTGCACCCCCTCTGTCCCACCTGCCTCCTTGTCATCACTATCCTTAAAGCCCTCCCAGTCCAAGGTCAGACCTGTCTATCTTCTCACCTGGGCAGGTGGGTGCGGACCCACTTCTCACGTGCTCATGAGAAGCCACGCTGCCCTTAATAAGCCCGGATGGCGTATAATCATTAAGTGAGTGACTGTGTGGGTTTTCCACAATATTTATCTTTCCTCCCCCCAAACCACAAGGGTTGCAGTTCTGGCACCAAATCCTTGGAACTCTGCCCACCCCCAGGCACCATCTGGCTTCTGAGCTGAGGAAGAGACAGCACAGGCGTGCAGGCCTGTCCTCCAACGGGGCTGAGGGGAGCAGTGGCCATGCCAGGCTGACCCCACTGGACCGGACCAGCCCTCTCTCCACCCCCCACCCAGGAGGCAGCTTTGCAGGGGTGGGGGGGGGGGTGTGGAGAGACTTTCTCTAGGGCATAATCAGGGGAGGCAGTAAGTGTCCTAAAAAAGGGGACCGGCCTTGAGTACACACAGCCTGAGTTCTGATCTGATCATTGCTGTGAGGTCTAGACAAGCTGTTTTGCCCCCCTTTTCCTCAGTCTTCTGGAGGGGAGCCAGTAACCAATTCACAGGGTGTCGGGGTCAGGAAGAGGTCTTCAATGGAAGCTGCTATTGTGTGAGCACCCAGGATGTGTTCAGTGGTGGCAGTTCTCTCACCTTCAAGGAAAAGCCTTCTCTGGGTGACGGGTCAGCCTCCCAGGACATATCCAAAGGCTCCGGTGTGAGAGCGGCCTTTCCGTGGTCACAGCCGTTCCCCCTGACAACAGCGTCCCCTCCAAACCCGGTTCCCGACCATCTCCCAACGAGGGGCTTGGGCCGAGGCAGGGGACACCTGACCAGGTATGTGGGGCTTGTCCCAATTCCAGAGGCCGGGGCAGGGGATCACGACGCAGTGGTGGAGACAGATGCCTGAGAGCCATGGCATGCCTTCTAGAAAGATGACCGTCCAGTGGCGGTCACAGCACGTGAGTCGTTTCCCGAGGGGTGCACAGCCAGGCCTCCTGGTACTGAGGGAGCCCTGCCATGGGTCGTGACCTTTCTCTCCCTGGTAGCTCTTTGAGCCACACGTCTTTAGCACAGAGTTCAGCAGCCAGGCTCCTCAATGAGACATCATGGTGCTTGATGATTGAAACTTGGAATGAGTTTCCTGATCTTTGTTTTTTGCCATCTATGGGTTCAGGAGGAGATGCGTTTTTTTTTTCCCTCTCTTTCTTTCTTTTGCCTCACAGAAGGAAAAGCATAAACGCAGGTTACAAACCTCAGGTCCCTAACTAAGAATTTCTATTTCATCGAAGCAGGGCAGAGGCTGTTTAGAGCAGAGGGTTCAGAGAAGGACGTTATCTGGGTCCTTTTCTCCATCTGCTTTATTTCCAGTTGCTTTGAGAAAAAAGCCGAAGATTTGGAGCAGGGGACATGGAAATGCTTTCAACTGTCAGTCACAGGCGGCTTTTCACTTGGTGTGTTTGGGGACTAACCCGGAGCAGGAAGTGCCTTGTGAGCACCCTGGCTGTCTCCAGGCTGACGGTGCTGGGAACCCAGGGAACAGCGTCACCCAGGCTCCTCAGGTATTGGCCAGGGGTGGTCCAGGGGTGCTGGGGACAGCCCTGTGTGCCCGCCCTTGGAGCTGGCGTGGAAGGTCCTGTCCCGGAGCGCTCGTCCTTTGCAGCCTGTGTTGTGGCTGTCACTCTCCTGCTGGCCTCCAGCAAGCCATTCCCTGAGCTCTCAGTCCGGAGCTTCTCCTCTGTTCTCTTCCGTGCCGGCCCCAGCATGCCTCTGGGAGGGGGCATGCTGGGCTTGTGACAGCTGGAGCTGTCTGCGTGTGCAGGGTTGGGAGCAGCGCCCCCATCCATGGTTTCTCCTGGAAGTCACTCTCCCAACCCCCCACCCCCATAACGAGACAAATCCTGTTTCCCCAGTATTTCAGCAAAGGTTGTTCAGGTGTGACCTCACTGGCCAGCCTCCTGCTCTGCGGGGAAGGTGCCCCAGAGTCTCCCCTCTTCTCAGTTGACCAGCAGAGGGACAAGGCTTTCCTCCTGATCCTGGTCTGATCGGCTGCGGTGTCGGTTTGGTTACTTGCCTCCGTCCTGTAGCTCAGGGGCCGCGTGAGGACGCCCTGCAGAGTCTCTACCTTTGGGCCCGTTACTGCCTTTGCTTGGGGCCCGGCATCTTCCAGCAAGTACACACTTGACTTTTGCAGGTATTGCGTGTCTCCACACTCACTCATTCTGAGTGGGGCTGACTTGTTTGATGGGAGTGGACTTGGTTTTCTGCTGCAGGGTGTCGTGAGGTGACAGCCGGAGAAGAGCGTGTGCTCTAGGAACACACACTGTTTTAGAGTCCTTGGGCGTCAGATCTCCATTTTTTTTTTTTTTTTTTTTTTTTTTATTTTTGGGACAGAGAGAGACAGAGCATGAACGGGGGAGGGGCAGAGAGAGAGGGAGACACAGAATCGGAAACAGGCTCCAGGCTCCGAGCCATCAGCCCAGAGCCTGACGCGGGGCTCGAACTCACGGACCGCGAGATCGTGACCTGGCTGAAGTCGGACGCTTAACCGACTGCGCCACCCAGGCGCCCCTCCATTTTTATTTTCAGGCATTACCTGAGTCTGCAATCTATCGATCCCTTCTAGGTGAGGGTTTGGGAGGGTGGGGTGGCGCAGGGACAGTAAGATGCAGCACATTCTGGGGGGGGGGGGCGTTGGGCCGACGCGCATCTGTGCTGTGGGTGGCCAGGTGTCCTGAAAGAGGCATCCGGCCTCCAGCTGGCTCCATGACTCGTTCTCCACCAAGTAATGGTTGGGCGAAGGTTGGCCGCATCCCCATTGTGGTTGGGCTGGTGTCTGAAATGCAGCAGCCTGTCCTGGCAGAGCCCTCTCCCACGGCGAGGCTCCACAGGTGCTGCTCTGGGCCAGCCCCTCACGGAGCTGGGCCTTCGGAAAGTGGCCGCTCGGAGTTTCACGTGAAAACACCGATCCTTCTGTAGAACCCAGACGCCCTCCTCTAGATGGTGCATCTCATCGCAGGGTTTTGGCAAGTGAGCTGTGATAATGGTTCCCTGGGCTTGACCACCGGGGCCTCTGCCTGTTGTCAGGCGCTCTCCGTCCTCTGTGTGATGGCCGATCCTTTCTGTCTGGTTCGGAAGAACTTGAACTCCCCCACAGAGGATTTGGACCATTACTAAACTCGGGCACAGGTGATGGAAGTCCATTAGGAATAGTAGTGACCTGATGTTCTTTGGCTGGAGGTCCTCACTTGGGCTCTGTTTGCAGTCCCCCACCTGGGGTGTCTGGTGGACTGATAAGCGTGGGTGCAATAACACGGTTGGGTGCCGATACTCTTGGGGTCAGATGGCCAGTGCCGATGTTTGTTGAACACCTGTGCACACGTGATGTGCTTTGAGAAGTCCATTAACGCTCCAGGGTCTCAAGGTTAGCCAGGGCAGTGTCAGGATGCAAACACCTGCCCTGCGCCCGTGGCCCTGAAACCTGTGGTCCCCCCCGGCGGTCCCTCGCTGACTCCAGGCTCCCCTCCTTTTTGCGGATAAATCTCCAGACATTGTCATTCAAGTTGAGAAAATAAAAACTCCCAAACCAAAATGTTCACAGCCACTTGAGAAATAAAAATAGAATCCTTGAACATTTCTTCACGCACTTCAAGGACGCCTGGAAAGTTCACTTCCCGTTTAGGGATGGGTTCATGCTGTGTTCTCATTAACCCCAATTAACTCTTAACCCCTAGCGCCCTGGAACGAAGACGGCCCTCTAAGCTGGGCGTTCATTTCTTTTATCATTAGAGATAGCCTCCGGGATCAGTCCAGAGCTCCGCTGTGCCCCCAGCGTGGCCCTGCCTTTGCCTGAGCCAGCAGTCCTGAGCCCTGCTCATGCCAACACCACGCCCCTGGTCAGCCCTGCATGTTGAGGGCAGACCAGGCAGTATGTCACCATTCCCCTTCAAGACTTGTTACTTGTCACTCCTGCTACACTAACAGAGAAATCAAGCCCCCACCCACCTACCCCAAATGCCAGACCCAAAAGGCTCCAGATGGATCAGCTAGTCTTTTATGTTGAAACTCTGGGAGCTTGGGGTCCCTGGGTGGCTCAGTCGGTTGAGCCTCTGACTCTTGGGTTTGGCTCAGGTCATGATCTCACAGTTCATGGGTTTGAGCCCCGCATCAGGCTCCGCACTGACAGTGCAGAGCCTGCTTGGGATTCTCTCTCCCCCCACCTCGCTCTCTGCCCCTCCCCCGCTCATCCTCCCTCCGTCCCTCTCTATCCCTCCTCCTCTCTAAATAAATGAATGAAACAAACTCCGGGAGCTGATGGGTGAAGGGCAGAGGAAGCTGCTGATGCCTGAATCCTCGTGGAAACTCTATCTCACTGCCCTGTGGGAGCCACAAGCAGATGAGCCCCAAAGACCTCATTTTTTTGTACTAAATATAATTTATTGTCAGATTGGTTTCCATAGAACACCCAGTGCTCATCCCAACAGGTGCCCTCCTCAATACCCATCACCCACTTTCCCCTCTCCCCCACCCCCCATTAACCCTCAGTTTGTTCTCAGTATTTAAGTCTCTTATGGTTTGCCTCCCTCCCTCTCTAACTTTTTCCCCCTTCCCCTCCCCCATGGTTCTCTATTAAGTTTCTTTCTCAGGATCCACATATGATTGAAAACATATGGTAACTGTCTTTCTCTGCCTGACTTATGTCACTCAGCGTAATACCCTCCAGTTCCATCCACGTTGCTGCAAGTGGCCAGATTTCATTCTTTCTCACTGCCAAGTAGCATTCCATTGTGTATATAAACCACGTCTTCTTTATCCGTTCATCAGTTGATGGACATTTAGGCTCTTTCCATAATTTGGCTATTGTTGGCCCTCACTTTTAAAGGAACTAAATAACCCTGCAGGCATTCGGGGAGCTGGCCCATCTAGCAGGTCTCCCGGCCGCCACCTCGTCCGTGTTTGTAGGAGCGCCAGCCAGGTTGCCCCACCTCCCTCAGCTCCACGCTACCCCTTGGCCCCAGGAGCCAGAGAACACCGCAGAAGCATCACCTTCATGCTTCGCTGGAACTGCTGGCTTCCTTGACCATTTGGCCTTCGTCCCCTCGGGATGCTGCCCCTTTGCTTATGTCTAGGTCGGGGGACAGAGCCTCCGGCCGGATCGACAGTCAGCTGTCTGCTTCTCTGCCAGGTTTCCTCCCCACCCCTTGTCACAGGAGGTAATTGGTGCATCCATCTTTGTCCCGTAGACTTGCTCAGAGGTTCTTAGGACATTTGTTCTGTGTGGTGGCTGTCGCTTAAGCACCTTGTTCTCTCCTGTCTTCTCTTTCACCCCTGAACAGCACGCCCTCTCCCCCCACCCCCCGCCCCTGCTCTGTTTTGAGGGGAGTGAAGTGGACTAGGAGTGCTGTTGAAGTTCACCCAAGTTTAAGTTCCGATCAGAAGCTGCGGTCCGCCGTGCCTCTTCCCAGCAGGAGAAGAAGTGACAGCAAACAGGATGTGGGGCTTTAATTTTGTTTTGTAAGAGAAGGACTGGTGAGTAGCCATCTGTGACAGGCAACTCTGAGTCTGCAGTCTCCCAGAGGTGGGCAGGGAATGAGTTGTTTCCTCGACGACCTTTAGGTTTCTGGCATAGGTTTCTTCTCAGATGTCACCCCTTCTGAGGGGCCAGGCAGATTCACAGAGTGGTCACAGCCCCCTGGGATCCGAGCCCCTTCATTGCTGGGGTCCAGGGAGGTGTGGCTGATGGAGGGCAGCCGAGAGCCCGAGGCTCTTCTCAGAGGGGCCTTTTCTCCTTGTTAGGGCTGAATATCCTTCTCTTTTGAAACCAGTGGGTACTCTCAGAGCAAACACTGTTTTAATTTGCTCCTCCTAAATCAGAGTATGTTGATTTCACAGCTATTTGGGGAAGAGAATTTTTTTTTCCCTGACACCGTAAACCGCTCTCAGGCAGAGGGGGTTAGTTGCCTGCCTGTGTGCCACGCACTCTGCTCAGATGCTGCCAGTGGCAGGAGGGACCGGTGGAAGGTACGAGGCAAGTCAGCAAGGCCGGGGTTGCCTCTTCTTCCACTGCAAGGTAACACCTGTCCACCAGCCGCCGCCTCCTCCAAATTCACCATATTCTGCAGATGCTCACTGGGCATCTCACGTGTGCCAAGCCTTCCTAGGTATTGGGGCGAACAGGGACACAGTCCTTGCCATCATGGTGCTGGTACTCTGCTGGGAGTGGGGGCGGTGTGTGCACAAAATCAACCCCTGAGAAAGGAGCAACTCAGAACCTACCAGAATTCGGTAATGTGGTACTGACTGTGCATTTGGTAATCCAGGCAAGGGCCCTAGGGAGGAGGAACTTGTGGAGGAGACTGGCCCCCCAGCAGAGCTTCGAAGGTGATGGGAGTGAGGAAGGTAGAAAGGGGAGTTCTGTGCCAGCAGGTGGAATCACGAGGGTAAAGGCATGAGGCTTAGTAGTGTGATGTGGGGATAGGAGGTGCTGGAAAGACAGCCCAACAGGATGCGGCGTGCAGGGATCGCAGCAGTTGGGGGGACAGGGTCAGGAGACTTCCGCTCCTCACCCCCCGCCCCACCCCTGCCGCTTTCGTACTGTCTGCACACCTCCCTGGTCCCTCAGCCCCCTCATCGCTAAAATGAGGCATCGTCACCTGCCTGGTGACCTCACAGATGGCCGGGAACAGGACACGAGACCGCATGTGTGAGCACTTTGTTTTTTGCTGTTGTTTTTTTAATGTTTATTTTTGAGAGAGAGAGAGAGAGAGAGAACGCAAGCAGGGGAGGGGGTGGAGAGAGAGAGAGAGGAACAGAGGATCAGAAGCAGGCTCTGCACTGACAGAAGAGAGCCCAACATGGAGCTCGAACTCACGAACCGCGAGATCATGACCTGAGCCGAAGTCTGAAGCTTAACCGACTGAGCCACCCAGGCGCCCCCACGTGCGAGCACACTTTGCAAAGTGACACAAACCTGCGGCATCAGGGAGTGACGTCTCACAGGGCAGCGCGGACATGAGGCAGCGGTTGATGGGACAGAACACGGCAACCAGATGCAGGAACGGGCTTTTGAGTGGAACCAGCAGCAGCTTCCAACATCCACGTGGTTTCCCTGACCAGCTAACCCTGCAGAGGATTTGGGCCCGGGGAGATGGCAATCAGGCTGCCGTGCTTTTGTTCTCCTGCACCGACGCACCCACTCCTGCCTCCCCGTCCCATACACTTGGCAAAGGACATGACCTGCAGCCAGCCCTGGGCTCGTTCTGTGGGCAAAACAAGGTGGAGTTGTGTCAGGGGAGCCTTTCCTCTGTGAGTGGGTTGTGGAGTTAGAACTCAAGACGGCGGAGTCAGGTGGTGACTGTGGCTCAGCCTCGGCCGCTCCGACTCGAGGGTTTCTGAGGCAAAGACCCGCTGTCTTGAGTGGCGGGTGTTTTCTCCCATTCCGTGGCTGAGGCCTGGCTGCTCAGATAGCTCCGAACCACTCCCAGCAGGAAGGTGGCGGCCTGAGGTAGCGGGTAGCCTTCAGTTCCCGGATGCCAGCCAGCTCGTGTGGGCATGAGCATCTGGGCTTCGGGGTCTCAGCAGAGCCACCGTCCTGTGCTGGGAATCCCCAAGTGCAGCCCACACCAGCCTTTCCCACGTCCCTCAGACTGGTTTTAAGGAGCAGATTCCCTTCCCGCCTCTGGCAGGCCGAGGGCTGGGTCTCTATTCCCTGGTCCTTGGGTGTCATTTCTGGAGGAAATGTGCCGCCTCCTGCCAGCCCGGTCCTCTGGGGTGTGCACAGTCGGGTCAGCCCTCCCGTGGGGGGCACCGTGCCCAGCACTGTGGGAACGTGGATGTGCAGGAGCGGCAGCTGCTACCCTGGCGGAGCCAGAGAGGACCCCTGGGGGAGGAGGCATGGCTGATTCCAGGGAGGGGAAGCAGAAGACAACAGCTGGGAGCAGGAGTGGACTTTGGACTGGGACCAGGAATAGAACTTTGGCCAGCAGAAGTGGAGCTTGCCGAGCAAAGGCCCGACGGCTGGAGGCTCTGGGCACATCAGAGACTCGCAGTGCAGCCTGGGACTGCTGGCTAATAGGTTCTGGGGGCAGTGTCTTCAGAGACAAGGTTGAAAAAGATGGCTGGAGCCAGATCATGGGCCACTGGACTTTGTCATCTCCAAAATGACAAGCCCTTGAGAATTGCACAAGAAAGATACAGGTGTGGCTGGGGCTGAGTGTGGGAGATGACACTGGCACCAGCTGGCTCTGGGCCCAGGAGGGAGAGGACAGGGTCAGAAGGATGGGGCGGATTCCCCGAGGGATAGTCCTAAACTCTCCCCAGCCCTTTGCCTACCTGATTCCTCTTACTTTAGGTATCATTTTGTCTGTGACGTTCACCTGGGTGCCCCCACCACAGCCCCACCCACACAAGATCAGGAGCCCATGCTGTATGCTCCGCTTCCCCTCCAGGATGGTGACAAATACATTTCTGTGGTTTTAAGCCACCAAATTACAGTAGTCACGAGGCACTAGCACAGAGTAAGGAAGGAATGAGGGGTTGTTGGAAGTTTGGAGCTGGCACAACTGGAGGTGAGTGATGTGCTTAACCTATATGGGGGACACAGAAGGGAGGCAGCCGTGTTACCTTTGGAGTGCCACCAGGACACTGGAAAAGCCACGCCCAAACATTGCTGGGGCTTCATTAGCAGCGTGAACTGCCTTGCGTCCATCAAGACTGGCAAGGTTGCCGTGGGGCCTTAGGTGCACATTTAAACTCACCGACCCAAGAAGAGACCCGAGCGGCCCCCATTGCACCCTCTCAGGTCTGTCTCAGACCTTTTTTCCCAGTGGCCAGTTTGAAGATTTAGTTAGAAACCAGAGAATGGTTCTTTATTTTTTCTTTTTACAAAACGCATCTGTCTGCAGCAGTTGGTGTCTCTGCCTCCTGTGATGAGTCGGGCTCGGAGAGTCCTTGAACAGAGTCTGAGTTTGAACTGATCAATGGCATTTGGGGGTTGGACACTTGCTCAGGAGCCAGCTAATTCATAATGTCATATGGGCTAGACGAGAAGACCCAAGAGGATAGGCTGTCTTTTGGCTTTTTATCTCTTCTTTTTGAAAAAGGAAAGGGAAAACAGAAGGTGCCACGCTTGGCTGTTCAGCATTCAGAGATGAACTCTGTCCCCGCTAGACCATGGGAACACGGGGGCTGTCTCTCCTCCCACGCCCCCTTTCTTCCCAGAGACCGGGCAGCCTCACGGCGGTGTCCTTTCCGGCTCTGGATGCCGGCCCCCGCGGGCACCGAGTCTGGCTCTAACTAATTTACAGAGGACACCTGTTCCTTAATTAGCCCAGCCTGTGCTGTGTGTCTCGTCTGGGCCACCCCCCCCCCACAAAGCGTGAGCTCGCCGCCACTCGAGGGCTGCTGTTTGGCGGTCCGTGCGCTTTTGCCCTGTGCTTCCCGAGCGACGCCGTCAGTCTGTGCTCCTGAGCGCTGGAGGAAACCACATCCCAGCCGCCGTCCCCACTGTGGGTGTCGCAGCTGTTGACCGGGTCTTCCAGAAGAAACCCTCGCTGCCAGTCCCCACTGCCGTCCCTAGGACCGGATGTGGGAGTGCCAGGCAGGTGTGGACCCTCATTCCGCGCCCGTCTAGACTCCCGTTCCCCATCACGCAGATGGCACCTCGCGCACACTTCCTACTCGACCTTTTTGGGATGTGGCTGTCTGCTTAATGTGTTTAACTAGAGGGAAGCTCTCAGGTGGGCTGGGATCCCACCCTGCAGGGTGTTGTTAAACCTTGTCCTCATGCAGAAAGTGGATGGTGGTAGACAGCTGCCGGGGAGGGGGCTCTAGCATCTGGGGAGGGACCTGTGCAGGCTGCAGTAGCAAGATTCCCTGCCGGTTGTCGTGGGGGCTGGTTCTCCTGCACTGCCCCACCCCCCGGCTTTACATAGCAGAACCCTCTAAAAGCCATTCCTTAGGCTTCAAAGATGAGATCTGGCCTCCCACGTAGCCGCCCCCCCCCCCCCCCCGGCACCCTGAGAAAACATCCAGCGTGTCCAGTGGGCATCACAGGTCAGAGGTGGAGTGCCCACGCCTGCCTGGATGTGCCAGGAGTCCAGTTTGGGGCAGGTCACGGTTATTTGGAGACATTTGTGGCAAGTGGCTTTGTCGATAATTCCTCAAGACTCTCCCTCTCCCAGCCTTCAAAAAAGAAATTCTGTTGAAGTTTCCCTAAAGTGGTTATTTTCCAAAACGCCGGGCTGATGCTGCTGCAAAAGCCGGCTTGCTCTGCGGGGCTGGTGATTCTGCCTCACTGAGTCCTGGCCTGCAGGGGACACCGCCCCCCACCCCGCCGTGTTCCCCCCTCTCTGCTCCTCCCCCCCCAGCACCCCTAGCCTAATGGCAATGCTTCGCCTCCTCCTGACAGAAGCAGAGCTGGCTGCAGGCCCCCAGCAGAAAGCCCTTTCCAGAAGTCTCCCAGCCCTGGAGCCCTCCTGGAGGCCTTGTTCCCCAGCTAATTAGAGCCTTCTCCTTAAGCAGTACTTTAGTCTTTGGTGTCATTCATTCTCACAGTGATAATGGACTTGGATAAGAGGTCACAGCTTCTCCCACATCCTGCTCTCCTTGGGGTTGGGGGTGGGGGAGGGACGGGCACAGCCCCCCTTCCGCCAGCTCCCGCCTGCCTGTCACCCTGTCACGGGGGAGCCAGGGAGCCGGGACTGGCCGCCAGGCTGAGCAGCTGTGATATCTTCACCCAGATCACAGGGCCAGAGCCCGACTCCCCAAAGCGGGCCCTGCTCCCCACATTCGGGCCTCTGCCGCCTGCCGCACCTCTGGCGAGTGTCATTAGCATTAACGTGATAAAATGGCGCAGTGTAAATGTTAATAAGGTCTGATGCCTCTGCTGCTTCCGAAGTGGCAGATTGGAAATGGTCCCATCATCATAACTCCAACCAGCAGCTTTTAATTCTCTGCTCCCCGAGCATCCAATTTGGCAGGAAATCCTAACCTTCCCTCAGCCCCCAGCCCAGCTCTGCTGTGCCAGCTTTTACCCCCATTTTCTTTTGCACAGAGGGTTCAGACTTCCCCCAGACTGGTTTTCTAAGACAGAGCTTGATTTCTTCTTTTTTCTTAATTTCTTTTCCCTGTTCTCCAAAGGGAAAGAGAACTGAGCCCCACACTCATCTCCCAGTTTTCCTGGCTGTGGCCCGTTCTCTTCTTGGTCCAGGACGTTCCTCTGAGAGATTTGCCCTGGAAGCCACTGGCTCCGGCTCTCCAGGTTTTCCCTTCTCTTTAAGTTATAAACATTGCTGATTAACGACATCCTGATGACTTCTTTCCTCTGAAGCCTTCAGAACGGTGTTGTCTCCACAGCGCTGTGTTGTCAGGGCCCCTGTGTCCCGTCCTCCCCAGTCCTTTCTTTCCAGCAAACTCTGGGGGCCTGAGGCACACCTGGGCTTCCTTTCAGATCTTCATCTCCCTGTCGTCTCACACCAAATTGGTTTTTGTGCCCGGCTGTGTGCCTGGTCCAGGAACCCTCAGCGTTTGTTGAAGAGAAGTAGCCGACAATGTCCCTGGGTTGTCGCCTGGGGCTTGCCCAGAAGGTAGTCTCTGGACAGGAGGCATGAGGAACGGCTGGTGGCAGGGCTCTGGATTTCTGTTGCACCCAGGGGAATGCACCACGTGATGCTGTTTGCCACCAGGGAGCCTCGTGGGTCCAGGTGCCCACCGCGGGCAGAGGCTGCGTGGGTGGCGTGTCCTTCCCACACGTGCACCCAGCCCCTGCACCCCCTCATGCTAGTTTTTGTCATTACAGGCTGTCTTCACTCTCCTCCTTGGACCCTTCACCTTCTTTGACGTCCAGAAGACCAAGTACCTGCAGATCCTGACCTCCCTGATGAGATGGGTTGGTGAGTGAGAAACGTCTCGAGTCTGTCCTTTCTCCCCTTGCCCTTCCCTTACCCGTTCCGAGCGTGTGTGAGCCCTCACGGCATAGCTGGAACGTGGCAGGGGTTCCTTGGGCCCTGCCCACCTTTTCAGTAGTGTGGAAATACAGTACCGACTTCAGGATCACATAGTGGGGACAGAGCCAGAGCTAAGCCCAGCCTTTTTCACACACCCACGTGCGCCGCTGTCCCCCAACCCCCCGCCCCCCGCCACCAAAACCCACAGGCTGGGCCAAGGCTCTTACACTCCCAGGTCTGTCTCTGCTCCCTCAGGCCACAAGAGCGGCACTGCTCTGCCTTCTCATGGGTGCACCGTGTGGCAGTCAAAAACCCAGTGGGCTGGGGCAGCCACCTCCGCATTCCTGGCCAGCAGGGCCTGAAAAGACACCTTATCCGTGATGCCTTTTGACTGATGCCCTACTGAACAAGAGCACCACTGTCCCCAGGGGTAGTTTGGGGGTCTCCACCCACTCAAGCAGGTTTGTGGTTGGGAGCTCATTCATTCCGCCGCACCATTCTGGAAGGTCCATGCTGCTGAGCCCCTTAGACCCAGGACCAGAGGGTGTGGGGTCCCTGCAGCCCCTGTTGGCGGGCACATGCTCCAGGATCATTTGTATTCCTGTTTTGGGCTAAAAGCATAGAACACTGTTGCTGTTGTGATGGAGAGGCCTGGCAGAGTGAGTCTGCCCACCTCCAGCACCTCACCTGCCCAGGCACAGAGGTCCCCGAGGACCCCGGGGTCGGGTCCCCTCCCTCCCGACTCTCTTCTCTACTTCCTCTGCCACTGCCTCTGCTCCCTCACCCAGCATCAGGACTCAGGGTGCACCTTGTTTCTCATGCCATGCCAGCACTCGATTAGATTGTGACGAGCACAGGGCAGCTTCTGATAACAGTGATTTTTGGCAATTCTGGCGCATCCGATCTTCTGGTTCCGCCTACTCTACTCGGGATTACAGGATCCCAGCGTGAGGAGCCACCGCGTCATAGGGGTCTTGGTATCTCCGTGGGAAGGGACCACGGCAGGCATCCAGCACAGGCCCCTGCTCCCCCAAGGGCAGGCTCCACGAGCGTGCACATGGAGTGACCTCTTGCCCAGGAGCTCGTGGTGAGGAAGGCCCCTGCTCCAGTCTGAAGGGATGGTGGTCAGCACTGGGAAGTCCTGCCTTGAGCCCAGTGCAGCAGCCTGTAACTTCTCTCCACCTCGGTCTTTCCTTGCAAGGAATTGAGAGCAGGACTGATCACTGCTGTGTGAACTTTGAGGCCTCTATAGCATGATAAACCTGTCTTTCATCACCCAGCCAAGTACAGGGAGCAGGAGGGCACTTGTCCAATCCCTGGATGGGGCGGGCTTCCTTACCTACCCCGCTCAGCTGGTCCAGTCCTATACGCACCTGTGCAGTGCTGTTTGCAAATGTTATTCACACATCTCAAAGCCCTGGGTTAAAGTAACAAGACCACCTGGGGGAAAAAGAACTCATTACTTAGAACATGAGGATCGCACTGGCCCCAAGGGTATGGTGCTAGAATTGAGCCCTTTTGGGTGCCAGGAGGGCTTCCCAAAGTTGGGATCAGCCGGGATCACAGCCACTGCTTTCCACCCTTCTTCTTACAAGTCTGCTTCTAGGAAGTAGGTGAAAGCCCCAGTGACCTGCAGAAGGAAAAGTTCTCTCAGTAAAGCAGTACTCAGAGGAAAGTATTCCTCCTCTCTTCCTGGCCCTCCTCTGCTCCCTACAGGCAGGTCCCAAGGTCCTGAAAGTCTTGCCCCTCCCCCACTTAGGATTGGCTGTCCTTGACCTGCTGCATCAACAACCATGGGGGAGGGTAGAGGCAGGGCAGAGAGAGGTGGAAGGACTCCTCGCTTTAGCCACCATGATGGATCCCCGTGTCAGCCCACAAGAGAGCTACCCAGATAGTGACAGTTCATAGCTTCCGAAACACCCCTGAGCCTGTTGAGCGTGACCAAGTCCTTCCTGCGTCTGGTGAGCAATGCATTCATTAAAAGGAAGGAGATGGTCAAGAGCGGGAGGAGGAGGCTGACAGGAAATAAAGAGTGATTGTCCGTGTGCAGGATATGAGACATCCCCCAGACCTGAGACCTGGCCCGCGCTCGGCTCCCACCTGCAGAGAAAGCACTGAGTTTCCGTTGCCAGCAGGGCCCCCGGGACCTCAAAAGCCTCTCAGAGCAGCCCTTCCCCCTTCCATGCTGCTGTTGGAGCCCTCTCCTCCCCAGAACCAGGTTCACAGAGTGCAATCAGTGGCTCAGATTGCTTTAGAACACTGCTCTGTTCACCTCCTCACCCACCCCACCCACCACGGCAGGCTGTCCTGCCCCCTCGTGACACCGTTTTGCAGAGCAAGGTGGTGGTCGCCCTGGGCGGGGGGGGGGGGGGGGGGGGGGGGGGCAGGGGGGGATGGGGCGGCGGTGGGGGGAGGAGTGCTTGTCAGCAGAGAAGGCCTGCGGGAGAGACCGGCACGTGAAGGTCCTCCACACTCGCGTGTCTGCATGGTGACATTGTTGTCAATGCAAGTCATTTGTCTCTTCTCTCCCTTCGATCCAAGAGATAATCAGATGGCACTAGCCTCTCCACAGACCTGTGCTCGAGCGCTCCGGGAGACTGCGCAGACAGTCGTTTTACTTCCTGAGAGCGTCAGACCCCTGCACTTAGAAAGCAAACCTCTGTGTGACACAGAACCCTCTGAAGTGAAAGAATTGCCCAGTTAGGTCAACTCTAAATTGTAGCCAAGCCTAGGTTTTGATTCCCAGCTGGGGGCGTGGGAGCCACCAGGGGCCTTTCCTCCGTGGGTCTGGTGGGAGGCGTTTCCTTCGTCATGGCCCCGGGCACCCACACAGCATCAGGAGCCAAGGCAGGGGACAGAATCCCAGGGAGCTGCCCAGGACCAGCGGACAGGCAGCCTCTACTGCGGGGAGGGGCGGGTTCTGCCCACTGAGCATTTGCAAGGGGGTCTCTCCTCTGGGCCAGGCTCACCCCAGGTGATTTTTCTAGCATTCTAACAGCACCAAACCCCCGTTTGTCCCCTCAAGTCTGCATCAAGTTTCAGTTTGCAATGAACTCCTTTACATCTTGCTTCTGAGAAGCAGCTGTGCGGCCGTGTCCCCCCATGACCCTCCCTCCTTTCCCACACTCCCGCACACCCTGCCCCTTCCCTCTCCCCAGATTAGGGCCCAGACGGTCCAAGAGAGCCGAGCGGGAGCGCAGAGTGGCAATAAGCCGACTTGGGTTCTAGGAAGACAAAAGGGAAGAATGAGCACCAAAGGGACCGGAAAATCATAAATAAATGTGCTGAGCCGGAAACTTTCTTGAGCTTAATTAGGAATTTGTTCTGCCATCTGTTGAAATGAGGCTGGGGAAGACTGCAGGAGCCCCGCCCCGAGCAGGGCCCCCAGAGCTCAGGACCGGCTGAGAAGCCTATAGGCTGGTTCCTCGAGGCCTTCCTCCACACTGTCCTCCAGTTCATCAGCCCCGGACGCCTCTCGTGCTGCCAGAAAAGGGCTTAAAGGGTTGGATGGTCTTTGCAAGTAGCCACTTGTCCAGGAAAATGTCACAGCATATATGACAAGTGCCAGCGTTGAGTCATCTCTTTTGCTCCCCAAATAAATTCTGGGGAGACCAGGCTGGTCAGTTTGGGAGACCTGGGTCACAGGTGCCTCTGAAGGTCTCCAGTTGCCATCTGGCAGGTGAAACTGTTCAGGCCTCCACGGACTTCTTGACCCCCCTTTGCTGTCCAGTCACCTGCCCCAGGGCTGCGGCTTCAGATCAGTGGCAGGCTCGGGAGCCCAGGGCTTCAGCTCTGGCCCCTCCTCCCATTGTTCCCTTCCACTTGGTCCCGGGGCGCACCAAAAGCCCAGGCCTGCCTCAGCCAGCCTCCTGGTCTGGCCATGGCCAAGGCAGGGCTCGGCCGTGAAGATAAGATGGGACCTGGGATCGTGTGGAAAGGGCTGTTAGCACAGTGCCTGGCCCTGGGTCAGCATTCGTGTATTAGCCACAGTGTGCAGGCCTGCTGTCATCAACTGTGGTGGCCCTGAGATCAGGGACATGGCCCCAGCCACCTCCAGAATGAGCTGTGGCTCTCGCGGTGAGATCTTGAAGCATTGCCATTTGGCTCTGTCAGCCCTCCCCCCACCCACCCCAGCGCCGGTCCCCCGTGCACCCCAGCAGCCCCACCAGCCTTCACCCTCACCGCCTTCAAGGAAGCTTGAGCCCGAGAAAAAGGAGCAGCAGGCACATCTCACAGAATGGCCCGGGGCTTCCTCTTTAGGTCCTGGCTCTCATTCTGCCAGGGGTCAGTAGCCCGGGGACACTTGGCAGAGATACAGCCGGAAGTGCTGTCCCACAGACCCGGGAGCTGGGGCCACAGAGTCTGAGCCCTAAGCCACTAAGCAAATGATTAGACTGTCCCCACCTGGGACGCCTGGCAGGGAGCTCTTCAGCTGGAGGGGCCGAGGCAGCATCATTACTTTAACCCCCATTACCAGCTTCCGCCGCGGGTGCCTCCCAGTTGGGGACACACACAGCTGGCTCAGCCTGGGGTGCCCCATTTGGTGTTATTAAAAACCCGATTCTTTCTAATAAAGCACAACAGCCCTCCTCGGTCTGGGCTGGCGAGGACCCACAGGGCTCCTTCCTCTGATTGTGTATTCAGAACAGCGCCGTGCGTATTGCGCCCGTCTCTGTGCTCCCCTCAAAGTGGGTCAGGCGCCAGCCTCTCCGAGCGTCTGTGGGCAAACTCAAACCTCACGAAGCTCCTCAGCCCAGCGTTCCCTGCCTCCCCCCAGCAGGTGCCCCAGATTTGTCTTCAGACCGAGCCAGCAGGGAGAGGTGGGACTCAGCAGTGGTGGCCCGAGAAGCAGAAGGTCCCCAGGAGGAGACCGTCACCGGGGAACATAAGGGCTCTGCTTTCAACCTGTCCCCCAGATTATCTGTGGCCGCTCGGCTGACCCCCCTGCAGATCCATGACTGATTCAGCTGAGTGTCTGTTGGTGGGACCGCCCTGATCTGTCACCGCCAGCAGCCAGGGGTCTTCTCTGCCTGGGCCGTCTGTTCCCCACATCCTGTTTGCTCAACATGCCAGCTTGGTGTGTGAATTCCTCCACAGCCGCTCACTGCTGTCCCCCGACTAGTGCTGCTCAAAGGTGCAGGAGGGACCCCCTCCCAAAATGAAGGCAGCATATCGGCCCCCTTTGAGCAGCCGGCCAGCTTCGGCCTTCGGCAGCGTCTCGTGCTGCTGTTGGCCTTTGCTCCCTGCCTACTCTCTCTGGGCCACTGTCCAGGGCTTTCCTGGGCCATCAAGTATGTGGCTTCCCCTTGTGCCTCAGCCAGTGGAGGGAGTCCAGGAAAACTTTCTGTATGTGTTTCATTTTGGTCTTCATCCTCAGTTTTCTAAAAGTTCTCTCTGTAAACGCCGAGGTCAGTTTCAAGGAAAGGAAGCTGGAGTTTCTGTCTTACTGCTCTCGGGGCAGGGTGGGCACCCAGTGAAAGTTTGCTGGAAAGCCAGCCCCACACCACCAAATCACCCCTTTCATTAACAGGACTGACCCAAGAGCCCTGCTGGGCCCTGAGCAAAGGCCACCACATGCGTCCCCCCCTCCCCCACTCCTGTGGGCAGCCTTTCCTGCCAACAGCTCTGCTCTGCTTGTGGCTGAGATGCGCACTGACCGGGCCATCGGCCGAACCCAGGAGGTCGCAGGCCAGCTGCCTGGATACTGGCAAGGGGAGGGAGGTAAGGCCCAGCTTGTGATGAGCAGGGTGAGGTCTCTGACCAATGACAGCGGCTGCAGGTGTGTGACTGCTCAGAACTGGGCTTCACACAGGCCAGAGTGAACCTCAGGCATGCGTCACAGGCAGCCCTAGGTGTCTCAGAGCTAGTGGGGCCCCTGGATTTACATCCAGACCCAGGGAACCACACGCCCTGTGGGCGCACGGCCTCTCCTAGTTTTCTCCGTGCTCTTTTTCTCCATTCTGGTTTGTCTGTGCATCTAGCTGCTGGTGAGGAGACGCCTTGGTTGGCTCAGGCTGCCATAGCCCAATACCACAGGCTGGGAGGCCTGAACAGTAGAGATTTATTTTCTTGGTTCTGGGGGCTAGAAACCCAAGATCAAGGGGCTGGCAGAGTTGGTTTATGGTGAGACCTCTCTTCTGGCGTGTAGACGGCCACCTTCTTACTGTTCCTCGTGGAGGCTTCTCTCTGTGGGTAGGGAGAGAGCTCTGGCATCTCTTGCGCCTCTTAGAAGAATGCTGGTCCCGTCAGATGAGAGCCCACCCTTATGACCCCATTTAACCTTTGTTACCTCCTTAGAGGCCCCATCTCCAAGCTATCTCCTTGGGGGTCAGGGCTTCCACATAGCAGTTGGAGGGGGAGATAATTTCAGGCCACAATAAGAGGAGAGGACTGAACGGCCTTCAGGAAAGGTGACAGTGCCGAAGTTTTATGTTTGCAATCTCAGAAGGAGATTAGTCGGCTAGTAGCCAGAGGCCCCATGGTCTCGCTGTCCCAGCCATTACGAACTGAGCTTGCTCTGACAACGTAAGGATGAAAAATTGAGACGCTTGTCTCCCGGCCGCCACTTGCTGTGCTGGGAGGGTGTGGAAAGGCGAAGGATGGAAAGGCCAGAACTCTTGATTTCGTACTTGAGACCTGATAGCTTTAGAGACTCAAATGCCTGCCCTTTGCCCAGGGCCCCCTCCTTATGGCACACTTGGAAAGAGGGACTGACCCTGCTCTGAGTTCTTTGTGGTAAATAATTCCGCCA
Organism: Panthera onca; assembly: GCF_046562875.1. Lineage (NCBI taxonomy): Eukaryota > Metazoa > Chordata > Mammalia > Carnivora > Felidae > Panthera > Panthera onca. The sequence continues at coordinate 9,974,667 of NC_138352.1, forward strand.
CAGAGTAGAGCCTCAGTCCTGTAAGTTAGTCACCCAGGCGTCCTCTTCTGCTTCCGTGATGATGATGATGACAATGACCATGAGGACAACAGAGCTGGAGTCCCCCAGAGGGCACAGGGGCTGGCTCAGCATGGGAACATAGATCAGCTCTGAATTCCCTCTCTTCGGTGGAAACACAGATGACTCTGTGTGAGTTACTGCAGGCAAGGCCAGTAATCACAGAATGTCTTGTGACCTAAGATAAAATCTGACCCAGGCCCTAGACGTTTGTGGACAAGCACATCCGTGCAAGCAGCTTCTCATTTTTCCCCAAGGGAACCCCTCCCAGCCAGAGACCAGTATGTCCTGTTTCCTCAGGCGTGAAAGGAGCCCCACCCAGACCCACAGCCTGTGCTCAGGTGGGAGGGTGACGACCAAGGAAGGATGGACTGGTGCAAGCTGCCCAAATCCAAACATCATTCCTTGCAGTCTTGGCCCCTGGTGGAGAGAGCACGCACCCAGAGTCCCCACAGGTGACAGAGTGGTGGGGACAGCTTGGCCTTGTTTGGCCTCCTGTGGAGCAAGAGGGAGCCGCTTGGTTCACAGAGCAGGTGTGAGCAGCCCAGGTCTGATGCCCCTGCCAGAGACGCCCAGAACAGGGGATGTTCCTGGAAGAGTTATGACTGGCCCAACAAGGGGGAGCGTCACTAGTATGATCCAAGCCCCTGCTTGTAGCAAAAGGAGAATCATGTGAGAACTGGGGATCGACAGGTTCCTGCCTGCCCAGGACCAGGGTTATCAGGATGGGAGATACGGTTTCTACAATGATAAAAGTGACTTCTGTGTTCCTGAGAGATGTCTTGGGCCAGGCTTTGTTGCACCATCCTACACTGTCCCCCATGATTCTGCCATGATCACCTCCATTTTTTTTTTAATGTTTATTTTTGAGAGAGAGAGAGAGAACATGAGCAGGGAAGGGGCAGAGAGAGTGGGAGACACAGAATTGGAAGCAGGCTCCAGGCCCTGAGCTGTCAGCACAGAGCCTGACGTGGGGCTCCAACCCATAAACCATGAGATCATGACCTGAGCTGAAGTCCAGTGCTTAACTGAGCCACCCAGTTGCCCCTAAAATTTTTATTTGTTTTTGAGAGAGAGAGAGAAAAAAAAAAAAAAAAGCATGAGTAGGGGAGGGGCAGAGAGAGAGAGGGAGACACAGGATTCAGAGCTGGCTCCAGGGTCCAAGCTGTCAGCACAGAGCCTGATGCAGGGCTCCAACCCACGAACCGTGAGATCATGACCTGAACCAAAGTAGGAGGCTCAACCGACTGAGCCACCCAGGTGCCCATGGTCACCTCTGTTTTCAAAGGTGGTAAAATGGAAGCAGTGGGAGGTGACAAGATCACCCAAGATGACACAGTTTAGCGCGGAACCCAGTGTAACTTGAGAAGCTGAGCTTGTTTTGAGGACGAGCAGCAGCTTCCCTCCCCCACTGGTGGTCTCCAGGGCATTTGAGCTTCTAGAGGTGAGCTCCACTCACACCCCCAGCCCTGTGGGTCTCAGGAACCTGCAGAACAGAACAGCTCTCCATTCCCAGTTGGTCCTGTTACTTAAGGAACAAATGCCCAGTCACCTGCTCCTGCTTTTAGGGCCCAGAAACTGCTCGGTCTTTCGCTGTTCTCAGCGCAGGCTGGTGTTACCCCATCAACTCCTCCCTGCCCTCCTGAGTCTCCGGAGGCCCAGGCCAACCTCTGACCAGCCTAACGAGAGACACATCTGTGCCCCAGCATCCTCCGAGGGCAGCACCATGGTGAAGGAGGAAGCTGGTGCCAGATCCTCCCCGGATCCAGCTCTGATGATGGGCACAGCACGGCCATTCATTATCATTAGCCGTGGCATGTTGATTCTCTGCTTGGAGAAGAGAGTGCCGTCCTCCTGACAGCTGCCTTGATGGATAGCCTCCGCCTCGCCTGTGTCAGAGCTAGAGCCACTCAGGGAGCTCAGAGCAGCAAGGTATTTGGGACAGCACAGCCTCGGGACTTCTGGGGCCAGGTCCAGAGGTCAGAGACTCAAAGAGCAGCTCTCCAGGAAGCACCCTGCCAAAGCAAGGCAGGATACAGCAGCTGACTGCGGAAGGGCCTGGGTGCCTGTAGCACCACTGTGGGGAGAGTCCTGGGGGAGGGATAGGGGGCTCCTGGGAGAATTCTGCCCTGCCCTCCCCCAGGCAAGGAGAGCCCTGCCCCATGTTCCCCAATTCCAGTGGTGCCAGGGCAGGTGGTCCAGCTCATGCCAGTGCTACACAGAGTCCGGCATTCTGTAAGGAAAGTGGAGCCCTTCCCAGGCCTCACCCACGCTCCAAGAGCAGTGAGGGGGAGCCTCACCATGGCCCAGAGGCTGGGTCTTACCCAGGGATGGGTTTTGATGCATGGAGGACAAAGCTGGCTAATGACCATTCTGATTTCTGCCCCTACCCAGAGCCCCAAGAGAAGTAAACTACAGTTGCTGGTTGGATTCTCAGGAAGTATGCATCAGAGCCCTGGGTCCCAACCTCAGACCCCTGCTTGTCCCCACCTCTGTCCCAAGAGCAAGTCAGCTCTGGCTCCCGGGAGACCTGGACCCATCTATGGCTTCATACAACCAATGAGGCCCAGGGCGAGGGGCCCAAGAGAGGTTGCAGACTCAGGAGCTGGAGAGCCAGGGGAGGCTGAGCACTGGCACTCATCTCTCACTCCTCCCCTTGTAAATTGGGACCATCTTTGCCCCTTGGCAGGAGCTCAGAAAGGTGTTGGCCCACCTGTCCTACTCTCTGAAAGGAGACTGGCTGTGAGGCTAGACAGACAGCCGTGAGGCCCCGCAGCTCCTGGCCCGAGCTTATCAGGCTCTTGCTGGCAAAAGAGAGGAGGGGCAGGAGGCTGCCTCTGGAAAGCAGTGTTTCTCTTCGGACCCCTTTGAGAGCCGAGTCAGTGCCTGGGTAAATGTTGTGAGAGGGCACCTGCTTAAGTCACCAATGTCCCTGTGATGGGATTCTGACATTGTCATGCGGGGCATTCATGGTATAAATTCATGAACCTGGCCTCCTCAGAAAGGGAAGGGAGGTGTCTTCTCTAAGCCATCTGTGCAGGGCTCCCAAGGACCGGACGTGTGGGAAGGGGACCAGGCTGTGGCTCAGGGCGAATGGATGTGGTGAGGCCGGCACGGGAACCCCGAGCAGCTGCCAGAATGTGAGTAGCCCACCTCTCCTGGCTACGTCAGCGGGAGCCTAGAAACAAACGCTCCCTGGGGCCCTGCCTCTGGCCCCTCTCCACCTCCTGCTGCAAGGGACTGTGACAGCCAGAATTGGGGCCTGGGGCCTGGTCTCCCCCTGTTACCCCGGGTGGTCTTGTGCCCAGGTGCGCTCGGACAGGGATCTCATCACCTCCCCTGCAGCTGATGTGGCCGTTAGCCAATTCTTTCTTCTGTTGTAATTTGTCTCTGCAACTCGTACTTGTTGGTTCCTCTGGGCCGTAGGCTCCAGGACAGGGGTGGCATTTACTCCGCTGTCCCCAGGTGCCCAGAAGAGCGCCGACACACGTGAGCACTCGGAACAGCTTTGTCGAATGGGTGGATGGGTGGGTGGTCCCAGCTGAGCCAGGAGTTACTCAGAACAAGCGCAAGTTTCTCACGTTGGCTGTTACTTCCACTGTTTAAAGAGAAGGCTCATGTCCTGTCTCACCACCACGCAGCTGCACCTTCCAAGGCCGACAGCCACTCCTCATGTGACCTGTGTCAGGCCCTCACCTCCTTCCCTGCCACAGAATCCTCCCCGGCAGCTCACTGCCTCTCCTCTCCCCTCGGAGTGTGAGTTCCAGTGCCAGTGCAGGCGGATGTGGATTATGACCCACGTCCGGTCACGTGGGCTCTCCGAGCGTGGCCTGTGAGGGTCAGAGAGAAGCCAAGCCATCCCTGCCCTCTGGGACTGCAGGCCCTGGTCAGCAAGATGTCGGAGAGCTCTCAGCGTTCTGTCCTCTGCCCATCCACACCTCCCACACGGCCTCGGCCAGGTGGGCGCAAGTGTCTGTGGCAGTGGCCGGCCGAGTCTCGGGCGTCGACGTGTACGCTCAGAACTCTGCTCTCTGTCATGCTTCCTGACAGAGTCTGTCGCTCATAGACTGTCACCCTCATTTCATCTTGATTTATTAACAGGCCTAATGGGTTTGGGGAGCAGCTGTCTCCTAGGGATGGGACCATCAATCTAGGAGATGGCTGTGGAGCTCTGCTCCTCCAGCAGCCTTGGGAGGGAGGAGCCAGGGATGGGGGGGTGTGGTCACAAGGGCAGAGGCCAGATAGCCAGATGGGTGCCTCCAGTCCTGGGCCCCTTGAGCTCAGAGCCACCCACACCAGGCTCTCCTGCTTCCTTCCTGCCCCTTCCCTCTCTGTCCCTCCATCACAACATGAAGTCTGGGGCATCACTCGTTTCTTTTGAACTTGCCAACTTGGAGACCAGGCCAGAACATTTGCCCTTCCCTCTCCACTCCTGAGGACATAGCCCAGCACCTACCCTGTGTCCTCACAGGGATTGGGGTGGGGGGCGCCGAAACTCCCTGGTGGCTCCCACTTCCACTGCCTCTTCCTAAGCTTTGCCGGGGCTCGTCCGCCCAGAGCCGGCCCCCACTGTGTTCCAAGCCCAGGCTCTGTTCCTGGGGCGTCTGCTCCGGGGCATCGTGTGCCCTTCCTCCAGAGAGCTTCTCAGCTCTGAGCAGTGTGCTCATCACATGCTGCTCCGATGAATGGCCCTCTTCCCCCTGACTGGAGCCTGCGTGTCCCGAGAGCAGGGTGGGGCCTGGCACCCAGCAGACACTTGGTCAGGATCCAGGGGGCGAATGAAGCCCCCCCCCCCCCCGGCTTTCCCGTGCTGGCAAGTCACATAGCTGTGTGAGCATCCGACAGAGCAGTGCCGGTGTGGCCAATGGGTGTGGGGCTCACCCAGGGTGGCCCCCAGGTGAGACTGTCCCCTCCAGGGCCTTATCCAGGAGCTAAAGCCCCACGATGTGGCCACTTTTTAATTTTCCCGGAATTGCCTCCCAAGAGCCTCTTGTGTCTTTGTTCCTGGATAGGACCCAGCATCTAGCCCCTGGAGGTAGATCTGATTTTTGGAAATAGACTTGAGTGAGGCAGCAAGGTGGGGTGACCGCATGGTGATGCAAACCTAATTACAGCTAGAAGATTGTAAGATAAATTTTCTTATCTCCCACAGCCATGCCTTTGTAACCATCCTGAAAGTTCTAGAAAATTCCCTATGCCGTCATTGACGTAAAGACCCAGCCCCGAGACAGTGACTCCAGACTGTCAGTAGCTGTACTGTCGGGGCGGAGGCTGCCCACGAATTCATGTGCTTTAAAAACTCCCGTCTCTTGCCTTTGGGGAACCTCCAGAAATATGTGTATTCGCAGGAAGGACAACACCTTCCCGCCGTCAGGGCTGTCCCGACCGCTCACCCTGGAACCAGCAAGCCTGCCTGTCCTACACCTTGCCGGAGATGTAGCGTTGAGGACGAAGGGGGGCAGAGAGGCACTACCATAATCCAGGGCTGGAGGCAGCAGTGACTGGGAGTTGCCAGCCCTCTTCCTCCTCCCCCACCGCGCCCAGGGCTCCGAGCCCGAGCCACAGGGCCAGCTTCTCCACTAGCCTGTTTCCAAGCTAGTCACACCAGGTGACGAGGTGACACCTGAAATGGTGGTGGCAGAGCAGGTTTTGAATCTTGCCTTACAGCGGCTGACCCCGGGGCGCAACCTATGGCCGAACCGCCTGCTGCAGCCTCTTTTTTTTTTTTTTTTTTTAATTTTATTTAAATCCAAGTTAGTTAACATAGAGCGGAATAATGATTTCAGGAGTAGGATGTAGTGATTCATCACTTACATGTAACACCCAGTGCTCATCCCAACGAGTGACCTTAATGCCCGTCTTCCATTTAGCCCATCCCCCACCCAACACCCCTCCAGCAACCCTGTTTGTTCTCTGTATTTAAGAGTCTCCTCCGTTTTGTCCCCCTCCCTGTTTTTCCCTTATTTTTCCTTCCCTTCCCCTGTGTTCGTCTTTTTTGTTTCTTAAATTCCACATATGAGTGAAATCATATTTATCTTTCTCTGACTGATTTCGCTTAGCATAATACACTCTAGTTCCATCCATGTTGTTTCAAACGGCAAGATTTCATTCTTTTTGATCACCGACTAATATTCCACAATGTATACACCACATCTTCTTTATCCATTCACCAGTCGATGAGCATTTGGGTTGCTTCCATAGTTTGGAATAGCTAATCACCAGGCGGCCCCAGGCCCCCACCCCCACCCCAGCCCCAGACTGCCAAGCTTTGTGTTGTAACCCTTTCTGGCACCAGATAGACTCCCTGGCACACAGGGGCCTCCGCCTCCACCCTGCCCCAGCGCACTTCTGTGCTGTGGTTCTTCCACACGGATCTCTGCCCTACACACCCCTCCTGCACTCACCTCCAGAGATCGGATGAGCCAGGCTGGCAGGGTTCTGGGCTGCCCTGTAGCCCCTCCCCACCCTCCAGAGGGTTAATCCAGAGGCAGTTCTCCAGGCTAAGACCCCACAGGAGGGGCTGGGTCGCCATTTTCGCCTTGACCGACCAGAGCACGGAAGGAAGAGGGGCCATGTCTCTGAGCAGCGAGAGTTGTGGGGCACTCAGAGTCAGGAGCGGCCAGAGCGGGCTGAAGAGGAAACAAATCATCTTCTTTATTGGCAATTTGCACAGGCCTCTTCCTTCCCCTCCCCCCCCCCCCCCCCCCGCCGCCACCCACCCTGGCTGCTGTCCCTGGTGTCAGACATTTCTGATTAAAAGTGATAGATGACGTTTCTGTCCATTGCTCTCCCAAGTGTCATTGTGGGAAGACACTGGTCCGGCTTTCTGTGAGTCCCAGGAGAAAGGCCACTTCCTTCCAGGGAGCCAGGGAGTGGGATGTGGCCTGAGGGGATGGCAGGGAGGGACCCTGTGCCTGTGATGGGCTGGGGAGGAGAGTTGCATGTCTGGGAACCGGCCTCTTTCAGCCCGCTGTCCCTTTCCCTGCTCTCCTGTGTGGCCCAATGAGAGACATAACTATCCTGGGGGACAGGCTAGAGAGGCCATCAGGTCTGGTCTGAATAGACACACGGGTTAGGGGACACCAGTGGTGCCTGTGTGTGTCGATGGCTAACAGTGAGGGTTCTGGGCAATCTGGATAGCAGATGCAGGAAGCCAGAGACACAGAGGGGCACCAGCCGGATGTAGAAGTGTGTCTGCCTTCAGGAGCTTGCGTACTGGAGCCCCAGCCGATGAGCCCGGCTCCGGGTATAAGACCTTGGGAGGGCTGTTGTAAAAGGCTGCCGGGTGAGGCCAGTCGGGGCCCTGTTTGCTCTGAACAGATGGTCCTAGGCCCCCTTCTGTCCTATAGGTAACCTGGGTCAGAGGTACTCCCTTGTCCCCTACCTCTGCCACCAGGCCCGGGACCGCAGAGCCGTGTGCCATTTGCCTCCTGCCTTGACACCAGCAGCTCAGAGGGCTCAGCTCTTCCCAGCCTTGGTCTTGGTGCCATCTCCCCCCCACCTCCTGCCTGGTGTAGGCCCCTGGGTGCCCACCTCTGTGCAGAACTACCAGCGTACTTTCCCACTCCCCACCCCCTCAGATGCAGGTGCCCGTGGCCCAGGAGGACTCCCCCTCCCAGATTTTCTGTGTCCCTTCCCCCCCACCAGCCCCTACTCCCCATGCATACATTCTCTAAGCCAAGGGAGGGAGTGTGAGCACAAGTTCCGACCTAGGCCTGCTCCAAGAGAAGCCCCCTAAGGGAGCTGGGCAGTGCCTGGGCGGGCACATGCTGACCGCCCCACGCAGCCCCCTCTCATGCCCAGGCCCCCCAAGAGATCCATTCCTTTATTCGCTGGGGAGGGGTAGCGTGGTCTGCAGCCACGGCTGACCTGCCCCACAACACGGTCATCAGGGTCACGTGAACTCCGGGATTCCCCTGGCGCTCTGGTCCCTGGGCAGGTGCCACCAAACCGACTACTCCCCAGGGAAGGGCCGGTTCCCGCTCAGCTGGCCGACTGCCCTCTTGTTTTTCAGCTTTTGCCATCATGATCGTGCTGGCCCTGGTCCGCATCGGGAACGGGCACAGAGAGGGGCACCCGCCCCTGGGTGACTTCTCCGGGATCCGGAACCTGTTTGGGGTGTGCGTCTACTCCTTCATGTGTCAGCACTCGCTGCCATCCCTTGTCACACCGGTGTCTTCCAAGCGCCACCTCACACGCCTGGTCTTCCTGGACTACGTGCTGATCCTCGCCTTCTACGGCCTTCTCTGCTTCACCGCCATCTTCTGCTTCCGCGGCGACAGCCTCATGGACATGTACACCCTCAACTTCGCGCGCTGCGATGTCGTGAGCCTGGCTGCCGTGCGCTTCTTCCTGGGCCTTTTCCCTGTCTTCACCATCAGCACCAACTTCCCCATCATCGCCGTGACCCTCCGCAACAACTGGAAAACACTTTTCCACCGTGACGGGGGCACGTACCCCTGGGTGGTGGACCGCGTGGTGTTCCCCACCATCACCCTGCTGCCCCCGGTGCTGGTGGCCTTCTGCACCCACGACCTGGAGTCCCTGGTGGGCATCACGGGGGCCTACGCAGGCACAGGCATCCAGTACGTCATCCCCGCCTTCCTGGTGTACCACAGCCGCAAGGACACCCAGCTGGCCCTGGGCTACGGGACCATCAACAAGCACAGGTCCCCTTTCCGCCACGCCTTCTGGGTGGGCTTTGTACTGCTCTGGGCTTTCTCCTGCTTCTTCTTTGTCACTGCCAACATCGTCCTCAGTGAGACCAAGGTCTGATGGCAAAATGTGCCCGGTGACGAGAGAGGCGGGGGCTCCACTCTGGCCCCATCACTCACCTTCCCGCCTGCAGAGCCAAGAGCTAGTTCCTTCCCAGGGTTGCATGGGGCAGGCGAGGCCAGACTTGGCGGAGGGCACCCTCCACGTCTCCTGCTAGGGGTCTTATCTCCACCCAGGATCCCACGCAGTCCGCGCCTCGCTTCACTCGCCAGGGCAGCCTGTCTCCCAGGCCCCCTGCCTGGGGCTGCCCCTGGCCAGCCTAGCTGCACAACCTGGGCACACAGCCGTCCCAGTTCCAGGACTGGTTACTGCTTTACTTGCCAGGAGCGGGCTCCTCCCACCGCACAGTAGGGACGCAGTGCTGGCCCTCCCGTTATTTATACCAGAGGCCACATCCCGTCCTCCTCTGTCCTGCCCCTCCTGCATCCTCGTCTGGGAAAACTCCACTCGTAGCTGCTGCCTTTTTGGGGCAAATCCCAGGCCCTAACTCTCCTCCCCACCAGGACTGCCAGTGACAGGCAGGTCCCACCTTCCCCTCAGGCCTGGAGTGGCCAGGTGCCACTCCACTCCCCAGAGAAGGCCTGGCCAGCCTCGATGACAACAGGAAGTGCTGATAGGCACCAGGGTCCCTTGACTGTGGCTCTGAGGGCCCTTGCTGTGGGTGCCAGCACCTGGCTGAGCTCCTGAACCAGGGGTGACTCAGGAGCATCAGGCAGGAGCAGTCCTTCCTCGGGGCACAACCACCTGGCAGCCAGTTTAAAGCCCAGAGCCTGTGACCCCTCAAAGGGATTCTCTGCTCTCCTGACTGCCCCACTGGGGCCCTCAGGGTCTCCTGCAGTACAGGGGGGCGGTGCATAAGGACCACTAAAGGGAGCTACCCCCACCCACCATCACGGTGGCTTGGGGGCACCCTGGGCATGTAGCGGTGAGCAGGCTGTGCCTCCCACCCTGTCAGAGGTCAGGTCTGCGAAGCAAGAGCAGGCTTGGCTGTCCCTGCTCCCACTCCAGCACTAAATGTGGCTCACGTGGCTCCCTTTTGAGCCAGGCTCTGGGTGCTCTGTTCATACTCTCTGTGACCTTTGGGTGCTGTGGAGTGAGATGGGGCATCAGCCACCGTTCTCATGGAAGGAGGGGTGGCTTCCTGGCCACCTCACCAGCTCTTCCGTGGTCCCCTCCCTATCACAGGCATGCGTGTACCTGCTGGGCCAGCCCTTCTCGGAAACACAGGTGACTAGCGAACTCTGCATTTTCAATGTGCCTTCCGCTTCAGGACCTGGGGGTCCTTCCTGACCCTCCCTGGCGTGCCCCCAACCCTGGGCCTGGCCCCACCTATCCTGGAGCCCAAAGCAGCTTGACCTGGAGCTGCCTCTCTGGGGTGGGGTCTCAAGCCCCCACCCCATCCCCCTTTTGATTTTAGTGCCTTGCTCAGCTCTCGTTAGGGGATCTCCGCAGCCTTCCCTGCATGGCGCAGTGTTCGTACCTTGGTCGGAGCGACACCACCGGGTGTCCTGGGGCCCTTGGTGGTCTCCGAAGGAGAGGGAGGAGGACCTGGGGAGTCCACAGGCAGTGCTATCCCCGCCCCAGCCCCTGGCTGCCCCAGCCTGTGAGAACCCCTGGTCGTGATTGGCCATGGTCTGCTTTCTCACTGCTGCCACACATCTCGCAGCTGGTCCCCAAACATTGTGATTTTCCATCCATGTGGAAAATAGACGACCCTTCCCCATGTACCATTGTGGCTTCTTCCCAGGAGGCCCCACCCCCGGTGGGCAGAGCAGGGAGGGCCCCTGGGTGATGGACACCCATGGCTTGGGCTGATCTGCAGCTGCCCAGCTGTTTGCTGAAAACTCAAAACATCGGTCCTTACCCTTCTCCATTTACACTCCCTCTTGCTTAAGGACAAAGCAAATTAAATCATCCTGCTGCCCCAGGCTCCAAACCAAATTCTGGACGCAAATTTATTAGCATCATAAAGCCCAGGTTGATTAATGTGGCAATCTGGAGCCACACAGCAGTGCAGTCTGGTGGCTGCGTTCCCCTACTCCAAGCTGGGCAGCCCCAGGCCCGGAGGGGCGGAATCAGCCCTAGCTGGCCGCATCCCTGACGGTAACCCAGGGCGCTCACCACTGCCACTGTCTGGGATCCTTTACAGCTCCGTGTTCACCTGCTGGAGGTCAGATGGGGTCGTCTTCCTCTCTACTGCTGATAGCCAGGGGGCTTCGGGCAAGGGGGAGAAGGCCCAACAGCCAGACAGAACCCCGATGATGCTTGTTCACCACGTGCGTCAGGCACACTTGGCTGCAAGTGCTTACGTCAGTGTGGTGAGGGGGGCGAGCTGGCTCCTGATTTCCATTTTACAGATGGGCCCCCGAGGTCACTGGTGGGGAGGGCAGAAAAAGATGCCGGCCCAGCCTGACCTGGGTACAGATGTCTCCGTGGAGGAGGACATAAACCCGCCAGCCTCCACCTAACGCCTTTCACCCGGACTGACCCCGAGGCCAGGCCAAGGTGGGAGACTGTGTTCCCTCATGCCATTTTGCCAGGGGCTCCTGCCTGTTCCCTCACCTGAGGCCAGCGAGGCGGCTGCGGGCTTATAGATGGGGCAGATGGCAGGTGACAGGCTGGGAGGCACTGCTGAGTGGTGGAAGGTGGGCAGCGGGCACCTTGCCAGGCCCTTAGCTACACAGCTGTTCTCACCACACGGGGCCGGGAGCAGCCTCGGCAATAGAAACTAGAGTCAGAGTGGTGGGGGGGGGATGGGGGCGGCTCCCCACCTCATGAGAAACCAGTCCTGGGGGAGGGGCCTGGCACAGGGCCATGTGACTGAGGGCAGGTGTAAGGCCGTGACCACGCCTGTCACAGGGGCGGATTCCTGGGCAGGGCTGACACCCGGTTGGCTCTGCTAAGGGCCACTGAAAAGCTGGGTCTCCTGAAACAGATCCACTGTGGGAGAGGTTCTCAGTCCCTCCTCCCCAGGGCTGGGGCTCACGGTGGTGTCAGTTGGAGAAAAGGAGAAGTGATAGCTTCTCAGTGCCTGGCATGTGCCAGGCACAGTGCTAGGTGCTTTCTGTGTGGACCTTGGCATAATCTGGGTATTGAGACCATGGACCAAGAAGGCAGAACTGCCCCATGCAGGCAGCGAGCCTCCTACTCTTCCTCGTCATTTGTAGCACAGGGACAATAGTACCTGCGCCACTGACCAGTTGTGGGAACTTAAGTAGTGAGCTCAGTGCCTCGCACAGAAGTGCTCAATAAAGCTACTCTGTACTGGTGCCTGGCTCCCTTGTCACTGCCAGCCATAACCACACTCGTAGCCACAGGCCCCAGACTCACTGAAGACCCCGGTTTGGGTCCCCAGGCACCTGGTTGGTTTCATAGCCACCTGATGAATTGTAGCAACTGCCTGCTACAATTCAGAAACAAGAAACTCGTCTGAATGCTTCAGGGTCCGGAGGGCTTTGGGAGAGAAAGTGGTCTCTGGCTCCAGGGAGCCTAAGGACATTTTCAAAGAGCCAAACCCAGGCCCTGCTGGAGACTTCTGGAGCTGGGACTAAAGCCCAGGTATCCTGACCAAGGCCATCATACCCACCTCCTGCTAAGCTCTTTGCTCCCTGCCCGCTCACAGGCCCCAGGAGAGAGGTAGTGTGGACAACGAGCCTCTCAGTAAAGCCCGGCGAGGAGACAGCCATGCAGCAGCAGAGAGATAGGAGTTCCTCCTACTGAGACAGGTGACCGAGGGCCCCCCTCTTGTTCCCACCAAAGAAGCCAGCATCCGGGTGCCTGGCGTCTGGGTGGACTCAGCTCGCTCTCTGCTACACAGTCAAGACTTTGTTTATGATGATTAATCATCTATGGCCTTGCGACACAGCTCCCTCCTCCCCCTGCCAGGCTTTCTGCCCTCTTCTCGATAGTGCAGGGCCCTTGGTCCTCTGTGGAGGCACAGAGGGCATCATGGCTCTGAGCCAGAGGCTGGGGAGCCAGGCCAAGCAAGGTCTGAACCCACAGTAGGCATCTTCCCTGCCTCCACTTCTTGTGGGGCCCACTTCTCCCCAGAAGACATTCCTAGAGAAAGAATGAGGCAGCCTAGAGCCTGGCTCCAGGAGCAGGATGGGCCCCTCCTTGGAGCCAGTCAGCAACAGGCTCAGCTCCATGTTTGGCTTTTAATTATCTTTCCAGTTCTTGGTTATTAATGATCTTGGGCAGTGAGCGGAGAGCAGCCTGGATCTCAAGACTCCTCCTGGCTTACCTGCTGCAGCCCTTCACCCAGAGCTGCACTCAGATTCAGGGAGCGGGAGGGGTCAGGTCCAGGGGGAGCTGGTAGGTCCAGGGGCTTGACTCTCTCACCACCAATGGCTGCATTCAAGGTCAAACTCCCCTCCAAGGCCTCGAGCACTCACCTAGACCCACATTTACCACCTGTGTCTGAGGTCCACCCTCCCCACTGCAATTCTGGACCTGGATCCATGAAGTCCATAGGGCAGAGGACATGAACTTGACTAATGGACTAGGGCCTCCCATTCTTGGCATAGTCCAGCTCTCTAGACACAAATGGAGGGTTTTTAGAAATTTCCCCCCACTCTAGCATCTCAGCTGCTCTCGTGCCTAAAACCAAACAAAAAACTTCCAGTTTTCATGACTCCACCCCCAGTAGTGGAGTGTTTGGAGACTGGAAAGGAGACCCAGCTTCCTGGGATCCAGCAAGGATGTATGGGAAAGGACATGGGGCAGCGGCTGCACGTGCTGTTGGCATTCAGCATTGCCCTCCCCGACCTCCTCCCTGTTACATGGAGGTAATTTCTGCCCTGCCTCACCCAACTTGTCAAGGACAGCAAGGCCTCAGGCTTTACATGTTCACAGTTGGAAAAGGTCTGACGGCACCAATCACACTTACTGTGTTTGTGGAATGAATGGAAGAATGAGTGCTTACTGTACAGAGTCATTGTGGGGCTACATGTTCACCACTGATGTGAAAGCATTTGGAAATTGTAAAAAAGAGCCATCTTTCTAGATGGTCCAGGACTGATGACATGTGACAGAGAAAGGAGGTGGGGCTGGGAGCCCAGAGGGAGGGTGAAGGACTGACACATCCAGAAGATTCTCTGACCATCTCTCCCCCCCCCCCTCAGGGGTCCCAGCACCAGCAAGGCTGAGCTGTGTCTGACCTCGGAAGCCACCTGTGCCAAGCTTCCAGAGCCAGCAGGCAGTTTGGAGCCCTGCACATCCCCCACGGAGAGAATACAGCCAGCCAGGGCCCAGGAGAGCCCAACAGGCTGCCCACAGCAGACTTCCCTCTGCCATTCCCACTATGACACCGTCAGGCTTCCAGGTGGGCCCCTGGCAAAGCAGGACACCCACAGCCCCTGGCATTAGCCTCTCTTTTCAAGGAGATTGAAGGATGAACTCCATCCGTCACCACCAGAGCCCCCATGCTGAGCACATTTGTCACACCCAGCACCAGGGTGGGTTGGAGCCACTCAATACCAAGCGGCTTCTGCTGCCCAGATACTCCCCCACAGGGAGCTGCCCACCTTCTCTAGGTGGACACCCCGCTGGGATACCCCCAAGGTGCTTTATTGCCTATAGGCTATGGTGCCCCCCTCCCTCCCAGGGATGCAGAATGAGGCAGCCAGGACCAGTGGGTTGTAAAAGATTTGTTTAATGCCCCAGCGCTCTGAGAAGAAACTCCAGTCAGGGAGGGCAGGGGGTGGGGGTGGGGGGACAGCCCCCCGCCCCCACCCCGAGTTCCAGCCACCATACTCCTACACCAGGCCCCCCGCAGTCTTGACTAGAAACTAGCTAATATCAGGGCAGGGAGACATCACTGCTCCCGGTGACTCCAGGACAGGCGGGAAGGGCTTTGCATAAGAGGACAGCAACAGCCCACCCGGACCACACCAGGACCGGAGACCCCCGAGGTCACTCAACTGACCGTGGAAGACATCTGTCACTGGGGACCCAAGGCCAGGATTTCAAGGTGGAATCCAGAAACACCTGCCCGCACTAACCCTGGAAGTGCCAGGCAGAGAATCCAGTTGACCAGGAACCACAGTAGCTGACCCCTCACACTTCTGACTCCAAGCTGGAGATCCGCCTCCAGGTACAAGGTCCAGGAAAGCCATGTGTTCCACAGGCCACCCTGCTGACCTCTTCCAGCCCCCCATTGTCCCTGTAGCCTGTGCTCAGCCCCAGGGTCCTGCCTCTGTGCCCCGGAGGCCCCCAGGCCCCAGTGAGCCAGGGGCCATGGCTGGCACAGCGGGGGAGGTGGGGACAGATGGCCCCCCAGCAAAGCGGCACGTGGGCGTGCAGGCAGGCGTGCTGTCTGTGCGGCCAGACGGGGACCCTGGCCCACACGCTCTCCTGGCAGGCCTCCCGGTAGGACGGCAGCCGCATCGACGGCGCCTGCGCCAAGCGCCGGCAGGCCGGGCGGCCACACCGAGTGGGCAGCGACCGGGGCTGGACGAAGGCCTCGGCCACCGAGCTGGGCAGGGAAGCGTGGCGCGGGCGTGGACCCTGGGCCCAGGCCTCGCGCAACAGGGCCTCCCGCCGAGCCAGCTGCTCCGGCCCGAGTAGCGGCAGGTCCTCTGGCTCCGGGGGCTCCGGGAAGAGCGGGAGGAAGGGGCGCCCCCACCGGTCGGCTCGAGGGAAGGAGCTGTAGTGGCAGCGCTCGGGCGACAGGGGGCGCGCTGGGAGCGCGCGCCGCTCGGAGGCCGAGAGGTGCCGCCCGCCGCGCCCGGCCTGCACCGGCCGTCGCACCTCCCGGGGCGGCCTGCCCGACACCCGGGACACGTCTGGCGGCGACGGCCCAGGCGTCGGAGGGCGGCCCGGGAGCTGCGGAGCCCTGCGCCCCAGCGCGGCACGACCCCCGCCCGGCGGCCCCCGGCCCGGGGGGCTGGGCGCCGGGGACGGGCCGGGCGTGGGTGGCCGCGGGCCGGGGCAGGCGGGTGGCGGGGGAGCGCGGCGGCTGCTGCCCCAGCTCTCGATGGTGCGCGTGGCGCGGTCCAGGGAGCTGCTCACGCCAGCGGTGGTCACCATGTCACGCGCCGCCTGCAGCATCTTGAGCACGCTGGCCTGGGCCGAGCCGGCGGTCAGGTCCGGGCTGGGCGGCCGCGCGGGGCTGGCCAGGCTCTGCACCCCGCTGAAGCAGCTGTAGATGCCCTGGGCAGCCGGGAGGAGACAGCCATGAATGGCCAGCTCCTCTCAGGGACCTCCCGCCTCCCGGTCCAAGCACCAGCCCAGGCGTCCGAAGTCGTAGGAAGCTACTAACATTCGTTAAGCGCCTCCTATGCGCCCGGCACTGCGCCACTGTGAGAGCAATTGCCAGGGAGCAATCTGAAGCTCCGAGAGGTTATCTCTTCCTAAAGGCACACAGCTTGTAAATAGCAGTGAGGGTTCGAACCCGGTCAGCCTGGCTCCGAAACACTGCCCAGCCTGCGGCAGAAGGGCTCTGCTTCTCTTCTGCTGTGTGATGCTGGAAGGCCCTCAGTTTTTACCTCTGTAAATGGGGCCATAGCCAGCTCTGACTTATCTGGGTTGGCGCCCCTAAAGCTGGGACCTGCCTGGGGTGGGGTGGCACCCACCCTACTGAAAGCCAGCAGGAAGTCCAGCCGAGACGTGTTGGGCACTGAGTGGCGCAGTTTCCAGTAGACCAGGTGCTCCCAGGCAAAGACCAGCAGGGCCAGTCCCATGGCCACCAGCAGCATGTAGAAGACGCCCGCCATGTTGTCGATGTCCAGCTTGCTGCTCATGACCTCGTTCTTCTCGTTCTGGCAGATCCCCGAGAGCCACACCGTCTCCAGCTTCTGTGTCTCCCCTGGCGAGAGGCGGGAGCGGGGGTGGGGGCACACCTGGCTCAGGAAAGACCCTCCCAATGCTCGCCCAAGCCTGGAGCAAGGAGGGGTCTGGAGCCAGCCCCTTACAGACCACAGAGGGATCTAGCCAGCAAGGGCAAGATGGGGGTGGGGGAAGGGAGGTGGCAATGAGCAGGAAGAAAGGAAAGCAGAGTGGGGGCTGGGGTAGACAATGCCAGCCTTGGACATGCCCACCCCCGCCCCCCCCCACACACACACCCAGTAAAAGCTTGCAGATGTGGTATGTTACCTATCATTCACACCTGGGTCAAACCTATTGGTCATCTACAAGCCAGGCACAGAGCTTGGCACACAGAGACTAAAAGCCCAGGTCCCCTAGGACATCCCAGCACCTTAACTGCTATCACTCTCAATCTGTGGCACTGATGGAAAATCAGTTTGACCTCATAGCGCTGAAAGCTCTGGGTTTGGGGGCAGGTTCCGCTGTACTGCTTACATATGTGAGCCCCCTGTCCCAAGGCAAGCCTGAGCCCCAGCTCTGGGATGAGGCAGGCCCTTGGCACTATCCTAGGTGATCTCAAGATGGAAATGGCCGGGACAGGGGTCTAGAGAAAAAAGACAGGATGTCAGCCTCCCCCAAGCCCCACTGTGTGGCCTGAGCTCCTTCCTGTCTTCCTGCCCTCCAGGGAGCCTCCCGAAATCCTATTTCCCACTCCCTCCTCGCAAGCCCACCCCTTCCCCAGGTTTCCATGTGGTCCTTCCAAATGCCACCCTCCCGTCCTCCCTGCCCCAGCCTCACTCCCAGAGACCTCTTCCTGCCCACAGGCCCTGGGACTCAGAGAATGGTAGTGGAGATGCTGACCGGCCATCAGGCAGCTGTCCCCACCTCAGGTTCCACGGCCCACCCTGGACCCCAGGCCCCCAGCAGCAGCACCCACCATCCCCCA
Organism: Panthera onca; assembly: GCF_046562875.1. Lineage (NCBI taxonomy): Eukaryota > Metazoa > Chordata > Mammalia > Carnivora > Felidae > Panthera > Panthera onca. The sequence goes on from NC_138352.1 coordinate 9,992,251, forward strand.
AGAACTGCAGGAGCGCCAGGTCTATGGCCCGCTTCCAGTGGGAGTCCTTCTGCATGGCGATGCCGTAGCCAGTGGTGGCAAAAACCTTGCCAGAGCCAATGGTGACCAGCTTACAGCCCTCGTCCTTGCCTGCCATGTAGTTGAGGACAGCAGCATCATAGATGAAGGCATCCAGCTTCCTGGGGACAGGCCAGGGGTCATGTGAGGTGAGGATACCCAACCTGGGGCCTGACAGGGGTCTGGGCTGCAGAGCCCAGCAGAGCCCGCTGAGCACTGACCAGGCGGGATGGGTGGGCAGAGACTTCTCTGGTTCCCCTGGATCCTGAATGCAGAGAAGAGTCTTTTCCATAGCTCAGGGACCCCACCTCCCCTCCTCTCAGAGAGGCCAGGGGACCCTCCGCCTCCAGAGAACACTCCCTCCGTGCCCAGCCCCTCCGTCTCCCTAGGACCCTAAGAAGGTCACAGCCACCACTCAGATGAAGGCTGAACCCTGCTCAGTATCTCAGCTGCACCTGTGGGCCAAATGGTGGGCCTCCAGTTTTGCTTGAAACTTCACTCTGCCCCCAGACCTCCCTCCCCCTTCCCTACGAGTCCTACAGGACACCCCGGCCTCCATGTCTCCACCTGGGGTCTCCCAGACAGGGCCAGAACTGAGGCTGGTCAACGGGGAGACATGTGGGTAGAGACGGTCAGAGGGTGGGTGCAGGGCTGAGGACCCACCCCATCTTGAGGCTGGTGAGCGCATCCTCCACCGAACGCTGGTTGAACTTGACCATGTGGGTGTGCATCTCTCGGTAGTTGCTGCGAATGTTCCGCTCTGTGCTGCCGTTGGGCACCGTGCCAAAGCGGAAGGGTGGGTACTGATCTTGAGGCCTCTGAAACTGCGGGCAGAGGGCAGGCGCCATTCGTCACCTCCGTCCAAGCCTGCGGACACACCAGCGCTCCCCGACCCCATCCCCGGCGCCCAGCCCTGGAGTCTGCACTTGCAGAGTGAGGGCACAGGAGTCTGAGAGAGACCGTCCGGGCCACTCCTGCGTTTTACAAACGGTGAAACCTGAGGCCAGGTCAGGAAGAGACTCACCCAAGGCCACTCTGTCGGTGCACCTGAGCCATCCGCCCCCTCACCCCAGGCCCCAGCCCTCCCCTCAACCAGGTCTCCAGCTCCTTCCTACTCCCTGCTCCATTTCAGATTCCCCTTTTGTGTCCCACAGGCCTACCCCTGCTCTCAGCACCCCTCGCCCTCTGCTAGCTGTAGCCCCAGAACCTTCTTATCACTGAGGCCAGACACAGTGTCGATGTACTGCTCCTGGATCATGAAGGCGGCCAAGTTGGCGGTGTAGCTGGCGAGGAAGATGACGGCGAAGAAGGCCCAGACTAGGACCATGATCTTGCTGGTGGTGCCTCGGGGGTTCTCGATGGGCACCGAGTTGTTGAAGACCAGCGCCCACAGCAGCCACACAGACTTGCCGATGGTGAAGGATGGGCCCCCAGACTCTGGGGGTGAGAGGGTGGGCACAGAGGGACCCCAGTCTTCACTCTGTCCTGGGTGGGGCCCTGTCCCCAGCCATCGCCCCTCCAGGGCAAGCCAACCCACCTTGTCTCCCTTTTCTCTCTCTCATTCTCTCTCTCTCTCTCTCTTTCTCTCTCTCTCTCTCATATATCTGATTGGCCCCTGCTTGCTGTCCAAAAGCCAGATACCTCCCCCAGGATCCAGCCTTCTCTGTAGGGCCCCTATAGCCCTGAGCCCACCCGTCCAGAATGCTCCCTCCCTCCCAGGCCTAGGTGAGAGCTTACTCTTGCCACTGGTGAGGTTCTGGTTGTAGCTGACAGGGCTGAAGTACTCAAACATGAAGACCGTGATGGCCACCACAGTGAGACACATGACAAACATCATCACCCACACTGAAGGGCTGTAGGGCTCTGGGAACAGAGGGAGGCAGCTCAGAGGCCTCACTACTGTCCTTCCCACCCACAGCCCAGAGCACTGGGTGCAGACAGGTGCGTCCACATGGTCAAAGTGGGGCCCGTCAGCCCCGAGGACTGAGCCAAGGGGTCTCTGACTCTCAGAGCAGCAGGGCCCCGGGAGAGACCACCCCCAAGAGAGATCAGGCTCTCCAGCATTTTCTGTCTCCCCTTCCCCTCTGCCCTGGGACCAGGTCCCATCACCCCACCCCAGGAAACTTCCCTTTGACTACACATCTCCCCTGGATCCCACACCGACCCCCAACTTCCTTTCACAAAAAGGGAGTTTATGCCCCATGCTCTCTCCCCTTCCTCTCCCACCCCCTTGCCTGCAACCCACTCCATCTCCCATCTCCCTCCTCCTCCCCACCCAGCCTGATCCCAAGTGTCACCAGCATGCCCAAGGAATTCTCTTTCCCTCTCCTCCCTTGCCGGCCAGCACCGCTAACCACACTCCTGTTCTGGAAGTGCCCCGCCTGCCCCAGCGTTGATGGCTGGCTGTTTGTTCTGCCTGGAATCAGGGTCTCTGAGATCAAGTCTCACTCTTGATCCTCCTGACAGGGCCCCGAAGCCCCAGGAGCTGGGGAGACCAACTGAGCTTCTCGGACCAATCTGTTCAGTGGCTTCAGTCTCCCAGAGCAAGCAGGCATTACTGCCATAAGCACTGTGTCCTTTGCCGCAATGCCCATCCCGTGGGGGTGGGGCTTGTTGTCTCTTACGCAGCTGAGGAATCCTGATCAGAGAGGTTCAGTGACTTGCTCAAGGCCACACAGCAGGAAGGGGATTCTCTCCTCTGCTCCTGGCTGAGGCTTGCCTGTCCTCGGGGCTCTCTGAAAATCCCCCACTCCAGGGCCCACTGACTTCCTGACAGGACGCTGGGCAGCGGCCAGGACTGTGGCTGTCTCCCCAGCAGCTAGTGTGAAGCCTGGCACGAAGGGACTTGCCCCACGAGGCTGAATTCCTACTGCTACTTCCCACTCTCTGGGTCGGTTCCTCCAGCTCCCTGTGAAGCTTCTCCCCTGGTGTATCCCAGCCTACGAGGCGCCTCCTGAAGTCGGCCTGCCTTCCCCGTTTCCCTGCCCCTCACAGTGACCCCTCCACCCTCCTTACCCAACACTCAGACTCAGATGGAACACGGACTTCGCCTCCTATCCCTCTGCATCCTACTGTCCTGCAGCTCAGGCCTCTGGCCAACCTCCAAGGCACCCGCGGCTGCTGCGCTGGCCCTCTGAGGCCCACCCCAAACTCCCCATCTCTGCGCCTGCGCCTCAGACCCCAGAGCCATCCCCGCCCACCCAGAGCCGCACCCAGGAAGGCCGAGGGGGACACGGTGCCATTGCTGCGTGCCACCATCACACTGATGCCCGTCTCCACAAAAGGCACAGAGAAGTCCACAATCTCGGAACGCTCCTCGTTGATGGTGAGGGAGCCGATGGCCATGTCTGCCCGCTGGTAGTACACCTGGGGTCATGGGGCCGGGCCGGGTTGGAGGAGGGGTCCCACAGGCTGGAGCACTCTCCACAGCACCCCCCCCCCCATCTACCACCCCTCTGACTGAGTGGGCTGTTCCCATCTGGGGTCCTCAGAGCCCCACTTGCACTACTGACCACCCCAGGGAGCATCACTGGTGACAACCCGTCTCCCCTGCCAACTGGGAGAGCCGTGGGAGCTGGCCCCAGGCTCCTCCCTGACTGACCCCCGGCACAGGAACATCTAGGGGTGGCTGAGAGATGCATGGGGCCTGGGGAGCCCACCAGGGGGGTGGGTTCAGGTGGACCACAAGGGCGGGCCTACCTCCCCGATCATGCCGTTCCACACGCCTCGAACCCTCTTGCCATGCTTGCCGTTGGTCACCAGGTACAGGTCATAGGAGAACTTGACCACCTTGGCCAGCTTCTTGAGGATGTCAATGCAGAAGCCCTTACAGCAGAGCTTGGTGTAGGGGGCCGTGTCACCACTGCTGCCACCAAGAGACCACCAGCAGTCAGAGCCAGCAGCAACTCCCAGTTTGGCAGGTGGCCCCCGCCCCCACACCCAGGCATAAGACACACGCGCCTGCCATCACACGGCAGCACACAGCTCACACCGGGCCTTCCTGTGCCCTCGCACGGACCTGAAGGTGTGGTTGCTCTGCCTGCGGCAGGGCACAGTGTTGGGCACACAGCCGCCCGTGCTGGGGTCAGGGCTCTCCACAATGACAAAGGGCCGCTCTTCCAGCGTGGCCACCGTCAGGTGCCGGCTGTCCACTACAGGCTGCAGGGAGGCACTATAGCGAGGCCACACCGGGTACTTCATGTGGAGGACACCATGGTCCCAGCGACCCACCTGCAAAAGGTGACCAGCTTCAGCCTGGGACCTCCAGCCCCATTACCCCCACCCTCTAGGTGGGGGCCTCTGGTGGGACCTGCCAGGGCCAAGAGTCTCCCTCCTTACACTGGGGAGCTTTGGGCAGGAGCATTTGGAGAGCAGAGCAAGGGGCTGTGCATGGACCAGAAAGGTGGGGGGGCTCCCTACAGTCTCCTCCCAGCCTCTGGCCCCCACGCCTTCCCATCTAGCCACCCCACTGCTGCTGGCCTGCAGCATCTTTCTCGAGTCCAGACCTGAGACATCTCCCCACCCTCCCCACCCCCCACCTCGGTACAAAGTCCTTTGCCCAGTACTCAAAGTTTTCCACACTCGGGCCCACCTTACCCCTCCCCACACTTCCTCCTCAGTCTCTACACCCCCCCCCCCAAACAAATCACTTTAAAATGTCCCAGACCCTTCTGCCCCTCTGTCTATACCAGGCTAGTATCCCTTCCTGATGCCCTCCGACTCAACCCTCCACAGCCCAACCCAAACGTCCCAACTTCTGTGAATCTTTCCCCCGTTTCTTCCTTTGAAGGCAGAACTGTTTTCTGGCCCTCCTCTTCCCCCCCCCCCCCCCGTAATGCTTTGCACACGTCTCTCCTCAAGCACTGAGCATCCCCAAATCTATTTGTTTACATGTCCGTCTGGCCAGCATAGCTGTAGGTTACTCCCCCAGGGGCCGGACTAGGTGATAAGAGTGTTTGATCAGTTCTGTAGTGGAGGGAGGCTAGGGTGCTAGATGAGCCCCGAGCCGAGATGCAGCACCCACCCTAGCGCAGGTGCAAATGTTTCAGCTGAGACCTGAAGGATGAGGGGCTGGATGAAGGGCAGAAGGGACCCTCTGCTCAGCTGTGGGACAAGAGGGACTGGGGACAAAATGAGAGGATACCGAGGGACCCTGGGCTCACCCCCTTCTCACCATCTCCCAGAGGCGGTGACGGTTGAGGGCGATCACAACCATGGTGGGCTGGACCAGGTACCCACCAGGGCTGAAGGAGAAGTCTCGGCCCTCCCAGGTGACATTCAGTAGGTGCCTGCGATGGGGGAGAGAAACCAGGGTGTCCCTGGTTAGCTCTGCCAGCAGCCCTGCCCAGGACCCCACCTTCCTGGGGTCCCCAGGATGCCCCCTCCCCCACTTTCTACGTCACCACTATCACCACCCCCAAGTAGCACTGACTGTGCAATTATTGTTGTTTCTTTGTATTGACACCCCTCCCCCTGCAATCCTCACCACACCTCATACCTGGCTTCTTTTTCAGTTGAAGAAACTAAGCCCAGAGAGGTGAGGTTAACTTGGCCCCAGGCACACAGCTAGTGGGAGGTGTAGCCACCCAGGTCCGCTGAAGCGGCCCCCTCCCCCTCCGTGCCCTGGGCAGGTGCCCACCTGTAGAAGGCCTTCCGGGCAGGGCTGATGGGCCCGGGGTGGCCACGACAGTCCCCAGCCGGGGAGGGCAGGGCGCCGTGCTGCCGCCGGTAGCCGTGGGCGCCCAGGGCCAGGATGGCCACGCCGTCGCGGACCTTCTGGCGCAGGCTGAGGCGCCAGCTCTCGGTGACGACGCTGATGAGGCCCACGGGGAAGGCGGCGGGAGGCGCGTCGGTGCTGCCCAGCGCCAGGCTGGGCACCAGCCACACGTGTCCGGGCCCCACCAGGCCGGCCTGCGCCGCCTCGGCGAAGAGCACCTCGGCCTCCTCGCGCGAGCAGTAGGCCACCAGCACCGGGGCGTCGAGCTGGCGCAGCAGGCGCTGGGTGTGTGCGCGCTGCCCGCCCGGGCCCAGCTCCAGCGTGAGCACGTCCAGCAGCCGCCAGCTCAGGTAGCTGGCGTCGGCGACGGCGCGCACCCCCTCCAGGAAAAGCGCGTGCCCCGGGTGCAGGCTGGTGATGACGGCGAACGCGCTCCAGTCGTACTCCTCCAGCACCTTGAACAGCACCTGCAGCTGCTGCTCCAGGGAAACGCCCAGCTGCAGGAAGGCGGAGCCCGGCTCCTGGGGGCGGGGCGGGGCCTGAGTCGGGGCGGGGCTCGGCGCGCCCCGCCCCAACTTCTGCCTCCTCCTGCAGTCCCCTAATGCGCCCGCGTCCCCTAGACGCGGGGCGTCCCGGGAGACCCTGTGCTGCAACACTCGCCTCCCGCCTCGCGCCCCCGATGTGGTCCCTAGCCCCTGCTGCCCATTAGAATCATCTGGAGGGCTTTTTGCGGGCTCGCGCCCGACCAATGCTGGATCAAAGCCCAGCAGCATCAGCTGTCCCCTGGGAGCGTGTCGGAAATGCACATTCTCGGGCGCATCGCACACCTACTGGATCAGAACCTCTGGGGATGGCGCCCATGAATCTGTACCTTGACACGCTCTTCAGGTGATTCTTGAGCCCGCTAGTTTGGGAAGCAATGCCTCAGACCAACTGAACCAGACTCTCAGAGATGGGACTCGGGGCGTCTGTATTTTTCTAAAGCACTGTTAAGACAGCCACCACGCTGAGAGCTACTGCCAGGACCAAAGCTTCCTAGGAAAACACCCCACGGAGCCCTGTGGGTGAGAAGGTTCCAACTCCCCACTGCCTCCACCATCACAAATGCCAAGGGCACGCCAGCTCGAGCCTGGACTAGCGCAATCCCCTGCTAACTGAGGGGTCCCTCCTGCCACCGCAGGCCCTCCAAGATTTCGCCACACTGCGACTGCTGTCCCCGTCTTTAAAAAAGCAAACCGGGGACAACCCTACAGGACAAGTAACCCAGTTCTTCCCACAGGCAAATTGCAAGAAAAAGAGATGTTGTAGGATCCTAGAGATTGTGGCTCCGAAGCCACGTCACCCAATCGCCACGTGGACACCTAACTGGTTTCTTGATTCAAGCAACCAAATTTAAAAATAAGCACTTAAGATGTTTGTGAAACAAGGGGGGAATTTGAACGCCGGCTGGATACTTGATGATGTTAAGGAGTTTTTATTATTTTCTAGATGTGATCATGTGGTGGTTCGGTTTTTAAGCCCTTATCTATTAGAGATATATACTGACATACGTCTGGATGGGACAGTAGGATGCTTGGGCTTTGCCTCAGAATGACACAGAAGAGAGGGGAGTAGCGGGGAGAAGGATGGGGCAGGGTTGGTCAGGGGTGGACGGTACATGGGGTGATTATACGCTTCTACTTTTATGTATGCTCAAGTTTCTCCCTAATAAAAAATAATCATAAAAGAAAGGCAAATCAGATAGGTCTCTCCCCTCAACACCTTCTTTGGCTCTCCAGTTACTTAGGATAAAACCCAAATATCTTCCTCCGTGCTCGGAATCCCACCCCCGTCTCCAACCTTCTCTCAAATCTTCCCAGCTCCTTCCACCTAGCTGCCTTCACACCATCTGATGCCTCCGGTGGGAACACTGCCCCCCATTTGAACCCCCCCACACACACATTGCCAACTCTCCCTCATCCTCCAGGCCTCAGCTTCTATATGATTTCTTAGGAGATCTTCTGACCAACGCTCTACCCAAACGGGGCCCTCTTAGACCCTCCTGTGTTTTTCCTTCAGAATGCTTGTCCCAGCTGTGACTGTAGATTAGCGTGTCTTTAGAACTTTGTCTCCACGGGCTGCAGATCTGTGAGGGCATGCCTCCCCCATGCTTGGGACAGCGGCCTGACACTGGGTGTTCCCCTGCAGGTTAACTGCAGCGGATCCCCTGCCCAGCCTGGCCTCTGCCCCTGAGTCTGGAGCTTGACCGAGGAAGGCCCGAGAAGCAGAGAGAAGGTGGGCCGGGGCTTCCCACCTAAGCCAGAGGTGAGCTTGCCACCCACCCCGCCTCATCCAGACACAATGTGAAAGCAGCCCAGAAAGTTTATCTGCTAGAACACGAGAACATAATTGCCACAGCCTCTTCCCCCGTCACCATGTCACACCTTCAGCCCCCACCACCTGCTGGTACCACCCAATCCCAGCTTCCCAGAGCTGAAGTCTCTCCCTGGCCCAGCCTCAGCCCCACTCTTGCAGCCCCAGCCCGGCTCCCGGCCCAAGGGATGAGGGGACATGAGTTTGGACAGGCACCTTGGGGGTGAGGACCACAGCAGAGCCCCCGCTGATGCTGAGGATGGGCACATGGGTCTGGGAGGAGATGAAGTCCAGGATCTGGGCCACGGCCTCGGTGCCCACGTTGTCCTCAAAGACGATGCCATGGACGCGGGCAGCGCCTAGGAGCCCGCAGATCTGGGTGAGGAGGCTGCTGGGATTGGTGTTGTTGACCCCCACGGTGAGTGGCTGGATCTCCAGAGGCAGGTCCACGAAGCTCTGGGAGGTGAGGCGGGTACGAGCTTGGGCCTGCGGTGGCCCTGAGCTGCCAAACACTACGGCCACTGTCATAGCTTGCTCACCCTGCCCCGGGCCCAGCCCTGCCCAGGCACCGAGGAGTGAGGCGAGCAGAAGGGCGGGCCCCAGGGCACCACCCATGTCCACCAGAGGGTCCTGCAGAGAGATCAGGGTGGGTACAGGGAGGGAGACAGAAGCACGAAGAGAAAAGATGAGCACACGGTGGGGGCGGGGGGAGAGGGGGAAGGGGGGAGGAGTCAGAGACACACACATCCCAAGGATGAAAGAAAAAAGGAGAAAACCTCCCTCCACAAAGAGAGGCAGAGAGGGAGGGAGAGCCAGACACAGATAAAGAGAAAGAGACAGGTTAGCTGAGCGTCCCCAGGGCTCTCTGGAGGGGTGGGGGCAGGAAGAACGTGAGTCCCCATCAGTGCTCATGACTTCCATTCTGCTGTTGAACACTTTGCTCGGCCGCAAAGGCCAGAGCCTTGGAAACTCATCTGTCTGGGCCCTACCCTGGGAGGACACACTGAAAATGCTAGTCTGGTGTCCAGGTGCATGGATTTGAGTCAGACAGACCTGAGTTCAAGTCCCAGCTCTGCCACTGACTAGCCGTGTGGTCCTGGGGAAGCCACTCAGGTAGGTTTTCTTGAGATAACATGGGACCTACCTCACAGCAGCATGGGGGCTCCCCACTGCTATCAGCATCCTTATCCTACAGCGACAGCCCACATCCAGGTGAAAGAAGGCAGCTTCTGTGACACTCTCTGCCCTGCCTCCATGTTCCCCATCCTAAACTGAAACTAACATCCCTAAGGGCCCTGCTCTGCGTGGCCCTGCTTGGCATAGAGCCCCGTCCTCCTGGGCCTCAGACACCCCCACTCAACTTAGTAGTTGAGTGACCTCAACTTAGTAGTACCTACTCCACAGCAGGGCTGTGACACCACTGACTTGGTCAGGACTCAGGGTCACCTGGGACCCTGAGGTCTCACACACGAGCTGTTTCCCCAGGCCGTCGCTAGTGTGCAGGATTTTTTTGACCTCACCCAAGGGCGTGATGCGTATCCCTGCTAAGTAAACATCATTGCTTTGGATTGGAACCAACAGCCAAGTCAGTGAGTGGTGCCCACTGATGCAGCTCTCTCTCCCAGCTGGACATCGGCCATGGCAGTGCCACCCCTTTCCATCTTCATCACATCCCCAGCAAAACTTCTGAACGGGGGATGCCAAAGGGACCAGGAGCCAAAGGGTGACCAGGGTGAACCTGGTTTAATTTAGGCTGAGAAGACAGGATTTTTGGCAGGGGAGGGAATGGATACTCATTGTGGTGCCCTTGAAGTCCCCCCACACACACCCCCGTGTATGGTTTCCTGGTACATCGACTCAGAATGTCAGCCCGGACACATGTATGAGTCTGAGATTGCAGCCCAAGCCACACCACACCACACCTCAGCTACCACCAATCAGGGATCTCAAGTCATACCCGCAAAAGGGACTGCCATGTCCCCCCTCCCTTGCCAGGACTTTCTGTGCCCATCTCTGCCCACAGCCGGGTCCCAATAGGTTCCCTACCCCCTGGGCAGCCCCAAGCCTCCCCCGGCTCTGCCTCCCAGCTCTGAGCTCCAGGTCTGTGCTGTGCAGCCACCAGTCACATGTGACTATGCGCACTTGAAATGTGGCTCGTCTGAACTGAGGTCTGCTCTAAGGGCAAAAGACATTCTGGATATTGAAGACTTAGCATGAAAACAAGAACGTGAAGTATCTCAATATTTTTTTATATTGATTACGTGTTGAAATAATGTCACATGCACTGAGTTAAACATATACCGCTAGAACTAACTTCACCCGTTTCTTTTCACTTTTTCTAACGTTGCCACTAGAAAATGTAAAATGATGCATGCAGCTCTCATTTTGCTTCTTTGGAAAAACGTGACTCTAGATGCAGGATCCAGGCCCTCCCCCAACTCCTAGGGGGCCCTGCCCCCAGAGACTCCCCCTGTGGGAAGGTGTCCCCTGGGACTGGAGTTGAGAAGAGGAAGTTGAGGCAGGTGGTGCCTCCCGTCAGGAGTGAGCACAGAATGCGACTGGACGGGAGGGGCTCCTTCAGGCAAATTTCTGGGCTTCAAAGAGCAACGGGCAGATTCAAAGAGGTTCAGACCCCAGGGTCTTATCACCACATGACATCCAGTCTCCCCACAAGGCAGGAGGGTCATAGCCCCAGCCCCGGCCCCCCACCCCTCCACCTCCCATCCACCACCCCACCCTCCCACCCCACTGATCTGAAGCGTTGCTCAGAGGGCCACCGCACCCTCTCCTCAGACAGCACAGCTGCTCCCTGGTGCCCACAGATGAAGTCCAGACACCTTGGTCCCATGATTAGGGCCCCACACACCCAGACACCAACGCATTCTCTCCCCTCCATCGACTCCACGCTCCTGCCAGTCTGTTAGCCAGACAGCCCCCACTGTCATCATCCCCAGGTCCCTGCTCTGTTGCTCCCTCTGGCTAGAATGTCCTCTTCCCATGGCCTCTCTCTTGCCTATGCAACAAAATTCCAGAATTTTGAGGGCCCAACCTAAATCCCTCTCCCACAGGCACCTGCCCTAGTCCCTCTGGGCTCTGGACACAGCAGGTGACAAGACATAGGGCCTGGGTGGGGCTGTAGGCCACCTGCCCTTCCTACCCCTACCCCTCAGAGGCTGGGAAGCTCCCTACTATGCCACTGGCAGGTATTTGCCCACCAGATGATGCCCCTGCCACACACCTGACTTTGTCTTAGGAACCTCTGCCCCCTCCCTCAGCGTCTCGCATCTTTCGCTAACAGGCTAGTAAATTACTGAACGCCGGGACCACAAAAGGACCCAGGGGAGGGGGGCAGTGGTCAGTCCTCTGAAACACTCAGCATCACCTTGAGCTGCCTGAGAACCTCCGCGTGCTGAGGGCTCTTCTCGCCCTCCAACCCCCTCCCGCATTCCCAGGCAGGCTCCCGCACACGGATGTGCGCACAGGCACACTCACACACCAGACACTGGTGGTTCCCCCGCCGCCCCCCGCCGCCCAGGCCAGGAGCTTTGGCCCGGGGAAGAGGCCCCACCCACCAGCTGCGCTGCTTCGGGGGAGCAGGGGGATCCCGGCTGCTCGGCCCCGTTATATCCACAGCCCTTTGGTAAGCGGCCTCTCCTTTGCCGTCGGGTTTCCTTCCCTCCTGCACTTCCGCTGAGCTAAAAATCCGAACCCAGGCGTCAGGGGAAAAGACCGCCGCTGCATCTCGCTCCCACTGGCGCGGGCACCAAAGTCTCCCTCCAAGATTAACTACCCCGCCCCCTCCACCTCCCCGCCGATTCCGCCCTGGCCCCCCGGGGGGCGCCCCGCCCCCTCCCCTTGGCAGGAATCTCTTACACTCGGGCTGTGAAGTTCGGGGTATTTTTAGGCCGGCGATAAATAATTCATAGGGAACGTGGCATCAGGCTCCCCCCGCGGGAGGACGGGGCGCGAGCGGCGAGAGCCACCGTCACCCGCGGCTCAAGGACACTCGCGATGCGGCGGCGGCGGCAGCGGCGGCGACTCCGGGCTCCGGGACCCGTGCCACGCCTCCTGGCGGCCAAACTGGGCACCACGTCCGCGCCCCCCGCCGCGCTGCTACACCCCACCCCCACCCCGCAGGCGTTCCCGGCTCTCGGCCCCCACCCCCACTCACCGCAAGCCCCGCAGGCTGGCGGGGGGCGAGCTCGCCTGGCTGACGGGGCTGTGGGCCGGGGTGCCAGGGCTTGGGGTGAACCCAGAAGTCTGGTCTCCAGCCTGCCGGACTCCCCTTCACGCTCCTATTCAAATTCTTAGTACGGAGTTTAGGAGCAGACTTGAAACCGACTGGCGCAGCCAGAAACTAGACGGGCTCCGAGATAGAGAGCGCGAGCCTTCCTCGGTTTCCCTGTGGAGCCAGCGGAGGAGACCGAGCCAGGGTGTTACCACCATGGGAGGGCTGGGGCACCCAGCCAGAAGTCCTGCCGGGACAGCAGGGCTAGGAAGCAGGGTGGATCAATGGTGTGAGCGTCAAGAACCCGGCTGGGAGCCCCGCGTCTTCGCTCACCGAGCAGGACCTCTGGAAGGGTCCTGGGACGCACACCCTTGGGGATTTCCTGGCTGCTTGATGCCTTGCCTTCACAAGGCCTCCCAGGCCTGGGCACGAAACGCCTTCTGCAGCAGGAGGCTCCGGGTTTCCCTTCCCCGCCGTCGGGGATCCTTGTCGAAGCCCCGGGAGACATGAGCATACCCGCTGGTGCGACAGCCAGGGCCCAGCGCTGCGGGGCTCACGGTTCTCCCATGGTCCTCTTCGCCCAGCCTTCCTTTTGCGCCCTCGGAGCCCGGGTCCACCGGGCGTTGGGTCAGCATTTGGGAAGATCCCACCACCCCGTGAACCCCACGCTGATTCCCTGAGGTCAGAGGAGGGAGCGCTATGCCGGGCGGGGGAGAGGAGGAGGAGAGCTGGGGGGATAAGGACCCGGGGGACTCGCAGCGCGCGAAGGGGCGGGGGAGTGTCAAGGGAGATGCGCGCAGAAGGCGCTCAGCAGACCTCCGGGAGGCAGGGGCCCACCTCCCGGAACCACCCACAGCCCCCTTTCGTCCTCTCTGCCCAGGCCCTCTCCAGCCCCCTCCGCCCGGTCGCGGCCCCAGCCCCCGGCCGGGCTCCCCGGCCCAGCGGGCTTCCAGCAGCAACAGTTGCGGGGGCCGGCAGCCCGGACTCCCGCGTCCCCGCACCGCCCCCTCCCCCGCGGCGCCGCGACGCCCGGCGAAGGAGGAGCTGGAGGGCTCCGCGACCGGGGAGACGAACGTCTTGGGCGCCTCACCCGCGTCCTTCCCTCGCGTCCGCCTCGCGCCTGTCACCTCGGCCTCCCTCTCTCGCCTCCTCTCCATCCGCCCCGGGGCCGAACCCCAGGCCCGGTCCCCGAGGGTCCCGGTGCCCCGGGCCGCCCCCTCCTCGGGCTCCCCGCGCCGGCCAGACTGTCCCCGGGACTCCCGCGTCTGTCTCCGCCGTCCTTGCCCGCGCGGCGCCCGAGCCCAGCCCCAAGTTGGCGGCGAAGTTGGCGTCCCCGGTTCGCCACCCGCCACTCACCGGGGGGAAGGGGCGCTGCGCCCGCGCCGAGAGCCCGCGCCGGCCGCCTCCCGCGCGCTGCATGTCCCGGCGCCTCGGCCCCGCGCCCTGGCGCGCTCCGTCCTAGCTCGGCGGGCACCTGAGCCCGGGCAACGCGGGGCCCGTGTCCGCGGCGCGGCCTGGCGGGCTGGGCAGGGCCGGCCCCCGCCCCGCGCCCGGCGCCCCGCGCCCTCCCGGGGTCCGCTCGGCGCCTGGCTCCGTCCCGGGCTGGGCGGCACGCCGCGCCTCTGGCTCCCAGGGCTCGCCAGCCGGCTGTGGCTGAGCGCTCGCCGCCGCCCGCGCGGGCCCGCCCCGCCGGGGCCCGCCGCCTCCGCCCCGCCCCGGCCCGCCCCGCCGCCCGCTCCCCGCTGCTCCAGGCCCCTCCTTGCCCGCCCGCGCGCGGGACGCCTGGGTCCCTTCTCCCCTCTCCGGGGCTGCGTCCCCAGACCGACACTTGGGGCCAAGTGCGGCCTGGGAGAAACCAACAGCCCGCCTGGAGCCCTGGGTTCGAGCCCGCAGCTCACTAGCTGTGTGACCTTGGGCCAGTTCGTTCGAGGATCCCTCGCTCTCTAAAGTGAGACCAGCCTCTTGGGGACTGGCACAAAAGACGGTGAACACGCCTCATAAACTGCAAAGTACTACAGAGACTGAGGTGTTTTTAAAAGGCTTGTCCCTGTGGCTGGACACCAAGACAGGTTGGACCCTCTGGGCCACAAGGCGGGCCTGAGGCAGGCTGCTGCCTGACTCCTCGCTCCCACTTTTTCTCTTCTTGTTTTGGTTCTACGGGGGGCTAACCAGAAAGGGAACTGGCCCGAGGGACCCGCGGAGCAGGCACGATGGGGTCCCAGGGTGCCTGAGGTGTGAGCAGAAGGCAGGCAGGCCGCAGCAGCGGAGCCAAGCCGCCAGAGGGACAGTGGGTTCCAGGCCTGACTGCCAAACACCCTCCGGCCCCCAAGAGTCCCCAGAGCAGGGAGCTGGCTCTGCAGCGCCACCTGGTGACAGGCGGGGAGCCGTGGCTGGAAGGTGACCCCCGGCCCCAAAAGAAGTTGCACACCAACCACCGGCCCTCCGTCACAGCTGTTTTATTTCCAGTATATTCCTGACCTGGTGACCCTCCACAGTCCAGCGGGAAAGAGGTGGGAGGGAGGAAAGTCAGCCTGCACTTCCACCCACCCCTAAAGTTATCTCTGGCGAGGGTGACCTTTCGCCAGGGGAAAGCACGCAGAGGGCCCTGGAAAAGAGGCGGCCAAGGCCCCATGCCAGGGCGGGCAGGCGACACAGCTGTGGCTCAGAGTCCTGCTGGCTGACCCAGGCCCCTCTCCCCTGCACAGCATGCCTTCCGTCCCTGCCAGGCTGGGATCTAGGCTCAGCGCCCCAGCAGTCCCAGCATCTCCTGAGGATCCAGCAGCTTCTCCCGGGGCTTCCCAGCACCCTTGCCCCGGGACACTTCCTCGGCATCCAGCTTCTCCCAGTCCGAGAAAGAGACAGGCTGGACCCCTGAGGCACAGGGAAGAGAAGTCACTGCCTCCACCTCCTCCTCCAGCCCCGAGCACCCTTCCCAAGCAGCGGAAAGGCCCAGGGCTGCCCACCACACCTCCCAAGAGCTCACATGGGGCCCAGACCTCGGCTGCTGAGCAGGGCCTCGATGGCTGCATAGCCAGGCCTGGGACCCGGTGGCAGCAGCCCAGCCTTCAGGTCCTGCAACAGCATCTGGCCGGTGAGGAAGCTGTCAGTCATGGTGGTGGCGATGACGCCTGTGGGCCCCCGCTTCACCCAGCCGCTGCAGTAGAGGCCTGGCAGGGGATAACAAAGGGTCAGGAAAGGACAGGTAGCTGGATACTTCTGGCAAGTCTAAGCCCCCAGGGCACACACCTGTGCATGCACACGCGTGCACACCCCAAGCACACCCACGCTGGCCCGCGGTCCTGGACTCTTCTCAACCTGTTCCTATCACAGTCTCCATCTCAGTTTCCATCTCAGTCTCCCTGTCGACCAGGAGCTCCCTGAGGGTAGGAGATGGGTCTTGGCCCGCCTCCAGTCTTAGCAGGCCCTTCTAAATACTAGCAGAATGGGCGCCTGGGTGGCTCAGTCGGTCGAGCGTCTGACTTCAGCTCAGGTCATCATCTCGCAGTTCGTGGGTTCAAGCCCCACGTTGGTCTCTGTGCTGACAGCTCGGAGCCTGGACCCTGCTTCAGATTCTGTGTCTCCCTCTCTCTCTGCCCCTCCCCTGCTTATGCTCTCTCTCCATCAAAAATAAATAAATGTAAAAAAAATTTAAAAAAAATACTAGCAGAATGAATGAATGGGTATTTAATCAGACTGGAGGCTCCTTTAGGACAGGGGCTGTGGTTTCCTCTCTAGTCCCAGCACCGAGCACAGGGGCCTAGCCCAAAGCACGCCTCAGTCAAGTGACCGACTAGATCACCAGGCATATGTGGGCATGTCGGCTAGACTGAGAACCTCCCTCCTAGCTAGAGCCAGGAGGAGGGTGGCTGGGTCCCAGGACAGCGTCCCGGAACAGCATCCTGGCTCAGAGCGGTTTCTTAGTGCATGTCACTGGCCGAATGAATGAATGAACGGCCCCAGGTGACGCCAGCCTCTCCATCCCCCACCATGGTTTCGTGCCCAGATTTCGGCATCCTCTCACCTGGCACATCTACAACCCGGCCTTCCATATTGGGGATGACCCCAAGCTTGGGGTCAAAGGGCACACTGGGATCGATGGGACGGCTCTTATACCCAACGCTGCTCAGTACCAGCCCACAAGGGAGGTCTTCCGTGTCTCCAGTGGGCACTGCCCGGGCAGCCTCACCGACACCCTGTTGAGGAGAATGTGGGCAACACCGGGCTGGGGTGGGGAGACTTGAGAAGGCGGGTATCTTTGAGTAACATGAGACTTGCCTCCAGTCTGGTGACTGCCAGGCGAATGCCTGCTGCCCGTCGCCCGTCTGGTGATGGCAGCACCTGCTGGGGGCTTCGGAAAAAGCGGAGGCCCCAGGCGCGGGAGGCCGGTGCCTGGAGGGCAGCGTCCTCTGTCCCTGGCTTCTCCGTGGCTGTTCGAAGCAGCAGTTCTGTGAGCCTCTTCCTCGGGCGGGGGACGTCTGTCAGCAATGAGAACATCTCAGGCCTGGCCCTGGGTTACAGCCCTCGCCCCCAGTGCTCTCCCCCGAGCCCTGTCTGACCTAGACCATCCCCTTCCTAGAGAGCTGGGGGGCCAGGTCAGGGCCCCTCACCCTTGATTCTGTCCTGAAGGCCCAAGAAATCCGCAGGATCCAAAATGGGCCGGGTTCCTGGTAACTGAATCATCTCCCGAAGCTCCTTGGGGATGGGAGGTAGGGGAGGAGTTCAGGCCCAGAGCACTGTCCACTCTGGAGCCCACCCCACAGACCAGACCACAGGGGAGACACCCCACCCGCCACCACAGAAGGCACTAGGCCCCAGGGCCCTGCCGGGCTCCCCCTCTTCCACCGTAGGCAGGAGCCATTCTCGGGGGCTCAGTCCTGCCACACCTCCCAAGGGCAGACCATCTATTTGGGACCCTGACCCCTCTCCCTCTGGCCCCGGCACCTTAATGGTGAAGGCCACTTGCAGGGGTCCGCGTCGGCCCACTATCCACACCGTCTTCACCCGACTCTGCCTCAGTACCCCCAGGGCAGCCTCTGTGATGTCCGTTTTCTGGCACAAAAGGAGGGCTTAAAGTCATCGGGCACTGACCAGGCAAGGGGCCTTTTCATTTGGCTGTTTCCCTACCCTCAGTGGGGAGAAGCTCTGCAGCCTGAAACGGCACCACTGCCCCACCTGGTGGCCAGATGGAGCACTGCCTCCAATTCTGCAAACGGCTCCAACTAGTAGCCAGCCAGGCTCCTTCCTGCTCTTTCCTTCAACAAGTGTCCACTCAGTGTTTTGCTTGGGCCAGGCACTAGGCAAGGGGCATGGGGGTGGGGTGTCAGTGGTAAGCAAAAGAGACACGGTGCTGGCCCTCACAGAGCTTCTGATCTGGTAAGAGAGAGTGACACTTATCAAATATTCATTAATAAGTATAAAATTGTCATGGTGACAATGTGCCTTGAAACAGAAGTAGACAAGTCTATGAGAGGGTATTATAGGGAAATAGACCTATTAAGGCAGTACTGGAGGGCTTCCTGGAGGAAGGGACAGCCGAGCCAAGAACGAAAAGATGAACACAGGTTAACTGGCAGGGGAAGTGATGTACACACTGAATAGGTGTTTGTTTGTTTGTTTGTTTGTTTGTTTGTTTGTTTTTTTAAGGCCCACGTAGCTAGAGTGCAGAAAGCGAAGCGGAAACGGTATGAGGCAAAGCTCACGGGCTGCCTTTCAGAAGGCTTCTGCCTGGCACCATAGGGAAACAGAGGCACTGAGCTCAGTTTGGAGGATGAGGCCTGAACCCTGCAGGCAGTGGCACCCTCTCCTCAGTGTGCCCCCAGCCTCCCCCCCCCCACCCCGCCTCCAGCCCTGACCTACCCACTCACCTCCAGGTGCTCAGGTGGGGTCAGCAGGATCCGGGCCACATCCAGAGCCACATTCCCTTGCCCCAGAATCACGGCTGTGTCACAGCTCAGGTCTGGTGCCAGCTAGTAGGGAGAGGTCCAGGTAGGGCTCCCCTAGCCTTGGCCCCAGTCAGTCTCATCTCAGCTCATGCCCAATCCCCAGTTGAGCCCCCAGGCTTCCCCACACTCAGAAAGCCCACCCCACCTGAGCCTCAGCGGAAGCCCCTCCTCTCCTACCCAGCCCCGCCTTCTCCCAGAGGCCTTCCCTGGCTGACCTCCCCCCTCAGGCAGCCTGATGCTTCACATCTCATCTCACTGGGGACCTCCCAGTTTTGGACAGCGGCTCCCTCGCCCCCCAGCTACGGCATCCAAGAGCCGCCTCTGGCCCTGGCTGAGGGGTGGGGAGGAAGAAGTAGCAGGAGTGCTCCCCAAACTCACCTCCCGGTTCTCAGGAAGCCCATTGTACCAGCCCACAAAGGCCCGGGCCGAGAAGACCCCAGGCAGCTCCTCACCAGGAATTTCCAGGGCCCGATGGTCCTCTGCCCCATAGCTCTGAGGAAAGACCCAGAGTGCTTGGCACCAGCTAAGGGGCCAGGCAGACCCTGGTAGGCCTCCTTCCAGCTCCCCTGCCCAGTGGCTTGGGCCTCACCCCTACCACCTTCCATCCCTCGGCCAGTGGCCGCCCTGCCCCAATCCCCTGCCCACCCTGCCCCCCACCCGTGGGCACTCACCAGCACCACAGCGTGGTAGGCTGCCCGGAGCTCCGGCACAGCCACGTCCCTGCCCACCACCACATTGCCACGGAAGGCACATCGGGCCGAGCGAGCCGTCTGGGTAAAGGTGTTGATGACATTCTGCAACAGGCCCCAGAGGGGAACGGGTTAGGGGCCGGGCACTTCAGGAACCATGCCTGAGCCACCCTCGCCTCACAATGTCCCCAGGCGGGAACCCGAGTGACATCCACACAGAGCGCCCGGGGTCATTCCATGCAGCCAGGGAGCCCCCTTTCCCTCCTCAGCGTAACCCGTCTCCAAACTCCCTCCTCGGGCCCAGAGAGACCCACCTTCACCTCGGGGTGGTCGGGCGCCACGCCAAAGCGCACCAAGCCGAAGGGCACAAGCTGCTTCTCGTAGATGTCCACGTGGGCCTGGGGGTGGTGCTGGGGAGAGGGCGACAGTCGGTGGGGCTGAGGGAGAGGCTGGGCCCTAGGGCTCCTCCCATCCCCGTTGGGGCAGGAGAGCCCAGCTCAGTGGGGGGCGGACACAAGGAGGAAGAGGGGCCCCCAACTCCCCAGCAGCCTGGAGACCCAGACAAGAGGACTGGGGCAGCATGGTGGCATGGGCAGCCGAGGTCAGCCCTCGGGACTGCCAGCCCATCGCGAGGGGAGGAAGGAGGCAGCTCTCCCGCCACTGGAGTTGCGGCCGGGGAGCTTCTTCACCCACTTGGCTCAGGCATGACACGCAGCCCTGCCTTTGAACCCTCCCATACTTCTAAAAATGCTCAGCCAGTCTGATGAGCTGAGAACTACGCTTTGAACTTGAGAGCCGCCTTAGCTCTAGCCTCCACAATCATCCTGTTGGAAAAGGGGTCCACGAGACATGGGAGGGAGGGACGTGGAAGGGAGAAGGAGATCGAAGCGGCTCACTCTCGGTCTTAGAAAAAACGAGCTCACTTATACAGTGGTCCCACGTGGCCTGCCCTCTGGAGCACCTACAGGGGCCACGGGGAAAGCAAAGGGTTGTGGTTGGGCAGACAAGTTGGGTCTGGCTCTGCCACCGACCAGTCACACGGCCCTGGCCAGTCCCGAGATCTGCCTGGGTGTCAGATTCTTCCTCTGCAAACCGGGACAGATAACAGCCCCCTCTCGGGGGTGTTGGGAAGCATCCAGAAGGTCAGGACCGTGAGAGATGCTGGGCCACAGCGGGTTTGGAGTCAAGAGGTTGGGGCTCCCATGGATGACACTGCCCTGCCTTGGGGCACCCCTATCGGAGGCTCTTGCTGTGATGCTCCCGATTCAATGGGACTCAAGCCAAATAAGCTCCTGCCCACCAGTCGCCCTCACCCCTACAAAGGCTCACACTCACCTCATCACCTTTGTCCAAATCCCCTCTTGCCCTCCACTCCACTGCCTGCGCCCAAGTCCAGGCTCCCCACCACCCACCTGTCCGAACGTGCCTGGGGAGTTATTTCTGGAGAACTGTAAGGCCCCGGGAAAGTGAATGGTGTAATTGCTGAAACGTCAGCGATGTTCGGGTCTCAAGGCTGTCGAGTGCGATAGCACTATGAGAACACAGCCCCGTGATCGCCCAGGAGCCAGTTAGGGAACAGACCCACTGTAATTGCTTAACAGTCCTTGAAACCGCACGGCTTCCCTGCATGCTTTCACGTAAACACCAGATGTGTGTTTGGTCTATGTCTGGAGGCTCCTCGTGTCTTCCTCCCACGCTTTAACATTCTTGCGTGTTTCTACCTGGCGAACATGACATAGAGACCACGTGCCGTTTGCTGCTGCTGTTTCGCTGGCAGAGGTCAGCCCTGCACGTCCGCTCGGTCTAAGTGTCTGAGGACTTTGTCTTCAGTGCGTGGCTACACATGCCTCCTACTGTCCCCATCCAGGCCAGCCACCGGCTGTGCCCGAACCACCTCCCTCACGCCCCACTGATGCCGTCTCCACTCCGCAGGGACCAACCCCAGCCCCTCCGCTGTCCGGCTCTGTCCCACAGCGAAGTTTCTTAACTTCTCCTACAACAGAACAGCTCTTCTGGGTGATGCCTGTGATCAAATGAGCGAGGCCTGAAGCCCTTAGCCCCGCAGTTGACCCACTGTGAGCGTTCAATCAAAAAGGCACCCTTTGAGGAGCACCTGGGTGGCTCAGCCGGTTAAATGTCCGACTTCGGCTCAGGTCAGGATCTCACAGTTCTGTGGGTTCAAGCCCCGCGTCGGGCTCTGTGCTGACAGTTCAAGAGCCTGGAGGCTGCTTTGATTCTGTGTCTCCTTCTCTCTCTCTGCCCCTCCTCCACTTGTGCTCTCCCTCTCTCTCTCAAAAATAAATGAATAAACATTAAGAAAAAAAAGCTGCCTTTTACTATTACTGCTGCACGCAATCACCTTGCCCACAAACCTGCCCTGCCTGCCCACCGCCAAGGGACAGAGTGCAAACTGCTCAGCCTGGCAGTCCGTATCATACACAACCTGGCTTTTCATCTTTCATCCTTCTTTCCTGCTATGGAGCCTTCCCTCCTGGTCACACCACCCCCTGCAAGTCCAAGGCCAGCTCCCCAGTGCTAGACCTGCTGGTGTGTTTACTGAGATCTCTCATGGCCGACCTTGTCTTCAGAGAACTCTCTCTTCTCTGACTCAGCTCCCCCCTCCCCCTCTGGCTGTTCTTTCTCAGGCTTCTTCTCTTCTGCCCCTGCCCCCACCCAACTCCCAATGAAAACATTCTCTGAGGTTCTTCCAATGTGGGACCCCTCCCCTCTCCCAGACACACATTCCCTGGGGAAGCTGCAGCCACTCCCTCCTGTGACCTCAGATTCCCATGGACCTGCTGCTGTTCCACTCTCTCCCCTGCCCGGACTGTCCCCTCCAAACCTGAACCCCTGGATGACACTGCAGACCCCTCAAACCCATCCAGATGGAAGTCAACTCCCCATTCCGCCCAAACTCTCCCCTTCTGCTCCTCTGTTCCCTCCCATCCCATCCACCCAGAGCCCAAGCTAGAACCTGGGGCTCCTCCCCGGCTCCCCTCAACCCTGCCCAGTCGGTCAGTCATCCTCCCCTCCTGTGCCCCGCTGCCACGTCCGCAGCTCTCCATTGCTCTCCTGGCCACCTAGCCCTGCCTCCCCGCTCCGCTGTCTACCCTACAGGCAGAGAGACTTTCCTGTCCAAAATGGGCTGCTTGCCTAAAACTTTTCAGTGAAGTCAACCTACTTAGAGCAGTGGGCTTCTGAATCCCCTGGTGGGGGTGGGGTGGGGGGGTTCTGTTTAAAATTGTTGATTCCTGGGGCGCCTGGGTGGCTCAGTTGGTTAAGCAACTGACTTTTGCTCGGGATGTGGTCTCACAGCTCATGGGTTCGAGCCCCACGTCAGGCTCTGTGCTGACAGCTCAGAGCCTGGAGCCTGCTTCGAATTCTGTGTCTCCCTCTCTTTCTCTGCAACTTCCCCCACTTTTGCTGTCTCTCTCTCTCTCTCTCTCTCTCTCTCAAAAATAGATAAACGTAAAAAAGTTTTTTTTAATTACATTGTTGATTCCTAGGCCCCAGCCCCAGTTTGATCAGGTGTGAGGTAGGCCCAGAAACGTGCATGGAAATACCTATCCCGTGGGACTGATGGAAGGAGGGGGAGGTGAGTGGACTGAAAAACTGCCTGCCTGCAGGCCCGGCCGGAGCCTTCCGAGGCGCCCTGGCTCTGGGCTCATCAGCTCTCCACGCTTAACACACAAGCCTGTCTTCCCAAACCCACCTGTCCCCAAAGGGACACTCTCTCCTCCCTCCGGGACTTGCCCATGGGGCTCTCAGTGCCTGGGCCTCTCTTGCCTGCCACCTACCCCTCGCCCACCCGGCAGCTCCTTCTGTCCTTCAGACAGCACTTTGGACACCTCCTCCTCCAGGCTGAGTTGGGTGCAGCTCTCTGTACACCACGCCCTCCACCCCCAGTTTCTTACACTATCAGAGGCTTAGAAACTGTAAACTCTCTTCCTCTCCACTCCACAACCCCCCTACATTAGACTGGTATGTCCTTGAGCGTAGGGCTCATGTCTGTCCTGCTCACACCTATGTTCCTACCGTTGAGTCTGTGCCTGGAACGTGTCAGTGTCCAATAAAGGACTATTGAGTGAACAGCCTAGCGTGGTACCTAAGGGCAGCTCTGACCCATAAATACGCAGAATAAGCTCATGGTTGCCAGAGAGGAGAGGGTGGAGGGATGGGTAAAATGGGTGAAGGGGAGTGGGAGGCATAGGTTTCCAGTTATCTAATGAATAAGTCACAGGGATGAAACGTACAGCATGGGCAACACAGGCAACGGTGCTGTGAAAGCCCGCCCGGTGACAGATGGTAGCTACCCTAGGGGGAAACATAACAGTGTAACATACACACTGGGGGAGAATCACTATGTTGAACTCCTGAAACTAATGCAACATTGTGTATCAACTATACTTCGATTAAAATACATTTGGGGAGTGGGGGGTGGGGGCGCAGGTGGTTCACCTACCAGTCAGGAAATCTGACTCTTGAATTCCACTCAGGTCATGATCTCACAGTTTGTCAGTTCAAGCCCCGCATCGGGCTCCATGCTGACAGTGCAGAGCCTGCTTGGTATTCTGTCTCCCTCTCTCTCTGCCCCTCCCTCGTTTGTTCTCTGTCTCTCTCTCAAAAATAAATAAAAATGAACTTAAAAAAAATAAAAAATTGGGGCACCTGGGTGGCTCAGTCGGTTAAGCGTCAGACTTTGGCTCAGGTCATGATCTTGCGGTTTGTGAGTTCAAGCCCCGCGTCGGGCTCTGTGCTGATGGCTCAGAGCCTGGAGCCTGCTTCAGATTCTGTGCCTCTCCATCTCTCGGCCCCTCCCATGCTCATGCTCTGTGTCTCTCTGTCTCTCAATAATAAATAGATGTTAAAAAAAATTTTTTTAAATAAAAAATAAAAATAAATACATGTTTTTAATTAAAAAAAAAAAAGAAAAGAGCAGCCCTGCCATCTGCCTGCCTGCATTGAGAGCCTAGCACCTTCCCCGTCCGGGGGGACTCTGGGCAGTGTCACTCAGCCTCAGTGTCCTGACCTGTGAAGTGAGAGTCAGGACACCTGCTTCAGAGGTTGTCATGGGGAGATGAGATGCTGTACGATACCTGGCTTGGCTAAGTGCCACTGCCCCTGACATGTTGCACTGTGTTCCTGTCTGGGGAGCACACCCAGTAGCTTGGAACACCCAGTGGGCAAGGACTGGCTTGTAACTGGCTCTGTGTCCATCCCCCGGCACCTCTTACAAGGAAAGCGTGTGCAAGTGTGCAGGTCAGAGCCCCTGCTCACACTGGGGGCACTGCGAAGCCCGCCTGGAAGGCCCAATTTTGCTCCCCAGATTTCAGGCTCAGCTAGCAAGTGCCCCTTACGCAAAACCCTCCCGGATCTCCCCTGACCCTGTGGGATCCCCGGTCTCCATCCCAGGGTCGAGGGCTGTTCTACCACATGGCAGTTTGCCCATGCATGACCCCTCCGCACGCAGCAGGTCCTCCCCAAAGCCCGTGGCCTCCTTCAATGAAGCTGAAATGCACCTTCTCCAGGAAACACTTTCTGACTGACTGCACCTCACTTAGCTCATGCTGTTCACATCACAGTAACTAGTTCTTTCCCCTGTGTTGCTTGGTCACTTTTCAGCAGGGTGTCCAACTCACGCCAGTCCCCCCCAAGACTGCCCCCCATTTAAAAATTTTTTTAATGTTTATTTTGAGAGAGAGCGTGTGAGTGGGGGAGGGGCAGAAAGAGAGAGGGAGACACAGAATCCGAAGCAGGCTCCGGGCTCTGAGCTGTCAGCACAGAGCCCGATGCGGGGCTCGAACCCACAAACCATGAGATCATGACCTGAGCCGAAGTTGGACGCTTAACCAACTGAGCTGCTCAGGTGCCCCAATCCCCCAGGTTTTAATATTGAAAACTCCATGTCCTAGGCAAACTAGGAAGATTGGTTACCCTACTTTTTAAGTTTCTGCATGTATGTGTGTATAATTAATATATTCATGCTTCCTCCTGTCTCTCCATAGACACCCCAAGTCCCTCCAAAGTGAGGCCACTGTCTCATGTCTTAGCCTAGGTCTCCATCCCTCCCCCCTCCCACCAATATCTGCCCAAGCCTCAAGGGTAACCAGCAGCCTTGGGGCCCTGCCCACCAAGGCCAACACTGTAAGCCTTGAGACTCTGGCCTTGGGGTGGGTGGAATGGGGTGGAGGGCAGCCTGAAAGAACAACATAGCATGGGGAGGGCTGGAGCATGACAAAGCACCTATAAGGCCAGAAAACTCTGAGAAGAGGGGGTAGCCTCAAGACATAGGATGTTGAGGACAGAGGAGAGAAAGAAAGAAGGGAAGATGAGGGGCAGGATACAGTTATCCTGTAGGTCTACACAACCTTCCTGACGGGTTTGGCCAAAGAGGCATCTCAGACCATCTGCCACTGACCACTGCCTATGAGGCAAACACACTTCTCCCATAGTTGAGGACCTAGACTGGGGAGCCCCAGATGGAGGTGACAAAGCATATAGGAAGTGTCCAGTCTAGATGGACTGGGAGACCCTTTCCCATCAGGGATCCAGGAGTGCTTTTAAAACCCACAGGGGTGGTACTTGCCCTCAGGATTGGAGCAGCAGGTGAATCATGGGAGAGGGAACCAGGAAGACATGGCTTACCTTTAGCAGGTGTTGGGCGGTATAGAAACCAGCTGGGCCACTGCCCACCACACAGATCTGGGGGGGCTGCTCCTGGGTGGAGAACCGCTGCCGGAAGCCTTTGTGGGAGGGAATGGGAAATGGGTGGGATGTCAGATCAACACCCCCTCCCCACTTCCCAAACCAACAACAGTGTCAGAAGATGCAGCTTCCCAAGCTTCACCCCCAATTGCCCTCTCCTCCTCTTTTTCCTCAAAACCTTGGCGTTTGCAGGATCTCTTACTTCATCTGAACCCTCAAAGTCCGTGTCTTCATCCAGAGCCCTACGTTTCACCCATGAATGTATTATGCCTACTCAACACCCCCCATCACCCCTGAAGCTGCCTGCACAGCACTTCATTTTTCTTGCAAGGTTCCCCACCCAGCCATCTAGAATACCACATCCTTCCAACCGGCTCCATATCCCAGTCTTGCTGGCGTGGACCCGTGGACCCCCCCCCCCCCCCCGCCCCGCGCCATGCCCAACTGTGCCTCTTCTACCCACTCTCTCTCCACAGAATACTATATTGTCCATATAGATCCTGTCATTCCTATAGACCCCTGTTTTACTTCGGACTTCCCTCTCGGCCCACAGACCTTCATATAACCCTCATTCACCTCTTCTCACACC
The DNA here is from genome assembly GCF_046562875.1 of Panthera onca. Taxonomy (NCBI): domain Eukaryota; kingdom Metazoa; phylum Chordata; class Mammalia; order Carnivora; family Felidae; genus Panthera; species Panthera onca. The sequence continues at coordinate 10,018,529 of NC_138352.1, forward strand.
TGTGCACCTCATAGTCTCCCCTTCTCACTTCTGTGGACTAACATCTCACCGCACAGGCCCCCGCCTGCTCCCGTACACCACGCCAATCTCATCCGCATGAGATGACCTCTCCGGTCTCGCCCCTGGTCCCCTCTCACCCCTCTCCAGCCCTGCCCCAGCTCCGCCGACCCCCACACTTGGCGCTCGCAGGCCTCCCCGCACAGCCATCCGGCCCTACAGGTGCCCTGCTCCTACTCGGGGTGCTCCCGGGGAGAGGCGGCCGTGTCCGACGCCACGTCGACCAGTGCCACCAGCGCCAGCAACGCGGAGCCATGGCTGGAAAGACCAACCAGCCAGCGGACCCGACCCCGGAGATGGCCCCGCGCTCCGCGATGGGGGATCCTCGCTGCTCTCGGGCTTCGGCCCCGCCCCTCCCTAGCCCCGCCCCCAAGTCCCGCCTCCCACGCTTTGGGAGAGCGCAGCGTGGAGGCCACACTCCCCCCGCCCGAAAGAATCCCGCCCCAAAGGAGAAGTCCGCCCTCGGATCCACCCTCTATCGCTGAGGGCCCGCCCCCAGGACGTCCGAACTGTCGTGACTTAATAAATTTCTCCCCAACCTTCACCCTCCCTCCAATCGTCTAGAGGCTAGGGTTGGAGGAGAGCGAATCTTCATCGCTGTTCCAATCCCGCCTGAAGGAGAGAGCCAATTAGGAAGGGGCTTACTTTACTTAGACCCTCCCACTCAGAAACTCTCGTCGCTCTCTGATGACGCACGGGCCCTTCCCTTTTCAAAGCGAACCCTCCCTCCCTACGTCTGGTTTCTTCCTAACCAATCACGAGTCGAGTTCCAAGGGCGCCTCCCTGTCCATTGCGTAATAACCACGGAGTCCGGAAGTCTGGAAAAAAAAGGGCTTCTGCCGGAGCCTTCGGGGCTTTCTGGGCGTTCTACAGGCGTGACCCTGGCCAGATGCTGTCCAGGTCGGGCTAGGGAGCATTTTAAACTTTGGAGATCCAATCCCGTTTCACCACCCCCCCCCCCCTTTACGTAAGTAAAGAAACGGGAGAAGCGGCTTTCCCCTGGTACTAAGGACAGGGCAGATCTCCCACCCTTGCCCAACAACACTGGAAGTAAGGGTGAGGCTAAGGCACTGGCCTTGGGTGCAGAATTGAAGGGAGTGCCAAAAGCCCAGTAATCAAGATAAGTAGTATTTTCATGCAACGTTTTGAAAGATCAAAATTAATGCCAAAAATCCACGGTGACCAAAATATGTATATAAAAGACAGGATCCCTGGTCAAATCTGACCCAATAAACCTAATGCCAGCTTCAGCTTCCTTTTTCCCCAAGGTCCCTCTTTGTCAGACACTTCGTTGGAGAAGCCTTCCCTGATGCATCTTCTCCCAAGCTGGGTTAAGGTCCCTTCTTGCCCACCCCCCCCCCCCCCGCCCCACCCCACCCCCACCCCGCCCAAGACTCTAGTTTAGCTCATCGTTACTTATTACACTGCCTTACTGTTTTTTAAATTGTCTTTTTTATTGAAGTATAACAAACAGAAAAGTGCATAAATCATAAGTGTACTGTTTGATGAAACCACGAGATGTAACCATATAAGCACCATCCCGTTCAAGAAATAGGACATGTGCCTCTCCTTGTCACTTCCCCTCCTTCCTATTGAGAAGTGAATGACTGTTCTGCTTTTTATTTTTTTTATTTATTTATTTTTTTTTTTACAACATTTTTTATTTATTTTTGGGACAGAGAGAGACAGAGCATGAACGGGGGAGGGGCAGAGAGAGAGGGAGACACAGAATCGGAAACAGGCTCCAGGCTCCGAGCCATCAGCCCAGAGCCTGACGCGGGGCTCGAACTCACGGACCGCGAGATCGTGACCTGGCTGAAGTCGGACGCTTAACCGACTGCGCCACCCAGGCGCCCCACTGTTCTGCTTTTTAAAAAGTAATTGTATTTTGTGCCTGTCCCACTAGACCAGGAGGAGGCAAACTATGGCTTGCAGGCCAAATCCAGCCCAAGCTGATGGTTTTTACATTCTTAAATGGTTAAAGAATTGCAAACAACATTTTGTGGCATGTGAAAATTACATAAAGTTCAAAAAAAGTTTTATTGGAACACAGTCATGCTCATTTCTTTACATATTCTCTGTGGCTGTTTTCCCACTTTGATGGCACGAAGTGCTTTGAGTAGTTGTGACTGAGGCCACGTGGTCCACAAAGCCCAAAATGCTTACTATCTGGCCCTTTACAGAATGTATGTCAATTCCTGCACTCGATGGTAAGCTCCATGAGGTTGGGGCTCAATCTCATTCACTTTTATATCTCCAGAGCTCTATATAGTGCCTGGCATGTGCAAAGGCTCCTGAAGAGTTTGTCTTAGTGATCAAACCATGTGTTATCCTTTCATGGGGAGGAAGAGAAGGAGAGTCAGGATCAGACATCTCTGAAAGCCCTACAGGACTCCCCACCCAGAAACAGTATGTCTGGTGGTCGAGAGCATGGATTCTGGAATCAGACACACTAGGCTTGAATCCTTCTTCTAACACTTACTAGCGATATAATATTGAGAAATTTAATTTTTCCAAGCCTTGTCTTCACCATATGAAGGAAAAAATAGCAAAAACGTCTTGTAAAGACTGAAACTAGGTGGCGTAGGTAAAATTGTTGGCCATAAGTTCTGAAAATGTTAACTCTCATCACCATTGTCAATATAATCACCTCCCCTATAATTCTGTAAATTAGACCTCAGGTATCTGTACAGTCCTGGGAGGGCTTCATTCACTCCTATCACTTCACCCTTCCCTCCCAAGCCCCATGCTTTCCCAGCCCACATCCTTAGAGTAACAGAAAATTGAGCCTCAAAGAAATCGAGTGACTTGTTCCCAGGCACCTGTAGTCCAGCCAGGTCTCGTACCGGGGCCTTCAGCTACTGCCCAGCCCCCACTCAGGCCCAGGTCAATAACAATGAGTCACTGGTTATAGATTAGGATGGTTTTGATCATTGGCCAGGACTCCGCAATGGGACCTTTTCTGACATCGCATTTTTTCATGCGGAGAATTAGCAGTTTGATTAATCACATTCCCAGACCTGAAGGCAATTTCTGAGCTGTTAATGCATTTCGAAACAGCAGCAATAACATATAGCAAAGAACAAGGCTGGGGAGGCTGCCAAGGCTTTCTTGTTCCAGGAGGGCTGCTTGGATCCAAAACTCTGCTCTATCAGTCAGCCTCCCAGCAGGAAACAGATGGCACACTCCAAAGGACTGACTGAAAAGAGTTTAATGAAGGAACTTTGTACAGAGGTGTGGCCAGGATCAAGGGAATGGTGGAGCACCCCCAGGCTAGCAATGGCGGGAAGCCACTACCACCCCAGGTCCTGAAGAAGCAAAAGGAGGGAGTAGTTTCAGAAGTGGTGAGAGCCGTAGCTGTAGGAAAGGGCACCGGACAGCAGCTGTGGTCTTTGGTAGAGGAAGGCAGGGCGAAGAAGAGTAGGGAATGGATTTGGAGGCGCAGGGTGGGTGCTCCAACAGGACCAGGCTTCGAGGATGCCTTCGCCTGCTGTCTAGCCCCTCCGCCCATCCCATTCAGCCTCCCCACCATCAGGGCCAGCAGGCCCTTTACCTTGTCCAAAGGCTTCACTGAAAAACAAGGCAATTGTGTGCTCTGAACATGACCCGCATGTTCTCAACCTAAGATGATTTTGCCCCCTAGGGGACAGTTAGTTGGCAATGCCCAGAGACATTTTTGATTGTTACAACTTGGGTTCCTGGCATCCCAGTGGGTAGAAGCTAGGGATGCTGTTAAACACCCCAGGGTGCCCAGGACAAGCCCCAGTGGCAAAGAATGATCCGGCCACGATGTCAATAGTGCCGACGTAAGAAACCCTGCTTTAGACTAACTGCTCTGGTCTCCTGTCATAGGCCTGGCCTACTTCTCTGTTCCTGCCTCAGCCTCCAGCTGGGCCCCATCCTTGCACCTTCTCGCCCAACCACTAGTTAGGGAGGTTCCCAGTCCTCTCTCAAGGCTGCCCACTTTTGGCTGACCCTGAGTGCTGTCCCAAGCACACTGCTTTCCTCCTCCAGCTGGCATCAGTGATCCTCTGTATCCCTGCCTTCCTCCCCGCACCTGTTCACAGCCAAGCCCAGCTCTTGACTCAAGCCTTTGTAGCTGCACCCTGCCCTCCTTCCCCTCCCCTCTAAGGCTGTCTGTCCTCCAGACCCTGTTCCCATCACCCCCTCCAGCCTCGGCTACCCACCCCCAGTAATTTTTCTCCTTGCAATTGATAGTTCTTCGAGGCCTACCCCTGCTAGACATCATGGAACAAAGCAGACTTTATCTAGAGCTCGCCAAGGTCAAGCTCAAAGCTATTTACACTCTTATCTATGCCCTTATTTCCCCTGGAGTGCCCTCCCCACCAAACACACACACTTTAATTTCACTGATGTTCTCAAGGGTCTTGGTCGCTGCTGAGCCAGTGTCTTGCACAGGCTTCTCCGGCAGAGAAATTAGGAAAGTCTGCCAAAAGTAACCTCTCCCAGGGCACCTGGGTGGCTCAGTCCATTAAGCGTCCGGCTTTGGCTCAGGTCATGATCTCACAGTTCATGGGTTCGAGCCCCGCATCAGGCTCTGTGCTGACAGCTGAGCCCAGAGCCTGCTTCGGATTCCGTCTCTCTCTCTCTGCCCCTCCCCTGCTCGTGCTCTGACTCTGTCTCTCAAAAATAAAGAAAAAAAATTTTTTTTTAATTTTTTAAAAAAGTAACCTCTCCCTGTGGCCCCTGGGGAGAGGGCTCCTTGGGGGACACAGCCTCAAAGAACACAGGAAGAAGCAGTGGGCAGTTGAGCATGGGGTCTCCTGGCGCCCGGGAGGCCCTGAGGGCCTGACCCTTCGCTCTCCTCACCTACTGCCCTGCCCAGGGCCTCTCCTATCCCCATTCCCCATCACCTTCCCTTAGCCCTATCAAGGCTCAGACACAGCAGGAGAGGAATCCAGCTGTTTAGCGCCCTCCCCCACCCCCACCCCAAGATGAAGTTGGCTGAGATCCAGACTGACCAGAATGCCCACCACTGTTACTCCTTGCCCCCAGATATCCCTCCAAACCCAGAAAAGCAAGCAGGTTTCTCCAGAAATCCCAGCCTGAGCTCTCCACCTCACTGCCCCCCAGTACCTCCCCACTCCACCACCAGCAGCCAAGCCACCGCCCTGGGGAAGGGCCCATGCCCTCCTGGACTGAGGGAAGGCCAGCAGAAGCAAGAGAGCTAGGATCGGGCTGGGGGGTGGGGAGGCGGGGCGTAGGGGGCGCCCCCCCCCCCTTCACTGCAATCCCACCAGCTCTGTGATGGGAGGGGTCTGCACCATGAACTCCTCATAGCGACTGAGGAACAGCCAGAAGCGAGCCAGGTAGGAGTCCTCGTTGTAAGGCAGCCGCTTCTCCTGGAGGAACCGGGACACCACGGGCTTCACCTGCCAGAAGATGGGCAGGAGGAAGGGCCGCTGAGTCAGGACTGTGGGCAGGTCCCTCCCCACGAGGGGCCACCCTCCTCCCAGTCCCTTGCTCCATGAGACTTTGGAGGAGATGAGGGGCAGGGACCATTCCTGCCTCTCCCCTCCCAGCAGGCAAGGGAAAAGGGTAAGGGGTTTCTCCCCAACTTCCTTCCCCAGGGCTCCCAACTCCATGACAGTCCTCCTTGGCACAGGGGATAAAAGCTAGAGCTCCCTGGGGTGCCTGGGTGGCTCAGTCAGTTAAGTATCTGACTCTTGATCTTGGCTCAAGTCATGATCTCACGGTTCATGGGTTCAAGACCCACGTCAGGCTCTGCACTGACAGCACCGAGCCTGCGTGGGATTCTCTTTCTTCCTCTCTCTCTGCCCCTCCCTCCCTCACACATACACGTTCTTTCTCTCAAAAATAAGCATTAAAAAAAAAAAAAAGCAAAAGCTAGAGCTCCCTTTTACCAAGCACGTACTGTGTGCCTAGCATTTCAGATCCATTTCATTTCAACCTTAAAGCCTGCTGCTAGCAAGCCCTGCTTACCCTCATTTTCCAGAGGGGGAAGCTGAGGCTCTGAGACATTCAGTTAACTTGTCCAGAGTCACAGTGCTGGTAAGGAACCCACATGCCTCTGGTCAGAAATGCACTCTGCTGCCCGTACACGGGGCGGTCCTTCCAGGGAACCCCTGCCCAGGCCAGCCTGATCCTCGCCTACCTTCAGGCACATGTTGTCAGAGAGCCGGGGGAAGAGGTGGTGCTCCACGTGGCAGCTGACAATGGAGTGGCCGAACGCCCATCCCAGTACAGGCAGTCGGGGCAGGTTCAGCACACCCAGGCTCATCATGTGAATCCTCTGAGGCTTCTTGTCCCGAGAGAACATGGGCAGCCCAATGTGCTGTGACAGACACGTGGGTCATAGCTTCAGGCTGGGCTGGGCAGCCCCGCGCCTCCCCACCCTGCCCCGGACAGCCTCACCCACCACGTGGGGACCCAGAGGGTCCTTCTGCCTCCCTCACCCCCACTGTGGCGACACTCTCCTGTCTGTGCCCTGAGCTCAGTCTCACCCATCTCTGGGTCTCTCTCTCCACCTGTACAACAAGGGGCGTGGCCTGGGTACCCCCTTGAACCCCGGGGTACTGACATGCCCACGACTTCCCGCTGCACGCTCTCACGCCACTCTGCCTTTATCTCATCCTGGAGAGACCCTTCTCTGCTCTCTTTCCCCCCATCAAAATCCTGCTCAGGGTTCAAGATCAAGTTTGTGCACCCTCTTGTTGTTTCATTCAACAAGTATGGAAAAATGCCTCCTCTGCCAGGCTCAGTCCTGGGTCTTAAGGATTTGCAAGTAAATGGGCGCTTCCGCTCCAGTAGGACAGGGAGGCAGGACCCACAGCTGTGTCCTAGGAGATGAAGTCGTCACTGGCAGCACGGCAGGTGCTGGAATGGGGAAGGATACTCTGACCTCCAGGCACCTAGTCTTTGTGTCCAGGGAGCAGGGGCGTTTGCTTATGGAAATGGCCCTAGAACCGAGTGCTGAGCCCTAGGCCTCCCCTGAACACCTCCCATCTCCACCCCCTCCATCTGTGAAGGCCCTCCTCACTTGGGGTCATCACAGTAAGTGCCCTGAGGGCAGGAGATGGGGTCCTAATCATCTGTGCCCCCACAGGGCCTAATCAAGTGCCCTATGCATAGAACTTTCTCAAATCTTGGGACACCTGGGTGGCTCAGTCAGTTGAGCCCCCTCCGACTTCGGCTCAGGTCATGATGGTTTGTGAGTTCGAGTCCCACGTCGGGCCCTGTGCTGACAGCTCAGAGCCTGGAGCCTGCTTCGGATTCGCGTCTCCCTCCCTCTCTGCCCCTCCCCCACTCGTGCTCACTCTCTCTGTGTCTCTCAAAAATGAATAAACGTTAAAAAATTTTTTTTTAAGTTTCTCAAATCTTCCATCCACGATCCACGTGTGAATGGCAGCTGGTGTTGCAGAGAAGCAAATTCTTTACCTGAAATCCAACTTCTCTGTGATGACCCACGGAGAGAGGTTGGGGTGGGAGGTGGGGGGAGTGCATCTCTCTCCCCAGAACACTGAGTCTAGCCTGTGCTCAGGGTCGGGGAGGCCTCACCTGGAAGATGTTGACGTGGAGGTAAGGGTGGGCCAGCAGGGACCTGGTGGTGAACATGCACAGCAGGGCCGAGGCGGGGCTCCTGAAGCCAGATACATTCAGAAGCAGCCAATAGTGAGCGTAGAGGCCCAGGGAAATCAGGCCCAGCGTCCGCACAGCCGACCTGAGCTCCACCTTTCTCAGCCGCTCTGCCAGAGGGAGCAAGAAAGAGAGTGTGGGGGTGGGGGGAGTTAAAGCCTTCCCCCACCCCCCACCCCCGGCCCAATGGTGCTAACTAGGGCGTTAACTAGGGCGACCGTTCATCCACACAGCCCTGAAAAGTAGGTTCACCCATTTTATGGATAAGGAAACAGCATTAAGCAACTTGGCCAAGCCCACTCTGCTGGTAGGTGGTAAGAGCCATCCACGGCTGGGACCCGGGTCCGGCTGCCCTCCAGCCCCTCCTTCCACCATACAATACGGCTCTCACGATATTACAGTCCACAACCCGCAATAGAGCGCAAGGCCTTTGCAAAGTATTTTTACATCTATGACCTCATGATGCTTTCACACCGCCCTTGAGGACCAAGTAAGAACCTGAGGCTTAGACTGGTTAAGTTACCTGCCTGTGGTCATCAGCCAGTAAGTGGCACAGCCAGACTTGGCCCGGGGGCCGAGGCTCCTTCCACCCTGCCTGGCTGTCTCAGAAAGTTTCTGGTCTTAACTTGGGGCTCCCAGCTTCCTCTACAAGCAGCCTCCAGGAAGCCAGGAGGGGGAGTAAGGGAGTGGGGCCCTGGCATACTCACCAACAGCCACCAATGGGGTGAGGACGGGGATCAAGAGAGGAGCAAGGAACATGTACACGTAGCGGTTGAGGCAAGGCAGCCTCCACGTGCTCGAGTCCCCAAGGCCCAACACATTGGTGTAACCATGGTGCATCTTGACGTGTCCATACTTGCCGTACTCTGCAGAGAAGGACGAGCATACCTAGAGGAGGGAGCCAGGGAGGGCACCGGGGGCCGTGTCAGGCACAGTCAGGCAAAGTAGGACCTCAAGGACACCCACCGTCCCCGGATGCTGCATTTCCGGGACCTTCCTGCCTCACACCCCGGCTAATCAGACCATCTATCTACTCAGGTTCCGCGGCCACAGAGTAGCAGCAAGTCAAAAGAACTGTGTCCACTAGGGGTGGTGATGCTAAGCCTTTGGAGGTGAGATGCCAGCCCCCACGATTGCCACTCTGTCACTGGCCACCCGAGCAAGCCTGCAAGCCTGACAGGGCTCTCAGGGGACTGGGCACACTGCAGGAAAAGCTCTGGGCACCCAGCTGTAATTATTTTGTTCATGTTTATCTTGGAAACATCTGTATTTCCATAACACTGCTTTGCATTCGGAGCCCAGAGCAGCAAGGGGAGGGGCGCAAGAGTGGCCTGGCCATGAGGGTGGCGCCCAGGGTGAGGAGCCCGGGTTGGGGGCTGAGTGTGAACCTCTCCCCAGGGGTGACTCCTCTGGTATGCACCCTCACCCTCGTGGGATTCTTCATAGCTGCCCAGGAGAAGCAGAGGCTCTGGGACCCCAAGAAGGGCAATCATTCTGAATGCAAAAGAGGCAATAAGGAGTTTCTTATGCAGATATATGCAAATGAAAACACATATAACAGCTTCCTCCAGTATTTCATCCAGACCAGAAGATCTTGTTAATTTTATCCAAGATCGCTGCCTGCCTGTTTCCGGAAGGACTTGAAGACTCTTCCAGTGCCAGTCACCACTGTGAGCCTCGAAAAGACAGCCGAACACCCTTCCCTGAGTGCCCAGCGTTCTGCACTTTACAAATGTGATTTGCTCATCTCCCAAGCCTAGTGAGTCAGCGGCGTTATTATTCACAGTTGACAGAAGCAGAAACTGAGGCAGAGAGAGGCCACGTGACCACCCCAGGTGACTAACCCCAGGCCACTTGGCTAGGAAGGTGGCAGAGGTAGGATCTGAACCCAGAATCCACCCAAGATAAGCCGTAAGGCCCCGGAGATGAGCCGCTAACTCCAAGAGAGCAGGAACCCAGGCTCTGGGCCCCAGGCAGCAGAGGCAAAGCCAGGAGAAGACATATAAGGAACGACACTGTCTTCACACTCTGTTTGCAGCAACCTTCTCCCTCGGAATGAACCGGCACTGAAATACAGCCGGAAGGTCTAGCTAAAGGATGCTGGGGCGGGGCGGGGGTGGGGGGGGGGAGAGGGACAGTTAGGGAGGTCACAACTGCGGTTTTACAACAGGCACGTCAACCCCATATTGCAGGGGCCCCTCTGGAGACAGAGGATGGGGTCCAGCACAGCCCTCCTAGGAGTCCGTGACAGCAGCAGGAGGCGCTCCTCTCTCAGATGAGGTAATCTGCCTAGGAATGAGTTCTGCTGTCTGTTTCTATAAGCTCGCAGAGGGATGAGGTTGGGCCAGGCTGCAGAGGGCGGGCAGGTCACGTGTCAGCTGAAGTGACATCTCTTGCAGGCCTGCTGGTCTCCAGAGCACGCACCCATCGGGGCCACGTGGTTGGTTCGGGTTCCAAGCAGAAGCTTTCAGCAGCGGGCACACAGGGCTGTGGCTGGGGTCTGCCGGGACATCCTCAGGGACCAGCCTGCCTCTGTCCAGGGCTTCCAGGTGTGTGTTTTGATCCTCAAGGCTCTCTCCCATGTAACTGGAACCAGCAACTGGTTTTGTTTTTGTTATATTTTACAGAGAGTGGGTGAGAGGGGCAGAGGGGAAGAGAGAGAGAGAGACAGAGAGAGAATCCCAAGCTGGCTCCATGCTCAGAGCAGGGCCGGATGCAGGGCTCAATCCCACAACCCTGGGATCATGACCTGAGCAGAAATCAAGAGTTGGATGCTCAACCAACTGAGCCATCCAGGTGCCCCAAGAAGCAACTGTTTTTAATTGCTGCTTCTGTGCACCTCTCCTTCAAGGGCCAACCACACCTGTACTGAGCTGGGACGAAGTTGCCTTTCCTTTCCAGCACGGGCTCCGCATCTGCACGCACACTGGTGGCTCACCACACTCTGACTAGTGATGTCACAAACGAACTGGTGCTTGAGCAGGGCTGAGCATGGTAAGAACTGGGCCCTCAGGGACCCCGTCGGGTCCTCAGTCAGCTTCTCAGCCACGTGGCCAGACCCCAGGAAGCTGGGAGCTGAGCTACATGTGACTCAGTGCACACTTCCAGAGTCTGTACATGGTTGGCCTTTTTATATGAATAAGAACAGATTTGGAGCTATTTCTATAACACTGGGATTCTCACTCCCTTCTGGATGTTCCTTCCGTAGAGGAAAGGAGGGGGTGGCTTTGGGCTGGAAGAGAAGACCGCACACCCTGCCGCGCATCTCCTGCGCATGTACGCCCATCAGCCAGAAGGCAGGGGAGATGGCCAAATGCCGCAGAGGCAGCTGGGAAATGCACTGTCCGCTGTGAAGGATTGGGCAGAGGTCTCACCCAAGAGGATTCCACATGCAGACCCAGGGAGAATTCCAGAAGCCTCAAGGCTTGATGATGTCTCTCCTCCTCCTCCTCCTCCTCCACTCCCTCCTCCTCCTCCTTCTTCTTCTTCTTCTTCTTCTTCTTCTTCTTCTTTTTAGTAATCTCTACATCCGAAGTGGGGCTCAAATTCAGGATCCCAAGATCAAGAGTCACATGCTCCACTGACTGAACCAGCGGGGTCCCCAACGCTGGTGTTAACCTCTTAATGTCACCATGCAGTCAGTCCCTCCAGAAGACTTAAGGGCTCCAATCTCTTAGCAGCACTCAGGCTCTACAACTGGCCACAGTGTGCACGGGCAGGTACCAGTGAAAGTCCTCTTGCCACCTGCCCTCTGCTAAGTATCAGGGACCCCAAGTCTCCCATCATTCACTTCTTCCTTCACTCAGCTGTTTGCTCTCTCAGGCATCCTCCGCCCTCCGCCGGTGGCCAAAGGTAATTAACAGCTAAGCTGGTAGTTTGAAAACAATTATTTTTTTAATAGGAACTATGCTTACATAATTCTGAATTCAAAAAGTGGGCAGTGACAGGTCGTCTTTCCTTTTTTTCTTTAAAAAAATGTTTAATATTTATTTTTGGGAGAGAGAGAGCGTGCGCGCAAGCATGAGTGGGGGAGGGGCAGAGAGAGAGCCTGATGCGGGGTCTGAACCCACGAACCATGAGATCATGTCCTGAGCCGAAGTCAAGCACTTAACTGACTGAGCCACCCAGGCGCCCCTCTTTTTTTTTTTTTTTTAACATTTATTTATTTTTGAGAGACACCATGTGAGCAGGGGCAGGGCAGAGAAAGAGGGAGACACAGAATCTGAAGCAGGCTCCAGGCTCCAAGCTGTCAGCACAGAGCCTGATGCAGGGCTCGAGCCCATAAACCACGAGATCATGACTTGAGCCGAATACACTATTTGGGATATACTTCTACAAAAACTGGTTTTTTTTACCTGAAACTCGAATTTCTCTGGGAGTCCTGTTTTGTTTTGGGTTTTTTTTTTTTTGTTTTTTTTGTTTTTTTTGTTTTTGCTACATCTGAAAGCCCTACTCAGTGAGGATACAAGTTTCTGAGTCTGAGTCCTCAGGTACCGGGCAGGCCCCAGGTGAACATGGCCACCTCTCAGCACTTCTGGATAAGAGAGGGGGCAGCAGTGAGGGCCAAAGCAAGAGGAGACCCTGGGAACCTCGTCTTGATGGGAGCTGGCTGGATGTGGTCAGCCCTGAGCCATCGAGCAGCCATGATGGGATTCTCTCCCCTTTAAGGCCTTGTCCCCAGAAACTTCCCAGCTCCTCTGCTGGGCACACAGTCCTCCTTACTCCTTCTCTCCAGAGTCCAGATTTCTGTGGGTCCCTCATGTACCATGCTGTCGCCCGTATCCCTGCCTTTACGTGTACATCTGCTCTGTCTGGGGCTGGGGCTGGCAGCACTGTCCTGACAGTTCCTCGTCTGGACACGTTCCCCAGGAGTTCTCGGCCCTGGCACCACCGACATTTGGGACAGGGTCATTGTTGTGAGGCCTGTGCTATGCACTGAAGGCTGTTTACGGCATCCAGCCTCGACCCACCAGATGCCAGTAACACACGTGCGAGTGCACACGCACGCACACACACACAAGCGCACACACACACACACACACACCAGTCACAACAGCCAAAGATGTCTGCAGACATTGCCTAGTACCCCTGCTGTGCTCTCTCTGTGCTCACGGCCTGCACATCACCTGCTTGATGTCCCTGTCACATTCTGCCTGCCCTGGTCCCGGCTGAGCAGCCTTGGCCAAGTGACTGAACCCCCCAGATCAGTGTTTCCTCATGTACGAAGTGAGGGTAATAACAGCGTCCCACTCATAGGGAGGCATGATTACTAAAGAAGATAATTCGAGGCACCTGGATGGCTCAGTTGGTTGAGCATCTGACTTCAGCTCGGGTCACGATCTCACAGTTCGTGAGTTCGAGCCCCACCTCAGGCTCCATGCTGACAGCTCAGAGCCTGGAGCCTGCTTCAGCTTCTGTGTCTCCCTCTCTGTCTCCACCCCTCCCCCACTTGTGGTGTCTCTCTCTCTCTTTTTCTCAAAAATAAATTTTAAAAATGTAAGAAAATAAATTTTTTTTTAAAAAGAAGATAATTCATGTAAAGTACACAGTAAGCACCCAGGAAGAATCGGCCAATATAATCAGGATTTTTATTGCTTCCCCACTTGACTCTGAGCCCTTGGAGAACTAGAGCGGGTCTCGCTTGCCATTGTGTCCCCAGCACGCAGAGGAGGGCTTGGACAAGCTCAGTGACGTGGAGGGCACTGCTCAGCCATCACTGCTCAGCCTGGACCAGCACTGTCTCAGCCCCCCAAGCTCCTCCCTCAACCTGTGAATCCTGTTCTGGCTGGGCAGCCACTGCTGGACTCACAGCAAGCCTGCCCTGTTCTCTCCGAGCCTCTCCCTCAAGGCTGCAACCCTTGGACTCAGGCTGCCATCCACAGATGACTGTCTGGACCACCTAGCCCTGCTCCGGGGTCCTCTGCCACTGAGAGGCCATATGCACGCCCACCACGGTCGCCACCACCAAGAGCCAAGCTGTACAGACCCACAGAAATAGGAGTTCCCAGAGTCCTCGGGCTTATCCTTGAGGAAATCACACCAAAGCTGGGGGCGGTGGGGAGGGAGGCTGCCGGAAAGTCCATTTTGCAGATCTACACATGATAAAATAAATGGCAGGTACACACACACACACACACACACACACACACACACACAGTGCCTATGTCCATTTCCTGTACACACACACACACACACACACACACACACAGTGCCTATGTCCATTTCCTGTACACACACACACACACACACACAGTGCCTATGTCCATTTCCTGTACACACACACACACACACACACACACACAGTGCCTATGTCCATTTCCTGTACACACACACACACACACACACACAGTGCCTATGTCCATTTCCTGTACACACACACACACACACACACACACAGTGCCTATGTCCATTTCCTGTACACACACACACACACACACACACACACAGTGCCTATGTCCATTTCCTGTACACACACACACACACACACACACAGTGCCTATGTCCATTTCCTGTACACACACACACACACACACACACAGTGCCTATGTCAATTTCCTAGTTTGGCTATTGAAAGACACTCATATGAATGTAACTATTGGGGGAAGCTGACTAAAGTGAACACTGGACCTCTCTGTCCTATATTTGCAACGGGCCTGTGAATCTATAATTATTTCAAAACTAAAGTTGTTGTTTTTTTACAAAAGTATATTTTGTACTACAGATCTGGTTTTGCCCTCTAAATTTTTTAAAAATTTAAAAATCACAGTTGGGCATACTCAGACTAACACGCCTCAGGGTTTGAGTACAGATAGAGGAAAGGGCAGAGACACAGACCAGGAGATAATGGCCACACCACAGAACTTGAGAGTATTCAAGAATCATGACCAGGCTGGGGCTTCTGAGCTCTGTTTCCACCACTACATTGGACTCAAAGGAAGGAGATGGCATCCCCCTGTGTGACACCCCTCCCCCAAGGCAGAGCCAGCGCCCCCATGTTCTCCTGGGACCAGCTGTGGCCCCACTCCCGAAGCACAAAGCCAACTTTAGAAGGAGAGCTTGAAGTTGGGACACACTAAAGAGCTGAGTAACTGGTACAGCCTGTTCCCTCCCACTCGGGGAGCATCTTGATTGTGAGTGCAATACAGGGAAGTCCTTAAGGCCTCTGATTTCAGAAGTTAATCCTTCCCAAGCTCCGGGATTTAAGCCAATAATGGCCCTGCCCACTCCACCCTGTCCCTCCCTTCCCGAGGTCTGGTCCAGACACATAACCTCAGACAGGGAAAGGCAGGTGCTCCTGCAGGGAAGCCATCAGTGCTCCAAGGAGTGGGTCAAAGGCTCACAAGCAGGAGGAATGGAACTTTCTCATGTAGACCAGAATGCGTCTTCAGAGGGAAGTTCACTCTAGTGTGGGCAGGTGTGTGTGACTGGGGATACTTCAAAGAAACAATAACTGGAGTGTCACTGCCCTGTCCCTCCTGCCTGCCACCCTCCCCCGCCCCGCTCCAGATCCAAGAGGCCAGAGAGGGCCAGGTCTTTGTCCCACCCTCAGCTCGAGTCAGCAGACCCTGGGACAAAACTGGAAAAAGCCAGGTGCCCAGGGACACAAATGATACTTGCTAATGCCTAGGGCTACAGACTAGAGGACTTGATCATTCTATAGTGATGGTGGCTCCTGAGGGTCAAGGTTTGGGCAGAGCACAGGCAGCCAACAAGAGAAGGATCAAAGAGAGAAGACAACAGGATGTGGCAAAAGTGGAGTGTCGGGAGTCCAGGAGGGTCCTGGGCAGCGGGAACTTGTCGTTTGTGCAACACAGAGAATAGGTGCCGCAGCAAACAACGCCCTTCACACACACGCAAACACACACACACACACACACACACACACACACACACACTCACACACTCACATACACACTCAAGTCTGTCCAGCTTTGCACAATGCATCAACCTCTCTGTTAAAAACAAACAGCACTAACAAACAACAACCAAAACTGCTCTCTCCTTGCAGTTTACAGCACGTTCCCTCCAGAGAGAAAGCAAAGCCAACACTTGGTGGGCATCCAAGAGTCGGCCCAGGCCCTAAATCAAGATCTACGTGGTCTCACTTAATCCCCAGCATGACTTCGTGGGGCCAGTAATGCTCTCATCCTGTTTATTAGGTGAGGAAGCCAACACTGAAGTAAAGACCTTGCCCAAGGTCAGGCAGCCAGCGAGGCTGGGCATGTGGTTTCAAAGGCTGTGCCCAGACACTGTCCCCTGCCTGGCCACCAAGACCAGCACCCTCCCCAAGGACTGCACTTGCCCCACTAAAGCCAGCGGTACGGGGAGACTGAGCCATGCCCTGCCCCACACTGGAAACCAGATCCTCCCCAGAGAGTAGCCAGAACCACACTGTGCGGGGCAGAAAGCAGCTCACACAGGTGAGCTAGTACCTGAGTACTGAGCTGACACGCCCGCAGCAGTCACAACACTGACATGACAGCCAGGCCTCCCCCACCACAAGGGGGTCATAGGCCTCTAGGCTGTGACTGTCCACTAGCTGGCTTTTCCTTACACTTTGTTGCCACATCACCTGTAGGCGTAATCATCAACAAACATTAATGAAACACCAAGAACCCAGCCCTGTGCCAAGAGCCGAAGATACAAAGAGACAAAGTGAGGCCACTGCCCTGGGGCTCGTGGGGACAAGACAGCGAGCAGCTGCAAAGCCACGTGGGTCCCCAGGGCAGGTCACATGCTGTGATTCCATGCAAGCTCTTCAGCTGGGGAAACTGGGGAGGCTTCTCAGTGGAGGCGTCCTCAGCTCACTGTCTTTGCCTGGCACCCTCGATGGCTACTGTGCTCCCAGAGTCTAGGCCAGGGAGTCCTCAGACTTGGGTGGGTATCAGATTCACCTGGGGACCTTGGTAAATAAAGTGGCCAGGCCTCTCTCCTCCAAGAAACCTGGGCTTCCAGACCATTCAGCTGCACGCTGAAGTTTGACAAGGTCACCTCTGTATAGGTAAGTCCCCTGTCATAACTTGTCCAAACTCCACACCTCCTCATCCCCAGCTGCTCCCAGGCTCCTGGCACTCAGGACAGCTTTGAAAAGTCCACACGGAACTAATCCTACCTGTCGTGTCCCCAGTTTCTCCCCCGCTCGTGATTACAAACTGGGGCAGGCTGGGGGAGGCACCTGACCCTGGCTCCAGGCCTCAGAGTCTGTCTAGCACCAGTGCCCAGGGATTTCTGGGAAGGGAAGTATCTTGAAATGGACCCTAATTGGGGCGCCTCGGGTGGCTCAGTGAGTTAAGCGTCTGACTCTTGATTTAGGCTCAGATCATGATCTCACGGTTCATGAGTTCAAGCCCCACGTCAGCGCAGAGCCTGCTTGAGATTCTCTGTCTCCCTCTCTCTCTGCTCCTCCACCACTCATGTGTGCACTGTCACATGAGAGAGAGAGAGAGAGAGCGCACAAGCGAGGGAGGGGCAGAGAGAGAGGGAGACACAGAATCCGAAGCAGGCTCCAGGTGCTTAGCTGTCAGCACAGACTCCAACGTGGGGCTCAAACTCTTGAACTGTGAGATCATGACCTGAGCCGAAGTCCAAAACTTAACCGAGACACCCAGGCGCCTCAATAAACATTTTTTCTAAATGGACCCCAAGGATCAGGAACCTGTAGGTTCCTCTTATTCTTAGCACTTTAGAAATGAGTGCAGGAGGGGAGGAGAAGAAAGGGAGAATGGAGAATGCTAGATAAGAAATGTATAACTTCACTGGGGTGTCTGGGTGGCTCAGTCAGTTGAGCAGCTGACTTCAGCTCAGGTCATGATCTCCTGGCCCGTGAGTTCGAGCCCTGCATTGGGCTCTGTGCTGATGGCTCAGAGCCTGGAGCCTGCTTCGGATTCTGTGTCTCCCTCTCTCTCTGCCCCTCCTCTGCTCACACTCCGTCTCTCTCTCTCTCTCAAAAATAAATAAACATTGAAAAAAATTTAAAAAAAGAAATGTATCACTTTATAAAATGTCATTTGTGTGTCTGTAGGTGTGTATAGTTCTATAAACCTTTGTAAAGTTACATAAAGTTAATAATTGAGTTAGTTGGTCATGGTAACGAGTGGCAGAAAAGGACCGTTTCTGGTGTCAACTTTCATATTTGTTCCTAAGGGACCTGGATGCCCTGGTAGGAGAAGGAAGTTCTATCGCCACTTGGTCCGGTGCCACAGAGAGGCAAGCGGGTGCCCCCAGGAGAAACAGGGGTGCCCGGGCTGGCACAGGTACACACAGGTGCATTCCTCATGCAGCTCTCAGGAGGGGCCCGGCAGTGTAAGCGGCCTCTCAAGGGCTTGGGGACAAGCACACACACATAGACTTGCGAAACTGTAGAGCACGCTGTGCGCTCAGACACGCATACCAACGGCTGTAGTGGCCCCTCCACACGGGCACACAGCCGAACACCCCCGCACGCTGCGGCTGCGGCGGAACAGTGAGGTGGCCCCCACAGGAAGTACCAGCAGCCACGCCCACCCCTCCCAGGCTCACCTCCACAAAGAAAAGCTCCCAGATCCTGCTCCAGCGTTTTGACTCGGTGAGGGCACCGTGTGTGGCCAGGTGGCTGCCCTTGACCGTGAGCGTGTAGTGGCACACACCCAGGATGATGATGCCCAGTGCAAGGACGAGGACATTCTCAGAGCGCAGGCTTAAGAACCCTGTATAGAGGAAGGAGAGTGGGGAGAGGGGGGGAGGGGGCAGACAGGGCCTTTCTCCAGCTCCTGGAGATCTGGGTCCAAACACCCGGGTCCCCACCGCTGGAGACCAGGCCAAAGTGGGCCCAGGGCCAGGGGCGGGGTGGGGGTGGGAGGCTGCCACAGGCGGCGGTGGGGCAGGTCCCGACCAGGAGAGGTCCAGGGGAGACCCCATCCCTGGTGTTCCCCCCATAGAACATACTCCCCTCCCCCAGTCCCTCTCCTCCCTCTCAACCTTCCCCTCCACCGCCCTTCATGCCATCCATCAGGCCTTCTCCCTCCTCCAGCGCCCTGTTCTCTGGGGACACAGGGCAGGACACTGCAATCAGACTTTCGGATCTGGGGTGTACCCCTCCTTCCGGGGTCCCGGGCACGGGCCATGTCCCCCACGCCCCAGTCCCCAGCCTCTCCCCCACCCTACCCCGCACCCCCTTCCCCAGCCGCAGCGCCGCCCTCTGTCCCCCTGTCCGGTGCTCCTCACCGGCCGGCACCGAGAGGAGGCTGAGCGCGAGGATGGCGCAGTCCACACCGTGGCGCTCCCACCAAGAGCTCGTCCTCACCACGTCCTGAACCAGCGTCTCCAGCTCACCCAGCAGCGCCTCGCCCCCGCCGTGGCCCCGGGGAGCGCCGGGTGCCGGCTCCATGAGGGGCCGCCCGGGCATCCCAGGAGGACTCGGGACGGTCTGCGGCGCCCTGCGAGGCGCTTAGTGCGGGCGGGGGTGGGCAGGGGCGGAGTCACGCGCTGGCTGGGGACACCCGCCCTCCGAGTCACGGTGCGTGCAGGGCACCCGAGCGCCTCCTGCCGCTCGCGGCGTGGGGGTGGGGGGGAGTGGGAAACGGGGAACGACCGGGCCTGGCCCCCGGGGGCGCCCTCGGGGCGGGAGGGAACAGAAAAGCCGCAGGAGGAGCGGGCAGGTCCGTGCGGGTAGGGAGGCCACCCTGGATGGAGAACCAGCCCGGGCTAGAGGGAACTCGGGCGGAGAGTGCCGCGGAGACCCCCATGGAGAGGCGCCCACCCCACCCTCCAGACCCTTCTCGGACCGCCTGACCTCAGATCCCTTCCTCGCGTTCTCCCGTCCCCGCAGCCTCTGGAGTTTGCTGTAGCATTTTTATCTCCTAGCCTGTGTATTTTTCTCAGTAGCACTTTGCAGACGCTCCCACGTGTGACCCGGGCACGTCTGTCTCCACCAACAGACTGGACGCTGGGTGCCGGCGGGGCGTTACCTTGACGCCTTTGCTCAGGCCTTATCTTTAGTAGCTAGAACAGTGCTTGGCACATAAACCTTTTTGAATTCGTGGGGCAGAGAGTTCAAGGACTCACTCCATCCAGACAGATGGGGAGTGCGGGTCCCTCTGGTCCCAGCCTTTAGCAATGGTGACCCATGGAGAATTGGCTCTCCAGCCCAGCGATTTTTGGAATGAGAAGCTCCAAAAGGAAGAACCATCGAGAAGGGGATAACCACAGAGAAAACACACCCAGAGGTCACCCAGAGTGGGGTTCTGCAGTTCCAGTCGCTCAAGGGCGCCCACGGTCATGGCAAACAGCACCCGCCCCCCTGCCTTGGGAGCAACACCATCCTGGCCCCTTTCCGTCAGTGTAGCCCCAACCCAGAGCTGCTGGAAGGTCTCCCGTCACAAACCACCGTGCTCTACAGACTCCCTTGTCTGCGTCTGAGGGTCTATTCTCTTTTTTCCTTGGTTTTTGCATTCCCCTTGGTTTCACATTGAAGTCCCTTTCTTTTTTTTTTTTTTTTAATGTTGATTTATTTTTGAGAAAGAGAGACACACACACAGAACAGGGGAGGGGCAGAGAGAGACACAGAATCCAAAGCAGGCTCCAGGCTCTGAGCTGTCAGCACAGAGCCTCATGCAGGGCTCGAACCCACAAACCACGAGATCATGACCTGAGCGGAAGTTAGACGCTTAACCCACGGAGCCACCCAGTCGCCCCTGAAGTCCTTTTCTAAAGGAGGTCTGGCACAGCGAGGGCTGCATTTGCAGAGGGGATCTTTGGGAAGGAGGAAAAAAAGCACGAGGAGAAGGAGGTGGAGAAAAGAAATGGAGGAGAGCTTTGTGAGGAGGTTAGGGACACTAATGACTGATTCCTCTGTCTACGGCAGCATCTTCAGTCATGAATTCTTATTAGCCAATCCCTCCAATCCTGTATAAAAGGGTAAGACTTCTTTATCAGGTCAGTATTCTAAGGGGCTTACAATCTAATAGACCAATTCTCACCTCACACACGTGTGCGTCCACACCCACACCCACATCTGGCTCCTTATAGTTTCACCACTGGTTTCCATACCCTTATTAGGTTTTGTGTTTTTCCCACAACCCCACAGGGTGGCATCATCCCCATCTGACCCACAGAGGCACAGAGAGATGAACAGATCTGCCCAACACCCACCCCAAAGTTACTAAATGGCAGAACAAGAACTCAAATCCAAATCTGTCTACTCCAAACTCAATTATCGTTTGTTTCTATCGATCCTTTTTCTTTTAATTTTTTAAAAGTTTATTGACTTTGGGAGCCCCTGGGTGGCTCAGCTGGTTAAGTGTCCGACTTCGGCCTAGGTCATGATCTCACCGTTCCCGAGTTCGAGCCCCCCGTGGGGCTCTGTGCTGACAGCTCAGAGCCTGGAGCCTGTTTTGAATTCTGTGTCTCCCTCTCTCTATCTCTCTGTCTCTCTCTCTCTCTCTCTCTGCCCCTCCCCCATTCACACTGTTTCGCTCTCTCTCAAAAATAAATAAACATTAAAAAAATATTTTTTTAAGTTTACGTATTTTAGAGAGAGAGAGAGAGAAAACGCACGCACACGCACACACACACAGGCATGCACATGAGCGGGGGAGGGGCAGAGAGAGAGAGAGAGAGAGAGAGGGAGACAGAATCCCCATGGGTGGGCTGGGCTGGCAGCCTCCCTGGAGAGAGACAGACTTCATTTAGAACAGACTTAAACCCGCGTGAGAAGGAAGAGAACAAGATATTCTGGGTCTTCAAGACGTGGAGCAGGAGTGGGGCTTGGGAGACTGTGAGGAGAGGCAGGAGAGAAAGGCTGGGGGACCAGGAGCCAGAAGTACAGACAATGGCAGGCTGAGAAGTCTGGGCTCCCATCCTGCAGCCTTGGGGAGCCCTAGCAGCCTTTAGAGCAGGGGAGTGCCTTGTGTGATGTGTTCAGGAAGGGTCGCCCGGCACAAAGGAGCAGCCACTGAGTGCAGGAGACTAGTTTGGAGACTGTTTCAGTACCCTGAAACAAGAGGGTACTGAGGATGTAGGTGGCAGGGGAGGGACGCTGCAGGACCGGAAGAGGGCGAAATCAAAATCAGGAGGCGATGGACGCACGACCAGTGAGCCTGGGAAAAGATGCTTCACATCTTTAGCCTTTAGGGAAATGCAGATTTCACCCCCCCTCAATGAGGTAGCCCTTCCGACCCACTGTACTGGCTAAAATTAAGCAGCCAGGCGACACTAAATGTGGGCAACGGGGTGTGGAGAAACTGACCTCTCATTCGTGGCTGACGGGAGCACAAGGTGGTTCCACCCCTTTGGAAAACACTTTGGCAGCTTCGTGTGAGGGTAACTACAGGCTTACCCTGTGACCCAGCCATTCAGCTCCGAGGTATTCAACCAACAGAAATAAAAACATGTGTCCCCATAAAAACCTGTGTCTCGCTGATCGTAGCAGCGTTGTTCACGACGGCCAAACTGGAAACAGCCTGAATGTCCGCCGACAGAAGAATGGATGAGCAAACGGATACATTCACGCGGCACGTGTATAAAGGAGGTTCCGGCAACAGAGCAGACGAGCGGTAGAGATGAGCTGAAGCGATCCCACGGGCCAAATGCTGAGGGCACGAAGCCAGACACAAGCAAGTAGTCACTCTGTGATTCCATTTATAGGAAGTTCGACAACAGCAGGACTAGTATATGGTGATAGAAATCAACTCAGTAGTTGCCCTGGAAGGGGTGGGTGGGGAACAGTAATTGCAAAGGGACACTGCGAAGCTTTCTGGAGGGGATGGGAGCGGTCTGTGTCTTGATTGTGCACACGTTTGTCTAAAGTCGTGGACCGACACACTTGAAATGGGTACATTTTACTATAGTTAACGATACCTCAATAAAGCTGATTAAAGCAAAAACAAAACAGGAAGGCAGATTCTCTCTTTATTTTTTTTTAAATATTTATTTATTTTTGAGACAGGGAGAGACAGAGCATGAATGGGGGAGGGTCAGAGAGAGAGGGAGACACAGAATCCGAAACAGGATCCAGGCTCCGAGCTGTCAGCACAGAGCCCGACGCGGGGCTCGAACTCACAGTCCGCGAGATCATGACCTGAGCCGAAGTTGGATGCTTAACCGACTGAGCCACCCAGGTGCCCCCAGATTCTCTCTTTAAATGGAAAGAGCTTTATTAGAGCTGAACACAGGCATGCCCTGGGTATATACTCAGCAGAAATGCAAAGAAATATACAAAAATGTTCGTAGCCACAATACTCAAAATAGGCCAAAAAAAAAAAAAAAGTGTTGGGGGGGAACAACTCAGGCATCCCCCAACAATAGAATGATAAATAAAATGTGAAATGTGGATGCCAGGGTGTGTTAGACAGCCCAAGCCTAATGTTGAGTAAACCGAGCGAGACACAACAGAGCACAGACTTCGTTTGACTCCATTCCTACAAAATTCAAAAACAGGCTTAGGATGGCCATTACTGATAGAGGTAGTCACAGAAGGGGGTACATAGGGGTTTCTGGGGGCTGCTGAGTGTTTTTGTTTCTTGATCTGGGTGTTACTTACCCTTTGTAAAAATTCATCATGCTACTATTATGTGGGCATTTTTCTCTATGTATGTTCTGTTTTATAAATGTTTAATGTTTATTTATTTTTGAGAGAGAGACAGAGAGAGAGAGAGATCACACGAGCAGGGGAGGGGCGGAGAGAGGAGACACAGAATCTGAAGCAGGCTCCAGGCTCTGAGCTGTCAGCACAGAGCCCAACATGGGGCTCAAACCCACAAACTGTGAGATCATGACCTGAGCTGAAGTCGGATACTTAACCTACTGAGCCACCCAGGTGCCCCTGTATGTTCTATTTTAATTAAAACATTTGTTTTATGTTTCTAGCTGGTAAGAAGTTTTTGTTTTTGTTTTTGTTTTCTAAGAGATAAAAATCAGGGGCACCTGGGTGACTCAGTCAGTTGAGCATCCGACTTCGGCTCAGGTCACGATCTCATAGTTTGTGGGTTCGAGCCCTGCATCGGGCTCTGTGCTGACAGCTTGCTCAGAGCCTGGACCATACTTCAGATTCTGTGTTTCCTTCTCTCTCTGCCCCTCCCCTGCTTGCGCTCTCTCTCTCCCTCTCAAAAATAAATAAATGTTAAAAAAAAAAAAAAGAGATAAAAGTCAGGAAGTAGACATCATCTGTAAATCCAGCAACAGTGAAGCGTGGGAAAGCAGGTTGGGGCTGGTATCTCCGTTCTCCTGGCCATGGGGGTTGGCAGCTGGGCATGTGGGGTTGGGAGAAGCACCTGGTCTGCCAGACTCTGTCCCATTCCTCTCTGGACCCCACACACACCTTCCTTATGTTTCCTGAGCTTCCTCCATAACCTTCAATCATACTTACACACCCATCACGCCTGGCTGATGTTTACCAGCTGATGGACAGACCAGTGTGAGTCAAAACAGGTTGCCCGAAGGAGAAGGGGCTGGGGCTTGGCACACAGACGGTCCCTCCTATTCTCTGGATGACACCCATTCCCTGGGGTCTCACACAGTGGGTGGCACATGGTAAGTATTCAGTAAACATTGGTTGAATAAATGAATAGATGCATGAGTGGAAAGATTAGGAAGACAGGCTCAGGAGAAAGGAAGGAGGAGATAAAAGTTAAAAAAATTAGATGATGGGGGCGCCTGGGTGGCTGGGTAGATTGAACGTCCGACTCTTGATTTCAGCTCCGGTCATGATCTCATGGTTCGCAGGTTCGAGCTCCGCATCAGGCTTCATGCTGACAGTGTGGAGCCTGCTTGGGATTCTCTCTCTCTCTGCTCCTCCCCTGCTTGTGCTGTCTATCTCTCTCTCTCTCAAAATAAATAAATAAACTTAAAAAAGACACGGGTCCTAACTTGAGACGGGTGAGCCCTCCTCCCAGGCCCCAATGGGCAGGGTGCCCGGGGACCTACCCAGGCAAAACTGGGGGGCAGGGGGGCTGTATAGGGATGGTGTTAGAAGATGCTGGTTTTGGCCTTCCAGGGACCTCTGGAGTTCCCCACCCGGGGGCAGCTATGATTCCTCCCTTTTGCAATTCACATATTTATTTGCTGGGGTTCATTGGGGCTAATTATCATTGTGGTTGGGGTGGGGTGGGAAGGAGCCTTGCCCCAGCCCCAGGGCCTGGAAGGGGATCGTGAGAATCAGAGATAGGTTTGGAACCTGGAAGGTGGGTACTGGGAGGCTTGGGGCGGGGGTGGGGGGGCCATGGGGTGGATTAGAATGGCACCTCCCACCAGCAATGCACCCATTTCTAGGCTCCAGGCCTGGGTGGCTGGATCTGTAAGCCTTCCTTGTCTTCCGCCCATTCGTGCTACCCCCCCAAATCATCAAAGCCCAGCGAGGCTCGACTCCAGGAGGCAAGCGGCATTATTCACAGGGGTGGGGCCGAGCACTCTGGAGGACAAGTGGCCAGGCCGGGTCTCAGATCTTGATCGGCTGAGAGTGGGACCGGCATCCCAGGTGCCCTTGGCTCCAGCAGGGCAGGGCCACACCGATGGACTGTCAGCATCAGCCTCACCTCCAAGGACCCTAGCCCTGGCCCGCCACAGCTGCCTGTGCTGTGCATCCCACCTTCTAGGCCACCAGCCGCTCTGCAGGGACGAAGCCAGGTTGGTGATGGCCCAGAGGGGCAGGCCAGGGAGTGAGACAGGTGAGGGAAAGGGGGCCGGCCTCGAGCTGGTGGGGATGCTGCTAAGGCTCTGAGACTGTCAGCCTGTCCCCACCTGGCGGGAAAGGACACTAGACCCAGGCCACCTTTCCAAGTTACAGAGCAAGCTAAGTCCTTGAAAATCCAAGGCTGGAATTGTTAGCAACCCAGACTCCCGACCGGTGAGGTTTTCCAAGGATCCCTTGGTCCCTCTCACCGTGTCAGGTCAGCACCACAGTCCAGTGTGTGTGAGTGACTTTGGGGCATAGATTAGCCTGAAGGGTGTGTTGTTGGGCCTGGTGGGGCCAGCGCCAGGACTGGAAAGGGAATGAGGGCCACGATTCTTACACAGTGTGGAGGCGACTGAGAACAGTCTACTGTCTGCTACAGCAGGGCTCTGGACTCAAACACACCCACGTTTGTTCTTGCTGTGTGACCTTAAGTGAGTTGCTTGACCTCTCTGAGCCTCAGGTCTCTGACAAGGTGATTTGCAGTG
Source organism: Panthera onca (assembly GCF_046562875.1). Taxonomy (NCBI): domain Eukaryota; kingdom Metazoa; phylum Chordata; class Mammalia; order Carnivora; family Felidae; genus Panthera; species Panthera onca. The sequence continues at coordinate 10,044,335 of NC_138352.1, forward strand.
GATGAGGGTGATACTACCTAGCTTACTGGGTCGCTGGAGAAAGTAATAAGATCACTTCTGTACTACGGATATCAATGGACCATAGGGCCAGTGCTCACGGTAATGGCATCGCTAAGCCATTCCTTGTGCTATGGTAATTATAACATTATTGTAATGCTGAATATTGATATGACTGAAATCTAACATCTATTGGCTGGGGTTCAGGGGCATGATGCCTCCTCCCACTTCTGTTCTACGATACTGAACCGGCTGTACAGAAGGTTTGGGGACCAGGGAAGAGGGAGTTGTGGACAACCCGGCATGTGGGCTCTCGGTGCTTCCAGCTCAGGGATGCCCAGGCCTGGCTGATGCCCACCGAGCCCTCCCCATCCCCAGATTCCTGTCGACCAGGTCCTCCGCCTACAGGGTGTCACGACCTGAGCTAAGGGCTTCATATAGTGTAGCCTCCCAACAGGCCTACAACGTGGGGTTTGGTTAACTCCACTCACAGGTGGAAACTTGGAGGCTTGGAAAGGCAGCTTAGCCTTCCCAGCAAGTGGCACAGCTCAGCATCCCAACTGGACACCCCGGCTCAGGGGAAGTTGCCCACCCAGGCCCTTGGGGTTCTGACCCCCAGCAAACCAGTCACCCAGAGAGGGTTTGGGGAAAGTTTGGTGGGAACCCCCGATTCAAGACAAGGGATGGGATGAGGACAGGTGGTGTGGGTGGCTGGGGCTTCAACCTTCCACTAAAGGAGCTGCGGTTCTAAATATAATAAGTGAGAGAAGGAGTTGAAATATAGACCGTAGACAAAGTCATGGAGTCCTCTGTGAGTGTGTATGCACATACGTGCACACACATGCACGCACACACGTGCACATGCCCCTCTCCCGGGAAACTTGGCCCTGAAACAAAGATCAGCGAGCAAAACCACAGACACACACAAGCACGCTCAGCTCGCAGGAGAGCTCTGGGTCCACTGCACTCACCCTGGGCTTGCATAGAGTCAGTGCCCTCACGCCCATCACACACACACACACACACACACACACACACACAGGCGCACAGGGGCACACAGTGGAAAGCAGTCAGGAGTAGATCTCGAGGCTGAGCAGGAGTGAGGTAAACAGGAATGGAGGAAGAGGGAGAGACAGTGAGTCCAGCCTGTCCCTCCTCCCCCTCCCCAAATCCTGCCCGCTGAGCCCCTGTTCTGACCTGGGGAACCCACGAGCTGCCCTTGTGCCAGGTGAGAGCCTGGGGAGGTGGCTCAGGGAATGGGGTAGAAAGAACCAGGGTTTGGGGTTTGAATCCTACAGCCCTGACATTTGTGCTCTTAGGGGCTTGGAAAAATGACCTAACAGACCTGAGTCCTGGTTTCCTTACCCATGAGGCGGGGCAATGATGCTGTGCTCAAGGGTTTGCCGTGCCTGGTATATGAAAGTGCTAGATTTATGCTCTGAGAAGACAGCTAGCAGGGAGTGGCAGTGCAAATGCACCAGAATTGACACCCTGGTTTGGGCACTTGCTGGCGGGTCATTGGCTCTCCTGAATCTCAGTTGCCCCATCTGAGAAATGGGGCTAGTAAAGAATGCCTTCCTGCCCTTGCCCACTTGAAGAGACTGTGAAGGTGCTGTGACTCTGTGGAAAGGGGGCAGTGGTGTTGGGGGTCAGGGGTCAGACTGGCAGCTACTGTTGTCCCCGCCCCCTCTCCTCCCAGAGCAAGCCCCTTCCCCTGCCGACCAGGGCCCCATCAACTACTGTTCAGGGTCCAGAGGAAACGCTTCTCAGGAGTGTGCATATTCAGAGCAGGGAGAGGGTCCCACAGCCCCCCAAAATGCCCATGCAGACCCTCGTGGGCCCATGGAACAAAGAAGCCACAGTGAGAGAAGGTAAAAATGAAATTTGTAGCTTTAAAAGCTTTCCAGGGCTCACCACACTGGCACGCCCCAAGGGCCTTTCTCTAAAGACCAGGCATTAGGGGCTCTGAATGGACTTGCCAGAAGTTTCCCTACCTCGGTCTCCAAACCCCATCAGACTTAGTCATTCAGCTATAGAAACCCGGGGAGCAGCTGGTCCAGAGTGCAGCTATGCAGAGTCAGACAGACAAGGAGTCAGGCCCTGTGTGTGCTCTTACTGGCTGTATGAGCCACACAACAACCTAGTGTTCTTGAGTCTCGGTTTTCTCCTCTGTCAAATGGGTTAATTGACCCCCTGTAATTATTAAATGAGGCTGTCATGTGAATTCATAGCCATCACAGATGTAAAGTGCTGACATACAGCAGGTGCTCGATAAATGCTCACCATCATGATGAGACATGGCACAGACAGGAGCCAGCCTGTCTGGGTTGGAGCCCTAGTTCCACCACCGCCAGCCCTGTGAGCTTGGGCACGTTTTACAAACATCTCTGTGCCTTGGTTTCCTCATCTGAAAACCAGGAATCACAACAGCCCTGGAGACCATGTGACTAACACACTTGAAATGCTTGGGTCATACCACGTGTTACTACTATTATGGATGGGGGGTGAGACTCAGGTCAGAGACCCGTGCTGTGTGCCTGCTGGGTGCCAGACAGCTCTCATACAGGACCCCCAACAGAGAACCCACTTCGCAGATGGGCCTGGGTGGCTCAGTCGGTTAAGTGTTCAACTCTCGGTTTCAGCTCAAGTCATGACCTCACGTTTTGTGAGAGTTCAAGCCCCACATCAGGCTCTGCGCTGACAGCACAGAGCCTGCTTGGGATTCTGTGTCTCCCTCTGTCTCTGCTCCTTTCCTGCCTTTGCATGTGCACCTGTGCAGTGTCTCTCTCTCTCTCTTTCTCCCCCACCCCTTAAATAAATAAACTTTTTTTAAAAAAATGGGGGCACCTGAGTGGCTCAGTTCGTTAAGCATCTGACTTTAGCTCAGGTCATGATCTCGCTGTCCGTGAGTTCGAGCCCCATGTCAGGCTCTGTGCTGACAGCTCAGAGCCTGGACCCTGCTTTGGATTCTGTGTCTCCCTCTCGCTCTGCACCTCCCCTGCTTGCATTCTGTCTCTCTCTTAAAAATAAATAAACATTTTTAAAAATTTTTAAATTTAAGGAAGGCCATTACACGTCCATATTAAGGAAGAAGAAACACAGCAGTTAAGTGACTTGACCAAGGTCATTGCTTTGCCATGGCAGGTCTGGGATTTGAACCCATATGCATAGTCTCTATGCTGCCCATGTAGTTCAGTCATGACTTCAGTGGTTTTAACGCTGGGTTCCAGGAAGCCTTAGGGATCCCTGGGGGTGCCTCGGCCTGCTGAGTTTGAGGTGTGAGGTGAGGAGAGGAGGGGCCTTTAAGGACAGGCTGGGCTCCAGAGTTCTGGTTCAACCTGAGACACGACCAGGACCAAGATGGGGAGGGGGACAAGGAGCCTGAACGCATGGGAAGACAGATTGAGAGAAAGACACCAAATCTGCTCCTCTCCTCACACTTCTGACACCAAATGTGGGCTTTTCCCCACACCAACAACCAATTCTCCAACACTGGGCACCAACCAACCTGTAATTTGATTCCATTCTGAAGTTGACTACGGGTTAGTGTCAGACTCTACAGATCCCAGGGTTCGGTGCCACAAAGACGCCCTCACTTCCTGGGTCCCCGGGCTACCTGCACTTCTGCCCAACTTGGCTACAAATTTGGGGGTTCCCAGAACCTACCCCTGAGCCTCAATAACTTGCTAGAAGAGCTCACAGAGCTGAGAAAAGAGCTTTACTTACATTTATCAGTTTGTTGTAAAGTGTGTTATAATGGATCCGTATTAACAACCAGATGAGGAGATACATAGGGTCCAGAAGGCTCCTGAGTGCAGGAGCTTCTGTCCCTGTGGAGCAGACACTACTCTCTCGTAACATGGATGCATTCATCAACTCAGAAGCTCTCTGAACCCCGTAGTTTAGGGTTGCTTATAGAGGTTTCATTATGAAGGCATGATCGATCATTAATCCGATCTCCAGCTCCTCTCCCCTCCCCAAAGGATGGAGAGGCACTGAAAGTTCCAGGCTGCTAGCCATAGTGACAAGCCCCCATCCTGAATCTGTTCTGGAGCCCACCCACAGTCACTTCATGTGAACAAAAGATATTCCTATCACCCAGGGACCTCCAAGGGACTCAGGAGCTCTGTGTCAGGAGCTGGGAGCAGTTACCAAACATACATTTCTTATTATGTGACCAACAGCAAGGGAGACAGAGGTCTAGAAAGACAAGGCAACAGAAAGAGGGGATAGAGGAGAGACTGAGCAGGTGCCCCTGTGTTACAAGGAGAGATAGGGCAGAGAGACCAAGGGATAGGGAGACAGAAAGGGGGACAGGCAGACTCCCTAGTCATGACAAAATGCTTCAGACCCTTGCTTCCCCATCTGGGCCGGCTTTTACCCTCCCACACAGCCCCCCAGTGTCTTGCCCAGTGGACCCACACCCCAACTGGCCCTCTCTCAGCCCAGCCCCTCAGGACAGGTGGGTCAGCCCAGGTGCTTAGGCCACTGAAGTTGCCAGCATCCTGCCCCCACCCTGCCATGCCAGCCTGAGTCTGGCATCTGTCTAGACCAGGCACGACCAGGTCAAGGGGACCTAAAAACTCCCACCAATGGATACAAGTGCTTGGGAGGGAGGGGCGGGGGACGATATGCCATGGTTAGGCATAGTACCACGGAACTTTGTCTCTGAGGCCTGGTTTGTCCACCTAATAGCTCTGTGACCTTGGGCAATTCATATCCCTGCTCTGACCTTCTGTTTTCCCACCCATAAAATGGGGATAATAATCATAATATAGTCCTTGTTTTATAGAGCTGTGGCTTTATTGTGAGGATTGAATGTATATAAAGTAACATAAGCACCTAACACCTTATACGTTCTCAACATTAATAGTGAAAAAACATGAAAGCTTACCTCTGGAGACAGGAGTGGCTGAAGGGACCTGATTAGGGAGCCTGAATTTTCCTTAATTTACTGGGACCTAAATATGTCACAAAACCTCTCTGATGCTCAATCTTTTCATCTATGGAGTGGGGCTAAAACTCCTCACCCACCTACCTCACAGGAATAGGGAGAGTTTTTGATAAACTCTAACGTTCAGAGAGTAGTATAATGCAGCCAGGCCAATGGACCTGTGATTCTTCCTCCGGAAAAAATGCCCAGCTCCTTGGGCAGCCCAGGAACAACTCTGATTCCCCAGGGGTCTTCCCACCGGATAGTGACCCATCCTTATCTAACCGACGATTCCTTAGCCAGTGGCTGATCCTCAACGCCCCCAGCTGGTCGGAACAGGATGCCTTCAGTACTGTCTCCAGGAGCTGGTGTGACGGGTGGGGTGGCCAATGGGGCTCAAAAAAGCAAAACTGCTCTCTGGAAAGGCCTAGGACTTACCCACGGTTGGGGGAGGGGGCCACAGATGCAGTGAGCACCTCATGGGCCCAAGACCACCGATAACTGGCCATTACTAAAGGGTATGTACTGAATACCAGGCAGGTGTGCTAAATGCTTTCTTGTGCATTAACACTGCATGATCATTTCACCTCCTAATGATCCATGGGGTTAGCACTGTGAGTATAAGTTATAACCACCTATTTCATTTGAGGAAATAGACCCAGAGAGGCTGAGTAACTTACCCAAGGCCACACAGCTGGGAAGGGCCAGAGCCAGTTTTGCCGCCCAGATCTGGCTGTCTCCTGAGTCCTGCCATGTCCTGTGCAACCCAGGCTTATCTCAGAGGTGACACAGGCATGCCCTGGGAGCACAGGGCCGTCGTGCTGTCCAGAACTGGTCTCACACGGGGATAGGAGGCAGCTGACACCATGGAAGGGCATCAGGACACTTAGTGCCACTTTGCTCATTTGGCTGCTCTGCTATCTACCGCCAGGCCCTTGCCCTCTGGGCCTCAGTTATCTCATCTGTAAAATGAGGTTGTCCCACATACCCAGAGGCCCTTCCTGCCTGATTCATTCTGACACCTCCATCTCCATCGAATTAGTAATCCCGTTTATGATGTGACTTCAGAGCAGTCTAGGGCATCTTAACATGGGGTCCCTGGACCTCTTGGAGCTCCAGGAACTGCCTGGAATTATGAACGAAATTGTATATGAGTGTTTGCCTGCCCAGTGTGCATTTTTCCAGGGAAAGTGGCCCATATTATTAGCAGATTCTAATACCAAAAGTCTAAGAGCAATGGATTTTTCTAAACTTTCCTCGATCTAACCTCGATCTAAATTTTAAGGGGAATGGGTCGAGAGGGCTGAACCCCTTACCATGTAAAATTCTTCCCTTCACTGTGTTTAAAGTCCCCTCAGACTTCCCGCAGCTGCACCTGCTCTTGTGCCTCAGGCTTCCACCCTCGGGCCACACTGACCCATGGAGACCCCAGCCCCCAGTGCTTCGGATTAGCCCCTGCCTCTACGCTGAAGTTCCTATCTGCTGTCTTGTTATTCAGTCCTCACCCCCCATGTCCGTTTCCTGGAACAGCGGCGCCACGACTGGCCGGTCTTTCCTGAGGTAGGTGCAGTGACCAGGATGGCCAGCAGGGGTCGCAGGGTGGACAACCCTGTGGAGCATCCGACAGAATCCCACCACTCCGCTGGCCCCCTTAGCAGCCTGGGGGAGGGGGGGCGCGGGCAGGAAAGTGTGGCAGCAGTCAGGAGGCTAGTGTTCTGAGTCTGGATCATCCCCTTGGTAGGCCTCCGTTTTTCCATCTGTAAAGTGGAGGGAATTGACCTAGAACCCCAGATGGTTGCTAAGCAACCTTCCCGCTGGGACATCCTCTGGACCATTCTGATTGATGCTGGAGGGAGAGAGCTGTCTTGAACTCCCTTTAGCAGAAGCACTTGACCCAGCATCCTTAGGAAATGAAATAAAATGATTCCAGGGCCCTTTCTCAGGCTTGACTGAGCAAACAGAGGCCATTGTCTTACAGCTTAAGGAGAAGCCTTACCTCTGGGACAAAGGAAGGTTCTAAATAGGGCTGCCCCAAGAGCTGCCTGGGGTGGTGAGGGAAATGGGGACTGCACTGGTGGCCTCCCAGGGTGGGCTGGGGCCTTGAGATGAGGGCTTATGGGGCCTGGGTGATGAGTGGTGGCCTCCTTGGGTACAGCTTCTGCCCATGTCTGGAGAAGGCCAGGCAGGCCCCATTGGAAATGGAGAAAGCTGTCCTTAGCAGCTGCAGCCTGGACCATCCCCCCCACTCAGCTTCCAGCTTGCCTGTCCCCATTCTTCTGAACCCTCCCTCTCCCTCAGCTCCAAATTCTGGGCCCAGAAACAGCAGGGTGAAGACCCAGGGATGAGGGAAGGCCCTGCAAGGATGCATGGGGGTGGGGCATGCCCAACCATCCATCCCTGGACCCCCTCCAGGGGGCCCATGAGGACCAAGCCCTCTTCGGTACACAAAGACCTTCTCCCTCTCCCACCCCCCAGTGGTTAAAGAACGAGACACAGGCGTGACAACGATACAGAACATTCTCTACAAAAGTTATAATGAGCCTGCGGGAGGGGTACTTTGTGTGGCAGTGGGAATCCCAGAGCCTGCCCCACCCCGGGAACTGGGAGAACAAGGAGGAGGCTGAGGCAGGACACAGACAGGGAACAGAAGAGAAAGGGCAGCACCTGGGGCTCTGAGAAAGTCGAGTCGGCACTTGGGGGTGGCCCCAGGCCCAGATGACAGGGCAAAGGACTGGCATGGGCTCAGGGTGGCAGCGACAGGCCACCAAGCCCTCTTTGTGGGAACGGAAACCGCTCCCCCGTCCCCCTCCCCCAGCACAGACACAGATGCAGAGGGAGGCCTGTGGCATTCTTTGGGTATCCCCTCATCTCCTGACCTAGCCAAGGGGGCCCAGGAAAGAGATGGGAGCTGCAGTGGTGCTCCCGGTGGGAGCGGGAGGGTCAGGGATGCGGGTCCGGGGCTGGCCTCCTCCCTGGTCTCACTGCCATCACAGAGCAGGAACACATACTAAGCTCCTGCTGACCTACCTACACAGAACCTCGCAGCTGCCCAGCCACCTCCAGACCCGGAGGGAAAGCCACCAGCCAGCCCCCAGCACACACACACATGCACAGGGCCCTGGGGACCTGGGGACAGTCAGCAGCTTAGATTATCCACATCCCCAGTCTCTTCCATGACCCAGGACTCGCCCAAACTAGGCTAGACACCCAGCTGAGGCTGTTGGCAGATGCCTTTCTCCAGCCCAGGACATGCCCGCCAGGCCTCGGGGCCATAATACTGCAGATTATTGCTCTAGCACCTTGCATCTATTGGCCTGACCCTCTGGGGTCCCTGGAGGGGGACCAGGCTGGAGGCCTGAGCGTGAGGAGGGCAGAGTCAGGCCAGGCCCCACCACCAGGTGAGCTGGTAAGGGTGCCAGTCACCCCCACTTCATGCCAGCCTGGCGCTCCAACTCCCGGACATGGCCAATAGGTGAAGGAGAAGGGGGCTGGCTTGGGGCAGGAGTGGGGACCAAAGTCAGGGCATTTGGCTGAAGAGTCTAGCCAGGAACCTCCTCTCTGCGGCATGGGGGGGGAGGGGAGGGAGCCAGCCCAAACTCTTCCCTTCACAAAAATGTAAGAAGTGAGCAAGTCTCCAGCCTGAGCACAGCAGGACCCTCAGAGGAGGGGTGGGGAGAGACAGTGGCCCCTGGGACAGGCCATGTCCCCTCCACACACACTCCCATCCAGCTCTAATGGGTATGTCGTCTATCCCCTGGGGCCCCAGGGGTCCCCTCCCCTTCCTCTGGAGCTGGCCTTCCAGGAATCCACATGTCCTTTAGGGCCATTCAGATGGGAGTGGCTCAAGGGCTCCTGGACCCCTTGCTGGTACCTCCAGGCTACACCTCCGTTGTGGAGTGTGGACAGGCTTTCAAGGGAGATGACCCACACGGTCTTTGCTCCTGGGGAGGGGCCGGGGGGGCTTCAGGGCTGGCGACCGTGAGGACCTCGTGGCCTCACGGTGGGTTGTGGCAACTCGCAATTCGTTTGGTCTGGAGAGAGGAGCCCCCTGTTACCTGGAGAGAAAGACACAGAAACAGACTTCAGGTGAGGGCTTTCAAGACATCATTTTAAACCAAGACCAGCCATTTGGAAGACTGACCCTCTCCTGGCAGGCCAACGGTCAGGGATGGGGACACTGGCCTAGGGGTTTCCTCCCCATCCCCGGAACTCTAAACCAGACTGCCTCCCCACACCCACCCCTGCCCAGCCATGCAGGGTAAAAGCCATAGACACCAAAAGGGGGCAGCAGCATTTGCTGGGCTTGTGGGATGCCCTGAGAAAGGGATCAGGGCAGGGACGGCCACCAGTGCGGTAGCAGACTTGAGCTCTCCCTGACAGCTTTTGAACGTGACAACTCTCCTTCCATGGGAGTCACCTAGTCCCCAGGCTCTAGAGCCACACAGACCGGGGATCAAGCAGCAGCAGGCCATTGGGGTGACCCGCTCAAACCCTCTGAGCCTCCACTTGCTCCCCTGGAAAATGGGGATGATACAGCCCCTGCACCCAGGAGCTGGGGAGGACTCAATTAAGGGACACATGCAGCGGTATCTCCAGCACCCAGTAGATGGGAGGGCTCAAAACATCCGGGTTCTGATTACTATGACTACTGGATCTCAACTGTCCTAAGACACCCATTTGGGGGCATTTTGATTATCTCCAAAGTCAAGGTGCATTTTACATTAGCTGTGATAAGAAGGCTTCCTCCCTTGTCATGAAACTGGCAGCTTCATTTTCAGAATTGGGGGTAAACAAATTCAGTGGGACCTCTTGTAATGGATGGGGACTTAGATTTTATGAAATACGGTATTGACCCCCTCCCCCACCCCCTGCCTCCACATTCCCGAAAAGGCAGATCCCACCCGCAAGGCCTTCTCACCCCTTTTCCCATCCCCCAAAGCCCAGGACACTCACAACTCTGTGTCCTCCAGAGCAGGCGGGCGTTCCAACGCCTGCCTCCTCCTCCTCACGGCCCCCAGAATCTTCTTGCGGGGCCCCAGGGGGACGCTGATGCTGCGGAGGTCAAGGTCGGAGCACAGCATCAGCGCTTCGAGGTCAATCTTCTCCTGCCGCAGGAGGGAGGCAAAGTCGTCCATGTGCAGAGAGGCCAGGAAGGTGTCCAGCGGGCTCGTCTCGGGCTCCAGGTCCTCATCCAGGCCCAGGTCCAGCTCGTCCCAGGGCAGCTCCTCCCCGCAGCTGCGGTCCTGCAGGCTGTTGGCACTGCCCAGGCTGTCGTCGTCCAGGCTGGGGGAGCTCTGCAGCCGGCCTCGCGGCGCGCCCCCGCCGTCCAGCGCCGCGTCCTCGCGGCCCAGCCCGTGCAGCCCGCTGGTCAGGTAGTTCCGGCGGAACACCATGGTGCCCAGGCCGGGCCGCGTAAACAGGGAGTCGTGGCCTGAGTCGGTGCTGACCTCCGAGTGGGCAGGCTCGGCCGCCAGCGTGGCACGGGAGACGCTGTCCTCGTCCGAGAGGAACATGTCCCGGAGCGGGGAGCGGCCCCACTCCTTGGGGTTGGCGTAGGTGCCCTGGCGCACGAACATCACGTCGCTGCCCAGCTGCAGGCCCGAGAGCGAGCGCACGCTCTTGCGGCCGTCCTCGGAGATCTTGAAGGTGCCCTCGCCGCCCTGCTTGCGCCGCTCCAGCTTCCGCTGGATCTTGGCCTTGCCCCTGGCCGTGCCGTGCAGCGTGGCCTGCGAGTAGGGCGGGTGGCTGCCCAGCGCCAGGTGCTGCAGCCGGCGGCTCAGGGTGCTGGACGTGAGGCTGGAGAAGCTGAGCGTGTCCGACCGCTCGGCCAGCTCGCGCCGGTAGCGCCGCTCCATGCGCTCGTGGTGCTTGCGCTGCATCTTGGCGCACTCGCGGATGCGCCGCTCCGCCTCGCGGAAGGCCTTGTCCTTCAGCTTGCCCACCAGCTTGGGGTTGAGGCTGCTCTGCTTGGCCGCGATGGAGTCCAGGTAGCGCACGCACTCCATGTGGCCCTTCATGGCGGCCATGTCCAGCGGCGTGTGGTAGTCGTTGTCCAGGCACCAGATGTTGGCGCCGAAGGACACCAGGAAGGAGAGGCAGTGCAGGTGGCCATTGGAAGCCGCCAGGTGCAGGGGCGTGTTGCCCCAGATGTCGCACTTGTCTGGGTCACCCCTGCAGGGAGGACACGCGAGGAAGGGTGATGAACCAACACCATTTGGGGCGGGCAGGCGGCACTGGCTGCAGGTGTAGGGAGCTCCCGGCCCGTGTGGGCCGCCCCACGGGCACACCGGCGGGACCCGAGGGCCCGAGATGTCTCCTCTGACTCGGGAGACACCAGGCAGACCTAGACAGAGCCCGGGGGGGCGGGGGGAGTGGCCCCAGACTCGCAAGGGGCGGGGCGACCGAAAAGGCGGGGCCGGGGCGGGGCCTTCCCCAAGAGAACTGATGGCTGGGAATCTCAGGGGATAAATATTTGATGCCCAGAGAGACAGGAGTGAATTATTCATGGAGCCCAGTGGGGAGCTGGCCCAGAGAGGTGGTGGGCCAGGGCGAGTCTGGGTCTCTAGGCAGGCGTGGTGGTGAGTGTGGCTGCGGGTGCAGGGTGCCCACAAAAGAGGAGGAGAGGGTGATGGGTGCCGAGCCTGAGCCCTGGGTGAGTGTGTGTGAGAGTGTGTGCCTGGGCGTCGGCGGGCACGGCCACGTCTGCAGGGAGCAGGGCCAGGCCTGGCAAGGCTGCGTGTGAGAGCAGGTGTCGGGTCTTGGCCTGGGCTGGGAGGGGAGTGTGGGGGCAGCCAGGTCGGAAGGGGAGGAGGAGGTGAGTCTGCAACCTGGGCCCAGCAGCCCTCCCTTCCCGGGGCTGCCCCGTCTTTGGGAGCCCTGTCAGGCAGGCTGGCTTGGGCCTGCCCAGGGGACCCACCCAGCACCCTCCAATCCCCTCCGCCACCAGACCGTGCCCCCTTGGGCATGCTCCGGCTGGCTTCTCCAAGCGCTCCCCTCCCGCAGGGGCCTAGCTCACACTAATGAGGCCACGAGGCCACCCCGCAAGGCTGGAGGAAGAATCACCCCCTTGTCTCAACAGTTCCCCCCACACACACAACCCTCTCCACATTTCTCCCACTGGTGCCAGGTCCTGCAGGACAATGTGGCAAGGAGCTGCTTGGCATCTGGCCCATGCCCCATCCAACACCAACCCTTGTTTTCTGTAGGAGTTGGGGGACTTGGTGCACCGGGAAGCCACCGTTTTCCCCTCCTCCCATGGACCTCTCTGATGGGAGGAGCAGGACGGCAGGATCGCTGTGTGCTCTTTTGGTGTGGGAAGGGGCCGGCCTTGGCTTCTTGGAACACGGCTTAGCTGCCTGGTGTCAGGGGCTGCTCCCACCTGCTGCCCGCCTGAGGAGCGGGGCCTCGGAGGGAGGGCAAGGGGGCTCCCCAGCCACCACACCCCACCCACCGCATGTTCAGGCCACAGGCCAGCATCGGGCACCAGGGCCAGCTGGGCCCCTTTTGTCTCCACCGTGATTTCCCAGGGCCTGAGATGCTCATAGTAACCCTCCTGGGGCACGTCTTCCACTCCTTTTCCCTGGCCAGGCTGCCCAGGTGTCCAGTTCAACCAGGTGACCTCTCCGTAGAAAACCGTGGAGGCTGGGGAAGTTGTCCACGGTGTCATTCAGCCCCGGGAGCCCACATCAGCAGCCCTGGACCCCGAATTCCTTAATCGCTACCTTCAAACCACTTCCCTGGCTCTGACACCTGGACTCTATGCCCACTCTTCCCCCCAAACAACTCCTAAGGGGGGGAGAGGGAGGCCATCGTGGGGGAGGGGTACAGAGGGAGTTAATGAGGTGGCTGTGTGGAGTGACATTTGGTGCTGTGGACAGTGCCCATAAATCCCGAGAATGAGCTGGGAGAGAGCTGTGTGAGCCCTGGCCTGCAGGGAGGTGCAGCACCGGCTGGGGGGGGGGCGGGTGCCCTTTGGACCCCAGGCCCTCCCGAGTAAGGAGCCTGTCCTGCCACCACTTCTGCCCCTTCTCTCCCATCCCCACTCTCGCTTCCAGGTGTGACCCAACCCAGGAAATCTCTCCCACCTTCCCCTCACTCTGCAACCCCTCCCGCAATCGTGGGCCCCCAAATCCCAGTCGCTCCCCTCCTAGCCCCACATCCAGGTCACCAGGGTCACATGCCTCAAGTTGTGCCCCCTCCCACCACCGCGAGGCTCCAAGCTTCCACCTTAGCGTCAGTAGAGAAGAGGGTGGCTCAGAGGAGTGGGGGGAAGGTACCTTGGAGTCTTGGGGACTGCGTCTCAGGGTCTGGGAGGGGGCCCAGGACTCTCTTCTCCCTCCACCACCCCCTCCACCCCCGGGCTTAGGCAGGGCCCGAGTGGGCACTCACCCTCGGCTCACGATGAGACGCAGCGACTCCAGGTTGCCATGGTAGGCAGCCCAGAGGGTGGGAGTCATGCCATCCTCGTCGGGGGCGTTCAGCTCCTTCCTGGTGGCCTCTTTGAGGAGCTCCAGGTAGCCGTCCCGGGCCGCCCGGTGGTACTGGTCGTTCATGGCGCCTGACTTGGACGGGGAGGGCAGGGGGCACCAGGAAATGCCCCCCGCGGGGGAGGGCGGAGGGGTTAGGGCTGAGGCATGGGGTTGGGGGAGGGGGCCGGGCAGGGGCCGGGCCGCCAGCCCCCGCTGCCGCAGACGCAGGTTGCGGAGCGCCGGGAGCCGCCGCTACTCCGACATCTGAGCCGCTCGCCCCCGGAGGGAGGGGGGAGAAGGATCTCCCGCCGCCTGGGGAGCCGCCCCCGGGCGGCCCCTGGGTCCTAAACACCCTGCTCCCTAGCGCGCAGGAGTGACCCACGCGAGGCCCTGCCCTGTTCCAAAAGTGGTCACCTCAGCACCCCGTCCCATGAGGCCTAGTCTGCGGACAGTCCGGAGTCTGTCGTCACGGGAGCCCCCGCTCTGCGGCTCCCGATGTCTCCACCCGTCAAAGGGACGGGCCAAGGGCTGGGGAGGGGTGTCCGAGGGCAGTCTGGATCGCTAGGACAGTGGGCCTAGGAGGGGTCTGAGGACTGACCCCCAGACGGCGAGAAGCACCCTGCGTCCCGGCTGCCACCACCGCCACTGCCCCCACCCCCCTCACCGCGGGGTCGGGGAGCCGCGCTCCAGCAGGGGGCGCTGGAAGACTGGACGCGGACTCCGCGCCTCTGGCGAACTTGATACCCAAACCCGGCTGGCGGCTTCCAGCCGAGCAGAAGACTCCGGGGAGGGATAGAGGAAGTAGGAACTTCGACCACTGTGAGGGTGTCAGGGAAAGGGGCACTGGGGTCCCGATCTTGGGGCAGCAGCAGAGGGGCGCGAAGGTATAGGGTGCGCCGGGGCTGGGAGGGCGTCCGGGTGCCTGTGAGCCCTCGGGGCGTGTATCGAGCATCATCAGTGCTCGGGGCTCTGGGCGGCCGGGGTCGCGGAGCCCGAGGGCGCGGTGGGCGCCCGGGGCGGGGTGCCCTCTGGGTGTCGCAGTGCGGGGCTGCGCCCGAGCCATGCCGCTCCGAGGTGACGGGACGGCGGGGGCGGGGGAGGGGGGCGCCTCTTAACGGGTAAATATAAATCTTACCTTATCTGGCTCCCGCGCGCTCTTCCCTAAATTCAGCTCGGAGAAAAGATGGATCATGTGAGTGGGGCTGAGAGATTTATGGAGCTGAGCTCCCGCGGCTGTAAATCACCCTGCCCTCCCCGGTATAAAGCGCCCGTCCAGCCCGCTGTGGGAAAGAGGAGACGCTCGTCACCCCCTGACCCCCAGCTCAGCGCGGGCTCCCGGCCCAGCCAGGTGGGTGCCCGGACCAGACGGAAAACGGATTGGGGAGTGGGGAGTGGGGACTTAGGACGGGGTCCGACGGGGCTGCCCGCCGCCGCCTTTCTTTCCCTCTGCCCTCGAGCCAGAGACCCGAAGGGTCGCAGTGCCCCCGGGGTTGACCCGGGGTCCTGTTCGCTCCTCCTCCACAGTGACCCCCTCCAACCTCGTCCAGTCGCCCCTGCCATGTCCGAGGAGCTGGCCCAGGGACCCAAGGAGAGCCCGCCGGCGCCGAGGGCAGGCTCCCGCGAGGTGTGGAAGAAGGGCGGCCGCCTGCTGTCGGTGCTGCTGGCCGTGAACGTGCTGCTCCTTGCCTGCACGCTCATCAGCGGCGGCGCCTTCAACAAGGTAGCGGTGTACGACACGGACGTGTTCGCGCTGCTCACCACCATGATGCTGCTCGCCTCCCTCTGGACCCTCTTCTACCTCCTCCGGACCGTGCGCTGTCCCAACGCCGTCCCCTACCGGGACGCGCACGCCGGCCCCATCTGGCTTCGAGGTGCCAGGGGAGGTGGTGGGGGGAGGAAGTGGGAGGCAGGCGGGGAGCCAGAGGCTGGGACTCTCAGAGGAACTGTGGAGTCCGCGTCAAGATAAGGGGCTGAGAAGTCCCTCCCCTCCGTCCCCCACACACGCACACACCCGGGGACTAGATGTGGCTGAGAATGCGATGGGCTGCGGTTGTGAGAGAAGAGGAAGAGAAAGAATCTTGGAAGAAGAGTGAAGTGAGGGGTGGGAGGGGATTTCTCCACCCTTTCTAAAGATTGAAAGAGGGTGGTCATGGAAGAGCCTTTGCCACCCATTCATCTTTCCATCCATCCATTTATCCATCCATCCATCCGTCCCTCCATCGTCCAACCATCCACCCATCCAGCCAGCCATCTATCCATCCCCTCACCCACCCCATTCATCTGTCCCTTGATCCTCCCACCTGCCCCACTCATTCATCCATCCACCCAACCATCCAACCCACCACCCATCTAGCCATCCATCGTCAGATCTATAAACCGTTGCCTCTGACCCATCCCCCACCCCTCACTCCCAGGTGGGCTGGTGCTGTTTGGGATCTGCACTCTCGTCATGGATGTCTTCAAGACTGGCTACTACTCCAGTTTCTTTGAGTGCCAGTCAGCCATCAAGATCCTGCACCCTCTCACCCAGGCCGTGTTTGTCATCGTCCAGGTGGGTGGGAAGAGTGTTCCTGAGTGTGGTGGAAGGAGCCAGCATCTGGCATGAGGTCAGGAGATCTCCACTCCTCTTCGACCCTGAGCAATCAAATAAGGTGGGGATAGGACTGTAGTGTGTATGATATGAGTCCATAAATCCGGAAGCACTCAGTAAAGAAGTAATATCCAAATGTGAGCTCCTACTTAGGGGTCTTGTGATTTCATTTCAACCTAAGCAGTGACAATATCAACATCTAGGATGTCTGGGTTGTGGCAGCTGCCATGTCTCCTAGAACCTGGCTTGCCCTCCCTGGGTGCCGGTAGAGGGCATCATTCTCAGCCCAGGATCCCGCTGTGGGCATGGCCTGTTTGGCCTCAGCTACTGCCCATATGTTCTTTATTTGTTCAGGAAATAGGGTTCAAACAAGTTCAAGTATATATATTTTTTTATTTGTTGCATAAATAACACTGAAAGGTCTCATGATTGAGCTGAGGCAGGACTGGTCTTACATGGGACCGGATCAGGTAGATCTCAGCCCTGTATCATGACCAGAATGACCACATGTAGGGTTCCATCTCCTGAAACATCACCCCTGCTGTGCAGATTTCCACAGTTCAACGTACTTATGACTTTGGTACTTATATAGTTTTACTCTTTTACATTTTATGGGTTTGAAGGGTACTTGGGTAAAATGAAATTGCAGATACCCCCACATCAACAAATACCATGACAAGGATTTATTGGCAACCAGGTGAGAGCAAGCATTTCAAGGAAACAAAGGACGGAGGTGGGGCAGGGGATGTTGACCCCCAAAATGCCAAGAGTTTACAGGTAACGGTTTGCAGACTCTGAAAGAACACGAAAACTATTTTATATAAACTGTTCCATAGAAAGAAAGAAAGCTCCCAACTCCTTTTGTAAAAACTTGGTAAGCTAGTATGGGTGGTTCTTGAGGTAGAGAGAACATTCTGCTGGGTTTGGACATGGGAACTCCAGAGTTTAGCCCATCTGCAGAGTGAGTGACCTCTCCCCCCCCCCCTCCCCCCCCGCCGCTCTCTCTCAACAGACTTACTTTCTCTGGGTCTCCGCTAAGGACTGTATTCACGTCCACCTGGATCTGACCCGGTGAGTCCCTGCTCCACAGCTCAATGCCCATCTGGCATGAGAGATGAGGGCTTTCCAACCTGGGGCATGGGGTCCACTTTCTGCCTCCTGGGTGTGGTTTCAACCAAGGCCCCTTTGCTTCACCAGCAAGATTTCCACCATTTTGTCCTGTGCTGTGTGTACTGTGTATATGTGTGTGCCTGTGTGTTTTGGTGGGATGGGTTGTGTGGTAAATTATATGTGCTTTCCTCTAGAAGAGGGAGCAGCAGTGGCCTGAGCCTCTGAACCCCTTCCCCGCCCCACGCCCTCTCTTGGGTAGCATCCTGGCCAGACTTAGAGTGCCTTCCAAACTCAACTTCTCTGTTCACACAGGGGCCTGACCGCTTTCTTGCTTCCCGGCATCATCTCCTAGTCTAGCTCCCCAGTTCTCCATCTGCCCCAGGGACCCACGATGGGCCAGACTCCCACTGGCCTCTTTGCTCCCCCTCTCCAAACAGGTGTGGTCTCATGTTCACCCTCACCACCAACCTGGCCATCTGGATGGCGGCTGTGGTGGACGAGTCCGTGCACCAGACTCACTCCTATGACAGTTCCCACAGCAACACCAGCCACCACCGCTTCGCTCCTGACCGTGAGTGTTCACTCCAGATTAACCCTGGTCTGGGACTTCTAGGCCTTGGGTTGGATGCTTGTGCACCAGGACAGTCAGTCTCCCTTGCCCTCCCAAGGGAGGAGAGCCTCCCCTCCTCCAGGCTCCATACAGGCGCAGGTGACACCCGAGGGAGGGTGTCAGGGGGCATCTTCTCATTCTGGAGGATGCGGCCTTGGCCCCATGGTTCAGGTCTCCATTCCACCAAAGACTTGGGCTCCAGAATGAAAAGGCAAGGGTGATCAAAGTGGAGAGAAGGGAAGGGAGGCAGAGTTGGCTTGATGGCAGAAGCATGGGCTAGAGTCTGTCAAGAAGAAGCTAGAAAGAATAATCACAACGACAATAGTGACATTTTACTGACTCTGTATGTCAGGTGCTGTGCTAAGTGTCCTAGACACTTGGTCTTACTTAACCCTCACAACTTCCCAATGAGATGGGCACTATTATTATTCCCATTTTACAGATACAGAAAGTAAGGCATAGAAGGCTAAATAGTTTACCCAAGGTCACAGAGCTTGAAACTGGAGAACTAGTGTTGAGATTCATCTTTGCTTTGAACCAATATGCTATACTGAGGAAAAATAGGGTCCATAGGCCCCCTGGCCCTAGTTCTCTCAACTTCCGTAGGGTCTCCCACCAACCAGGACCAGACTAGATGACTAGGTCCATCTGGACTTTGCCTGAACACACACATGCACACAGACGCGCACACGCACACACACACACACACACACAGGATGGAAGGGTCCAGGAATGGAAAGCATAGAGGAGAGCCCAGCCCAGCAGGACTGATAAAGGGCCACCTTGCACATACAGAGAGTTCCTGAGGATGGTTTAAAACAACCCGGAGAGGTGGCCAACTTAACATACTGGGGCCCCAGGGGTGCAGAGAGGCGCATTAGAAAGGCATCTACCCAGGGGTTGGGAGGTAGGTCAATAGCTCTGCCCTCACAAGCCACACTTTACTTATGTGAGCCTCAGTTTCTGCACCTGCAAACCCAGCGGGCATAGTTCTGGGGATTGAAAGAGATGTTTGCCAAGATCCAAGGCATTCTATAAAGTGCACTCTGGACACGGCAAGGTTCTTATAGATGGGCTGCAAACCAAAATGAGGGGAGGTCACAGGAGACTCCCGGGCAAAGCAGCTCACATTCTGGGCTGAGTCGGATGTTGGGGAGAGCTGCAAGGAAGCTTGAACTTTCGGGGTTCCCAGGAGGGCCACCATCTCTCAGGACCAGAATTCTCCTATGCTGGGGAGCCAGGGGTGATTACTAGCTGGGAAGGATTGGAAATGTTTGCCTAAAGGACACAGGGCAGTTCTGCAGTACAGATGTGTGTTCATCGAGCGCCAACTATTATTGTTTACTGACATCTCTGGCACATAGTAGGCGCTCAATAAATACCTGGTACAATGAATGAACATGCCAGGCCCAGTGCAGGTGTTTGGGATAAGGTAGTAAACATGTCCAACTGTGATTCCACCCTAACAAAAGTCACAGTCTAAAGGCGAGGCTCTTCAGGTGGGGTGCCTCCAGGAAGGCGGGAGGGCAGTCCAGCTCTGTGCCCCTCTCTCCACAGCGGAGCGTGCAGGCAGCTCGGTGGGAGGAGACTGTCCGTGCAACACAGCCATCTGCCAGATCTTCCAGCAGGGTTATTTCTACCTGTATCCCTTTAACATTGAGTACAGCCTCTTTGCTTCCACCATGCTGTATGTCATGTGGAAGAATGTGGGCAGGCTGCTGGCCTCCTCCACCCATGGCCACGGCCACACCCCGTCCCGGGTCAGCCTCTTCCGGGAGACCTTTTTCGCTGGCCCAATCCTGGGCCTGATGCTCTTTGTGGTGGGGCTGGCCGTCTTCATCATCTACGAGGTCCAAGTGAGTGGGGAGGGGGGCCGCACCCAGCAGGCCCTGGTCATCTATTACAGCTTCAACATCATCTGTCTGGGCCTCATGACCTTGGTCAGCCTGAGTGGCTCAGTCATCTACCGTTTTGATCGCCGGGCCATGGATCACCATAAGAACCCCACTCGAACCCTGGA
The DNA here is from genome assembly GCF_046562875.1 of Panthera onca. NCBI lineage: Eukaryota > Metazoa > Chordata > Mammalia > Carnivora > Felidae > Panthera > Panthera onca. The sequence continues at coordinate 10,064,063 of NC_138352.1, forward strand.
CGTGGCGCTGTTGATGGGTGCCGCCCTGGGTCAATACGCTATTTCCTACTACTCTATTGTAGCTGTGGTGGTGGGCGCACCCAGGGACCTACTCGGGGGGCTCAACCTAGCCCATGCTCTGCTCATGATTGCCCAGCACACCTTCCAGAATGTGTTCATCATCGAGAGCCTCCACCGGGGACCACCCGGGGTTGAGCCTCGTGATACCACCCCCAAGGAGCCCTGCCATGGCCTGACCTTTGCCAACCTGGATGCCCTCCACACCTTGCCTGCCTGCCCATCCACCCCCAGGCTGGTTGGTCCCAGCCCAGAGGGCGTTCAGGAAGCAGTGGCCGTCATCTTGGCCCCCAGGGGACACTGGAGACGCCGGTGCCTGAAGGACATTTCTCTGTTTCTCCTGCTTTGCAATGTCATCGTGAGTAACTGAGGGTCGGGGTTGGGTGGAGAGATGGGGATGGGCTGGGGGGAAGAGAAAGCCAAGGAAGGATGTTCTTCCAGGTTTATTCACTCGGCCTTCTCTGTCTTGCCCCCAGCCCACTCGAAAACACTAAAGCTCTGTAGGAGAAAAAGAGGTTCAGAGAGGGTCAGATGCAGCCCCCAGGCAAACAGCATCTCAGGGCAGAGAGGGAAAATGAAATCCCAGCCTTCTGGTGTCTAGGCTGCAGATGGAACTGGAAGGGCCCCGGGAAATGCTGGCATGGGGGCTGGGTGGAGGCGAGAGGGAGCTGTGATGTGGAGTGGGGGTGCCCTCACCCCTAGGTAGAAGGTGTGACTTCTCCTGGGAACTTGTGACCAGCCTGTTTCTCAGGATAATTGGAGCAGCATCAGGAAGTAGCAGAGACCAGCATAAGTGCGAGCAGTCTCAGCAGAGCGCAGCTGCGGGCTGGCCTGGAAGGGGGGGGTGTTCACAACAGCGCCCCCTCCCTGCTAATTCGGCAAAACCCCTTACTAAGAGAAACTCCTGTGTTAGCGACAGACTCCACTCCAGGGCAAAAACACTCTCCATGAAGGCACACCCCGATCAGGAAATACCCCTCGTGTGGCTATAACCTAATAGAGAAATACTCCAGTCCCCAGGAGGGAAAGTTCTCATATGTAAACATGTACGCGTGTGAGCACATCCCACATAAAGAACACGTCTTCTGAAGCTTCATTCGATATAAAAATGGCCCTCTCAGCTGCAACCTCCAACAGAATAAGATCCCTAATATACAAACACCCTTAATGTGGGTCTATCCCGATGTTGGGCACATCTCCAGAGTGATTCCACACCAGTGCACGCTATGGAAAATATACCAACAGGCCTGCCTTGGGTGCATTCTTAGTGTGTCCCCACTGTGAATACTTCCCAACCAGCAGATAATCTGTTAAAGAAAAAAAAAGAAGAAGAAGAAGAAGGAAAAGAGTGATCACCAATCTTTGACCCTCCAGTAAAAGCAATAAGGCTCAAAACCTCCTTATATCTTGGGCCAACCTGGAAGCCCGCCCCCAGCCCGGCCCCGCCCTCACCTTCCGTCCCCAGGTCCCAACTGCAGGCTGAGAACCACCTTCTGGGAGGCTGTTTTTCTCCAGGTATCTGTTCCTGGGTCAACTCTAGGAACATCGTCTCCAACCCCTTCATTTCGCATGACCCAAAGAGGCTCAGAAAGGGGCTGTGTGTGTCCAAGGGCACAGTGAACTGGGGTTGAAGAGGGTGGGGCTGGCCCAGAAGCCGTCATTCTTTGCCTCATACCCCACACCCCAACCGTCTGAGCTCCAGCCAGAGAGGAAGCATGATTCCAGCTTTCACGTCCTCCCAGACCTGGGAAAGGGGTGGAGCTGGAGAACAGAGATCATGGAGGGTGGTGGGGGGTACACTTCTGGGTGGATCCTGACATACCCCCTCCCCCGCCCTGAGCCTGTCTGGCTCCACCAACACCGGGCATACATCTCTCCAGGGCAGAGCTGCTGATTTAGCCATTTGTACCAAATTCTCACATCATCTATTTTCCCCACCTCCGCATCTCACAAATGAGCCATAATAACAGGGTAGATGTGATCACAGGGGGAGCCCCAGCCTGGGGGTGAGCAAATTCAGTTGGCTGCATTTCCTGAGCTGCTTAAGTGAGTGCCAGGTCCTACCCAAGACGCCAAAGGTCCCCACTCACCAACACCCAGCCCTTGCCGTCCAACAAACTGGAGGGCTGGGACCCCCATCTTGCCACACCCCTGCCCCAGCAAAGCCCACAGAAATGACCCTCGAGGCCAGCCGGGCCAGGTCCTGATGCGCCCCTCTCTCTGCACAGCTGTGGATCATGCCTGCCTTCGGAGCCCGTCCTCACTTCAGCAACACTGTGGAAGTGGACTTCTACGGCTACTCGCTCTGGGCAGCCATCGTCAACATCTGCCTGCCTTTCGGCATCTTCTACCGTATGCACGCTGTCTCCAGCCTGCTGGAGGTCTACGTGTTGTCTTGAAGCCCCCAAGAGAGACACGCACAGGGGTGGGGCTTGGCTTGTGTGTCTATTCAGAGACCCCCACCCCCCCAGGAGAGAACCCCAGGCTGGCAGTCACTGTGCCACATTACCACCCATTCCCCACTGGCCCCAGGGTAGAATTTTCACAAAAGTTATTTTTCCAGGATGAGTTTTTAAATCATAGTCAGGACATACCCACCCACCCCAGCAGGACCCTGGGGTATGGAGTGACCAGGGAAGGGAGACCTCTCCCCATAGTATCTAGGACCAGGCAAGATCTGCAAGTGTCCGTGGCTCTGGTGCCACCCCTAATCCTAGCCTTGTGGCCTGGCCGGGACTGCTGCCTGGAGCTGGAAACACCTGCAGTTTGCCCCTCCGCCCCCCGCTTCTTGTCTCAGCTTCCCTGTCTGAGCTGATTGCCAGAGAGGCTCTTGTGGGTCAGAGCTGGAAGGAACCCTGGAGATTCTCAAGTCTCAAGCTTTTCAGTGGGTGAACCAAGTGTGAGTTATAGACTGGCTACAGACCAGTACCTGGGTGCCTGGGAGGGGCTGGACGGGGTACCCAGGCTGCCGTCTTCCTCTTCCCCTTATTCTCAAATGACAAATACATTTGTTTATGTGTTCCGTGAGCCATGAAAGGTTAGGAAGGACTGACCTGGTCAACTACCATTTTACAAAGAAAGTAACAGAGGCCCAGAGAGGCAAAGTGACTTGCCCAAGGTCACAGAGCCTTTCTGCTAAGCATAATGATTTTCAAACAGCAGAACTTCTTTTTCCTCAAATAAAATATTTCAGGAACCCAAGTTTATAACATAAACAGGGCTGTTCTAGTTTAAAAGGTGTCGGGGGACACAGAACCTTACAACAGGTCCTTCTCTTACCCACCACTCCGACTCCATGGGCTTCTAATCTAGGAAAGGCATAGGTAGATTTAGCAGCATGAGAACATGAGGAAGTCAGGCAGAGATTGAAGAGAAGACCCTGCCAGCTAGAAGAGGGGGAAGATTCGGTGTCCAGCCACAGCGAGGTGAAGGGGGACAGGCTAGAGGGGCCGAAGGGTCACTTCGGTGACCACTTCGGTGGACAGCGGTGGGGGCTGGGGTGTGGGGAGTGTGGGGGCAGCAGCACGTAGAACACATGGAGCTTAAGAGGAAGCCGCGCCCGGACTCTGCCCGCAGAATGAGACCGGCAGGTCTCAGAGGCTGCAGGAGGAGTGAGGAGGGCCAGAGGGGGCGGCTGCCCCCCACCCCACCCGCCTCCTGTGGGTTGGAATGAGGTCTCTTCTGCCCCAAGTTCACGTTCGACTTAGGGAGACAGAGTGGAGTGGCGAGGTTGCTGCAAGACCGCACCCCTACCAGGTGCTGGGTGGGGTACAGGAAAAGGCGACACCAAACCTGGGAGGGGGGGGGGTGTCCAGTCTGTTCCCTGCTTGGCTGCCGTAGGAAAGTGTGGCCTGAGCCCCGCAGAGCCTTTGCCAAGGCCTAATGGCCTAAGGACGGTGCACTCCAGTCCACCCCGGAGGCGGGCGGCAGCGGGTCCTCTGACCCTGAGGCCCTAAGCCCGCACGGCCTCCGGCCCCGCCCGCCGAGCTGCCTCGCTATTGGCTGCACCGTCTGGGAGCCCCTGGCTGGGTAATTAACTAAGGATTAATGAGATCCCCAAAGTCAACAGAAAAATCGATGGGCCACGGAGCCTGAGCAGCGGCTGCGCAGTCCCGCAGGGGAGGGCGTCGGGGGCATCGGTGCGGGCCCGGGGGCCTCACCTGGACTGAAGATCCGCACTGCGCCGGCAGTCGGTCAGCCGGGGGCGATGCCAGCCCAGGCCTCAGGTAAGGCTCCCGGCGGCGGCGCCAGGCCCCGGAGCTCCCTTCGACTGCCGGCGGGACTTCCCGGGCGGGCCCATCCTTGACATTTACACCTGCTTCGGGTTCAAGGACTAGGGACTGTAGGGGTAAGGGAAGGAGGGCGGGATGGCTAGGGGGAGGCCAACCCCTGGCGACCTGAGAACCAACCCTTCTCTATAACGCACCCCAACCCTGGCTCCGCTGCCCACCTTCTTTCCGCGAATAGGGGGCACACAAAAATCAGTAGGGCGGGTCCCACCCCAGCCGGTCTGGGGGCGCACAGCCAAAAGTGGGTGCTAAGGCCAGGAAGAAGCAAAACCCAGGATGGCTGGGTAAAGGGCTGTGGGGTTGGGGCTGCCTGGACATCTGGTCTGAGGTATATGTGTAGCAGCTGCCCCGGGCACCACAGTCCCTCGAGTGGCTCGGAGAGAAACCCCCAAGGTCCCAGGCCGCGCTCAGCTGCCTCCTCCCGAGCTGGTCCTGCGGCTCCGGGCCAGGCGCCACGCCCCGACGGCTCCGCGGCTTTCATCATCACCTGTCTCTAATCGCGACCCACAAACCAGTTTGGTGTCCGGGCCCTCCCTTGGACTGGCGTCGCGCCAAGGGACGTGCCAGAGGGCGGCGGATTCCTCCTTGTCAGTCCTGGGTGCCCTAGCCTCTTTCCCGCGCCCCCCACTTGTCCCACCCTGGCACCCTCCCCACCGCAGACCGAATTCGACCACTTCCAGGACTCCCTCTAGCGGCCGTTGGAGGGTAGGATTTGGGGGTGGGGAGGGCAGGGAAGAGGACCCTGAAGAGAGAGGACCTGGAACCTTGTCCTGAAGTGTCCCCTCTAGGCCTGCAGTCCAAGCAAAAACCACCCCTGAAATTTACCAGTAATCCTGACCCTTCCAGTCTCTCCAGGACCTCCACAGAACTGAAAGGAAAGACACAGATAACTAACACTGAGAGTTTTCTGTGTGCCAGACATGGCTCTATATGCATTTACACGCGTTAAATCATTTAATTTTCACGAAACCCCAATGAGGTAGGCATTATGCATTAAGTGCTTCATTTATTCGTTCAAGAAATCTTTACTGAGTATCTTCTATGCACCAGGTACTATTCCATAGTTGTACATCCATTTTACATATGAGGAAACTGAGGCACAGAGAGTCTCAGTAGCTTATCCAAGATCACAGAGATAGTAAGTGCCAGAACTGGGCTCATTAGGCTCTACTGCCCTGGGAAGATGAGGGACATTGTGGGGAAGGCAAGAAGAAGGAGTCAGGGTTGGGACAAAAGGAGCAGGGAGGTGTCCCTGTGAGTCTCATGCTTGCTCAACTTGGAGGACAGATAAAGATTATCTCTAAAGTCTCTGGGATTGGGTCCGGATGGAAAGCATTTAATGGGAAGGGTCTCTGTCCATGGCTGTGGTGCTGAAAGTTCCCCCAGAAAATGGCAGAGTCGGTCAGCAAGAGCAGCATGCCTGTGATAGGTTTGGAGGGTTCAAGTTCAGCAGGACCTGGTCCCTGCCCTGGAGGCTCTCCTGGCCTTGAGGGGGTCCAGCCATGCCCACAGCGCCTCACCAGACAGTGCACATGCACTCCCAATAGATGCTTGGGCAGGGAAAGAATGCTTCCCGGGAGAGGTTCTTAAGGTAGGTGGAGAAGATGGGCAAGAGCCATTGGTGGAAGGTAACAGGTGAGGCAGAGGAACAGCAGCCTCCAGAAGTGATGCGGGGGAGGGGTGTGGGAAGCCACACAAGGATGGATGGAGACTTGGAGCCTTCTGGCTGGGCCTGGATCGACATGGGGAGTAGGTGTCCAGAGTGTGACGAGGGGGCTGGACAGGGAGAGGGCAAAAAACGACAGAGAGGACTGGGAAAGGGGGACAAAATCACTTGTAGAATCTTGAAGAGAGGACCAAGTGTTATTCTATTTGCCGTAACAGAACCACAGAAGGTATGAATATTGAGCAAAGAGCACATGGGAGCCTGGGGGTTTGGAAAGGCTGTCTTTTAGAGCCAAATGTGGTGAGGGTCTTCTGGTGGTTACAGAGAAGGAAAAGCTGAAGCTCCTGAAGCTGAGTTAAAGGGTAGAGACAGAGCAAAGAGCAGTGAGTTAGAAGAGAATGAGCATGACAGGTGATGCCCCAGGGGGGCCATGAGGCACCTAGTGTAGCCTTGGCCTGGGGCTCAGGGAAGGCTGCTTAGAGGAGGTGGGGTTCTGATCTAAGCTGCAGTCAGCCAAAGGGCAAGGGGGTGGGCATTATGGGCAAAAGGCGGCATGGGCAGACGGGGTGGTGAACAAAAGCAGGCACATTCTGGGAGCTACAGCAGGATGACACAGTCCGTGGCAGGCAGTGGGGTCTAAGGACAGTGCTAGAAAGCTAAGTCAAGGCCAGACCAGGAAGCAAAAGCAGCTAGCCTCCAAGCCTGTACTAAACATGCACCGTAAGTTTTCATTTTGAAAGGCAGTGCAGGCCGTGCTAGATAGTTTGGACTTTATACTGAGGGCAATTGTCTTATTTTTATTTTTATTTCTTTAGTTCCATTGTAATTAGCATACAGTGTTATATTAGTTTCAGATGTCCAAATAGTGATTCAACAACTCTATACATTCAGCAGTGCTGGTCACAGTAACTATACTCTTAATCCCCATCACCTATTTCACCCATTCCCCCCACCCACCTCCCGTCTGTCACCACCAATTTGTTCTCTACATTTAAGAGTCTAATTTTTCATTTGTCTCCTTTTTGCTTTATCTGTTTTGTTTCTTAAATTCCATATATGAGTGAGATCTTACGGTATTTGTCTTTCTCTGATTGACTCATTTCCCCTCAGCAATTGGGAGCCTTGGCGGGCTTACAGTAGGGGAGAGGCACAGTGGGTAGGGAGACCAGTGCAGGAGAGAGCAGAAGAGGCCCTGAACTAGGGGAGAGGTTGAGGTCAAGAAAAATCTAAGGGAGGGGCGCCTAGGTGACTCAGTCGTTGAGCATCCGACTTTGGTTCAGGTCATGATCTCACAGTTCGTGGGTTCGAGCCCCGTGTTGGGCTCTGTGCTGACAGCTCAGAGCCTGGAGACTGCTTCAGATTCTGTGTCTCCCTCTCTCTCCCTGCCCCTCCCTTGCTTGTGCTCTCTCTCTCTCTCTCTCTGTCAAAAATAAACATTTAAAAGTTTTTTTTAATAAACATTAAAATGTTTTAATAAAAATAATAAAATAAAACAGTAAGTAAAGAAAGAACAATCTAAGAGAGGTTTGCAGACTGGAATGGACAGGCTTAGACCTGAGAGGTTGATAGGGGAGAGGCGAGGAGGGTACCTGGCTACCTGCTGGGAGAGGTGGGAATGGAGAGGCCTCTGACTGAGGTAGTTAAGAAGCAGACCTCCTGCCCGCCTGGAGGATGGGGACAGAGAGCACTTGGCACCCTGAGCCCAGAGTACCAGGGATGTGGGCAGTGGCAGCACCAAGGGAGAGCTTCAGAGGTGGCCGGGGATGGCGAGAGGGCCTCCCAGGTCAGCTCAGGAGAAGCCCTCCACGGGGACGGCACCCGGAACCACCAGGCCATCCTCGCTGTCTAGTGTAGCTTCAGCCCCACAAGGAATGAGTACCCAAAGGGCCCACCGGGGATCATGCTGGACTTCCAGCCTGTCCCGTGTTCACAGCGGATATTGAAAGTCAATCCCAGAACTTTGCCCCTAAATCTTAATGTGCTTTAAAATTACTTTCAATCCCATTAAAAATGTGCCCTTAAAAACTAGAGCATTGGGGGGCGCCTGAGTGGCTCAGTCAGTTAAGTGTCCGACTTCAGCTCAGGTCACGATCTCACGGTCCATGAGTTCGAGCCCCGCGTCGGGCTCTGGGCTGACGGCTCAGAGCCTGGAGCCTGCTTCCGATTCTGTGTCTCCCTCTCTCTCTCTGCCCCTCCCCCGTTCATACCCTGTCTCTCTCTGTCCCAAAAAAATAAATAAATAAACGTTAAAAAAAAAAAAACAAAAAACTAGAGCATTGGGGCACCTGGGTGGCTCAGTCGGTTAAACGTCCAACTCTTGGTTCAGGCTCAGGTTTGTGAATTCGAGCCCCACGTATGGCTCTGTGCTGACAGTGCAGATCCTGATTGGGGTTGTCTCTCTCTCCCTCTCTCTCTGCCCCTCCCCTGCTCACACACACACACACACACACACACTCGAAATAAATAAATAAGCTTTAAAAAAAAATACAAAATAGAAACTAGAGCATTAAACCACTCCCAATCCTAGTACCCTACTCCCTTCCCTAGAAGAAACTCCTATTGTGAATCTGGTGGATGTCTTCTAGACTTTTATTCTTTTTTTGATGTTTATTTGTTTATTTTGGAGAGAAGGAGGGAGGGAGGAGCAGACAGAGTGGGAGAGAGAGAATCCCAAGCAGGCTCTGCACTGTCAGCACAGAGCCTGACCTGGGGCTTGCTCGCACGAACTGTGAGATCAGAAACTGAGCTGAAATCGAGAGTCAGATGTTTAACCAACTGAGCCACCCAGGCGCCCCTCCTCTAGACTTTTAAAAGTAATTTTATATATACACATATACATCCATAATCAAGTATCACTTCAAATCACAGCATTCTTTCCCACCAACCTCACACTCAGCCTCAGGATCCTTCTCAACACATTGTAGGCAAACATTACCCAGCTAATCAAAGTCAGAACAAGAGAGGACACCTTCTTGCTCTCCCTGCCTTCCAGAGGGAAATTCCTCCCAGAAGTCAGCAGAACACAATCTGCCATTTAGTGGTCACAAAAGGTCCAGTGGCCAGACATTATGCAGATGCCCCTGGCTCCCTTGACAGAGTTATTTTCTGTCTTCAGATCAGGCACTGAGGCAGAAAGCGGGATAACCTTGCAGGGCGTTGGGAGGGAGGTATTCCTCAAACCAGTCGAAATAATCCCTATCTATTTGGAGCACAAAGGATTCCCATATCCCCTGGTTTGTTTTTTGTTTTTTGTTTTTATTTTAGAGAGAGAGAGCACAAGCAGGGGAGAGGGGCGGAGGGAGAGAGAATCCTAAGCAGGTTCCGCACTCAGCACAGAGCCCGACGTGGGGCTCGACCCCACGGCCCTGGGATCATGACCCGAGCCAAAATCAAGAGCCAGATACTCAACTGACTGAGACACCCCTGGTCTGCGTGAACCTCCTCAGGTCCTGTAAAGTAGACAAGGAAGCTGCTATTATTTCCAGTGTCTGACCAGGGAGGTTGCATAGCTTGCCCTAGGTCACACAGCAGTTAAGGGCAGGGGTAGGATGAAACCAGGAAAGCCTGGCAGCCAACCAGGACCCTGTGTCCCCAGCCCCTTCTCAGCCTGCATCCATGGCCTCTCCAGAAGCACAGAAGACTGGAGTGGCCCCGGCCGAGGAGAACCAAGTCGGCACGGGGACCGAGAAAATGGGAGCTCCTGCCCCCCCGTACCGGAAGTCCTGGCTGGCGCGGCATTTCTCACTGCTGCGGAGAGACAGGCAGGCCCAGAAGGCAGGGCAGCTCTTCTCGGGGCTCCTGGCCCTCAATGTGGTGTTCCTGGGTGGAGCCTTCATCTGTAGCATGATCTTCAACAACGTGGCTGTCACGCTGGGCGACGTGTGGATCCTGCTGGCCGCCCTGAAGGCCCTGTCCCTTCTCTGGCTCCTCTATTACGCCACCTGCACCACCCGCCACACACACGCCATGCTCTTCCGGGACCCTCACGCAGGATCCATTTGGGTGCGGGGTGAGTGTTGGGGCACGGGGTGGCCGGAGAGGGGTGGGGAGGGAGAGCCGGGTCCAGGGAAGGCGCCAACGGCCACCTGGCCCGGCCAGGCTCCCTGGTGCTCTTCGGCAGCTGTGCCATCTGCCTGAACGTCTTCCGAGTGGGCTACGACGTGAGCCACATCCACTGCAAGTCGCAGCTGGAACTCATCTTCCCCGTCATCGAGATTGTCTTCATCGGCGCCCAGGTGACAGGCCTCTCCCGTCCCCGTGCCGCATGCACACACACACCCCGACCATGCCTAGGCGCAGCTTGCAGGGCCTAGCATATGTGCACACAGGCCGCAGCCTAATGCCTGCCTCCACATACCCACGTCCATGCACAGCTACGTGTACCTGCATCACTGAAATGCAGACCCCTGTAAATACACCTGCCTGTGCATACTTGCATATCCCTAAATCCACACCCCCCATGAATACAGAGCTACTCTTAGGAACCAACATCCCTCACACTCCTGAGTCCCTGTCCTGTGCCGGGCATTGTGCTGGCCGTTTCTTTGCATCATCCCGTCCATTTCTCCGATAAGTAGGCATTCCCCTAAGAGGTGGGCATTTTAGCCCCATTTTAGAGATGAGGAGACTGAGCCTCTGAGATATTTTGCCACTGGCCCAAGACGACGCAGCAAGGGAACGGCAGAGCCAGGATTCCAATCCAGACGTCCTCGCTGTCACTTCCATTGTACATACATACAAGCAACTGGGGCACATACCCCACGCTCCCGCCACCCCTGCCCCCAGCCCCTGGGCTCAAGGCCTCATCTCTTTCAGACCTGGGTGCTCTGGAAACACTGTAAGGACTGTGTTCAGGTCCAGACCAATTTCACTAGGTAAGATGGGGTACCTTCTCTCCCTCCAACCCCTGGGGCTCCCTGTCCCCTGCCAGTGCCTGCTCCCACAGCTTCCTTGGACAGGGTGTCCCTGGGGTGGCATGTCAGTCCGGGAAGGGGTCCCAAGGGGCCTCTAGGGCTGCCTCTCCTGAAGTCCTAATGCCAGATGGGGTCTGGCTTTGGGAGAGAGCTGTCTCCCCCAAGGCAGTGATGGTGAGGGCAGAGCACGCGGGAGCCAGCCAGGCTGTGTGGACACAGTGTGGCACCTCCTCCAGGTGTGGCCTGATGCTGACCCTGGCCACAAACCTGCTGCTGTGGGTTCTGGCTGTCACCAACGACTCCATGCACCGCGAGATCAAGGCTGAGCTCAGCGCCCTTGTGGAAAACTTCTCAGGTACAGAGGAGACATGATCCCCAGCCCCAAATGCACACACACACACACACACACACACTCGCACGCACATGCACATTCCCTCCCAGAGTGGGAGCAAACTCTGGATCGTGACTACACGCTGGTCCTCGTCCTGCCCCATCGGTGCTGGCACCATGCAGCCTGGCTCCAGACATCTAGCTGTCACCTTAGCTAGCCACAAATCCTGGCTGAACTACTCACTGATAAGTCCAGGTATGCGCCCCACCCCTAGCATTTGCATTTTGCTTGCAAGAAACTAAAAGGCTTCAGGACTGAAAGGAACGGATGTCTTCCTAACACAGTTGTGGATCCCCGGACATATCAGGAGAGACAGAAGATTTCTGGGCAGAAGGCCCTCCTCCCGCAGATTGTTCCATGACCAGTCCCCTACCTGTACAGTCTGCCCTTAGAGGCTACATCCCACACACCTACATGGGGGTTTCAGCCACACCTGTATGTGTAAAGCACACCCCCCCCCCCAGGTGGCATCACCATCCTGACCTGTGTACAGCCAAGCCTTCCCAGCACATTCATGCATTTGCACCCCCGCTGCAAAAATCACAGCCTGCCTATGGACTGCGGACATTCTTTAGACTCAGATACATTTTTCAGAAGAGCTGTGCTGAGAATTTTTGACAAGTGACACCACGGATTCTTTTAGTACTAAAAAAGTCATACAGATGAGTAAAAAAACGGGATATACCCATCACCTAGAGGTAATCATTATTGACATGTTGCTATAATTTCAATGTCTTGCCGAATTACATCATGGAGATCACAGCATTTCATCTCAAAACATTTTCATGCACATCTCTTTAAAATAAGTATATTTCCCTCCACTACCACAATGTTATAATTTCTTTTTTTTTTAATTTTTTTAATGTTTATTTATTTTTTGAGAGAGAGAGTGCAAGCAGGGGAGGGGCAGGGAGAGAGGGAGACACAGAATCCGAAGCAGGCTCCAGGCTCCGAGCTGTCAGCACAGAGCCTGATGTGGGGCTCAAACCCACGAACCATGAGAAATGACCTGAGCCGGATCATAATTTCTAACAGAATTCCTCAACATGATCCCCATCCTCTCCATCGACCTGTTCAGCTTTCCCCAACCAGCCTGTGAAATGTCTCCTACGATGCTGTGTTCAAACATGGTTCCGTCTCTTACGTCTCTGTTTTCCTAATGGCATTGAGGTTTGTCAGGCTGCTTCCTAGTGGTGGCATTTGACTTGTTCTCCTCTTCCCTGCTCAGCCTGCCACCTGGAAGTATGGACCAAAGCCTCGATCAGATCCAGGTTAAACGCTTTGGACACTGGCATTCCACAGTTGATGCTGTGAGCTTTGCAAGGGACCTCATCACGAGGCAAGATGTCTGATTGCCCCACAGAGCATGTAGCCGAGGGTTCAGATGCAGCAGCCAGATCCTCCTGTTGTAAAGTCATAGACTTCCCCTCGTGCCCGAGAAGTAATCTGTTGAGGTGACATTTGGCCCCAAAGACATGATGTGTCTTTACAAAAGCTTGGCTCCTGAAGTCTGAAATCCCTTTGTAAAGAAACGACCATCCCGCGATTTCTGGTTTCTATCTCTGGACCTCAGTTTCCAAGTCTGTAAAATGGGTGGCATACTCCAGGAGTGTGGGACTGATTGGTGCGGCCGGTTTCCTCAGAACGAGGTCCACCTGAACAACTGTCCCTTCCCACCCTGCCCCCTCCCAGGCAATGACACCAACACCTGCGTGTGCCTCAATGCCACGGTGTGCGAGGTCTTCCAGAAGGGCTATCTGATGCTCTACCCCTTCAGCACCGAGTACTGCCTCATCTGCTGTGCCGTGCTCTTTGTCATGTGGAAGAACGTGGGCCGCCGCCTGGCACCCCACACAGGTGCCCGCCCCGGCACGCCTCCCTTCCACCTGCACGGGGCCATCTTCGGGCCACTGCTTGGCCTGCTGGCCCTGGTGGCAGGCGTGTGCGTCTTCGTGCTCTTCCAGATCGAAGCAAGTGGCCTCGCCATCGCACGCCAATACTTCATCCTCTACTATGCCTTCTACGTAGCCGTGCTGCCCGCCATGAGCCTGGCGTGCTTGGCGGGCACGGCCATCCACGGGCTGGAGGAGCGAGAGCTGGACACGCTCAAGAACCCCACCCGCAGCCTGGACGTGGTGCTGCTGATGGGCGCGGCGCTGGGCCAGATGGGCATCGCCTACTTTTCCATCGTGGCCATCGTGGCCACTCGCCCCCACGAGCTGCTCAACCGCCTCATCCTGGCCTACTCGCTGCTGATTATCTTGCAGCACATCGCCCAGAACCTCTTCATCATCGAGGGCCTGCATCGGCGTCCGCTCTGGGAGACGGCAGGGAAGCAGGAGGACGAGCCGCCCCGCCGGGGCTCCCTGCTGGAGCTGGGCCAGGACCTGCGGCGGGCCTCGCTGGCCTACATCCACTCCTACAGCCACCTCAACTGGAAGCGGCGGGCGCTCAAGGAGATCTGTCTCTTCCTCATCCTCTGCAATCTCACAGTGAGTGGACAGGGCGGGAGCGTGGGGACGGAGCTGCCCGGGTGGCCTCAGGGACCCTCAGGAAGGAAGGAATGGTGCGTTCGTTGAGCATCGACTGTCCCAAGGGCAACTGGCTTGTCCCTTTTATTGTCGGGGACACATGCATCTTTCCCACCAGCTCCATGCTGAGAGCAGTGTCCCCCAGCTCTCTGTAAGGTGCCCGCATGAATGAACGTGCCAAGCATATAGCTAAGTGCTCTTTACAAACATGTAAGATTTCCACCCTCAGGAAGTGTACTGTCCAGCTGGAGAGACACCAGGGGGCCAGTGAGGGAATTGCCAAATAATTGATCATCCACTGAATTGGGTCAAAGGGCAGAGATCATCAAGTGCCTGGTTTCCCAAAAGCTCTCTAGGGGAAAGTGTTGACGATGGCTGCTGGCTGTCTGGCAGCTAAAGTCTCGCGTCCACCTCCCCATGCCGTAGCTCAGCTCCTCACTGAATCATCACAGGAAACCCCTGCAGCAGCCACCGTTATGCACCATCACTGTCCCCGTTTGACACATGGGGAAACGGAGGCTTAGGTTGTCCCACGGCCCGTCAGGGGCAGTGCCGGGACACCCAGGGTGGTTGGAGCGCATGATGAACACATTCTAGGCACACCATGCTGGAAACACCTCAGGTGGTGAAGCCCCTGACACAGGCCACCATACATCATCACCTGGCCCTAATGTGCAGTAGGAGTTCAGAGAAGGAAATGTGGGCCCGATGGGCCAAGGAAGGCCTCATGAAGATTTAATCTGGGTCTTGAGAAAGGGGCAGAATTTGGACAGAAGACAGGACCAGGTAGAGAGAGCAGAGAGTCAAGACTGGCAGAGAAATGGAGGCAGAGTGGAAGAAGGTGGTTGAGGTCAAGGCACAGGGGAGCCCAGAGCAGGTTGGGCCATGGCTGGTGGCAACGTGAGGCCACATGATCCGCCTAGAGTTCAGGCTGGCAAGCCAGGGAGGCGGCTGTGGTACAGGGTGGGGAATTTAGGGAGGAATGGCTTGCTTTGAAAGCCCAGGGCTGAAGGGATGAAGGGCTGAATGGGGGGGGGGGGGGAGGAGGGGTGTGCTAGCAGCTTTTGGGGCCTGCCTCCCCTGGGTGGAGTGCCCGTGGACGCAGAGAGCCCTCTCCCTCACTCAACCCCCTCCTCTCCTCCCCAGTTGTGGATGATGCCCGCGTTTGGTATACACCCGGAGTTTGAGAACGGGCTGGAAAAGGACTTCTATGGCTACCGGACGTGGTTCACCATCGTCAACTTCGGTTTGCCTCTGGGGGTCTTCTACCGTATGCATTCTGTTGGAGGGCTGGTGGAGGTCTACTTGGAGGCCTGAGGCTGCCCAAGGACCCACCCCTGGCAGAACACCAAAGTGCCAAGGCTGGGCAGAGGGTAGCCCAGAGTCTCTGAGCAAACACTCCATTTCAGGAGGACCTAGACCAGACTGGATTCCCCAAAGCCTCCCCCTCCCCCAGATCCTCACTGAGGTGGGAGGTACCGTCTGCAGCCCAAGACCAAGGGCAGGGCCTGGACACCGAGCTTCTGATGCTCACACCCAGGACTGGGCACGTGCCTGCCCCTGTTCACCACCACAATCAGTACAGCCCAGGGGACATCCCAGGAAGCCCCCCACGGCTACTCTCCAGGACCGACAGCCCTAAATGATGGAGTCTGGCGGGGTGGGGGGGGGGGGCGGCGCTGCCACCCAGACTGATCTCAGGGGTCTGCCTCATTCTGTGGGGAGGGTACTTGGTTCAAGCTCAGCCCAGGACATTCTAGAAGCTTGCAGCCCAGAGAGCGGGCCTGGCCCTCCCTCCCCACATACGCTGTCTCCTAATGAGCTCATTAATTAGCTACCAGGAAGAGTTCAACAGCTCTCTCCTGCTGCCATAAACCCTGTTTGTTTGATCGATTACATTCAAGCTTCGTGACATTTGTTCTCAGGGACAGAGCTGTCAATTCGAGTATGGTAGGAAGGGACAGTCTTCCTGGTCAGGGCTCTGGGGCCGGGATGGTCCATTTCTGGGCCAGGAGGTGTCTAACCCAGTCCCTCCCTTGCCTGGTTCATGGGAGGAGGTGAGGAGAGGGGCTAGGGCTCTCACATGCCCCCACCCCTCACTAACACGCTCCTCCCTGGCACAGAGCCCCAGGTGACTTTCTGCACCTGGCTTAGCACAGGGACTGCAGACTCTGGCCCGCTGGATCCTCTGAGCCACTGGGTGGAAGGGGCAGAGGCGCTGACGGCCCATCCATCACCCTGAGCCCAGTGCAAACAGTGGGCCGGGCCCCAGGTGAAGCCCAGGGTGAGTCTCAGGGAGGGCAGCCCAGGCTTTGCAGGCCTCTGGGCCCCTCCCCATGATGCTGGGCACTGCCAGGCACAGGGCCGCAGCCCAGGGGCCCCCAGTGCTGTTTTGGTGGCTTCCTGGGACCAGCACAGCCCCTGGGGGCCGTGCAGAAGGCTGGGAGGCAAGCCTCTGTCCTCTCCTGCCTGGGCGCTTTCTCCGGGTGGCCAGAGCCCAGGGGGCCGCATCCTGGGTGAGAGGATGCAAGCCTCCATTTCCCCACCCGAGAAAATGATAAATGCTGGTTCCCAGGCATATGCTGAGGGCCCTCTGGGGACTGACTTTGGGAGACAGAGTCCCCAGCTCCCCTGAAGACAAGAGCCATGGCCCGAGCCCCTCCCCTCCAAGCACAAAGAGCCAGGACATGGAGAGGACGGTTTATTGTGTAAAGAGGCCGATTGTACACAGCAAAGATTGTACTGACACAAATAGGGTGAGGGAGACCCAGAGGCCAGAGCTGGAGGGTGGAGGGGTGGCATCCTGCCCCCTCCGCCCCCCAGTCATCCAGGCAGCGGGTGGGGGCAGGGAGGATCGAATGGTTCCCTCCCCACCCTTCTCTGCCCCTACTGGATAAGAGAGTCAGGCTACATCCATTGACCAGAGAGAATATAGCAGGAGACCCTCAACACCCCACTCCAAACCCCTAAAATGCAGGAGGTCCCCCAGTCTGGCTTCTGCAGTCTAGTAGCCCCTGGTCTCCTCCTCAAGTGACCCGGACACTGTCCTTCCTCCTTTGGGCCCCAGCAGCAAGCCTGGTCCTGGACCAGGTGGTTCCAGGTTAGGAGGCTTGGAAAGGCTCCCCTGTCCCTGCCAGGTGCCTTAAGGGACAGCTCACAGCTCCCTGTAGGGCAGCCCATTAGGGCACCGTGGCCCCTGGGGGTGGGTAGCACAGAAAAGGGGTCTTGAGGGGGAATCAGAGTGAGGCGGGGGCTCTGGCCAGGGCCTGAAGCCCTGGAGACAGGAGGCTCCTGTGAGTCCACAGCCACCCAGATGCCCCTCTGGGGAGGGGGAGGGCAGGGAAAGGGGTTTGATCACAGCCTGTCCCCACCATCCCAGCTACAAGGGGCCTTTAGAGCCTGCCCCCCAGGACTCAGCCACTCTGTCAGCCCCGGCTCTGATTGTGGTCATTTAAAGCCCAGAACATGGAGTCAGGGGAGCATCAAGGGGCCAGGGCCCCCACCCTCCTCCAGTCCCAGCCTCACACCCGCTGGATCTCAAAGAGCTTCACATCCGTGTCGTACCAGACAGGTGGGTCCACATTCCTGCGGAGGGAGTCGGCTGTCACGGGGGTGCTGGGAGGCCTTGCAGGAAAGACTGGGGAGGAGCTAGGACATGGTACAGCCCAAACCCCTTCCACCCTGCTGTCCCACCCTAGGCAGTGGGAGCCCACCCTCGACTAGACGAGACCCTCCATGCCGGGACCCAGAGCGGAGGCCCCCCCCGCTGAGTCCCCGCCGCCCCCACCCCCGCCGGGCAGACCCACCTCAGGTAGATGACGCCCCACATGTAGGTGCGGAACCACATGGCCGTGCCCGAATTGGCCTGGTACTTGCGGATGAGGATGGGGTGGGGCACGGGCAGCAGCCCCACCAGGGTGCCATGCTGCAGGAACCTCAGGATCTCTGACTCGTCCGTCAGGCCCCTGCCAGGAAGAGGGGATGGTTTCCAACGTGCCCACATGGGGAAACCCACCCTGAAAGTCGAGGGGAGCATGGGACCCATGCCCCCGGTCACACCCAGCCCCGCCCCGGCCTACCTGCTGCCCCTGCCCCCCCCCCCCCCCAGGCCTCACTTGTCAATGCAGATCTTCTCCACCTGGGGAACCAGCACCTGAAGCAGCCTCATGATGGTCTGCAGTGGCAGCTTGGACTTCCACGAGAGAACCTGGGGGAGGGACGGGGGTTCCTGGGGCTGGGAGAGCAGCCCCCACCGGCGAGGGGATAGGCCTGACCCCTGACCCAGAAGCACGGGCTCCCCGGGGCAGAAAGGGTCCCCGCTCACCACAACAGGGGCCTGGCCCAGGGCAGGGCCCATGAACACTGACGGTTATTCATGGCAAGAGCTGTGGCCTGTCATCGAGCATAAACCACGTGCCAAAAGCTGTCCCCTTGGATCCTCACAATGACATGACCAAGTAGGACGTTTATCCCCACTGAAGCACAATTGGTAGTGATCACAGGACACACACAAGGGAGTGGACAAGTGAACTGGGGGAGGAAGCTGGAAAGGAAAGCTTAGTAAGGAAGCCAGCGCTGTGGGCAAGTGGAGTTCAACCCTGCAGCATATTCCGGAACAATGTAGACAGAGGAAGCAACCCAGCCAGAGAGTCCAAGGCCACCCAGCCGGAAGGAGTGATCTGGAGCCTGGCTCCCAGGCTCGTTCTTGGATTTGGACACATCCCCCTCCGAGCCTTCACTGAGCTGTTTGTAGGGCCAAGAGCCCCCGCCCCGCCCCCACCTCAGAGCCACCTGCCCAAACCCTCACCCACTCCGATGTTGGGCTCCACTGCCCACTGGCTGACGCGCTGGACAGTCGCCGCTGCTCTCGCCATGCCTGACCGGGCTCCTGCACGGAGGGAAGGGACAGGAGTGAGGGGTACAGGGAGCAGGCATGTGGCAGAGGACAGAGGGAAAGCCCTTCTTCCCAGGCCCTCCCATAGCCTGGAATCTAGGAGGCAATGACACTGGCCCCTTTGGTGGGGGGGGGGCTCGCTCCGAACGGTGGGGACAGCCCAGCCCAGTACCCTTTGCCCTGGGCTTCAGGCCCTGCCCGACCCAGCCCAGCCTGATGACAGGTTTCAGGCTTGGGGCTGACTGGGCTGGTCGGGTAAAGGCCAGCTCGGCTCAGATAAGATTGATGGATGAGGAGTCTGAAGGCCAAGGGCTTAAGCCTGGGACCAGTAAACAAGGGAGAGGTCTGCGAAAGCACCCCCAGTCCCCAGATGCCCTGGGCACTGGGTTTCTGCCCTCTGTTGCAGGTAATCCCAGAGCACCCTGGCCCGGCCCCCACCGCAGAGGCTGGGGAGAAAGGGAAGTCCCAACCTCACCCCACTGTGGGAGTCCCCGTCACCCACCTCTGCAGTGGGACTGCCATCCGCCGAGCTCTGCTGGGACGTGGGCTCCAGGGATCGCAAGGTGCCATCCTCTGACACCTGGGACTTCTCCGTCAGCTTGTCAATGCCTGGGGGTGGGGGCAGGTGGGTGTGCTGTGGGGCCCCTCCGAGGAAGCATCTGCGCTGGGCCCCGCGAGGCCCCCTCTTTCCCCCACTTTAGCGATGCCATGCCTGACCCCCGCACACCCAGTTCTGAGGCGCAGTCCCACCCCCCAACCAAGCTAGTCCTCCTCCGCCTCCCAATATCCTCACCCCCACCCCTGCAGCCATTCCCGTACCCTGGGCTTCCCAACTCAGGCCATGCCCTTTGCCAGAGATTGCATGACATCCCAGAGACCCTGTCTGTCCCCCAACCACGCAGGCACCCACACCCCCCGCCACCCGCCAGGGCCAGACCTGGGGTGGCCACCAGGCTGGTCTTGAGAGTGCCGGGCTCGGCGGGGGCGGCAGGGTGGGAGCCCTCCATGGAGGCGCCCTCTTGTGAGCCGGTTCGGGACAAGGGCTCAGCCGTCCGTCGGCGCCGTTGCAAGGCCTTGTGGATGGCAGGCGGGTCGGTGGGCAGGTTGGCCAGCTGGTGGAAGACGCTGCGCTTTCGGATGATGGCGTAGACCAGGTTGGAGTTTCCTGTAGAGAGGGAGCACGCCTCACCTCGGGGAGGCCCCCTCGCCTCCCCCTCCAGCCGGGCAGGTTTCTGGGAGGGGGAGTCTGAAGGACAGGAGGGCGTCTGACCCCAGAGGTAGGAGAGGGTACAGGGCGCCCAAGAGACGGAGCTGCAGAAGGACTGGCACCCGGCAGTGGGGGGTGGCAGTGGCTATACCGAGATGTCACATTGTTGGAGAAGAGCTTCTGGGATGAGCTCCCCCCGTGCCCCTCCCCAGTCCCTTCCAGACCCCCTCACGGCCCAGCACACTAAGGGGTAACACTGGCAAAGTGGGGCAGGCCCAGCATGTCAGCGTCCACACCAAGCCAGCTGTTCAATATTTTGACCACGTCCCTAAGCCAGGTCACAGGAAGGAAGGACAATAAGGACAATACGGCCTGGGCCTGTGCTCTGCTGCCCACACTGAATCCCCTCGGCTCTGGGCCTTCAATGCCCCATCCAGCTCTCTAGTCCTGCCTCTCACCACACTGTTCTGCTTTCAGTTCAGCATCTCACCCCAGGGCCTTTGCATATGCTGCCACCCCACACGATGCTTTTCTACCCTCCCCCACCCCCATTCCTCCCTCACGATCAGTGCAAATATTCCTTTTGGAAACAATAATAACCACTAATATGGAAGTCGCCAGACACCCTGCTAAATGCTTCTTGTGGGTTATTATTTATTCTTAAAGCCTCCCTCCGTGCCTCCATCCCCAGCTGGGAGCTCCATAGGGGAGGAAGCATTCTGCTTTGCTCTCCACCGTATCCCCTCCACCCAGCACTGAGCTTGGTATACAGCAGGTGCTTAATAAATGCATGTTGCATGGACTGGGGGCGGCGGGACAGGGATCTGCGTCCTCCTTAGACGGGAAGGTGTCCTTGCGCACTGTCCGCCCTGATTCCCATCCAGGCCAGGGGCTCGGGCTGCTGCCTCACCATCAAACTGGTACTGGATGATGTTGTTGAAGGCCTCCAGGAGGAAGAAGACCAGGTGGTGGTTCTGGGCAGCAGAGAAGAGGAACCAGGTGGTGGAGAAGGCCTCCAGCAGGTGCAGGAGCTTATTGGCAGCTACCATGGACAGGCTCTTGAGGTAGGGGGACACTGCAGGGGAGGAGCCGGCTCACTCCTGGGGCCCCCGCCAGTCCTCCCTGCACACCCCCAGCCCGAACAGGATGAGATGTTCCTGCTTCAAACCCCTGCCTGCCCCTTGCCTGTAAAGCCCCTCACAAAGCCAGGAAGAACGAGTCCTCAGAGACCAAGGCCACACTGGCCATGCCTTCTACAGGACTCCAGGGGGACAGCCCTACTGTTCACAGAGCCACTCACACATGGCCTCTCGCCCACTCCTCGCCACACCTCTGAAAGGTGGGGGACGGGGGGGGCGGGTCCGGACACAGATGAAACCATCTCCATTTTTATACAGACTCGGAGAGGTTTGTAAACTTGCCCAAAGTTCCCCGTTATAAAATGATTGAGCAGGGATACAAACTCAGGATCCGTGAGTCTTTCTGGAATATGAAACGGATACTCCAAGCATAATTAGAAACTTATTTTGTGCAGGGCCTGTGAGGGGAGTCAGAGATAAAGCGCTGTGCATGGCATGAAGCCATATATCGATCTGTGAGCTTCTTTGTCTCGTGTCTTTCTCCCTCACCAGGCTGGGGCAGGGACGGTGGCTTTCTCGTTCACAAATGCATTTCTCAGAAGCAGCTACACTTAGACAGTGCTCAGTTAAAATGTGTGAAACAGAGCCGGGGAGTGAACCAGTAAGGGAAGGTGCGGTTCTGGCCCTAGAGCTCAGGGTGCACCTAGGGGCCCCCAGGGCCCAGCTCTGGCCCATCAACTCTGGAGTCCAATCCACTCCCTCCCAAGACGTCCTCTCCAAAAGTCAGCCGCACATAAGTCATCCTGCCTCAGCCCACAGCCACCCTGCTTCCTGGGCCCGGCACGCCAGCCAGCCTGAGCCCCTCCCCTGGGACACAGGGGTCTGCAGTCCTCGCGGGAGGCTGGGGCACATCCTGACGCCCTGAGACCACACTGTCCAAATCCGTGCTGTCCAGCACAGTCACCACAAGCTGTTTGTGGCCATTAAACACTTGAAACAAAGCTACTTCTAACCGAGATGTGCTGCACATGTGAAATACACAAGATTTTGGAGACTGGATGTGAAAAAGAATATAAAATATCCCAATAATTTGGGGGGGGGGGGGCGCCTGCGTGGCTCTGATTTTTTAGTTCGGCTCAGGTCATGATCTCACGGTTTGTGAGATTGCTGAAAGCACAAAGCCTGCTCCAGATTCTCTCTATCCCCCTCTCTCTGCCCCTCCCCTGCTCGTTCGTTTTGTTTTGTTTTTTCCTCTCTCTCTCTCTCTCTCTCTCTCAAAAATAAATAAATTTAAGGAGCGCTTGGGTGGCTCAGTTGGTTAAATGTCTGACTTCAGCTCAGGTCATGATCCCAAGTTTGTTGGGTTCAAGTTCCGTATCAGGCTTTGTGCTGCCAGCTCAGTGCCTAGTGCCTGCTTTGGATTCTGTGTCTCCCTCTCTGTCTGCCCGTTCCCCTGCTCACGCTCTCTCTCTCTCTCTCTCTCTCTCTCTCTCAAAAATAAACATTTTAAAACTTTTATATAAATAAGTAAATTTTAAAAATTAAGAAATGTATATCCTAATAATTTGCATGGGGTATAATTATATGTTGAGATGATGGTATTTTGGATAGAGTGGATTACATAAAATATATTATAAAATTATTGTCACCTGCTTCTGTTTTGTTGTTGTTGCTGTTGTTGTTGTTGTTTTTAATGTGGCTACTAGAAAATTGACCAGTGTAAAGGAAGCTACCATCATACTGCTATTGGAAGGGAGGGGTTTGAGCCAGGGAGGCACGGCCGGTCAGCCCGTGGCCTGGCGCCACCTGGTGGTGAGCACTGGGAAGGCGGGCTCCCAGCCCCCCTACCGTTGACCACGATGGTGAGCAGGCAATCGAAGAGGGGTTGCAGCCGCTGGTGACCGCTGGTGATGATCTTGTGGAATACCTGTACGAGGAGGCAGAGGGGTGGCCGTGGGGTCCCCTCCACCTCCAGACTGGGCCAAAAGGACATCCCCCCCGTCCCCAGGCCCTGGCTGAGGGAGGCCCCTCACCACAATGAGCAGGTCTGCGTGGGTACCGGTAAAGACCGGGATGTCCATGGGCACGCGCACTGAGTAGGGCTTGTTGAGCCGCACCCCAAAGTTCCGCTCGCCGCTCAGAAGCAACAGGATGAAGACTCCGATGTGCATCAGGCCCACCCGAGCTGCGGCAGGCGGTAATGAAAGAAGTCACCACACAGGGTGCGGAGGGGAGGAAGGGAGCCCGGGGCAGAGACCCATCTCAGAAGCCCAGGAAGAAGTCCCTTCTGGGAGGTCAGAGCCCCAAGCCTGAGCTCCCGGGGGGCAGCACAGACCGGCCCGACCCACCCCTCTACAAGGAAGCCCCCCTCCCCCCCCGGATCTCATGCCCGCCCCCAGCCTTACACTGATCCGCTCGGGCATCATTGAGGAAATAGAGGGTGGGGACCAGGATGTCCAGCACATCACTGCTCTTCAGCACAAAGAAGAGGAATTTCTGGGTGGGGTGGGGGACAGGTGGGCAGGGTCAGGGGGGAGACAGCTCTGCCCCACCCCCTCCCCATCCTGGGAGTGTCCCCAGACACTGTCCCCAACACTGGGCTATCCAGAGTGGCCACTCCCCATCTCAGGGGAGACTGCTGCCCGCCAGGCCAGGTCCCCGAGGCCAGCCCACCTTATTGAAGTCACAGAGCTTCCAGAAGAGGACCAGCAGCTCCTGATGGAACTGGATCTTCTTGGTGGAGTTGGGCAAATAGGTCTGGAGCAGAGGGTTGGAGAGTAGCCGGGCTATGCCCTTGAGGATGAACTGAAAGTCCTGAGTGGGGGACAGCGGGAACCTGTCCAGTCCAGCCCTCTGTGGCTGCGGCTTCCCCACAAACGCCTCCTCATTCCCCCGGAGCCTGGTCCCACCTCTAGAGCCTGAAAGGCCCAGGTTCTGTCATCAATAGCTGTCCTGATGCAGGCCCCTCAGGAAGCTGAGTCCAGGGCAGGTCCGGAGGGAATTCCTGCCCCTCCCCCAGACCACAGGCTCCCCTGTCCCCGAGCAAGGCTGCTTTTAGTGACCCCCCACACCCACACTCTGAACTGGACTCTGTGTTAACCGATGCTATGCCCCCACCCCTCCCCATCGCCCTGTCACACCGGAGGCACACTCTACTATTCTCAAAGAGCGGTCACTCACTCAGCACCCGCTACAAGAAATCCTCTCAACAAGGCAAGGGGGCAGTTACTATTTCCATGTTACAGCCGCAGAAGCCAGCGCTCTGGGAACACAAGAACCTCTCCCAAGGTCCCAGGACACAAGAACTCAGGTCTGCCTGGCCTCTAAGGCCACTGTCATTCCCCTGACCAAAACCTGACCTCAGAGCCACCCCCTCCTGGAAGCCTGCCCAGTTGTCCTTACCCAGTTGAGGCCATCAGCCCTTTTCTGCATCTCAAAACCCTCGAAGTCCTGCCATCACAGTTTCACCAGGGGTGGCCAAGTCCACAGGGACCCTGGTTCCTTCCTGTAGGGGTCAGGACTCCCCCTACCCCATCTCGTCTCCAACCCCTCGCCCCCCTGCAAGGCCATAACCATTGTGGGGGGTGGGCATTGAGAATCCACCGGAGCAAGAGGAGTGTTCAACTCACCTCTTCACGATGGATGCGGGACAGATAGTTCACAAACAGGTTCTCAGGTCCTGGAGGCTGCCAAGAGTGGAGCCTGGGATAAGCGGGTGGCTTCACCCTTGCCCCTACCCCAGGGCTCCCTCAGACATCCCCAGGCTCACCACAAGGTGCCCACCGGGTATCCCTTGCCCAGCTCTGCTAAAGAGAGTGCCCCGAGCCTGGCAGAGCCAGCTGCCCTCCCCCCACTCCCATCCTTACGTCCGCGTCATCCATGGCAGTGCCTGTCGTGGTGCCGTCCACGGTGGGGCTGGCGCTGGTGGCACTGTCATGGTCCAAGGTGACAATGAGCACCTGGGCAGCCTCCTCCACCAGGGGTTCCCGGTAGTCGGAGAAGAGCAGGTGGTTGTAGGGGATCCCGTAGCCCACAGGGTCATAGGCACACACGGTGTTGAGGAGGGAAGTAAACAGGGGCAGGGCGTGTCTGCGGCAGAGGAGGGGCGAGGCTGTGGAGACCACGAGACCAGCCCTCGTCCACCTCCCAGGTGGCCACGCAGGAGGGTCAGCCAGGCCACCCCCTCGTTCCACAAGTGTTCCGGCGCTCGCCCTAGGCTGGGAGCCAGATTACAGAACCAGGCTGATCCCCTCCTGAGTTAAAAGAGACACCCCGCCTTGTCCTTGCCTGCATCCAGAACCCAGGCCAGGCTGGGCCAAGCGCAGGGGAATTTATTACCAAGAGTGGGATGGCCAGTTATATGGGAAATCGTGTCGATACCCTTTAGATTTTTCTCCCAAGGGCTAAAGCCTATTTTTTTTTAAATGTAAGACTATTTTTAGAGCAGTTTTAGGTTCACAGCAAAAATCACAAGGAAGGAACAGAGATTCCCCTGTACCCCCTGCACCCACACACGCACAGCCTCCCACACTACCGATAGCCCACGCCAGAGCGGCACTTTGCCACACCGAACCTACGTGGACACATTATCAAAGCCCATAGTTTACATCAGGGTCCATTCTTGGCACTGCACCATCTACAGGCTTGACAATGACCCTCAGGTCTTTGAGAGGCAGATACCTTCCCTTGGGACTTCAAAAAATGGGCTGGGGTCCCACAGGGTGAGGGGCTTCCCCTCAGGGAGCCTCCTGAGCTGCCTGCACCATCCTGGGCACAGCTCTGCACAGCATGTGTAGCTGCTAAGTCCCACCATGTGCCCCCAGAGCCCAGGGACACCCCCACATGGGCCAGGCTTCCCCATCCTTCGGGGTATTTCATGATGCCTTCTCCCCAGCCACTCTTCAGTGGCACTGCTGGATACAAGCCACGTGTAGCCGTTGAGAGTTTACAACGTGGCTGGTCTGAATGCAGATGTAAGTATAAACTACACGGCGGATGTTGAAAACTTAGCATGAAGGGAATGTAAAACCTCTCAATAATTCTGCACACTGGTTACATGCTAAATGGTAGTAGTATTTTGGATATATTCGGTTAAACGAAATATTAGAATTAAGTCCACCTGTTTCTTTTTTATTCTTTTACTGTCACTACTGGAAATGTTCGACTTGCATATGAGGTTGGCGTTATATTTCTACGGGACAGCACAGCTCTAGATGGAGGACCCAGGCACCATTCCCTTACACCACCACCACCACCACCACCACCACCACCCCCCCCCCCCCCCCCCCCCCCCGCCCCCAGTTGGGACCTTGGACTTTGAGAGCACAACGTGTGGCAGGTACATTACAAGCCATCACCACCAGGGGGCAGCACCTCCCCTCAACTAAGGCTCGGGGCTGGAGAGCAGCCTCCTCTCCCAGCTGCCTGGAACCAGAAGAATGGAAAGAAAGGCCAGGGCCCCTCACCTGTTCTCCGTGGAACAAAAGAACTGCACCCACGGGTTGGTACTGCCACTGTCCGGAGCTGGGGGCAGGTACATGGCCTCAGAGAAGCATGTCAGCAGCAGTTTCAATAGCTCCATCCTTAGGGAGGGGGGGTTACGGCAGGGGGTTCAGTACCTGAGGATGGCAATTCTCCTGTAGGAGGGCATGCCCACCCTGCCCGGCCCCAGCTCAAGTCCATGAAAAGTAATGACCCCACGTTATTTCTATCAGATTGATGTTGGGTCCCAAGTGGACAGGGTCTCCTTGAAAGACCCCATGCGTGGTTCCCTCTCTGAGCCGGGGAGTGGGGGGGGAAGGCCTGGGGTCCAGCCACACTGTGGGCTCCGGGTCCAACCAAAGCTCACCGGTTCACGTCATGAATGTAGTTGGGCTGGGGAGAGTGAGCAAAGCCCACGCCAGCCTCCCAGATGTATTCACAGCTGTCCAGAGAGTGGACATCCTCTGCCGAGTCCTGGGGACACGGTCAGAGAGTGATCAGGCTGGGAGTGAGTGATCAAGACCCCCCATTGTCATCCCTGGGGGCAGAGACCCTCATATTATCCTAAAGACAGATCCTCAAAACGCCCCAGGTGATAATGCACAAGGGAAGAAATTAATGTTCTTGAAAGCTCATTTTTCTCCTCTGGTTCTTTTACTTGCTCGGTCCAGCTTGAGGCAGGGAGAGAGAGAGGGGGCGGGAAGGGAACAGAATTGGGTGCACCTGGTGGTGCATGGGGGTGGGGGGCAGAGAACACTCAAGGTCGAGTCCATGGGCCCCCAGGAAGTGAGAGGGCCAGACCTCCTCCGTCCAAGCCCCACACCCCCCACCCACTGCCTAGGCGAGGACAATGGGTGCTTGTGCCAGCCTCCCGGATACAGGGGGCAGGGCCAGGCACCAGCTGGCTCCTCTCCAGCTGTACCAGCCACCAGCCCTTCCCAGACCTGCCCGGCTCTCCCAGAGCAGCCCCTGCCCTCACAGCGTCCCGCCCCAGGGAACTTCAACCAGCCCCAACCCAGGACCAGAGCCCTCCCCGGTCTGGGGGGTGGAAGACTGGGGGGCTCTCACCACAGTGCTCCTGCGGTGGCTCTGGACAGTGAAATCTGGGCAGAAGAGAAGGTCAGCGATGGCCAGAAGCAAGGACTCAGCCAAGGGCCGGGCATTCTCGTCGTCGTCCTCTCCCTGCTAGGGACATAACATATAGGCCCCCTCAGTGGTCGCTGGCCAAGGAGAGGTGGCCCCAGAAGGCGGTTGGGATCTGGGCCCAGGCAGGCACCCATGGGCAGTGGGATGAAGGTAGAGGCAGAAGAGAAAGGAAGTAGATTCCCAATCACCTCAAACCTCCTTAGGCAGAAGGGGCCAGAGCAGGAGCAGGGCTGGGACCCTGGGAGGAAAAACCCTCCCCACTGACTGGGAGGAGCCAGGCCAGGTCCCTAAAACTCTAGAGCGTCAGGCCTGCTGGGAATCACTGGGGTCCTGTCCTCGGCCCGGGAGGGGGCAGCCAGGGAGGGCAAGTGCCCAGCTTCCCTGCCCCACATCTGCCCAGCTGCAGGGGCAGAGACCCCTGTGGGAGAAGCCCCCTCCTCAGTAGCACCCCCTACTCGCCTACTCTTGTACTTCCCAAACGCCACAAGAGATTTGGAGGAATATGACCAACCCCAAATGGGTTCTCTCCCTGTCTCCCCGTCACCTCCCACCCAGCCCCACAGCCAGGCCCACAGACCCCTCCTCGCCCTGCCCCGGGCACTGTGGACCAGAAGAAGCCCCTCCAGTCAGGGTCCTCAAAGATGTAGGGCAGCACACGGGTGAGAAGCCGGCTGCAGTTCAGAACGATCTGCTTCTCCTTCTCCGAATGGCAGCCGCTCTCCGCTCCCTGCACCAGCTTCTCCACGGCCTGTGGGGACACGCAGAGGGGTACACTAGAAGGGTGGGGAGTGGGGCTCTGACACTTGGGGTCACTCCAGGCTTTGGAGGGGTAGAGGCAGACTGGCTCAGTCAGCCCAGGGGGATGGGAAGTGGCCCAGAGAGCAGCCTCACTGGAGAGCCCAGCCCGCCGCTCACTGGCTGAGACCTTGCTAAGTGACCACCTGTCTGAATCTGTCTCGTCATCTGTAAAATGGTGACAGTAACAGCGTCCACCACAGAGGATGAGCTGAATAAGTGGATGTGTGGGAAGGTGCTCAGCAAGGTGGGGGCCGGAGGAAGCCCTCACAGGGAGTGGGTGCCAGGATCACTTCCCTGCCAGAGCCCAGCCAGCGGGTCCAGGTGGGTGCCACCTTGAGACTGCCCAGAACTGGGCAGGCGGGATGTCATGGGGACCTGTTCTCTAGGTCCCCAGGGCTGGGCCAGCTTGCGCGCCCCCCTGGGAGGGTGGGAAATGGCCCAGCAGGGAGTGGCAGCGAGGGACGGGGTACCTTGCGCTCACCTTGTAGCACAGAGTGGCCAGGTTGGAGGGTGACTCCTCCCGCACAGCCCGGATCTCTGCCGCTGGCACCAGAGCAAAGACATCCTGCACCGAGGTGGCCGTGTCCGCCCAGAACTGGTCCCAAAAGGCATCATCGGTGGCTTCCACAGGCTGTGGGGGGACCCAGCGTGTCCAGAGTGATTACACTATCCCTTGCCGACAGGCCCACAGTTTGACCAGTCTGTAGCCAAAGGAGCCCCAGCAAGGAAGCCACGGTCCCCTTGTGCCATCCCTGCTGGTGCCCAGGAGCCCTCCCATGTGGGGGCCATGCTTCAGCCATCACGAGCCCGGGCTGGCACAGGCAGGCTAGAGACACTTGGTGCGGATGCCAGAGGTCAGCCGGGCACTGAGTTCGGCAGCCAAAGCCTAACTCAGTCCCTGAGGGACAGGGAAACTCACCGTCCTCCTCTGGCAGGGCCTCCCCACCTGGGGACCTCCCCAGGCCAAGCTTCTAGGTCAAGTGCCTGGGGACCAGACCCAGGTCATGCCCCTCCCCAAGGAAGAAGACAAGACGATGGATGATCGATGGATGATCATTTCGCCTAAGCCCAGCCTCACCGTCTCCCCTCGGCCCCGGCTTCCACCCCTTCCACCCTCTCCCGGCGCACCCGAGTCTAAAGGAGTCAACCCGCATGGCTCTCTGATTGCCCCTGCTCCTCTCAGCACTCACTGCCAGCACCGCAGCTCAGTCCACTCTTGCCAGGGCCCCACCTCCAAATTTATCTCCTCAATCCTGCCTCCACACTGCCCCCAACCCATGTTCAAAGCACAACACCGAAGGCACTGTTCCCTCCACAGAGACCTTTAGGGCTCCCCACTGCCTGCAGGACTGAGTCCAGACCTGGGCCAGACAGTCAGCCAAGATCTGACCTAACATACCTACATGCGTGCACACATGTGTCCACATGTATCTACACACGTATGCACACACACACATATTGTACACGGACGCACACACACCAGTATGTACTATCCCTATGACACAACCCTGTCACAGCTTCTCTTTGCCTCTGCTCGGACTGTCCCCTCTTCCCCGCATGCCCACCCTTCTAGCACATTCCAAAGTCCCACTGGTCCTAGGGAAGTGACACACCTTAAACACAGTTGCGCATTTTGAATCACATAGGCAGTTCACAGAGGGCACCAGTTTGAATCATCAATTCCACTTCTAGAAACCCTAAAGAAATGATCAGACAGGTGCACGTATAAGGATGCTCACTGACGTGCTATGGTTGATAATAGTGAGAAGTTGGAATCTACCTAACTAGCCAACAATCAGGGAACACTCAAAAAGTTAAGACACTTCCATATAACAGGTTATTATGCAAACCACCAGAACCGTGTTCCCAAGGCGTGTTAATGAAGGAAAAACACTCAACGTACAACACTGTGTGGAAAAGATAAGGTAAAAACTAACTACAAGGTGGTCACAGTCTTTGCTAAATTATACAGCAATAAAAGCCTAGAAGAAAATGACAGAATGTTCACAGAGATTAACTCTCTGGGTGGTTTTTATTTTTTAACTGATATTTTTTGGCAAGCGCACGTATCACTACTTTTTCCTTTTGAATGTTCGTCTGCTGAGGGCCAGGGTGTCCGAGGCACCCTCTGAACAGCAGCTCCCACAAGAGACCCTGGTTGCTCCATCAACCCAGCCTTCTCCCTTCTCTGAAAGCGCTGACAAATGCCCTGCTACCACACAAATCCACACACAGTGTGCATTACTCTTACCATCAAAATATATCTCATTTAAAAATAACTCCGTCCTCTGAATCCCCTTCTTCCAAGAATTCTCCCAAAGCTCTAGATCCAGACAGGATTGTTTCCACCTTGGAACCCTGCTCCCCACCCTCAGTCACTCATCATAGGCCCTGACTCCAGGGTCTCAATGCACCTGCCTCAAGGCCCCATTAGCCCACCAGCCCTGTTTCCTTGACCCTGCACTTGGGGCATATGGCAGATGTTCAGCCAATATTTGTTCAGGGAAAGGCCATCATTAGTCCTAGAGATCGCTTCAATCTAGTCCCTGGGCAGGGCTGAGCACCAGTGGGGCTGTCCAAGCTCCGGGTGGGGTAGAAAGCCTCACCAAGGTCCACGTGTACCCTGGCCCACTCCCTCAGCAGCGCCCCCCACCTTCCAAGTTACAGGAGAGCACTTGGGGGACAGCACGTGGCCATGGCCCTCAGGCCAGGCCTGGTACCAGGGCCTGCTCAGTCTCAGAACTGGTAGAGCAAGTTAGCTGGGGGAGAAGAACAAAGGCCAAAGGAGGGGCCCTGGGGCTGGGGTTTGCTGGCCCTCCTGCCAGCCCTCTGACAGTCACTGGAGTCACAGGATGCCACAACCCCCCCCCCCACACACACACACACACACACAGTGTGGGTGACCAGGATGGGGGTGGGGAAGGACATCCTAGAAAACCTGGGAGCACCTCTGGGAAGCCCCCATCTCTGACACTTTCCCCACCACCCAGGTGGTTACTACCCCCTTAAAGGGGCAGAAACTCATCTGAGCACCAGTGGACTTGACCTCTGGCCCAGTTCATCAGGCAAGTATCACCTAGGGACTGAATTCAAAATGAGGAGAGAGACTTAGAAGGAAACTTAGGAGGCCCCAGGCTAGTCCAACCAAGAAGCAGAAGAGAGTCCCAGCTCTCTGGCTCCCATTGCGGCTCGGTCACCATCACCTGGCTACCCCAGGCTGGCCTGATACTATGGGTATTGGCCAGGGTCACTGGAGCCTCTCAGGCTTCTGAGGGGAGAAACACAGCTTAGCTCCGGTCCCAGTTACCTGAGCTGGGCTCCACACAACTCGCGGAAGCTTCTAGAGTCCAAGCCAGTCTTTTTTGAAAAGAGTATTTTTGCTGGAGGTAGGAACGCTCTTGCTGCCAGGGCATAGGAACTGAACTACCCTGGTGGGAAACCAGATATTCTTAGCCCGGTTTTGCCAACATCTGCTCAGGCCAGACCCCCCACCAGCTTAGGGGCCCAGCTACATCTTTTCAACTTGCTGGGGGTGAGAGGGAAGGAAGGACCACAAGTGCTCTAGTCTGCTAAGGGTGACCTGTCCTGGAGGACCGTGTCACCACAGGTTCACACGCACATATATGTGCACACACGTAAACATGGACCCACCAGGTTTCACCTGGCCTACAGAGAGAATCTCCAAAAAGGCAGGATCTAGGGGAGGGTTCCGGGTCCAGGAAGGTCCTCCTTCTAGCGCCCCACCCATCCTAGGGAAGGTTCAGGAAACAGCCCAAATTGCTAAGTCTCAGGACCAGGGTCGGGCCTAGCCCAGGGCAGGAAGAAAACAGGATGCAGTGCAGGAAGACAGGGAAGGCCCAGCAGTGGTGGCTCATGTCCACGCCACAGGAAAAGGTGCTGGGTCGGCTTGTCTGTGGCCCAGAACAAACATCTGTGTTCACAGCACAGCCTCTAAGGATCTGAGACTGGAGGACACCCTGTGAACCACTGGCCTGAGTCTCCTTGGGGATTCTGAGTGGCAAGGTCTGGAACAACCAACTGGGATCTGGTCTTCACTCCCCAGCTGCCCAAGCCAAGTCACTCTGCAGGACCGGAGGCTTCAGGGTCTCTCCCTCAGGCCACCCCAGGTCCCTTCCCACCTGCAGGGCCTCTCTGGAGGGAGACCCAGGCTGGTCTCCGGCTCCAGTCTTGACCCAAGCCAACTCACTGTCCTCAGCTGGGAAATGGGACAGTAGCATCGCAGCCAGCTCCATAACAGGGCTGGGAAAGCCATGGGCACACTGTATTTTGGGGAGAGGGCCAGCGCAGGTAGGAATCTAATCTACCCAGATCCTTTGGGACCTGGCTGAGCTAGTCCTGCTGGTCTGGCAAAGGACCCTGCCTGCTGAGCCAACAGCCCATAGTTCATTCCTCCAACAAGGTGTTTCCTTCCCCTGGTAGGTAAACATGGGAGTCTGCCTCCCTCCCTCCTCTCCCTGTGGCCCCACACAGAGGGACTGGCCCACTTCCCACCCATAGACCTAGAAGCCCCATCCCCAAAAAGCCAAGTGCTAGAATGAATCAGGAGCCATCAGGGAAGTGGCTGAGAAGCAAATCTGGTTTCTATCAAATGCCTCTTAGCTGGGTCTGGACTGTCCAGAGGCCCTGGGCATTTGCCAGGCACCTGACCTATCTCTCGTGGGAATGAGAGAGTATAAGACGAGAGGCCCAGCCTCTGGAGCTGTGACCAGCTGGCTGTGGGGAGATGCCTCCCTCAGTCCCACTCTAACTGCCATGAGCAAGAGAGAGCCCTTGGGGGTAAGGGTAAGAGGAAAGTCCCAGACAGTAGCAAGTCCTGACTCCCTTGAAAGTGGGGGATCTGCGGAATCAAGGCTGGGCATCTCTGTAGCCAGGGCAGCCTGGTTCAAGGGGTAAGGAGAGAAGGGGTAGGCAGAGAAGCAGCCTTGCTGGGGCCAGGTCCTATATGTTGGGGGCAAGGAGGTGATCCCTGTGCCACTTGTGAATTCAGGGGAGTGTGCAGGCATGGACTAGGCTGAAAGACATCCCCAGGCCCCACACCAGCCAGTCAAAGACAACTTGGAGGGTTGTCAGCCCTGACCCAGAAAACAGAGGGTACCTGAAAACACAGCCATCCCCACCGCTGGGCCTCAGAGGAGGAGCCCCCTGAAGCAGTGATCCCCAGCTGGGAAACCGGACTTCATGGGCCTGGGAACAGGTCTCTTTGCTAGGCTGCAGTGCTGCCCGCCACTCTTTGCACGTTCTCAGGAAGACCCGGGCCTTCCCTTGCTGTGGACATCGACCTGGGCCCAGAGAGGCCGCTACCAGCGCGCACCAGCTGTTTTCCCCGACCCGGCAGGCGCCGGCCCGGCTTTGTTTGCATTGAATCAGCCAGGGTCTGTGCGTCTGGGAACCTCGGGCACCGAGGGGCAGGGAGGGGAGCAGGGAGGTGGATGGGTGGATGGGGGCGGGAAGGGGGGGAAGCTGGAGATGCGAGGCTGGAGGGGCGGGAGCGGGGGTGGGGTGGGGGGAGGGGGCGGGACAGGTGGCGGACAGCAGCGCTGCCGGCTCTGGGAGTAGGCACACGTCAGCCTAAGGTGGCAACAGCGGCTGCGGATAGAGGGATATTCCCGGGAGAGGAGGCTGGGGGTGAGGGACTAGGGCTAGGGGATGAAGCCTTGGGCTACAGGCCAAGGGTCCCACTCCGGCCCTGGCTTCAGCGTCACCCTGCAGGCCAGCCGGTCCCCCATCTCCTGACAAGCCAAGTTCGCGCAGCCCCCCGGCCCTGCCCAGCCCCCAGCCCGGCAGGTGGGTGGGGAGGCCAGGGCCCCGGTCGCACCTGCGTCTTGGTGGTGAGCTGGATCACCGCCTTTCGGAAATTCAGCTTAGAGTCGGCCGACCCCATATCGCTGGAGCCCGCTCCGGCCCGGCCCCGGCCCCGACTCCCGCCCCGGCCCGGGCTCCGGCTCCAGCTCCAGCTCCGCGGCCCCCGCTGCTCTCGCAGAAGAGGAGCGGCGCACCCCGCCTGCGGGCCCGGCGTCGGCCCCGCCCCCTCCAGGCTCCTCCCCGCTTGGCTCCGCCCTCACGTGGCTCCGCCCCCGCACCTGCCGCGCCCCGCCCCGCCCGCTGCGTGAGCCGGGAGTCTCCCCCTCGGATCCACTGTCGCCACACACTCCGGGCGTCCTGCTCCCCCGGACCCCGGACCTCTGCGCCCTCCCTTCGGCTTCAGAGCGCTGTCCCTGTTCCAGCTCTCCCATTTCCACTCGGCCGCCAGGGCCCGCAACCCTCCCAGCCTCCCATTCCCTGCCCCCATCCTCACCATTGGTCCCACGCAACTCTGGGCCCATACTTTCCCAGGCAGCCCTCTCCTTTGAGTTTCTTCCTTGTCAATCCCGATTCTCCCCATTCCTTTTTTTTTCCCCCCCTCGGTATTTGCTTTCCTGGTTCCCTTTTATTTGACCTGTCAAACCCACATCACCAGACAGCCCCGCTTTTTTCCAGCCACAAGCCCCAGGCTCCAGAAAAGCAGCTCCCTGGCCTGATGAGAGTGGGAGGGTCCCCCAGGTCCCACAACTCCTTTCTGGCCACCTGCCTTCCCTGAGAATGCTTGGAGGTCCATCTGTTTTCAACAAAATGTGTTGCGGGACTATTATTTACTAACACTGTGTCAAGGACAGGGACATTGGGAGCTTAAGTCATGGGGCCTGCCCTTTATGAGCAATTGGCTTGGGAAAGAAACGAGGAAAGAAGTAAATATGGTTCAGCTGAGTGAGCCTTTGATAGAGGCAAATTAATATTATCAATGATGATGATGCCTCTAACACAAGAAAAACCTACCTCTGAGGTAAGTATTATCCCCATTTTACAGGAGGGGAAACTGAAGTTCAAAGCAATTACATTACTTGCCCAAAGTAATGACAACTCACACAACTGCTAAAGAACAAAACCAAAACAGCAAATCCAACTCTGGCACCAAAAGAGGCAGCATTTTTTCCATATCATCTTGCATGCTGTGTCTGGAAGCTTCTGGAAATCCTAAGATGCTTCAAAGAAAGGTGGCATTTAGCTTAAATAGGAATCCCACAGGTGAAAAATGAGGGGTGCACCATGTATCCAGTGAAAGGGTGGCACAAAGCAGGGTAGGACAGGCATGGAGGCAGAGAGGAGGGGGACAGGGATGTTGCCCTGTCACCCAAGGAGCAGACTCTGAAGGATAGCTCTGTCCTTACTCCAGAGGTGGGTTTTCCCTGCCCTGGATGACATTCTGGGCAGGCTCTGTGGCTTTTCTAATCCCTCCAAGATAGCAAAGGAATAGTGTCTTTATTTGGCATTAAAAAAAATAATTAAAATCCAGTCTACTCTACAAATCACCCAACCTCAGTCCAGGCCGCAGTGACATTAAAAATTCAGAATCTTGGGGCGCCTGGGTGGCTCAGTCGGTTGAGCAACTGACTTTGGCTCAGGTCATGATCTCACAGTTCATGAGTTCGAGCCCCACATTGGGCTCTGTGCTGACAGCTCGGAGCCTGGAGCCTGTCCTGCTTTGGATTCTTTGTCTCCCTCTCTCTCTGCCCCTCCCCCTCTCACACTCTGTTTTTCTCTCTCTCTCTCAAAAATAAAATAAAACATTAAAAAAATTTTCAGAATCTTGGGGATCCTGGGTGGCTCAGTCGGTTGAGCGTTCAACTTCAGCTCAGACTGTCGAGATCTCACTCTTCATGAGGTCAAGCCCCACACTGGGCTCACTGCTGTCAGAATGGAGCCTGCTTCAAATCCTCTGTCCCCCTCGAGCTCTCTCTCTCTCTCAAAAATAAATAAACATTAAAAAATTTTTGTAATATTAGTCATCAAGGAGATGCAAATTGAAACCATAATATAATAATTATTACACACCTATTAGAATGGGTTAAAAAATAAAAACAACAATACCAAATACTGGTGAGGATGGGGAGCATTTATATTTTCTTATAAAGTTAAATTATACAATTACCACATGACTCACTAATCCCACTTGTGGTATTTACCCAGGAAAAATGAAGACATATATCCAAACAAAAAGCCTGTGTAATACTTACAGCAATTTCATTTATAATCACCAAAGAGTGGAAACTGCCCAAATGTCCATCATCTGGCGGATAAACGGATTGGGGGTCACCGACACAATGGGACTAGTATTTAGCAACAAAAAGGAGCAAACCACTGATCCAGGCAGCAACAATGTGAATGAATCTCAAAAGTACTGTGCCAGACACAGAAGGCAGCTTACTGTATTATATCATTTATATGACATTCTGGAAAAAGACAAAACATTGGGACAGAAAACAAAGAAGGGATTGTTGCCTTGGGCTGGGAGTAGGCTGAGAGATGGACTATGGAAAGATATGAGGAGGGGCACCTGGGTGGCTCGGCTGAGCATCTGACTTCAGCTCAGGTCATGATCTCCTGGTTTGTGAGTTTGAGCCCCGCATCAGGCTCAGAACCTGGAGCCTGCTTCAGATTCTGTGTCTCCCTCTTTCTCGGTCCCTCCCCTGCTCAGACTCTGTCTCTCACTCTCTCTCTCTCTCTCTCTCTCTCTCTCTCTCTCAAAAATAAATAAACATGAAAAAAAATTTTAGGGACGCTCGGGTGGCTCAGTCGGTTAAGCATCCGACTTCAGCTCAGGTCATGATCTCGCAGTTTGTGAGCTCAAGCCTCACGTCAGGCTTGGAGCCTGCTTCGGATTCTGTGTCTCCCTCTCTTTCTGCCCTTTCCCTGCTCACTCTCTCAGGAATAAATAAACATTTTTTAAAAACTGTAAAAAAATTTTTTTGAAAAGAAAAAAAAGGTATGAGGAAACTTTTCGGGGTGATGGAAACATTCTGTGCTATGATCATGGTGGTAGTTCAATGACTGCATATGTTTGTCAAAGTTCACATACACCTAAGAGGGATAGATTTTATGGTATGTAAACTATGCCTCAATAAATTTTACTTCAAAAAAACCAAAAACCAAGAGCAGGTGTTAAGTGGCCATCCCAAGGGAGTAATTATGAGCCCTTTGGTCTTGTCCATCACTCGGAGCCATTTCAGGGATTTGCAACCAGGAACTCCCAACGGCACCAAAATATTACTCGACATCCAGAGACCTTGCTCCTCCCATCAGCTTTCACGAGATGGATTTAAATAAATCCACTTATCCTCCTCCAACCTCAGGAGGTCTTCTCCTGTTCACTGGGTACTCTGCTCCTCAGGAAATCTTGGTGTCCATCTTGAGGAAATCTTATAAGGTCCCTGGGCACTCTTGCCCCTATAGGCTGGAAAAAATATTATCTTGAGGAAAGTGACCACTGATACATCTAGGTGGAAAGATATCCATTTATCCCTACCACGTATTTACTGTCTCTAGGTTAAAGTTAACATCCTCCTTAATCCCACCAACGATTGTTATTTGTTTAAGTTTATTTATTTATTTATTTTGAGAGAGAGAGAGAGAGAGAGAGAGAGAGTGAGCACGCAAGCAGGGGAGGGGCAGAGAGAGAAGGAGAGGGAGGATCCCAAGCAGTCTCTGCGCTGATCAGCACAGAGCTGGATGCGGGGCTCGAACACACAAACCGCAAGATCGTGACTTAAGCCGAAACCAAGAGTTGGGTGCTTAAACGACTGAGCCACCCAGACGCCACCCAGTGATTGCTTTTTAACCGCCGTTGGTATTGTTTAGTGCATATACTGAAGAGAGGCAAGGTGGCCTAATGACCAGGGTTTGCTCCGAAATACTGTAGCAAAGAAAACACAAGACGGAGAACACACAGGCAAGAGGAGGCAAATGTGTCCGTCTTGGTCACTGTGGAACCTGTGGAGTCTGTGGAGATTCGCTGTTCTCTCTACTTTTGTGCATGTGCTTGAAAACTCATGTAGTCAAAATCTTTAAGGAAAAAGACTAGATTTATACAGGAAAAATAGTAGTCAAACAGAGCTTTTAAAACTTTAAAGATATTAGTTGGGGTGTCTGGGGGGCTCAGTCCATTGAGCAGCTGACTT
Organism: Panthera onca; assembly: GCF_046562875.1. Classification (NCBI taxonomy): domain Eukaryota; kingdom Metazoa; phylum Chordata; class Mammalia; order Carnivora; family Felidae; genus Panthera; species Panthera onca. The sequence continues at coordinate 10,102,528 of NC_138352.1, forward strand.
GGGCTCAGGTCATGATCTCATGGTTGGTGAGTTCGAGCCCCACATCGGGCTCTGTGCTGATGGCTCGGAGCCTGGAGCCTGCTTCGGATTCTGTGTCTCCCTCTCTCTCTGCCCTTCTCCCACTCACACTCTGTGTCTCTCTCTAAATAAATAAATAAATAAATAAATAAATAAACAAACAAACATTTAAAAAAAGAAATTAATTATCTTTATTAATTTGATGATTCTCTAGTAGGCTCTTAGCTATGATTTCCTATATGGAAACCATGCCATGCCCCTCCTTTTATGCCCAGCATAAAGGAAGAGTTGCTGTCTGCGGCTCCAATGAGCCCTTTTTTTCTGAGTTTAACCATCAGTCACGCAACAAACATTAACTCCATACCTGCTAAGGGCCACATCCTTTGCGAGGTGTTAGGGCCTGAGCGACAAAGGCAAGTTCCTACTGCCAAGACAGGGCAATCATACAGGCACTAAAGAGCCTTGGGGTCGAGAGTGGAGTCTGTCCAGGACCCTGGCAAGGGAGGAATGGAAGAAGCAGAATCCAGAGGAAGAGAGCCCCGTGGTAAGAGAGGACCAACAGGAACAGGGACCAACAGGAACAGGGTCTGGAAGGGAGGGAGCCATGGGATGGATACCCTACCTTCACTGTTCTGCTCTCTGACTTCCCGCTGATGCCTCCCATCAGTGGACTCCCAGACAGCAAGAGAACAAGGGAGGCCATTGATGCGGCCCACAGAAGCTTCAGCCTCGGGCCACCGAGCAGATAGAGAGGATGGAAAGAGCGGAACAGGCCAATGGAACCTGTCCCACATCCAGGTGGGAGTAACAAGTAGAAAGAAAGCCCAAAAGTGCAGAGAGCCTGGTTTGCCCAGGGCCCAGAAAGACCTGGTTGGGATGAAATGTGGAGTGATACGAGATAAAGCTGGAGAGGCAGGCCAGGACTGGACCATAAAGGGCTTCATATCCTGTCCAAGAGCTTTTATCTCACTCTGTGAGCACTGAGGAGCCTCTGAAGCAGGGGAAGAATGTCATCGGATGTCATTATGTCTTGGCAAAGCCGTTCTGTCTGTTGCAGGAAAGATAAAGCGATCTGAACACTGGGAACCCAGCGTGGAGGGGGAGAGAGGACCAGGGCTGAGCCCAGGCAGTCACAGGTGGAATGGGGAGGAAGGATGCAGGTGATGTCTCAAGGTGGAAGCTTGGGACTTGCTTGTCAATCGGATGTGTGTTCGCCGTGTAACCACCTCCTACCAAACGCGGGTGTAAGACAAGCACCACTTTATTGTAAATTCTGTGCTCAGTAATTCAGACAGGACCCAGCTGAGGTGGCTTTGCATCTGTTCGACGGTGTCTGTGGTCTCAGCTGGGGAGACTAGCAGAGGTAGGGGAGGGTTCACCCGGAAGAGCTGGGACCTGGAGTCATCTGGAGGCTTCTTCACTCATACATCTGGCGCCCGGGCTGGGCAGACTCAGAGGCTGGGCTCAGCTGGGGGTGAAGATGGTCACAGCAATATTGGACTTCTGCATGTGGCTTGGGCGTCACAGCTCTGAGAGGGAGTGTCCCAAAGGGTGCATACAAAAAGAGGGTGTCTGGAGAGAAAGAGGAGGCAGCTGCATGGCTGTTTAGTACTGAGCCTGGGAATAACATTTAAGTCATTTCCACCAGGGGCTCCTGGGTGGCTCAGTCGGTTGAGCGTCCGACTTCAGCTCAGGTCGTGATCTCACAGTTTGCAGGTTTGAGCCCCACATTGGGCTTGATGCTGTCAGTGCAGAGCCTGCTTTGGACCTCTGCCCCTGCCCCATTTGTGTTCTCTCTCTCTCTCAAAAAGTAAACATTAAAAAAAATATTTTTTCTTAAATATAAATTTTAAATAAATAAAGTCACTTCCGTCACATTCTGTTCGTCAAGGCAATCAAAATCCCACCAGGTTCAAGGGGAGGGGACCTCCACCCACCTCCCCATGGGAGAAGTGTCAAAGGAGTCAGTGCCGTATTTAAGACTGCCGCACTGTGGGTGATTCTGTCTCCCACACCTCATTCCCCCAGGCCCAAACATTCTCTCTCCTGACCTTTGCCTGTCTTCTCATCTCAGTAAATAGTACCTCCCAGGGGTACCTCTGCCCCTCCCCTGCTTGTGCTCAGGCTCTGTCTCTCAAAAATAAACAAACGTTAAAAAAACCTTTTTTTTTAATTTTTAATATTTCTTTATTCTTGAGAGAGAGACACACACGCACAGAGTGAGAGTGGGTGGAGGAGGGCAGAAAGAAAGAGAGGGAGACACAGAATCCGAAGCAGGCTCCAGGCTCCGAGCTGTCAGCACAGAGCCCGACTCGGGGCTCCAACTCACAGACCGTGAGATCATGACCTGAGCTGAATTCAGACGCCCAACCAACTGAGCCACCCAGGTGCCCCCACCAAAAAAAAAATTTTTTTAATAAATAAAATAAAATGCAGCTCACAACACTCCCCCACTGAAAACACCTTGCAGCCCTTTGTTAGGAACAATTTTCGCTGGGCCCCCACCCTGACCTCCAAGGCCCTGCATGGGCTGGGGCCCTGCTCACCCTCCCTGGGAGCCCCCAGCATCCACTCATGCCACACAGGTCTTCCTCCATTTCCTCAAACCCTCTGACCTCTTTCTGCCTGGGACATCTCCTTCCAGTCTCCATGTGGCTGCCCCGTTCTCTTCCTTGGGGTCTTATCTTCCATTTCTCCTTCCCTGGGAGATTTCCCATCCCAGGCTGTTGCTATCTTAGCTACCGGTGTGTTTACTAAAAAGTTGCCATCATTTAAAATAGTTTCGCCTTTTTGTTCAGTTTATGTCTGTCTCTCCTACTGAAATGTAAGCTTCTCATGAGCAGGGACTGGGTTTGTCTTGCTCCCTGGGCCGCCAGCACCTAGCACTGGCCTGGCACCCAATTCTTTATTGGGTAAATGAATAAAGATAACTCCCGCGTCACAGAAGACAGAGCCAATTTGGCAGTTCCCTTCAGTCGATAGGAACCACACATGTTCACGAACTCCTTCTCAGATTCATTTTGTAGTTATTTCAGGAGTCTCTGAGGTGGGGCAAGGGGAGGGACAAAGAAGGAAAGTCAAGGAATATGGTGCTGCCCCTGGTTTCAGAGCGTTTATTTGTTCATTCATCAGGCACCTGCTCTGTACCGCGCAGAGTTCCTGCCCTCGACCAGCTCTCCACCTGCCCAGAGGCAAATGGATCCCATGTGGTGGGGCCGTAATCTGTGACCAGGTACGCAAGTTGCAGTGGGAGCTGGGCAGCCGAGGCCCCTGGCTCCCACCCTGACTGCAGCAGCCTCACCTGCCCCCCAGCAATCCCCCACCAGGAAGGTAAGGTCCCTGGACGGGTCTCCCCAACCCGCCTCAGGAGCCCTGCCAGGAGAGATCTCGTGATGGGCAAGAAATAGGTCCTGCGGGTAAAAAAGGTCCTGAATAGTGTATGCTCCCATGACCCAGACACGGTGCTAAGCACTTGGCCTGTGTCAGCTCACTGAATCTTCTCCATAGCCCCACGGGGAGGTCTCAAAGGAGTAAGGGTGAGGCCACAGGAGGACACGCAGCATTTGCACCCTAGAGGTCACTCCACTGATGGCAGGCCTGGAGGGTTTAAACTGCAGGGATTTGAGGTAGACACACGGAAGCATTTTCTGACCACAAGGACCGTGAGACTCTAAAATAATTCCCTGCTCAGAGCAGACAGTTGTCCGGGACACAATGAGATGGTATATGGAGGCAGGGGGGATGGGCACCAGATGACCTCACTCACGCCTTACCCCGCCTGGCACTGACTTCAGACTGGTGTTGGGGGGTGTGGGGGGGGAGGGGGCAGATGGGGCGAGATCGTTCAGTGCAATGTGCGCCCGGCGCTGAAACGATGCGTCTGGGGACTGGGAGGGCAGCGTGGCCTGCAAGGCTGGGGGCACCCGAGGAAAGTGTCCTGGGGTCGCCCGATCCCCTGAACCCAACCCAAGATGCGCAGCGGGCGGGGCGGTCCATCGCCCGAGGGCCCAGCGACGCGGGCTGGGTACCTGCCCCTCCCCCAGGGTGACTCGGGCGACTGGGAGCTGCCGGGACCCTCCGACGTCAACCTGCGCAAGTGCCGTCATTTCCGGTGGGCCGGGCTGGGAGGGTGGGTGGCAAGTGGCGACTCAGCCATCGTGTCGGGATGTCCATCCCCGCCCTGCGCCCAAGCAGCGCAGGCGGGAGGGCGTTTGCGTCGCGGGGTCCCGGCTCCCAGCTCCCCCGCCGTCCCCAGCTGTGCTCTGGTCCCACATCCAGGAGCTGGGCTTGCGTCCCCGGGGAGATCGGGTGAGAGGTCGGGAAGCGCTCCTGGTCGCTAGAGTGTGAAGCCAACCCCAGGGAATCGTAACGCCCACGGCTTGGGGATATCGGGTCCACCGAGGGCTCTGGCCATCAGCGCCGAGTTCTGATGCCTCCAACAAGGAACACCCAGTAGGTCCTCCTGACACACCTATGCGGTACCAGGCTGGGGACTACGAAGAACTCAACGCTTCTGACCCCTGAAGAGCCTCCTCTCTACCTAGAGGGAAAGGCCTGAAATGGATCCCAGCGGATCCCAGCGGCTTGTTGGCCGCTGGCTCGGAGAGGCTGAGGAATTTCCTTCCTCAAAAGAGCTGAGGGGCGCCTGGGGGGCTGAGCCTCTGACTTCGGCTCAGGCCATGATCTTGCATTGTCGGTTGGAGCCCCGCATCCGGCTCTGCGCTGACAGCTCAGATCCTGGAGCCTGCTTCAGATTCTGTGTCTCCCTCTCTCTCTGCCCCTCCTCTGCTCCCGCTCTGTCTCTGTCTCTCAAAAAATAAAATAAAACGTTTAAAAAAAAAAAAAAAAAAGGGCAGAGCTGACTTTCCTCCTGGAATAGTTTAAACAGTATTAAGTCTGGCCTGAAGGAGCAGGGAGTGGTCCCACTGGGCAAGGAGCCTGGGGTTCCAGTACCCCAAATCAGGCAAAGGGCGGGGCCCAGGCCTGGCCCACAGCATACATCTCCCTGCCGTCAGTCAGCCACAGCTCTGCAGGTCACCTGGACCTCCACTCTGTGTCCCCCTGCGGAGCGGAACAGGGAAGTCCCACTGACCTGACAGGGTTGGCTTCCCAGCTTTGGCCCATACCAGCCTCATGAGATCCAGGAGAACCTGGCCTGAATCACCCTGCCTATTGCTGCGATGGCAGTGAGAATCCAGCCTTTGTGACATGTTGATCCCTGCCAGGTGATGCTTCTGGGGCTGGGGCAGGGGGAGGGTGGCCACAGGAGAGGAGAGCCATGCCGAGGGTGTGGCCAGTATGGTAAAGGCTGAGAGGTGACCCAGGTGCTGGATGTTTTCACACATAGGGGTCATCTAAGTCACCACTGAAAGCATCAGTGAATCTTCAGGTTGGGACTGCCTTTAATTGCTCTAACTAGCATCCTCACTGCCCAGGCTGGGGAAACTGAGGCAGCCCTCCCCAGGCCCTCCCCAGGCCCTGGCCCTCAGCTCTTTGCCCCTGCTCTCCCCTGGGACTTCCTAAACTCCCTAGGGGCAGCACTCCCACAGAGCTGCAGAATGAAGAAATGAGCACATGGGAAGGAGACTTGGTGGGCATGAAGCACTGACCAGATCCTTCTAGAACTTACCCCCCACCCCAACCTGCTGGTCCCTTAGACTCACTTTTGCCTCCAGCTCAATAAATGGCATCACTATCGCCCAGTTACTAGAGCCGGGAGTCTAAGGCAGTCAGTTCATCTGCACGCAAAATGCAAAATGTTTCTCGTCTTGCTCCATTTCCACTGCTACCAGCCTTGCCCATCCCACCATTACTTCCCTTCCAGATGATCACAAAGGTCTCCAAACCAGTCTTGCCTCCACTCTTGCTCCCTCCCCTCCACTTCATGCTCCAAAATTGCCATTGATCTTTTTTTTTTTTAAGTTTATTTATTTATTTTGCAAAGGGGAAGGGTAGGGGCAGAGAACGAGGGAGAGAGAGAGAGTCCCAAGCAGGCTCTGCACTGTTAGCACACAGCCCGAGATGGGGTTTGAACTCATGAACCAAGAGATCGTGACCTGAGCCAAAACCAAGAGTTGGACCCTTAACCAACTAAGCCACCCAGGCGCCCCACCACCGATCTTTTACAACTGAAAATAACAAGCCTTGTCCAGTTGCGGGGGGGGATCCCAATTTATTCTCTTGTCCCTAACTCCCATTTCATCCACTCCACTCAGTTACACTGGCCTTTCGTCAGTTCCTAATATAGGTCAAGCTCTTTTTGCCTTAAGGTCTTTGACCTTGCTGTTGCTTCTGCCTGGAACACTCTCCCCCCAGAGCTTGGCATGGCTGGCACCATCGCATCCTTTAGGTATTAGCTTAGATGTCCCATTCTGAGGGAGGTCTTTCCTGAATGCTAAACCTAAACCTTGCCCCAAACTTTCTCCCAGAACCCTGTTAGTTTCCTTCATGGCACATGTTACAGGTCGCAGTAATTTATTTATTTATCCCCACTAGAAGGAAAGCCGCACAGGGACAGAGACTGCTTATGTGTCAACCAAAGATTTATTTTTCTTCTTAGGTAAACTATGTTATTAACGTATGTAACATATATTCAAAGAAATGTACACATCCTAAGTGTACATTTGTCGCAAAGGAACACACCTGTGTAACCGGCACCTGGGCCAGGAAAGAAAATACCCCCAGCCCCTCAGAGTTCCCCCCATGGATCCTCACTCATAGCTAAACACTATCCTGATCAGATTCCTTTCTGCCAGTTTTGAACTTTACGTAAATAGAATGATCCCTAAAGACGCTCGCATCCTAATCGTTACCTTTAAATACGTTACCTTGCATAGCAAAGGGAACTTTGCAGACGTGATTGATAAGGACCTTGAGATGGGGAGATTATGCTGGCTTATCGGGCAGCCTCGGTGTCATCACAGGGTCTTTAAAAAGCGGAAGAGAGTCAGAATGATGCAGTGTGAGAAGGGTGCAACCTACTGTTGATGGCTTTGAAGATGGAGGAAGAGGGCCATGAGCCGAGGAATGTGGGGTGGCCTCTAGAAGGTGGAAAACTCATGGAAACTGATTCTCCCCTAGGGCTTCCAGAAGGGAATACAGCTTTGCAGACTCCTATATCTCAGCCAGTGAGAGCCATGTTGGACTTCTAACCTAAAAAACTGTCAGTAAGTTTGTGTTGTTTCAAGTTGCTAAATTCAGGGTAACTTGTTATAGAAACAATAGGATGCCAATTCGACTATTTACTTTTTTGTGCCCGGCATCTTTCACTCAACATTTTATTTGTACTATATAATATTCCATTGCACATGGATACCACATTTTATTCATTGACTATTGTTGGACATTTGGGTTGTTTCCAGTTTGGGCTATTATCAGTTGTGCTGCTATGAACATTCTTGTACATGTCTTTTGCTAACAGATGTACATATTTCTTTTTTGTTTTAAGTTTATTTATTTATTTGTGAGAGAGAAAGAGAGCACAAGGGAGGGTTACAGAGGGAAGGAGAGAAAGAATGCCAAGGCAGGCTCCGCACTGTCAGCATAGAGCCCAATACAGGGCTCAAACTCATGAAGGTGAGATCATGACCTGAGCTGAAACCAAGAGTCAGACGCTCAACGGACTGAACCACCCAGATGCCCCATGTACATACTTCTGTTGCACATATATAAGAAACAGAATTGTTAGATTACAGGATGTGCATATATGATGCATGCTGTGATTCATCTCCCAGATTCCCTTTCAGGACTGAAGGATATGTTTCCCCAACTGCTGGAAAGCCTGCTGGCTGACAGTCCTCAGCTGTCAGCCCTCTCTAAGAAAAAAGGAGCTGAAAAGAGCTCCTTTGCCCAAGATCCGCACTGATTCCCATTCACCGCCTGCATCGATTCATGACTTGTTGATATGTGCAAGACCGGGGGGGGGGGGGGGGGGAGGGATATAAAGGCCCTCTCCTCATTGCCACTGGAATAGCTTTGAAGGATCTCTCTGGATTCAGATTCCGGAGCTGTGCAGAGTTGGGAAAGGCTTTTATCAAGGCCACCTCTCAACCCAACTCCTACCTCTGCAAACCCCATTTCCTTTCTCTTCCCCTACAAGTGTTGATCCTTCTAAAGAAGTTGAACACCCTGTCACATGTTTGTTGGGTCATTTGGTCATTTGTGAAGTGCCTGGTCAAGTCTTTTACCCACTTTTCTACTGGACTTACAGATATTTTTTTCTGTATTCTGGATACAAGTCCTTTGTTGGATATATTTGACACGTATGTTCAGAGTTGGATATACTCAGGATGCCACAACAGTACCAGCACATGATGGGTCCAATAAAAATCAGTTACATGAATGCTTGAGACCCTTTTAAGGAAAGGATGATTAGAAGGTGAAATCATGTATGGCTTTAACTGGTATAACTGGGTATAGAATACGGAAGGGGAGGGAAGGGGAGGGAAACAGGACCTTAAAGGGAAAGGTCCAGAATGCAGGTAACACACCCTAAAACTTCGCCACTCCCGGCCTGAAGTTTCCGGCCACAAATATTCAAACACTCAACTTCTTAAAGGTGATTGTAAATTAACATTCATTCATTCAAAGAGTGCCCATGGAAGCTACCAGTGGGCCAGCCTGTTCTAGGCACTGAAGAGCCAGCTGTGAACAGGAGAGGCAAGAACTGTGCTTTCAGGAGATCTGGAGGGAGAGAGAGAGAGACAACAGCAGGTAAACAAAATAAAATCATTTCAAACACTGAGCCATAGTTGGAGGAGTTGGACGTAGAGGGAGGGTGAGGTTCAATCAGCAACTGACCCACCGAGACACCAAGGAGATCCCGCCCTCGGCCCCGCCTCCATCTTTGCATACGTTTCCCGATTGGTCAGAGGCGGCCGGCCCCACCCCGCGAAGCGGGCGGCTAGGGAAGCGCGGGGCGGACCCCGCCAAGATGCAGCGGCGGCTCCCGGTGTCGCCGGGCGGGCCGGGGGCAGCGCGGGCCGAAGCCGGGCAGCGGGCGCCCGTCGTGGCCCCCGCGTACTCCTAGCGCCCCAGACGTGCCGGCCGACCCCGGCCCTCCTTGCCGCCTTCCGGCCCGCCGTCTCCGCCCCTCCACCCTTTGTGCCGCCGCCGCCGGGTGCCCCCGGCTCCGCAGGACCCCGGCCGGGCCGGACCGCGGCGGCGCGCCAGCCCCGCGTGGGCTCCCGGTCTGCGGCCGATGGCGAGGGGGCGCGGCGCGGGCGGGGGCACTGCAGCCCGAGTCCGCGACGCGGGAGGCCCGGCCCGCCTCCGCCGCATTGTCCCGGGCCCCGCTCCCCGGCCCTGAGCCGCGCCGCCGCAGCGCCCGCCTGCCGCCCGCCGCCCGCGGGGCCATGCGGAGAGCCGCCGTGATGGAGGACTTCACAGAGGAGGAGGAGCCCTGGTACGACCAGCAGGACCTGGAACAGGGTGAGCACGGCGGCGTGGGTGCGGCGGGAAAGCGGGGTGCGCCCCGCGACCCCTGTCCGCTTCTCCATTGTTGAGCAGTATCACCCCGGGGAGGGCTGGGCTGGACCCGGAGCGCCGGACTCCGAGGGTGATGCGTCTGGAGAATGGGGACGTGGAGACAGGGAGCGCTGCCCGAGAAGACCCGGGCGGGACCGGCGGAGACACACAAAAGTGGGGGGAGCGGCCATTCTCTTTCCCCGAACGACAGGGGCATACTTCCCCCAGAGCACCCACCTCATCTTAGAGGCAGGAACTGCCCAGGCGCCCCTACTATAATTGGGGGCCTGAGTACTGGCTAGAAGTCTGTGAAGGCCTGGAGGTGGCTCCTTGGCTATGTTTTGCTGAGAGGAATGGTGAGTGTGTGTGTGTGTGTGTGTGTGTGTGTGTGTGTGTGTGTGTGTGTAGGGGAAAGTTATCCCATTCCAAATCCGGTGGCACCCTCCCCTGCCAGGATTCCTGAGCTCTAAGGCTCCCAGAAAGTTTCCCCAACTTCTTTACCCTCTACCCAGGGAGGGTATAGGGGTTTGGGGACCCTGCTGGCCAAGAAGCAGCAAAAACTTGGAGTCTCCAAACGACTCGAGGGGAAGGGGGTCCCCAGGCCCTTTTCCTCCCCGCCTTTTCCCAAATGATTCGTGGTTGGAGGGAACCAGGTTTGGGCATTCTGAACAATGCACCAGACTACAGCCTGAGTAAATGGGGAGCCACCTCCCCCACTCCCATCTGAGCGTAGAGAGGGTGGCTGGAAGGGGGTTAGAATCTGGTGATGAGGTGGCCAACGTGACATCACTCTAAACAGGGGGTGGAGCTGTAGGACAGGAAGGAGGAGGAGGCCTAAGAGGGTCAGGGCCAAGGTCTGCTGGAATACAGTCAAATCCACCCTCTCTTCCCCCAAAGTGCCTCATTCTTGGATGGTTAGAGCTGGAGGGGCAAGGAAACGTGTCCAGGAGAAGTGACCACTGTCACCCAGCAAGCCAGGCGGGTGTGTGGACACAACTCTGGTTCAGTGTCTACTAACACCCCATGCTCTGAGTGGCCTATCCATGGGACCCCAGATGCCTAGCTTTGCCCTCATGTGAGGCATCTGACCAGATCCTGGAGCCTTTGATTCCTGGCCCTGACCCGCATCCCCACGTGGCCAGATTTGCTGGTAGATGAGACTGTCCTTGTACTCAGGAGCGTGGTGGGTTAATCGGTCTCTGGGGGACCAGTGTGGGACTGGGGGTGCTGGGCTGAACTCTGCCATATTCTTCACCCTAGAGTCTAACCTCAGCCTCCCTGCCTGGAGTATGATGTCCAATACTGGCTGTGACAGCCTGGTCCCCCATCCTGGGCATTACCCCCCAAATTTTGCATCCCACACACACCCATCAGGCTGACATTTAAGTGTCAGACACCGTCCTGGGAGCTGGGAACAGTCCCAGCCCTGGCCTCCTGGGTGCACCCTGGCAGGTAGAGGTGGGCCTGTAACTAAGTGTGGGTGTTAGGATACGGTAAGAGGGCTTCATGGAAGAGGCAGGCCTAGATGGAAAGATTGGAAGCTGAGCTCCTGGGAAGATGGCTTCCTGAGAGGCTGATGCTGATATTGTTGCTGTCTCATTTCGTTCCCGCACCCCTAACAAAGTCTCTGGCATTGTGCCCGGCCCAGATGTGGGAGGAAGGAGCCAGGGAGTAGGGGTGGGAGATACACTGCTTCTGGAGAGCGAGAGGTGTCGAGACTCAAGCGGGGCCGGGCTGCCATGCTCTGGGGCTAGGGTAGGGGATGGCCATGCTGGTCTGCAGCAGCTGGCCTTGCTTTGTAGCCCCAGTAGCCAGGGTCCAGGAACAAGGAGGGAATCCAGAAATGAGGCAGTGTCAGAAGAAATTGGACTTCTTGAGCAAAAAAACACAAATGTCTGTTCGCCCTGGGTGAGGGCAGAAGGCAATGAGAGCAGAGACAGAGGGCCTTCTGGTGTAAGACTCATAAAGGTTGATGCAAAGGACCCTCTGAGCTGGAGGGTTGAATAAGGGCTGCCTGGGCATTGTAGGCAGAGTGGATGGCGTACGAAGGCACAGAGCAACATGAAAAGACCACGTGTGACTAGAAAGTAGGAGCTTCTAGAGTGCCAGGGGTGGGTTCAGAGGAAGCCTCAGGCCCAGCCAGTGCAGCACCACCTCCTAGAGCCCGGCACAGAGAGCTGGATGGGGGGGCGAAGGGTCGGCCGAAGGCCAGCTACACTGGGGTTCAGGTGCCTGTAACATCCCCCTTCCCTGCATCCAACCCCCAAATTCCCTCCTGCCCAGCTGCTCCCTGGTTGCCTCTGAGTGGCTCAGGAAGTGGTTTGTTCAGCCAGCTGGGTCTCCCCTCTGTGTTTGTTTCCCCCCTGCCCTGGGGGCAGACCTCAATTTTACTTTCTGGAAGCTTGGCCTGCTGTTTGACTTTGATTCCGTTCTGTCCCAGTGGAGGGAGGCAGTTGGGACAAGCAAGGTCCTAGATCCTCACCATGTTCCTTCCACCCACTGACACAAGCACCTGTAAAAATAGAAAAAGCCATTGATTGTTAAGCACACTGGCTCTCTCCCTCTCTGCCCGCCTCCCTCCTCGACCTTGGACCAGGCATGGTGGGCCTTTGGTACCTCTTTCCATGCCGAGAGATGGCTGCTGAGTCACAGATGTGAAGCCCTGGGTGCCTGACCTTGAGTCTCAGCCTTGGGCAAGAGCTCTGACATGACAAGGAGAGGGAGGTGACTGGACCCCAATTGTGTGGACCCAGAGTTCCCGACATTCATGCCCTGGAGGTTGTAAGCAGAAACCCCGCAGCCCTGCCAGGTGATAGATCTTCTCCTCTCACCGCCTTTATCTTTGTTCCTTCCTCCCTGTGCCTGTCCCCTGTCCCTTTCCCACCTCTCTGCTCCAGAGTCTATGGGGCCACACCCCAACCCCAACCGGTGGGGACAGTGGGATTTCAGGGTTTCTTTTCAGAGACATTCCCTTGGCTGCTGGCCACTCCCTCTCAGGCCTCTGGGGCTCATGGGGAACACGTCAGCAGGCACTCAGAGGGCAACACTGCTGAAGCCCACCACAGGAGACCCCAGAAAACTCCAGGGCCCAGGGTCCAGGGGAGATGCCTATTCAGACTCGGTAACTTCCCCAGCTTGGTCCAGTGTGACCATTAATCTGGCCATAACAGACTGTTTATTACTCCGATTTCTACTTCCTCCTTAGCCAGCTCTCCCATTCTCCCACCCCCCGGCCTCCCCCACCCCTGGTCCAGGGAGAACCGCACTCCACCCGGAGTCCGGAGACACCGCCAGGCCTCTGCTAGCTGGTGTACCTTCCCCAGCGCTTGGCTCCAGCCAGTCCCCTGCTCTGCACCTTCTAGACCTCTCCTGTGATCCCTCCTGGCAGCTTTGACCAGCTTAGCTTGCGCTGTCATCCACTTTCCCCGAGACACTCTCTGAGATTTTTCTCCCACCCCAGACAGCTTCTATTGTGCTCCCTTCCTCCCCACCCCTGAGTCATTGGGCGGCCTGGTTACATGCGGAGCCTTTGCAGCGCAAGCTTCTATGTCGCTGGTTTATAGCGTGACTTGCAGCTGGCCCAGCCGGCCAGCGGCAGGAATACGCACGCCCAGCTCACGTGCTCACCTGGAAGGAAAAGCATAAAATGCAGTTGTTCTTGACCTTTCTTCACTCAGCTTTGGAGCCTGAAGTCTCGGACTCTAGGTTAAGCTGCGGGAACGCCAAGCAGATCAGCCGTGGAGCCCGTGCCCCCAGTGCCAACACAGGGGCCGGCATCAGTAGCAGTGGCCTCTTCACAGACCCCCCTGACAGTTCCCGAGGGAGAAAACACTGGTGAACGTAGCCTTCTGTTGTTTTTCATTTATACCTGAGTTATCTGATACTGTTTGGGGGTGAGCCAAACGTTCGCCATCGCATTACAGAGAGTAGGAAGGCGCTATGGCTCCCTCATCGCCAGCTAGCGGTGGTCTTGCTGGGCTCCCGAATTTCCACTGAGCCCTCGACATAACATAGGGCTGCAGTTGTACGACGTTAAACGGCAGACTTCACACTTTGTGGACGGACGGGTCCAGAGGCCTTCACACTTTGTAGACTTCTGCCCAACTCATAATGAATAAATTCATACTGCAAGTGGCCCATTCCCCTACTGGTCTGTATCAGGCACCTGGTTTTTCTTGCCATCGTCATCAGATGTTAATTGCTCAAAGCTGAAGCTTCTTCTGAGATCTACAGGATCATTTTTCTTTTTTCTTTTTTAATGTTCATTTATTTTTGAGAGAGAGAGTGAGGGCGGGAGAGGCAGAGAGAAAAAGAGAGAGGGAGACATAGAATTGGAAGCAGACTGCTGGCTCTGAGCTGTCAGCAGAGAGCCTGACACAGGGCTCGAACCCATGAACCGCAAGATCGTGACCTGAGCCACCCAGGCACCCCCTATATGGTTATTTTTCTTAATGGCTGAGGTAGCTGTTTAGGAGAGCAGCTTGTGTTTTCCTGGGCTAAGTTTTTGCAGTCTTGCTCAGGATAGCAGCTTTGCACTTGTCTGGGAAACTCCAGATGACATCCGGGCACAGGGCCCCGCGTTCCTGGCATAGGCCCGGCCTGGAGACTCCACTCTGGCTGTTTCAAAACCTTACCTTTATGTGTGGGAGCAGACTCCAGGCTTGTTCCTGACGGGCAGCCTGGCCTTTTGTCCAGGCCCCATGGCTAGCCAGGCCCCTCGCTTTCATGAGGTGATATCAGTCCTACCCCCAGCTTTGGCTGACAAAAAGCCTGAGGTCCTGCTCTCAAAATGCCCACTGTGAGCCACTGCTGTCTGGGGCTCTTCTGAGAAGAAAACCCCCTCCCCAGACCCGTCTGGTGCCAAGCAAGGGGCTCAGCTGAAACAACCATATTTATGAAACTCGCTAGGAGGGGCTATAGAGACCCTCTGTCCTCTGGGGATTCTTGACGGATCACTGTCTGAACAGGGAAAGCATTAAAGACCTGAATCCCTGGACCACATCACATCGGCCCCAGAAGAGTTGCCCTTGTACATCTTGATCTGGATTTATACCATCAGCCTAGATTGAGGGATGTTTCAAGGAACGAGCTCTTGATGGGGAAAAGACTCAAGTTTTCTGGACAGCGTTTTGGCAGAATGAATCAAGTAGGCCTACCCTTTGTCCTGGTAATTCTGTTTCTGGGAAAGTATCTTCGGGACATAGGCAGTGATTTGCACAAAGATTTTTGTACTATGAATTTTTGTATAGTTTCATTTTCAACGGGGTGGGGGGGAATGGAAATACATAAAATTCCAACAACAATATTTAGGGGTGGCTATTGGGGACTTGTATACAATAGAATATTCACATCCACTAAAAGTGGCCATGTAGATATATGTGGACACAACTCTTTATGCCAAATTGTTTTTTTTAATTTTTTTTTTTATTTTTTTTAACATTTATTTATTTTTGAGACAGAGAGAGACAGAGCATGAATGGGGGAGGGTCAGAGAGAGAGGGAGACACAGAATCCCAAGCAGGCTCCAGGCTCTGAGCTGTCAGCACAGAGCCCAATGCGGGGGCTCGAACCCACAAACCACGAGATCGTGACTTGAGCCGAAGTCGGCCGCTTAACCAACTGAGGCACCCAGGCACCCCTATGCCAAATTGTTAAGTGAAAAAAGCAGGTACAAAAAACATCCTGTTCATACAAAATTGTACCTATAGCTGCTTTAAGCCCAGAGAGCTGTTTATAAGAATGGTGACCAGCATGTTGGACAGTATCTTTCTCTAAATGGGGCATTTTCATCTACCTGCTTCCTCCCCTCTCCTCTCATGCCACACACACAGACTGTAACTTGTATTACTTACAAATAACCATTCTGTCATAACCATTTGAGGCCATATCCATTTGTTTATGGACTTCCCAGTTATAGATCTAAGAATATGTGAGGTACATTTCCAAGTAATTTTTGGTCACCATTATTAACCTTTCTGTGCTGCTTGATTTTTCACATCAAGTACACTTAACACAAACCTTAAAGTGATTTTAAAAAGAAAAGAGGCTGGGACGCCTGGGTGGCTCAGTCGGTTAAGCGGCCCACTTTGGCTCAGGTCATGATCTCGCAGTCTGTAAGTTCGAGCCCCACATCGGTCTCTGGGCTCTGTGCTGACAGCCTGGATGGAGCCTGTTTCAGATTCTGTGTCTCCTTCTCTCTGACCCTCCCCCATTCATGCTCTGTCTCCCTCTGTCTCAAAAATAAATAAACGTTAAAAAAAAAAATTAAAAAGAAAAGAGCCTTGTAAACCCAATCAGAGCCTATCACCAACCTCTTTAAGGGCCTTGCTCCCTAACATCAGTCTCTGTCTCTGGATTAAACTGCCTAAAGTGTTTTGTTTTGTTTTTTGTGGTTTTTTGTTTTTGTTTTTAACAGCTTTTTTGAGATGTAATTCACACACCAGCTAATTCACTCATTTAAAGTGCACAGCAACTTGGGGTGCCTGGGTGACTCAGTCTGGTAAGCATCTGATTCTTGATTTGGGCTCAGGTCATGATCCCAGGGTTGTGGGACTGAGCCCCACATCGGGCTCCACTCTGAGCGTGGAGTCTGCTTAAGATTTTTTTCTCCCTCAGGGTGCCTTGGTGGCTTAGTCAGTGAAGCATCAGATTTTGGCTCAGGTCATGATTTCGGGGTTTGCAAGTTTGAGCCCTGCATCAGGCTCTGTGCTGACTATGCAGAGTCTGCTTCGGATTCTGTCTCCTTCTATCTCTGCCCCTACCCCCATTCGCGCACCGCACTCTCTCCCTCTCTCCAAATAAGGAAATAAACATTAAAATATGTGTGTGTGTGTGTGTGTGTGTGTGTGTGTGTGTGTGTGTGTATGTGTGTATATATAATATATATATAGGGGCACCTGGGTAGCTCGGTCAGTGACCTTGGCTCAGGTCACGATCTCACAGTTCATGAATTCGAGCCCCACGTGAGGCTCTGTGCTGACAGCTCACAGCCTAGAGCCTGCTTCAGATTCTGTCTCCGTCTCTCTCTGCCCCTCCCCACTCAAGCACTATCTCTCTCTCAAATATAAATAAACATTAAAACAATTTTTAATATATATAAATAAAAGAAATAATACATTTTTCCTTTATGATAATAAGTATGTTATTTCCCTTGTTTCTAAGAAGAATGAGGCATATATACGGAGGAATATCTACTCCAAATGTCTAGGGGCCCTCACACAACTCCAGACCCACTAAAGAGAATTTTTAGGAATACCAGCACCTGCCACTTCCTTTTAATCCTCCCCCCCACCACACAGCCCCCCAGAAACAGGCTAGACCCCCTCCCTGACTGCCCCTCTGACAGTGTTCATGCACCTTTGGCTGGGGGAGGGGAGAGCAGGTTCCAGTCCTAGGGTACAAGAATCAGGGCTGCTGGGGGGGGGGGGGGGGGGGTGGGTGGGGGGGAAGAGGATGATGGTTTTGCTGCCCAGAGAAAGGAGGTTTCTGAGAGGGGTGCATGTCACTAGGACCAGATGGTCCCCAACCAGGGCCGGGAGACCTGAATTCTGCTTCCAGTGTGGCCATAACCTTGGATGGGTCATTCTTCTGTCTCCTTCTCCAGCCTGGCCTCCATGAAATAAGGAGGTTGGGCCAAAGAGCTCTGAAGCCTCATCCAATTTTTTTTTTTTTTTTTAATAAAGGCATAGCTTATTCTTTTTTTTTTAAGATTTTTTTTTTTATTTTTAAGTAATCCCTACACCCAACCTGAGGCTTGAACTCACAGCTCCGAGATCAAGAGTGACACACTCTACTGACTGAGCCAGCCAGGCGCCCCTCATCCGATTCTAATACCCAGCAAGTCTTTCTGTTTCCTTCGCCGCTCGGCGAGCTCCTAGTCACCCTTCCAAACCCAAAGCTGCCCATTGCCTGAGCCTCCCACTGATCCCAGGAAGAGTGAGCTCTCCCTTACCTATCATCCCAGGGCACTTGGCCCCACGTCTGTCGATTCTCTTAGCACATTCCTCTCACTCATTCTTTCAGAAAATATTTACTATGCCCCTGCTGTTGCAGGGCCTGGGATATCAGTGAACAAAATGGGCAAAATCTCTGCCCTCTGAGCTTACAATTAGTCGGGGGGGGGGGGGACATGAACACGATAAATGAGCAAATTGGTAAGTTAGATGGTGATACTCGCGAAGGAGAAAAATTAAACAGAGAGGGAGTATGAGGTGGGGGAGGGTGTGGTTTTGAGTCAGCGGTCAGGGAAGGGCTCCTGGAGAAGGTGACATTTAAGCACAGATTGGAAGGTGAGGAGGGATGAGGCTTGGGAGTGTCTGGGGAGAGGACACTGCAGGCAGAAGCGACGGTCAGTGTAAAGTCTTCGCTCCCGGCTTTCATCCACTCCCAGACCTGCGGGCTCCCTGAGGCCAGCTCGTGTCCCGGTTGTCTTGGAGTCCCGAAGGCACAGAGTGAATGCTCGGAACGTTCCCGGGAGTCCTCTGAGCCCATTCAGCTGCTCATGTTTCTCCCACCCTCTGCCCCCTCTCCACTAGACTTGCACTTGGCCGCAGAGCTGGGGAAGACCCTGCTGGAGAGGAACAAGGAGCTGGAGGAGTCTCTGCAGCAGATGTATGCCACCAATGAGGAGCAAGTGCAGGAGATCGAGGTGAGGGGCCACGGAGGCCCTGCACGTGCTCCCCCCCCCCCCCCATTGTGGACCCCTTGGCCTGTGATGCCCTTGTATAACTTAGGGAAAGGTGCCCTCTTAGCGGATGCAGCCTTGGCCCTACAGCCTCTTGCCGGTTCACAACCTGTACAACTATCCCAGGCAGCCCTTGCTCCACCATCATTACCCGCCCCCCTGCTGCAGACCAATACCTCCAGGCAAACGTGTTCCTAGAAGTAGGAGAATGGCCCACGTGAACACACCGTCCCCAGCCCTGTCCGCCTTCTCCCCTCCAGTACCTAACCAAGCAGCTGGACACGCTGCGGCACATGAATGAGCAGCATGCCAAAGTGTACGAACAGCTGGACCTGACAGCCCGCGACCTGGAGCTGACCAACCAGAAGCTGGTGCTGGAGAGTAAGGCTGCCCAGCAGAAGATCCATGGGTGAGGGCCGGGTGGCGGGCTGGGGGGCGAGCGAGGGGGAGGTCAGGTTGGGTTGCTGGCGGGCATATGGTCTGGTGGGTGTGACTCCTGCTCCTTCTCCCAGAAACCCGGGCCTGGGACCCCGGGATGGTGGTGAGATCGCCCTTGTCAACTGTGGTGGATTTCACGTTCAGGCCACAGCCCTTCTTGAAGCACCAGCTAGATACCAGGCTCTGTTCAGGATACAAAGAGACATTCCCTCCCCTTGGGAGCTCACAGCCTGGGCGGGAAGGCAGGCATGTAAATATCTTACTGCCGTGCAGGGTGATAAGGGCTCGAAGGGTGTAGGAGGAACTGAGGTGGCACAGGGAGGATGGTCAGCTCAGCCCTGGAGGGGCCGGGCGGGTCCTCGGGCACACAGGGAGTTCCCTCTGACCTCAGCACCAGGAAGCGGGGCCCAAGGTTGCCCATCTGTCCCCACCTCCACCCCCAGTCCCTCCAGGGCTGCAGCGAGGAGGGCTGGCCCTGTCCCCTTGAAGACCCTCCCATGTATGTCCCCACCCCACCCCCAGGCTGACGGAGACCATCGAGCGCCTGCAGGCCCAGGTGGAGGAACTGCAGGCCCAGGTGGAGCAGCTGCGGGGCCTGGAGCAGCTGCGAGCACGCCGGGAGAAGCGGGAACGCAGGCGCACCATCCACACCTTCCCCTGTCTCAAGGAGCTGTGCACCAGTCCCCGGTAGGCGAGGGTGCCGCGGGGGTGGGGGGCAGTCCGGACCCTGCGCGGCGTCCCCGAGTCCCGGAGGAAGGAGAGGGTGGGCACCAGGCGGCAGGTGGGAATGAGAGTTGGTGCATCGTCAGGCTGTTGGAGGGGCTGATCCTGTTGCCAACAACAGGCGGCAGCTGGCATTTAGTGAGCCTTGGCCGTGTGCCCACCACTCGCAGCGCTTTCATTCCCGTGGCAGTCCCGCGAGGTATGTGTTATCATCCCCACTACTCAGATGAGGAAACGGAAGCCCAGAGGTTACGTGAGCTTATCCAAGGTCGCCTCTTTACTAAGCCAGAATTCTAACTCAGGAGGAGTTAACCACTACACCTCTCAGTTCTCAGTAAACCTTAACAGGATGACCTCTTAAGATAAAAATACCTATTGTGTGTTTAGTGGGTGTTTCAGTAAAGGTCCTGGCAGGAGACAGCACCTTGCACGGAGTAACTGAGGCGTGATGGATGAAGGGGTGTGGACAAGGTGTGGGGAGACCACAGGGACACTGCAGCATGCCAGGCTTGCAACAGTGAGGGGCCGCTGTCCCCCCTAGGCCTGAAGGGGCCAGGGGAAGGAGGTTACTGGAAGGCAAGCAGGTGCCGCCTGGCCAGCACTAACCAGGGAAGGAATCTGGGGAAGACCTTCCCTGACCTCCCTCTGCTCCCACGCTCGGACCTGCTGCCGGTGGCTCCCGTTGGTCGAGCTCAGGAGAGAGCAGAAACCTGGCTGACGCAGGTCACCGTGGTCAGCCGCCCAGGGCAGAGAGCAGGGAGAGAAAGGGCGGAGGGTGGCTCCAGAGGAGCAGACAGACGATCGTGCCCATTGGCCGGGAGATGTGTTAAGGGTGGGGAGCTGGACCCGGGACCTTGGCCGTGACCAGATGTCTGCCGGCCTGCTCCCCGTCAGGTGCGAGGATGCCTTCCGCCTGCACAGTTCCTCGTTGGAGCTGGGCCCGCGGCCCCTGGAGCAGGAGAACGAGCGGCTGCAGACGCTGGTGGGTGTGCTGCGTTCCCAGGTGGGCCAGGAGCGGCAGCGCAAGGAGCGGGCGGAGCGCGAGTACGCGGCGGTGCTGCAGGAGTACGCGGAGCTGGAGCGGCAGCTGTGCGAGATGGAGGGCTGCCGCCTCCGCGTGCAGGAGCTGGAGGCTGAGCTGCTGGAGCTGCAGCAGATGAAGCAGGCGAAGACCTACCTGCTGGGCCGGGAGGACCACCTGGCCGAGGCCCTGCTCGCGCCCCTCACCCAGGCCCCGGAGGCCGATGACCCCCAGCCCGGCAGCGGGGACGACTCGGCCGCCCAGGACGGCGTCTCCTCTCCGGCCGCCTCCCCGGGCCATGCCGTCCGCAAGAGCTGCAGCGACACGGCGCTCAACGCCATCGTGGCCAAAGACCCAGCCAGCCGGCACGCGGGCAACCTGACGCTGCACGCCAACAGCGTGCGCAAGCGGGGCATGTCCATCCTGCGGGAAGTGGACGAGCAGTACCACGCGCTGCTCGAGAAGTACGAGGAGCTGCTGAGCAAGTGCCGGCAGCACGGCGCCGGGGTGCGGCATGCTGGCGTGCAGACCTCGCGGCCCATCTCCCGCGACAGCTCGTGGAGAGACCTTCGCGGGGGCGAGGAGGGCCAGGGGGAGGCCAGGGTGGGCGAGAAGAGCCTGAGCCAGCACGTGGAGGCTGTGGACAAGCGGCTGGAGCAGAGCCAGCCCGAGTACAAGGCTCTCTTCAAAGAGATCTTCTCCAGAATCCAGAAGACCAAGGCCGACATCAATGCCACCAAAGTGAAGACGCACAGCAGCAAGTGACCCTTTCCCGGCCTGCAGCCTCCCCCCAGGGTCAGGTCACAGGGCCTCTCGTGCCTGGGCTATGCAGCCTCTGGTGAGTGAGGGAGCCCTTTAGCAGCAATATAGCCCAGTGGAGGCTGCTGCCTGGCCCAGGGAGCGTGGGGAGGTGGGGGGGACCCATTCTGTTCTCTGCTGACTTGGGAGGTGTCCAACACCTCCCGGATCGCCCAGAACCCTCCACCATCCTGCGTCAGCCCAAAGACGCAGCTAAGAGTTTCAAAGCCAAACATCCCCATTCCCCCGGGGATTCCCAGCTCCCCAGCCCTTGGCTTCCTGACCCTGAGCCTTGCTCTCAGATTCGTGGCCAGGCTTCTGAAAGCCATTCTGGACTATTTGGCTTTTTCTTTTCTTTTTTTTTTTTTTTTTTTTTTGGAGATTTGCAATGCAAGGTCTCCCTGACCCCTTCCCACAACTGGAAACACTTGAAGGAGGATCCCAGAGCCAGCTGTTGCTGGTTCAGGGGTCTCCTGGACCACCCACTGCTTCTCCCCAGCTGTGACACGCTGTCATCCCCTTAGCACCAGCTGCCCCATCCCCCAGAGTCCTGACTAGGTCAGAGACAGCCCCTGCCATGCAGAGCCTCGGCCAGGCCCCGAGTGCCCCCAACTCCAGCCCTGGTGAGGCGGGCTTCTCCCCAGAGACCCTCAGCCCACTGCAGATCTGTAGCCAATCAGAGGAGGGGAACAGAGAGCCCCTCGGCAGCCATACATGAACAGTGCACCTGCTTCCCTCACAGCCAGCCTCCTGGGGCTCCAGCCCTGGAAATGCCTTCCGGCCGTTAAGCCTTCCAGGAGTCTGGATGGTGGGGAGCCCCCATCTCTGCACGCCACCTCTGACCTGCCGAGCTTAGCCTCTGCCTGCCCCCATCTCAGGGACCATGATGTGTCTCATTCACTCCCATGCTCCCCACAGGCCGACCCCTCCTCAGATCATGACTGCTGCCCCCAGAATGTTCCAGGTGTGTGCCACCAGCCAGTGGTCCTAGCATCCGCCCCTGCTCCCCCTTCACGGGGGACTCCCCAAGATTTCCCACCCTGTCCTGAACAGTATTGAAATGGGACCTGGTGGAGACCATGTCTCCCCCCTCCCGTAAAATGCTTGTTCTTAACCTCTCACCTTTGTGGGGGTCTTTTGAGGACCCAGCTGGGTCACAGGCTAAACTTTTTAAGGCTTCAGAAAGTCCAGCTTCAGCTAAGAGATGTCCAGGCCTCCAGCTTGCCCTGAGCAGTTCCTCGGGGCTTCCAGTTCCTTCTGCTACCCATCCTGAGATCCTAGAAAATAGAGGAGCTACCTAGCCCCGCGGAAGGCGGCAGCCCTGGCCTCTGCTGGGAATCCAGCAGGGACCTTCATGCCTTATCTGTTTCTAAGGGGTAAAGGGGTTTTCGTAACAAGCATGCCCGACCTCCCTGGAGGCGCCACCCTGCTCTCTGGGCAGCACTGTGATGAGCGCTGTCGGCTGGTCCTTCCGTTCACACATCTTGGAGCCCTTTGTCCTTTGGAGCTGGGCAGCTCCCAGCCCTCCATGTGTCTCTGTCATCTAGGGTGGAGGGGATAGGGTGGGGGAAGGGCTCCTGCCTGTTTGCTCCCCAGTTCTGTAGCGGCCGACCAGCGCGTCACCTTTGAAGTATACATGAGAGAAATATATTTACAAATGCTTTATTCTCTTCTTTAATAAAAAATGCACCAGTATTCTAAAAGCAGAAATGGCCCTGGGGCCATGGTCCTGTCTCTGTGCATCTCACACCCCCACCTCTCATCACACAGCTCTGGGGATCGGGGAGCTGAGAGTCCTGAGCTCCACTCCCCGGGGATTTGCAGCCAAACAGCTGAAAGCCTAGGGGTGTTTTCTGGGGACCAGGCAGATAGCAGGTGGTGGTGAAGGAAGCAGGTTCCTGGAAGAATGAGGCAGAATTGCCCACTCACTCCTGCCAGGAGGCACACTCTATCTGCCCTGCCCCCAGGGGGTGGGGGGTGTTGGATGGGGAGAGGAAGGTGGTCTTAGCATCCGGAATAGAGCTAGTAAGACTGGATTTCCCACCCCAGTGCTGCAGAGAAACAAAAAGTAAAAGCCACCCGATCTCTGAAAGTAAAAAGAAGTTCCTTATCATCCCTTAGCAGCAGCTAACTTTGTTGCCTGCTGACTTTGTGCCAGGCAGTGTTGAGTGCTTTCGCGTGCTTAGCACCTTCAGCAGCCTTAGGAGGCAGCTCTAAAATCTCTGTTTTACTCATGGAGATTCTGAGGCTTAGAGGTTAAGTTAGTAATTCGAAGTCACGTAGAAATATTTTTTTTTTTTAATTTTTTTTTCAACGTTTTTTATTTATTTTTGGGACAGAGAGAGACAGAGCATGAACGGGGGAGGGGCAGAGAGAGAGGGAGACACAGAATTGGAAACAGGCTCCAGGCTCCGAGCCATCAGCCCAGAGCCTGACGCGGGGCTCGAACTCACAGACCGCGAGATCGTGACCTGGCTGAAGTCGGACGCTTAACCGACTGCGCCACCCAGGCGCCCCTCACGTAGAAATATTTAAACCCGGGGCACCAGGGTGGCTCAGTCGGTTAAGTATCTGACTCTCGGTTTCTGCTCAGGTCATGATCTCACGATTTCCTGAGTTGGAGCCCCACCTGAGGCTCTTTGCTGACAATGAGGAGCCTGCTTGGGATTCTCTCTCTCCCTCTCTCTCTCTCTCTGCCTCTCCCCTGCTTGCGCGGTCTCTCTCTCTCAAAATAAATAAATAAACTTAAAAAATATATATCCAAACCTACAACTCACCAATTCCACTATGCAATATTTCACATTCTCTAGCTCTTTGTCATGTTCAGTTTTAAAAGCCAGTCTGACTCAGGGCAGTCCAGAAAAGAAGAAAGGAAGGCCCTGTGGGTCCCCACAAGGTAGTGATCCCCCAACTCACAGGCCATAGAGAAGGCCTGGTACCTGCAAGCTCCCGAGCTGCCGGGAATGGCCTGGTGGTGCTTTATTCTTTTCCCTTCTTTCCTCTTGCCCCTGTGAATGTCCCCTTCTTGAAGCACCATTTCAGCCTGTGGAGGACAAAGGAGGGAAAGGAGAAGGCAGGCCTCAGCCTTCAGTGCCCACCTTTTTAAGGGAACAGGTGGCACCTCTCAGGCCCATTTCTTCCAGAAGGGCCTCTATTCTGGATGGTTCGGGACAACAGCAGGTGAGAGGAGCTTGCCAGCTGCTCTTCTCTCCACCCCAGGGTAGCTTGTCTCTCTCTCCTCTACCCCCCTCCTCTCCCAGAATCCAGGCCACCAGATGGCCTGAGCAGGCTGTGTTTATTTGGGGCCATGGAAACCTACAGCTCCTTTTTTCTATCACTCTGTGTCAGGAACAGGCCTGGAGCCCAGCTTCAGAGCTATCGCCTTGGAATGGTGCTGACTTTATTATTCATAATCCCTGAGCTGTCGACCTGAGTTCCTGGCTTTGCTCCCTTGAGCAGTTTATTCCAGTCACCATGGAGATGCCTCTGTTCCCTCTGAGGTCTTGGGACTAAGACAGGGAGGGACCCAAGAGATCCCCCTTCCAGCCTACAGCCCAAAAGGTTTATGTTAATTGTCATTCCCTTTCTAGTTTGCTTTCACAAAGCCAGTGCTCAGGAAGGAGTTTATTCCCTCCTAAAGAATATGCCTGTAGCAATGAGGCTGGAGTGGTAAAGCCTGTATTTGATGACAATCTCCTGTTTCAAACCGCCAGCATCCCCTAGGGCATATTTTTCAAGGTAATAGTGCTTTTACTAAAAATAGAACCCTTATTACAAAACAACCACTAGGATTACTAACAATCACTAATCATCTATTGGGCTGTTTTTATTAATCACATTGCCTCTCAATAAAGTAATTTAGGCAACACTTAGCTGTTTCCAAACAGTGCGTCCTCTACTTTGGACCTTTCTCAGAGGTGGAATTTGTTTTGAAGTTCATGTCTTAATGATGTGGGAAACAGTAAATGGAAAACTAAATTTCTTTACAACTTACAGCCCACTGACAAGTCCTTGAGACAGCAGAGTGACATTCCTCCAAGAATGGCCAGTTGTCTTAATGTTAATACTTTGCTAGAGGAAAAACAAGTGGTTAACTGATAAGAGACCACAGTCATGCAGGACAGGAGTCTCTATCGGTTGTAATCATCTTGATGATTTACAAGCAAAAAGCAATTTTATCAATAGCCAAACTCCCAGAAACCTACAGATTGAGTTTCCTGAGACCCTGACATCATCCTTGCCTTCTTAGGATAGAAAATCTTATATAATCAGTCACTCCTCCCAACTCTAGTGCAGCTCTTTCTGCCCACAGGTCCTGTCCCTGTGCTTTCATAAAACCACCCTTTTTTCCACCGAAGACATCTCAAGAATTCTTTCCTGGTCGTCAGCTCCGAACCCCAACACTTCAAACTGCATCATTAAGAACCCTGAAAAAGGGCGCTACTTAGCCTGTCCTTGGCTGCCTGAATCTCCAACCCCCCTCCCCAGCTTTCCTTTATCTCCTGGCTAGGAGAAACTGTCGTCGTGCCCCACAAAACTACTGTTCCTTCTGTGAGGGGATGTGGGTCCACTTTTAAAAACATTCCTTTCTTGGGGCATCTGGGTAGCTCAGTCCATGAAGCATCTGACTTTGGCTCAGGTGGTGATCTCACCCTTCATGGGTTTGAGCCCTGTCTGGCTCTGTGCTGACAGCTCAGCACAGAGACCCTGCTTGGGATTCCTTGTCTCCCTCTCTCCCTGCCCCTCCTCTGCTCACACTCTGTCTCCCTCTCTCTCAAAAATAAACGTCTAAAAAAAAAAAAAAAGGCTGGTTTTTAGGAAAAATAAATAAGTGGCTGGTTTTAAGTGGAAAAAAAACAAAAACAACAACAAAAAACATTTCTTTCTCCACCTGCCTGCTTCTCTTCCCACCTGTTATTTGTCTTGCAGAGACTTCACACACCTGCTCCACAGGGATATGCTTAAACTGACTTGTGAATGAGCCTGAAGTTACTAAAACTCAGCTCTCGCAGAACTCAACTTTCAAAAGCACACTCCCAAAGAATTCATCTTATACATATTTATTGCGGGGGGGGGGGGGGGGGAGGGTCTATGATGTACCAGGTTCTGGGTGCTGGGGACCCAGCAGTGAGCCAGAGCCCCCCTGGAACTTATTACAGTCTGGCTGGAGACAGAAGCAATAAACTAGAAGTAAGATTGAGTGATGTTTAAGAAAAAAAGAAAAAGATAAAGTAGAGCAGAGTCAGAGTAATGGGGAAGGAGACGAGCTAGGTCAGGCAGGGCAGGCCTCAGTGATGGTGTGAAATTTCGAGGGGAGAGCGATCCGGGAGGGCACAGCCCCTGTAAAGGAAAGAAAAGTGTTTCTGGGGAACACGGAATCCGGGGTTCTTTTAACCAAGAGGCTCCCTTTAGAGCCCTCTAGCCAAAGTCTTCGCCGCCGCTGCAGGACGTCAGCGTTCCAACCAGGTCCCCCTGGAGGCGGCCAAAGGGAAACGTCTGAAAGGTACCCGAGAGAGTGACTCCGGGAGCTCAGCTCGCCACCTCCCAGCGACCCTGGCGGGCGCTAAAAACCACTCGGAACCAAAGTCCCGAGGGAAGCGCGAGCTGGCGGACCGCGGAAGCAGGCACCCACCGGAAGCAGCGCCGACACCCGAACATGGCGGCGGCCGGGTGTCTACGCTGGGGCCTGAGACGAGCCGGGACCTGGCTGCTCCCGCCGCCCGTGTGCTGCCCCCAGCGGGTTCTGCACAAGCAGGCCGACGGCACACAGTTCCAGAGTATCTACAGCCTGGACAAGCTCTACCCCGAATCCCGGGGCTCGGACACCGCCTGGAGGGTCCCGGTGAGCGGGGAAGGCCGTACGGAAGGGGCGTTTCCCCTCCTCTGCAGTGACGTTAGGAAGCCGGGGCTCCATTGGCCAGGCTGGAGCAATTGGAGGGGCTGCTGCTCGTAGGACGTGGCGGGGGCCGCGGGAGGGAGCTGGTTGCCGGAGCGAGTGGGGCTGGGGCGGCAGATTGGGTCCTGGCGCCGGGAGGGCTTGGGGTGTGCGGGCGTCTCGAGAGCACGTTGAGCGTGTTTCTTGCAGGACCACCGGCTTTTCCGAGTTTGATCCCCGGCCTCCAGGCCCAAATGTCCGTAGCTCCTAAGAACCCCAGCGCGCCTGAAGAAAACAGGAAACAGGGCTTCGTTTCTTCAGGATGCATTTGTTGCCAGCCTGCTATGTTCGAGCTCTTTATCAGGCACCAGGGCAGGAGAGATAGGACCCAGTCAGTTCTACTGAATTTCTACGTACAGGACTGAAAAGAAAACATTCATTTATTCGCTCACTCATTCAACAAACTTCAATTGAAAGCGTGGTGTGTGCACCATGGAGGCATGGAGATAGAGAGGTGGGGGTGGGGGAAGATCATCTGAATGCTTGTTGGAGCTTATCTTCCAATGGAGGGTAGCAAGCAATAAATAAAATCAGAACTACAGAGTGTGTGCGATGGTTATAAGTTCTTTTGGAGAAAATAAAGCCTGGAAGGAAGGAGTGCTAAGGTAGCGGTCGGGTTGCAGTTTTAAGTAGGATGGTCTAAGAAGACCTCTGGGAAGATGACTTTTGCGTAAGGACTCGGATGAAGCAAGGCAGTGAGACTTGTTCAAGGGACGGCAAGCAGGCCAGTGGCTGAGCAGGGAAGTCAAAGCAGATGAATCCAAAGAGGAGAGGGATGGGGTGGAGGGAGGCCCGTTTACAGGGTTAACAGGTCTTTAGCTTTATTCTGAGTGTGATGGGACCTGTTGGGGTGGTTGAGGCAGAGGAACGGAATGATCCAACTTAGTTTTACCAGGATCACTCTCAGGGCGCCTGCCTTGGTCAGTCAGTGGAACGCGTGATTTGGAGTTGTGAATTCAAGCCCCACGTTGGCTGTCGAGATTACCTAAAGATAAAATCTTAAAATGCCAGCAGCAACGACAAAGATAACTCTTATAGGGACTTACAGAGAGTAGACCGTAGAATGGCAAGAACAGGAAGGCCACTTAAAAGACTGCAGTTACACTGTCAAGAGATGATGATAAGCAGAGAGGAAGCAAAAGACTCTTAAGAATGGGTCAGGTTCAGGTTCTAGTTACGTTCTGAAGAGAAAACCTATAAGATTTGCTAGTGTGTTTTCTTTTTTTTTTTTTTTTTAGAATGTAATTTTTTTTAAGTTTATTTATTTTGAGAGAGAAAGCACGAGTGGGGGAGAGACGGGGTCGGGGGGGGAGGTTGGAGAGAGAATCCCAAGCAGGCTCTGCACTGTCAGCGCAGAGCCTGATGGGGTACTCGAACTCTCGAAACGTGAGATCATGACCTGAGCCAGAGTTGGCCACTTAACCAGCTGAGCCACCCAGGAGCCCCTTGCTAATGTGTTTTCTATAAGAAGTGAGAATAAGAGAGGAATTGAAGTCCGGGGTGGAAGAATTGAGTTGCCATTAATCGAGATGAGAAAGTCATTTGTTCTTTCGTTCAACAAAAAGCATACTGTATACCTAATGTGTCAGACACTGTTTCAAACGTTGCAGACACAGATAAAACTGATAGGGTCCCCGCTTCATGAAGGTTATGTTCTAGTAGAAGGAGCACACAGTAAAGAAATGGGGAAAACAGGTGATGAAAAGACCAGAGTACTGGGGAAATATTTCAGATTGTTAGTAAAGGGAGTCCTCTGTGAGGAGGTTTGAGGTTTGAGGCAGCCATGAGGAGACCTCAAATAGAAATTGCCTCTATGGGTCTGGAATTGAAGAAGATTTTGAGTTTGAGCCAGACAGTTGGGAGTCATGAACACCCATAATATTTTCATCCTCATAGATGCATGAAATGTTCTAGGGAAGGAGTAAGAGAGAGAAGAGAAAGGATTCCAGGGGCATATCAGTGTTGCAAAGAGCAGGGGCGCCTGGGTGGCTCAGTCGGCTAAGCGTCCCACTCTTGATTTCGGCTCTGATCATGATCTCACAGTTCATGGGTTCGAGCCCCACATCGGGCTCGGTACTGACCACACAGCATGTGCTTGGGATTCTCTCCCTCCTTCTTCTTCTACCCCTCCTCTCCCCTCCCCTCCCCTGCTCGTGCTCTGTCTCTTTCTCTCAAAATAAATAAATAAATAAACATGAAAAAAAATTGCAAAGAGCAAATGAAGAGTGGGAAAGTCATTAGGGAGATAAGAAGGAAGCTGGAGGAAGAGGGAGAGCAGCCCTCAAGGGGGGTGGAGCCTGGCCTCCTCAGTGCTGCAGGGAGTGCAGGGGGATGAGGATTTCACTCCCCAATAATGCTAAGATGAAAAGGGATGAAGGCAGCCAGTGGTGGGGACAGATGAGGACACCATGAGTGTTGGTAGCCAGAAGAACCTCAGAGTGGGTAGTGTCTGCACTGGGCCTGTGGGCCTGGGACTCAGGTTCAAAGACATCACTACCGAGAACAACACGGGAGAGAGACGGAGGTGAGAAATCCTGGAACGAGTAGTCTCTGACATAGACCCTCAAGGCAGCTGGCTCCCCATGTGAGCCTCCTGTGGCCTAGGGAGAAACAAGGTGGCCCACCAGGTTTGTTGCTCTAGGTTAGTAGAGGGGATTCCTTTTGGAGTCTCCCTGAGACATGTGTACTGTGGAGCCTGCCCTCCCTCCAAGGAACCAGGCCTCCCATGATGCCCTCTGGAGTCCGAGGAGCCTTTTTCTGTCATCCTGATGTGATTTCGCTGGGGACCTGAAAATGGCTGTATTACGCCTGCATTGTGGCTTTATATCTTTTCTTTGATTGCCCTGGACCAGTTCAGGAGTCACAGAGCTGGTGATATTTATTTAACACTGTGTACATTATATTACAGGATGATGCAAAGCAAGCCAATGATGACATTCCTCTAGGTAAGTAATTTTGCTTTATACAAAATCAGTCAGGGGCGCCTGGGTGGCTCAGTTGGTTAAGCGTCCGACTTCTGCTCAGGTCACGATCTCTCTGTTCGTGAGTTCGAGCCCTGCTTTGGGCTGTGTGCTGACAGCTCGGAGCCTGGAGCCTGCAGCCTGCTTCAGATTCTGTGTTTCCCTTTCTCTCTGCCCTTCCCCCATTCATGCTCTTTCTCTCTCTCTCTCTCTCTCTCTCTCTCTCTCTCTCTCTCTCTCTCAAGAATAAATAAACATTAAAAAAAAAAAAATCAGTCATTTCCTCCCACCCTCACACAATCCTTCCAGATCTCTCCAGCCTAACAAAAGTAAAGAAACTGTCTCTGGGTGTGCAAAAGCAGAGCCCTTTAAGCACTTTAGAATAGCACAGAAATGATGGCACAGCCACTGTGGAGTGCTGGGCAGTGTGCGAGACGAATCAGAGCTCTTGATGTCCTCGTGACAAGGAACAGTCTTTCCAGTAGATGAGCTGATGGTTCTCCGGAAAAAGTTAAGCTGCAGAAGAATACATACAGTAAGCTACCATTTGTGTCTTACGTTTGTGTGTCTGAAACATACATTTCTATGCATATACATAGACCTGAAATGATGTACAAGAAATTGGATTCGAGGACTGGCTGGGGGAGTGGAGAAGAAAGGATTTGGTGGCTGGGGAACCCAAGTGGGGACTTCTCCCTGTGAACTGTTTGCATAACTTTAGACTTGTGTACCACCAAACACAAGGTGAGGCCTGACGGACATAGCCTGTGAAGCTGCAAGCCCCTTTTAGGGTCCAGCAGTTTGCGGTGTCCATAGACCGTGCGAGGAGGGGTCGCCACGTGTGCCAGCTCCCCAAGGCCCTTGTTCAAGGTGACACGGAGACAAAGAGCCTGATCAACTGCAGCACAAGGGAGTGGCCTCCCCATGGCTTAGGAGCCGGTGCCCCGCAGCAGGTGGCATTTTGGTCACCGGCAGCTGTGCCTTGAGGCGCGCCTGTGGCCGGAGGTGGCAAAAGCCTGTCTCATCAGAACCGGGGGCAAAGAGACAGTCTCATGACAGCCTCCAGGGAGACAGGGAGGCGAGTGGGAGCCCTCCATGTCTCAGCTCCTCCCCTGCCTTGGGTGCTCTTGAGTTTGGGGGCCTCACAGGCCTTCCTAGAAGACGGACTCGGCCACAGTGCAAACCCTGCCTCGGCGGCCTATGCAGATACAGGCAAGGTTGCCCACACCGTGGTAGAACCTTCCCCCGACAGTACCGCGCAGTCCTTACCTCTGCAGAAAAGTGAACTGATTTGACTTTTCAAAAGGAAGAAGGTCTCTTGGAAGCAGTCCCGAGACGGGCCACCGCTGCCCACCAAGGCCCGCTGTCCACCACCACGGTTCCAGGTCTTTGCCACCCGGTCTTCTTACGGCTCACCATCCAGCCTTCCGAAATTTTCCCCCTACCACGCTTCCCTACTTTCCTCAGACACCGTGAGTCTGCTTTTCACGAACCATAAAAATAGAAGGAAGAAAGCCCATTTTACATTTTATAGCAAATCTGAGGCTCAGAGAAGCAGAGGGACTTTGCCAAGATCACAGTCGGCCAGTGGCTGTGCCCGTGTTAGAAGCAAGACTCCCAGCTCCGATTCTAGAATGCTTTCATCCAAGGACACCTGGGTGGCTCAGTCAGTTAAGCATTCGACTTCGGCTCAGGTCACGATCTCATGGCTAGTGGGCTCGAGCCCTGCATCGGGCTCTGTGCTGACTGTGCAGAGCCTGCTTGGGATTCTCTCCCTCTCTCTCTGCCCCTCCCCAACTTGTGCTTTCTCTCTCTCTCTCTCTCTCTCTCAGAATAAATAAATAAACTTAGAATCGTTTCATCCAGTGGGGATGTTTTTAAACACTGACTAACCGGGCCCTGGGCACCAGGAATACACAATGTCTGCCCCCTTGGAGCTTACGGTCTATTGGGATTCCACATCCACCACGTTTCAAAATACAACATTAAACTAAGTTTGTCCCTCAGTTTGAGCTTTTGACAGAGTCTTTGCTTTAAAACAAATAAACAGCAAGAAGCTAGAGCAGCCGGATCTGGGGAAATGTACTGAACCAGAAGCAGACAACCCAGGTCATAACTTTACCTCCTTTGCTGTGTGTGTGACCTTGGAAAGGCACTTGATTTTAGCTTTGAGATCTGTAAATAATCTCTGCCTTTACTGCTTTGAACGTTATGTTTGTTATATAAAAGTCATTGAAAGATGTGTGGGGCACCTGGGTGGCTTAGTCGGTTAAGCATCTGACTTTGGCTCAGGTCATAATCTCACAGTTTATGGGTTCGAGCCCCACATCAGGCTCTGTGCTGACAGCTCGGAGCCTGCTTCGGATTCTGTGTGTCCCTCTCTTTCTGCCCCTCCCTTGCTCACGCTCTTTGTCTCTCTCAAAAATAAAATAAACATTAAAAAAAAAATTTTTTAAGAAAGATGTGTAATAGGGATAGTCATACTGTATTGATAATAAATGAACAGTTTGAGCATTTTGCCAGGGGATAATCTTTTTTCGGTGTGTGTTCTGTTTTATAGATCGTTTGACGATATCTTATTGTCGGAGTAGCGGTCCTGGGGGCCAGAATGTTAACAAAGGTACAAGGCACCTTGTTTTTCACTTTGAAACTTGGCCGGGAGATGCACTTGAGTTCTATGCTTACATTCATGTGGAATAAAGGGATTGTTTTAGCAGAAGCTTAAATACCACCAGTTTATAATAATCCTCTTTATTCTTTGAATGTGATCTGATTCTTAGACTCTCAGCTGTGGGTTGCTAAGACTAGGGTTGGCTTGTGAACCGAAACAAAGGGAAATCACAGTGTGAGCTGGCAGCCAGCTCTGAGAACAGGTTTCTTTCGTTCTCATGGAACCCATGCCCTCTCCCCCTTCTTTTCAGATCCCACTAAATTGTTAGAGAAGCACTGAGCATTTAGTTCCCAGAAGTTAATTTTTGTCCAGAAGTGCCTTACTATCTTTGCAGGCTCATTCCATCACCAACCTTGTATTCCCAAGTTGACACAGGACCTGTGTCACGGGTCACACCTGGCTGGGTGTCTCGCCTCCCCATTTCAGGATTGTCACCAGCCACTGGGCGCTGAGCCTACTTGAGAGTCTCTGTGACCCGTGTGCTCTGGTCCCTTTATTTACAGTGAATTCCAAGGCTGAAGTCAGGTTCCATTTGGCAACCGCCGAGTGGATTGCCGAGCCTGCGCGGCAGAAGATGGCCATCACGGTAACCACCGGTTCCTTTCTTTTTCCATCATCCCTCAGTCGTTTTTAAACCTTTTACTCTGTAGAACTCTGGTGTTGCCTTTGTTCTCTGCAGCATAAAAATAAAATCAACAAGTCAGGAGAGTTGATACTCACCTCTGAATGCAGCCGCTATCAGTTCCGAAATCTGGCAGATTGTCTTCAGAAAATTCGAGACATGATTGCTGAGGCCAGCCAGCCAGCTAAGGAGCCATCCAAAGAAGATGCTGTACTACACAGGATCAGGTACCAGAAAGTGCCCCCGAGCTTCTCTCAGCTGAGTCGTGGGAACAAGGGACTGCACGGAGAAGACAGGAGGCAGGGGGAGTCCGCGACTTCCCAGCAGAAGGTGGGAAGGCTCCGGGACCGAGAGAAACCGCTGACCCGAGCGGGGCTGGTCCCTGCTGATCCGGCTGCTTCCTTCCCACCGAGCTGCCAGCTCCTCTCCGCTTTGAAAAGCATTGATTGGGCATCTGGGCCTAACTGCGGTCTTTTTGTTTTCAGGATAGAAAACATGAATCGGGAAAGGCTGAGAAAAAAGAGGATACATTCTGTCATAAAGACAGGCAGGAGGGTAGATATGGACTGAAATCCTCCTCCAGAGCTGACACAGACCCTCTTCAGGACATCCAGGCAGCCGCGAGCTCTAACACCATCAGGAGACCCCTTGTTGTTTGCGGCTATTAATGCTTGGCTTTAACGTGGGCGCCACCATGAGAATGTTCATTTGGAAGGAGGGTGGAAGGCACTGGTTGCAAAGGTCTTTATAGGCAATCACATGTTGTCAAACCTTAATTATCCACTTAATGCATTAGCTGTAGTAAAGTGCAGTAAACGCAGTGGGCTTCGCCTCTCATTCAGAATGCTTCAGAACAGAATTCGGACCTTTTCTGTATGTTGAAATCTGCCTCACAATTGTTGACCAGCACCGGTCAGCCAGGCGGAAATAAGAACGAGCTGCGGTATCTGCGCTCAGGGAACACACCTCGGGTTAGGAGGGCTGAGACAGGGGAGGGGGCACCTGAGCTGGGCCTTGAAAAGGGACTAGAATTTTAGTAGAGGTGCGGGAGGGACACGCCAGTTGGCGGGAACCGTATGAATAAGACAAACCAAAGAAAAGGCTGGGGTGGAGAAGCTGAGGGAGCCATCTGAATGGTGGATTCGCGCCATGGGTTGCGGGAGGTAAGTCTGGAAAGGAGACAGAAGCTCAATGTGGAGACTCGAATTCAAGTTCGAGAGTTTAGATTTTTTTTTTAACATTAGGTCCTGCTGGGTTTTATTTATTTATTTATTTAATTTTGGAAAGAGAGCATGAGTGGGGGAAGGGGCAGAGAGAGAGGGGGACAGAGGATCCAAAACTGGCTCTGTGCTGACAGCAGACAGCCGGATTCGGGGCTGAAACTCATGAACCATGAGATCATGACCTGAGCCAAAGTCGGACACTTCGCCAACTGTGCCACCCAGGCACCCCTCTAGAATTTAGATTTTAAGAAATGTAGGTGACCAAGAAATGCTGAGGTTGTTCAGCAGGAAGGAACGCCATGTGTTCGGTTGCTGTCACATGCTGTGGGATTTTAGAGGCAGGAAAAGAGTAAGTCAGACCTGAAAATAGGTTTTTGCCATCCTATGGGTATGGGAAGAACCCAGGCCGGCATGACTAAACCAGATTACTCTGGTGTGTATGAATTTCTTGGAATGTTCTCTGTAATTTTGATCTAGTTCACCTGTTCAGCAAATACTGCCCTGTGATGCTTGAAATGCAAGATAATTAGCTGTAGTGGTATATACAACTTTATGTGAGCAGGGACCTCATCATTCACAGAAGTGTAAAAAAGGGACAACAGGGGCACCTGGGTGGCTCAGTCGGTTGAGCGTCTGACTTCGGCTCAGGTCATGATCTCACGGTTTGTGGGTCCGAGCCCCGCGTTGGGCTCTGTGCTGACGCTCAGAGCCTGGAGCCTGCTTCGAATTCTGTGTCTCCCTCTCTGTCTCTGCCCCTCCCCTGCTCACGCTCTGTCTGTCTCAAAAATAAACATTTTTTAAAAATGTTTAAAAAAAAGGGACAAGTTATTGATAAATGACTCTTCCAAGAGTCCCTCAAGAGATTCAGAGCCTAGTTGGGGGTGAAGCTCATATATGCAAGGCAGTGCAACATTCATTGGTCTGTTTGCTAATTCAACAAATACTGAGTGAAAGGCCCTGGGTGAGGTCCCAGGAAACTAGCAATGAACAAAAACAGTCCTTCCTCCAGAGAACTTAAATTCGATCAGGTGATAATAAAAGTGGAGAAGAAAACTGGATTTCTGTTACGGTAACAACCTAAAACGTGAATAACTTAAGATCTAAGCAGGTTCTGGGGAAAAAAGGGCTTCTGTCGTGAAAAGCACACGTAGGGCAGCTACAACATCAAGAGATTTTGGAAGCATAATTTTTTGCTACCTGGGCAGCTGGTGATCATTGTTTCCTGCACACCCCCCACCCAAACAACCAGATAAATAAAATAAGTAGTTTCTGGGAACCAGAGAAGTAACTAGTTCTAGCTTGAGGGTCAGAGAAGATATACTTGAGGCGCTTGAGATAGGAGGGGAGGGGCTGGCTGGCCATTCGAGCAAGACCTTGTCACCTAAAGGCTCCAGTGGTGTCCAAGCCCTGCCTATGGCTGGGACAGTGAACTACGGTATCCAGGGAATGGGCTCTGAAGCCAGTGCATACAGGGTCAGCTCCTGCCTTCCACCACCCCCAGCTGTGGGGCCTTGGGCAAACCACTTAGCCTCTCTGAACCTCAGTTTCCGCATCAATAAACTAGGGGTGGTTACCAGTGCCTACCTCATAGGATTGTTGTGTGGCTTAAATGAATCAATAAGCGGTTAATGGCACTGAGCATGTACTTGGGGGATGCTAACCATGATTGACGGTTCAGTTTGGCTGAAACCCAGGCAATGAGGAGCTGTGGAAGCCATGTTGGCCACATGCAGTGGGAGCCGGGTCTAGAAAGGCCTTCAGTGTGACAGACTAGGACACTTAGCCTCCTCCTCTGCAGAGGCTGTCAGAGGAAGATTAACCTGACTGCGAGCGGGCGAGGAGAGTGCGGGGAAATGCGTGCAGGCTGGCGGACTGACCCATGGAGGAGTCAGGGACCCATCCTGGAACTGGGGCAGTGGCAACAGGGATGGAGAGAAAGTAGCAGACGCGAAAGGATTATGGAGACCGAAATCGGGCCGGGTGGGTGGGAGCAGGTGAGTGACGTGTGTGATGTGCCTCGAGGCGGGGAAGGCACAAGGGAGCGGCCTTGGGAGGATGGTGGAGTGAGGATGGTTCTGCCGGTGAGGAGCTGCCTCCGGGAGTGACGGAGTGACGCCCGGGAGAGGGAATGCAGCCAGCCCGGGGGCTGGGGGTGAGGTTGCAGCTAGAGTGTGCAGGGCAGAGGATACAAGAAGAGTCTTGGGAATGGGTAGGAGCAGTTGAGGGTGAGCAGAGCGGAATATGGGGACGTGCTGGGTTAGATGGTGGCAGCGGGGAAACCAGAAGAGGCATCCCTGTGGGCTGACCCTGGAGCAAAGCGCTGGACCCCTGAGGCCCTCAGAAGACATTAAGGGTACATGAAAAGACCTGGAGAAGTGTTTGGGACACACAGGAGGGGATAAAGAGGTAGAGAAACAGCAGGCTGGGTAGGGGACGGGGAATAGAGCACAGAAGTAGGACCCATCCTTTAAAAATGCTGAGGGGGCGCCTGGCTGGCTCAGTCGGTTAAGCGTCCGACTCTCAATTTCGGCTCAGGTCATGATCTCTCAGTGGGTTCAAGCCCTGAGTTGGAATTCTCTCGCTCCCTCTCTCTCTGCCCCTCCCCTGCGCTCTCTCTCTCTCACACACTCAAAATAAATAAATAAACTTAAATGCTGAGGATTGGGACGCCTGGCTGGCTCAGTGAGCAGAGCATGAGACTCTTGGTCTCAGGTTCGTGCATTCAAGCCCCATGTAAGACGTGGAATAAATAAAGATTTTTTTTTGAAAAGGCTGAGGACAAAAGGATGAACAAGAATGAAGCGTTCTGCATTCATCCAGCTAGGGGGACCCTTAAGATCTGTACACTTGGCTGCATGTGCACCTCAAGGAACAAATTGGTTCATCTTAAAGGAGAGCACCTCCGGCGGGCCTGGGTGGCTCAGTCCAACGGGTGTTCAACCCTTTGTTGTTGTTGTTTCATTATTTATTTTGAGAGATACAGAGAAAGTGCGAGCAGGGAAGGAGCAGAGAGAGAGAGAGAGAGAGAGAGAGAGAGAGAGAGAGAGAATCCCAAGTAGACTCTGCACAGTGCCCAGAGTCTGACACAGGGCTCGAACTCACAAAACTGTTAGATCATGACCTGAGCCAAAGTTGGAAGGTTAACAGACTGAGCCACCCAGGCGCCCCCCACCTTTTTTCTTGAGGGGGCAGGTGTGCAACTCTCAATTTCATCTCAGGTCATGATCTCTGGGTTAGTGGGTTCAGGCCCCAAGTTGGAATTCTCTCTCTCCCTCTCTCTCTCTGTCCCTTCCCTGTTTGCTCGCTTTCTTTCTCTCTCTCTCTCAAAATAAATAAATAAACTTAAAGATTGAGGCCTAGGATGCCTGGCTGGCTCAGTGGGTAGAGCATGTGACTCTTGGTCTCAGGTTCATGAGTTCAAGCCCCATGTAGGGCATGGAGTAAAGGTATTTTTTAGGAGGCTGAGGACAAAAGAATGAACAAGAATGGGGGTCCCTGAGTGGCTCAGCGAGTTAAGCTTCGGACTTCCCGTCAGGTCAAGATCTCATGGCTGGTGGGATCCAGGCCCCAGACCTACCTGCTCAGGATTCACTCTCTCCTGCTCTATGCCCCTTCCCTGCTCATTCTCTCTGTCTCTGTCTCTCTCTCTCCCCCAAAATAAACAAATAAGGTTCAAAACAAAACAACAACAAAACATGGTTTAAAAGGAGAGCACCTTCAAGGCAGGGGACTGGAGCCAGGTGGGTCAAACTCTTCCTTCTTGCTGATGTTAAGGGGGGAAGGAGATGAGTTTGTGCAGACTTTGCACATGTCGGAGAGAGAAAACCAAAGAAGAACGTGTCCAAATTCCCTGCGCCCTGGACGCGTGGAAATGGGAGAGGCAAGTCCTCCACTCGGCACGACGGGGGAATCAAATCTTTCAGAAGCTCATGGATTTTAATAGTGGATTCTAAACCGTGTGTAACGTTTAAAAATGAGCTCATTCTTTATTTGTATTACTTTTTGTACAAGAGTTTTAAAGAAAGAAAATTATAGGCTGAACATTCTATTTGGCTTTATATATGACTTGCTATATATGATATATATTTATGACCGGACAGATTTGTTCCTCCTGGTTGTGCATTGCCTGGTGATGGTGAAGATCCCGTGTTTAGGTTCCGGTATTTGTGATGCACGCTGTTCTGTGCTCGTTCACTTCCCTACACTACATTTTCCTGACATTCCTGAGTTTTCGTCCGTTCTGCAGAGGGAGACACGATGGCTGGGACGGCAGGCTCCACGCACCCGGGCGCCGCTGACTCCCAGCCGGTCGCGTCTAGGGGACGGAATGGCGGAGGCCCGAGCCGCAGGCCCCAGTGGCCTAATGGATAAGGCACTGGCCTCCTAAGCCAGGGATTGTGGGTTCGAGTCCCACCTGGGGTAAGGGCCCCTTTTTGGCTCTCCCGGCGCCTCGTGCTTTACGCACCCTGGAATCCACGCCCCCGCGGCACGGACGCATAAAAAAGCCTGGAGAAGACCACCCCGCAACTTTTGTACAGCCCACGGGAGGACGGTATGGAGGCGCATTTGGCTTGGAGGCTTAAAGGGGGTGTAGAGTTTCTGAGGAGGGCGAGGGGTTGACGGAGCGCGGCGACGCAGGCCGCACTGACCCCCGGATCCCAGCCCTGGAAAACTGCGTGGCAGGAGCTCTGGGGAGCTCAGGGCCGAGGCGCGTGGAGCCCCTGGGGACCCGGTTGTCGACGTGGAGGGAGGCCGGGGTGCGCGGAGGCGCACGCGTTCCCGGCGCCAAAAGTTCCCGATGGGGAGAGGCTGCACAGACCACCCCAGGTGGGACTCGAACCCACAATCCCTGGCTTAGGAGGCCAGTGCCTTATCCATTAGGCCACTGGGGCGCGACAACATGCGGCACCCACGTGGTCCGTGGTAACGCGCAGTCGCGCGCCCCCCCCCCCGCCCCCCCGCGGCGCAACCCGGGGGGGGGGGGGACCCGAGTAGTCACCAGCCCCCCAAAAAAAAGCTAGAGTCCGAGGCGAGGCGACGGGGCCGTGCTCCGCGGGGACTACCAGGCTCTGGCGGCGCGCAGTTCCACGGAGAGGACCGGGCTTCCCGGAAGGCGCGTGCCGAGCTGCCTCAGGGACCCGCGAGGGGATGAAGAGGGAGACCGAACGAACCCACAAACGAGGCCGAGAGAGGCTGCTATGGCCCGCGCCACCGAAGGACATGAGCCCTGCCCTTCGGTCCAAAAAGAGGCCGACCACGAAGGGACTCGAACCCTCAATCTTCTGATCCGAAGTCAGACGCCTTATCCGTTAGGCCACGCGGCCGCGACGCCCGGGGCGCCACAGTGCGCGGGCCAGGTGCAGCCCCTTCGGAGGCGGAGGCCCCTGGACGTGGGCAGGAGAGGACCGCGTGCTCCCGACCCCCAAGTGTGCCACAGGTGTGCCGGGGTCGGAGTCGGGTGCGGTCCCTCCCTGCAATTAGTGACAGTGATAGACAGTGATAGTGCAGCTGTAGATTACTAAATAGGTATCCGGCACGGCCGAGTACGTGAGGGGACCGCGTGGCCTAATGGATAAGGCGTCTGACTTCGGATCAGAAGATTGAGGGTTCGAGTCCCTTCGTGGTCGAAATGTTTTAATCCACCCGTACCGCAACCAAATCCCAGGGCCTACCCTCGTTTTAGACACAGTCGGGCCTCGGTACCCGGTCCTGACCGCAGCCCCCCTCTACTAGGCTGAGCGTGAGGGTTCCCTTTCCGATACGAGTTTTGTACCGGAGAGCTTCCGGCCCTGACGTCATTACGCAGCCACACGGCGTCACAGTTCAAGAGGCATGTGATCGGGCGCCGCTTACGTGAAGCCCCAGTGGCCTAATGGATAAGGCACTGGCCTCCTAAGCCAGGGATTGTGGGTTCGAGTCCCATCTGGGGTGGCATGGTTTGCCTGCGCAAGTGCGTTTTCCTGTCATCATGCGTCCGATGAAAACAAATATCACGTGGGCACGATTTTCTCTTTGTAATAGCACCTTTTTTTTTTTAATTTTTGGAGTGTGAGGATGCCTTGGTTGCACGTAATGTGCCTTTTGTTTTGATCAAATCCAACTGCACTTTGAAAGATAAATCCATGTGAGAGCGAACACAGCCCACTTCCTTGTTGCCGCGGTTGGTATCCATATACACCTCGTGAAAGTGCTGCGCAGGCTACAGATCCACGTGCGTGTGAGTCCGTCACAGGAAAGTTACAAGCAGCGCAAAAGGCAGCCCCCTGCCCCTCAAACCTCCCGCCGGAGCCGGGGGGTGGGGGCTTGCAGGGTCGGGGTGCTGCCCTTTCCCGCGCCCTCGACGCTGTTGAAACGGCACACCTGCCCACTGCCCGGGCTGGGACGAGAAGGGGTGCGCGGAAGCACAGGCGTGCACGCGCAGTGCACAAGGCGACGACAGTGCAGGCTCTGCTATCAGCCCAGGCCCTCGGGAAAAAGGTGGCACTGGAGTGCTTGAAAAGGGGCTGGCGGAGAGAGGTACGTTTATGATCTCCTCACTTTCCTATGTATATGATCCTTTAGTAAAATGCTTAATTTAAAAAAAAACCTATTATTGGCCAGATTTTGTCTTTTGTCTTTTTTTTTTTTTTACTTTGGAGCACACAGGGCAGTGGTTGGTCTTTCCAGGTTGACTCTCACATTACGTGCACTTGGAGGATACCATGTCTACCCGTGGGGGGCGGCTGTAGTGTTCATTAGCTTTTCCTCTTTACCCCAAAAAGTTTAAAAACCACTGTTCCTTGTACTTTTTCAAAAAGAAACAACAAACAAATTTCCAGAAGTACAGAATCTTCCTCTCCTTTCTCCAGGATCATCCAGAATTCTTCATGCCCTCTCTACTCCAAACCAGTCACCAAGTTTTCAGGATGCTTTTTTTTTTTTTTTTTTTTTGAGATTTAAGTAATCTGTACACCCAACGTGGGGCTCGAACTCACAACCCCGAGATCAAGAGTTGCACCCTCTACAGACTGAGCCAGCCAAGCACTCCGTGGATGTTACTTTTAAGCTATCTCTGGCTCCCAGGCCCTTCCACGTGGCTGCAACATCATGGCCCTAGACTGTACCGCTGGAGCCACTGCTTTTTCGCTGGGTTTCAGGCTTCACTTCTAAAACCATCCTCAGGACCCTGACTCCATGGAGCTTACATTCCAGTGAGAGAGAAGGCAGTAAACAAGTAAACTGATGAATAGGATGGTTTCAAAATAAAAGGGGTGGTGGGGAACACTTGGTTGAGTACTCAGAGAAGGCCTCCGGGTGGAGAACAGCAAGGGCATCATTGGCAATCCTGTCACCTTCAGGGGACTTCTTTAATGTCTTGGCTGATACACTGTCCACCTCACAGGGTTGTTGTGGGGAGTAAATGAGATGATATTCATGTAAAGTGAGTAGAACGATGCCTGGAGCACAATATGTGCTCTATAAGTCTTGATTGTCACCATTTACTAACAGACTACTTTGCCCCATTATTAGAGGTTTATATGTGATATTCTCTCAGCTAGATGTGAATCCCTGAAAGCTCAAATTTCATCTTACTTTTATTTTCCTTTATTCATTATGAATTCATATGAAGATTCTTCTGAATGCCAAGCACAGTGCTAAGCCCTGGGGAATATAGATATGACTAAGGTATAATGCTAGCACTCAGCAAAGAATCTTCTAGAATCCTCTAGATCTTTCTAATCCTCTAGGATTGAACATTTCTATGAATGTTTGCATTATTTTTATCTTCCAACACTCTGTAATCACTTGGTTTTTCATTGGAATTCATGAAAATGAGGAGTTTGTTTCCAAGTGCCTGCATTTTTGTCTTGTTTTGTTATTATAACTTATACTTTGGCTATTGTTGATTTTATGTAACATTTGCTCTGGGATCAGTTTCTTTTTTTTTTTAATTTGAAGCTTTCTTTCTTGTCTAACATCAGTTTCCAGTTATTTTGTTTGTATGACATAGAATTTAGTATATAAGCTATTAAGTGAGCCTTTTTATTAGTCTGCTATAGTCTTTGTTTTGCAAATGCCAAAAATAGGTGTGTTAAAATCCTTACAAACGTTATACCAATGTTATGCATCCAGCAATTTTTAAAACTCTTCTTGCTTTATATATTTTGATGCTTCATATTTTTTTTCAGCACATCAAGTTTCCAATCATTTTTCATGTCTACTGTTCCCTTTAATAATTACATTTGACACATTTCATGTTTTTGTCTTGAATTCTACCTTGCTAGATGGTAATATAAGTCTACATTCTTGCCCACCCTTTAAAACTGTGTATTATGAAAATTTTCAAACATACACAAAACCAGAGAATAGTGCATGAACCACCCTAGTTATCAGTCATTAGGATTTTTTCACATTTGCTCCATTAATCCCTTTATCCCTTTTTCCCCCTAAAGTGTTGGGGTTTTGTTGTTGTTGTTAAAAATCTCTACACCCAACAGGGGGCTTGAACTTACAACCCTGAAATGAAGAGTTGGGTGCTCTACCAACCTAAGCCAGCCAGGAACCCCTTTTCTCTTTTATTTATTTTGAGAGAGAGCGTGAGCACACACATGATCGGGGGAGGGGTAGAGAGACAGGGAGAGAGAGAATCCCAAGCAGGCTTCCCACTACCAGCACCAGAGCCCGACTTGGGGCTCAAACCCATGAACCCTGAGATCATGATCCAAGCCGGAACCGAGCCAGATGCTTAACCAACTGAGCCACCCAGGAGCCCCTTAAATATTTTAAAGTAATCCCAGACATCGTAACATTTCACCACAGTAGACATTCACATATTTCAATATTCATCTCTTGATTGGTGCAAATCAG
The DNA here is from genome assembly GCF_046562875.1 of Panthera onca. Lineage (NCBI taxonomy): Eukaryota > Metazoa > Chordata > Mammalia > Carnivora > Felidae > Panthera > Panthera onca. The sequence goes on from NC_138352.1 coordinate 10,145,932, forward strand.
GATCCAAATAAGGTTATACACCACGTTTGGATGTTGGGTAAGCTGTCCTTACCTTACCCACTGACTTGTTGAAAAGCAAAGGTCAAATGTCTCATATTTTAGGTTTATCTTTACTTCTTCATGGTGTCATTTAACTTGTTCTTCTATCCTAGATATTTCCTCTTGGTGCACCTGGGTGGTTCAGTCGGTTGAGCATCTGACTCTTGATTTTGGCTTAGGTCACAATCTCACAGTTCAGTTGGTTCGGTTCGTGGGATCAAGCCTCCCGTTGGGCTCTGCACTGACGGTGCAGAGCCTGCTTGGGATTGTGCCAGATATTTCTTCTCAATTGGAAGTTAGTTTCAATGCCTCCATTAAATTCAGGTTCAACGTTTAGGGGGAAAAAGAACTTTCAAATAGTGCTATGTATTTAATATAGATCAGAAGGTATAGAAGATAGCCTTGGCATCAAGAGGTGACAGCCTGATCATGGTCAAGTTCCTCAACTTTTCATGTAATGGTTTCATCCACTGATGAGCTTTGCCGGAATTAACTATTTCATTACGGATTACAGAATAGTCACTTTTCTAATATTCTTTTCCATTTATTAGCTGAAATACATTGTAAAGAACTTCTCTCATTGTCTATTAATTTATCCCAAATACAATTGTTTAAAAAGGTAGGATAAATGCTTAATTTTTTCCCCTTCAGTGCCGGTTTTTTTTTTTTTAATGTTAATTTTTGAGAGAGAGAGTGCGCGAGCACGGGAGGGGCAGAGAGAGCGGGACAGAGGATCCGAAGCAGGCTCTGTGCTGACAGCAGCCAGCCTGATGCGGGGCTTGAACTCACAAACTGTGAGATCATGACCTGAGCCAAAGTCAGATGCTTGACTGAGCCACCCAGGGACCCCCAGGATACCAGTTTTTAAATAATGACTTGGAACCTTGATACATCTTTTTTTTTTTTTTTTTTTTTAAGGATGGACAGCTTGTGGTTGGATTTTGGGTTGACCCAGTGTGAAAATTTGCCTCCTAATAGGGGTGTTTACTGACTCATAATTATCCTAAGTGTGTTTGATTCTGTATTTATGCTTTTTATTTTTCTTAATGTAAAATATTTTAGAGAGTGTGAGCATGCACATGAATGCAGGAGGTGCAGAGAGAGAGAGAGAGAGAGAGAGAGAGAATCTGAAGCAGGCTCCTTGCTCTCAGCACAGAGCCAGGTGCAGGGCACGATCTCCTGGTTCATGAGATCACAGTTCATGACCTGAACCGAAATCAAGAGTTGGGACGCTTAACAGACTGAGCCACCCTGCTGCAACTGTTTTTGCTGATTTCTATCTTTAACTCTTGCTCTTTTTCCTATTGATTTGAAAGATATAATCCTATTTTACTAGTGATTTTTTTTTTTTTTTTTAAGATTTTAAGTTATCTCTACACCCAGTGTGGGGCTTGAACTCACAACCCAAGATCAAGAGTTGCACAGTCCACAAACTGAGCCAGCCAGGTGCCCCCCTAGTGACTAATTTTTCTGTAAAATCAATGTCCACTCAATGCAAAAACTGCAAACCACCCAGGAGGGTATGCAATTTAGAAGTGCCCCAATACTATGCAAGTGCCTTGGAAGGAGAGCATGTTCTCAGTGGTTCACTTGTGTCTCCTCCAGTAAGTCTTACAAAGGGTCTCCCTCCAATGCTAGGGACTCCTGTTACAAAACTTCCTGAGTGGGCATCGAGATTCCTTGAAGGGGAGTTCTAACCGCAGTCCAAAAGCAAACTGAACGGCTTTTTCTCAGATTCCCCGTGTTTTCACTCGTCTGAATTCTTCGATATTCAATGGGATGACTCAGTGCCAGTTGAGTGAAGGATTCACAGCGGAAAGCGTGTGGTGCTAATTTCTGTTTGGTGCATGAAAGGCCTCTGGCACAGCTACATCACAGACTGTCACAACTAGAGCAGCTCTTAAGTGGAACACACCTTGCCCCTTAACCTTCTACCTTCAGCGTAATGCCAGCCCCTACGATCAGGGGTGATGGTGCCTAGGCTCTCCTGTTTATGTCCTTTAGGACCACGTCACCTTCTAAGCACTACCAGCCATTGCTGCCATTTCTCCAGTACAGCCCATCTGCAATCTTTGGTAGCAATGTCACAGAACTGTTGGTCTGTGCAGGCTACCCTTCCTCTTCCAGGTTTTTCCTACAGGGCTTAAGCCTCATCCAGTCAGATGCCTCTGCTCAGAACAGCTGCTTACCTAGAAACTTCACATTTAATTCTCATTATAATCCTGATGTTTGTGAATGAGAAGAGGCAAGTCTTAAGATAGTGAATAAGTAGTCTAAAACCAGCAATTAAAACAGTCAAAAGAGTAAAGTGGTAGGCATACGAGGTCCTCTGACTTCAAGGGTAATAGAAAGCTTTCTACCACCTCACGTTACTTTATTTTCTTTTTTTTCTTAATTTTTTAAAATTTTTAATTTTGAGAGAGAGAGAGAGAGAGAGAGAGAAGCACACTGCAAGCGGGGGAGGGGCAGAGAAAGACAGAATCAGGAGGAGGCTTCAGGCTCTGAGCTATCAGCACAAAACCCAACATAGGGCTTGAACCCACGAACTGTGAGATCATGACCTGAACTGAAGTGGGATGCCTAACCAGCCAAGGCAGCCAGGTGCCCCTTTCTTTCTTTCTTTTTTAAAGTAATCTCTACACCCAACGTGGGGCTCAAAGTCAGGACCCTGAGATCAAGAGTGACATGCTCTGATGGCTAAGCTAGCCAGACACCTGCACCTCACCTTACTTTAAAAAAAAAAAAAAAAAAAAAAAAATTAATGTTTATTTATGTTTGAGACAGAGAGACAGGGCATGAACGGGGGAGGGGCAGAGAGAGAGGGAGACACAGAACTGAACCAGGCTCCAGGCTCTGAGCCGTCAGCACAGAGCCCGATGCGGGGCTCGAACTCACAGACCGTGAGATCATGAGCCACCCAGGTGCCCCTGCACCTCACCTTAAACCACCTGGGGCACCTGGGTGGCTCAGTCAGTTAAGCGTCTGACTTCAGCTCAGGTCATGGTCTTGTGGTTCACGAGTTTGAGCCCCGCATTGGGCTGTGCTGACAGCTCAGAGCCTGGAGCCTGCTTCAGATTCTATGTCTCCCTCTCTTTCTGTTCCTCCCCTGCTCACACTCTGTCTCTCTCTCCTTCAAAAATAAAAAAATAAAATAAATTTAAACTACATGTATTTCTTGGCACTGCTCAGAAGTCCTGCTAACTAGGATCAATAGTAGGAATTTTTTTAATGAAATGACGGAATTAAAATAATTTTCTATGTTCAAGCACAAAGCTGTACTACGTTTTAACTTTGCAACAAAATTTCCTTTTATCCCACATTTATGGTGAAGAGCTGAAACAGAGGAGATCCCTGCTTGCTACTCACCCTGTTATATCTGCAATGTGGACCATCTGTCCTTGTGACTGACTTAGGGACAAGTAGAAGGGAGCACTGCTTAGGAACCAGTGGTTTGAAATCAAAGAGGAAGTTCAAGGGATCAGTAGATGTTTCTTCCTTATTGCATTCCAGTGAAATACACTGTCATCAGCCCTACTGTTATTTGTTTTTTGTGGGTTTTTTTGTTTTTCTTTTTTTTTCCTATTGTTATTTGTTAAGATTTCAGCAGCTCTGGGGGCTAACTGGCTCCTACATATCCTAACCATGAGATAACTGGACCAGCACAAACTTGTAGGCTCACCTTTCCATTTTAATAAAAACACCACTTCCAGTGAGGGCACCTCAGAGTTATAATTATCTCCGCTGCAAAGGAACAGACACAGCACCGTATCATTATTTTTAATGTCCAGAATTTATAATACAAGGGCCAGAGCTTTCTCCCCAACTCAAGTTTATAAATTTTCAATGGGCTTGTGAGGCCAGTAGGGATACTTCTTTTTGTCTAATTTGGTTTCTGGGAAGACTTCATTCAGGTCCTCAATGGTCATCTGATCAAATGGAATTATATTCTTCATCTTCTCCAGCTGGAAAGAGGGCAATTGGGTGAAGGTAAAGAGGGCCACAGAGATACAGAAACGAATCCAAGGTAGGTTACTGCCACTGGGTGAAAGGAGTGTGGCCGTGAGAGACAGAGAGGACCTATTACAGACAACAGCCAAGGGTCACTTACCTCTTTTTCATATTCCACAATCCTGGCCTTTGAGAGAGACAAAAACTCAGCACAACTTTTCACCTTAAAGAGAAGGGAGACATTCTGTTTTGAAACCAAGTTGTACTGTCCTGACTCTGAGGCTCCCAAGACAGAAAAGTCCCAGAGCCCACCCCTCTTGCTTTCCCATTCTCTGCAGACTCCTGCACGTGCCAACTCCTGAGGGGAGCATGGTTTGGGAAGCAAACTACAGCTTTTCCTAAATGCACAAAGAAGCCCATACAGGAGAGCCAGCTTATAATAGCAGGACCAGGGTTGTCAACAATTTGCTCATCTAGACAACCTACAAAATGCCAGTATTTCACAGGGGCTGCTTACTGTACAGTCAGGACAAGCCGTCTGATCACTAGCCAGACTTCTCTTTGGTGGAGCCACCAGTGTTCCCACCTTTGGCTTTCATACTTTCAAGCAAATAGGTATTTGACTACTACCTTGGATAATTTCTCTACCTGATTCTAACTCCGTAATTGTTTTTAACAGCTTAGTTGAGGTATGACTGACATACAATAAAATGCACATACTTAAAGAATGCCACTTGGTAACTTGTGACCTATGTATCCACCTACGAAACCAGCAACACAATCGAGACAAGGAACAAATTTATCAGCCCCCTCCCTCCCATTCCCAGGCAACTACTGAAGCACTATTGCCATAGATTACTTGCATTTTCTAGAGCTCACTCTACTTCACCTAACTTCTAAGAAATACGGAGCCATCAGGAATTAGGAGAATCTTAAAATCAGAGTCTCTACTTACATCTTCTCTTTCTTCAGCATCCACCTGGACAGTATATTTATCCTCTGGCACAGGAACCTTCAGGGCATTAAACTACAAACACAGGGACAGTTGTTATTAATATACCCGGGAGTCCAAGAAAGTGCTCAAAACCACCGATCCTTATAGATAAAAACATTCTCCATTCCAAGAGGAAACCAGTATGCATCTAGAGTGTTGTAGTAGAAAGATCAGCGTGAAAACAGGAGCTCAAGGTTCTCAGTCCTGTCGCTAACTGGACAATCCTTTATTACAATGAGCTTCAGTTTCATCATCTGAAAAGGATGGTTGGATTTGATGACCTCAAAAATGGCCTCCTAGAACCTTGTAGTCTGAAGAAACTCTGATTTCTCTTTCTGGACTGACTGGCAGAAGAATGTTTGCATAATGGAGATGGAGATGGTCTCCTTAGAAGACTGCCGAGTCCTATAGCCCCAGCACGGAGCACTGCACCTGGCACAGGGTAGGCCTTTGGAAAGCATCTGTCAAATGGGTAAACAACTAAATTCCAGATACTGAGGTTTAACACGTAAACATGAGAAATGGAGATACGTAGGTGAGAAATTAAGCCACAAGACACAGTAAAAAGGAGCAGGAAAAGGAAAAAAAAGCGTAGAAAAGGTGTTAGGGAGACAGGTGAGGGGCTAAAAAATAATTCCGTAAGAGTTGGGATGGAAACATTTAACTTCACAGCCCTCTGGCTCCCTGATTAAGGCTGTATGGGCCGTTTCTTTGGATAAGAAATCTGCCAAATAGACCCTGAATTCTCCACGTTTACCATATAAAACTACCACCTCAAGACCTTTGGCCACACCCATTTTTCCTGAGGTTCCTTTTGGACCTGTTTTATTTTTTACCCCAACATTAAAATTATATTTCCTTAATATGGGACCTGTTAACAACACCCTTCTTTCCACACTGTCATCCTGCACAGGTAATTACCTGCTGTTCTGCTCCATACCCACAAGCCACATTACAAGACCAGTGCTTTAGCTGCCTGAAGTCTCACCTTCTTCTCAAAGTCATCTACCAAGCCAGCCTTCGCCACATTGGCCCTGTAGTAAGCCCAGTCGATAGCAGGTGGATTCTCGGGGAGAGTGGCCAACCTGCTCACGTGGAAGAAAAAAAGTTAAGATTCTTCTATGAGCAACAGAAAATCCACACAGTACTTTCCCTGTTCCTTATTCCTATGGCCTAGAGCTATTATCACACTTTTCTCTAGGAGAGAGATTCCAGGAATGCCAAAAACTACTTTCATTTGCAAAATGTATGAATTTCTTTACACCAGAAGAGCATCAGAAATTCATATTTAATTCCAAAGCACTGTTTTGCTTCCACATTTGGAGCAAGTTAAGAGGGTCCCTCTCAGGATGGTACTGACCTGGAGGTGAGGGTCTCATTCCAGGATTTCAGGGAATTAGCAATGGCCTTCTGGTTTCGGGGTATGATCTCCCCAAAAGCTACCCAGTCAATGGCTTTTAGAGCAAGTTTTCGCCCAGCCATCTTGAGATCCTGGAAAATAAAACAGGTCAGATCAAAACAGGACTCTTAGAGCAAATCCTCTAAAGGGCACCTTAGAAATATGCAAATCTGTAAGAAATAGAGAAGCATCCTCTGAGCACTTGGTGAGTATGTTTATCAACTGAAGGAATCAGGATTACTAAACAAGGAACAAGTTTAGCTTTTCAAATTCAAGGCATGCAACCTGCCATATAACCACATTATTTCCCCTGAAACTGTCCCCCTCTATTCCCCAATTCCTACTCCTCCTTAAAAGCCCAGTTCTTTAGTGTTTGCTCTTATCTTCGGAAATATTGCTAAAGTAACACTCATGCATTACATAAAAGTTAATCATTTAAATACATTTCCACTCAGAATGAATGTGTTTTATTCACTGATTCTCCAGTGCACAGAACCTGATACATACCCGAGTTTCAACAAAGCTTAAATACAGCAGACCCTATGCCGGAAAAAATGGGGATAATACTGGCCCTGCTTATCTCAGAAAGCTGTTAAAAGTACCAAGTGAGGGGCGCCTGAGTGGCTCAGTCGGTTAAGTGTCCTACTTCAGCTCAGATCACGATCTCACAGCTCATGGGTTTGAGCCCTGCTTCTGGCTCTGTGCTGACAGCTCAGAACCTGGAGCCTGCTTCTGATTCTGTGTCTCTCTCGTTCTCTCTCTGCCCCTCCCCAACTTGCACTCTGTCTTCTCTTAAAAATAAATAAACATTGGGGCGCCTGGGTGGCTCAGTCGGTTGAGCGGCCGACTTCAGCTCAGGTCATGATCTTGCAGTCTGTGAGTTCGAGCCCCGTGTCGGGCTCTGTGCTGACAGCTCAGAGCCTGGAGCCTGTTTCAGGTTCTGTGTCTCCCTCTCTCTGACCCTCCCCCGTTCATGCTCTGTCTCTCTCTGTCTCAAAAATAAACGTTAAAAAAAAAAAAAAAAATAAAATAAATAAATAAATAAACAAACATTAAAAAAAATTAAGAGGCGCCTGGGTGGCTCAGTCAATTGAGGTTCCAACTCTCGGTCAGGTCATGATCTCACCGTTTGTGGAGTTTGAGCCCCGTGTTGGGTTCTCTGCTGACAGCTCAGAGCCTGGATGGAGCCTGCTTTGGATTCTGTGTCTCATTCTCTCTCTGCCCCTCCCCCACTTGTGCTCTGTCTCTCTGTGTCTCTCAAAAATAAATGGAAAAAAAAAATTTTTTAAGTTAAAAAAAAAAGTACCAAGTGAAATTGTGCACACCAATTTGCCCTACAGTCTCCTACAAGCTTAAGGGGCTCTCTACCCACTCCCTACCAATTGGCAATACCTGCACTTTCTTTTTTTTTTTTTTTACTTTTTTTTTTAACGTTTATTTATTTTTGAGACAGAGAGAGACAGAGCATGAACGGGGGAGGGTCAGAGAGAGGGAGACACAGAATCTGAAACAGGCTCCAGGCTCTGAGCTGTCAGCCCAGAGCCCGACACGGGGCTCGAACTCACGGACCGCGAGATCGTGACCTGAGCCGAAGTCGGACGCTCAACCGACTGAGCCACCCAGGCGCCCCTACCTGCACTTTCTAATTCAGGTCTGATTATCCTCTGCAGCACTAGCATGCCCTGTGGATTCTAGCAATAACCTTAACACGGGTATTCCATATGTGTGAACGTGAGAGAAGGTAGAAAGTAGTTACAGCCATTTTTTTTTTTCCTTAACTAAGAAAATGGGAAAATAGTCAAACTAAATTTAAGATCAGTGCCAGACATTAGGAGAAAGACAATGTCAAAAGTCTTTACAAACTACGGGGTGGATCACAAGGAAGGTGGAAGAAATCCTCCTCGGGATCTTAAGAAACTGTTCCAACACCTGCCTCTTGGTTTCTCTTTCCCTCTCAGGATAAGTGGAGGTGATGGGCAGGTGACTCTTAAAAGACGCCAGAGAAATAAGCGCCTTGACAGAGACTTTTCCAAGCACCAGTGCAGGTAGGCTTCATAAATGATGGGATTTTTGTCTTGCTCTGAACGCTCCACACGCTCGAATGCCAGGACCCTCAAGAGGAAGAGACTGAGTGTCCCTCAACAAGTTAACACGATCTCGGGGTAACACTTCCCCAGCCCCCAGACCGAACTGCCGAAGTCGGCCTTGGTGGGGACGGACGGAACCAGATCAGGTGTGGGGAAGCACCTCGGTCAGAGGTGGCAGGTCGACCCCAGCGACCTCGCGCGAGGGGGAGGGGAGCGGAAGGGAGCGCGGCGCAGAGCGGCAGCTGCAGTTACACCCGGACACTTTGGCAGCAGAACAACGGCAGGGCAGGCATCCTCGGCAGGGGTGCGACAAGGGTCGGCGCAAGGTCTGAAAGAGGCAAGGCAGAGCAGCCCGCCAGAGTCGGGCCCAACGCCCCAAACCCCACTCACCTTCACCTACCGCGGCGGCCCACAGTCCACAGCAGCAAGGAACGGAAATGGGTCACCGGAAAGTTTCCCAGAGCCAATCCCAACGCCAAAGGGGAGGGCCTTGCTTCGCAGGTCAGCCCGTAGAAATGGAGGCTGGTTCCGGAAGTCCCGCCCACGAGGGTGGGCGCGGCACCTCCCCCTGCACGGGTCCCCGGGAGCTGGTTGGGGGCGCTCCCGTCCCTCTCCCCCGGCCCCACCCCCGCCGATGGGCCGGCCCGGCTCTCCCTGCCGAGAGATGGGCCGGCCCGGCGGCGCGCGGGCAGCGGTGGCGGCGGCGGCCCAAGATGGCGGAGCTGCAGCTGGACCCGGCGATGGCGGGGCTGGGAGGGGGTGGCGGGAGCGGGCTGGGCGACGGGGGTGGCCCGGGCCGCGGGCCCCCCAGCCCTCGCCCCGCCGGCCCCACGCCCCGCGGGCACGGCCGCCCACCCGCCGCCGCCGCGCCGCCACTGGAGCCGGGTCCCGGACCGCCAGAGCGGGCAGGGGGAGGCGGTGCGGCCCGCTGGGTCCGGCTGAACGTGGGCGGCACCTACTTCGTGACCACCAGACAGACCCTAGGCCGGGAGCCCAAGTCTTTCCTCTGTCGCCTCTGCTGCCAGGAGGACCCGGAGCTGGACTCGGACAAGGTGCGCCCCGCCCTCGGGCGCGCCCCCGCTCTTCGGACCCCCTCGTTCCTCCTAGCTCGTCCCCAGATTCCTGCGACACGCTCCTCACAGGCGGGCTTTTCGGGCCGGGACCCCCTTCCCATCCCTCTCCCGCCAGGCTGGCCCCGGGGGCTATTCTCCCCCATCCTCAGTCGCACCCTGGCTGTCTCTCTGACCCCGCCCTTCACTCTAAGCAACTCGGTCCCCATGCTGTGCCCACCCGCACCCACGAGAACCCGCTCCACACCCCTTCTCCGTACACATCTCATACCCGCCCCTCAGATCTGCATGAGTTTTCCCCTGGCTCCTCGTCAGCCCCTCACTGCCTGTGCCAGATGCGTCCAGAACTGGGTCAGGGTGAGCTAAGGCATCTTTCTAGCTTTCTCAGACTTCCTCTCGGACCCCTCTGCCAAGTTGGGTGAAAGCCTGGGTCTGACAGCTGCAGGAAGTGTTTCTGGTGATACCACACTTCTTTCCTGTGGTCCTGGGCCCTGAGCTCTTATCTGGCGACAGCCACTGTTTTAGGACTATTAGAGCTCAGATACATTCCTTGGAAAGAGATTACCAGTTGCCAGTGCAAACCTAAGCTGACTGGTTAAGACCATCGGAAAGTGAAAACTGAGGCCTGCTGTTGGGCAAGATGCCTGGCTACGAACAACAAAGTTGAGAGGTGACGAGGCACTTCCAACCCGTTTCCAGTTTGACGTGTTTATTGATTGACTTTACACATTCATCTTTCAGTTGCCAGCTTAAAGGCATTGACCCTGGCTTATACCCCTGTATATCCTATGTAGCACTCAGCCAGTTACATTGAAATAGAGCTGGGGTTGGGTAAAGATTCGCTGATTTTTTTTTTTAACTCCCCAACTGCCTCTCTAATAAATCTCAGACTTATGGAAACCTGTCCCACCTGAACTTTAAAGAAATTTCAAAACCTTTGCTTATAAAGGAATTATTTTTATCTACCCTAAATCTTTCTTGTTGCAGTAGAAGCCAGTTTCTTCTTGTTCCTTTTACTGTAAAGATGAGTAGGATTAAAGCTGCTCAGAGCCAAGTCCAGGCGGTGCCAAGCTTCCTCTGGGCACAGAACTGGGGTGTGTGAGTTACAGCTGGCAATGCAGAATCCCACTGATGTTGGCCTTGAGCTCAGGAGCATTGCCAACTATACAGAGGTTTTCTTAGAATTAGGAATGTGATTTGGGGGCAGTAGAGAGAGGTCAGAATGTCCATCTCAGGCAAAGATTTACATAATTAAAATATGGCATTTTCTTCCCCTTTCTTGATAATAGATGTCTTACAGAAGAATGGTGGTAATTGTGTCCAAGTAAAGATTTTGGAAGTTCAGGGGCACCTGGGTGGCTCAGTCACTGAAGCGCCTGATTCTTGGTTTCAGCTCAGGTCATGATCTTACAATTTGTGGGTTCAAACCCCACATCAGGCTCTACACTGACAGCTGTGGAGGCTGCTTGGGATTCTCTGTCTTCCTCTCTCTCTCTGCCCCTCCTCCTCTCACTGTCTACCTCTTTGTCTCAAAATAAACAAACATTAAAAAAAACAAGACTTTGGAAGTTCAAGTAAATGCCTGCATGATGACTGTACATCTATCTGTAACTCCGTGCCTGAAATGATCTCAGAGTACAAGATACATAAAGCTAGCCTTCTTGCCAGTAGTTTGTGATAAAAAAATGTCTAGCAAGACTTGCCCCCTTGCTAATGAATGGTGACAGAGAGGCTGCAACCCTGCCCCAACTTAGTCCGACAGCTCCAAAGTGTTATCTTTGTGTTTGGTTGGCAGGACGAGACAGGAGCCTATCTGATTGACAGGGACCCCACCTACTTCGGTCCTATCCTCAACTACCTCCGCCACGGGAAACTCATCATTACAAAGGAGTTGGCTGAAGAAGGTAAGAACACTGTTTTAACTGGGCATTTTCAGAACTCAGCCCATATCTTGAAAGCCGTTTCACAGATTGGAATTTTGTTTGAGATTTTCATCAAGGTCACATGCAGGTGTAGTAAACATTTATGAAAGTGAACAGGGAGTCTCTAGTTACGTAGTCTTATCTGAGGAAGTCTTCTTTAAGGGATCCCCACTGGGCTCTGTCCAGCCTTCCTTAATGAGAAGAAAAATAGGTAACTCAGCTTTGCAAATCACTTCAGGAGCATTTTTCAAACCTGCAGAATCGTCAGGATCCCTTTTTACTTTCACTTATGTGCTTGCTGGCAGTGAAATGTCCATACCCTGAAGCATCACATCTCTGACATTAATTATTTATATTTTCACTTTTAGTTTGAACTTGCAGCTGTAAAAAGTAATAAAGGCTTGGCCTCATTTCTTGTAAGACTGGTCTCATGCTTCCTTGTAAATTTTTGCAGCTGACCTAATTCATTCTCCAGTCCATTGTCAGCTGTGTCATCTTTTTGGTTGGTACGACATTTGGACTCTAAGTGGGTCTAGATATCTTTCTAAAAGACTTGGCGTGGCCTCGCCAAAGGCATTCCGTTGAAGATTGGGGCCTCTCCCTAAATCCAGGGCACCCTGACCTGGAGGCTTTAGCTCTGAGTGAGAAAGCTGTAATGGCTGTGCTAGTTAATGAAATGGCTGCGAAGCACATCTGTTTCAACCAGTAAGAAGAGGACTTGTGCATGTGCTGTCTCTTTTTTCAACATTTCAGATGCATTCAAAAATCATGGGAATCGTACAGTAAACTTCATGCACCCACTGTCTAGCTTCAGCAGTTACCACCTCATGGATAATCCTGTTTCTGGAAAAGAGGAATCTTAAGCATCTTTTCTGAAGGCCTTTAAAAATTTTTTTTTGAAATATTTTCAAATTCAGAGAAAAGGACGAGAATAACAGAACTCGCAGCTTCACCACCATTTTTTGAGATCTGTGTTACCCTTTGTTCTCTCTCTGTCCCCCCCCACACCACGCTTCTCCCTCCCCCCACCATAGTTTTTATTTCTGAACTATTTGAGACTAGATTACAGATGAGTCCCTTAATACTTCAGTGTATTTCCCAAGAACAAGGTTATTCCCTTATGTAAGCACAGTATGGTTATCAAGATCAGGGAATTTAATATTGATAAATACTTCTATCTACAGCTTATATTCCAATTTTATCAGTTCCAGCAATGTCCTTTATAGCAAGTTTGGTTTTTTTTTTTTTTCTTCTGATACTGAATCACACATCCCCTTTGTTGTCCTGTCCAAGGCCTTTGATTTTATTTGGCAAAGCATTCTCTCAGTGATTGCTTTTTATCTTGTTCAAATAATAAGCACCCTATTAAACTTTGGTCCACATAAATTTATATACACACACCCACCCCCAGTAATTTTTAGGACCGACTAGGTAAGCTTTGCAAGCTGAGGAATTCTCCAATGTGACAAGTTCCAGAAACTAAGTGACATATGGGAAAGGTGCCCTGCAGCTAATGGGCAGGTGCAGAGAGAGTCAGAGAAGGTGCCAAGTGGGAAGCCGCAGCGGTGAAACAGAGTGAACAGAGCAGACCCAGAATTTGACTCACTCAATTTAGGGAGAAGGGAGGGGGGTACACCCTAAATAGCAAAGAAATGTTTCCCAGGCTGAAGGAGAGAGACTAGACTTCAATTTGAAAAGTGCGGTTCAGGGGAATCTGGGTGGCTCAGTCAGGTGAGCGTCAGACTCTTGATTTTCTTGATTTTGGTTCAGGTCATGATCTCAAGACTGTGAGATTAAGCCCTGTGTCGGGCTCTGAGCTGAGTGTGGAGCCTGCTTCAGATTCTCTCTCACTCTCCCTCTGCCCCTCTCCCCCATTTGCACTCTCTCTCTCTCTCTCTCTCTCTCTCTCTCTCAAATTAAAAAAAAAAGGGGGCGCCTGGGTGGCTCAGTCAGTTGAGTGTCCTACTCTTGACCTTGGATCCAGTCACGATCTCACGGTTCAAGCCCCGCATAAGGCTCTTCACTGACAGTGCAGAGCCTGCTGGGATTCTTTCTCTCCTTTCTCTGCCCCTCCCTTGTTCACTTGCCCTTTCTCTCTCAAATAAATAAACTTAAAAAAATTCTAAAAACAAGTTTCAAGGGGCGCCTGGGTGGCTCAGTCGGTTAGACATCTTTTTTTTTTTTTTAATGTTTATTTATTTTTGAGACAGAGAGCTCATGCGTGGATAAGGGGCAGAGAGAGAAGGAGATACAGAATCTGAAGCAGGCTCCAGGCTCTGACCTATGAGCACAGGAACCCAATGCGGGGCTCAGACTCATGAACCGTGAGATCATGACCTGAGCTGAAGTCAGACACTCTTTCCACTGAGCCACCCCGGACACCCCTGACTTTGATTTTGGCTTAGGTCATGATCTCTTGTGTGTGAGTTCTGGCCCCCCTGTATCTGCCTCCACTCTGGTAGTGCAGAGCCTGCCTGGAGTTTTCTCTCCTCCTTCTCTCTCTGCCCCTTGCACGTGCTTGCTCTCTCACAATAAATAAACTTTAAAAAATTGCTCGGGGCACCTGGGTGGCTCAGTTGGTTGAGCGTCCGACTTCGGCTCAGGTCATGATCTCACAGCTCATCAGTTCAAGCCCCACATTGGGCTCTGTGCTGACAGCTCAGAGCCTGCTTCGGATTCTGTGTCTCCTTCTCTCTCTGCCCCTAACCCACTCGCATTCTGTCTCTCTTTCAAAAATAAATAGACATTAAAAAAAAAAAAAATGCTCTCCCTCTCCTCCTGTCCCTCCCTTGCACATGCTCTGTCTCATGGTCTTGCTCTCTCTTTCTCTCTCTCTCTCTCTCTCTCTCTCTCAAAAAAAATGCAGTTCTTAGCAAGCATGTAAACTTTAGCCTCTTCTCACTATTTTCCAGGGAGTGTAACACATCTTTAACTACATACGGTTTGGTCCTTGTCCTAGGTGTCCTGGAAGAAGCGGAGTTTTACAACATTGCATCTCTTGTGCGGCTGGTTAAGGAACGGATACGGGACAATGAGAACAGAACTTCTCAGGTAATGGGTTTTGAACTCTTTTTTTGTTTTGGTTTGGTTTTTATTTTTTGTTTTGGTTTAAGATTTTATTTTTAAGTAATCTTTACACCCAACGTGGGTCTTGAACTCACAACCTTGAGATCAGGAGTCACACGCTGAAGCAGCCAGGTACCCCACAGTTTTGAACTCCTAAAGGGAAAAGGTCTTAGTGGCTCTCTTTGTCCCTGCGTCTGGGTGGGATTTGAAAAGGATGCTGTGCTGCTTGACAAGAGCTGCCTCTCCCCTTGAAGCTGGAGGTCTGTGTGGAACATGGGCCATCCACCAGGCAGACAGAGCATACGCCACCAGACTTATTCAGAACAAGAAAACAGAAGAAGAAATAGCAAAGCAAAACAGCCCCCTTATCCCTTTAGAAGAGTGGGGAGGTTGTGGCTGCTTATCATGGGACAGCAGGAGGGACCCGCAGCACTTTAGGCCCAGAACCTGTTCTTGCAGAGTATCTGTCTCCCTCCACATAAAGACCCAGCGAGCTCTTACTTCCACCTGTTGGCCACTCTTTAATTCTTTATTAGGACCAGCCTTTTAAAGTGTGACCATGTCGCATTCAGCCCCTGATAGCCACGTGAAAGCGGTCTCATGGCCTGGACTTTAGGAGCTGCTTGTGAATCATGCTTCTGAGGAAATAGGCTTCTCTGTTTATTATGAAGTCTGGGTTTTTATATGAACTTGGTAGATACAGTAACAGGAAGAAACACACAATTTGCCACCTAGTTTTGAGGGGGTACAGGTAGCTTATTTCACATCACATCACCCGTCACATGTCTTAAGTGGCCACAGCGGCATCTTTTAGGCCCTTGAGATTCTCTGCTTCCTAGGGAGGGTCTGTGCCCTCCAGAAGCTTGAAGTCTAGCAGGGAAACCAGACGCTCCCTTTCCTGTATTTAGGTTCTATTTTAAGAAAGTACAACTGCAGGAACAGAGGGCATGGTTGGACTCTGCTGTGACCATCTGTCTTGTAGCAGGACTTGCCTCTTATCCCATCAGATACTGGTGGTAGATGCTTTCCTGAGATCCATTCTATTGCAGTGTAGAATTTTCCTGTGATTAAGCAGAAGGTAATATGTTTCTTTTCAAAACTCAAAAAAATAAAAAATATTCCTTGCTCTTTCTCTGTTAGAGTTTACATATCCAAGTTTTCTGGCTCTGAATGGAATTATCTGGTTGAATAACTGACACCTATTTCTTTTTTCAAAAATGATTTCTCTCATTCGCTTAATCTGTAGTCATTTGCAAAGGTGAGAAGAGCTTCCTTAGTTTTCTTCCCGCTGGCTGATGGCTGAAAGCCTTCTTTTTATTATTATTACTTTTCTTAATGTTTGTTTATTGTTGAGAGAGAGACCACAAGCAGGGGAGAGGCAGAGAGAGAGAGGGGGATAGAGGATCTGAAGCGGGCTCCTGACGGCAGAGAGCCCATGCGGGGCTCAAACCTGCGAACCACGAGATCATGACCTGAGCAGAAGTCAGACGCTTAACCGACTGAGCCACCCAGCACCCCTGAAAGACTTCTAATGTTCAAAAATGAATTCATAGTTGGTTTGCCATTTTATTGTATAAAATAGGATCCGGTGGTGCCAGTCTTTTCGCCATCTCGTGTTAAACTTACATGGCATCTTTTACTATCGTGGATATTTAATAGCTGGGCATTCTGAAAATCTAGCTTTATCCTTAATTTTCCACATTCCAAAAAAGCTTTTGATTGCCTAGTGTAAATTCATGATGCCATGAATTATGTAACTTGAAGCCATTCAACCCTGAACGTTCGCAGCTCTGCCATTAGCTGATTCCTTGAGAGCATTGTAAGTTTTCTATTTGATGACAGCGATGAAGTTAATTAGTCTTCTAGGTTCTGAAGGCTTGTGGATATAGACCCAGTTGGAAGCTTTTTTGTTCTAGGGATGTAAAGGCCTTTTGGATGTTAATTGGTCTTTCCATCTGTCCTTTTTTTTTTTTTTTTCAACGTTTATTTATTTTTGGGACAGAGAGAGACAGAGCATGAACGGGGGAGGGGCAGAGAGAGAGGGAGACACAGAATCTGAAACAGGCTCCAGGCTCTGAGCCATCAGCCCAGAGCCTGATGCGGGGCTCGAACTCACGGACCGTGAGATCGTGACCTGGCTGAAGTCGGACGCTTAACCGACTGCGCCACCCAGGCGCCCCTCCATCTGTCCTTTTTATTGAGTGAAACTCTGAGCAGTGGATTCGAGGTTGTTCAAAGACACGCTCTTTTGCATGTGTCACACATGGCTCTGAGGCCAAATTGGCCATGTGTGTATTTTTGTAGCTGTCCCTTCAAACACATTCTCTCCTTCAACTTGTCTTTTTTTTTTTTTTTTAAGATTTTATCTTTAAGTAATCTCTGTACCCAATGTGGGGCTCAAACTCACGACCCAAAGATCAAGAGCTGCACGCTCCTCCCAACAGAGCCAGCCAGGCGCCCCAACTTGTCTGTGTTTTAAGGAGACACACATGGGGCGCCTGGATGGCTCAGTCGGTTAAGCATCCAACTTTGGCTCAGGTCATGATCTCACGGTCCGCGAGTTCTAGCCCCGCGTCAGGCTGTGTGCTGACAGCTCAGAGCCTGGAGCCTGTTTCAGATTCTGTGTCTCCCTCTCTTTCTGACCCTCCCCCGTTCATGCTGTCTCTCCCTGTCTCAAAAATAAATAAATGTTAAAAAAAAATTTTTTTTTTAATTAAAAAAAAAAAAGGAGACACACATGGCAGACATTTAAGCAAAGCCCAAGATGTGGGTTTCCCACCCTGCCTTTTTTTGGCGACCCCTCATATCTCTTAGCGGCTGCCACCAGCCCTAACTACTACTAACTTTGCTGTCTTTGGTATTTTATGTTAGGTGATTAATCTTAGTGCATTTGAGAATACTCGTGGTTTTCTTTGGAAGACAAAAATTAAAAAGAGCTAACACATGCATCTTAAATGCTGGGACTTTGACAGTTGTGGCTGATATCATAGATCTTTCGCGATGCACTGAGTTTTGTAACATGAAACACTTGGTTGTTTCCAAAATGTGTGGTTAGAGCCAGTTGAAGTCTTTCCGAGATTTGCCCTATATTTTAGGTGGAGGGAATGTTTTTCTTAGTACCTTGTGTAACAATAGTTGCATTCGGTTCAGAAGGGGAGAGTGTGGAAGAAAGCACGGTGTGGTTGGCAGATCAGCCCAAGGCCTGGCACTGCCTCCGACCCAATAGCACCGCCTCGCTCAGGCGAGACAGCGCGCTGACATCAGTGTCCCACTGAAGACGGGAGGAGAGGGAAAGCCACTCTGGGCTCCTAGTGCTCCGTGATCCACAGCTGCTTTTGTTGAGCCAGTATTTCCCCAGTAGTGAGTTCTTCCAAAACTGATTTTCCAGATAACTGAAGCCCAGTCATCCTTTTGCAAAAGTACCAAAGCCAAGTTTTCATTATTCTTCAGGAAACGGTCCACATTTTCTTAAAGTCACGTGACTCTAACCAGTCCCTCTCTCCCTGATGGAGCTTCGTTGTTCTGAGCTTCAGTTGCTGTTTGTGCTCTAACAAATGCCTCCTGGCCTCCAGGACGGGCAGTGGATGTGCAGCTATTTATTGGGCCCAACACTGAGTGGTCCAAGACTGCTAAACACAAGTCTCCCTGTGGGCCTCTAATTGTCCTCTGATGAACAGGGACTTTCATCTGGTGAGCATGCCTCCTTGCAGCAGCCCTGGCTGTCACCTGACTCTGGCCGAGTCGTAAGTGTGAGGGGTCCTCAGGTGGTTAGAGTATAGGGGCCTTAGTGCTGCAATTTTAGGGCATCCCGCCTTTCGCTTCTGTTCTAGAAAGTTGAGTCAGCTAGCAAATGACTTCTGTCTGAGTCTCTGACACCAGCTGGGGTGTCCCAACAGTTTAATCCTATCCTGATACTAATAAGTAGTAACTATTTCCACAGGTTTCAGGGCTCAGTCCCACGAGACTGACCTTCCTTCAGACACCAGTGCCAAATCCCAGTTCCCAGGCTACCTGTACTTCTGTCCAATTCGACTACAAATTCAAGGGTTCCCATGACATCCCCTTTGGGTTCAGTAATTTCCTAGAACAACTCCTAAAACTCAGGAAAATGCTAAACTTACTATTACAGTTGATCTCCAGCAGACTAAGGAACAGCCAAGCGAAGAGAGACGTGGGGTGGGGTCCTGAGCACAGGAGCCTCTGTGCATGCAGTTGGGATGTGCCACTTGCCCAGGACATCGATGTGTTTGCCAACTCGGAAACTCCCTGAACCCCCCTGTTCAGGGGTTTTTAAGGATGTTTCATTATGTAGGCATGACTGATTCAATTAAACCATTGGCCACTGGTGATTGAATTCAGTCTCCACTGAGGTCAGCGGGTAGGACTGAAAGTTCTAACTCTCTAATGGTGCTTGGTCTTTCTGGAGACCAGTCATTAGCACAAAAAAGACCCTTTTATCACTCAGGAAATTCCAAGGGTTTTAGGAGCTCTGTGCTAGGAACCAGGAGCAAAGACCAAATATTTATTTTTTGTTACACACTTTTGTAACAGGAATGTTACCATTTAACACTGAAACACTCCCAGGTACCATCAGCGGAGGGTGAAAATAGTTTGAACATTGGTATATTGTGGGGTTCCTTTTTAATATGTTATTCCCTTAATAAGCTATTGCTCTGGATAAACCAAATTATGGTCTACATTTTCAGCATGTATGTCATGATATGAACAACTTAAAAAGAAAATGTGGCTCTCTTGTCCAAAGCAATTTTCCTCTGTTTTCTACTCTGGGAAATAGATGAAATCTAATCACATAATTCATTTCTCTGAACTTCAGAATTATTTTACCCACTGATTCATATCCTTGGGCCTTTTTCTTTTCTTTCTTTCCTTGGATAAGTTTTTACTGAAGGATGACATTGCTCATGAACTCATAGTCATGAGGTTGAGCCCCACGTCAGGCTCCACGCCGCGCATGGGGGCCTTCTTGGGATTCTCTCTCCCCCCTCTTGGCCCCTCCCCTGCTTGCATGCACGTGCGCTTGCTCTCTCTCTGTCACAATAAGTAAGTAAACATTCTTATAAAGGAAAACCTTAAGAAGAGAAAGATGACATTGCCACTTGTAAGAGGGGACGGTGTGTGGCTGTCCAGAAAAAACGTCCAAGCAAATTCCTTTTCAGTGTTCATTCTTTGGACGAGCCTCCCTAGCGCAGCTGCAAACTGTCATGTCCTTGAAATTGTTCTTCTAAGTCCGTTGGTTGTTGCAGGGCCCCGTGAAGCATGTGTACAGAGTCCTGCAGTGCCAGGAAGAGGAGCTTACACAGATGGTCTCCACTATGTCTGATGGTTGGAAATTCGAACAGGTATGTTTCCTAAGTGGCAGCCACCGCAGCATCTCAGCCCAGGAGCCCACGTCCCTCAAACAGCTGCCATCTGTAACCAGCTAACCCCAGGGGTTCGTAGGGCCACGTGTGAACCTGTTCAGAAACGTGGGAATTATTCTGTCAGCTGTATAGGATGAGTTGGGAAGAATTCAGAATAGTATCATGTCTCCTGACTTCATATCCAAGTTTTAATTTGTGCCCAGAGGGAGTCAGCCAGCCTGTTTAGGCTTGAAAGTGTCTCTCTGAGGTTTTTTCTCCCTCAGAGGGATTTCTTTCAAAAGCACTCAGTTGAAACATTCTAGAATAAGTACATAAAGAAGGCTAGGATTCAGCAACTACCCTACCTTCCCTTCCCAGGATAAGAACTCTGTCATTCTGAACATACATAATCCACTGCAGAAAGCAAGAGCAGGTATGAGAGGAGCCAGACGTGATGAGAAGTGGGGCTTGGCCATTTCCCATCAGGCTGTGGATTTCTGTTCCTTTAGCTTTGCGTGGTGGCAGAATTACCAAAACAAAACCAGACAGGCAGAATTGTACTGTTTTCTTCCATTAGATGGCAGGATTGTTCAGTTCATCTATTGTGTGCGCAACAGAGAGCCTGGCATGAATAGAATGGATATATATAGAAGGGATATGTATTGTGTGGATCGTGCCTATTTTTAATGTAGAGTTTAAGCGTCAGTTGAACTGTCACCATAAACTTACCTTCTCAAATAACTTCTGTTCGTCGTGTTAACGGTATTGGGTTATGGATCAAATACACAGGTGTCTTGGTCGTCAGAGCCAACACTGGATAATTCCTCACCCCTCCACTGCAGAATCAATTCTGCCTGTGTATGTTGACCTAGTTCTTTTCTCTTCCCTTTTTTTTTTCTTTTAAAGTAGTTCCACACCCAATGTGAGGCTTAAACTCACGACCCTGAGACCCCGAGATCAAGAGTTCCATGCTCTCCCAACGGAGCCACCCAGGCGCCCCTTCCTTTATAGGTCAGCCTAGTTCTTATTCATGTGGGGGCTGCAACATGTTGCCATACTTCCACTCCACGAGTATTTTCCCTGAGAAAAGTCTTTTTTTTTTTCTCAAATATTTTCTTTTTAAATAATCTCTACACCCAACATGAGTTCCAGCTCATAACCCTAAGATCGGGAGTCACATGCTCTACCAACTGAGCCAGCCAGGCGCCCTTCCCTAAGTCTTAAGCAAAGAATGTTCCCAAATAAAAAAAAAAAAAAATTTTTTTTTTTTTAAGTATTCTTGATGAAACCAGTGAATAATTTTTTATTTTCTTTTTCTCATCTTGTTAACACTCAGGGGGCAGGTGAAGCATGAAACATGAAGTCATGTTCCCGCTGACTCTATTATATGGATGAGGAAGTTCAGGCACAGGAAGGCAGAGGGACCCAAAGCCCATTCATAGAGCAAGTCAGTCCTGTTCTTCTGACTTGAGGCCCTACATGATTGCCCGGATGACCTTACCCTTGGGCTCCGCTTTTCTCGGTGCATGTGCATTTCCTGTTTAAAATTAAATCCTGAATTCAATTTGCCGAAAAGGCTAAAAGTCCCAGCAGCATATGGCTTATGGTAACTCTTCAGTGATTCACTCGGTGCTTTCCAGAGCCGTTTGAGTGCCAGTCTCCTGTCTGGGACTTCTGCTTAAAGATGAGCCAGCCCTGTGTAGGTGTTTGGCTAAAGCAAGTGTCCATTTTCATTCACAGAAACATTCTCTTTCACCTCAGTGTTTGCTAGAAGGAATATGATCATGTTCATCCTAGCTGCTGCCTTTGGGATTGTTTCAAGTGCTTGGGTGGGGAGACAGTGGCAGATCCCATGCTTTCCTTCTCTGGGGAAGCCTTGTTGAGGACGCCCAAGTGAATAACAGATCCAGGTATCCCCTGGGCCGTGATAGTCCCAGACAGTTCATCATCCTGTGAGAAGCAAAACCACAAAGTTCGGACAGGGGGCGGGTTGGGTCTGTGTGGCACTTTAGCACTTTAAGAGGACTGTTCACCATGCTCTGGTTTTGTCAGCTAATCAGCATTGGATCTTCCTATAACTACGGAAATGAGGATCAGGCAGAATTCCTCTGTGTTGTCTCCAGAGAACTCAATAATTCTACCAATGGCATTGTCATAGAGCCAAGTGAAAAGGCAAAGGTAAGAAATCGCGTCACCAGAATTTTGTCTCTGACTCGTTTGTTCCCAGCCCCTCAGTGGACTTGGCCTGGACTGTTTGTTGCTCCTGACTTCTTCTCTTTCCTTCCAAAGCTAGCTTTGCATTTTTCCTTCATTTTGGTCGTTGACTGTTGTCATTTAAATCAGGATTTATGGAGCAGTGACCAAGCGTTCTTAGTTAGGAAGTAGGTACTGAAATAGAGTAGACTTTAAGTACCCACCTGTCAAATAAGTGAAAAATCTTTTTTTTTTTTTTTTTTTTTAACGTTTATTTATTTTTGAGACAGAGAGAGACAGAGCATGAACAGGGGAGGAACAGAGAGAGAGGGAGACACAGAATCTGAAACAGGCTCCAGGCTCTGAGCTGTCAGCACAGAGCCCAACGCGGGGCTTGAACTCACGGACCGTGAGATCATGACCTGAGCCGAAGTCGGACGCTTAACCGACCAAGCCACCCAGGCGCCCCAAATAAGTGAAAAATCTAATTGCAAAGTGAGAATTGTGAAACTCAAAATTGGAAAATATTTTGTGTTTATTCTTTGAAACCATTCTCTCTCTTTTTTGTCCTGTCTCAAGAGAAAAGGTATTTGGTTACCTTTGTGACTTCCCCCACCTTAAGTTACTGGAAAATTGTACACTGTTATCCTCTTTTTCCTGTACTGTGCCCACCCCCCCCCCCCCAACTCTCTCTGTCTCTCATAAACACTTCTAAGTCGGCAATTTCCTTTAACGTGGGAGAAGGGGTCTGACAGCACGGATACTGTGGGTGCAGTGGTGTTCGGCAAGAGGCTTTTACAACTGAAGTGCTTCAGGGGAGGTTAGGGCTCAGCCCTGCCTTGCTTCCTACGGTGACAGGACTGTTGTGCTGCCCAGTGGGGTCCAGTGGAAAGCGGCCGCGGGTCCCTTTTCCCTCAGCAGTCTGCTTAGCAGCCTCGGCCCAAGCCTCAGCCCTCTCCCCCATCTTCCATTTGCAGATTCTTCAGGAGAGAGGATCTCGGATGTAAATTCCAGATTCTTAACCATCAAGAGAACAAGCCGGCAGAGCACCTTGTGAAGTTAAATCTTGCTCCTGTACAGTAACCGAGCTCCTGCAAGGCACGGCTGAGCCTGGCCCCCCAATGGAGAAGTGTTCTGGTCAAAACCAAAGGAACCCCTGCCTGCCCCCCACAGGAACCTGAAGACAGACGCACTTCCGGCTGCAGAATACCTTTTCAGAAACCTGCTTTTGTCTTCTTAGCCAGTGTTAGATCAAATCCTTACCACAGCAGCTGGGCTGGGCTCCCAGTGGGGGCCTTTACGGGGGATGCGGGGGAGGGGAAGAGGAAGGCCTAGCTCCTCGTACAGGCCTGTGCTTCAGGGACACTGGAGCAAACGCCAGAGGATCGTCCCTGGGCCATGCCGTGTTTTTGCCTGGGTGCCACGTTGGACGTTGGCAGCCGCTTTGTAACACTATCTTCCCCCTCTTCCCCGCACCCCACACAAATGCAGCAGGTGCCAAGGATTCTAGCTTCAGTTCGTCAAATTGAGGTCTCGGGTAAAGGATAGATCCGCAGAATACCCCATATTCCTGTGGACGAAACCTCTTCGAGAAAGGGGAGGACGGGGTCTCCGTGGTTGTGGGTGGAGGTCGGGGATCGCTGCTCTGGGTTCGGGGCACTCAGCTGCTACCGTGTTCGTCCTTGCCTCATCTGTCTCCGGCAGCCCGGACCCTCCAGTAGCTTGCTTGCTCCTCAGGTGGAGGTTAGAGGCAGGCGGCATCCCACACCGCGTCACACACAGAGGGGCACTTAGGGAGGCCATACCCTCCATTGACCCATCTTCCTTCCCTGGCTTTCTGAACCGGACCGAAGATAAAGGGACTTTGGATCCTCTGATGGCTTGGGTGGGGACGGCTATTTCTTTGAAAGTTGCCAAATGTGTTCTATTGTAGTATCCAAAAGTGTCGTTATTTCTGTGACTGTCTCTTGGAAATGCCTTGACTGAACGTTCGATCTTTGTCCGAGTCTCCTGGTTTCTAACCTTGGCAAACCTGCCCCGCAGCCGTGTCCGTGACGCCGCGCCAGCCCCTGCAAGGCATATGTGTTTGCTGGGCAGTCCGAGGACTCCCCGCATCTCTGAGCCCGACCCTTTACCATCACTTCTATCTGCAGAGTGCCGTGTCCTCGAGAATCAAGTGCTTGTTTGGCCAGGGAGGGGAGTAAAGCCCTCCTTCGGGCTGGGACCACAGGGCTTGTATCTGGACCTTCTGTCTGCGCTTTTGAGTCTTAATGAACAGTCACTGAACGCAAAGGGCTGGAGAATCCTTGTTCTTCCCTCGATGACTTTTCCCAGTGTGGCAAATGGCCCAGAGGAGGGGAAGGCGCCTCTGGGGCACGCTGCACCTGTAACAGCCACTCACGTTGGTCACTCCTGGTTTCCTTCACAGTGAGGTTCCCTCTGCTCCACAGCTCAGTGCTTACTAGGGGGGTCTGGGGCCATGGTTTTTGGAAATGACTCACAGACGGTGCCAAATGTCTTAGGAACTCATGACCTGCCTGCGTGCAGATGGCACAACTCTTCTCCGGATCTCACTTTGACCTTATCTCTCTGTGTGTAGAGCAGGATAGAAATGTGTGTACAGGGGTGTCTGCTGCTCCGTGTGTGTCTACACACCAACGTGAGCGTGCGTGTTGACATTGGCCCCTTGGACTCTGGCCTGTGCCCACGATTTCTACAGCTATAAACGTTAGAGGAACTTCTACCTGCGGCAAAAGCAGTCACCTTTCAGAGACGTCGCAGGCATCCTCCTGTCATCTTTCGGAAAGCACGAGATTGGGCGTGGAGGAAAAGCTGCTCAGACCTGAGTAGGACAGAGGACTTCGGAAGACTTGCTCTTTGGCCAGAAAAGTAACATTTGACTCTAAGGAGGGAAAGCAGCTTCATTTGGGACCTTGAGCCCAATCAGATCTGCTTTCCCTGGGGCATGCCTGGGCATCAGCCCGTGCTCCTCGTGCTCTTTGTGCTCCTCGTGTTCTTCGTGCTCAAGTGCTCCTAGTGCTCCCGAGCCTGCACGAAGGGGTAAAGCGAGGCAGGCCAGAGGGCAGAGGTGGCAAGCCCCTCAGGAACGCATAGTCTTTTCTCTTTTCAGAGCCCCACAGTGGATCCCGTAGAAAAACTGCTGAGCCCCTCACTCGATGCTCTTGAGAAATTAACACAAGTGACATTTCTGCTCCCCTAGAGGGCTGGCTTTCACGAGGTCCCCCTCCTTCTGGCAGCCCAATGACAATTGTTCCAGTGCTCCTGAGTCTGAGGGTGATTCAGTTCTTAAGGTTTCTGGAAAAGTATTCGCCCCAGCCCTTTAGGAACCAAGTCAGTATTTTTTTTTTTTACTGAAAGCCTTCTGGGAGAGCCCAGCTGATTACTTCGGAGGGAGGCCTGGCCATCCGTCGGTTTGGGGGTGTCACGTGGCCAGGGACCCACACTCTCTCCAGCAGCCCAGTGCTGCCAGGTGGGGAGTGTCTTCCGTCTTCGTGTTGTGCCCAGGCCTGAGGCCGCGGGCGACTCAGGCCCAGCTCACAAAGCAGCCTGGCCTCTCCTAGGAGATGCCACACTAGCACGCTTCTGTCTTTCCTTCAGAACCTGCTTCCTCCTTGGCAATGAGGCGCAGCCCAACCTCCTCTAGAGCGACTTCGTTTCTGCAGTCTTAACTGATCTCAGGGGTGTCAGCGAGGTGTAGGGGAGGAAGGGACAGAGATGCTGGGGGGTGGCCAAGAGGACAACCACATTCTCCGACATGGCCTTTGGCGCAGAGGTTAGGGACCATGCCTGTCACTTGTGGGTATTGTTTGTTACTGTTTGTGTATTTGAATAAAGTCTGAAATGCTGTGACCTTTTTTTGTCAATAAAGACAAGAAACAAACAGCCGAATCTCCTTGGTTTCCTTTCCTGTCACTACTGACGATTCTCAAACTCTTCTCAGGAGAGGAGTTTCACTGCACCTTTCCTACCTGGGCTTCTTAGAAAGTCCTAGTTTCTCCCGCTGCTGAAACTGCTTGAGGGCGTGTTGGGCCTTCCTCCTCACGACCAGGAGAGTGGTGAGGAACAGAAGGTGAGACAGATGGTCTACCCACCAGGAAGCTGGGAAGAGGAGGGGAAGAGTAGAAGACCATTTTTAAGGGGGAAAAAAGTCTTCCTGGAAGAGAGTAACTGACTAGGTGTCCATTTTTCTCTGCATGGTAGAGAATGAGGAATAAAAGTGAGGTGAGTCGCCAGCAAGCCAAGTGTTGGTCACTTAAGGCACCAGGCAAGGTGTGGGACCCTCAAAAGGTGTTAGTCCCCCCACCCCCCCGCCATAGGGTGCTTACAGCTGGGGACACGTGTATACACACAGCGAACGAGGTGTGTGTTTGTACCAGCCAGGGCCCAATGGGGGACAGACCACAGTAGTTAACAAGTGGTAAGAAGAGGAAAGGGCCCCCAGGCCCACTGAGGTGTCACAGATGGAGTGACTGCAGGAGGTAGTTATTGTTCTAGGGCAGGGGAGCCAAAGGAAGAGGTTGGGATTATTACAAAGTAACAGGCTTGGAGGAGGGGCCGAGGGGCCGCATAGAGGAGATGCTGCGGTCCCAGGGGGCTCAGCGAGACTGGTCGTAGGACCGCGCTACTCCTGGAACCGTTCTAGGACCACACTCCTGGAACCAGCTCTTGCTGCCAGAGCAAAGCTGAGGTG
Source organism: Panthera onca (assembly GCF_046562875.1). NCBI lineage: Eukaryota > Metazoa > Chordata > Mammalia > Carnivora > Felidae > Panthera > Panthera onca. The sequence goes on from NC_138352.1 coordinate 10,172,721, forward strand.
CTGTGGTTTCTCCGTTAACCGGAAGAAGCATGTCCCTTCTGCCCCGCCCCCCGCCCCGCCCCCTCCCTCCTCCCCAATCTTGCAGTCCCCTTCTCACGTTCCCCATGGATGCACCTGTCCGGGACTAAGCTGTTAAAGATGCACAGAGCAGAGCCTGGAGGGTGGCTTGGAGCCGAGACGTAATAGCCAGCAGCTTGGGCTGCCCGGCCTCCGTATAAACGCTCCCACGCGTATTTGAACTTACAATGGTAAAAACAAAACTTCATGCCTCTACGTAACAAGACGCAGCTACGCGTTACACAAAGGTGATTTTGCCCTCTGTCCAGTGTGAAACACAGTGTCGACTGCCAGTGTTCCCCGGTCTGAGAGACAGTCACATCGATTTCTGGGCTAGGTTAACTACTCCTCAGGCTGACTTGGTGGGTTAGACAACACCTAGTTCATATCCGGCAGGTCAGGCCGCATGGTCGCTTGATGTCCCATGGTTAGGTAGGCTCTCAAAAGGAGAAGAGTTACCTGCAAAAGAAGGCAGGGCGATTTTCCAAAACGCTGGAGCTCTGCATGGTAATTCTCCAGTCAGGGCTTGCTGGAAGCTCCATACAGCATCAGCCTTTGCAATAGATCATTTGAGTATTGCTGAATCTGTTCAGTCATAAAGCCCCAGTGGCAGCTAAATTTCTAGTAAGAATCACACCCCATAGATTTCCATCGGTAAAGCTTTCCCTTGGAGTGAACTATAACTCTGGTAAGCCAGGTTAATTCTTTGATGAGCTTTCTTTTTCTTTTTCTTTTTTTTTTTAAGTTTGTTTATTTTGAGAGGGAGAGCACATGAGCAGGATAGGGACAGAATGAGAGGGGAGAGAGAATCCCAAGCAGGCTCTGCACTGCCAGCATAGAGCCCCATGTGGCACGCAAACTCTTGAACCTCGGGATCATGACCTGAGCTGAAATCAAGAGTCGGGCACTCAACCTACTGAGCCACCCACGAGGCCCAATTCCTTGATGAGTTTTCTATACAGTGCCATTAAATTGTATCTCGGTTTTGTTTTTATTTTCGTTTTTACTTTAAAATATTTTTATTAAGATCATTGTTTTCCATGAAATGTTACCATGGAAATTTAACTCAACCTAACTAATTCTAGCTCTTGCCCTTACGGGCTGTAGCTTTTGCCTTTGTGGGCTTTCTTTTGTGGCTATTACCTCCTCTGTATTTATTTTCCCCAAGTCAAACCTGACCGCTCAGAATCAAGTCTCACATATCTTAATGTGTGTATTTTTAGCTGATGTCATTTTTCTGTTAATGATTCTAATAAAACAACATGGAGAGAAGATCGTGTGTGTCTTTTTTTTAACAGGAATTTATCAGAAACCTTTTTGTTGTATATATTATTTATTTTGAGAGAGAGAGAGAGCAAGTGGGAGAGGGGCAGAGAGAGAGGGAGAGAGAGAATCTCAAGCAGGCTCCGCACTGTCAGCACAGAGCCCAATGCAGGGCTTGAACTCACGAACCATGAGATCATGGTCTGAGCCGAAGAGTCAGATGCTTAACCCACTGGGCCACCCAGGTGCCCCGCAAACATCGTTCTTAATGGAGAAATGTTGAAATGTTTCCTCTAAGAAGGGGAAAGGAGAGGCCTTCTATTTCCCATTTCTAGCCAACAAATGCTAATGTTTTGGAGCAAGACAGTGATGTATTGCAAGCTTTTCAGGGCGTTTATTCTATGGGGTGGGGGAGAATAGGAAACAGAAAGCAACAAAGAAGCAATCAGAGCCATGAAGACCCTCTCTTCCGCCTCCTCATCCCTTTTCTCTTTCTGAGGATCAGAACCAGAGTGGAAGCAACAGTCTTTAGAATCACTGCTCGGATGATGTGGATCATTCAACTTTAGACAAAGAAGAGGCTTTGGAACATCATCTCCTGGAACAACCCTGTCAATTCACCAGAAAAGATTGTCTGGTCCAGACGAATTAAAGGAGTTGCCCAAGATCCTACTGCCACTTTGTTGCCATTTTCCTCTCCGGTCCCTAATGTGAGTCCCTTAGGTCCACTGCCAGAGGCTCCAGGTGCACCAGCGACCCTGCCCTGGCGTGAAGAATCACCCATGGAGAGGGCAGGCCACATCAGCACCCATAGCATGTCCGGTGGCCCACCTTTTGCTCTGCTGACATCACAAGCAGCATGCTGGGGCTGGTCACGCTTGAATTGTGATGTCAGGGAACAAAACTAGGGGCAGCCTTCGAGGAGGGGGGCCAACTTGATAGGGAGATCAAAACACAGCAGCCGAAGGGAAAGGTGAGAAGGCAGCGGTCAGATCCCAGGAGATGGAGAAGGCTGGGGTGGGGGCACGCGGGACTGATGGGGACCCTCCCAACAGCTGGTGAAGTGGGACCAGGGCTAGGCCGCTGCACCTGAGTGCCTGGGGGTCCTTTTTCATCCCACCGCAGGGCAGCCAAGCCTCTAGCCCTCCCTGACATGCAGAAAATCTCACGTAAGTACTTGGGCGTCCTGCCTTTCTTCTGAAGGGCCAAAGAAGTGGCTCCTTTCCTTTCCGTTGATGTGACTTCCTTCTGCCTACCCTCTTGCTCGTCCAAGGTTTGTTGCAGGGGTCAGGGCTGGGACACAGAGAACACAATCCCCATGTTATGCCCCGCCCCTCCCATGGGTTGACCAGTGACACAGTCTCTGTACCCTATGGGCAGAAGCTGTTTCTATGAGAAGGACTAGTGTACCCCTCCAAGGCCCCTCGGCTCCTGCCGTGGCTTCTTCGTGGCTTTGCTCTATCTTCTCAGGGCCAGTCCAGGACCACAAGCCAGCCCCGCAGCCGCCGGTCCAGCCCTCAAGCCCTTCCCACGCTCAGCTCCTGATGAGTAACAGCAGTCTCCGCACGTTTGAGGACCAAGTCCTCTGTCCCATCTGCCTGGAGGTGTTCCGCAACCCGGTCACCACCACCTGCGGGCACAACTTCTGCATGGCCTGCCTCCAAGGTTTCTGGGACCACCTGGCTACCGTGGGCGAGACGCTGTACTGCCCCCAGTGCCGGGAGAGCTTCCCCTCCAGACCGCGCCTCTGCAAGAACGGCATCCTGGAGGAGATGGTGACCTGCTTGGCCCAGGTCAAGGGCCAGACCTTGGGGTCCTCACGGCCCCTGGCCGGGCCCAGGGACGTGCCCTGCGACTTCTGTTCCGCCCAGAAGCTCAAGTCGGTCAAGTCGTGTCTGCAGTGCATGGCCTCCCTGTGCGAGAAGCACCTGAGCAGCCACTTCGAGGACCAGATGTTCCAGGACCACGAGCTGCTGGAGCCCGTGTGGGATCTCAAGAGCCGCCTGTGCCGGAAGCATCGCAAACTGCGGCGGCTGTACTGCCGCACGGAAGGCAGCTGCGTGTGCGGAGCCTGTCTGCTGGAGGAACACAAGAACCACGACACCATCCCCCTGGAGGAGGAACGTGCCAGGAAGGAGGTGAGGTGGAGTGGGGGAGGGGTTGAGGAGGGGAGGGGGGGGGAGGGGGGGAGGGGGGTGTGGGTAGGAGCGGGACTCGTGGTTCTGAGTCTCTCCCTGAAAGTCTTTCACCAGCCCAGTCACACCTTTCCTTGGAGGGAAATCACACAACCATCAAAGTGACAGTCAGGAGGGTGGACGTGCCCGTTACATGAGAAAGGCTTGGTAGAAGGACAGAAAAATAACGCTGATTCAAAGGTTCACATGCAACCCGATGTTTATAGCAGCACTAGCAACAATAGCCAAATTATGGAAAGAGCCCAAATGTCCATCAACTGTGGAATGGATAAAGATGATATAATATATAATATATAATGCATATGTATAATATATAATGGAAGATATATATATATATATATATATATAATAGAATGTTAGTGATCAAAAGAATGAAATCTTGCCATTTGCAACAATGTGGATGGAACTAGAGTGTATTATGCTAAGTGAAATAAGTCAGAGAAAGATAAATATCGTATGATTTCACTATATGTGGAGTTTAAGAAACAAAATTAATGAATATAGGGGAAGGGAAGGAAAACTAAGATAAAAAGAGAGAGGGAAGCAAACCATAAGAGACTCTTAAATACAGAGAACAAACTGAGGGTTCCTGGAGGGAAGGTGTGGGGGAATGGGCTAAATGGGCGATGGGCATTAAGGAGGGCACTCGCTGGGATGAGCACTGGGTGTTATATGTAAGTGATGAATCACTAAATTCTACTCCTTACACCATTGTTACACTATATGTTAACTAGCTCTGATTTAAATAAAATTTAAAATTTTTTAAAGTAATAAAACAACAACAACAAAAAAACGTTGGTGGGTTTGATGAACAAGGATCCAAAACTGTATGTATGAGTTCCATGTTAACTTTTTTGCGTAGATAAAGGAAAGGCTGGAAGAAAACATGTCAAAGTAGAAATATGTCATGTTAGGTTGGGCAGATCCCCTCCTTTTCTCTACTCTCAAATTCTGTTTAATATATGGAAATATTAAACAAAATTAAAATGTGGAAAACCAGATTTGAACTGCTTTTTATAGTGGAACACTTCTATTTCAGGCATTCTATCAAATATATTTGGTAACAGTAATATTTCCACATAGCCACCCCTTAATGGTCCACTGCAAGGAGCTCCTGAGGGCTTATAAGCCAAGTGGCCACACCGTTCAGCTCAGTGGACACTTTGTCCATAGTAAGACTTTGTCAACAAAGCAAGCAGTGGGTTGATGGACAGTCTGGCTTGAGCTGCTCATTTTGTCGTGTGCCAGCAACAATCCACTGGACAGGCACTTGGATCAACACAGTTCTATCACCCGTTATAAACAAGAACATGACTCTTCCCAGAACAGGTGGAGACTGGAGGCTTCTTCACAGAACTTGGGACACAGCGTGTCCCAGGCAGCGCCACCCCAGTGAGGTATCTCCAGGGCTCCATGTCTGATGCGCCCCTTCTCGACCCACTGCCCCCTCTCAACCCACTGAATCCTCTTCAGCCCCTTTTTGTGATCTGAAAGCCTGTGGTCATCACTGTCAGGAACAGAGAACCTGATTCCTAAGAACGGGGAAAGGGCACCTGGGTGGCTCAGGTTAAGCGTCTGACTCTTGATTTTAGCTCAGGTCATGATCTTGGGTTTGTGAGTTCAAGGCCCACATCGGGCTCCATGCTGACAGTGTGGAGCCCGCTTGGGATTCTCTGTCTCTCTGTCTCTCTCTCTGTCTCTCTCTCTGTCTCTCTCATTCCCCCTCTAAAAAAAAAAAAAAAAGACTGGGGAGAGAGTCTTAGGGAGTGAGAGACCATGAGCAGCATGAGCAGAGGGTAGAAGACCCGGGCCATCTGCCCTTCGGCTCTGCCTTTGTCTCTCATATAGGCGTCTTAGGAATGTAAGAGGTATGTCTTCTCTGGGCTTGCAGAAGGGTTTCTCCAAGAAGGCCTTGGAGAAGAAAGAACCTCCACCTTTCTGAATCAGGGGCCCTTTCCTCCTCCCCCTGCCTCACCCCAGGTGGAGGTTCGGAAGGTCCAGGCCAGCGTGGAAAACCAGATGCTGATCATCAACTCTGACAGCCAGAGGCACCGGGGGCAGGTGGCCTTTCTCTCGGTAAGGCTGGCCCACCCTCTCCCAGGCCCAGGCTTCCCCCCAGTGCCCTGCATCCGGCTGAGGGGCACTCTCAGGGCCTGGAGTGGATGTCATGGGGCCCAGCAGTTGGCAACAGGATGCATAGGCAGGTTCCGGGCTGTAACAGTAGGGGCTGGGGCTCAGAGGTGCCTCTCAACACACCCTCCACAACCCGCTCCCCGCCCCACCCACAGAAGTTGATCCAGACAACACGCGATGAGGTGAACGCCTGCTTCTCAGAGATCATCCAGGAGGTCAAACAGCTGCAGATGAAGGTCTTGGATTTTGTCGAGAAAGAGGAGGCAGCCGCTCTGGGGAAGCTGGGCAGCTCCATCCAGCAGAGCCACAACCGGCTCCTGAAGCTGGAGGGGGACAGCATCTGGCTCCGCGCCCTGCTCGCCAACAGGAGCGACCAGCAATTCCTGCAGGCGAGCCCCCGCCCCCACTCCTGTCTCTGCCCCAGGCCCTGATCCGAACTCCACTCCTCCTCCACCCCCAGACACACCAGATCTGCTCAGACCTAGGATTAAGCCATCAGCATTTGGGGCTGCAACTCATCATCTATTCTTCTGCCTCGGGGAGCCTCCCCACCCCAGGCCGTGGGTCCTGGGCTTACACCAACACCCTTGGCTTCTTACCTGACGTTTCTGCCTTCACGTCCCTGGAACAGAAGGGAGCATACCCTGGGATTCCTGGCATCTGCCACAGTCTAAGTTTCTCCAGATTCTCCCAGACCAGGGATGGGAATGAGACCAGACCAATCCATACAGCCTGGGATGAAAACCCCATTTCCTTCACCAGCCCTGGCCCAGTCCTGCAGCCTGCTGCTGTTGCAAGAGGGTACCAGGCAGGGTCACTGGTGGAGGCGTGCGTGACAGCAACCTTCTCTGAGGGTGGGGCCCAGGGCTACCCAAACCCTGTGCTCGGGAACTCTGAGCAAAGACCTTTCTTCAGCTGATTATCACATCCCCAGCAGATTTCTAAAGCTGTTGCTCACAGCGTCCACCCCTCCACACACACGCCACAGGAAAAATGTGGCAAGGTCTTTCACTAAGCAACTCGAAGCTCAGAAGGAATCGTCCTCCCGTTGTTTTCTAATCCACTCTACTTAATGCACTTTGCCATACTTTTTGGCAAAGCCCTGATCTCAGACATCACAACCAGGGGGGAGGGAGAGAGATGTCCAGGTTTGGAAACCAGCAATTTCTCCACCTGCCCCAAGATTCTGGGCTCGGTGGGGTCCCTGGCATAAGCAGGAGCTCCTGGCATCTGCCTGGGCCCCGGGCTAACGGGTGGTACTGCTGGCCACTCCCTGCATCCAGGAGTTCCCCAGACTGAAGCACTTTCCCGCCTGCTCGGAAGCCCTGATGAGCACCAACTGTGAGGAGAAGCAGAGCTTTCTCCAGTTGCCGGAGACCCTGGCGGAGCTCCGGACTCGGCTGCTGGACGTGGGTCTCAGCTTCATCAATCAGCTCCTCCTGAAGGGTCAGTATCTGGCAGCCTGGGGCCACTGGAGACTCACCTGCCCCCTGGGGGTGGGACTGCCCTGCAGGGCAGTGTTTGGGGTTCCAGGCACTGGTGGAGAGCCCTGCCTGCCCATGTGCACCTTCCCCAGGTGACGCAGCCTCCTGGAAGCCCATGCCCCTCTCTGAAAGGACACTGGGCTGTAAGAGTGTCCTCAGCAAAGCTCCTCAATCTCCTCCAGGCATTAAGATGAACTCCTATGAGTTGCTGCCCTCAGCTGTGGACAGGAAAACACTTCTCAAGTGTGAGTCCTCCGTACTGAGGTCCGAACCTAAGGGTGGGACCCCCGGGGGGCCTTGACTTCCCCAGTCCCCTCTCCATTCAGGCCAGGGCACCAGAGAGATGCCAGCTCTCTCTTGCCCAGACCTCGTACTTGGGACTGGAGACCTCAGAAGGACTCAGCCTGTGACTTCAAGGCCATGATAGGGAGGGGACTATCCTGTCCCATCCCGTGGGTGGGCAAGGCAGGGCCTTGCCCAGATGCTGGCTCTGCCCCCCTCCCTGGCTCTGGTGTGGCACAACCATTGCCCTCAGCTGGGGGCCTGCCAGTGTCCCCCCACCACCCCACCAGGGTTTAGCCAAGCCAGCTTGGATGGCCCTGTCTGTTTCTTCCTCAAGCAAGCTCCCTTTTATTGCTAGGCAATAAATAAATCGAATACATTTGATGCCTAGGCAGCCCCTCTCCTGAGCTGGGCTGGGAGGCAAATCCCAGGGACTTCTCTGAGATATCATGGGTCTCTTTGGTGAACCCCTGAGTCACCTCCTCCAGGAGCCCTTGACGTTCCCTCAATCCCACTCATTCTTGTGTCCTGAATAAATAAAAAGGGAGATTATGTTAGAGTCTAGTGGGGGGCAGGGAGGAGGAATTGGTTTCTCAGCTACTCTGGAAAGGTAGACCTTTGGACAGCACCCAATTCCTTCCTCCAGAGGAGGTCAGTGACCTGGGGCCAGAGTTGCGGGACTGAAAAGAGCAGGGGCGGGGCGGGAAGAGAAGGGCCAATCCCAGGAGATGGGCAGGGGGTGGGAAGCACTTGGTGCTTCTGTGCAGATGCCACGCAGCTTAGCATCCTCTTCGTCAGCCCTGGGAGCCGCTCACCCAAGCTCCCTTACCCCCCCCCCCGCCCCCCCCACCAGGTTACTGCAACCTGAACTTCGACCCCACCACGGCCAGCGAGGAACTGTTCCTGTTCAAGGAGACCCACTCGGTGCTGAACCTGGGCATCCTTCTGGAGCCCTTCGCCGCGGGCGGCCCCTTCCCCGGCTTCAAGCAGTGGCCGCAGGTGCTGTGCTCGCGCGGCCTGTCCGAGGGCCGCCACTACTGGGAAGCCGAGGTGTCCAACTCGTGGGTGTGCCTGGGCCTCACCTACCGCCGCAGCCCCCCGCTCGGCGGCCGCCCGCGCCGCAACATCGTCTACCTGCTGGGCCGCAACCCGTACTCGTGGTGCCTGGAGTGGGACTCGCTCAAGTTCTCCGTGTGGCACAACAACACGCAGACGGTGCTGCACGGCGGTTACCACCGCACGCTCGGCGTGGCGCTCGACTGCGGCACCGGCTGCCTCTCCTTCTACGGCGTGGCCGGCGGCGTGAGCCTGCTTTACCGCTTCCTCGTCTCCTTCCTGGAGCCGCTCTACCCCGCGGTCATGGTCAGCAGCGGCGCCTCGGTCACGCTCAAGCAGCGCCCCGAGGCGGAGGCGTAGGCGGCAGCCAATAAAGCTGGACTCTAGCGCTGGGCTGGGCCCGCGGGAAGGGGCGCCGGGGACGCGGGTCGCCGGAGGTCGCGGCCCCCGGGTTGAGGGCTGGGGTGGGCGGCGAACCGGCCTCCCGTCCCCCTGACCCGCTGACCCGCTGCCGGGTGTTCCCGGGAATCCTAGGAAACAGGCAGACCCCTCCGTTCCCGCAGCCATGGGAGAAGGGCTTTGAGCCAGGATGGAGTCCCACACCACTCCCCTCCCGTGGGGGGTGGGGGGGGGGATGGGGGGGCGGCCGGGGACAGTCCGGTGGCCTCCGGAGGGCGGTGGGGAATTCCTGGTGCAGAGCCTTCCGCTTTATGCCCCCCCACCTCCAGGCCCATCAGAGGCCCCTAACTTTGGTTCTCCAGGCGAGTCCTGGCTACTCAGCATCAGGGGCCCAGGGACAGATCCCTGTCCCCAAAGGCCTCGCGGGTGGCTGCTTTCTATTCCTCCCCTCCAGGAGGCCAGACTGAGAGTGGCACCTCACAGATGGGTTAGGGGTGTTCTGTCCCAGTTGCTTAACTGGGGGCTGGGAAGTTAAGCCGAAGAATCCAGGCTGATCTCAGGCCCAGAGAAGAAAGGTGAGGGCCTACTGCCCAGAGCAGGGCCTGTCACACAGCTGGTGTCTCATAGTCTGGGGCGGATGCGGAACTGAGGCTATCCACTCTGCACCGTCCTCTGTGCTGCTGCAAGCTGTTTTCCCCAGCCATCCGCCCAGTGCGCTCCACCCCCAGAGTATAGCACTGCCCAGAAGCAAAGGGGCTGCTTCCTCATCCGGGACCCTGCAATCCCGCCTGTCCAGCAGAGGGTGTGAGAGTCAGCTCCAGAGGCTGGGTCGCACCAGGTTACTGCCTCGCAACCCTGGCAGGAGCATGACTGGAGACTCAGCCCCTCTGGCGAAACCACGGCAGCATTTCCAGCATCAACCAGCCGCTGGTTTCTCTGGTTTCTCAGGTTGAGTCTCTTGGGTTAATGATTGGCTCTGAAAAGGAAATGATACAAGTCAAGGGAGAAAACCCCTGGGGCAACATAGTCCAGAACCAGGCCTAAAAACACCCCATGGGGGTGTGCCTGAATTCCATCCCCACCTGGCCTGTTGGAAGAGAAATTAGTGACCCTGGTTTTCCCATCTGGAGAGGGTGGGACCAGGCCCGAAACAGATGTAGGGGGTGCCCTCAAGGTTTCTCAGAGGGAGGCACCCTTTGGCTCTTCTGAGCAAGCTGTGGCTGTGGTTTCTTGCTGACCTTCCTTTCTGGAGCCTTCACTCAGCACCAATTCCAATCAATCCCCACCCCATCACTCTTATTCCCCATGGGCTGTTCCCCGTGCTGATTGGTAGGAATGAAATGTAAACTTTTTCCTCAACGTTCCGGAGCAGCCTTTCACATCCAAATGCCTTAATCTTGGCTCCCGCCTCCAACCTTCGTTCTCCCTGGCTCAAGGGGCTACAGGCTCCTGCAGCACCCGGCTGGGGTCCAGAAGTGCTGAGGAGGTGAAGGTAGGGTACAAGGAGACGGGTCTGTGCTAGCTAGCTGCATGGATCTCCAAGTTCTTCCCCATCCAGGAGCTGAGGAAGAGGCTACCCTCGCCAGCCCCTCCAGGGGTACTGTATGATGCTGGAACCATCCTGACACCCTCAGGCACTTGGCATGAAATCCACATCTGAACTTAATATGGGTATTTGCTTCCCTAAACAGCTCTTTGTTTGCAGTTCTTGGGCTGCTGGGAATTCACAATGAGAGTGCTGGGGGTCCTCAAATAGTTTTTAGTATTTCGAAAAGCCAACCAGCAAGCCAGCCTGCACATCAGGGGGGCTAGCCAGCAAACCGAAATGTCAGGGTCTCTGCTCCCGGCTCAGCACGCGCCTCGTGGAGGAAATATAGAGGGGTCCTTCCCGGTGCAAGATCAGCCAGTGCTCTTGGATAATCTACACCTGTGAATCCCACCCCTTCCCTGGAGAGAAGAAGGGAAGACGGGAAGAAGGGAAGAAGAAGGGAAAAAGGGAAGAAGAAGGTCTCTCCCTGTGGAGAGACCAGAGAGGGGACCGTCGCTGGAATGCCACCCACACACTTCTCATGCCTTCCTGCTCTGCCTTAGCACTCAACAAATATATATATATTTTTTTTATTGTGAATCCGAGCAGGCTATAAACTAGTCTGTCTCCAAGAATTGCTTCACTTTAAAAATGTCCATGTTGTACCTTACAAAAAGATTGTGTTCTTGTATTGCTTGGGTAATTTTAAAATTAATCTTTTTGCATTTTCATAAAAGCAATTTTGCTTTTATTTAACAACACATAGCATCTATCATAGGCCAGCCACCATTCATGGCAAATGAAAAGTTCATGGCAAATACAAACTCACATAATCCTCATAACCTTATAAATAGGTATTATCCCCGTCGTATGGATGAGGAAACTGAGAAGAGATTAAGTGACTTGTCCCACGTCCTTGTCATGAAGGTATATAATTGAGCAGCCAGGATTCAAATCTAAGCTTTTTTTTTTAACCATTATGCTACACCGCCTCTCCCATACCGCATTTGCTCTAGAAAACTTATATGATATAGTTGTGCACTTTCAAGATGCAAAAAAATTACTTTCAAAATACGAAATTATTCACTGGCTGCGTAACATTACATCCTACAAATCTATCCTATAGCTTTGGTGGCTTTTTTTTTTTAAGTATATTTCATCTCTACACCCAATGTGGTGGGTGTGTTCAAACTCAGGACCCTGAGATCAAGAGTCACATGCTCTTTTGACTGAGCCAGGCAGGCACCCCTCCTGTAGCTTTGTTTTGTCTTTGATTCCTTGATTCCCACTGGAGGTGGGTGGCATGCAGAAACCCAGCCAAAGCCACAGATGTCGCCTCTTCCATGTTCAAGTGTGACCCAAACTCAGAGAAGGGTCAAAGCGGAAGGCAAAGGATGCTGGCAGCAGCAATCGTTTCCGTCTCTTCATGCCGTCCCACAGTGTGGGGAGAACAGAAGCAGGACCAAGTAGCAAGAACCTAGGGAAGGAGCCTGAACCCTTCCCACCTCCAAGGAATGGTGTGCTCAGACTGGGTGTGGAAGGGAGAGGATGTCTGTGGGAGCCTCGGGCAGAGTATGCCTGGCATATGGTGGGTACCCAATGGCTGTCGGGAGTATCCCACCCAAGAGAGCATAAGCTCAACTCTGCACGTTCCCTGTGAGGAAGGCCCCTGGTGGTGACCTGAACCAAGACCACGAGCTAAGGAGAGGGGGGCCATCTCCAGCCTGCCCTGCTGGCCCAGTCCCACCCCAACTCCACCCCCCATCTCCTTGCCACAAACATCAGGCTCCAGTAGCCCTCCAAAGCATCTTCCCTCCTGGCCTTTGGTCATACTGTCCCCGCTGCCTGGAGCCCTCTTCCGCCCTCATGCCCTTAAGTCCTACTGATCACTTATCAGGTACTGTGGTGGTCCTAAGATGCTCCATGTTCCAAGAAGCCTGTCTTGAACCCCCCTCTCCCTAAGCCAAGTGGGGTTCCCTCCTCTCCGCTCCCATAACACCTCTGCATGCATCCCTGCTGTCATCCGTTTGTTTCATGTGTGAATTCTCCATTGGAAGTAGGGGCAGGCTGCATATTTCATGCCTCTGGTGCTTTAAGGCATGCCTGTCAGAGAGCAGGTGCCTAATAAGCATTGACCCAAGGACTGAAGGAAGCTTCTCAGAGCTTGGAGGGTGGGAAACCACCCAGATCCTTTCCTGGGTCAGGTCAGGCTGGGTGTGACTGTCCTGGCACAGCTGTCACGGACTTCCTTCTCTTCCCTCTGCCATCCTTTTGCGAAGTGAAGTCTGTTCACGCCCTGCATCCAGGTGGAAGCAAAGCACCTTCCTATTATTCCTCCATTTGCTTCCATTTTCAACCTTCCCTGTATTTATTTTTTTTTTTAATATTTGAGAGAGGGAGAGCAAGGGAGGGGCAGAGAGGGGAGCAGGACAGAGGATCCAAAGCAGGCTCTGCGCTGACACTAGTGAGCCCAATGCAAGGCTGGAACTCAAGAACCGCGAGATCATGACCTGAGTCAAAGTCGGACGCTCAATGGACTGAGACACCCAGGTGCCCCTCAACCTCGCCTTTAGCCTAAAGATTCTTTGAGGCTGAGTATCGTCCAGCAAGTGTGCGAAGATGAGAAACACATACCTCTCTCAGCCTTTGTTTCCTGATGGATATGGAAACCATTCATATTTGCTAAAGATTATACAACTCCCAGTACTTCTCAAACCAAGCAGCTGGGAAACGTGCATTTTGAGCAGGGCCAGGACTAGGGTGAAGCAAGTAAGGGATTCACCTCAGGCACAAAATTTAAGAAAAGGGTCAAAAAATTCAGTGATCAAGATTAATATTTAGGGCGCCTGGGTGGCTCAGTCAGTTGAGCCTCCAACTCTTGATTTCTGCTCAGGTCATGATCTCACGGTGCCCCACATCAGCCTCTGCTCTGGGTGTGGAGCTTGCTTGAGATTCTCTCTCTTCCTCTCCCTCTGCCCCTCCCCTGCCCAAGCATATGGTTGCATGCACGCGCCCTCTCAAAAAAAAAAAAAAAAAAAAAAAGGATAAATATTTTAATGCAATATTTTACAAAATCAAAATGAATGCAAAAATCTATGATGAACAGATTATCAAAATTGTAAATAAAGGCCAGATCTGACCCAGGACTTGCAGCACCTGCTTTGTAACCCCTCAGACTAAGCCTGGCCCTGATTCTGACAAAATTTTGTCCATGAAACTAGATGATTCCATTGGCCATAATTTGTTGATCTGATTGTCTATAATTATTGTTTTAAATTACTTACCTTGATTACTGAATTCTGTTGGTATCCCTGTAAAATTGTGCCCCAGGCAAGTGATTCACTCACCTCACCCTACCTAGATGGGCACTTTGCGTAGCTAAACTGAGTAGCTGGACCAGGGGGAGGTGTCACGGATGTCAAATATCCTGCAAGGCTCACAAGAGCCATCCCTGGGGGCACCTGGGTGGCTCAGTCGGTTAAGCATCCCACTTCGGCTCAGGTCATGTTCTTATAGTTCGCAGGTTCGACCCCCCGCATCGGGCTCTGTGCTGACAGCTCAGAGCCTGGAGCCTGCTTCAGATTCTGTCTCCATCTCTCTCTGCCCCTTCCCAGCTCCTTCTCTCTCTCTCTTAAATATAAATAAAATATTTAAAATTTTTTTTTTTAAAAAGAAGAGCCATCCCCAAACACCCCTGTTGTTAGCAGTATATATATGTGCACAGATACTTCAAGTCAAAAGTTAAATAACATTCATTTAGTTGTTCACTCTTGCCAAAATCAGTAATAAAGTGTCAGAAGCCCAAGGGCACCCATTAAAAGGTTTTTGGTTCCCTGCCAAGTGTTTCTGGAAGCTGATTCTTCCTCATTTACAACTAGATTCTTCCTGCCTGGAGAACGTGTGCCTTAGTGCTTTTGTGTTTCACACGTAGTTGGAGAGGACACTGGTGGTTAGAATTCTGCCCGGTTTGCTCCAATGTTCCACAAATGACCTCTGAGTGGCTCTTGCCAAGTGTGGCAAGACAAGTGGGAGGAAACCCAGGACAGAATGATGGCCCGAGGAGTTTCAAGGAGGGAGGGGTCAGCGGGGTCAGACACTTGAGGCAGGTGGGGAGGAAACAGGTCCATTGGATGTGATGACATGAAAATGATCAGAAGGGGCAGAAGTTCAGCTTCTGAAGACGGAGGGAGGAAGGGAACGTGTGGAAAAGGACCTAGTGGGAGGAGACGCTTTTCATTTCAAGTTGGACTGTGGAGGGGGCTGGGGCAGGAGCTGGAGGGGAATATGAGTTTAAGGAGGATAGATTGTTGGCTTGCTTTCATTTTAGGAGAGACCTGAGCTTGTTTAAATGCCAATCTTGCACAACAGCCTATCAGCATGATGATTCAGAATTCCTCTGGGTAGATTTGCAACCCCCCAGGAATTTTAGATTTAGCAGGAAACGCTAAAGCCCGCACGGTTCCCACAGGAAGGAGACTAAGGTGCAGAAGGGGCAGGCCAGGAGCACCAGGGAAGATGTCTTGGAGGAGATGGGCCCCGGGCAGCACCCTGAGGATGGGTGACTCCATCAGGCCATGGATGCATCCTGGGCAACTGTACTGGGTTAAATAGTGTCCCCCCACCACCAAACTCGTATCCACCCAGAACCTCAGAATGTGACTTTATTTGGAAATAAGGTCTTCACAGAGGTAATTAGTTAAGATGGGGTTATACTGGAGTATGGCAGGCCCTGATCCAATGACCAGCGTCTTTCTTTTTAAAATTTTTTTTAAAGTTTATTTACCTATTTTGAGAGAGAAAGAGAGAGAGAGAGAGAGAACAAGCAGGGGAGGGGTAGAGAGAGAGAGAGTCCCAAACAGGTTCCACACCGGCAGTGTGGAGCCTGATGCGGGGCTCGAACTCAAGAACCATGAAATCATAACCTGAGCCGAAACCAAGAGTCGGATGCTTAACCGACTGAGCCATCCAGGCGCCCCTTGATCTCAGACTTCTTTTTTTTTTTTTTTTGCTCTCAGGCTTCTGACCAATGAACTGTGAGAGAATACATTTCTGTTGCCTTAAGCCCAGCCGGTTTGTTCCTTTATTATGGCAGCTCCAAGAAACCAACACAGGACCTATCGAAGGCTATGTGTTGGGTGCTCTGCCCGGCTCTGGAGATACCAAAGCAGATAATCCCTGAGGTGGTCCTGGCTCTCTGGAAGCTGTGACATCAGGGGCCACCGGGGACGACTCTCTAGAAGAGGTGGCACTTAGTCTCTGTCTGTCATTATAAACAGTGGGAGTTATCCAGGGTAGGGGGGTAGTGCCTGTGTGGAAACAGGGAGGTGACCAAGCTCTACTCAAGAATGGAGGAAAAGAAGGGAAGGGGCCAGCAAGGGACAAGGGGCCAGCAGAAATCTGAACTTGATTCCGGTGTGCTCTGGGCACCATGGAGGAAGGCCCTTCTGGAAGTGGCATGATTCGGTTTGCATGATCAAGGCCAGGTGGGAGTGAGAGAGAAAGCCCCTGGAGACGAAGTGAGGGCACCAGCAGGGGAAGTAAGTAAGGGCAGGAACCCACGTGTGGTAGGGTTGATGAAGAGATGAATCCAATGGGTGAGCTATAGGCCTGTGGGCTGGGAGTATCAGGAAATGGGTGTCAGTCCGGAGCCCTGCCAAGGTGTGTGCACAGCGGTCCGGGAACTCAAAGCCAGGGAAGGCGTTCAGGTACAGCACCTGAATAAGTGGGTGCTTTTGGAAGATGAATCTGGCAGTCCGGGCAGGGAGGCTGAGTAGAGAGATCCTATCAAGACTCAGTGTCTGCTGCGTAGGCCCGATGTGGGCTCAGCATCAGAAGGAGAGAAGGCAGGGGCGCCTGGGTGGCTCAGTCGGTTGAGTGTCCGACTTCAGCTCAGGTCACGATCTCACGGTCCGTGAGTTCGAGCCCCGCGTCGGGCTCTGGGCTGATGGCCCAGAGCCTGGAGCCTGCTTCTGATTCTGTGTCTCCCTCTCTCTCTGCTCCTCCCCCGTTCATGCTCTGTCTCTCTCTGTCTCAAAAAGAAATAAACGTTAAAAAAAAATTAAAAAAAAAAACAAGGAGAGAAGGCATACAAACAAGATGGGAAGGAAGAAAGTCGAATTAACGATTAGCTGGATATGATGATGGAGGTGAAGGGGAGGGAGGGAGGCCCAGGCCCAAGTCAGAGAATAGAGATGAGGCCTGGTCTGAAGAGGCAGATGGCAAAGACGGAGTGGGGACAGGCTGACTTGGGTTGACAGTGGCAAAATCACAAGGACAGGGGCCTGGAGCTCTGGAGAGACGGGGGCCAGGCTGGAGGAGGAGAGTCTGGGTAAGAGACAAGGAGGAAGCAGGAGGAAGAAAGAGGGGACTCAAGATGAGGGAGTGTCAGGGCGCCTGGGTGGCTCAGTCGGTTGAGCATCTGCCTTTGGCTCACGTCATCATTTCATGGGTTCGTGAGTGTGAGCCCTGAGTCGGGCTCTGTGCTGACAGCTCAGGGCCTGGAGCCTGCTTCAGATTCTGTGTCTCCCTCTGTCTCTCTGCTCCTCCACTGCTCATGCTCTGTTTCTCTCTCAAAAATAAAGACTAAAAAAAATCTTTTTTAAAAGATGAGGGAGTATCACCAAAGCCAAGGGAGACCCCCCACAACACCCCCCTCCTAGGCTAGGAGAGAGCAAAGGCAGTATTTGGGGAGTGTGCCGTATCTAGGCCAGGGTTCTAGAAGTGCCTGCCTGCCTGATTTATGATCATCAACCCTTCCCACACACCTGAAATCAGGGCAGGGCTTAGCACAGTAACAATCCCAAGTCAGGGGATATGAGGTCACCTGTGGTTCCTCGTGTTCTGCTTCCCAGACCAGCCTCGGCATTAGGCAACATGTTGCCCCTGAGTGGGAGAGAGCAAGACATCTGTCACCCGGGAAGTGTGGGCCGGAGCAGAGTTGGGGAGTGGGAGCAGTGAGTGCCCAACATCACGGCCAGCATCTATGGCCAGTTCCAGAACAGACTGTGCCCATCAGATCTGAATTCAGGGGTCTTTGGGCAAGCAGCCAGCTGGGTGGCATGGCCTAGACCTCCAGGGCCAGCTGACAAGCTGCCACATGCCCTGAGCAGAGTAGGGCAACAAGCAGAAGGGGTAAAGAGGAGAAAGTCTAGAGAAGCCGCCTGAGCAGTGGTGGAGAAGGGAAGGAGCTGTAAACAAGAAGGCAGTGAAGGGGCCCTGCCACCAGCAGTGCCCAGGGGAGCCCAGACAGGTTGTCCCCATTGTCCTGGCAGAGGGTACACTGGCCATGCCAGGGTCACCACAGGGTCACAGCCAGAGGCCAAGAGCTGGGGGGGAGGGGCAGAGAGACCAAGACCCATTCCTGGAACTTTTAAGTACATAAAATTTTTGAGAGATAGAGAGTGAGTGGGGGAAGGGCAGAAAGAGAAAGAGAGAGAGAGACAGAGAGAGAGAGAGAGAGAGTCCCACGAAGGCTCCGCACTGCCAGTGCAGAGCCTGACGTGGGCTCATTCTCACGAACCGTGAGATCATGATCCTAGTGGAGACCAAGAGCCGGACACTCAACCAAATGAGCCACCCATAAGCCCCTTAAAATGTTTTTAAAGAAACCCAGGCTGTGGGCTTAGGGTGTTAAGAGCCGGGAATGGAGGTGTGACTTGGAGGGACAATTCTTTATTCAGCCAATGAGGCAGTACCTGGACATCACTCCGTACACATCGACCCTTCTCATAGCTCTTATAATCCCATGTTATGCACTGTGCTAAGGGCTGGGGAGGCACTGATCATCCAGCAAGAAAGCTCCTAAGCTTCAAGGAGCTTAGTGGGAGGCACACAGCACTCAGGGGGATTAATGCCTCAAACTGTGAGGTCTGAAAGGCCTTCTTGGAGGAAAGAGCTTCTTTTTTTTTTTCTTATATTTTATTTTATTTTTTTAATTTACATCCAAGTTAGTTAGCATATAGTGCAACAACGAATTCAGGAGTAGATTCCTTAATGTCCCTTACCCATTTAGCCCCTCCCCCCTCCCACAACCCCTCCAGTAACCCTCTGTTCTCCGTATTTAAGAGACTCTTATGTTTTGTCCCCCTCCCTGTTTTTATATTATTTTTGCTTCCCTTCCCTCGTGTTTATCTGTTCTGTGTCTTAAAGTTCTCATATGAGTGAAGTCATATGATAGTTGTCTTTCTCTGACTAATTTCACGTAGCATAATACCCTCCAGTTCCATCCACGTAGTTGCCAATGGCAAGATTTCATTCTTTTTGATTGCCGAGTAATACTCCACTGTATAGATATACCACATCTTCTTTATCCATTCATCCATCGATGGACATTTGGGCTCTTTCCATACTTTGGCTATTGCTGATAGTGCTGCTATAAACATGGGGGTGCATGTGTCCTTTCGAAACAGCACACCTGTATCCCGTGGATAAATGCCTAGTAGTGCAATTGCTGGGTCGTAGGGTAGTTCTAGTTTTAACTTTTTGAGGAACCTCCATACTGTTTCCCAGAGTGGCTGCACCAGCTTGCATTCCCACCAGCAATGCAAAAGAGGTCCTCTTTCTCCACATCCTTGCCAACATCTGTTGTTGCCTGAGTTGTTAATGTTAGCCACTCTGACAGGTGTGAGGTGGTATCTCATTGTGGTTTTGATTTGTATTTCCCTGATGATGAGTGACGTTGAGCATTTTCTCACGTGTCGGTTGGCCATCTGGATGTCTTCTTTGGAGAAGTGTCTATTCATGTCTTTTGCCCATTTCTTCACTGGATTATTTGGTTTTTGGGTGTTGAGTTTGGTAAGTTCTCTATAGATTTTGGATACTAACCCTTTATCTGATATGTCGTTTGCAAATATCTTCTCCCATTCCATTGGTTGACTTTTAGTTTTGCTGATTATTTCTTTCATTGTGCAGAAGCTTTTTATTATGATAAGTTCCCAGTAGTTCATTTTTGCTTTTGTTTCTTTTGCCTCTGGAGATGTGTTGAGTACGAAGTGCTGCGGCCAAAATCAAAGACGTTTTTGCCTGCTTTCTCCTCGAGGGTTTTGATGGCTTCCTGTCTTACTTTTAGGTCTTTCATCCATTTTGAGTTTATTTTTGTGTACAGTGTAAGAAAGTGGTCCAGGTTCATTTTTCTGCATGTCGCTGTCCAGTTTTCCCAGCACCACTTGCTGAAGAGACTGTCTTTATTCCATTAGATATTCTTCCCTGCTTTGTCAAAGATCAGTTGGCCATACGTTTGTGGGTCCATTTCTGGGTTCTCTATTCTGTTCCATTGATCTGAGTGTCTGTTTTTATGCCAGTACCATACTGTCTTGATGATTACAGCTTTGTCATACAGCTTGAAGTCTGGGATTGTGATGCCTCCTGCTTTGGTTTTCTTTTTCAAGATGGCTTTGGCTATTCGGGGTCTTTTCTGGTTCCATACAAATTTTAGGATTGTTTGTTCTAACTCTGTGAAGATATGCTGGTGTTATTTTGATAGGTATTGCATTGAATATGTAGATTGCTTTGGGTAGTGTTGTTCTTTTTATCCAGGGTCATGGAATATTTTTCCTTTTTTTGTGTGTGTCTTCTTCAATTTCTTTCATAAGCTTTCTATAGTTTTCAGTGTATAGATTTTTTGTCTCTTTGGTTAGATTTATTCCTAGGTATTTTATGGGTTTTGGTGCAATTGTAAATGGGATCGATTCCATGATTTCTCTTTCTGTTGCTTCATTGTTGGTGTATAGGAATGCAACCGATTTCTGTGCGTTGATTTCATATCCTGCAATTTTGCTGAATTCATGAATCAGTTCTAACAGTTTTTTGGTGGAATCTTTTGGGTTTTCCAGATAGAGTATCATGTCATCTGCGAAGAGTGAAAGTTTGACCTCCTCCCGGCCGATTTGGATGCCTTTTATTTCTTTGTGTCGTCTGATTGCAAAGGCTAAGACTTCCAATACTACGTTGAATAACAGTGGTGAGAGTGGACATCCCTGTCTTGTTCCTGACCTTGGGGGGAAAGCTCTCAGTTTTTCCCTATTGAGGATGATATTACCATTGGGTCTTTCATATATGGCTTTTATGATCTCAAGGTATGCTGCTTCTATCCCTATTTTCTTGAGGGTTTTTATCAAGAAACGATGCTGCATTTTGTCAAATGCTTTCTCTGCATCTATTGAGAGGATCATGTGGTTATTGTCCTTTCTTTTATTGATGTGATGAATCACTTTGATTGTTTTGCAGATATTGAACCAGCCCTCCATCCCAGGTATAAATCCCACTTGGTCGTGGTGAATAATTTTTTTAATGTATTGTTGGATGGAGGAAAGAGCTTCTAAGCTGACACTTAAAGACCAACTGGGAACCAATCAGTTAAAGACAAGGCTCCTCGAGACAATGTTCCAGGGAGAGTGAACAACCATGCACATGCAAAGATCTCAGGGGGTTTGGCCAACCAGCGACAAAATGTGGTGGTGGTTGCTATCATTACTGATATATGGCAGTGGTGCTATTAACTGATTACTTACTATTAATTCCTGAAGATTTATGATTTTGAGCAAGTGCTTCCCTCTCTCTTTGAGCAGATGCCTCAGTTCCCTTATCTGTAGGATGATGACCCTTCCAACTCTGTCCTTGGTCACCCACTCCTTATTGACAGCTGTCATAGGCCCTAACAACACAGGACCTGAAACTAGGCTGTGCACTTAGACCAGCACTTAGGGGACAGTCACAGAGGAAGGCTGGGGAAGGTGTAGAGAATGTCTGAGAGCCCCAGACACTGGCTCTGAGCTCTGCAGCCACTGTGACCATGCCCCAGCCTGGAGGAAACCTCACCGTGGAAAGACACTCAGGATCAAGGGTGGTGGAAGGAGTGTGCCCACAGCTATATAAATTTTATCTTGATGAAGCAGAGGTCAAATGTAAGGGTGGAGGTCCCCAGAGGACAGTGAGATCCTGGGGCAAAGAGAGGGTAGGAGCTTCCAGGAAATCCCTGGGTATTGAGACCCTGGATCCCACCAGAGTACCCAGGGATGGGGTGGAGGGCTGTATCCTGCCTGTTCTGAGTACCCAGGGGCAGGAACTGCCACTGACAGGACTAAGCCAGGCTGAGATGAAGGGTGTTGAGATGGTGCAGACCCCTGAGTATGATCCCCTCAGTCTCCCACACCAGACCCCCCCAAGGCTTGAGACCATCCCTAGAGGACCAAGGACGCACTTTAATGGATCCCATCCCCTCCTCCCAGTGTTTGTATCTAAGGAAATTCAGGCTAAGCTAAATGACCCTTCATGTAAGAGCCAATCCCAGCACTGAGACCGCTGGCAAGAAATGAGACATAGGCACAGTGATGATATGTGTCTAAGATGTACCTTATAATTAATACAGGCATCTCCTACACAATTCACCCAGAAGTTAAGGCACCTTAGCGTGGGTGAAGTGGTATCTCATTGTGGTTTCGATTTGTGTTTCCTTGATGACTAATGCTGTTGAGCATCTTTTCATGTGCTTGTTGACCATTTGTATGTCTTCTTTGGAGAAATGTCTACTCAGACCTTTTACCCATTTTTTAATGAGGTTATTTGTCTTTTGGTTGTTATAGGTGTTCTTTGCATATTCTAGATACAAGTTCTTTCTCGGCTATATTATTGCAAATATTTTCTCCCATTCTGAGGGGTATCTTTTTACTTTCCTGATAGTGTTTTGGCACACAAAAGTGTTTAATTATTTTTTTAAGTTTGTTTGTTTATTTATTTATTTACTTATTTATTTTTGAGAGAAAGAGAGAAAGTTGGGGAGAGGCAGAGAGAGGGAGACCGAGGATCTGAAGCCGACTCCAGGCTGACAGCCGAGAGCCCCACTGGAGGGCTCAAACTTGAGAACTGAGAGATCATGACCTAAGTCAGAGGCAGATGTTTAACCACTGAGTCACCCAGGCGCCCCGATGATCCTTTTTTAAAAATTATATGTGTGTGTGTGTGTGTGTGTGTGTGTGTGTGTTTATATATATACGTATATATATAAACACACACACACATATATATATATAAACACACACACACACACACATATATATATATATATAATTTTTTTTTTTTTTTTAAGAGAGACAGATTGTGAGTGAGGGAGGAGCAGAGAGAAAGGGAGACACAGAATCCCAAGCAGGTTCCTGGCTCCCAGCTGTCAGCACAGAGCCCGATGCTAGGCTGGAACTCACCAACCATGAGATCATGACCTGAGCCAAAGTCCGAGGCTTTAACCAACTGAGCCACCCCACCCAGGAGTCCCTTATTTTTTATATATTTTTGAGAGAGAGACAGAGTGTGAGTTGGGGGAGGAACAGAGAGAGAGGAAGACACAGAATCCAAAGCAGGCTCCAGACTCTGAGCTGTCCGCACAGAGCCTGATTCGGGGCTCAAACTCACTAACAGAGAGTTCATGACCTGAGCCAAAGTCGGACGCTGAACCAAAGTTGGACGCTTAACCGACTGAGCCACCCAGGCGCTCTCCCCTCCCCCCCCCCCCTTTTAAAATGGTGTGTGGTGAGAATCCGAGCTCATCTTTTTGCATGTGCATTTTCAGTTGTTCCAGCACCATTTGCCGAAAAGACCATTCTTTCCACACTGGGTTGTCTCAGCATCTTTGTGGAAAATCAGCTCATCAGAAATATGAGGGCTTATTCTCAATTCTCTTCTATTTGACCTATGTCAATCCTGACGCCCGCACCAAACTGTCTTGATTACCATAACTTTGTAGTAACTGAATAAGCTTTAAATAATACATATTAAGGGCTGGCTAGTGGGTAAGAAGATGGAAAAGAGCCCGCAGCTCTGAAGAGCGCATGCGGAAGTGGTGGGCGTCCTCTGATCTGCCTCCAAAGGTCTGAGGGTGGCCCTCTTCGCTCGACCGCGGGTGTCTGCCTGCGTTCTCCTGGTGCGGCCCTCAAGCTCCAGGCTTTCACCGCAAGGACCACTGGGGAGCTAAAGCCGCCAAAGAACGCTCCACCCTGGCCTCCCACCCGACTCCCGCTGGGAGGTGGAGCCCCTTAATGGCACGCTTTCTCCCTCCCTCCCATTCCTGGAGGCTCTAGCGCGCAGAGGCAGCAGGAAAATCCACAAGTGGAAAAGAGTCTGCGACCTATGCAAATCACAAGCTAATGATATGCTAATCGTGTCGCGGAGCCGGCATCTCAAGCCCCGCCCGGCTACTGGAAGGTCCAGGCCACTCGGAGCACTGGGCCAGGCTGAGGTTGGAGGTGCAGGACCCAGTCACGCCCAGCCACGCCCCCCCCACCACGAGGCCCCGCCTCCTTCCCCACTGGACGGGGACTCGGAGGTGGACCCGCCCACCGGCGCCCTGTGCCCGCCCCTCGAGGGCGCGGTTCTCCGCCTGTCGGCGTCCTGCCTCCTCCATCGCCCGCTGGCGGGGCCGCAGGAAGCCGGGCGCGGCGGGAGTGGAGCCGCTTTTCTGCCGGGCCGCGCGAGTCGGTGAGCGGGCCCCCCGGGACCCCCCTCCCCCGCACTGTCCCAAAGGTGCCCTCCCGCCGAGGTCCTCGTCAGCGCCGTCGCAGACCCGCCTCGCCGTGGGCGTCCCGGGCCCCTTCCCGCTTGTGACGGGCTCTGGGTTGAGGATCCAGGAAAGTCTTGTCCCATTCCTGAGCTGCCCCAGCCTGGGATGGCTGGGGACCCCCATGCCTGAGGGGTCTCTCCCAAGCCGTTCCCATCCTCCAGGGCCTAGGGGGCTGGGGGAGGCACCGGCACCGGCACCGGCACCGCGCAAGGCCTGGCCTGAAATCACGCGGGCGCTGCCTGGGCGTCCCAGACGCCCCACCCAGAGGAGATCCGTCCTGGGGAGGGTGGGAAAGCAGAATGGAAACGAGAGCCAGGACGGCAGGGACGGGGCCAGGCTGGGAAGAGCTCATGAAGTCCCTGTGGCCTACCTATCCCATCCCCCACCCAGGCTGAGGTCAGCCGGCCCCTGAATGTGGGGGAACCTTTGGAGGCAGAGAGAGGAGGAGGGTGACCTGCCCCAGTTCGAGGAGATCTGGAACGCCCTGTTCCTTCCATAGCCCCTGCCAAGTGCAGAGGTTTGAAGACTTGTCAGTCCCAACCTCAAGCTGGTTCTGGCAGCTCTTCTGTCCAGAGGAAGCCCTGCCACTGCCACCCTGTGTCCTGGGCCCTGCCTCATATGGGGTCTGGGGAGGGAGGGATCTTCAGGGACTGCTCTGGGGCTGGTGGTTCTTCCTTTAACCCTCACCGTGGGAAAGGAGCCATCCCCTCCGCTCAGCA
This sequence comes from Panthera onca, assembly GCF_046562875.1. Taxonomy (NCBI): domain Eukaryota; kingdom Metazoa; phylum Chordata; class Mammalia; order Carnivora; family Felidae; genus Panthera; species Panthera onca. The sequence goes on from NC_138352.1 coordinate 10,197,383, forward strand.
CACCAAGACCCTGCAAGAGAGCTTTGGCTCACTCCTGTGACCATGCCTGCAAGCTTAGCGGGGCAGAGAGGGGATTCTGAGGGCCTAGGGAGGGCTCTGGCATCAGATGGGAAGCCCTAAAAACAAACCAAGGTGTGTGTGCAATGTGTGAAGGACAAGAAATGCTATTTGAATTTGTGCCCTGCCCATAAACCCAGCTCCCTGCCACTTGGGCGCGAAGGTAGCCTCACTCTGGGCTGGGGTTCCGGAGGGCTGAGGTGGGCAGCTCCTGTGAAAAGCTGCTCACTTCCAGTCCCAGGAAGTGAGAGTGAAGTGTCTCTAGCCGCATTTCTTTCTTTGCCTCAACCACAAGCCAGGCAGTGATCATGATTCATGGTGCCCAGTACAAAGGAAAGACCACTTCCCTGCTGGGACAGAATTGGAGCCAAAGCACCCAGCCCCATCTCTGCTCTGCTCTGCTTGACTCTCCTGGAATGGACCTGTCGGCCAGGAAGCCAGGTCACCCCTGGTCCTGGCCTTGCCTGCCTCCCAGGGAACACAGGTGGGTCACTCACATTGATACTATCTTTCGTGCTCACCCAAGGCTGGGTGGGGGTGTGTGAAGAGGTCCCTGCTCATAGCGTGCGGGGTGGGGGAAGGAGGGTCGACAACGATAAACAAGGGAATAATCCACTCCAATGTGGTGTGAAAAGTACTATTTAGGAGAGAAATAGGGGTACCTGGGTGGCTCAGTAGGCTAAGCCTCTGACTTTAGCTCAGGTCCTGATCTCACAGTTTGTGAGTCTGAGCTCTGAATCAGGCTCTGTGCTGATAGTGCAGAGACTGCTTTGGATTCTCTCTCTCCCTGTCTCTGACTCCCCCCTCTCTCACTTGCTCTCTCTAAAAAATGAATAAAATGAAACATTTTTTTATATTTAAATTTTTTTGTTTATTTTTGAGAGAGAGATCGTGAGTGGGGGAAGGGCAGAGAAAGAGGGAGACACAGAATCTGAAACCGGCTCCAGACTCTGAGCTATCAGCACAGGGCCCAATGCAGGGCTCGAACTCACTAACCGGGAGATTGTGACCTGAACTGAAACCAAGAGTCAGATGCATAACCGACTGAGCCACCCAGGTGCCCCCAAAATAAAACACTTTTTCAAAAAAGGGAAACAGGGGCACCTGGGTGGCTCAGTCAGTTAAACATCAACTTTGGCTCAGGTCATGGTCTCACTGCTCATGGGTTCTAGCCCCGCATTGGGCTCTGCTGACAGCTCAAGAGCCTGGAGCCTGCTTTGGGTTCTGTGTCTCCCTCCCTCTCTGCACCTCCCCACCTCAAAAATAAATAAAACATTTAAAAAAAAAAAAAGGAGAGAAATAGAGGAAGAAGGCCTAGCCCAGCCTGGGGTGGGGGCCAGGGGAGCTTCCCAGGAGTGCTGTCAGGACTGAATCTTGAAGGACCAACAGGATTCTCTCTGGCTAGGATTTTGGAATGTCCACAGCTTAGTTCTTGAGGAGGGCCCAGTTTATTGGACGAAGGGGCTGGAGGACCAAAGGGACCAAAAAGCTGTGACCTAGGAGTCACTGGGGGTATGGAAGAGGACGCCCCCTTGTGGCAGGCAGAGTTTACAAGGGAACTCCCAGAGGGAGGCCAGGGGTCCTCAGACCTGGGAGGCAGGGCTCCCAGCCGGCAAAGAAAGAGCAAAGGTGCTTGGGGTTTCCTGGGCTCTGACTGTCCCTGGAGACCTGGAGGAAGGAGAAACTGGGAAGAGTCAGCCCCATTGAAAGATTCAGAGTAAAGGTCAGAATCCTGGACAAAGTCCCCAAAGGGCTGCCCAGAGAAGTGGCTGCTGAGAAGGGTACTATAGAAACTTCTCTGTAGAGGGGCAGGACAAGCAGGAACAAGAAAGGACCAGAACTGGGAAATGGGGAGGGGCTGGGCTGAGATCCAGCCTCCAGCACCCCCTCCCCCACACGTCTCCCCTGTCACCCACCTCCTCCCTGCCACCTTGGGGTCAGTGACAGTGTGCTACTCTGAAGGGAACCGGCAGGGTCCCAGGGCTCGGATGGGACAGGAGTAGAGCAGTGGGGACGGAAAGGGCAGGAGGAGGTGAAGGTTGTGGAGGAAGCCTGGGCGTCCTGGGAAGAAGAGGGGAGAGCAGCGGGTCCGGGAAGGCTGGGCAGGGGCGGGGGGGGGGGGGTACAAACTGTGGCGAGGGTGTGGAGGGGACATTTGGGCCAGCACAGACAGGATCAGGTGGCGCTGGTGGCCTTTCCATTTGCTGTGGATACAGAAATCCTAGAAGGGACTGTGTCTGAGGTTTGCCCGAGCCCGGAACTGGGCCAGGAGGATTGGGGCTGAGGGATCTCTAGGGATCACATGCAGGAGCCAGGATGGCAGGACGCCAGCGCTTACAGCATACGCACGCACACTCTCACTCACCCTGAGGTTGGGCTGAATGGGCCACTTACTTTGGCAGGGCTCCTGGGGGTCCTCTGGGGAGGGAGCAGACTTGGTGTCCAGAGAAGAGAGAGATTGGAGCATGTGAAGGAGGCAGTTTAGGGCGGTTCCCATAGGTGCTATTTTAAAGCACCTGAGCCTGGGGCAGAAGGTGCGGAGCGCTCGGCATGTTGGGAAGATGGGGTTGCATATTTCTGATAGTTTCCTGAGTTTCCATGGATCTTCCCAGGACCTGGGGCTAAAAGGAAGAGAACTGTGGGAACCGGAGCTCAGGGGATCCATTGGCTTCACTGGGGTGAAGGCTGCCAGAGCCCAGAGCTCTGAGTGCGGGTGAGGTCTGAAGGCCACGGGGAACCAGGAAGCAGGAGGAGAGCCCAGAGAGAGGGGACTGGAAAAGCACTCTGCATTTGAGGAGGGGGCCTTGGGGCTTTGAGGTCTGGTTACGGCAGCTTCTGTGATGGGAGGGCGGCCCGGATGGGCGGTGTCGGTGGGGGGGGGGGGCGGGGCGGGGAAGGCGAGAAACTGAGATAAGACTGAGCCAGATATGGGGGTGGTACGGTTTCATCTGCATGGTGTGTGACCCCATGTGCATGTGGTGTGCCTGTATATTTGTGTAGCATTTGTTTATCTCTGGGCTTGTCTGCATGTGTCCGTGTAGGTGTGTATTTGTACATGTGATGTCTGCATGTGTGACTGTGTGTGTGTCTGTGTCTCTAGATTTTTCTGTGTGAGCGTGTATCGGTGTAAGTGTGTCTGCACATACGTCTGTGTACCTGTGTGGTTCTGTGTGTTTCTGTCTATGCTGTGTGTGTGTGTGTGTGTGTGTGTGTGTGTGTGTGTATGTGTGTGTCCGTGAAAATGTATCTTGGCATATGCCCGTGTGTGGCTGTGTATGTATCTGCATGTTTGGGGGTGGGTGGAGGGCTTGCTCAGAGAAGCCCTGGCAGGTGGTGGGTCATTATCCAGCATCACTGTAGAACTTGACTCTGTCATGGGCTCCCTGTGAAAGGAGTAAGTGCCAAGGGCCTTTGGATGAGACCTGAGCCTTTTCCCGAAAGCTGCTGGTTTGGTGCCCTTGGAGGACTATTCTGTGTGTGCTCCTTTGACTACACACAGCACCGGCTCACCCACCTAGGCAGTCTCAACAGCAATGACGGTAGAGCCGGCAGCGTTGTGAAAGTCTGTGTTTGTGTGCAGGAAGCCTGCTTATGGATGTTTGAAAATACATCTGTGTGTGCCTGCGGGGGCATTGGGACTAGGCTGGCTCTAGAGGTCTGTTCCATTCTACAAGCGACTACTGAGTGCTTGCTGTGTGCGGGAGGGGACCCCAAGACTGGGCCAGGAAGTACCACCCGCTGACCACCAAACGATGTAAGTCTAGGAAGAGTTCCACCCACCTGCCCTGTTGCATTGTTGGCTCACCTACCCGCCTCTCCTGACAGGCTGGCTCTGGGAAGTGGGTGAAAGGAAATGCCAAGGCCAGCGTGTTTGCCTCTGGCCACCTCCTAGGGGGCGGTACACTTGGTGATACCTAGTGCTGGGGCAAGAGGAAGGAATGGTTTCAGCCACCCAGGGAAAGTGGCAGGTGAACACGGGGAGGGTCGGCAGCTCCATTCTGTCCCCTCCACAGGTGGCCCAGGCAGTGGCAGCCGTGACAGTGAGGCGGTGACAGCAGAATTTGTGGCAAAGGATGCCCCAGGTCCTGGAGCGTGCAGAGGGCTGCTGGGCCTGGGTAGTGCTGCTGGCCTCCCTGGTGACCCAGGGCCTCACCCTGGGCTTCCCCACATGCACTGGCATCTTCTTCACTGAACTGCAGCATGAGTTCCAGGCCAGCAACAGTGAGACCTCCTGGTTCCCCTCCATCCTGACAGCCATGCTCCACGCTGGGGGTGAGCAGCCTGGGGAGGGCCCAAGGGAGGGTTGAGAAAGAGCAGGGGGTGAGAGAGGAAGCCACAGTCTCCCTGGCCTCCTGGATCCCTCTCTCTGCGACCACAGGCTTTGTCTCATGGGGTGAATTCCTGAGATGTCACCTGATTTCAGCAGGGCCAGCCCCCCTGGCTGGAATCCCGTAGGTCTGGGCTGGGCAGGTCTGAGCTAGGCTGGGCTGGGGAGGGGGAGAGGGCTAGAGGCACCTGGGATACAAAGCCAATCCTCTCAGTGGCTGGGGGATCAATGCGGACTGTAGGAATGTCAGGCACTCAGCAGACTTGAGGAAGAGACACTTGAGTGATCTCTCTGAACCTGTTGCTTCCTCTGCAATATAGAGGTAATGCCCAGCACCCTACCCACCTCCTACATGGGATCATAGGGAAGATCACATGACTCCCCGGAAAGTAGTATTTGGAGGCCCTCGTTAGAGTCTTCAGTATGGGAAAGGGGGCTTGAGGTACACACCAGGTGCAAGATCGGGGCAGGGCAAGAGCCCCATCTCTCACCCTGAGGCAGAAGGGCTGGGGAGGTGGCCAGGAAGGCAGTGCCCCACCTCATTTCCTGTTTGGCTCCTCCAGGAATGTGACCCTCTCACCTTGTGAAGGGGGAAGGCCAGGGCTGCCTGCGAGGCTCTCTACAATAGACTTGGGCTCAGGGGCCTGCCCCTGGCTCCTGAGAGCTCTATCACGGAGACTCCATAGACAGTGACCTCCTCCCGGTGTCAGGGTGGGGGCCGGTCAACTGCAGCCAGATCTCCCAGTCCTCAGGACTCTCCCCATGGGTGTGCTTGCTTGCCTCAGGTGACCCCATCTCCCTACCAACCTCCTGCCACTCCCTCCACCTGGTACCAGCAGCCTCCTTGTTATTCCAGGTCCTCCCTTCCAATTGGGCAGGAGGTCAGACTGCGATAGATGCCCTCACTGAGGTGATCCCTGCACCTGCCGCCCCAGGGCATGGGCTCGGGGCCCTGGGAAAGGCTGGGACTGGCCCAGACCGCATGACCTTTTCACCTACAAGGCTGGAGCAGAAGTGGGAACTTCAGGCAGTTCCTTCCATGCTTCCAGAGAGGGGTCTGCGTCAGGTACTGGGAAACCGGCACCCAGTGGGGACCCCCACTTCTCCACCAGCTTTAGACTTACCGCCCCCTGGCAGGCACACCAGCCCCTCAGTCGGCCTGGGATTCCTGTCTGTCTCACATACATACACCTTTAGCCCATACTCATTCAGAGTATTGTAGACATTTTAAACTTGAATGTGTCCTTGATCCCAGGCACTCCCTGCCCCACCCATCTTAGAGATGAAGAAAACAAGCAAGCACAGAGTATAGGGCATGCTCAGGGTAGCAGAGTGGGTTTGGGGAGCAGTGCCCCTGCAGAGGAAACCCCCTGCCTCCCGGCACCCTCAGCTGGCACAGGTCCTAGCCCTACCCCGAACTCCATGACTCAGGACTTTTCCAAAGTCAGGCCAGAATTTGGGGTGGGGAAGATGGCAGAAGTGTGGGACAGCAGTCATGTTCACTGCAGAGGCCTGCCTCTCTATAGCGGCCTCTACTTGATTATCTCTGAGTATGGGCCACTCACTTCCTCTGTCACTCCCATACTCATACTGGCTCACAACCCCCTCTACCCCAGAGGCACACATGCGCACGCACACACACACTTCCCTTGTCCCTTTGGCTGCGCTCTGGGAGAGTAACTCTGGAGAAACTCCATTATGTGTCCTTGAGGGCAGGGCACCTGGTGAATGAGGCCCTGCCAGGTGAGAAGAAGCAGCCAGCCAGGACTGGCTGCTTTCTGCCCTGGCTCTGGAGTCGTGAGAAAGCAGCTCAGGATGGGGGTGGGGTGGAAGAGAACAGGCCCTTCTCCACCAGAAGCCAAACATCTGAGTGCAAGACTTTGTGTTGGCTGGATGTGATGGGGGTAGGGGGAGAGGGCACCCCACCCAGTTTTCTCCAGGGTCCCAGGCTGCCCACCCTGGACGTGATGGAGCATAGTGGGAGGACTGTGGCCAGTCCTCTTGAGAATGGGAGGTAGGCAAGGGCCTGAACACTCGTGGGACCTCCCCTCGCAGCTGGTCAGATGTCATCCAGTGTGACCTCCTGTAGGGGAGGAAACTGAGGCACTGAGAGGGATTGCGTTTGCCCCAGCCCAGAGCCAGCCTGTGGCAGGGTGGCAATCAAAATCTAGGCTTACAGGCCTCAGGGCTGTGCCCTTTAAGCTGCCACACTAGTTCCTGCTGGAAGCACCTCCCGACCCCCCTGTCTGCCTCCCTGCAGATCTCCTCACTCAGCTGCCACCTGCTGGCTGCCTCCTCACCCCTGCCCTTCCCTGCTCCTCCTCACAGGACCCCTATGCAGCATCCTGGTGGGACGCTTTGGCTGCAGAGTGACGGTGATGCTGGGGGGCGCACTGGCCAGCCTCGGCATGGTGGCCAGCTCCTTCTGCCACACCCTTAGCCAGCTCTACCTCACGGCAGGATTCATCACAGGTGACTGTATTCCCATTTCTAGAATTTCTGGGTGCCTCCAAAAAAGTGCCAGACGTAAGTGCAGGCAGTGTGCCTTATCTTCTGGGGCTGCTTCTAGTCACACGAGGGAGAAGGACAACGAACAGATAAATAAAGAAGGATTGTTGCTGATCATGACAAGCACCTGAGAAGACAGGACAGCTGATATGATCGTGTCCTGGCTCAGGATGGGGGTGGGCAGAGATTCAACAAGCGAAGAGGTAAAATATCTAGAACACCCCATGCAGAAGGTAAAGCAAGGGCGGGAGAGGTTACTACTTTCAACAGGGCAGTGAGGGAAAGCCTTGCAGAGAAGGGGACATTTGGGCAGAGAACTAATGGGGAGGTGAGGGAATCTGCAACCAGGCCCTTGGGGAAAGAGCATTCCAACAGCAAGGGCAAAGGCCCAGAAGCGCCCAGCAGGCAGTGAGGTGGCCAGTAGGGTAGAAGCACACGAGTAAGGGGGTCAAAAGGTGGGGTGGCGGCTGGATGGGGGGTTCAGTAACATCATCCAACTGCCATTTGTAGAGCACCACTCTGGCTCCTGTATTGAGCACTGGGGGGGGGGGGGGGTGGGGGGGGTGGGGGGTGGTGCGGTGCACCAGGTTGGAGCAGGAGAACAGGTACAGACAGGAAGTGGCTATACCTTCAACCAGGGCAATGTGATGGAGACGATAAGTGGTCAGGTTCAGGACTGCAGGTGAGGTGCAGAAAAGAATTGGCACCTCTGCAATTGGCGGGACTCGAACCCACAAACTGTGAGATCATGACCTGAGCCGAAGTCGGACGCTTAACCGACTCAGCCACCCAGGCACCCTGAGCATCCAATTCTTGATTTCAGCTCAGATTAGGATTCCAGGGTCGTGGACTCCTGGTCCAAGCTTCTAGGACCCAAGAAGGGTGACACCAAGGTTTTTGCCCCAAACCACCAGAAGGATGAAGTAGCCTTTAACTACAATGGGGAAACTAGGGGAGGAGCAGGTTTGTGGGCGCTTGGGAAGCTCAGGTGTGGACACATCCAATCTGAGCTGCAATAGGCAGTTAGGGATCAAGACATGGCTGGCATTCAGGTCTTGAGGCGAAGTATCATCCTGCTCTCCCTGAGGGAACAAGGGTGGGTGGCTGAGGAGGCCTGAACGCTGAGTCCCAGGACCCTGCAGTGCCCAGCATTCTGGGTGGGAAGAAGTGACAGAGGCAGGAAGAGACACAGGAGAGCAGGATTTCTCATGAAAGCAAGCAAAGAAAGTGCACGGGGTTGTGGCGGGAGTGAAGGCTGCTGTGGATCAGATGGAGGGGACCAGCCTTGATCTTTGGATTTGGCAATATGGAGGTTGGTGACGTTGATAAGAGCAATTCTGGAGCAGAGGTGAGAGTGAAAGTCTGATTGGAATAGATTCAAAAGAGACTAGGAAGACAGGAATTGGAGACAGCCAAGATAAACAGTATTTCCAGGAAGTTACAGTGAAGGGGAATGGAGAAATGGGCCAGTATCCAGAAGAGGCTGGGGTCAAGAGAGGGGTTTTTTTTTTTGTTTTGCTTTGCTTTGTTTTGCCTTTTTTTTTTTTTTTTCTAGAGAGTGAGAGAGAACGTGCGCACACATGAATAGGGGAGGGGTAGAGGAAGAGAGAGAGAGAGAGAGAGAGATTGAATCTCAAGCAGGGTCCATGCTCAGTGCAGAGCCCAGAACAGGCTGGATCTCATGACCTGAGCTGAAATCAAGAGTTGGACACTCAAGGGACTGAGCCACCCGGGCGCCCTTTCCTCCCCGCCTTTTTTAGATTGTGTTGTTTGTTCGTTTGTTTGAGAGAGAGAGAGGGAGAGAGAGACGCACTCACACACAGAGGAAGAGACAGAATCTTAAGTAGGCTCCACACTCATCACAGAGCCCGATGCAGGGCTCGATTCCACGACCCTGGAATCCTAATCTGAGCTGAAATCAAGAATTGGATGCTCGGGGTGCCTGGGTGGCTGAGTCGGTTAAGCGTCCGACTTCGGCTCAGGTCGTGATCTCACAGTTTGTGGGTTCGAGTCCCGCGTCGGGCTCCGTGTTCACAGCTTGGAGCCTGGAGCCTGCTTTGGATTCTGTGTCTGCCTCTCTCTCTCTGCCCCTCCCCCACTCACACTCTGTCTCTCTCTCAAAAACAAATAAACATTAACAAAAATTTTAAAAATAAAAAAAAATTGGATGCTCAAAGGGGCTCCTGGGTGGCTCAGTTAGTTAAGCATCAAACTTCAGCTCAGGTCATGATCTCGCAGTCCATGAGTTCAAGCCCCACGTCGGGCTGTGTGCTGACAGCTCAGAGCCTGGAGCCTGCTTCCAATTCTGTGTCTCCCTCTCTCTCTGCCCCTCCCTCACTTGCACTCTATCTCTCTCTGTGTCTCAAAAATAAACATTAAAAAAAAAAAAAAAGAATTGGATGCTCAACAGATTGAGCCATCCAGGTGCCCTATGTTTGGTTTTTTTTTTTTTAAGTTTATTTATTTTGAGAGAAAGGATAGAAAGCACATGTTTGCACAAGTGGGGGAGGGGCAGAGAGAGAGAGGGAGAGACAATCCCAAGCAGGCTTTAAGCCATCAGTGCAGTGCCAGATGCTGGGTTCAATCTCACGAACAGTGAGATCATGACCTGAGCCGAAAGCAAGAGTCGGACGCTTAACCGACTGAGCCACCCAGGCGCCCCACCCCCCATTTTTTGCTTTTTTAAACTGCTTTATTAACTTCACAATATATAATGAGTATCGTTCCATGCAATAGAGTAAAACTCCCCTGCTGACAGAATCTTACTGACTGGGTCAAAATATAACATTAAAAGTGTGCCTGGCTGGCTGTCGGTAGAGCATGTGACTCTTGATCTCAGAGTCGTGAGTTCAAGCCCCATGTTGGGCATGGAGCCTACTTAAAACAAAAGCAAAACCCACATTCAGTTAGAAGCTGGTTGGGGCACCTGGCTGGCTCAGTTGGTTAAGTGTCCGACTTCAGCTCAGGTCGAGTTCTGTTTGTGAGTTTGAGCCCCACATTGGTCTCTCTGCTGTCAGCATGGAGCCCACTTTGGATATTCTGTCTCCCTCTCTCTGCCCCTTACCTGCTCCCTCTCTCTTTCAAGAATAGGGGTGCCTGGGTGGCTCAGTCGGTTAAGCATCAACTTCAGCTCAGGTCATGATCTCACAGTTTGTGGGTTCAAGCCCCGTGCCAGGCTCTGTGCTGACAGCTCAGAGCCTGCTTTGGATTCTGTGTCTCCCTCTCTCTCTTTGCCCCTCCTTCGCTTGTGCTCTGTCTCTCTTTCTCAAAAATAAATAAACGTTAAAAATTTAAAAAAAAAATAAATAAATAAACATTAAAAAAAAAAAGCTGATAACAGGAGCCCCACAAGAAACAGGTAACACCAAAAGGTTTACAATCAAGGTACATCGTGAACATGTAAGTTTAGGAAGCAGGTGTGTCTTCTTATGGACTTGAGGGAAAACATCAGGATTCAAGGCATAAGGCAAAACTCATCATGATGGTCACAGTGAGGAGGGTCAGTGCTAACTGCTTGCAGGCCATAAGTGAGTTGCTTTTCCCTCTGATGTCTCACTTCCTCCTCAATCCTTCTCAAATTCTCTTCTCTTACCCTTGCCCGTGGCTCTCCAAGCCTCTGACTCCTGTCTCACCTATACTGCAGGATAGAATGGCCTATGATTTACTCTAGGCTCATGATACTCACCAGCTTCCAAAGGGAGGGCTGGGGACCCTCAGGGCCACCAGGAGCAGGTACTGAGAAGGGAGTGATGGCAGGGTTTCTGTTTCGGTTTGGTTTTAATGGGAGAAATAACGATAAAGGAGAATGATCTGGCAAAGAGGAGAAAACGGTTGGTGCAGGAGAGGGAAATTGCTGGAGGGATACAACAAGATGCAGGCGTAAGTGGAGGATTGGTCTCAGCTGGCAGTCTGGACCGTCCAGTGTCACAAGTGGGAGGCAGGTGGTCAGTTGGGAGTGAGGATGGGGAACGGGTGGGGATGCATGGAGAAGGACTGGTGATCTTCCAGAAGGGCATCGCAGGTGGCCCGAGGGCCGTGGTCATGGTGTAGTTGTGAGCTTTCCCTCTAACATGTTCAGCTGTGCAGGGCAGATGTGGATTGGGTCGCGGGTGGCATCTGAACCGAGCCAGGAGAGGGAGGTCTAAGGGAAGCGTACCCTAGGCAGTGGGAACGGCACCGGCAAATGTCCAGAGGCGAGGGGCAGCTTGGTGTCCAGAGGAAGAGAAAGAAGCTGATGTCGCTCAATCATGGTGAGTGACAGGGACAATGGCCTGAGATGATCAGGGCCAGACTTGTGCAGAGCCTTCCAGGGCATAGTAAATTCTGTGGCATTTTTTTTTTTCTAGATGTGATGGGAAGTCTTTGGAAGGCTAAGCGGGGAAGGAACTTACCCCAATTTAGTTTTGTTTTTTTTTTTAATGTTTATTTACTCTTTTTTGAGAGAGAGACAGAGCATGAGTGGGTGAGGGGCAGAGAGGGAGACAGAATCTGAACCAGGCTCCAGGCTCTGAGCTATCAGCACAGAGCCTGATGCAGGGCTTGAACTCATGAACTATGAGATCATGGCCTGAGCCGAAGTCGGACGCTCAACCGACTGAGCCACTGGGTGCCCCTCAATTTAGGTCTTTAAAGATCACTCTGGTGCTGTGCCAAGGGGAACAGGTGTGACCCCGGCAGTCCTGGGAAGGCAGATCTGAGGGCAGGGGTGGGACGCGTCTAAGGAGGTGGTGAGGCAGGCTGCTTCCATCTTAAATCCATCCCTGGGGACCTGGACGTGGGTCTGGGCTAGAGCGGAAGGAGGGCAGACATGGGACACGACCCCATGACCCCGCTCTGAATGCTGGTGGGAGGCCCCCCCAATGCCCTTGAGCTGGTCTCTCTCCCCTGCAGGCCTGGGCATGTGCTTCAGCTTCCAGTCGAGCATCACGGTGCTGGGCTTCTACTTCTCCCGCCACCGGGCACTGGCCAACGCACTGGCTTCAGTGGGCGTCTCCCTGGGCATCACTCTCTGGCCACTGCTCTCCCGCTACCTCCTGGAGAACCTGGGCTGGAGAGGCACTTTCCTCATCTTCGGCGGGGTCCTTCTCCACTGCTGCGTCTGCGGGGCCATCCTGAGGCCTGTGGCCACCAGCACGGCCCCTGAGACCAAAGAAGGCCCCCCTCCACCTTCCAAGACATCTGCACCTGGCTGCCTGGCAGCGTGCGGTGCGGCCATCCGGCGCCACCTGGCCTTCGACATCCTGCGGCACAACGCGGGCTACCGAGTGTTCACGCTGGGCGTTATGTGGATGATCCTGGGCTTCCCGCTGCCTCACGTCTTCCTGGTGCCATACGCCACGCGGCATGGGGTGGACGAGCACAAGGCGGCCCTGCTCATCTCCATCATTGGCTTCAGCAACATCTTCCTACGGCCCGTGGCTGGGCTGCTGGCAGGCCGGCGGGACTTTGCTGGCCACCGGAAGTACCTGTTCAGCCTGGCAGCCCTGCTCAATGGCCTCACCAACCTGGTGTGTGCAGCGTCGGCGGACTTCCGGGTGTTGGTGGTCTACTGCTTGGTGTACAGCGTGTCCATGAGTGGCATTGGTGCCCTCCTCTTCCAGGTGCTCATGGACATTGTGCCCATGGATCGGTTCTCCAGCGCCCTGGGCCTCTTCACCATCCTGGAGAGCATCTCCATCCTTACCTCCCCGCCACTGGCTGGTGAGGCCCCGGGAGGGAGGGAGGGAGGGAGGGCGGGCGGCCAGGCGTACGTGAGCGGGACCTGGGTGGCGGGATATGGAGACAGGGAGGAGAGGAACAGTCTGGACAGATTCGGGTGCCATCCAGCATCTCCAGGGCTAGGAACCTGGAATCCGATTTTTCCCAAACACCTTAGGGGCCTGGCCGCAGACTGTTCCCCAGCTGGCACCCAGGGTGTAAATAGTTAAAAATAAGGATTTTCGTACCAGCTGTACTGGAGCCCTTCCCCTTCTTCTCTGTGCCTCTGTCTTCTTATCAGTAAAGTGGGGGCGATAAGAGAATCTACCTTGTAGGCTTGTGAGGATCACCGTTACATAGCAAAGAGCTTACCAGAAAGCCTGGCACGTAATAAGTGCCACGCACGCACATGTTTCCTGTTATTAACATCCTGGCTCTCCCACTTCCTGCCTGTGGGACCCAGGCACGTCATTTTCCTTCTCTGAGCCACAGTGTCATCTACAGAATGCAGACAAGAACACCTGCCCTCGCCACCGATCAGCCGGTGCCAGGCATTGGTGGGCACGGCTGAATACGGAGGCCTAGTCCCCACCTCTCAGGGCTGACTTTCTGGTGGGAGAGTCCGGAATTAAAGCAGAGAGACATGATTTGCTCAGCACAGTGATTTGTGCCGGGAGGGAAACAAACCGATGTGGGAGCAGAGACCCCCATGAGCAGACTTGCCAGGCAGCTGAGAGTGTGACATTCAAAGTGACAGCGAAGGTATGTGAAGCCCTTGCTGCTGGGGGACAGTCAGTACATGGCAGGGGTTAGTACTGTAGTGCAGTGATGATGGGGACTCTTCCCAAGTGTGGCACTGAAGTCCCAGTTTCCGAGGGAGTTCTACAAGCCAACAAGTGGAGACAGCTTACCCAGGAGGAAGTACAGGAGGGCCCGGGCGTGGCTGGGCAGATATCCCAGACTGCTAGCTTCCTGCTACCAAGGGTAAGGGAGACAGGCCCTTAGGTGCTTTTCTGGCCCAGAGGTTCTTCCTGCCCCTGGGAGAGCAGGTTTCCTGTTTCCTCTCGTTTCATTCAACAGATCTCTATTGAGTGCCTTCTAGATGCCAGCCACAATAGCTGATACTGGGGATACGGCAGAGCCAAAAATCAAATCCCTGCTCTCTGAGAGCACACGAGTTAGTGGGAAGGAGGCCTGGCATCCCTGGGACGGTGGCCTAATTTGCTCTCTGTCCCCCAGGGCTCCTCCTCGACACCACCAACAACTTTAGCTACGTTTTCTACATGTCAAGCTTCTTCCTCATATCAGCTGCCCTCTTCATGGGTGGCAGCTTCTGTGTCCTGCAGAAGAAGGAGAGGCAAGGCAGGCCGGCCGAGGCCGAAGGAGCCGTCACAGAAGTTGCCTCAGAGCGAGGCCTCACAGTGGAGGACCCACGTGGTTCCGAGAAGCAGCTGTACACCGAGATCACATATGTGACCAGCGTCTGAGCCCTGGGATCGTGTGTGCGACCAGCGGCTGAACCCCAGGGTCTTGTGTGTGACCGGTGGCTGAGCCCTGAGGTCAGTGAGTGACCACTGCCTCAGCCTAGGGATGTGATGTCCAGCTGCCAGAGGCTGGGGTGAAGGGCTCACCAGGAAGCCTGAACCAAAAGCCATCCAGGCTCTGTACGTTGGGACTCAGCCAGGAGCTGGGACCTTGGAGGCTGGCCTCCAAAGACTCAGGGTTCCTTCCAACCAGCAGAATCCAGGAGCGGGTCCTCCTGACTTTTCCCCTTGGGTACCGGAGTGAGTCTAAACCCTCCTCGGCTCAGCTGGCTGCCCAGTATTGCTGTTGCAACTCAGCACACTAGACCCTCCAGTCTAGCTCAATGTCTCTGATGTGATCTCTTTGTCCTTCTCCGGCCTCCAGACAGTTCCAAAGACCCCACCCCACCTCTGAGGCCCTCCTGCCCCATTTCTTCTCAAGTGCCCCAGCCTTTGCCTTAGGGCTGCCCACAGCACAGGTTGCTGGGCCTCATGCTTACTGGAACCTTGGGAAGAAGAACCTCGTGTGAGAATGAGTTATGGCCGGTGATGGTGGAGGGCCAGGCTGAGGGGTTGGCCTGGACGCAGGCTACGGACAGATGAAATGTTGGGTAGAAGAGCCATCCTGGCGTCCGAGCCAAGAACTGGAGGGGAGCCCTTCCTTGGCTTGAGTCCTAGAATCAGTGTGAGGAGTCCCTGCACACTGAGCAGGGCCTGCTCTAGGGTCTCCCTCCCTCCCTTGCCCTCCCCTCCCCCTGCCCCCCAATCTTAGCCATGAACATTAGTGCTGGGGTAGATGGAAACCTGACATTTGACTGAGCAGGGTGGGGAAGGATTGCTAGGCAGAGCCCAAGGACCTCTGTGAAGACAGGGCTGCTTTTGCAACAGAAGCCCTTTTACTCCTCCCTCCTGTCCTGCTCTCTTTACTGTGTCACAGGTGTCCACCCTGCTCCCTGTTGGCCTGTGCCTGTGACATGGAGGTCAGTGCTCCCCACATGCATACTCTTTTTGCTGGTACCGTGGTCATCACTTGGGGGCTAGCTGTCATCAGCCCAAACTTGTCCCAGCAGGATACCAACTGAGGCAATGGAAAAAGAGTTTGTTTGAATTACACACAAAAATGTTCCTGCCGCAGGTTATAAACCTGGTGAACTAACGAAACCGAAACCGGAAAACAGGCGTAAGTCCTGCCCCTCCCCCTTCAGTTCTCGCTGCTCAGCAGGGGTCCGCTCTGACCCAAGTCCTTGTTTGTTGATTCAGGCTCAACCAGGCTCCAACAAGAAAGCCTTATCGGGAAAATAAATTTTATTTTCGTGACCTGACTTCAGCCTTCCTTCTTTTCCTGCCCAGCTGGCGTGAGTAAGCATCCTTGGGGATGTTCAGTTTTTTCCAGGACCCTGCCATGAGTGCCCCCTTATGGTCAAGGAAAGTAGTGCAGAGGTGAAGCGAAGGGCTGTGGGCTGTCATAATTTGCTGTGTAATTTTGGGTACCATCACTGGGCCTTAAAAAAAGGAGGGGGCGCCTGGGTGGCTCAGTCAGTTAAGCGGCCGACTTCGGCTCAGGTCATGATTTTGCAGTCCATGAGTTCGAGCCCCGCGTCGGACTCTGTGCTGACAGCTCAGCCTGGAGCCTGTTTCAGATTCTGTGCCTCCCTCTCTCTGACCCTCCCCCATTCATGCTCTGTCTCTCTCTGTCTCAAAAAAAATAAATAAATAAACGTTAAAAAAAAATTAAAAAAAAAAAAAAAAAAAAAAGGAGGAGGTTGGCCTGGATGAACTGGATGAATCAGAGTCTCTTCTTGTTTGAAAAATCTGATCCTGAAGACCCCCATTGCCTTCCTGCTCCTCACCCAGTCCTGTGCTTGGCCACCATCTACAGCCTGTGGACCGAAGGGGAAATGCTTGGACACATTTTACCAGGTCCTGTCTCCTCCATCTTAACTGAGTGGAAAAGGAGAGAGTTGGGACTGGTGGGAAGATGGATGCTTTTGGTGCTAGTAGCCACCAGGCTTTGAAGTGTGCAACCCCTATTAGGCCCACTTCCTAGAAACAGATTTCTTTTAAGGAAAAAAAATACCAGTGAACATTCAGCAGAGGGAAATTCAACCTCATCTGCCCCCAGCCAAGAGTGGCAATAATCTCTGGGCAGAATGCTTTCCACAAATATTGAGCATTTACTCCGTGCCAGAGCTGGGCAGAGAAGAGTAAGTCTTGGTGCTGCCCTCAGCACAAAACCAAGGACTGAGAATTGTTCCCCAAGGAGGAAAGCCCCTGAGTCTCTCGGAGGAGACAAATGAGGAAGGGAGAAATGAAGGAAGGCGGCCCATCTGATTCCAGAATCCACACTTAGCTGTTTTCCTGGGAATTCTCTAGAGAGGGTCTGGAGCAGTTCCTGACCAGTGGAGAGTAGAGCTCACGTACATCCTGTCCCTAAGCTCTGCGCCCCTTAGCGCCCAGGACTTTGCTACTCTGTCCAGCCAGAGGCAGAGAAGCCCCTGGCCACCTTGGGATGAGATGTACTTCCCCAGGTTGTATCAGCTCCCCACAGAAGTTGAAGGGCTTGATGAGGGGTCTTGGGGCCACTGTCCTAAGTAGAGCCGCTAGGGTACCCAAG
Source organism: Panthera onca (assembly GCF_046562875.1). Lineage (NCBI taxonomy): Eukaryota > Metazoa > Chordata > Mammalia > Carnivora > Felidae > Panthera > Panthera onca. The sequence continues at coordinate 10,214,109 of NC_138352.1, forward strand.
AACCCAGATTCTAGTCATAACTCCTGTCCCAAGGGATGTGCATAGGGCAGGGGCTGACTACAGGCACCATGGTCAAAAGACGCATGTTGGGGTGCAAGGAACTGACGCCCTCATTCCAGAGTCGTCCCTTGGTCTGGGAGGTTGGGGTGCGCCCCTCATCAAGTGCAAAGGGGGTTTTGAGGTCCTTCTGCTTCGACGTTCCCCCCACATGGGCGCCCTCCGACTCCTCTGGGTTCCCAAGGGCCCTTAGAGACACCCCTTGATGCAACCTCGACCCTTCACCACCCTTCCGGTCGCGCGTCGCCTCCAGCCAGGGGCTCAAGGCACAGAACGCGCCGCTCACGCGCGCCGAGCGCAGGACCGATCCGGCCCCTTGTTTGCCTAGGCCCGCCCCTTCCGCCCTCTGGGGTGGGGCTAAGTGAGGCTTCCGCCGGAAACCTGGAATCGAGCAGAAAACCAAGCTCGGAAGCTAGGCTCTGGGTGTTGCTAGTCCCTCGTCCTCGTCTCCTGCGTCCAAATTTAGGTTTTCACGCCCAGTTTTTACAAGATCCTGAGGCCCCACATTCCAACTTCGGCAGAACCTGAGGCCAGGAAAGGAACCTATTTCCGGCCTCACCTCCCACTCTCCTGTCCTTCCCCGGTCCCCCTCTGCCCCCCTGACCATGGCCCAGAAGCCGAAGGTAGACCCCCACGTCGGGCGCCTGGGATACCTGCAGGCACTGGTCACGGAATTCCAAGAGACGGAGAGCCAAGGTGAGAAGGGCAGGGTGGGGGGCAGAAGACGGGGCAGTGGTCCGGCCGCCACAGCCGTTCCGAACCTGGCCCCAATGCCGCTTTTCTACCGCAGACGCCAAGGAGCAAGTACTGGCCAACCTCGCCAACTTCGCCTATGACCCCAGTAACTACCAGTATCTGCGGCAGCTGCAGGTCCTTGATTTATTCCTCGATTCGCTGTCGGAGGAGAATGAAAACCTGGTGGAGTTTGCTATTGGTAAGGATGGGGCAGATCTCTCAGATGCCTGATTTGACTTGGTGAGATAAGTGAGTCATTGGGAAAGGAATCTTTTAAGCAGTCCCTCTGCTGAGAAGGCAGGTCGTCACATTGTCTGTACCAGCGATGTCTGTGCCACCTCCTCGGTTAACACATTGTCCCGGGCCACAACTAGCTTGAGTCAGGTCCGCAACTAATGCCCAGGACTTCCTCTGCATGCGTGCTTTCCCTCCCACTTAGAGATGAGATAATAATTGAGGGAATGGATTGAAGCCACTTGAAGGGAAAAACGTTTATAGAATGCCGTTTTTAAACATCTCTATTAGAAAAAAAAATTTTTTTTAATGTTTATTTTTAAGAGAGAAAGCATGCACATGGGGGAGAGGCAGAGAGAGGGAGACACAGAATCCGAGGCAGGCTCCAGGCTGTCAGCACAGAGCCTGTCGCGGGGCTCGAACTCAGGAACCAAGAGATCATGACTCTAGCAGAAGTTGGATGCTTAACCAGCTGAGCCACCCAGGTGCCCCATAAACATCTGTGTCTTAATGTATTAATATCAGGAGACGTAGAGGTGATTTGGAATGGCTATGGCTTCTGTAGTTGTTATGGTCTAAAACCTATGAATTATTCAGTGGATATACTTATTGGGCATGTACTGTGTGAGGAAGTTACTGTTCTTGTTTTGTTTTTTTCTTTACGTTTATTTTGAGAGAGGGAGAAGGGGCGGGACAGAGTCGGGGGAGAGAGAATCCTAAGCAGGTTCCGCACTGTCAGTGCAGAGCCCGACGTGGGACTTGATCTCAGGATCCATAAGATCATGACCTGAGTTGAAATCAAGAGTCAGATGCTTAGCCGCCTGAGCCACCCAGGGGCCCCTGCTGTTCTAAATGCTGGAGATATGGGGAACAAGTTGGGGAAAGGTCTTTGCCCTCAAGGAACTTACATTCTAGTAGGGGGAGACAGATGGTGAGCAAACAAACAAAAAAGCTGAGGCTCTGAAAGAAGTGAACAGGGTGATGATGGAGAGCATAGGAGGGAGCTGCTTCATTTCTGCCATCATGGGAAGTCAGTGTAGAAAGAGGCCCAGCATGGTCAGGAACCCTAAAGCAGGAGGAGCCAAAAAGAAGGCTGATGTGGCAGGCTATGGTGAATGAAGCAGATTGGTACAAAATGGGTTACAGAGGTGGGCGGCACCAGAATTTATAGGGACTTAGATCTAGGCCATGGGAAAGAGTTTGGATTTATTCTGAGGACAAATGTTCATTTTTCAATATGCATCTTAAAAAATAACATTTTTCTACACAGCCAAAGGAATCTTATTTACATAGAGAAAGAAACCTTTTATTTATTTATTAGGTTTATTTATTTATTTTGAAAGAGAGAGAAAACCCACACGCCTGCCAGTTGGGGAGGGGCAGAGAGAGAGAGAGAGAGAGAGAGAGAGAGAGAATCACAAGCAGGCTCCGAGCTGTCAGTGCAGAGCCCCATGTGGGGCTCGGTCTCACGAATCATGAGATCATGACCTGAGCTGAAATCAGGAATCAGATGGTTAACCAACTGAGCCACCCAGGCGCCCCGAGAAAAAAACATTTTATAATAAATCCATTATCACTTAATACCTACTTATGCAAATTTTTCTAATAGTTCCCAAAAGGACATTTTCCTGTTGGTTTGTATAAACCAGGAACCAATCCAGAATTCATGCATTTAATCTGGTTGTGATGTTCCTTAGCTCTCTTTCTCTCTTTCCGTCTTTCTCTCTTTTTAAATGAACTTCGTGTTTTATTTCTTTAATTTTTTAAATGTTTATTTTTTGAGAGAGAGAGAGAGACAGCATGAGCAGGGGAGAAGCAGAGAGAGAGGGAAACACAGAATCCATAGCAGGCTGCAGGCTACGAGCTGTCAGCACAGAGCCCACTGTGGGGCTTGAACCCACAAGCTGTGAGATCGTGACCTGAGCCAAAGTTGGCTGCTTAACCGACTGCACAACCCAGGCACCCTAAAAAAAAAAAAAAAAAATTATTTTTTTTTTAAGTAAGCTTTATGCCCAATGAAGGGCTTGAACTCATGACTCTGAGATCAAGAGTTGCATGCTCTATGAGCCAGCTAGATGCCCCATGAACTTTGTATTTTACAACAGTTTTAGAAAAATTGCAAGAATAACATAGAGAGCTCCCATATATGCCACATCCAGCTTTTCTATTATTAACATCCTACATTAGTATGGTACATTTGTTGCAATTAATAAACCCAGTATTGATACATTATTAACTAAGTCCACACTATTCACATTTCCTTAGTGTTTGCGTAATAGCCTTTTACTGTTCCAGGATCCCATCCAGGATACTATATTACTTTTAGTTGTCACATCTTAGGTTCCTTTGGACTTGCCAGTCTCTTAGACACTCCCTTTTTTTTTTTTTTGATGGCATTGATGGTTTCAAGGATTGCCAGTCAGGTATTTTGTAAACTCTGCCTTAACTGGGATTTGTCTGATGCCTTTTTCTTGATTAGACTGGGTTATGGGTTTGGGGAAGGACAGCCACAGAGGTTAAGTGCCATTTTCATCACATCACACCATGTCACGGGGCCGTGCTCTCAGCATGACTTCTCACTGTGGGTGACGGTTTTGATCACCTGGCTGAGGTGGTGTTGGTCAAGTTCCTCCACTGTAAAGTTACTCTTTTTTCCTCCTCTTTCCATGTACTCTTTGGAAGGAAGTCACTACATAAATTGTCTCTTTTTGGGGAGCCTGGCTGGCTCAGTCAGTGGAGCATCGAACTCTTGATCTTGGAGTTGTGAGTTTGGGTGTAGGGATTACTTAAAAAATAAAATTTTTAAAAAATAATAAATAAAAAATTAAAAAATAAGTTATGTCTTTTAATCATTAGTAGACTCTTCTTTTGTAACACTAAATATTAAAGGATCCAGACCAGTTCTGCAGAATTTCCCACCTTTCTAATTGTCTGGTTGCCTCTTTCTGGTGTCATTTAGTTTGTTCCTCTTTCCCCTTTATCTTCTGTAGCCTAGAAGTTAGGCTGTAGGCCTTGATAGAATTAACTAACACTTTTTTTTTTTTTTTTTTTTTTTTGCGCTGAACACATCATTGGTAGGTGTGATTTAAAATTTTGAAAGACCATCCAGGCTGGCCCCTTCTATTTGGGGTACCTGGGGCCAGAGTACAAATGGGGGTCGTCCCTCCTCTTGTCACCACAGTAGGTCTCACATCCTTATGTGTGGACATCCTGGCTCTGTCCATACCTGCTCTGTGGCCACTCCTTCGGACTTAGGAGTGTCCACACAACAGGGGTTGCACACACCATCAGTCGAGTCCACCCCCCTGGGAGTCAGGATCCAGGAAAGAGGCCCATGCAGTTGTGGGAGCAGGTTCAGGGCCTAGAGCTCCAGGTATGGGGCAGAGGAGGATGGGCTCTGGGTGGACTCCCTGAACTCTTCAACCTGTGGAGAAGGCTCTTGGAGTGAGGCCCTCTGAAGCAGGGCCAGGAGCCCCAGTTGCCCAGGTGTACGGGTGGTGCCGGCTCGTGTCTCTGTCCCTCTGGAAGATTATTATGCTAAGTAAATATTCTAAACAATCGGTCACTTTAAGATTTTCTTCTGTGTACGTCCTCCAGCCCCTCCCTCCGCTCCACAGCTTCTGCCATCAGAATGGTGACCGTGGCCCCTGCGGAGCATGTGGCTACACCTCCACCTGGGAGCGGTAGAGCTCCTCCAGCTCAAGCTTTTGACTGGAGAAAACTTGCATGAAAGGAGCAGTCAACCAAAAAAAGTTTTTGCAGGATCAGGAAGTAACTTTCCCAAGGCAGGAGCTCTCGGAGCCCCTGGTGTGCTGGGCCTGGCCTGGATTCTTGCTCTCTTGGGCAGCTTCCCAGAGTGGGTGATCAAGCCCTGGACCTGGAATCCCCAGTCCCAGCTGTTCCACTTCCTAGCTGATTCTTGTGGCTGAGTTCCATCTGTCCCTTCTTTGAGACTCATTCCCTCACCTGTGTTTGCCCTACTCTGCAGGACTGTCGGGGGGAACAGACGCACGGTGCGTGTGTCTGTCTCCGTGAAGGTACTTTGTCTAGCTGGTTACTCTGTTAGTATCATTATCACCAAGCTTTTCCCTGCCACTTTTCCTCCTTATTTTCTCTTCCTCTCCTTCCCACCAGCGCAAGATCCCTAATCCCCAGAATAGTAGCTTTCCCAGCCTTGAATCCCTCCATGGGGTTATCGGCAGAGCAGATTTCTCTTGTATTTATTGTGCGTGACAGAGAGTCCCCGTCGTACTTAGGTGCACGTTTTGCTATTGCTGTCATTTCCTTTTCTCTTAATGTCGCTGGCCCTAAATGGCCAGCTGTCGGGTGCTTATTCCACTAACAGGCTCTGTGCTGTGCTTTGTAGCTTTGAGTCTTTTGTGTCTTGTGGCAGGCCTGACATTGTGATCTCCACGAGGACAGAGCCCAGCTTTGCCTATCTCTGGGGAAGGGGAGGGAAGGGCCCAGAAGGTGCAGAGCACTAACCATGACTTGTTGCTGCAGCCCTGAGTGGGGTTGGCTCTGGAATAACTGGCAGAGAGAAGAGGTGGGTTAGATTGCCTGTGGCCCGCAGAACCAAAACCAGTGTCTGTTGGTTGGCAAGGAGTGTAGTGAGTTTGGTAAGAGCTGGGCTTTGGGGTCAGGCAGGCCTGGGTTCAAGTCCTGGCTGTCCCGCTTAACTCCTGGCCTGTGATTTGCCTTCTCTCATCATGTCAGGCGGGGCAGCACCAGTACCTGCCTCACAGAGTTGTTGAGAGAATCAAATGAGATCAAGTGTCTGCAGCTGCGGGATCCCCTAGGCCTCCACCCCAAGGGCCTGGTGTCCAGGGCCCCCTCTGAGGATAAACAGTTCCCTCATCTCCCAAAGAGGAGGTGGGATGGCATGCTGTCCTTCACGAGGGGAACCACTTGTCTGCCTCAGGGGTTCTTTCCTTCTGGAAAAACACTGAATAATAGAAAAAATAATGAAAGTTGATCGTTGGCCTCCCAGCGAGTGTCTGGGCAGCATTAGGCAAAGGGCGCCTGGCCCTAATGCATGTGTTGGCGCTGTACCCAGGCCCCCCTAGCTACAGAGCTGGTGCTCTTGCACTTCGGAGGACGTGGAGTGATAGCTGGCACCCAGGGAGCACCCTCTGTGTGCCAGGCACTGCCTTCTGTGCTTTGTCGCCTCTGACCCTGAGACACTGAAAGTGGCGCTCATAACTTCCATTTTCCATAAGGAGTCTGAGGCTTAGGAAGGATCAGTGGGTTGGCCCAAGGTTTAAAGAGTGCCAGCCTGGGACAGAAACCAAGGCTGTCAGATTCTAGAAGAGGGCAGAGGAGTTCCCAGTTCCTGGGTCTGTGGAAGGTTGAAAGGCACTTCCTCCACACCCTTCATGTTACTGATGAGGAACCAGGCGTGGAGAGAGCACTGCCCCTCGGCTGGTTCATGGCAGGGCAGGGTCCGAATGCAGGCTTCCTTCCGCCTGCCCTTGCAGCCCACCACAGTGGCAGGCATGCTTCTGGGGTGGTGCTGATGCGCTCAGCGCTGAGATGAGACCTCCTGTCAAGTGGCTCTGCCCGCCCTGGGGGCTGAGGGCCTGACCGCCAGCACTTTGGTTCAGCTGCAGTTGTTTTGGTGGGCTGTGGTGGCAGGTCTGAAAGCTGCACTGTGGCGAGTTGGGGTCCCCGACCATTGACTTGCCGGGGGGCCATCTTCCTGTGACCTGTGAAATACCCTGGGGAGGATGACTACAGCCTTAAAGAAGAATCTGGTTCCGGTGGTTGCCTGTAGCCCGCAGGGATTTTTGAGTCTCTGTACCTTCCCCTTTCTTGGCCTTTTCTTTTGTGGATTTGCCCGTTTAGAACAACTGTAGAACTGTTTTACCTTTTGGTTGTAGTCCTGGCTGCCTTTTTCCCCTCAGGGTGAAGGGCTCTGGTTGGGAGCTGTTAGGATAAAAGCTGCCTTTCTGGATGCCTACTGTCTGCCCACGGTGTGCCCACTACTTGCCAGCACATGCCCACCTTGTACCAGCACCGCCTGCAAGGTCTCTGAATGTGTCACCAGCCGCAAGGCAGGTAGGACTCAGCCCTCTTTATGTATGAGGAAACAGCTCTTCAGTGAAGTTAGGTCCATTGCCTGGGGCTCACACTGTTAGTGATGACTGGAGCCAGGAATTTACCCAGTCTCCCTGGATCCAAATTCCATGCCCAGGGGACCCAGCTGGCAGACCCAATGCTGAAACTACAGAGCATCGTCTTCCTTTGTTCTTTGTTTCCACTGCACCTTGCTATTTCCACGCTCTCCGTGCACAGCCCGGGGCCTTGCTTGATCGCCCACTAAGAGGAGCTGCCACTGGGAGACAGCAGTGGTTCGGGCCAGAGCTGCCCTTGTTTGGGATGGGAGGTGGGAGTGGGTGAATTACAGAGAGCCAGATAAAAAGCCTGGATCTCAGTAAATACTCAAATGAATGAAAGAATTTGGAGCTCTTGCTCCAAATGAAGCCTTTGGCATTAATTTGGGAATGTTTGCCCAAAGCACTATTGGCTGAGTCTCACGCGTTCTAGATGCAGTGTGTGTTCACCACTGCATCAGCCTAGATGCTGTATGGAGACACAAAGGAACCAGGAGAGGGCGCCTGGACCACTCAGTCAGTTGAGCAAGCATCTGACTCTTGATTTCAACTCAGGTCATCATCTCATGGTTCATGAGTTCGAGCCCCGAGTGGGGCTGCACACACACAGTGCAGAGCCTGCTTGGGATTCTCTCTCTCTCTCTGCCCTTCTTGTGCTCGCTCACGCTGTATCTCTCTCTCTCAAAATAAATAAACTTAAAAAAGTGCCAGAAAACTTACAAGAAAAAAAAAAAGAGAGAGAGATGCCAGAAGATAATTCTCTGCCTCCAAGAAAACTGGTTGAATCTTAGGATATCACAGAATACTTGGCAGTTTTGTTACTAAATCAGGGTTCCGGGGAGCACCTAAGTGGCTGCATTGGTTAAGAGTCTGACTCTTGATCTTAGCTCACGTCTTGAGTTCAGCGCTGGACATGGAGCCTACTTAAAAAATACATAAAAATAAATAAAACGGGGTTCAAGTAAGTGGCTTCCCAGAATTCATGTTAAATTACTTTCCCGGTTTCTATTTCCTGCAATACATGTAGTTGCCACCAGATGGTGGTGGTGCTCAGAAAAAGACCAGTATTTAAAAAATAAAAAAAAAGAAAAGAAAAAGACCGGGGCGCCTGGGTGGCGCAGTCGGTTAAGCGTCCGACTTCACCCAGGTCACGATCTCGCGGTCCGTGAGTTCGAGCCCCGCGTCGGGCTCTGGGCTGATGGCTCGGAGCCTGGAGCCTGTTTCCGATTCTGTGTCTCCCTCTCTCTCTGCCCCTCCCCCGTTCATGCTCTGTCTCTCTCTGTCCCAAAAATAAATAAAAAACGTTGAAAAAAAAATTTAAGAAAAAGACCAGTAGATAAATCCTCAGCAATCTCTGGGGAAAAAGTTTTTTTAATACTTACTTACTTTGAGAGACAGCGCACACACATGGAAGAGGGGCAGAGAGAGAGGGAGACAGAGAATTCCAAGCAGGCTTCCATTAGTGCAAAGCCCGACATGGGGCTCGATCCCACAAACCGTGAGATCATGACCTGAGCTGAAACCAGGAATCAGACACTTAACCAGGTGAGCTACCCAGGCGCCCCCCTGGAAATACTACTTAATAAAATTGAAGGCAGGCACTCCCCATGACCCAGAATTGTATTCATAGGGTTAGGGTACATGCACATGCAGACACATGCAAAAATGTCACCAGCAGCATGATCTGTAACAGTTCCAAACTTGAAACAGTCAATAATAGAGTGGATGCTGACATTATGGGATATTCATACTGCTCGCTTAGCAAGGTAAATTAACAATCTGTAGCTACCTGTAGTAATCTTACCTGACATTAAGCAAATGGTGCTCCACACATAATACATACAGTGTAACTATATTTCCGTAAAATCCAAAAATAGGCGGAAGTGAGTTACAGTATTAGTATAGCAGGGGTATATATAGTAAAATTATTTTTTATTAAAAATTTAAAAGTTCCTGCTTGTTAATTAGAAATTATTAAACTATTACAAGTCAGGAAGGTGTTCACCTCTGATGGGAGAGAATTGGATCAGGAAGGGACATGCAGAGGCTTTTGGGTTGCTGACTATTTTCCTTCTTGACCTTTGTGCTGGTTACATGGGCACGTGCATTCTCATTGTTAAACTCTACCTGTATGTGTCATTTCTTTCTGTACATGTGGGTTGAAGGTATGGCCCTGTGCCAGCCTCTGGGGCTATAAACAGGTGCATGCTTGGTCCACATGTACTGCGTGCTGGGTGGCGGGGGCAGTGGTGGTACTTGATCACATTCTTTGAATTATCTTGAGCCATTTTGCTGATGAAGAAACTGAGGCTTAGAGAAACTGAGTTGCTTGCTCTGGTCGCCTAGGTCCTCAGTGGCAGTGCCAGGAATCTAACTAGATCTGCCCACCTTTGCTTCATCTTCCATATTCTGGGGCTTCACTATACCTCCTTCTCTCACTGATGAGTCAGGTAGGCCCCTGGGGTCATACAACTTTCTGCTTAAAAAGGAATTCCTCGGGGCACCTTCTGCCTCAATAGGTAGAGCATGCAACTCAACTCATGATCTCGGAGGTCATGAGTTCAAGCCTCACGGGCTTAGAGTTCACGTAAAATAAAATGAAACAAAACAAAAAACAAGGAAGGGGTGCCTGGGTGGCTAGTCAGGTAAGCACCCAACTTCAGCTCGGGTCATGATCTCATGGTTCGTGGGTTTGAGCCCCATGTCAGGCTGTCTACTGTCAGTGTGGAGCCCCATGTCCACCTCTCTCTCTGCCCCTCCCCTGTTCTCTTTCAAGCTCATGCTCTCTTTCTCGGTCTCAAAAATGAATAAACATTAAAAAAAAAAAAAAGGAATTCCTCAGCCATCCGTCTGTGGCAGGATTCCCCTTACAGAAAGGGGGTGACGTCAGTGTTCTCACCCCACTGCTTCCTTCCACACTAGCTGGACCAGGGCAGTCTCTGCCCTCCCTCCTGGACTTGCAGAGACCAGTTTCCCTTCCACTTAGTTCTGGACCCAAGCAAGGTGTGTGTGTGTGTTTGTGTGTGTGTGTTAATTTATGTGAATACATGATTGATTCACATGGTACAGAATTCAAAAGGATATGTCGTCAACAGTAACACCTTCTGTAGCCTCTTCTGGAAGCAGCCATTTACTAGTTTCTTTTATATCCTCCCAGAGATTATTTTCAGGATTTATGAACAAATATGTGTATTTACACTTACACCTTTTTGCAAGTTCTACGCTTGTGGCAGCATATGATATGTATGTTCTGCTTTTTCTTTCTTTTCTCTCTCTCTCTTTTTTTTTTTTTTTTTTTTTTTAGCTTAGCATCATGTCTCAGTGCACCTGCAGTATCAGCCCATAAGGAGCTGCCTCATTCTTTGTGAATGCTGCCTGCTATTCTGTGCAACGGAGGCAGGGGCACATTTAGGGGTGGCCATTCAGGTTGTCTCCACTTCGCCCTCACAGGTGGTGCTGCAGTGGAATACCTTATTTGTATGTCATTTCTCCCCTGTATGGGGTATGCCTGTAGAGTAAATTTCCAGAAGTGAAATATAGGTCAGAAGTACGAAAAGCCTTGTTTTTTCTTCTTTTGATGTAATTTGACGTTTGTTATTATGGGAAACATTCATGAGTTTAGGTCAAAACTACATGCAAGGCATTTTCAGAGAAGCCTATCTTCCATCTCTAAACCTGTCACCTTGTTCCCCTCCTTTTTACACATAATGGTAGCTTTCTCTACTTACTGTTCTGTCTCTCCACATTTAAATTTCAGAAAGAACTGTTTTCAAGATGCTAAAGTAAAACCCAAGAATAAATAGGCTCCGATGAAGACTTTTATCTGGGATGGGCTGCATCCAGCCCAGTGCCCTGAGGCGTCTGAGTCATCAGAGGGCATAAAGTCTTGGGCCACTCTCTCCTAGGGCATGACATCATTTAATTCCCCAGAACAATCCTTAGACCTTCCTGTCGCAGCATCAGCGCCCTTCTTGCTGTGTGACCTGAGGTCCCCTACCTGACCTCTTTGAGCCTTCGGCTTTCTCATCTTTGGTTTTACTTGGGGTTTTTCTCTTTTGCCTCTCCTGGGGGTTTCTGTGGTTCCGTGTGTCTAGAAGGGCCCTGCTTTTGCCTCTTGTTCTTTTTTTTGTCTTGTCTGGTTTGCCTGAAACACTTTCATCAGCCAGTCAGAACTTGGTCTCCCTTTTGTTTGGTAACCACGGTTTAAATGGCAGCACCATCAACATACAGTGACGTGCACATATCTTAAGTGTCAGTTTGACGAATTTTTTTTCTTGAACTTTTTCTTGTTTTTTTAAGGTTTTAAATTCTGGTTAGTTAAAATTCAGTGTAATATTAGTTTCAGGTGTATGATACAGTGATTCAGCATTTCCACACAACATCCAGTGCAGTTTATTGGATTATTAAATTCATTAAGGTATATGTATATCTATGTAACCACTAAAATCAAGACCTAGAATGTTTCCATCTCCCCAGAAAGGTCCCTTTCCCAGTTAGTGTCTTCCACCCCTCCCCAGGTAACCAATATTCTAACCCATGGGTTTTACCTGTCCGTCCGTCCGTCCGTCCGTCTGTCCTTCCTTCCTCCCTCCCTCCCTCCCTCCCTCCCTTCCTTGATTTGATTTGATTTGATTTGATTTGATTTATTTAATGTTTATTTATTCTTGAGACAGAGACAGAGCGTGAATAGGGGAGGGACAGAGAGAGAAGGAGACACAGAATCTGAAGCAGGCTCCAAGCTCTGAGCTGTCAGCACAGAGCCTGACACGGGGCTCGAACCCACGAACTGTGAGATCATGACCTGAGCCACAGTTGGACACTTAACCGACTGAGCCAGCCAGGTGCCCCATATTTTATTTATTTATTTTAATTCTTACTTACTTTTGAGACAGAAAGAGATAGACCATGAACAGGGAAGGGGCAGAGAGAGAGGGAGACAGAATCCGAAGCAGGCTCCAGGCTCGGAGCTGTCAGCACAGAGCCCAATGTGGCCCAAACTCACGAACCATGAGATCATGACCTGAGCCAAAGTCGGATGCTTAACCAACTGAACCACCCAGGTGCCCCAAGATTTTATTTTTAAGTGATCTCCACACCCACCATGGGGCTGGAACTTACGACCCTGAGATCAAGAGTCACATGCTCCACCAACTGAGCCAGCCAGGTGCCCCTGTTTTGCCTGTTCTTGAACTCAATCTGCGTACAATCACACAGGATGTACTCCTGTGTCTGGTTTCTTTCACTCAGTGTTTTTGATATCCATCCAGATTGTTACAGTGTCCTTAGTTCATGTCTTTGTATGAATATGCCACAATTTGTTCATCTGTTCACCTGTTGATGGAGATTTGAATTGTTTCTAATTTAGAGCCTTTATGAAGAAAGCTGTTAGTTTGTACACAAGTTTTCTTGTATAGGTATGTACTCCTTTTTCTCAGAATTACGTAGAAGTGAAATTGCTGAGTCCTAGGGTAGGTGGATGTTTAACTTGTGAAGCTGCCAGATACTTTTCCACCTTCATTATGCGGTGTGAGACCCCCATACCCCCTGTGTATGAGAATTCCAGCATCCCCACCTCCCACCAGCTCTTACTATTGTCGTTCTGCTTTGTTTTAGCCATGATAGGCGTGTGGAGGCATCTGATCCTGCCTCTGAGAAGTAGCTATGAGCACTGTGTCCTACACTGGCCCTATCGTGCAGAGTTATCCAAGTCTCTGTTCATTTTTTACATTGTGTTCATCTTTCATTGATAGTAATATACTTTAAATCTTTTTTGTTATGTTTATTCATTTTGAGAGAAAGAATAACACACACACACACACACACACACACGCTCAAGCCGGGGAGGGGCAGAGGAGAGAAGGAGAAAGAGAATCCAAAGCAGGCTCCACACTGTCAGCACATAGCCTGATGTGTGGCTCAGTCCCACGAACTGTGAGATCATAACCTGAGCTGAAATCAAGAGTCAGTCAGCCGAAATCAAGACACTCAACCAGCTGAGCCACCCAGGCACCCCAGTAATATATATTCTTTATATGTTAAGTCTATTATTATATAATTTAATACTTAATATATATTAATAGACTTTATATATTAAGTCTATTAATTTTTTTAAATGGTGTCATTTGATGAGGTTTTTTTTTTTTTTTTTTTTGAGCAGCAAGCAAAAGTTTATCAGAATATAAGATTAGAAAGGAAGAATAGGAAAGCTCTCTTTACAGAGAGAGATAGAGCACATGTGGGGGAGGGGCAGAGAGAGGATCCCAAGTTCAACGCGGGGCTCAAACTCCCAAAACACGAGCTCATGACTTGAGCCGAAATCAAGAGTCAGATGGTTAACTGACTGAACCACCCACGTGCCCTGGCTTTTACTTTCTAGGTGAAATTCAGCTTTTTTTTTAGTTTTTTTTAAATCCTTTTCCTGGTTACAAAAAAAATTTTTTTTCATGGAGGAAAACTTGGAAAATAAAATAAAAATGACTCCTAATCTTGCTGCACAGAAATAAGTATTGTTAGCATTTTGCTGTGTTTCCAGCTTGTCTTTTTTTAATGTATCTGTTTACTGAGCATGTGTTATATGCCAGCCTGAGGCGACAGCATGGGACAAGACAAAGTTCCCACCCTTGTGGGATTTGTTGTCTAGTGGGGCAACCTTCAGTAAACATAATGACCAGTAACTAGGTGTGAAGGAAGGAAATGAAGGTGGGGAGGGGGCTGGTTAGGGCTGTCACAGAAGGCTCTCAGAAGAGGTGACATCTTATTGGGCTTGCTTTTTTTATTGCATTTTTATCATATATACAGTTTGATGACTTTCTTTCCTCCTCAACCTTATGTTGTAAGCATTTTCCCGTATTAAATATTCTTTGAAAACATGATTTTTAAGAACTGTATAATTTTCCATCAGATGGACGTACTGAACTTTTTCTAACCAGCCTGCTATTGTTGGGCGTTGTTTAGGAAGCTTCCAGTTTTTTGTGTTACCCTCTTCCTACAGCCCTCCTTAGTTCTTTAGGGCAGGGTCACAGAGGTAGACTCAGGAGGGAAAGCTCAAAGCACCCACGGCCTGGGCTTCTCCTGGGTCCTCTGGCTCCATTTTGGGTGCTCGTGTTGAGACTTCTTGCTCCCCCGAAGCCCCTCTCTTTCCAGACCTTCGTGTTCTCCCCTCCGAGGATCGCTGCCAGCAAGGCAGAGGGGCTTGGAGAAGTGCCTGTGGTTGGGCCCCAGGCAGTGGTGAGCTCTGGCAGGCGCAGGATCCACCCTTGGAGACTTCCTAGGTCTCCAGATAGGGAGCAGATTGGGCCAGCTGTCCTGAGGCCTCCTCCTGCCTTCACCGTCCAGCACGTACCATCTGATTATCCCCCAGCCTGGGTGGCAGTGTCCCGCCCAGGCACATCTGTGTGTGATGGTGACTCACTAGCTGAGAGTGACTCAGGATTCATCTTATCATACTTTACAGTGGAGATAAATCCTACCCTCTGCCCCCGGTCCATTAGACTATGGTGTGGGTAGGAGGCTGGTTCACCGCTTGTAGTTCAGAAGACGTGGTGTAGGTGAGTCCGGGAAGCCAGAGGCCTGCCAGAGCATTTCTACTTGTGCCATGAGAGTGGCATAGGGTTTCCATCCTTGGGACTCGGGGCAAGTTACTCAACAGCTCAGCTTCCACTGAAATAGGGGTGATAGCAACACTTCATGGGGTTCAGTCATGTTCCCAGCATGTGTCCGGTGAGAGTACCCCATTGCAAGTCCCTGGGTTGCGGAAGTAAACCAGAAAGCAGGGCCTTGCCTTATGGTGTCCAGTGACAGGGACAGACAGCAAGTATGGAAGGCAGTCAACAGGATGACCCCAGGATATGCTCAGGCCTCTGAGTGTCCCATAGGGAGGGAGCTCCTCATCAGAGTGCCTTGTCTCCCTCACCTTGTGACTCTGAGAGCGCCACTAAGCTGCTTCCTTCCCTCGGGGGGGTACTTTGAGCCACAGCTCGAATGCCAGCACTGCAGAAGTCTGGCGGGGGCAACACCTCAGGAAGCCGTCCCATCCCCCAGCCCGCGGCCATTCCACCCTTACTCCCCTGCCCCCACCTTACCCCTCCTCCCCCGGCTCACTGCTTTACAACCCCTGCAACAAATATTTGTGGAGCTCCTCTTGCGCCCAGCACCAAGGACTTGACCTCAAGGCACATACCTTCTGGTGGGGCTTGGCAGTTAGCAAGAAAACCAACCTGCTAAGATGGTTTCTGGGAGTACTAAGCATATAAAGAAGACGTGCAGTGATGAGGCGAGTGCCATGGTCATGGTGGGGAGTGGCTAGTGGGTATTCCAGGGAAACCTTACTGGTGAGGGAGCAGTGAAGGGTTGATTCCCAGCATGAGGGAGGCAGCATGTGAAAATCTGGGGCCCAGAGGCCCTAAGGATGGGCTGAGGTCGTGGCTGTTGCGAGTGACAGGGACAGAGAGGACAGACTAGATGGTGCGGGGCTGTGAAGACCTCAAAGGGGAGTTCAGATTTTATTCCAAATACAGTGAGAAGTCCCTAGAGGGTAACTGGATAAAACCTTTAAAGACATTTCCCTAGGGGTACCTGGGTGACTCCATTGGTTAAGCATCTGACTTCAGGTCAAGATCTCCTGGTTTGTGGATTCAAGCCCAGAGCCCCATGTCAGGCTCTGTGCTGACAGCTCAGAGCCTGGAGCCTACTTTGGAATCTGTGTCTCCCTCTCTGTCTGCCCTTCCCCTGTTCATGCTCTGTTTCTCTGTCAAAAATAAATAAAATGTTAAAAAAAAATTTTTTTTTAATTTTTTTTTTTTTAAACATTTTATTTATTTTTGAGACAGAGAGAGAACATGAACAGGGGAGGGTCAGAGAAAGAGGGAGACACAGACTCTGAAACAGGCTCCAGGCTCTGAGCTGTCAGCACAGAGCCCGACGCGGGGCTCGAACCCACGGACCACGAGATCATGACCTGAGCCCAAGTCAGATGCTTAACCGACTGAGCCACCCAGGCGCTCCCCCCAAATTTTTTTTTTTTTTTTTTTTAACGTTTATCTATTTTTGAGACAGAGAGAGACAGAGCATGAACGGGGGAGGGGCAGAGAGAGAGAGGGAGACACAGAATCGGAAGCAGGCTCCAGGCTCTGAGCCATCAGCCCAGAGCCTGACGTGGGGCTCGAACTCACGGACCGCAAGATCGTGACCTGAGTTGAAGTCGGACGCTTAACTGACTGAGCCACCCAGGCGCCCCCCCAAAAATTTTTTTTTTAATAAATAAATTGCACTGCATCCATAAGGTAGTCACTGCATGGCCATTAGATGGTGCCATGGTTGTAGATCTGTGGGCCTGGAAAGATGTTTACAAATATGTTGTGGGGCTTTTTGTTTTTGTTTTTGTTTTTTTTTTTTCAACATTTATTCACTTGAGAGAGCATGAATGAGGGAGGGGCAGAGAGAGAGAGGGAGACCCAGAATCCAAAGCAGGCTCCAGGCTCTGAGCTGACAGCACAGAGCCTGACGTGGGGCTTGAATTCACGGACTGTGAAATCATGACCTGAGCTGAAGTCAGACGCTTAACCGACTAAGCCACCCAGGCACCCCTACATTGTTTTGTGTTTTAAAGTTTGTTTATTTTGAGAGAGAGAGTGCAGGGGAGGAGGAGAGGGAGAGAGAATCCCATGCATACTCTGTGCTGTCAGTGCAAAGCCCAGTGCAAGGCTCCATCTCATGAACCATAAGATCATGACCTGAGCTGCAGTCAAGATTTGGACACAACCCACTGAGCTACTCAGGCACCCTGTTTGTTTGTTTGTTTTGTTTGTTTGTTTGTTTTTAAAATAAGCTTATTTTGGGGCGCCTGGGTGGCGCAGTCGGTTAAGCGTCCGACTTCAGCCAGGTCACGATCTCGCGGTCCGTGGGTTCGAGCCCCGCGTCAGGCTCTGGGCTGATGGCTCAGAGCCTGGAGCCTGTTTCCGATTCTGTGTCTCCCTCTCTCTCTGCCCCTCCCCCGTTCATGCTCTGTCTCTCTCTGTCCCAAAAATAAATAAAAAAACGTTGAAAAAAAATTATAAAAAAAATAAATAAAAATAAAATAAGCTTATTTATTTTGTGAGAGAGCATACACACATGAGCAGGGTAGAGACAGAGAGAGAGAATCCCAAGTAGGCTCCACGCTGACTCAAGGCTTGATCCCACAAACCATGAGATCATGACCTGAGCTGAAACTAAGAGTTGGACGCTTAACCAACTGAGCCACCCAGGCGCCTGTATCACATTTTTATTGAATGTTTATATTTACTCACATATTTTGAAACTGAGGAATGAAAAGCGAATGTTAAATGGATGGTAGGATTACGGTGGCTTGTAATTTGGCTTCTAGTATTTATAACTGCTTTATTGAGATAGTATAAGCTGTACATCCTTAAAGGATATGATTTGATATGTTTTGACACGTATACACCTGTGAGACCATCACCTTACCTATGTTTTTTAATTCTGTAAAGTGATGTATTAGATTTTATTTTATTTTTTTGCTTTAATTTTTTTTTAATGTTTATTTTTAAGAGACACAGAGCATGAGTTGGGGAGTGGCAGAGAGAGAGGGAGACACAGAATCCAAAGCAGGCTCCAGGCTCTGAGCCGTCAGCACAGTGTCCGACGCAGGACTCAAACTCACAAGCCACAAGATCATGCCCTGAGCCAAAGTTGGACGCTTAACCGACTGAGCCGCCCAGGCGCCCCTGTGTTTTTGCTTTAAAAAAAAAAAAAGGAAAGCATATCAACCATTGAACTGGCTGAACCAAGCGGGGAAGGGATTGGTACCCACTTCCTGAAGGCTAGGCTGTGATGGGCAGGCGGGAATCTTGAAAGGAAGGGCTGGGTACCAGAATGGACTTTGGATCTCTTGTCCCTGGGCCACCTTCTCATAGGCCTGGGCCCTTTTTCAGGACAAAGTGGGCTGAGAGAAGCTGGGAGGGGCGGTGGGAGGATGCCCAGGCCTGAGCATCCAGTCTCCCTTTGCCCTTCCCCAGGAGGCCTCTGCAACCTGTGTCCAGACAGGGCCAACAAGGAGCACATCCTGCAGACAGGGGGCATCCCCCTCATCATCAACTGCCTGTCCAGTCCCAACGAGGAGACCGTGCTGTCCGCTGTCACCACAATCATGTACCTGAGCTCCCCAGGCTCTGCCTCCCACCCTGAGCTGACTGCCATGCCCGTGGTGCAGTGCATGCTGCGCTTCTCTCTCTCGGCCAACACCAGGCTCCGGAACCTGGCCCAGATCTTCCTCGAAGACTTCTGTTCCCCAAGCCAGGTGGCGGAAGCCCGTAGCTGGCGAGCTCACTCTGCCCTGGGTATCCCACTGCCAAGGACTGAGGCCCTGCAGCAGCCCTGATCCAGGGAGATCTCATGGCCATTGACACCCTGACCGCTAGAGACGAGACCACAATCCCAGTGGGGACTCGGGGAGCGGGAGCGGCCTGGCTCCCACTGAGTGTGTTCTCCCCAAAAGGTGCCCTTTAAGGTATTTTAAAGGTGAGTTTTCTCAGTGTGACACATATTTACACTGTGATGAGAGGCATTAGATGAGTGAGGAAGCCAGACCTGGAGGCCCATGGAGGAGAGCAAAGGCCATTTCCATAGGTTGACACCCTTAACCAGCTAGAAGTCAAGAGCCTGCCTCCTACCACCCCCCTCAACCCCCCGCTTGAGCCAGGCTCTCAGCCTAATGTGAGAGAGAAGCAGCTGGGACCCTAGATCCAGAGGCCTTGCAGAAGGGGGTTTTCATGAGGAGCAGCTGGGCCTGGGATTAGAATTGTTCATGCTTGAGGGAATAGGAATTCTCCTTTCACAGAAGTATCTGAAGTAATCTTGAGGAATACAAGTGAGAAGCCAGCTCTGGGAAGTTGGTCATGCCCACTCCAGGGCTATGGAAGCTGGGTACCTACACCACAAGATCTCCAGGCTGGGCACTGGGTATGGTGGACACCAGCCTGGAGAACTCTGTGGCCCGGGATCACCTGTTTATCCACACAGGCCTATCTGCCGGGCACCATGGGCTTCAAAGACGAAGGTGTGGTCTCTACTCTTGAGTGATGCAGTCCGCTGACTGTGAAGGTGGCCATCAGGTGTTAAGACCACGAGTATGAGGGTGAGGACACATCAGAATGAGGCACAGACCCTTGAAGCTTCATATTCTCCCCTTGCCACCCCATGGCCCTGGCCTGAACACCTTGGCCTTCCTCCTCTGCCATCAGGGTTGGGTTAGTGAGGGCAGGTCCCCGGCCCTGGAAGTCTCAGACTCAGGAGGGCTTCGCAAATGCAAGAGTGGTGCTCAGGGAACACAGAGGACCTCCTGACAAAAATCTGTGGTTTAGAGTCCACAGTGTACGTTGACCAGCACAGGGGAAGCGGTGTGGGACGACCATGGGAAGTTGGGGTTCAGGAGCAATGGGGAGCTTCCTGGCCTCCCTTCTGCAGTCCCTTAAGGTTGACCTCCATGGCCACGATGAAAGATGGCAGATGCAAGAGACATGGTGTCCAGATGGGTGTGGAGGTGGGACTGAGGACAGGAGGAGGGACGAGAAAGCCTCCTCCTCAGCCTGCATTCCAGCTGCCCTCCCTAGGGCCCCTGTACCTCTACTTTCCCAAATAAAGGGCCTTTAAAGAGTGGTGAGCCAAAGTGTTTTATTAAAAAGGTTCCTGAGTAGTTTTCCCACCATGATTCCTTGCCAGCCGTCTTGTGGGGTTCCAGGTGGCTGCCTTGTGAGAACCGACGTTACTGTGTCTCCCTGCTCCACGGTGCTGGTGGCCACCGCCATGGCACTGCCCTGTCATCCAGCTCTGCTGGTGTTCCCTGATGGCCTGCCTTCCCTTCCTTCAGCTACTACCCACTGTCCCGGCCCCCCCGCTTGCTGTCTATGATCTCCCTCCAGTTGTCACTCCAGGAGAGCAGCCGTCTCCTTGTGGGGGGCAGGGCGAGGTGCTGGTTGTGGCAGCAGGTGAACAAAATGTGCTCCCAGCTTGGGGTCTCCTCTTGGCCTGGGACAGGATGCAAGAGAAAGGCAGGGAGATGCAGTCTATAATCTGGTTATTTTTACTCCCTCCCTAATCCAGCAGGCCAAATGCCTGGAAGGTTGCCAGGAAAACGGGTCTAACCTCGAATGGTGTCCTTGTCGTCAATGAGCAGGTCCCCCAAGACCACCGTCTTGTCCCTCGTCAGGATAATGCGCTCCACAAACTGTGGCCCCAGGTGATTCTCCACCCAGCGGTACTGTGGAGGGGGCACAGGTCGGTCAGCAGGGCCAGTGAGTAAGTAGGTGGGAGTGGGGTCTCCAGCCCTTGAGAGATGCTGCTCCTCTCCCCCCACACTTCCTGTGTTTCTGCCGGTTTATTTAAAAAAGGGGCTTTTTAATTATTTTGAGAGAGAGCACGAGTGAGAGAGCAGGAGAGGAGCAGAGAGAGAAGGAGAGAGAGAATCCCAAGTAGGCTAGGCACCTTCAGCACAGAGCCTGAGCCCTAAGCGACCGAGCCCCCGGGTGCCCCTCTGCTAGTTTACTTTAATCCTCAGGATTTAGGAAGCAGTTTGCTATCAAGCGCTGGGGCAGCCGCACCTTCTCGGCCACACAGTGTTCATACTTCGTCAGAGGGCTGGTGCAGATGAAGACTTCGGTGCTGCACGCAAGGGGCGCAGGTTAGACTTAGGGTGGTGCCCTCCCTTCTTCTCCACCGTCCCTCCCCTCTTTGCCCTTTCTCACTCCTGCATGTTGTTCATCTCCTGCAGGGCTTCCAAGGCTCCAGGGATAGGCTCCAAGTCTAGGAAAAAGCCTGGGGCTTCATACACACTGGCCACTTTGTCCTGAAAGATACCATGTTCTTGTCCCAGCTTCTGCCTCCAGCAGATCTAGCCCCAGTGAGGACTCTCAAAAGATTCCTGGGGGGTTTTGGTCTCCAAATCAAAGCCTCGGGGAGACAATTTTGCTTAGGGGGAAGCGCTCTGACAGACTTTCTCGTCCAGGGCGAACAATGGATTCTAAACGGAGGGTTTTGTTAAACAAAGGGGGAAGACAGTCTTGTCCACGGGGAGGGCTCCCATTCTTAGGTGCCGTGTGGGGTCGGGGCTCGGGCTCCCTTGCATCCTATGGGGTCCGGGCCCTTGCTCCCGGGTATCCTGCGGGGTCGGGACTCCTCGCTCCCGGGGACACTGCCCGCGGACACCCGGCGTTGCATTCCCGCCCTTTCCCTGCTTACCGCCAGGTCTGGCCGCAGGGCTCGGTACTGCTCGCGGGCGAGGAAGCCGCGGCGCTTTTCCAGCGCCACGTGCGGCTCCCCGGGGAACCGGCGGCGGAAGCCCCGCAGGAGGCCGGCCTCGAAGTCGGCCAGCACGCCATCCATGTCCACCAGCACCCGCACCGGCCGTGCGCGCGGCGCCGCCATCGCCGCAGAGGCCGGGCTGGGATTGGGGGGGGAGGGGGGGCGGGCAGTCGCGGGCCGCAGCTTCCGGAGGCGCGCGGTGGGCGGGCGCACCGGGCTCATTTGCATGGGCGCCGGTGAGCCGGCCTCGCGGGAGGGCGCGACTTTCCCCTGGAGGCGGCGCGGGGTGGCCCGAGAGCGCGCCCGCCTGCACGTGTACCTCCCCCAACTCCGCGGGGGAACGTACCCGCTCACCCCAAGCGGACCCGGGCGGGTCGTGGGCCGCTCGAGGGCGGATCTCAAATTCTGCGATGGGTGAATCCTGTGGGGCTGGCTCCGCCCTTAGAGTCGCGACCGCGAGTCCCGGGGCCACCGGCACAACTCTGCCCTCCCTGCTTGTGGGACAGGGCACAGGATCACGCCGGATCCCGGGCCAGAACTCCCTGAGGCCCGAATCATGGGGGCTCCCAGTAACTTTGAAGTGAATGACTGCTGAAGACCCCTGACTCGTGTGAGTAGAGCTCCTAAGAGATGAACTCCTAAACCAGAGTTGGGAGCATCCGCTTTATGCATCCAGTCCCACCCGGAGGACACGATTTCCAACAAGCTCAGGTAATCGGGGAAGGTCCTTTCTGTGGAAGGGACACCGGTGTTCTAGCATTGGCAGTTACAGCCCCCTCTAGAAAATGCCTAATATGGCTAAGTTTTGTTGACGCTCCTTTGTAGATTTTTCTCAACTTCCTGACTACGTCCAAATACGTTTTCCGGGGCGCCTGGGTGGCTCAGTCGGTTGGGCGGCCGACTTCGGCTCAGGTCATGATCTCGCGGTCTGTGAGTTCAAGCCCCGCGTCGGGCTCTGTGCTGACAGCTCAGAGCCTGGATTCTGTTTCGGATTCTGTTGTCTCCCTCTCTCTGACCCTTCCCCGTTCATGCTCTGTCTCTCTCTGTCTCAAAAATAAATAAACGTTAAAAAAAAAAAAAATTAACAAATACGTTTTCCTACAAACCATAAACTCAGATTTGATTAAGTGACCCATCTTCCTCTAGTTCCCCATCTGAGCACCCAATAATACTTCCAAACCAATGTTGAAACACATTACAAAGGGGAGACTAGCCTCTCCTTCTAAAGTGATCTGATTAAAAAACTCTCAAGAAGAGGTACAATCGCCCTAGGCAATAGTGAGTCCTCCAATGTTCCCCCTCCTTCCCATTCAAGTCACACAAACTGGGTTTATACCCAGGCCAAAGTGTCAACGAAATACTGATTGTTCTGCCATCATCATAAAATCATTCAACTCCACTTCGTAAACCCTAAGCTTTCTAAGTAGAAAATTTAACACCCTTAGCAAACATGTTACATAGAATTTCATAAAATCTGTTCTGATAGTATCTGAATGATTGGCAGAGCTGTCCCTCCCTCACAACATTTGAATTTTGATTAGGCACTTATCTTCAAAAAATAAAAACTTAAAGCCAAGGTACAATTGTGACACAAATCAGGGACATCTCTTTTCCAGGATCCCCACCATTAGAGAAGGGTACAGACAGGTTCCCTGCCTCCAAAGAGGTTCCAATAGAAACCATAACTCAGGCTAGTATTTGCAGAGCTAACCTGTTTTCATCAAATCAGACGGATCCTCTATCAAAGCTGTTGATTCTCCATTTTGCAAATGCTTTCTTTGCACCTTAAGGGAGAAAAGCTTTACACCCCCTGAATCCATTCTTCCCAAAGAAATGTCCCAATAGTTCAAATGAAGCCAGTGGTTATGCTCATCGTCTCAGTGGTCTTACTTTTTAAAATAGGAAACTGGATCCAAGATGACAAACCTAAAGAACACAGTTGAGTAGTAGTGCAGCTAGACGTAAAAGCCAAGTCTTAATGCCCAATTTGGACATTTAATATAAATATAGCATGTTGATCTGGAACCTTCTGCCTGAACGCAAAGAGCTTTCCTCTCTTCTGTCTGCTCAGATCCTCCTCCCCTTCTTTTGGAGTGCTCTTCTGTAGCCACCCACCATTGAGAAGCACCTTGATGGAGGAGAGAACTTAAAAACTTACATGTTACTGCCCAGCACAGAGAGTGGGTAGAAGAGTCTAAAATATATTACCTAATAAATATTTTATCATTTATCCGTATCCCTGTATTAGCACAGGTATCAGTTAACTATCTTTTTGGCATTTTGAACTCCTGCTATGACTGTAAACCTGTTCTCTTTTGAGAGAAGCCCACTTACTTCTCTGGGCCTTCCAATAGTCTTTTAACTTTAGTGACTCATCGGTTCTTGGGCAACAGGATTTATAGTAAAGAAAAAAGCAACTGAACAGGTAGAACAGTGAAACGATCTCAAAAAGATGACACAGGACACGATGTTCCAAATTTGCACATTGTTTACTTTGAGCAACAGTCCAGGATTGTGAAGTACAACACACATGTTAAGGATGAGACTTCAGTTCATGGTCAAGCACCAGCATCATGCACACGGCTTCAAGTTATCTAAGAAGAGCACTGCCCCCTTGGGGTCTGTTCATGACGAAGACCCACTTCTGTGTGGCCACCGCCCTCGCTTGCTTTACCACTTGGAAATTTGTCAGTTTGAGTGCACATCGAAGCCTTCCTCTGCAAGACAGCAGCAGGCTCAGCTCATCAGCTAGTTGAGTTAGTATCTGGCTTATTTCTTAAGGTTCAAAAATTAAAAAGGCAGTTTTTGTTTTTGTTTTTGCTTTGCAGGCAGCAAGGCATGAGGCACAGACCTCTACTGTTCCATATGGCACAGGAAGATGCTTTTAGCAAAGGGCACGGACAAGGTAGGGCTACAATGAGTAGGTTTGGCATAAAGACAACCCTGTGTTTGGGGGCCTGAAGGAACATGCCTGTGGACTGTTTACTGGTCTGCCCAATCAAGGCTTGGTAAACCCAAGTAAAGCTGACAAGAAAAGGGTTTTAAAAACCTCAGTACAAAAGATCCTCTAACACATTTGGAACCAGATTATTCTTAAAAACACCATACTAAGTGTCACAAAACTTTCCCTCCAATCTACTACTAGAAAACACTCATGCCATGGCCTACAGACCCGGAGGAATCAGGACAGATAAAGAGAAACCTGTTCTTAAAAAAAAAAAAAAAAAAAAAAAAAAAGACAGCAGTACATAAAGTGCTTCTTTTTTAATGAAACAAATCCAAAAGATGTACAGTCAGGCTCAAGTTGTGCAGTTCACAAGCATGGAGAAAACAAACAAATAAAACGACAGAGTTCAAGAGAGTCAGAGCTAACCCAGGACGAGGCTGGACTTGCCGCCAGGGGGATTTCTTCGGGACGGCGCTGGGGCCGGGGCCACCGGGCTGGGCACGGGGGCAGCGGGCACGGGCTTCTCCTCGCTCTGCCCCAGGCTGGCCTGCAAATCTGTGTCCACGTTTTCTAGAAAAACAGAAGGAGGTTCAGGCTTACTAAGCAACTATTTCTAGGAAAGATGGAGAGTTTTAAGATTTTTTTTTTTTTTTTTTGGAGGATGGTTTAAATCATACCTAGAGATATATAAGACAAGAATCATTCACCCATGTTCCCGCAACCCAAAACTAACCACTTAGTGTTTTGCCTTATTTGTCCCCAGGCCTTTTTCTGTGTGTGCTCATTTCTAAATTGTACAAATATAAGAAGATGTAGTATTTTAAATTAGAAGTCCACCTCCGTGTGGGTCTCTTCTTCTGACTCGGAATTGTGTCCATTCTAGCCCCTCTGTTATACTTACTTATAAGTGTACTTTATTCCCAACAGATAATATATACTTCTGGGTTTTGTTGTTGTTGTACTGATACCAACTTCCTTTTTTTATACTCAGAAATTTACCCATATTTATACACATGGTCATAATTTACCCTGTGTAACTCCTTTATAGTATTTTATCACGATTCAATATATTTGATATAATACAGTACTGCATTAGCTGTACTAGTCATGAAAACTGGAACCGACCCAACCATTCCAAACAAAGTTGGAATGTATATAGACTGGCAAAGGTACCCACGGGGAAACAAGGGCGACCATCTTCAATCTGAACAGACGCTATGCATCGCCCTCCCTAGAGGGGGCTGTGCCACGTTCCACCCCCAACCCGTGTCAGACTATGCTGTCCGTACACCTTTGCACATCCATCATTTGATAACCACCTCACTTTAAAATTTGCCAAACTGATGGGTGAAATATTATTTCGTTCCTGTTTCATGTTACATTTCCATGATTACTAGGTGAGCCTGATTTCTTTTTCTAACCACAAAGATAACCCATAGTACCAACATCATTTATTAGAGTCTACCTTTCCCCTACTGATTAGTAGTATCTCCATTAATTAGATCACTCCCATATATATTAACTAGGTACTTTCCATGATAAAGGCTTCAGAATTAGTGTACTATTACCCAGCATCCTAGAGACTGCTTGATGATTCACTAATCTGTGAAATTCCCAACAAATATATATTCTTAATGAGGCATTTTCCAAAATATGGAAGTCTTTGTTCAAAGTCCAAAGGGACAGTAAAATGCCAGGTCTCAATTCAGTTGCATAATCTCACACCTGCTTTAGAATAAAATCTCTTAGGGCATCTGGGTGGCTCAGTCGGTCGAGCATCTGATTTTGGCGTAGGTCGTGATCTCACCGTTCCCAAGTTCAAGCCCCGCATTGCGCTCTGTGCTGACAGCTCAGAGCCTGGAGCCTGTTTCAGATTCTGTGTCTCCCTCTCTCTCTGCCCCTCCCCCAACTTGTGCTCTGTAGCTCTCAAAAATAAATAAACATTTAAAAAAATTTTTAGAATAAAATTTCTTGGGGTGCCTGGGTGGCTCCGTTGGTTAAGTGCCCAACTCTTGATCTCTGCTCAGGTCATGATCTCACAGTTCATGAGATCGAGCCCCGAGATGGGCTCTGTCTGCCCTGACAGCGTGAAGCCTGCTTGGGATTCTCTCTCTCTGTCCCTCCCCTGCTTGGATGTATGCATGTACTCTCTCTCTCAAAATAAATGCTAAAAAAAAAAAAAAATAGAATAAAATCTTTTCTCCTCAATCTCTCTCTCTCTCACACACACACACAAAGGCAACTTTAGTGTAAGAAACCAAACACTAATTCATAAAACTTGGGAGAAAACTACCTTAAGGTTTAAAGACATTTATTCCCTCCTCCCCTAGATTAAGGTGTTCCAAAGCCCTGGAAGCAGTGAAACAAATACTGGTTATGATCTATACCATGTAAGAAATTCATATGGCCCTCATATTTGACACCGATGAAAAGTTCTAATTTTGAAAAAATGTACTTTAAGTTCCCCAAAGACTAACCATTAAAAGCTCATGTTCCTAAAAGCACCTGTACCAAGTTTTAGCGAACTGATACCGAGAAGTCCAAGGGGGAAGAAGTCTTCAATGAGAAACTCAACAAAATCTCAGAAATATGCTACTGCTGCTTTTGACATTTCCTTTTAAGAATTTTTATAACATTCTATAGAAGTAACAACACATATGATGTTCTATAGTATTGAACTACAAGTAAAAATCAGTATGGAGCTTTCCAGAATGACAGCCCTCATGATAATTAACTTAAAGCTTGGTGAGAAAGGGTCACGCCTTAATTTCCTGTTGCTACATTCTTGTTTGCACGGGAAGCAGGATTAAATGCATCAACACTGAGAACCCAAGTCTTCTGATAAGTGTCCCGTGAATAACCTAGGAAAATATGTCCCATTTACCACAAATACAAACAAAACCCCAAAACCCATGATTTGAAACAATCCAAGATGGACAAATACGGGGCACGAGTTCCACTTGAGCCAGCCAGCCTATCAGTTCAAGCAATTTCATTGCTGCTACTAGGACTTGGCCTCACCGCTGCACAGGCTCTCACAGGTATCCATTGTCTGCCTGGATCAAGCAGTTAGGAGTACTTCTAAAGGACAAAACATTACCTTGCAGCTCTACCGTGATCATTTATTTCCTACTGATTTTTGGATAAATCAAGCTCACACCTACCATTCTTATATTTGTCTTTCATTATTTTTTTTAAAGTTTTTTTTGTTGTTATTGTTTTGTTTTGATTTTGAGAGAGAGCACGTGCATGATCAGGAGAGGGGAAGAGAGAGTGGGGGAGAGGGAGAGAATCCCAACCAGGCTCCACACTCGCAGTGCAGAGCCTGACGCGGGGCTTGATTTGACAAACCATGAGATCATGACTGGAGCCAACATCAAGAGTCTGATGCTTAACAGACTGAGCCATCCAGGTATCCCCCGTCTTTCATTATTAAAGGAACTGTTTTGTCTTCGCCAAAAAAGAAAAAAAGCACATATGGAGGATACACAACAGTAGGCCTTAATTTAAATGCTCCTTTGTCAGGGCACCTGGGTGGCTCAGTCGGTTAAGCATCCAACTTTGGCTCAGGTCATGATCTCGCGGTTTTTGAGTTCAAGCCCCACATTGGGCTCTGTGCTGACAGCTCAGAGCCTGGAGCCTGCTTCAGATTCTGTATCCCCTTCTCTCTCTGCCCCTCCCCCACTCATGCTCTGTCTCTTTCAAAAATAAACATTAAAAAATTTTTTTTAATTAAAAAAAAAATAAATGCTCAAATTTGTCAGGGCACCTGGGTGGCTCAGTTGGTTAAGCTTTGGACTTCAGCTCAGATCATGAGTTCATGGTTTGTGAGTTCATGCCCTGCGTTGGGCTCTGCACTGACAGCTCAGAGCCTGCCTGGGATTCTTTCTCCCTCTCTCTCTGCCCCACACCCCCCCACACCAATAAATAAACATTTTTAATAAATAAATGCTCCTCTGTCTAGTCAGAAATGCTCCATCCAAAAAGAACAGAGGCTAGTCTGTTACTACGTCCCCTTAGTCTGTAATGAAGTAATAAGTACAGGAACTGAGAGGCTTTAGAAACTTATACAGGATTGACTGAGAAAGCTTTTGCTTGTTGAATCTAATGACTGAAAAACGGGACTTTAAACAAACACTTCACCATAATACACATCTAATATACTCCTGACTTGTCTTTCTTCTTTGGCAAATCAACAAGGCACTGAACAGATACCTACGTCAGGATAAATGATAAAGTGGTTCATTACGAGGGTGAAAGAATCAGAACAGCAAGAGATGCAGCAGACTAACTTGCCTAAAGGCAGGAAAGACTTGTACCTAAATTCTGCGGACCTACTCCCTCTGCTGCAGATTTCCCACTGCTCCCTTTAGCCATCCCTAGGTTTAATTCTCTAAGAGAGAACGGCAATCTTCCTTATATCCAAACCAAATCTATCTTAAACCAAGCAGAATAGCTTGGCTTCGAAGTAAATTTGGCAACAGAATCGGGGTTGACCTCTACTCCCCCAGATGGATCTTGAATCATTGTGCCCCTTGTCATTTCATGACAATTTCATGAGTGTGCTACTCACCTGAAGAATCTGAAAAAAAACCGAGCTGGGAGAGAATTACTAGTAGCACGTCAAGTGACACATTTTTTTTTTTAATAACTCCATCAAGGCCCTCTCATCCTTCTCCAGGCTTCCCAAATTCGTAACTATATCCATTGCCCAAAAGTAGTGACTAAGGATTAGCTAATTCTTGCTAAGTAAGGTCTCCTAGTGGAAGTATTTCAGAATATGAAAAGCACCAGAACTGAAAAGACTTCAAGATTTTTTTTTTTTTTTTTTTAACCTCCGGAAGAGTCTTTTCAGACAGAACACACTGGACATGAACGATAACTAATACATCTTCAATCCAGTGAGAAAGTGATTTGTTCACGGAGGAAGAACCCAGGTAACGCTCACAAAGGCCCAATAGACTCCCTTCCCACCGTGTCCATCAAGAAACGCTGTCTGTGGGGCACCTGGGTGGCTCAGTCGGTTAAGCATCAGACTTCGGCTCAGGTCATGATCTTGCAGTCTATGAGTTCGAGCCCCGTCCGTGTCGGGCTCTGTGCTGACAGCTCAGAGCCTGGAGCCTGCTTTGGATTCTGTGTCTCCCTCTCTCTCTGCCCCTCCCCCGTTCAGGCTCTGTCTCTGTCTCAAAAATAAATAAACGTCAAAAAAAATTTTTTTTTTTAAAGAAAGAAACGCTGTGTAAGAGGGCAGAAGAGGAGTCTGGTTCCTCAACACTTGTTTCACGGGAAGACTGCCTCACAAAATGTAATGGTCTTCCTTCCGGACCAGAGGGCCTTCTGACTGCTGCATTTCACCGAGTCAACTTTCACCTGATTCCTGCTGCCCGACACACTTACGCCTTTCGTTACATGCAATAGTCATTCTCTGGCACTTGTTAAGGAAGTGCCAATAAATACTTCAAAGACTTAACATCATTAAAGAAATGATTATAGCTCATTTCCACATATAATTGGTAACATGGATGAAAATTTATATCTGCCTCCTAAATCATCAGCCACAAGATCACAGAGTTGCCGACGTCTTGCTGAATAAGCACCTCAGTGTAAAATCAAACAAAGTTTGTAAATTAAATGCTGTGTGCCAAGCTTGAAATGCCAGAGCCTTTTACTAAAAAGCTCTCATTAACAGGAACACCCACCAGCCCCACTACTGCACACATATCTGTGAAGGACTCTCCATTTTTCCTTTCTTGTGCATTCCCGGCCTTGCTCTCACTGCAGCGGACGCACACGTGGCCATGTTTGCTAACTTCCCAGTTTTGTGTTTCTTTGCTCTCCACCCAGGGTATGCTGTGCTGGCCCTTGGGGCAAAGCCAGGTTTCACTCCCCAAGACACTATTTCAAGAAAAATTCCGCTCTATTCTAAAACCATTTACAGAACCAGAAATGTGTACTTCAGAAGGACTCACCATGAATGTCGCCTTCTCTCTGGAAAAGAAAAGAAAATTTTACTTCAGATTTTAATTTTGTAACAAATAAAGCAGTCACAGTTCTGAGAGGCTACTATTTGAAACCAAACGTGGAAGTTCATTTTGATGCAGTCAAGTTCAGGGTCAGGCCACAACACAATTATATTACAACCTTTATACTTACTTTGGGACAATGCTATACAAAACTGCTGCATGACAAATTGCCCCGGTGCCAGCAATACCCGACACACCAAAAAAACCTTAACATTTACACCGATGGCCTAATATCAATTAGCATTTCAGAGGATCTTTTATCAGAATGTGAAACTGGTAAGTTTATTTTTCCATGCTCCCTTTCCTTTTTCCTTATCTAGCTGTTGAGGGGCCTCTATAAATTCCAAAGTCCGTTAAGAGGGTTCCACACTGGGACGGCTGACACCACTGTGTGCTCAGAGGGCCCTACTTAGGAGGCCACCCTACCAGGTTTCCAGACACCTGCCTGGGGACATTGGGATCATGTTCCTCTGCAGACAACTGATGATAACACCCAGGTTGCAGTCTCCTCGAGTTCAGCTCAGAACAACTGGGCAACGTTCGTCAGGTCTTTGACCTCACACACACTACTATATACCACTTAGGTAGGAAGTGTGATCCAGAAGTTCCCAAAATCGATAGTGAAAAGAGAGAGACTGATCCAACTGGTAGAAGAGGGATGTGAACCAACCCAGATCATGTCACTTCAGTTTTCTGACTTTTCTCTTTATGGATCTTCCAGCACCAGTATGGCCTCAGGCCCTTCCCTAGTCACCTCTATGTAAGGCTCTAGTGACAGAACTGAAGCTCTTATTACAATAGGAAGGAAGTCAGTTTCCAAACCGGATTAACCTCAAAGCCTTTCTTTCCCCCCCAACCCTGTGTTGTCACACTGACCTTCAGATCTAAGAAGTCTCCAGAGTTTGCTTCAGAAGAGTTCCTTCTCTGGGGTCCAGATGACTCAGAATCCTCTCTGCCACCACTAGACTTGGCACCTGAATTAAAACATACTTTCTTAAGGACTATGACAGAAAGACTGAAAGCAAAACACTTCTTTTGTGAATGATGTTCGTGTTAGTCTTGTATCAAAAAATGAGCAAACAGGTTAAGTGAGAGCTTAAAAATTCTACAGAGGAACCAAATAGCCCAATTTGACCTCAATCGCTATTCTGACCCCTCTCCCAGGCTTTCCTCCAGTGACAAGACTTAACTGTTGTTGATCTCATTATGGTTGGGCTAGATTTTGCTCCTCAGCACAAAACCAACTGTAGTTATTCGTGCTGGGTCTGTACCTTTGATCAGTGGTCACACATATAAGCAGTACCTGCTGACTTGGCCCATGAAGGGGGATTTTCCTCAGGTGTCCCAAAGATGCTAGAGGCCATTTTGTTCCTCCTCACGGGTTGTTCTGTTGGTTCATCAAAGCCTAATGAAAAATTGGATCCACCACCTGGAGGCCGCAAAACCCTTGGGAGTAATGGCAAAAAACATCCATTTCAGATCATGCCAAAACATTTCTCAGCATAAATGTTTTCAAACACCTTTCAAATTCATTTCCCTCACCCATTCATTCCTCCTACCCACCCACCCACCCCACCCCCTCCAAGAGAGAGCTGCTAATGGGAAAAGGGAACTGATTCTGTTGTGGTATAAAGTCAACACTGGATCACATCAGTCAGAATGCCTAGTAGCAGACAGACAAGAAGTAAGTGTTGACAAGGATGTGGAGAGAAAGGAACCCTTGTGCACTGCGGGTGGGAATGTAAACTGGTGCAGCCACTGTGGAAAACAGTATGGAGTTTCCTGAAAAAATTAATAATCGAAATCCCATATGATCCAGTAATGCTACTTTTGGATATTTACCCAAAGAAAACAAAAACACTAATTTGAAAAGATATATACACCCCTACATTTACTGCGGCCTTATTTACAATAGCCAAGATATGGAAGCAACCTACCTGTCAACCGATAGATGAATGGATAAAGAAAATGGATATTACTCAGCTCAGCCATAAAAAAGAATGAAACCCTGCCATTTCAGACAACATGGTCGGATGTACAGGGTATGATGCTAAATGAAATAAGACAGAAACAATCAAATACTACATGATTTCACTTATATGTGGAACCTAAAAAACCAAATGAACAAACAAAAAAAACAGAAATGGGGCGCCTGGGTGGCTTAGTCGGTTAAGTGTTGACTTCAGCTCAGGTCATGATCTCACGGTTTGTGAGTGTGAGCCCTGAATCGGGCTCTGCGCTGACAGCACAGAGCCTGCTTTGGCTTCTCCGTCTCCCTCTCTCTCTGCCCCTCCCCCACGTGCACGCACTCCCTCTCATTCTCTCTCTCTCTCTCTCAAAAATAAACAAAACATTTAAAAAAACAAAACCAGAAACAATCACAAACACAGAGAACAAACTGGTGGATGCCAGAAGGGAGACAGGTAGGAAGGTGGGTGAACCAGGTAAAGGGGATTAAGAAATACAGATTTCCAGTTATAAAATAAATACATCATGGGGCTGAAAAGTACAGCATGGGGAATACAGTCAAGAATATAATAAATTTGTATGAGGACTGCATTTATCGTGGTTAGCATTTCATAAATGTATAGAATTGTCGAATCACTATGTTGTACACCTGAGACTAATATATTATTCTCAATTAAAAAACTGAAAGTTTTTAAAAATTCAACACTGGATGTTAAGATACAAAATGCTGTTTTATAATATTTGTAGTAAGGACTTCCGACATGAAGACAGCTGAAAAAGCCTGAAAGTTATCACAAATAACAGCCTGGCTGACGTCCCCTTTTAGATAATGGCAAAAGACCTAACAGACCTTGCCTAATAGGATCAGCTGGATGTATCTGCAAAAAAGTTTAGAAGCATATCTTGTTATTTATTCAGAAAGCATTTCCATTTTTATTTTCAACAAAATTAAAAATGGAAGATTATACATATAAAAGTTAAGTTGACCAATTTAGAAGCCCATGGAGAGCGATACTAGTCTCTTCCTATCTAGGCATCGCCAGCGAGCCCCATTTATACACTTGCACCACAGTATTCTCACTAGTAAACATGAACAATTAGCCACAAGGAGGAAGTCCGTATGAGAAACTGGTGTTACGATTCACAGAATGTTCGATAACCAGGCACCTTTGGACTCTATAGCTTTCGGTTCAGCAAGGAAACCCAGCACTTGTCCATTTCCAAAGCTTCCTGCTTGGCTTGACCAATGTGTCCCATCCCTGGAAGAACTCAATTTAACTTGTCCTGTCACTGCTCAAAACATAGAAAATGGAGATGGTTTTATGGAAGGAAAAATTTTCTAACTAAGGATTCAATTCTATTACTGGAGACAGGAGTAGTCTGGTTTTCTATTTCTTCTTAAGTCAGTTTGAAAAATATTTTTCTAGGAGGATGTCCATTTTATTCAAGTTTCCAAATAAAGAACAGTTGTCATTTGCAAACACAGCTCCTTATATTAGAAAAGAAAAGGAAACATATAGGAAGAGGAGGGGGGGGATAGAAAAGAGGGAAACAAACCACAAGAGACTCTTAGTGATAGAGAACTATGGGTTGACGGAGGTGGCTGGGACGATGGGCTACATGGATGCTGGGTACTAAGGGGGACACTTGTGATGAGCACCGGGTGTTGTATGTAAGTGTTGAATCAATGACTTCTGAAACCAATACCACACTGCATGTCAACTAAAATTTAAACTTTTTAAAACAGTGAAAAAGATAAAAATAAATTTTAAAAATAAGAAAAGGAAAAATTAAACACAGCATAAATGCCTTCCTAAGTGCCCCTTCTAAAGGCATCCCAAGTTTTGTTTTTTAACTATTGTTCCACTCTAAATATTTTCTCCTTCCCATTATTTTCTTCTTTGACCCATACATCATTTAGAAGTACATGTATCAGTTTCCAAACACAGGGGTCTTTCTGGTTTATTAATTTCTAGTTTTTAACTACAACACAGACAACAGTCTGTATGATACGAATCCTTTGAAATGTGATGAGATGTGATTTATGGCCTAATATGTACTCAATTCTATAAATCTATATATTCTTAAAAAGAATGTGTATTTGTTAATGTTCTATATGTCTACTAGGATCAAGCTTGCTAATGAGTTGTTCAAATCTGATTTTTAAGTATGTTAAAAAAATTTTTTTTAATGTATTTTTGAGAGAAAGACAGCACGAGTGGGGAGGAGCAGAGAGAGGGAGACACAGAATCACAAACAGGCTCCAGGCTCTGAGCTGTGAGCAGAGCCCGACGCGGGGCTCGAACTCACAGACCTTAAGATCAAGACCTGAGCTGAAGTCAGACACTTAACCGACTGAGCCACCCAGGCTCCCCTAAGTATGTTTTATCACTTAATGAGTGAATCCATTAACAATTCCTACCACAATGAAGAGTTTGCCAGTTTCTCCTCAGAATTCTGTCAAGATAAGAGTTCTCTCTCAGAATGACTGCCACTGGAGTAAATGTTAGATCAGTGGGAAAAACTGCATTGGGCTGACTAATCATTTTGATAAAACAAAACATCCCTCACTCATTTTATTTACCAAAGTAAGTTCCAGCTAGGCAAAATTATTTATTCAATTTATGTATTTTTTTTTAAAGTTTATTTATTTATTTTGAGAGAGAAGAGGGTAGGGGAGAGGAGGGGCAGAGAGAAAGGGAGAGAGAGAATCCCAAGTGGGCTCCGTGTGGTCATCACAGAGCCCCCACATGGGGCTTGAACCCACGAATCATGAGATCATGACCTGAGCTGAAATCAAGAGTCGGATGTCTAACTGACTGAGCCACCCAAGCACCCTCTTTTACTTATTTTTTGAGAGCATTTCATATACTAGTGATGTTATCCTTTGTTGATTATGTGTATTTTTGCCAAGTTTAATTCGTCCATCTTTTCAGTTTCTGGCTTTCATCTTGTACTTAGAAATAAAGCCCTTTTCTTCAAGACTAGGACCACATTTGTACAAACTTTTGTTTGTACAAAATTTTTTTTTAATATTTATTTTTGGCAGAGAGAGAGCATGCGAGCGAGCACGCACACTCACCAGTGGGAGAAGGGCAGAAGAGAGGGAGACAGAGGATCCCAAGCAGGATCTGCGCTGACAGCAGAGAGCCTGATTCGGGTTCCCATTCGCGAACCGTGAGATCATGACCTGAGCTGAAGTCAAGACGCTTAACAGACTGAGCCACCCGGGTGTCCCTGTACAAACTTTCTAAAGGACATTTTGATAATATGTGTCAACTGTTTGCTTTTTATATGAACCAGCATTTCTACTTCCAGAAATTGCCCTAATTAGATAACCAGATATATATACAAGGATTTATATCCTTGTATATAAATCCTTTAAAAATGTTCATCTACAAATAAATTTGGGAATACCCTAACTGTCCATTAGCAAAGGCTTAATTATCAAAGCATGTCCACACAACAGAAAGCTGTATACATTAGGGTGAGAGTTACCTTCATTAGTGGATATGAAAAGTTACCCAAAACACAGTGAATGAAAAACGCTGGAAGACAAACATAAGCCCAATGACGTGTTACATAAAATGACGTGTACAGAGATAAATTTATCTGGTTGTGTGATCTTAGATAAACTGCTTGACTTTTGTTTTGCTTTTCTCTTCTAATGTTCTTTTGTTTCTGTTTTTGTTTTAAAAGAGACAGCAGTTTTTTAGAGGAAAGGGGCAGAGAAAGAGGGAAAAAGAATCTTAAGCAGACTCCATGCTCAGCATGGAGCCTAACATGGACTTAATCCCATAACCCTAAGATCATGACCTGAGGTGAAATTAAGAGTCAGATGCTCAACCAACTGAGCCACCCAGTGGCCCCTGCTTTTATCTTCTACAAAAAGAGGTTAGTAGTAATTGCCTCATAAGACTATTCTAAGAATATCCAATATACTGTGCTTAAAAGGCAGCAGTCATAGCTATTAGCATCACAACTAGACATAAAGGCCTGAGAAGTACCCACACCACAGTGGCATCCAGGGTTTGTGCTCTCAGATAGGATTTCAGGTGAATTTCAATGTCCTTTTTTATACTTCATATTTTTCTGTATTGCCACTAATCTAAAATTCTTTCAAAGACTCCTTCTGGGTTCCAGAATTCCCTGACAATCTTTCTTTCTTTTTTTTAACTTTATTTTTTTTAACATTTATTCATTTTTTTAAGCGAGAATGAGAGAGAGAGAGCGAGAGAGCGAGAGCGAGAGAGCAAGAGAGAGAGAGCGAGAGAGAGAGAGCGAGCATACAAGCTGGGGAAAGGCAGAGAGAGAGAGAAAGAGAGACAGAATCCGAAGCAGGCTCCAGGCTCTGAGCTGTCAGCACAGTGCCTGATGTGGGGCTCGAACCCACCAACCGTGAGATTGTGACCTGAGCGGAAGTCCAAGCTCCCCTCCCTGACAATCTTTCTTTCGACAGTACTAATTTTCCTACTGGCCACTGCATGTGATCATTTGTGGACATCCGTGTCCCCTTGGATCTTTCGGCAGAAATCGTGGCTCCTCTGCTGACACCCTGGCCTGGACTCCCTAACACTGCCTCTTCTTCCCGTGTGGCCGCTACCCACAAGCCAGCAGAGATGCAAGGTAACGTGACAAACTATCAACATGGCCTCTCAACCGTATCTAGTTCTTACCATCTTCTTCACCAATCCAGTCATTTTCTCACTGTTCCCCAGAACAGTTCTGGTTTATCTCCACTTTGGGGTATTACTCCCATCTTTACTCCTGCCTAGAGCACTCTCCACCCTTTCCTCAAGCATCCCTCAAAACCGGGCCCATCTCTTAAACCTCAACCTCCTCCATAAAGCAGACTAGTAGAGCTCTCCATAGGCTCGAAGAATACCAGGTAGAACACGGAGGAAAGGATGGCTTCTGGTGTGAAGTGCCCAAGAGTAAATATTTTTGGCCTGTGGATCATGCAGTATTTTGTAACTATTGGGGTCTGTCATGTGGCACAGAGGCAGCCACAGACAACATGCAAACAAACGAGTGCAGCTATTTTCCAATAAAACTTTATTTACAGACACTGCAATCTGACTTTCCTATAATTTCCACAAAGTCATGAAATGAATCTTTTTTTTGCAACCATTTATAAATGTAAAAATCAGGTACCCACTGCATTTAGCCCTTGGGTGATTGTTTGCTGGGCTCTGTTCTGTCTAGTTCAACAGCCTCATTTTAAAGAGCGCAAAGTCTGGGGCGCCTGGGTGGCTCAGTCGGTTGAGTGTCTGACTCCAACTCAGGTCATGATCTCATGATTGGTGGGTTCGAGCCCCACATCGGGCTGTGTGCTGACAGCTCAGAGCCTGGAGCCTGTTTCAGATTCTGTGTCTCCCTCTCTTTCTGTCCCTCCCCCACTCTCACTTTGTCTCACTCTGTCTCTCAAAAATAAATAAATGTAAAAAAAAAAAAAAAAAAAATTTAAAGAGCACAAAGTCAAGCCTCCAGAGCCTCTGAAGAAATTGTCCAACATTAGTTAACTGACAGTGACGAGGACCAGAACCCAAATCCTCAGTCTCTGGCCAGCACAGAAGTGCTCAACGTGCTAAAATACAGGAGGCACAGAAGGCCATTTTCTCTTTCATTTTCCTACACACCTATGTACTGGTGCTTTGATTAGTTTCCATGTTTTCCAATCTTAGAGTGTCTTCTATTTCTTCTGTAGGTCCTCTAGCATCCTCCCCTGGATCATAGATTTGTGTGTGTCCACAGTATAATTCAATACAGAAATTGCACTAAATAAAAATGTCATTATTTTCCCCCTCGGGCGGGGAGGTGGTGGGGGAGGGGAGGTTGGGGACCCATTGTGTTTTTGGTAACATGTAAAATATTTATAACTCTACTTTTTTTTTCAAGTTTTAGATATTAAATATATCCACTTGGATTAATTTCATTATATGAATTAAGATAAGTGTATTCAGGCATACATTATATAAAGTTGATAATTTTAGGTTTGCTTAATTAAATGGTTTAAATCATAATTAAAGGTGTATTATAAATTCTTAATAGGCTTTCTCTCATGTTAAAGTTTGAAGCAACCAGGTTTTTTATCCCTTGT
This sequence comes from Panthera onca, assembly GCF_046562875.1. Taxonomy (NCBI): domain Eukaryota; kingdom Metazoa; phylum Chordata; class Mammalia; order Carnivora; family Felidae; genus Panthera; species Panthera onca. The sequence goes on from NC_138352.1 coordinate 10,252,581, forward strand.
TTGTACCCAAATCAACAAAGAGTCAATAAAATCAAAATTCACGTGCTCCCTTGAGATTAGAATGATTTTTTTTTTCCTTTATCATCGTAATTAAACCCTCATGAATTAGCCAGATGAAAATCTCCAGAACCCTAATGGTCTGGGAAGTATTTTTTGGCCTTAAAAAAAGAAAAAAAGACACTAGTGCCCAAACACCGGCTTAAAAAGAAAGTCAAAGCTCTGCGCACCCAACTTTTTAAAGGTCTGTGTTCCTCTTGCAAGAGCAGGTAATACCTACTCCCTACTCCGATGACGTCAGTGTTGTAAAGCCCGTTTGTAACAGTGAGACATCCCCAAACAAAGGATTTGGATCATAAGACAGAAATTATTCCAATTTTATTTTTTAAGTTTCTCCTATTCTTTCTGAACCACACAGGGTAACTAAACCAGGATTACCTACTTGAGACTCACCAAAAATGGACCCATGTATCATGGATAACAATTAAAAAAAACAAAAATCACTTTTTCTTTCTTCTTTCTCTAGATGCCAGAGTTCCCATGTGATCTTTGCAGATCATCCCGTCCCAGACTAAATTTACAATGTGCTTATGGAGCCAGAAGAATGTTACTGCAGAAACAACTGAAGGAAAATTAGGTGAGATTACAGAGGAAGTAAAGGTAGGAAGTAAATAAAAGGACAAAGCTCCAGTCCTAGGATCACGATACTGGAGGGAAATTGATGACAAAAGGTGAATGAAAGCATTTATTCTGCAGAACCCAAAACCATTTGGTCTCACATTTCGAATATCCATATCAAAAAACTAGCATGAGGATTCCTTTGACCTGGTGACTGAAATTTTTTATGAGGCACTAAACTACACTCAACCCCAAAAGATGAAACCTGATTTTTTTTACATAATGTATAAATTTTCACGTTCCAGTCACTACAGTTTCACCAGCAGAAAGTTGACCGCATGGCACAAAAAGAAAGGTTCGGCGTGTTCCAGTGTCCTCGGCAAAAAAAATGATCTCATTGCAAGAATGACAACAGAAGAGGGAGTGACCAGTATTTTTGTAGGTCTATCCTCCTCAAGGTCCCCAACCTTCCAGGACCCACTAATTTATTTTAAATCTTTCCCACTTTCCTACATTGTATAAGGGAAAGGAATGAGTTGAAAAGGGGTGTCATTTCCAACCTGCCGCCTAAGCCTCGCTGCTGAGGCCAGCTTTTTGTCCCCAAGTTCTCCAACCCCTATGAGGCACTGCTATTTCACGGCTGTCTTCTTAGCCCCACAAAATGGCTCCCTTTGTGCCACTTGCCCAGGACCCCCAGGCTGGCCGCACACGACTGCAGGTCGTGATCAATGAAGAATAGATGCCTAGAAAAAGCGGAACCTAAGCTTCCTACAAGCCCTGAGCAGGATCCCAGAGATGCCTGTATCCCGTCTTAAAAGAGAACAGTGTGCAATTAGCCGAGACAATGTGGACACCTTCCGCCGGTTCCAAACCCTTCCACCAAGTCAGGCAAGGGCTTGGAAAAGGATCGCAGTGCAAACACCCAGTGCCCCCATCCCCTAATGCAGTAGCGACTGTGGCCAGAAAGGCCCCGGCATCCCAGGTGCAGATAGTACGGAAGAGACAATGGATGTCTCCGGCCCCGCCCAAGAACAGGAAACCTCCTCCTGCTAGGGAACCCGGGCCAGGGAAGAACTCGTTTGACAAACGTCAAAAGGGGGAGGGAAAGAGGTGGGATGCAAAGGCCGAGGTCCGAAGGTTTGAGCGCAGAAAACCCACTCGGACAGGCTCGCCCCCCTTTCGCGTTCGGAGGTGGGCGCGGGAGGGGAAGGAGCAGGGGTCTTTCCTTTGTTAGCAGAGGAGAAGCACTTCGCAGAGGGCTGACGGTTGGGTCCCGGACGGGCGTGGGGGTCGCAATGACCAGCCCCGCCCGACCACAAATGCCACCTGCCGGGCGGGCCCCAGTGGATAAGCGCCCGCAAGACTCAATCGCTGCGGCCGAAGGGGGTGGCCGCCGGGGGGGGGGGGGGGGGACCGCCACCTGCCCGGGGCCAGAGGCAAGAGCGCGTGGCCAGAGGTGGGACAATGGGGCCTGACCGGGACGCCCCGGGGGCTGCCCCGGCACGTGGGGGCCAAGACCACCGCCCTGGGGCCGGTCAGCCGCACCGCAAAGGGAAGGAAACGAACCCTGTCCGCTTGGCCTGACCACCGAAAGCCCGCAGCACTGCGAGGACCAGCGGCCCCGGCCCTCCCCGACCGACCCCTCGCTCCGGGGGAGGAATGAATGGGAGAGAAGCGGGAGTCGGGCGGGGCCGGCGCGACGGGCTCGCCCGACGGCACAAAGACGGAGCAGACCGCCGAGCCCCGCCGCCCGGCCGGGCACGAGCGCGACAGCCAGGGCACGTCACCGCCAACGACCCGCCGCCCTGCACCCGTGGCCCCGCCGGACGGCGGCCTTCCCTGCCCTCGAGCCCCGCGCCGAGCGGGGGCGTCCCCGCAGCCTCACCGGGAGCTATTCCTGCTGTTGGGGTCGACTCCCTTGAAGGTGGTGGTGGTGGTCATGGTGCCGAGGAGCGAGGTAGGCTGGCGTGGGAGCAGAGTGCTGAGGGTCGGGTCCGAGGGGCGCAGAGCAGCTCTGCACCGCAACGCCAGCAACCGCTGCAGGAGCCTCCGCCACCGCCTGCCTCACGGGCCGCAGCCTTTATAAGGCTCAAAAGAACCCGCCCCCACCGTGCCTGTATTGGCCAATTCAAATAGCTCTTTTCGTTCCTATTGGTTCCCTTAAGTGCCAAGCATCGGGCGGCACCCCGACGGGCTGCGGTGGCCCTGCTCGGCCTAAACCCGCCCCCTTCCTGGTCAGGGTGGGTCTATGGAAGTTCCCCCTCCCCCACCCCCAAATCTTGGTGATGATTGGACAAAGGACAAACCTGCCCAGCGTTGGGCACAAGTTGTGCTCACTGTCACTTAAAAAAGTTACCTGACTGAGGGAAAAGCTCGGTCAGCCCCCACCAAGCCCAGGGCAGATTTGTCTTGACCGTTTCACTTACTTGCCTTACTCATGGTGAGATAGTAAGGGCATGCTCCTTAAGGGATGAAAATTACTGCTACAAACTGACATTCATTGAATACCTACTGTGTGTCCCGTTTGGAAACATGACAGTCTCAAAGCAGCAGCACTATGAGTCAGCAACAGAAAGCAAGCCAAGACGATCCCTTTGAAAACGACTGGAAATTCTTCACATTTTAATGTTACTATTTAGCTGTCAGGGGTGGTGCATGTACTAGACCAAAATTACAGTCGTTCTGATTTGAGGGCCTGTTCTAAGGCTGGTTAATGCTCGGCGGTGGGGAATGGTCACATCCCTTGCTACCAAGACTATGGAGCAGGCCTGGCCTCTGCAGCTGTTTATAACCCTTAAGTCATGACTCTTCCACCTGTCTGGGTAAATCTATCCCTGCAACAAATGCAGACAACACTTGGAGGACTCAAGAATGGCTGTTTACAAGATCGTAATGGGAAAGTCTTGAGCAAACAAGAGTGGAGGCCTTCCCATGTCATGCATGTTTCCTCAAGGCAGACCCTTTTCACTATTTCCATAAAAACTGAACAACATTCCACTCTGTGTGGCCTCCCCCTTCTTGGCAGTTTGGAAGTTTATATTCTTGGTTAACCTCTCTCCTGGGTTTTCGTGAAAAGGTAGAGGTAAGTTCACTCCTAAAAGGCATGGATCATGTCTTTATGTGCTGACCACTCATTTGAATTAAAATCTTCCCTTTTTTTTTTTTTTGGTAAGATTTTATTTTTAAATAAACTCCACACCCAACCTGGGGCTTGAAACACAACCCTGAGGGGCGCCTGGGTGGCGCAGTCGGTTAAGCGTCTGACTTCAGCCAGGTCACGATCTCGTGGTCCGTGAGTTCGAGCCCCGCGTCGGGCTCTGGGCTGATGGCTCGGAGCCTGGAGCCTGTTTCTGATTCTGTGTCTCCCTCTCTCTCTGCCCCTCCCCTGTTCATGCTCTGTCTCTCTCTGTCCCCAAAATAAATAAAAAACGTTGAAAAAAAAAAAAACATTAAAAAAAAAAAAAAAAGAAACACAACCCTGAGATCGAGAGTTGCCCCCCCCCCCCCAACTGACCGAGACAGCCAGGCGTCCCTAAAATCTTCCCATTCTTAAAGACTGGGCCTAAATTTCTGGAACTTTTGAAAAAACAGAACACCTTTCAGACCAAGTTGGCCAGTGAGCACACATACCCTTCTAGTAAGTCATATAATTATCGACTAAGAGGTAGAGTATGGTCTCTCAGGCTCTCATAGGAGAAACCAGAGTTTGAATCTGAACTCTTACCTTTTCTGAGCACTAGTTTCCTCATTCGTAAAAATAAGGACAAAATAGTATTTCAACTCCAGACTTGTAAATGAAGTAATGGATAGAAAGTGTTTGGCTCCGCACGTAAGAAGTCATCAAAGTGATAGTAGCTATGCTTATTGTCAGATATACTTGGAAAGTAATTACAAACTTTTTAACAATCTGAAATTGTTTTTTATATATTAAATGAGGGGGTTGGACATATCTTCAGGTGGGTCCCTTTTGGTCTAAAGTTTTGAGTTCATACTTGACTTGCCCTATTTCCTCCATCCCCTGTAATGTAAAAGACAGATTGGTAGGGCAATACACCAGACTGGAAATTGAAAACCGTTAAGTTCTGATTCTACTCCCTTAAAAAGACACTTCTCCCATAAAAGACACTTCTAGGTCATTTATGCTCTTGCTTCCTCATCTATAAATGGGGTTAACAGCACCTATTCTACGTTGTTGTGAAGGGCTTGAAACGAGAGAATTTTAAGAACGTTGACTTGGTAAACTAAAGCTTTCTATGAGAGCTGCCCCATCCTGGCTGAACATCAGAATAACCTATGAGCTTTTAAGGAACAAAAATGAATGCCAGGCCCCCTCTGAGATCTCCTGAATTGGAATCTCCGGCGGGGGTGGGGGTGGGAGAGTGTAGGGGGGGTGTGGGGTAGGGGCTACTCATGGGTATCTTTAAGTTAAACAGATAGCTTTCACATGTGGCTTGGGCTGAGCATCTCTGCTTCAAAGGTAAGGGATCCGTCCCAGGGAACCCTTTTAATCTAATGATTTGTAAAGAAGAATAAAGTATATAAGACAGATAACTGATTAAGGCCATCTTAAGCAGGCCTGTTTGGTGCATTGTATTTTAAAGTAAAATTGTCAGGGGTGCCTGGCTGGCTCAGTCAGTATAGCATGTGACTCTTGAGCTCAAGGTCATTAGTTCAAATCCTGCATAGAGCTTACTTAAAAATAAATAAAAGAGATTCCTGCCTTAAATAATAAAGTAAAATTGCCAAAAATTTCCAGAATAACAAGCCCTCCTATTTACTTGTTCATGTCCTACAGCAGTTTTGACTAAAATCACTGTACTCCCCCTTTCTGCTGCAAGATGGAGATGTGGGGTAAAACAGGTATGATACATAACTCGGCTATAATGACCTTTGCTCCAGATGACCAACTGAAAATGGGACATTAATGAAATTACATTCTATACAAAAGATCACAGATCAGATCAGGATCAAAAGATGCAAAAGGATGGCTGCTTTTATTTTTTTATAATATTTATTTATTTTTGAGAGACAGAGACAGAGCACAAGTGGGGGAAGGGCAGAGAGAGAGGGAGACACAGAATCCGAAGCAGGCTCCAGGCTCTGAGCTGTCAGCACAGAGCCCGATGCAGGACTCGAACTCACAGACCACAAGATCATGACCTGAGCCCAAGTCTGATGCTTTTACCAACTGAGCCACTCAGGCATCCCAAGGATGGCTACTTTTAAAATCATAATGGCCCATATCACTGATTTTTTAAATATTTATAGTTGTTCCAAACCCTTAGGTTAACCTAAAAACCTAAAGAAATAGAAGACAAATGAAAGCTTATGACAAGGAATGGTCCAACAAGCTATTTCACGACTATAGCAATGTTTTCCAAACTTTTATGAAACAGAATCCAAATACATAACACAGATGAACAACAGGGCATCTGTGACTGAAACTGAGCACAGGGTCTGAAATCCTGGCCCTTTCTGCTTCCCCACCCCTGGCTGGCCTTTCTCTCCACTGTCTTCTTTTGGTACACCCCATGGTTCTATGCAATTTCAAAATCACTGCCCTATATGTATGTTTCACTTTCACCTGCTTTTTAAATAAGGTGGAGGGAATGAGCAGTTATCCACACTCTGCATAACTTCTCATGCCTTTAAGCAGTTAAGTGCCCTTTGATTTCACTTAGTCCCATGCTGCCACTTCCCTGCTACAAAGTACCAGTTACTGGTGGCTGGGTGGCTCAGTCGGTTAAGCATATGACTTCAGCTAAAGTCATGGTCCCAAGGCTCATGAGTTTGAGCCCCGCGTCGATCTCTGTGCTGACAGCTCAGAGCCTGGAGCCTGCTTTTGATTCTGCGACTCCCTCTCTCTCTCTGCCCCTCCCGTGCTCATGCTCTGTCTCTCAAAAAATAAGTGTTAAAAATAAATAAATAAAAATAAACATTTAAAAAATTAAAAAATAAAAGATGTCAAAAATGTTTAAAAGCCCTAATAATTTTCCTTTAACATGGACAGAAATCCTAGTGGTTTTTTCATTTGTTTCTAGGTATGTGGAGTTTTATTTGAGAATGCAATGTACAATTTACTCAGAATAATCTGGAAGTCGCTCTTCACCTCTTGAGCCTACTAAGGTAATACCTCAATTTAAATGAAACACAAAAACATACTAACATTGTGTCTCCTAGCTCTCAAGCATCTGTTTTTGCATTGGGTATTACCAACTTTGTTCTGAATCCCCCATAATTTCAACCTGCCCCGATTTATTCCAGCACCCTAGAAGAAATGGGCAAACTACAGGGCCTTATTATTGGTATTTACTCTGCCTAGATTATGCGATCGGGTTTGAACCAATTTCCTAGTTAATGTCTCTCCCTCTGATCCAAAACACACATATTAGGTTGAGCCCCTATAAAATAAATTGCAGACATTTAACTATTTTTGACCTACAAGAACAATAATTATTTATATTCACCCACAGTTTAATACATCTTTTCTTTTTTCTTTAAGTAATCTCTACACCCAGCGTGGGGCTCAAACTCATGAGTCTGAGATCAAGAGTCACATGCTCTACCGACTGAGCCAGCGAGGTGCCCCAATACATTTTCTTAATATTTTCCATTCCTCCTATTATTAAAAGAAAATGCTGGTCTTATGCTTTTGAACTTCACTAAGTAACTGAATTAATGAATGACTCACTGACAAGTATTTCTAACAAGCTTTTGAACCCCAGGATTGCAGGGTGCCCATGTCACTTATGTGTGACTTAACCACACATATTTACACATACATTCTGTATCCATCACTCCTAAAGCCAAATTTAGTATGCATCTGTCCATTCTTTTCTTAGCTGCACGCATGCACGCACACACACACACACACACACACACACACACACACACACACACACACAAAGGCAGATCAATGCCACAGAAAGACAAGTGAAAGAATTCATTTTCTCTTGAAATTCATTCACCACAAAGCAAATATGAGAGGTCTCAAATACGGAAAATGGCTGTCATGTTTTACCTTCACTGTCAAAGGTAAACAAAATGGCACATACACTCTACTAGGTCTGACACACCACTCTCACATCCTTTTAAATCACTGAATTGTGGAAGGAGAGTGTGATTCCTATTTTCCCATGATTTCCCCTTTCTATCAGACCAAGCTGAATAAAATGGTGTGGATTAAGTGTGTTCGCTTTTCCCAATCCCATGCTACTATTTCTGTATTTAATAAACAAGCAAAAAACTCCCCTCACCCATCTGTCCTGCTCTCCTAGAGATGAATTTGGCCTCCTTTGCTAAAATTACAAAACATCAAACAATTCAAAACAGCATGCCCTGGAAAATGTGAGAAAATTCTTAGTATTCCAAATTCTATAACTTGAGACAAGGTTAGCCACCTAAAATGCCTTAAAAATAGGAATTGCAAAGAAAGCAAACATTACATGACAATTCTGAGACTTTAAACTGTTTCATAAAGGCCCCAAGTGTATGGGAAATCCTAAAATGATCTCATATGTAGTCACATGTCACTGCTTACCGGGAAATAACACTCCACATTCCAAGTAGATTAAATTCCTAACCTGTTTATATGCTCTATTCTAATTATGTTCCACTCTGAAGAACTCTTTATTAGCTAACCACTATACAGACTGAAATCTCACTATAAAACATGTGTACGTCCTACAACACGGAAGACTACCCCTTAAATCATCACCTACAGAATCAGAATGTTGAAGCATGTTGTGGATGGGTCTTTTGGTTCTGAGAGTATCGGAGAATCATTAAAATCCTGAAGACTGTTTTTCTTTAAAGACTCATTAGGGCACAATTTAGCATTAAGCATTTATTAAAACACGTAACAAGACAAAGGTTGTATTCAGTTTTAAAAATGAACAGAAAAGCTTTGGCCTTTTTCATTTACATTAAGTGCAAGCCATCGGTACGGATTATAGTATTCTGCTGAAGCCTCGGCACCCTGACAGAGCCCTTACTGCAACGCAGAAGATACTTTTCTTTAAAGGGTTCAGTACGTGGGAGGGACCATGTTAGGCAGCTAAAATATTTATTATCTCATGTAATCTTCCCCATAAGGTGCTTAACTCTTAAGAGTTGTGAGAATGCCTCCCAGAATTGCTTCTCAATTTCATACCGCTTTGAAAATACATTTCTGGGGGTAGGGCCCCGGCATTGGTACATTTTTAAAAGCTCATCAGGGGATTCTGATGCAAAACCACAACCTAGAATCACTGTCATATTTAAAAGCAGCAGGATCTTAACTCAAAAATAATCCTCAGCAGCACAGCTGACCCTCTCCAATATACCATAAACTCTGCAAGGGCCTTGAGAAACTCTCCAACAGGCTTCCCTCACATCCTGGGTTTCCACCTTCTACTGACCTCCTGCTGTCACAATGTCCCACAGAACTACAAACATCAAGCAAAACAAGGAAGCAAACAACTTGACACTTCTTCTGAAAAATTGTGAATACCTTTTGTTTTGGTTTTGTTTTGGGTCAAGCAGCGTGTAGGAATAGTAGGGGTGCTTCGGAGCAGAAATTTTCTCATTTCTCTACACAGAACTGTGTTCACTTAGACAGAATTTGCTACTTGCAGGATATAAATATGTGGGATATCAACGAGACAGCAGCCAGAGTTTAGCTAAATTGTCCGAGCAATTAATCAAAATAGAAGTGTAACTCCCATCATTTGAACCTCCCCCCCCCCCCCAAGCCAAAATAAAATGCCAAGATTACTTTCAGTATTTTCAACAATGTACTTATTTTCAAAGTGTTCTTTAAGAAGTGCTTCATAGCCAGGGGTGGGAGGAAGGGGGAAGGGGGTGCCCTGAGTGGCTCAGTAGGTTAAGCATCCAATTCTTGACTTCAGTCAGCTCAGGTCATTGTGAGATAAAGCCCCTTGTCGGGCTCCATGCTGTTTGGGATTCTCACTCTCCCTCTGCCCCTACCCTGCTAGTGCTCTCTCAAAATAAAGGGGTGCCTGGCTGGCTCAGTCAGGAGAGCAGGCAACTCTAGATCTCAGGGTTGTTGAGTTCAAGCCCCATGGTGGGTGTAGAGATGACTTAGAAATAAAAGGTTAAAAAAAAAAAGTGCTCCACATATTTTCCCATAGAATAGTTTTCTTGGTTACAACGTGACCTATGTGAAATAGGGGAATTCAATTATGAACAGTTCATTTAAGAACAGAAATAAGGTGAATCTTTAGTTATACACTGACCCAACTAATTAATAAGCCACAACACACTATATTATCTGTGTGCTTTTCATGCTTTACCCTCTGGCTTTTAAAATTCTATCAAGTATTTCCATGAAGTTTCATATTCCCCCCCCAACATGGCAAAAGCACCCATGACATTAGTTAGTAAATTCCTAATTAAATAAGAACCCAGTTCAAATCCTTTCCATAATAAAGTTCTCTGGCGTGAATTTCAATCCAAATTTTTAATATTTAGGGCACCACCAAATTCCACCATTCAACAGTACCTAGTGCAACAAATCAAGAGACATGCACTTACCTGATCTAAGAATTCTTGGGGGCAGGCTTCCCACACAGTTGCACAATATAAATTGTAAAAATTGTTAACACTATACATATAAGAAAATAAAAGTTGTTGGTTCAAGATTAACTCCTATATATACAGAGTCAAAGTCAAAAACCTATGGAACAGGGGCACCAAGTTGGTTGAGCATGTGACTGTTGATCTCAGGGTCATGAGTTCAAGCTCCATATTGGATGTAGAGATTACATAAAATAAATAAAACTTAAAAAAAAATCTATTGAACACCTATCTTTGGGGAAGCTCACTCACCATAAAAATGGATATATATGAAAAAAAGACCATATTACAGCAGTGGTAGGGTGAACTAAGTGAATGACAAGGCAGGAAAGGGAACAATGGGGACTTGACCCAAAAAGGCCACATTGGTGAGGAGGGGTGGGAATTGTTTGAGAACCAATATGGAAGAACACAATGAACAGGTATCAGACCTATTCTCTAGTCCTAGTTTCATAATCATCTCTGGACCTCTGCTTCCTCAGTTCTAAAACAGGGGTTACAATTAGGTAATCTAAATCTTTCCAGCTCTAATATTCTGTTCATTGGTTCTATAGCTGTATCCTTCCTCATATTTGAATTTAAAAACTGTGGTACCCTGCGTATTTAAAGCTTTAAGAGTGGATACATGTAAATACCTTCTGTCCCTCAACATTCTCAAGAACAAAGACTCTGTTTTGGGTTAGGGAATATTTACTCATCAGCATAAGAGTCAGAATGGTTAAGTGACTGGGGGAACCTGGGAGTGGCTCAGTCCTTTAAGCTTGATTTCAGCTCATGGTTTGTGAGATCCAGCCTTACATCATCTGGCTCTACACAGACAGGGCAGAGCCTGCATGGGATTCTCTCTCTCCCTCCCTCCCTCTCTCAAAATAAACAAACATTAAAAAAAAAAAAAAAAAGAAAAGAAAAGAAAAGAAAAAGGGTAAACTGAGTGATTTATCAGCAGTTAGCAAAATCATGGTTTTTTCCCAGCTGCATGTACTAACCCATTCTGCCAGGTAGTGTTACACAGAACTCGACTTGGGAGTAAATCCACATCATGACCCGATTTTTGCTAGTAAAGTTGCAGATTTGGAACTAAGCTTACTAAACAAAGAGTCTGAAACATCAGTTGCTAGTCATTTACACACTTTGTTATTCTTTGTTTTGCACCTGTCTGTCAGGAATGCAGTGTAGCTTTAGTTCTTCCTTGAAATGTTACTTCTAGCAGGCCTACTCATTTCAGGGCTTTTTCTAAGCTTCAACTTTTCTACTTAATATTCTTCAGAATAAAGAAAACAGCTCATTTTAAACAAGAAGTTTATTTAAACAACGAGACGTTTGACTTGAAGGGAAAACTATCTAGGATTCATTTCTTTTAGAGTAATTTATCCCTACTTAAAGACAGATTGCCCTACATGTAACAGCTACGTACAAAAAAGTTATAAAATTGTCCTTGGTTTTACAATGATAAATGAAAAACATTAAAATTCTCCAATCGAACAAGGTATGCAAGGATTTTTATGTTGTTCTTTTTTTGTTAAACAGTGAGAGCAAAATAACTTACTGGAATATAAAGATAAGAGCTGAATGAGCATGCCACTAATGGAGAAAGGGGGTATTTTCACAGAACCAGTATTTTTCCCCATCCCATCTCCATTTGATGTCGGTCAAAACATACCATTGGCCATTTAGTTAAAAAAAAATGCAAAATGCTTGCGCACATACACAGTTACTTTATGTACAATAAAGGAATGGGGAAGGGGAAAATGAAAGAATAGAGAAAACTATACTGTAGTAGTCAGGATGTGGTGGAACCAAATTGCGGTTTTCTAATTGAGAATGTCTTCTTGGTCTGGAGGAACAGAGTTCTGGAGTAAAGTAGCAGGTTCCCTTTTTAGTAGACACCTCCTGTCTGCTGCTGGAACACATCAATTGTATCTTCATCCTCCATTTCCAACTAGCATGAAAGAGATAAAACAAAAATAAACACAAATGGAGGGTCACTGATTATCAGCTCTTAAATCTGTAACTATCAGACTTAAGTACCCTGAAAAACTGCACAAGTTCCACCCAATTCCAGTGTTCATTATTTTAAACGCCCCCTAGCTTAATGTAGCATCAGGCTTAGGTTTAAATTAATCTTTCACTTGGTCTTCTTTATTTCAGTATAGAAAACTTAGTTTTTAAGTGAAAAAGCTATGTCCAGGAGTTAAATCACCTCACTTGTAATTACTGAAAATTCAGGTCATGATCTCATGGTTTGTGGGATCAATCCCCGCATCAGGCTCTGCTGCCAGTGCGGAGGGATGCTGCTTGGGATTCTCTCTTCCTCTCTGTCCTTCCCCTGCTTGCATGAGCACACTCTCTTTCAAAATAAATAAACAAACATTAGAAAAAAAAACTCAAAGAAATACAGTACACTCTTACATGAAAAGCACACAGTTATTAAAAAATAGGTTTATATGTGTAGAAATGGAACTATTCCTAAGACCTAGTATTGCATTAAAAACAAATATAAAAAGTAAGCAGCAAAAGTGGTTACAGTATAATTATATTTGTTTTTTAAAGTGTGTGTCTGTGCGAGTGTGCATGAGTGCATACCACGAATATATATCCTCACATAGGCACAAAGCACAGTGGTTGTCTCTGTGCAGCAAGGGAAGGTTACGGCAAGAAAAAACTTACTAAAAAACTAATTTAAATTTTAAAATGCTATTCACAAACTAAGTTTTGTAAGGCTCACTACCCACCCACTGTACATAAAACAACCATGTTTAGAGTGGAAAGGTCTTGGTACCTATGGCAGTGCTGTAAAAGAAATAATCTTTGTTATTGGTTTACTATGCTGATTTTTTATTATTATTTCTAACAACTGGTAATTTTGGAAATAGAACAAGAACCCTGGGTACATAAAGACAAGAAAGGGAATCATTTCTAACACAGTTCAAATATACTAAAAGTAAGGCTATAGCATTAAAATGTTAATGACTAAGCCTCAATCCCCTCTTTGTAAAGTGAAACAGCATTCAGTTGTTAAGAATTAAATCAGTCAAAGAAAGTTAAGTATTTAACAGAATAGTGGGCACATGATTATATTACTATTAAAACTGGTCATTAAGATGTTCTAATTTATCACAGTTCTGCTATTTAGTACTGGGAGAATAATTCTAAAGTGAATCAATTTCATTCTACAGTGAATTCAATCTCAAATACTACAATGAGTTCAATTCCAAATTCAATTTGAAGATTTTACAATGCAGTTGTGCAAAAATCCTCCTCACAGTTAATATTTGCAGCTAGCACTGTAGAAACAAGAACCTTTTTTACGGTGGTGGGCGAGAGCATCAAAAGACAGAAAATACATTCTCGACATCAGAGTTTAGCATAATGGGTTTTTATTCTTTTTAAACCATAAAAACATGTCTTCAGCCTATCCACTGAAATAAAACTCCTGGGATGTTAAATTTCATGGTGAAACTTGAAATGCCTTCAAAGGATAAAAGAGTTTTTCCCTGTCTCTCATTCACCAACAGAATTCAGCTCCTCCTTGTGGCTACATACTATAATTGCTTCTTAGAGACTCCCCAAGGGAAATTACTTTAAGATATTCTTCCCTCAAATACAACTTCGACATTTCAAATTTTTCAAGTTTATCAACAAAACCACAACCAGGGTGGGCTACGTCACTCATACCATATGTATTACTTGCTAGTGTTTATGGAGTGATAAAAAGAAATTCAAAAGTAGAAGAGCTCCAACTTAAGTTTCTATCAAAATATTCTTTCCCCAAACTAGAAGCCTTAAGTAGAACCTCAGAGGGTAAAAGGAAACAAAGACAAAGAGCTTCTGCCACGGAAGACAGCCCAGCTGATCCCTGACAAAGCGAAAGAACTGAGGTGATATGTAAAGAGATTAAAGGATCAGACTGTGTCACCTTTTGCAGAAGGCTTTGGAAAGCCACTTATTATCAAGAACCCAACACTGGTCGAGCTAAGCCATCGAGAGACTTGCAGTTGGGAGCCCAAAGATGCCTTTAGTTGACAAGGACAGGTCAAAGAGAATTCAGCATGAGAAGTTAAAATGGCCAGGATCGACAGCCAACCAATCACCTGTGGGGGAGCCTGGAGAATCATCAAGAACTGCAGCAATGAAAACAACATTCTGAATTATTTGCTCAGAATAATGCTGGCAATAGGGAGGAATGGATTAAAGCAACCAAATGACCTATTAGTTTTACAAAACGATAATTGCATATTAAAAACCTCTGACATCTCCTGAGAAAATACTAACATTAATATTCCTATTTTTTCCCTTCTGTGCCCCTTTGGTCATATTTTACATAGTTTTGAACTCTGGCGAAGAACTATACTGCAATGTCTCAAAGTTCACAAATTAACAAACAAGACTGTTGAGCAAATTACAAACCACACTGACTTTTCTAGCTAGCACAAAGAGAATTTTTTTACCTGTGCAGGTGTGTCTGTTTCATTGATTGGCTGCCCATCAAATCGGAATCTGATCTGCCTCATTGACAAACCCTACAAGAGAGTTTAAAGGCAGTAAGAATGCAAAGAAAACAGTAAAAACTGAAACCATATGCATATTTAGCCACAAATATATTAAAAGAGGGACCCAAATAAATAATCAATACATTAACATTTCTATGTGGGTAAAAAGATTTGGTAGGATTTTTCACTTTCTTTGAACCATGTTTGGTTTTCTTTGGAAAAGTGATCTTTTTTTAAAAAAAGGTCTTTTTAAAAAAACTGTTTTGCTTTTGAGATCCAAGCTTGGATAGATCATATACCTTGAGTCAAACAGTACATGTAAATGAGTTAGAAAGATATTGAAAAGAAATTTAAAGTTAACAGATACGGCAACATTCTTCCATCCATGTTAAAGAGCTCTCCAAATGGGGGGGAAAACACCCTTCATAATGAAAACTGGAATTCACCTAAGTAAGTGTAAAGATTAAGTTTGCCTTAAAGCCACTTTACCTTCATTTCTATCCAAACAGCTCCTATCGCTAAGCAAAAGTAACCTGTGTCCCAACCCAGCACCATGCTAGGGACACCACAGGAATTCAACAAGTTTTTACCCTCGGGCAGGCAGGACATTCCCACTAGAACTGTCCTAAAATCATTCATAAGCACACAAGCTTGGAACTATGGAATAGTTCAAAAGAAACACCTGCTTTGTAAATTCCATTTTAGTACTTACCCAGACCAACAATTACTATTTGTCAACCTCACTACCAAGTAAGCTCCAGGAGGGACAAGAACCTAAGACTGTCTTGGTTATACTGTATTCCTCGCACATAGTTGGTACTCACGGGTATAAGTTACTGATGGAATAAAATGGATGAAATGCAATATCATGATTCGTTTTTACCATGATTCGTTTTATTTAAAAGTACACCTAAAACTAAGGAGTAGCTTCATTACAAAAAGAGAATTTAAGATTTATATTACTAGAGTTTAGCTTCAAGAAATTTTTATGTTTTTAAGGAGATAAATGAGCCTGAGCATGCCCCTTCTGCAAAGCAGATTCCGGTGTTGTACTCATCATTACCTACCTGACACAGGGGTAGGAAGAAGGGGAAAGGAGCAAAAGCAGCAAAGCTGTTGGGAACTGCAGCCAAATGAAGATAGGAAAATAAAGTATCTTTGGAGATATGTATGGAGATAATATGTGTATATATTAACTGGAAAAATAGCATAGGAAGCATCCTACACACAAAAAAAATCACTCCTATATCATACTCAAATCACAAACTGTAATTATTGTTACACAGAACACTCTGCTTTAATTACTTAAGAAAAAATTAAACTGAATTCCTAGGACTAGAATACTGAAACAAAGTGCTCAATAAATACTTAGAGGACACTTGTATTCCTTTAACAAGGATTCACTATATCTGTCTTTAAAACTACTTCTAACATGAAGATCATGTTACTTTCCTTTACAAACCCTGGTCTTTGACACTAACACTTTCAGACTAGCCTGTCTTAAGGAATACAAGCAATTCCCAGACCAGATAAGGGATATCCATAACCTTAATTCATTTCTCATGACATCCAAATTTAATTTGTGATTATGCAAAGCAACCAAGAATTAAATGCCAAGCCATTAAGTACTAATTACATATTTGCAAACACTCCATTGAAAACCCATTACTTTAATAAAATACTAAGCCATATGCTGGATCTTTCCTCTACTACATCTACTAGTACGGTCCTAGGTCAATGGCATGGCCGTTCAAAACAAGGGGGTGTGGGGGGGAGCACAGTCCAGAACACACATCGTATTCCTTCATGCTTTTCCTTATCAATAAAAGCTTTTATTTCATCACAGATCAAAAACCAAAACCCAGGAAACTTGCCTTTCCAATTCCATAAATGACGTCAACTCAAACAATGAATTTGTTAAACCAGTATTTGGGTTCCACTTCTGAATAAATCATCTCTCTGAGCTTTGGCTTCAGAGATGTGCCACAGAAGAGCTGTGTGAGGTTATTTCTTTGGATCCCCATTCCTTCATTTCACAAAATGAACTGGAATAAACCAATGAATCAATCTATGCTCTCTGAAAGTCACAGTAAATGCACACTAGAATGAAGTAGTATGCTCTCAGCAGAAGGCTACATGGTGACAAGTGGACAAACTCTAATTCTACATGTGAATAGAAAACTTCTTCACAATCAACCTCTGGAGACAGTTTGAACGTCCTCTATCATTTTACAAGCATTTACTGAACACGTTCTATAAACCAGGTACTGGTCTAAGCTCTAAAGAAATAGTAAACAAAAAGACCCCATGCTCATGAAGCTTACATTTTAGTGCAGAGACAAATATACATCAATGCAAAAAACAGCTGAGAGGACCAAATGATGGGAGCAGAGGCACTCTGAATTAATCAGAAAAGTCTCCCAGGTTAGTGACTGAGCAAGAGTGGAATAAAATGGTTGAGGGCTTGGCACTATCCAACACAAACACAATGTGGCAGCTCTTTCTGCCCAAAAGGTCCTGTCCCTGTGCTTTAATTACAACCACCTTTTTGCACCGGGGGATATGGATGGATGGATGGATACATATGTGTATGCGCCACATATGCAATTTTAAAATTCCCAATTGCCACATTAAAATCAGGTAAATATTGTTTTAACTCGACATACTCAAAATCTTACTATTTTAGCATGCAACTAACATTTGAAAAGGTGAGTACTTTTTTCTCCGCTATGAGTTTTCAAAATCTGACATATACTGTGCACTATACAACACATATTAATTTGGACTAGCCATGTTTCAGGTGGTAAAGTCACATGTGGCTTGTGACAGCACATTGTTGAGTTTTGAACAGCACAGGTTTCAGTAGAGAATTTGTTGGTGGATTTTATTATAGGAGTTATGAAGCATCATCAGGATGATCCCAAGTGTTTGACCTCCCACCTAGATAATGCTCAGTTTGAGATGCCTATTAGACATCTACTAGAACTCCTCCAAAGATCTGAGGCCAAATGAGTTCAGCAGAAAGTATGAGCATTCAATTAATCTGGATAAGAAATCCTTACTCAAGAATCCTCAACTGTCAAAAAACCAAACCAAAACAAAACAAAACCTTTAGCTATGCAAATTAGGTTGCATAAATATTTTAGACTTTTGAAAGGCTCTATCTACACTTAAAAAGCAAGTAATCAGAGGCACCTGGGTGGCTCAAAGTCAAAGCATCCCACTCTTGATTTCAGCTCAGGTCATGATCTCATGGTTCATGGGATCAAGCCCCTCCCATTCTCTCTCTCCTTCTCTCTGCCCCTCTCCCACCTGCTCATACTCTAAATAAATACATTAACTTAAAAAAAGAGAGGGGGGTAGAGAACCAGCCCAATTAGGTGATACTTCTTCAACTCCCTCCTTCTTAGAATGAGAGAAACAAACATTTGAAAAGTAAACAGGAATCTTGTTTCAGTCAAAACTCTGAGGTTATTCTCAACTTAAAAGGAAATTGAGAACAAATCTTTTCAAATTCTTCCTGGATCATATCTTTAAATCATATCTGCATTCTAAGTGATATGCAGTGGAATTATATTTTTTATGGATTACCAATGCTTCTTTTTCCCATACTGCAA
The DNA here is from genome assembly GCF_046562875.1 of Panthera onca. Taxonomy (NCBI): domain Eukaryota; kingdom Metazoa; phylum Chordata; class Mammalia; order Carnivora; family Felidae; genus Panthera; species Panthera onca. The sequence goes on from NC_138352.1 coordinate 10,270,879, forward strand.
ACTGAGTGGCCCCAAGTTTAGTCAACTTAAACCTAACTGAAAAAATTCACAAAAAACTTTATTTACATGAGTAATACACTAAATTTAACATACCAGGAAAACCCAAAAGCTCTTGATTGGCCAGCTAACTCAATCTCATAGATCTCTTATAAAGACAATCTGCAACGCAGGATGTGCTCTGTGTCTTTGTTTTTCTGGCACATAGTATAATGCCCTGGCACATGGTAAGTATCTGGTAAATATCAGGTAAGCAAAAAAACTCTTTTGAGGCCCTAACAGGAAATACAGGAAGTCTTAAATATGAACATTTTAGGATGAAGAATCAATAGATATGTATAATAAAATATTAATAGTTAAATCTAGGTGGTGAGCACATGAGCATTCAATGTATTTTCAACTGTGCACTACGTTTGAGTTTTCATATTAAGTGTTGGAAAATATGACCATCTAAAACCTAAAATTTATCGGGCATCTGGGTGGCTCAGTTAGGCCACTGACTTCAACTCGGGTCATGATCTCACGGTTCATGGGTTTGAGCCGCATAGGGCTCTCTGCTGTTGGCATGGAGCCACTTCAGATCCTCTGTGCCCCCCCCTTCTGTGCCCCTCCCCCAGTTGTCCCCCCATAAATAATATAAAAAAAATAAAAATAAAACCTAAAATTTAGTAACGAGAAAAAATATGCAAAGAATTTTGTTGAAAACCACTAAATCTATGCATGCTTCTATTTTGCAAATGGTGTGCTACGTAAAAGTTCTACAAGACGATTACCTTTTAAAATCCCCCTCTAACCTGAGGGGGCACTAGTGTTCAAATATGTTAAGATGCTAGAGCAAAAATTCTTTAGCACAACTAGTAAGTACATATTTACTAGTTGTTTAAGTGGATTTCACCAAAATTCTTCAAACAAGAGTACACTAAAAACTCTTTGTCTTTCCAGGGAGCTGTAAAATTAATTTATATGGTGAAGATAAAGCATGATAAGCACATTCTCACTATAAATTATTATAAATACACCAGACATAAAATAAAGCTTCAATCTCAAAAAGAAGTTTATTTTCAGTTTCTTCCAAATACCCTTAGATCTCATGGAGGAAGTCCAACTATGAGCTCAAACTCAACCTCTCAACTTCTGTAGGTTTAAATCTTACTCTATTTTGAGCCTATTTTTAGGACAATTTGCAATGCTGACAACTGATTTTAGTGTAAAAGAATGATTTTCCCAACTTTTACATGTTATGTATTCAGGGTTGAATAAAAAAATACCTCTTCCAGGTTACTGTTGAATTAACTGATCTAGGTACCAGAGTTTTTGTTATACTTGCAAAAGTCATCTTTAAAGTTGCCTCTGTATTGTTACAGACTCAACCTCACTAAAGGAAGCTTCTTTGTTTTAAACCCGGCATTCAACTCACAGCATCTATTCATTACTTCCTCTTTTTGCTGTCTATTTACTAATTCCTGAGTAAAATGCAAATGTCCCTATAACATAGGAATGTTTTTGTCTGACTCAGGAGGTTAACTTTCTTTCTTGACCTCTACTATTAAAAAAATATAACAATTTTATATGCTTCAGGAAAACTGCAATGTCGCTAAACTCACAATTTAACTTTACTTCCAAACTGGTATAAATGCTCAAAATAAATTGTTTTGACACCACACAAATTTTAAATAGACTTAAAAAAAAAAAAAAAAAAAAAAAAAAGAGAAGAGAGCCTGACAAGAAATTTTATCAAGTTCATCCTTATTTTTTTTATAAAAGTAAAATCACATCCCCTCGGGAACTAATCGCATGTTATCATTATTTGATGCATTCTGGCACAGTACTAGAATCATAGAGCATATTAGCCAAACCATCCTAAGGATTTTCATGAAGCATCAACATACCAAGGGTATGATAAAATTGATATGCTAAGTATATAAGTGCATTCATTCAACCAAAGAAGTCTATTACAATATTATGCCAGTCTAGTGTCTACTCTCAAAAAAAAATAAGGTTTTTTTAAAAACACGTTTTATGGGAAGTGCATATGTCATTTCCTCACCTGTCGTTCACAATAGGCTTTCATTAGTTTACTAAGTGGTGTATGCCTCTTAATCTTAAACTGCACCACAGAACCATCCTGCCCCGCCACCTTCAAATTAATATGATCGTTGTTCTCAGTCTTGACTCCTTCCTGTTGAAAGAAAAATAAAAGTGTAATTTGGAAAATGTGAAAAACAAACACCTTTTAAAGTAGCAGCAGCCCAACTTGCTTCAGAAATCAACAGGTTTCTCATTCTGTATGATAAAAGAGCATACAGCTGTTTTCGGCCGCTGAAATCAATCTGAAAGATGAAAAATCCTGGAGCAACGACATTAAATAGCTGTCACAGAAACAGAAAAGAAGCCTTAACATGTAATACCATCAGCGATAACAATCGATTTTTAAAGATGGGTCCCACTCAATTTACTGTCAAGAACTCTTAAATCTGAATTTTCTAAAAGAGCGTATTTTGCATCTCTCTCAAAATATGTGTTTGCCCCGGAAAGATTAAAAGTAAGTGTCTTTTCCCTTTATAAAGCGCTTTAAGTACAGAATGCAAGGATAAAAATCTAGAACTTGCAACTAATAACTCATTACAACTCTCCTGTTAAAAAGTTACAAACTCTGTTTAGGAACTTAAATCTCAACTACATTTAAAAAAACCTAATTGATGAATACCCGTCGGTTCTCTCTTCAAGCAGCGGTAATAACTTAGAACCACTATTAATGTTCGCCTCTATGAGCAGCCTCATTTTTGTTTATTTTCAGTTCAGAGCTCTTACTCTCCCCTCCCCTTTGTTGTCATGGGTCAAATGCAGGTTTTCTTGCAACTCTTCCTTGTAAATTTCGACCCTACCTGAAGTTCACCAAAACCAAGAGTAGATGGAAATCTGTAGCCCCCAAATCACTTCAGAAAGGAAGGGGGAGGGGGTGTCACAAAACAAATCAAACGAAAGTGCCGTGTGCCAGGAAGAAGTGTGCCCTAGTCCTCACGGAAAGAACCTCCCGGTGCCTCAAAACCCGCGTTAAAAAGTTAAGCCCTACCAAGTCTTTCTGCTCGCACATCTGCCTCCCAACTTCTCGAAACCGCATGGTCTCCGCAGGTTAGGGGTTATCTGGCACGCAGGGAAATGCCCCTGCCCTGACCCCCTGGGGACCCTGAGGCCATCAAAGTGGGAAACACTCCCCGGGAGTCCCCCAAACCCCGGCCACTCGCGACGGCCCGATGGGGAACCCATCGACAGCCCATTGATTCGCCCCGAGCCCTCACCAGGCCAGCGCGGCCCGGGGCAGGGGTCCCCAGACGCCGGCTACCCCCTCCCCTGAGGGGGAAGCCCCGGGCCGAGGGAACTCCCCGCCACCGCGAAGGCGGCAACACCCGCCGCGGCCCGGCGCGGGGTCCGCGGAGGGTGGGGACACCGCGCGCCCTAACGCCCCTCCGCACGCGCGCCCGGCCGGCCGGGCCCGACGAGCCCCGCTCGCGGCCGGTGGGCCCGCGGGCGTCCGCGATCCGCCCGCCCAACTCGCGCCCGGCGCGCACTCCGAGGCGGCCGGGGGCGGGGGAGGGCGGCGGGGCCTCCTCCGGCGCGGGAGGGAGGAAGAGGGGAGGGAGGAAAATGGCGCGGAGCGCCCGGGCCTGAGCCGCGGCCAGCCCCGTGGGGGGCCCAGGAAGGCGCGGGGAGCCCGTGGCGGGCTCGGGCCGGACCCTAGCCCGCGCCGTGACCCCGACCGCGCGGCGAGGCGAGGAGGCCGGCGCCGAGCTCACCTTGGGCTTTTCGTCGGCCATGGCGAGCGCCGGAGTCTCCTCAGCTGCCGCTTCACAAAAGAGGTACCAGGTCCGCACCGAACGAGCACACAAGCAGCACCAGGAGCGGCAGAAGAAGGAGGCGGCAGCGGTGGAGGAGGGAGAGGGCGCGCGCACGTCGTGCGCTCCCTCCCCCCACCCTGCGTGCGCGAGCACGAGCCGCCGGGGCTTCCCATTGGTTGCCAGCTCGCGGGAGCGCGCAACGCTTACATAACCACCCCCACCCCCCGCCTCGCACCGCCCCGGCCTGGGCCCGGCGCCCGCCAGGCCGGCGGGAAGAGGCGCGGACACGCGCACCCGGCCCGCCGCGGGGGCGCGCCTGGCTCTGGGCGGGGCTGTATTGTCCTCCTTCTGTGGTGGAGCTTAATCAAAATGGCTTCCAGCTGGTCCTCGGTGGGGACGAGGAGGCTTGAGGCCTAGACGTGAGACTCAGGCCGGGGAAGGCAGACTGACTAGAGGAGAAAGGGGGAGCCTAAGTCAAAGCTCTAGCATGAGGTTCTGGAAAAAACCCTCTTGTTTAGTGGCCTAAATGCAGCTTTCCACACGGTTGTGGGAACATCATGCTTAGCCTCTCATCCTTTGAATTTTAAAGCTTCAGCCTCAGCCCGCTTCCCACCAGTCTCCTGCCTCAGTGCGGTGCCTACTTGTGTCTTGCTGGGAAACCCGTCCTTCGCTAGCTGAGGAAAGATGTTCACCTTACAAACCCCTTACTCATGGCCTGGCTCCCAGCCTCCAAGAGCAAACAGGATCCGTCAGAGAACTACCCCATATCGAGCTTCCAAACCAATCAGTCAAGTTAAAAAAGAAGTAGGTCCCTCCTGTCTTAAGAACAAACAATCCAGACTCCAGTGCAGCGGATACCTCCCGCTCCTCTAGGTAGGCTTTATTGATTATTTCCTTGGTCCCTATGCTCTCTTCCGTTCCTCCCTTAGCATAGAAAAAGACTCTCCCTCGATTCTATTTCCTTCTTAAGTTACCACCAAATCTCGCTCCATTCTTGGCCAAACATCTTGAAAAACTGTCCATGCCAGCTGCCTCCACTCCCTCACCTCCCACTCACTCCTCAATCCACAGCAATCTGGTGCTGTCCCCGGAGCTCCACTGAAACTGCTCTCTGCAAGGTCACCACAGACTTCTGTGCTGAATCCAGTGTGCTTCCCAGTTTCTCACCCCTTTGAATTCCCTCCCTGTGACTTTGGGCTGTTGACTCTAGCCTGTCCTTGATCCCACTGCCATTTTTTGTTTCCTCCTCAGACCTTCCCTTAAATGTTCCCTGCATCGTGCTTTAGATCCTTTTATCATTCCGTTGTCTCTCCTGGGATGATTTCACCTACTTCTGTTACCATTGATTAGCTAATGATTCTCAAATAATGTGTTTCTAACCTAGATCTTGTTCTCAGCTTCCAACCTATAAATCCAATTGACCTCTGAACATCTCCACTTGGATGTCCCAGAGGCACCCCAAACTCAGCAAATCTCAATTAAAATTCCCCACTTCACCTTCCTTCTTTGAGTTCTTAGTTCACTGAATGGCACACCAATACAACTGTTGTTCCTCCAAGCCAGAAAGCCAGGGAGCCTCCTTGACTCCTGGCTCTTCTTCTCCCTGGCCCCTCCCCCTGCAATGGATCTCTGAGTCTTGTCGATTCCATTTTCCAAATGTCTAGCAAAGGTAGCTACTTCTCTTTAACCTATGTCTGGTCTCCGGGCTAGTCTACATTTGCTGAGCTTCCAGCTGATCCTCTGTGGGGAAGAAGAAGCTTAAGGCCCTACTAGACGTAAGACAGGCCAAGGAAGGCAGATTGATCAGGGGAAACAGGGGAAGCCCGAATTCAAATCAGCTTACGCCAAGGCGACTGCGATAGCCTCTTGTTTTTTTGCTGTTGTTACAGTAAGGTATGTCCCTCTTGTGTCTGAATATGTGAATGAATCAGAATCACCTAGAGTACTGTTTTTTGTTTGTTGGTATTTTTGTTTTTAAGTAGGCTTCATGTCCAGTGCAGAACCCAATGCATGGCTTGAGGTCGCGACCCTGAGATCAAGACCTGAGCTGAGATCAAGAGTTGGACGCTTAACTGACTGAACCACCCAGGTGCCCCTTTTTTGTTTTTTGTTTTGTTTTGTTTTGTTTTGTTTTGTTTTAAGCAAGCTCTATGCCCAACGTGGGGCTTGAACTCATGTCCCTGAGATCAAGAGTTGCATGCTCTCTAACAACTGAACCAGCTGGGTGCCCCTAGGGTACTGGTTTAATGCATTTTCTCAGAAAAATAAAATAAAATAAATGCATACTCTCAGGCAGTGTAGCTCTGGAGCCCCCCCCCCCTTTTTTTTGAGAAGCTTCCCTGGTGATTCTTCACACACTGACCTGAGAACCACAAGCCATTCTAAAATAAAAACAAAATAAAATAAGTTTCTGCCACTCCTTGGTTCAGTGGCAATCCTCTGCCTTATGGTGTAAAGTCCAAAAGTCTTATAAGACCTACAAAGCCCTTTGAAAGCTAATCCATGCTGACCATTCTAGCTTTCTCATCATTTCCTCCCGGAAAGTCTCTGCTTCGGTCATATTGAATTACCCAGGGTTCCTAAATGTGCGCTCTCTACCAACTCTAATACCACTGTAGGTATTCAAAGACTCACTGAATGAGTAAATATATTAAAGCTATCACTATGTGTAGGGTCCTATGCTAGGCATTGGGAAAAGTCCCTCACTGAACTAACTTATAATCAGTCGGGGGGTGGGGGTGGGGGTGGGGGGGAGTTGGTGGTGGGTAGGAAATACACAAGAAGTGAAAGGGGAAGAGAATCAACTGCTGTGTGTTAGGCACTGAGGGGGGCTTTAATAATATTAGCTCATTTTCTCCTTACACACACTTACAAAAAAGGTGTGGTATTTATTTGCTACTGAGGGTCAAAGAGTTAGGTAACTTGCCCAATATCAGACAGTTGGCAAGTAGCGTTGATTGAGCTTCTATGGCATGCTTGGGAAAGAACATGCTGGGTGTTATGCCAAGTACTATAGAGAAAGAAAGAGAGATGCTATCCTTGGTCTGCTGAACCCAGGTCTTCTGTTGCCATTACATACCTTCCCAACCTTGTAAAACTGCAGAACCATCAAAGAGGAATAGGTCATGTTAAACTTACCCTTATTAATATATGAGGGCCTCCGATAATCAAATGACTGTTTAGTCCTTAGCTTTTGGGCGACAGGTGTATCTTACCACATCCTTCTTTTCCAAAGTTACGCTAAATTACAAAATCACCTTCAGGCGAAGGAGGAGCTCCTTTAAAAAGTAGTTAAGCATATTCAAATGTGTGAGCAATATATATTCCAATGGCAGACTGGGATTGTGTGAGCTGAACCGAGGGGATCTACTGAAGTTATATACTGAGAATCTCTTTCCAATTTCCAAGGCGGGAGGTGGGGGGGAAGGAATGTGAAAAGATAGAAATTTCCCAAAATAAAGTTTCTCCCTTCATCGTGTTTATAGGGGTGGGAAGGAGATGGCTGTGCACTGGAAAAGGGTGCTTTAGAATAAGAAAGTAGAAGGGGTAGTAAATACAGAAAAGAAGAGCAATGGCAGATGTTAATGGAGTGATTATAACCTAGGGATTCTGTGCTAAGTTCTAGATCTTCAGGAAACCTCTATTATTATTATTATTATCCCCATTTTACAGATGAAGAAGAAAATGAGACGTAGAAAGTTTGGGCAACTTGATCACCCAGCTTGAAGTGGTAGAGCCAGAATCCTTTTGAACTTGGGCTTTCTGGCTCAGAGCCCAGTGCATAGTTAATGCAGGACCATATAACAGATCCCTATAGAAGGAAGAGAAAAAAACACGCAGAAAAAAATCCTGGAGTAGTGCCAGGAGCACCAGTTAAGTTGTTTTGACTTAAATTTTTGTTTGGTTGTGTCCCGGCAGAATAAAATTTCCATGAAAGCAGAGACCTGTGTGCCTTGTTGGCAGTTTTATCCCCAACACCTTGCTTGCTCAGCTCCTGGGTCCTAAAGGATAAGAGAAGAAGAGAGGGAGGAGGAAGCTGTGTGGTGAGTGTTTTCACCATTAGTGGTTGAGTAGGAACTTGGTCAAGAAAGCCCTCTCCAGAAATCGAATTAAACATCAATAATTTGTGTAAGAGGGTAAGAAGAGGGTGACCTCAGGGTCAGCTGCCAAAGAAAAAGCACTATTCCTACAAGGGGTGGGAAAGCAAGAATCACAGAGAGTCTTGTTTGAGCTTTAAGTCTTTGCCAAAAACACCGAGAAACACATCACCGAATTTATAACAGACAACCAAAGTGTGTACTTTATACCATCAAATTTCCTTCACATTCTAACAAAGGTTAGTTGAGTACTTGAGCTATCTCTGTGAACACTGAATGTTTAATGCCTAAATACTGCAGGAAATCTGGAGGCAGAATGGTGATATTATAGAAAACTTCCAGCTTTCTATCTTTGCGTCATGGCAAAGATGGGACTCAAGATAGTGCCAACAGTCAAAGCCAAGAACCTGCTATATTACACTTTAAATGTGTCAGCTGGGGTATAACTGTAGGGAAATATTGTCCCACTTCATAATACCATACATCACTGTTTAGTAATGTACATATTACACAAACATAACTTAGAGGATGGCCCTATAAGCTTTTTGAGGGCACGTATCACTGCTGTTCAACTTTGTAATCTCAGCAAGTAACAAAGTCCTGATAGCCAGGGATCAATAAATATTTACTGACTTATTGATGCAATAGTAATGTAATACTTGTCATGAGAACACCAAAAATGCCTAAATTGGGCATCCTGAATGCAGCTTCTACACTGGAATTTCCTCTAATCCCATTAACACTCCAGTTCTACTTCTCTGTCCGTTACTGGATTCAAGCAGGGTCCAGTGACTTGAGGCTGTTTGTTTCATAAAATGAACAGAAACAAGGTGAACAAAGCTTGTATTTCACAGTCATGCCAAATATAGATAATTTGTGTACCCTTCAAGCTCCTGTTTGTGATTGATCACTCTCAGCCTGAGGTGGAGAAGATAACTGGAAGCTGGAAGGATGGTTCTCAAAGGGTGGTCCCCTGGGTGACAACATTACCTTCACTAGTGAATTTGGTAGAAATGCAAATACCTAGGGCCCACCCTAGACCTACTGAATTAGAAGCTCTGGAGATACAGCCCAGGAGTCAGTGGTTTAACAAGCTCTCTAGATAATTCTGAAGTTTGTTGAAGTTTGCTGAAGCTGTGGTTGAGAGCCACAGAGTCAGAGCAACTTACACTCCTCCAATATTAAATTTGTCACATTCGTAATTTTATTTCTCAACTTGAAGTCTTATGTGGCCTGATATACATTACTAGGGCTAGAAAGCAGGTGTTTTCATAAATATAGCCTTATTCATGTATTTGAATATAAACAGTATATGTATACATGTATGTATTTAAAAGATTTAAAAAAATTTTTTAAGTTGATTTATTTATTTTGAGATAGAGACAGAGAAAGAGAGAGAATGAGCAGGGGAGGGGCAGAGCCAGAGGGAGAGACAGGAATGCCAAACAGGCTCTGCACTGACAGTGCAGAGCCCAATGCGGGGCTCGAACTCACAGACCCATGAGATTATGACCTGAACTGAAATCAAGAGTCACATGTTCAACCAACTGAGCCACCCAGATGCCCCTTAAGATTTTATCTCTATTTTTTAATTTTTTATTTTATTTCATTTTTAATTATTATTTTTCTTTTTTTGTAATTTAACTTTATTTTTTATTTTTTTAAATTTACATCCAAATTAGTTAGTATATATTGAAGCAATGATTTCAGGAGTAGATTCCTTAATGCCCCTTACCCATTTAGCCCATCCACCCTCCCACAACCCCTCCAGCAACCCTCAGTTTGTTCTCCATATTTATGAGTCTCTTTTGTTTTGTCCTTCTCCCTGTTTTTATATTATTTTTGTTTCCCTTCCCTTATGTTCATCTGTTTTGTCTCTTAAAGTCCTCATATGAGTGAAGTCATATGATTTTTGTCTTTCTCTGACTAATTTCACTTAGCATAATACCCTCCAGTTCCATCCATGTAGTTGCAAATGGCAAGATTTCATTCTTTTTGATTGCCGAGTAATACTCCAGTGTGTGTGTGTGTGTGTGTGTGTGTGTGTGTGTGTGTGTGTGTGTGTCCATTCATCCATCTATGGACATTTGGGCTCTTTCCATACTTTGGCCATTGTTGTAATTATTATTTTTTTAATGTTTATTTATTTTTCAGAGACAGACAGAGTGTGAGCAGGGGAGGGGTAGAGAGAGAGGGAGACACAGAATTCAAAGCAGGCTCCAGGCTCCGAGCTGTCAGCCCAGAGCCCAATGTGGGGCTAGAACTCACAAACTGTAAGATCATGACCTGAGCCAAAGTCAGATGCTTAACTGACTGAGCCACTCCGGCGCCCCTATTTTTATTTTTTAAATGTTTATTTATCTTGAGAGAGAGAGAGAGAGAACAAGCAGGGGAGGGGCAGAGATAGAGACAGAAAATCCCAAGCAAGGTCTGCACTGTCATCGCAGAGCCTGACACAGGGCTCAATCCCACAAACCATGAGATCATGACCTGAGCTGAAATCAAGAGTCAAATGCTTAGGGGCACCTGGGTGGCTAGGTCTGTAAGCATCTGACTTTGGCTCAGGTCATGATCTCACCGTTTATGAGTTCGAGCCCCACATCAGGCTCTGTGCTGACAACTGAGAGAGCCTGGAGTCTGCTTCGGATTCTGTATCTCCCTCTCTTTCTGCTTCTCTCCCACCTGTGCTTTCTCTCTCTCTCAAAAATAAATAAACATTAAAAGAATTAAAACAAGAGTCAAGTGCTTAACCAAATGAGCCACCCAGGTGCCTCAGGATTTTATTTTTAAATAATCTCTACATCCAACATGGGTCTCGAACTCATGACCCTGAGTTAAAGAGTCATGTGTTCCACTGACTGAGCCAGCCAGGACCCCTCTTTGCTAGTCTTTTTGTTTTCCTACATAAATATCGATAGATACTTTTACTTTTTTACAAAATTTTCCTGAGTTTTAGCTTAAAAAATTTTTGCTACAGTTACCTTTTAATGATTGCATAAGCTTTTTCATACTGTGAGACATTTAAATTACTTCCTTTTGGGGGGATCATTATTCAAAATGTACTTCTTGATTATTTCCTGGAATTACAATTATGGGTACAAAAAACGTGAACATTTTAAAATTCTTGACTTTTCCATGTTTTTCATAGTTCTTTGAAATAGCTGAATAATCCCATTGCTATTATATTTTCTTAGCTATTCCTCTATGTGTGAACATATATACCAGTAATTCATTGTTTTTAAAATTGTATTTATTTAAGTAATATCTACTCCCAACGAGGGGCTCAAACTCACAACCACAAGATGAAGAGTCGCATGCTCTTCCAATTGAGCCAGCCAGGCACCTCTACACCAGCAACCCTTAACAGAGGTGATTTTGTCCCCTAGGGGACATTGGGAATATAATATCTAGAGACATTTTCGGTCCTCACAATGGATGAGGGCTGTTATTGGCATCTAGTGGGTAGAAGCTGGGGATTCCGCTAAATATCCAGCAATGCAGAAGACAGCTCTCGCAACATAGATTTTGTGGCCCCAAATGTCAATAGCCTGGAGCTCGAGAAATCTTTGTTTTTGCATTATATATAGCACATACCAAAATTCATATACCTCTTTTGTTTTGGAATTATTTGAAATCAATTTTCAAGAGAGGACTTGCAGGGTCAAAGTGCACAAATATTGATAGGTCTCTTGATAATAGATGTCTACCTTGTTTTCCAAAATAGTTATGTCTCTTGAAATGATTATGTATTTCTTTCTCTGCAGGCTAGGGAGCATTATATGCCTCCGCTTAGTACTTTACTACATAGGTCACATCTCTAGCACAATTCTGGCTTGATCTGAGAATGATTCTTAGTTTGACTTTGGAGTGACTGAAAGTGATTTCTGGTTTGACTGTTGTGCAATATATATGTTTTGTTTTAGGAGGTTTTTATTTAATTCCAGAAATATTTTTATATATTTATTTACTTACTTATTTGAGAGGGAGAGAGAGAGAGAGAGAGAGAGAGAGAGCGAGCACATGTGAACACAGGGGAGAGGCAGAGAGAGAGAGAGGAAGAGAGAGAAAATCTTTTTTTTTTAATTTTTTTTGTTTTGTTTATTTATTTTTGACAGAGACAGAGACAGAATGCAAGTGGGTTAGGGGCAGAGAGAGAGGGAGACACAGAAGCAGAAGCAGGCTCCAGGCTCTGAGCTGTCAGTACAGAGCCTGACGCAGGGCTTGAACTCACGAGCTGTGAGATCGTGACCTGAGCCAAAGTCGGACGCTCAACTGACTGAGTCACCCAGGCGCCCCAAATCTTTTTTTTTTAATGTTTATTTATTTTTGAGACAGAGAGAGACAGGACATGAGTGGAGGAGGGGGAGAGAGAGAGGGAGACTCAGAATCTGAAGCAGGCTCCAGGCTCTGAGCTGTTGGCACAGAACCTGATGCGGGGCTTGAACTGACAAGCTGTGAGATCATGACCTGGGTCGAAGTCGGACGCTCAACCAACTGAACCATCCAGGCGCCCTGAGAGAGAAAATCTGAAGCAGGCTTCATATTCAGCATGGAGCCCAATGCAGGGCTTGATCTTATGACCATGAGATCATGACCTGAGTCAAAATCAAGAGGCAGACACTTAACAGACTGAGCCCCCCAGGCACCCCTGATTACAGAAATATTTTACTATCTTTCTCAGGGTCTGATATACCTCAGGTTGAAGTGTCTCTTGCATATTTCAAGACTCTTCAGAATAGATACAGGAATTCTAGAGTTCAACCAACCAATATAGGGAGAGGAAGAGCCTATGGAGAGCAAAGAAGACAAAAAGATTTGCATGCTGGTTATTTAATTTGTTTTTCCAAAAGTATTCCTTTGGGATTATACGTAAGAAAAGGAGGATACATAAACTATGTAATTGAAACCTCATTCTTGGAAGTATACTGAGAAGGATTAGAAGGAAGAAAAAGGTCCATACATACAATAATAATAGCTCCATTGGCTGTAGTTTTCTTAGGGGGGAAAAAAAGTAGGGGCACCTGGGTGGCACAGTCAGTCAAATGTCCAACTCTTGTTTTGGCTCAGGTCATGATCTCAGGATTTGTGAAATTGAGCCCCACTCTATGTGCTAACAGTGTGGAGCCTGCTTGGGATTCTCGCTCTCCCTCTCTCTCTCTCTGTCCCTCCCCCCCCCCCCAAATAAATAAATAAACATTTTTTTAAAAAGTGGTTTTGAATGATTGTGTAAAGTTGCTGGTGCATAGTGCACTTAGACTAAAAAATGTTTCCAATACTTTTTCCCCGTATTATCTAGCCCTAGGTCAGACAATTTCACTACTTTTATTATCTTCAAATGACAGCCTTTCTTTTTGAGATTTTTTTATTTTTATTTTTAAGTAATCTCTACATCCAACATGGGGCTTGAACTTACAACTCTGAGGTCAAGAGTTGCATGCTCTACTGAGTGAGCCAGCCAGGTGCCTTTTCAAGCGACAGTCTTAAAATATCAAGAAACTGTAGTACTAAAATTCTCTAAGGTCTTTTGTCATTCAAATTATTTTTTTCCTCAGATCTCCTTTTGAAAGGGTTGATTTCCTTTTTGATCTTTCATCCTATTATTATTTTTTTCTTCTGCTAATCCTGTTCCCCAGAATAATTTTCTCTGAAAGAAATTAGGCATCTGTGTTGGGTTTTGTGCTGACAGCTCAGAGCCTGGAGCCTGCTTTGGATTCTGTATCTCCCTCTCTCTCTGCGTCTCTGTTGCTTGTGCTCTCTCTCTCTCTCAAACATAAACATTTTAAAAAAAATGGGTGCACCTGGGTGGTTCAATTAGTTGAGGGTCCGACTTTGGCTCAGGTCATGATCTTGCAGTTTGTGGGTTTGAGCCCCGCATCGGGGTCTGTGCTGACAGCTCAGAGCCTGGAGCCTGCTTTGGATTCTGTGTCTCCCTGTCTCTCTGCCCCTCCCCAGCTTGTGCTCTGTCCCTCTCTCTCTCTCTGAAAATTAAACATTTTTTAAAAATTAAAAAAAAAAGAGGGGCGCCTGGGTGGCGCAGTCGGTTAAGCCTCCGACTTCAGCCAGGTCACGATCTCGCGGTCCGTGAGTTCGAGCCCCGCGTCAGGCTCTGGGCCGATGGCTCGGAGCCTGGAGCCTGTTTCCGATTCTGTGTCTCCCTCTCTCTCTGCCCCTCCCCCGTTCATGCTCTGTCTCTCTCTGTCCCAAAAATAAATAAAAAACGTTGAAAAAAAAATTAAAAAAAAAAATTAAAAAAAAGAAGGAAATTAGGCATGTTTTCTATCATTGTTTTACTAAGTGTGGCTTTAACTTCTGCTGCTGGAAGAATTTTGAATAGCCAGAGAAGATATAATAACCAGTTTTTAAAAACTGATCTGCTACTGAATGTTTAATTTTAAACATTACAATGTTTTTAATATTTATTTTTGAGAGAGAGAGAGGCAGGCAGAGAGATGGGGGGACAAAGGATGCAAAGAGGGCTCTGTGCTGACAGCAGAGAGTCTGATGCAGGGCTCGAACCCAGAACTGTGAAATCATGACCTGAGCTGAATTTGGATGCTTAACTAAGTCACCCAGATACCCCAAGTTTAGAAAAAAAAAATTAAATGTTTTATTTATTAAAATTTTTTAAAGTTTATTTATTTTGGATGAGAGAGAGAGAGAGAAAGAGAGCGAGCGAGCAGGGGAGGGGTAGAGAGAGGTAGAAAGAGAATCCCAAGCAGTCTCTGCACTGATACAGTGCGTGAAATCACAAACCGTGAAATCACAAACCGTGAGATCATGAGCTGAGTTGAAATCAAGAGTTGGGTGCTAAACCGACTGAGCCACCCAGGTGCCCCACGATTTTTATTTTTAAGTATTCTATAACCCAGCATGGGGCTCAAACTTACAACCCCCAGATCAAGAGTCACATGCTCCCATGACTGAGCCAGCCATGCACCCCCATTTTTAATTTTTTAAAAAACTTTGTTTTAGGGGCACCTGGGTGGCTCATTCAGTTAAGCGACTCAGGTCATGATCTCACAGTTCATGGGATTGAGCCCTGCGTCCAGCTATGTGCTGACAGTGGAGAGCCTGATTGGGATTTGATTCTCTTCCTCTCTCTCTCTACCCCTGCTCCATACATGCGTTCTCTCTCTTTCTCTCTGTCAAAATAAATAAATAAACATTAAACAAGATTTTATTTTTCTTACTGTTTTTCTAGAGAGAGAGCACGCCCATGTGCATGCATGAGAATGGGAGAGGGTCAGAAGAAGAGGGAGAGGGAGAGAGAGACAGAGAGAGAGAGAGAGAGAGAGAGAGAGAAAATCCCAAGCAGGCTTCATGCCCAGCATGGAGCCCAATGGGACTTGATCCCACAACTGTGAGATTGTGACCTCAGCCCAAATTAAGAGTTGGACACTTAACCAACTGAGCCACCCAGGCACCTCTAAAATATTTTATTTATTTATTTATTTATTTAAAAATATTTATTTATTTTTAATGTTTATTTATTTTGAGAGAGGTAGAGAGACAGAGTGCAAGCGTGAAAGGGGCAGAGAGAGAGGGAGAGGGAGACACAGAATTTGAAGCATGCTGCAGGCTCTGAGCTGTCAGCACAGAGCCCGACACGGGGCTCAAACTCACGAACTGAGATCATGACCTGAGCTGAAGTCCAGTGCTTAACTGACTGAGCCACCCAGGCACCCCTAAAAGGTTTATTTGTTTTTGAGAGACAGACAGAGAGAGAGAGAGAGAGGAAATGTGAGTGGAGGAGGGGCAGAGAGAGAGAGAGAGAGAGAGAGAGGGAGACACAGGATTTAAAGCTGGCTCCAGGCTCTGAGCTGTCAGCACAGAGCCCAACACAGGGCTCGAACTCACAAACTGTGAGATCATGATCTGAGCCTAAGTTGGACACTCAACCAACTGAGCCACCCAGGTGCCCCAGGAGATTTTTTTTTTTTAAGTAATCTCTACACTCAATGTGATCAAGGGTCGCATGCTCTCCTGAGTCAGCCAGGCAACCCTCGAATGTTTATTTTACTTTCAGAAAATATCAGCAGCCTCTTTTTACTCCCTGGAAAATGGACATGAATGCATTCCTCATACTTTATAGTCATACCACTGGTGTTAGAAACACCTCAGATGATTACCACTTCACACCTGTCAGAATGGCTAACATTAACAACTCAGGCAACAACAGATGTTGGCGAGGATGCGGAGAAAGAGGGACTCTTTCGCACTGCTGGTGGGAATGCAAGCTGGCGCAGCCACTCTGGAAAACAGTATGGAGGTTCCTCAAAAAATTAAAAATAGAACTACCCTATGATCCACCAATTGCATTGCTAGGTATTTATCCAAAGGATACAGGTGTGCTGTTTCAACGGGGAACATGCACCCCAATGTTTATAGCAGCACTATCAACAATAGCCAAAGCCTGGACGGAGCCCAAATGCCCATCAACAGATGAATGGATAAAGAAGATGTGGTATATATATATACAATGGAGTATTAGTCGGCAATCAAAAATAATGAAATCTTGCCATTTACGACAACGTGGATGGAACTAGAGTGTATTGTGCTAAGTGAAATTAGAGAAAGACAAATATCACATGACTTCATTCATATGTGGAATTCAAGATGCAAAACAGATGAACAGAAGGGAAGTAAAAATGCTATAAAAACAGGGAGGGAGACGAAACATAAGAGACTCTTAACTATAGAGAACTGAGGGTTGCTGGAAGGGTTGTGGGTGGGGGAATGGGCTAAATGGGCAGGTGGCATTAAGGAAGACACTTGGGATTAGCACTGGGGTTTATATGTAGGGGATGAATCACTGGATTCTACTCCTTAAATCATTATTGCACTATATGCTAACTAACTTGGATGTAAATTAAAATAATAATAAAAAAAAAAAAGAAAAGAAACAGATCAGTGAAACTGAAACATTTGGAACATGTAGGAAGACATAGTTGGTAGGACAGTGTGGAATTTTTTTGCAAAACTACATTAAATTTCATCCTCTGGATGGCTGTCTTCAGAGACAAGGATCTGGATGAAATTTTGATAGCCCCGAGATTTTTCTTCCTTGCCCAACAGTCTGTATCTCAAAAGAACAAACTATTGGGGAGACGGGATTTTCCTAACCACTCCGTCGTCTTTTTTTTTTTTTAAACCAATTCAGACAGGCCGTTCGGCACCTCAGGGAAAGGAGCATCTTGGAATTATGTCTTGTTTTCAGATCAAATTTCTTTTCTAAATAAAAGCAGCTACATTTCCAGGCAGAATTTCCTACGACTTATCTTTAAATTTCCAATTATCTTCAATTTGCTCAAAAAGTTTATTTGGAAATTTAGAAGCATTCCTATTTTCTTCCCTGTACGTGTATGTACTTGTGAATATGACATTTACAACAAACGACTTCTTTAAATTATTGGAGCACTTTTGAGTTTTCCATAACAAATTCTGGGATTCCCTGATTTGAGTGTCCCTTCCTGCTTTTCTTTGGTGAGATAACAAACCAGTATTTGTATTTAATTAAGCAAGCCCAGCTGTCTCCATTTCACAGTTGTTCCCAGCTGCAACAATTCTGTCCACGTGCCTTTTGAGCGTTTCGGGGTGGGAGTGGTGGCGACCGCCTTCGTACACAGCCCAGAGGCCCGACGGGGCTTGGACACGGCCTGGACACCATTCAGCGAAGCAGTTGCGACCTGCAGACCCACAAGGGAGAGAACCGCCAGAGTCTGGAAACACCGCGCACTCGCTCGCTGGCTCCCAGACCAGGCCCTGCACTCGCCCCAGCCCGCGCACGCGCAGCCGCCCTGCCGCTGCTCCCGCCGTCTCGGCGGGGCCTTTTCCCTGCCCGGCGCGGGGCTGTCCGCGGCGGCGCCTGACCCGGCTGGAAGATAACTGGGTTGACAGGCTGCCCTTGCGCTGTTTTCCCTGACGTGTTGTCGCCGGCAAGGAAGGGACGACACGTTTAGAGTGCGGCAGAAGGAGGATCGTGGCGGAGAGGAGAGGCCCCTACCTGGGGGGGTGGGGGGTTGGGGCCTGTAGGCAGCGCAGGAGACGCTCGGGAGGGGTCCTCTCTCGCAGCCGGTTGTGAGCGGGAGGCCTGAGCTGGGAGGTTTAGCGGCTGTGGAAATTCTTGGTGGCTGAAGCGGAGCGCTATGGAGGAACTCGACGGCGAGCCGACGGTCACTGTAAGGGCGCCTGCAAAAGTGTTGCCTTCGCTGTCCGAGGAGTGTGTCTGCTTCGTCACTGCAGGCTCCCTCGAGGCTCCTTTCCCCTTCCCTCAGCTCAGTTGCCACAATTCGGAGGTCCCATTAGCAAGGTGCTTGTGTTTGGGTCGTGGTGTTCGCTAGGTGTCTACTCTTTCGTGTACTCAGAAATGCCTGGCTCGGAGGGCCTCACTCCGTCCCTCACCCTGTCTTGTCTTCCTCGCCTTCCCATCCCATTTTTGCCTAGCTTCTCCCGTTGGGCTAGTGCTCTAGTGAGCGGGCTCGGACCAAGTAGAGCAGTTGGGGCTTCTTTTTCGTCCGCCGAGCTCAGCTTCACATCGCGACACCGTGAGCTTGGCTTCTGCTTCGTGTGCCGTACTGGCCCGAGGTTTGCTGAAAGTACATATTCTCCCCGGAGACTTCTTGTCTTTATTGCCGTTTGCTTCCACTTCTGTCTGGACTTTGGCGAGAGCATATGTCGAATGTGAATGATCTATGATGTCCATGAAGAGATTCATGGGCTTTAGGTCGCAGACACCTACCGTTCCCTCTGCCTGGGATCCTCTCTTTTTCTCTATTAGGTTTCTCTCCTCGTTTTTCAAATGCAAGAACCTGCATCCTCTTTCTCAGGAAAGCCTTCCCTTCCCTCCCTGGCTAGGTAAAATATGTTTGTCCATCATTGGCTTGTTCTGCCCCTCTTAGCTGTTGGTAAGCTGTAAGCTTCACTAAACTGCGGGTTGCCTGATCTTGTATCTTTGCTTTTTATTTTTTTTTACTTTTTTTCAATGTTTTTTATTTATTTTTGGGACAGAGAGAGACAGAGCATGAACGGGGGAGGGGCAGAGAGAGAGGGAGACACAGAATCGGAAACAGGCTCCAGGCTCCGAGCCATCGGCCCAGAGCCTGACGCGGGGCTCGAACTCACTGACCGAGAGATCGTGACCTGGCTGAAGTCGGACGCTTAACCGACTGCGCCACCCAGGCGCCCCTCTTTGCTTTTTAGAAAGTCGAAATGTGCCTCCAGTTTTGAGCTAAAGCCATCAGATTGCAAAGCAGTGTCTGAGAAAACCGAAAATTAAAGATGGGGGTCCTCTCAAAGCTAACTGGACAAAATGAGACCTGAGATCTTAAATAGCAGTTAACATGGGTTGTAACTCCAAAAAGTTTACTGCTGTAGAGTATTAAAATTTGAAGATCTATATAAAGTACTTGAAATATTTTATATCTATCGGGAGGGACTATGTCAGTGTCCGCAGGAAGAAAAATTAGAATATCAGAGTTGCTGAAACTTCTACTTTTTTTTTCCTCCCTCAATGGAACTTTTTCTTTCTTCCTTTCTTTCAGCTTTTTTTTTTTTTTTAAGTTTATTTATTTATTTTGAGAGAGACAGAGTACAAGTGGGGGAGGAGCAGAGAGAGATGGAGACAGAGGATCTGAAGCGGGCTCTATGCTGACTGCAGAGAGCCTGATGCAGGGCTTGAAGTCATGAACCCAACCGTGAGATCATGACCTGAGCTGAAGTCGGATGCTTAACTGACTGAGCTGTCCAGGTGCCCCTCTTTCAACCTTTTTTTTTTTTTTTTAAATGTTTATTTAAGTTTGAGAGACAAAGAGCTTCAGCATGAGTCGGGGAGAGGCAGAGAGCAAGGGAGGCAGAGGATCCAAAACAGGCTTTGCATTGACAGCAGAGAGCCTGATGCGGGGCTCGTACTTCAGAACCGTGAGATCATGACCTGAGCTGGAATCAGATGCTTAACTGATTGAGCTGCTTAGGCGCCTCTTTTCAGTTATTTTAGAGAGAGCAAGCAGGGGAGAGGGGGAGAGAGAGAAAGAGAATCTCAAACAGTCTCCACACTCAGTGTGGAACCCGATGTGGGCTCAGTCTCATGACCCCAGGATCATGACCTGAGCCAAAATCAAAAGTTGGATACAACCGACTCAGCCACCCAGGTGTCCCATTTACTTATCATTAAGGCCTGTGAAGGCCAGTTAGTAATCACATTTAAAGATGTTTATGTATAGATTCAAAGTAGAGGGTAGAATAATCTTTTAGTTCTTTTTCTAGACCAATGGTTTTATCCTTTTGTTTCAAAGATACTTAAGAAATGTAAGTTTTGGTTTTTGTTGCCTTTTTTATTTTCTTCTAAG
This sequence comes from Panthera onca, assembly GCF_046562875.1. Classification (NCBI taxonomy): domain Eukaryota; kingdom Metazoa; phylum Chordata; class Mammalia; order Carnivora; family Felidae; genus Panthera; species Panthera onca. The sequence continues at coordinate 10,291,153 of NC_138352.1, forward strand.
ACAAATATCTAGAAGTAGAATTGCTGTGTTATAGGGTAGATTCATATTTAGCTAAAATAAACTCATTTCTTCAAATACCATTTTTGCACCAGCAACATGTGGGTTCCAGTTGTTCCACATCCTCATCAACTCTTTGTATGGTCAGTCTTTTTACTTATTTATTTGTTTCTTTGTTTATTTAAAAATTACATTTATTTTTGAGAGAGAGAAAGAGAGAGAGAGGGACAGAGCAAGAGCTGGGGAGGGGCAGAGAGACAGGGAGGCACAGAATCCGAAGCAGGCTCCAGGCTCTGAGCTGTCAGCAAAGAGCCCAATGTGGGGCTTGAACTCATAAACGATCATGACCTGAGCCAAAGTCGGATGTTTAATTGAGTACCCAGGCGCCCCTGTGTGGTCAATCTTTTTAAATTTTAGCCATTGCCATTCTGGTGGGTATATAGTGGGACCTCATGATTGCTTTGATTTGTATTTCCCTAATGATGACAGATATTGAGCATCTTTTTATATGCTTATATGTGAGTCATCTGTATATCTTCGGTGAAGTGGCAGTTAAAATTTTTTGCCCATTTTGTTATTGGGTTATTTTTATTAATGAATTGTAAGAGTTCTTTATATATTCTAGATATCAAATATGTGTTTTGCAAATATTTTCTCCCAGCCTGTGGCTTGTCTTTCCATTTTCTTAACAGTGTCTTTTGAGGAGCAAAAGTTTAATGTTGACGAAGCCCCAATTTATAAATTGTTTTGTAGTTTGTACTTTTTTGTCCTCTCTTTGCTTACTTTAAGATCAAAAGGTTTTCTACTGTGCTTTTCAGGTTTTACAGATTTTGCTCTACATTTGTTTCTAACTTTTATTTTGTCTATGATGTCAGGTTTATTTTCTCTGCATGTGGGTACCCATTTGCCTCAGCAGCACTGTGTATAACGTTTCCCCCTTGCTTTGCCCACTCATCCATTAAGAGTCTACTAAAACATCCTCTTTTGTGTTTTTCTCTGCTTTGGCATTTCTCCACTTTTTTTTTTTTTTTTTTTTTTTTTTTTTTTACTGCCTGTTTATTGGACTTCCTCAGTAGACTGCTAGCATTTGGAGGACAGAAATTGTATTACACATTGTTTTCCTAGAGCCCAGTACAGAAAAAGGCTTACTAAACATTGCTTAGTTGTTGAATGACTGCATTACTTCTTCCTAAGAACTGAGTGCATTTGTCTTGATACCAAATTTATCGTCTGCCAAAAATATTTATGGAGTGCCAATTTTGTGCCACGTTCTCTTCTAGGCAGTGAATGAGAATCCCGGAGTCCTTTGCCCTTGTGAGCTTTTATCTATTTACAGGGAGAGGCAATAACCATGTAGGAGAGTCATTTCAGGCACTGAGAAATGCTGTTGCAGTCAGGTGAGAGTTGATGGTGGCTTGGATTAGACTGGTAGACGCGGTAAGTGGTTGGATTCAGGCTTCTTTAAGAGCAGAACAGGATTTACTGATAGATTGGACAAAGGCGGTAAGGGAAAGAGAAGAATCACAGATCAGTCCTAACAATTGGGGAAGGCTTTGCTCCAGTGGGGGGAGAATTGGAGATGAGCATCAAGAGTCCTTTATTGGTTCTTATGTTATGGATATAGCTCTATACCTAGGTTAGGTAACCTATAAAAGTGTGGATTAGGTAGTTGGATGTATGAAGCTGAGACTCAAAGGGATTGGTCTGAGTCAGAAAAATTGAGAGTCCTCATCTAAGAGATGGCACAGAAGCCATGGGATTGGAGGGCTCCTTTTAGTAACAAACACTTCAATTTCTTTATTTTTTTAAATCCCCTTTTTCTGAACTGCAGATCACTAAATTATAGTATAGTAATTGATTGTTAAGTGGCAGGCTGGGTTGAGGTGCCCGACAAAGCTCACTTGCTTATTCGGACTTGAACAGATTGGTTTGATCTCAACCACACTCAGCTGTATACATAGAGTAGCACTTAACTTTCATGAACATTGATTTCTAGGGTTATACTTGCAAATCAGTTGAAAGCAAAGCTTTTAGTAAAAATAAGTTTCTTTGGCTTTTTTTTTACTAGTTGATTCCAGGAGTGAATTCCAAGAAGAAGCAAATGTGTTTTGACTGGGGTCCAGGAGAGATGCTGGTGTGTGAAACCTCCTTCAACAAAAAAGGTAGGTTTTTTTTTTTTCTTCCAGATTATCCATCTTGGCACATTTGGTTGTTTTCTTCTCTCAGATTTGACTGAGGCAAGAAACAGTTAAACTTATTTTGTACCATTTTCACTTTTGAAACTTTAGCTATTTAAGTTTTTCATTAACTTATGAGGCCTGGCAGATGTTGAGTCCAGGGAAAAAAATTAATCTTCCAGGTGTTAAAGGTTTCTCTTATTTATTATTATTATTATTTAATATATTTAAGTAATCTCTACAACATACGTGGGGCTTGAACTCAACCCTGAGATCAGAAGTAGCATGTTCTACCCACTGAGTCAGCCATGCACCCTGAAATGTTTCCTGTGTATTTAAAAACTTGAAGTTTTTTTTCCCCTTCTTGTCCAGAATCACTAAATTCCCTTTACAGCAGCCCCTTTATTGTGAAACTGCAGATTTATGAAGACTTTGAAGTCCTTACCTTTTATTATTGTGAACTTAATCGAATTCTGTAGGCTGTTGATAAAAGCACAAAGGATTTGGAGAGTGAAATGGCTCTTCCTTATTCTCTAAGTTCCATCAGGTTTTGGACATGGATCGATCTTTCTTTCTCTCTCTCTCTCTCTCTCTTTCTCTCTTTCTCTCTTTCTCTCTTTTTTTTTTCCTCCCTGAGAGAGCATGAGCCAGGAGGGGCAGAGAGAGAGGGAGACAGAGATGTCAAGCAGATTCAGCACCACCAGCGCAGAGCCCCACGTGGGGCTTGAACCCACGAACTATGAGATCATGACTTGAGCCAAGATCAGTTCAACACTCAACCAATTGAGCTACCCAGGCACCCTGGATCTTCTCTCTCTCTCTCTTTCTTTTTTTTTTGGATATTCTCTTTCTGATATAGACTTCTCTAGTAAGATAAAACTAAATTTTGACATTTGATTTTGCTTTCTTCTTTTCAAGACGAGTCTTGGGAAATGCTGAAGATATTTTTGTGCAGATCTTTGACAGGTTATTCAAATGTGGAGGCTTTCTTTTATTATAGAGAGGAGATGGAGCTAATGAAAGTCTTAAAATTTTGGCAAATCATGTGCAGTTCATGCAGATTTATTTATTTATTTATTTGTTTATTTAATTAATTTATGGGAGAGTTCGAGTGCGCAAGGGGAAGAGAGAGAGGGACAGAGAGAATGTGGAACCCAGCGCAGGGCACCAACTATGAGATCGTGCCCTGAGCTAAACTTGGATGCTTAACCAACTGAGCCAGCGAGGCACCCCGATTTTATTTATTTTTTAAGTTTATTTATTTATTTTGAGAAAGAGCACTTGCGTGCAAGCGGGGGAGGGGCAGAGAGCGAGGGGGACAGAGGATTTGAAGCGGTCTCTGTGCTAACAGAGAGCCTAATATGGGGCTCAAACTCGTGGACTGTGAGATCACGACTTATGCCAGAGTCGGGCACTTAACTGACTGAGCCACCCAGCACCCCTGGTTTGTTTGTTTTTTTTTTTTTTAAAGTAGGTTCCATGCTAAGTGTGGAGCTCAGTGTGGGGCTTGAACTCATGACTCTGAGATCAAGACCTGAGCTGACATCAAGAGTCAGACACTTAACTGACTGAGCCACCCAGGTGCTCTGGTTGTTTTTTTAATATGGAACCTTCACGAATTTGCATGTCATCCTTGCGCATGGGTCATGCTAATCTTCTCTGTATTGTTTGAACTTTATGTGCTGCTGAAGTGAGCACAGTTCGTGCAATTTTTAAGTGATGTAGTTTTTCTTGATTTTGTAGTTAAGAATTGTCCCTGATGTTGCTAACTATTTCTGGGATATTTTGGTATTAAAGATTTCAAGGTTGGCAGAGCTATAGAAGCTGCCAAAGGGACAGTTGCTCAGAGGAGAACCTTCTTTGAATATGTCTGTCCTCTTTTCATACTTAATGGGAAGGCTTGTCAACATTTGATAGTTTGTCCTCAATTGTTGAAAACGTGAGGTTGTTTACATCTCTTGCAATCTCATCAGAGATGAGCCATTGAACATCATCATAGCTTGTCTGAGAAGCTGTTGCATAAGAAATTTCCACAAATTGGTTGTTTATATTTTATCATTATAGAGCCTTTTTATCACTGTTGCAAAATAGTTCAGTTAACTTTTGATTCTTTGCTTTAGGAGTAATGGCAGTACAAAGTGATAAAGAAATATTTACTTGAATTTGAGGTTATGTAAAATTTTGTCTGTAGATTTATCATATTTTTTGAGTTATATTTAGGCTAATATAAAGTGAGTTTAATTTTTTTAGTATATTTCAACTGATGGAGGCAAAAGTTAGTTCCAAAATAAGCCAGTGAGAGGGGACCTGGCTGGCTCAGTCAGTAGAGCATGTGACTCTCGATATCAGGGTTGTGAGTTCAAACCCCATTTTGGGCCTAGAGCTGACTTTATTTTTTTAAACATTTTATTTTTAAGTAATCTCCATACCCAGTATGGGGCTTGAACTCAGCCCCAAGATCAGGAGTTGCACGCTCCACTGACTGAGCCAGCCAGGCACTCCAGGCCTAGAAGTTACATTAACAAAATAAATAAGCCAGTCAGTTGAGGAGTAAAGTCTGAAAGTAAACATGTATATTAAATAATTGATGTGTGGATAATTGATAAATAATTCATACTTTAAAAAATGAAATCTAGCAAAGTAGCTGAAGCTGTTGTAATTAGATAACTCAATTTAAAAATTTTAGAGTCGTTATATGAGAGTAATGGTGATCGATGTTAAATTTTTCCTGTTTCAGAAAAATCAGAGACTGTGCCAGGCTGCCCCTTTATCTATATCATCCGAAAGGATATAGATGTTTACTCTCAGATCTTGAGAAAACTCTTCAATGAATCCCATGGAATCTTTGTGGGCCTCCAGAGAATTGAAGAAGAATTGACTGGAAAATCCAGAAAAGCTCAGTAAGTAGGCTGCTGGTAGGTACTGCATTCCACAACTAAAGCGTGAAAGCCAAATGAACTGCCTCATCCTTTTGCATGATGGATGGAGTGCCTGGAGAAATAAGGGGCTCCTGGTTCTATTTTGAGGCTTCTATCCTGGGCAGTGGAGGTAGGTAGGGATGAAATGTCTTTCAGGGACTGTGCAAATGGCTGTTGATCGATTTGGTGGCTTGATAAACTTTTTGTTTGTTTATATTCCTGTTTCATTTACCCTGCAAAGAAGAAAATTTAGGCCTTAAATAAGCACCTGAAAATCACTGAAAGAAGTCCCACTGTGGGAAGATTTTGGAATTATCTTACTATAAAAATGAGTTTAAAAAAGTAGTTTTGTTGTATCTTTAAAGAATTGTACTCAGGGCATTTTTGGTAAGAGACCAGAAAACTATTATACTGTATATAGACTAGGGTTGTTTGAAGTGTGGTTCATGAGATAACTGCATCAATATCAGATACTTGTTAATGGCAGATTTCTGGGCCCCACCTCAGATCATAAAAATTAAAGTTTCTTGGGGTGGATCCTCAAATCTAAAATCTCCAGGTGAGTCTTAAGCACCATGGAGTGCCTTTATGTTAGTTTTTTATCAGTGTCCATAAATACAGTTAGAGCATGGGCAGTGTTGGTATTTGTATTGGGGGAAAAAAGTTTTTCCTTCCTGTTGTGTGTCTCCTTTGTTACACACTACTGCCATATTCATTTCTTTGTTTTTTTGTTTGTTTGTTTTAGATGTTTATTTTAGAGAGAGTGCATGCAAGTGGAGGAGGAGCAGAGAGAGAGGGAGACAGGATCTGAAATGGAGTCCTCGGTCCATTTGGACAGTAGAGAGCCCGATATATGGCTCGAACTCATGAACTGTGACGACATGACCTGAGCCAAAGTTGGACGCTGAACAGACTGAGCCACTCAGGCGCCTCTTGTTTGTTTATTTAAAAATTTTTAGGGGCGCCTGGGTGGCGCAGTCGGTTAAGCGTCCGACTTCAGCCAGGTCACGATCTCGCGGTCCGTGAGTTCGAGCCCCGCGTCAGGCTCCGGGCTGATGGCTCGGAGCCTGGAGCCTGTTTCCGATTCTGTGTCTCCCTCTCTCTCTGCCCCTCCCCCGTTCATGCTCTGTCTCTCTCTGTCCCAAAAATAAATAAAAAAAAAACGTTGAAAAAAAAAAAAAAATTAAAAATTTTTAAATTTATTTTGAAAGAGAGAAGGCATGAGCGGGAGAGGGGCAGAGAGAAGGGGATAGACCGAATTCCAAGCAGAGTGGGGAGAGAGAGAGAATTCTAAGCAGGCTCTGCACTGTCAGTGAGATCATGACCTGAGCCAAAACCATGAGTTGGACACTGAGCTGACTGAGCCACCAGGCACCCCCATACTCACTTCTGATGCCAGATGTATGGCACCAGACAATTCTGTCACACCAGCTGGGTATCCTATAATTTTTTGTTTTTGTTTTTTGTTTTAAGTAAGCTGTATTTCCCAGTATGGGGCTTGAACTCACGACCGGAAGATAAAGAGTTGCATGCTTGGGGTGCCTGGGTGGCTCAGTTGGTTACTCATCTGACTCTTGGGATTCTGTCTCCCTCTTGCTCTGCCCCTCCCCAACTTGCTCTCTGTCTCTCTCTCAAAAATAAAAAGTCACATGCTTTACTGACAGCCTGCCAGGTCCCCTGGGTACCATATAATTTAACTCAATTTTGACCCTATCTACCTGGAGATCAGATTTCATAGGTTAAGGGCTTAGTCCCACAAGACTGTTCCCCGCTTCACATGTGAATTGCAGTTAGTGCATCCCCACGTTACTTAAAGTATTTGTCTGGCACAGCTACAGATTGGAGGTTCCCAAACCTTCTCATGTTCAATGAATTTGCTAGAGTGGCTCACAGAACTCAGGGAAACACTTAGCTTACCAATTTATTAAAGAATATGATAAAGGATACAAATGAACAGCTAGGTGAAGAGATAAATAGGACAAGGTTTGGGAGGGTTTGGAGTACAGGAACTTCTGTCCCTGTGGAGTTTGGGTGTGTCCCCCTCCCGGTACGTGGATTTATATACCCACCTGGAAATTCTCTGAACTCCATACTATTGGGATTTTATGGAGGGAGGCATGATCAATTATTAACTCCATTTCTAGCCCTTCTCCCCTCTCCAGAGAGGTAGGGTACAGGGCTGAAAATTTCTATTTTAATTTAATTTAATTTTAATTTTATACTTTTAAATGTTTATTTTTGAGAGCACAAGCAGGAGAGGGGCGGAGTGAGACACAGATCTGAAGCAGGCTCCAGGCTCTAAGCTGTCAGCACAGAGCCCGACGCAGGGCTCGAACCCATGAACTGTGAGATTGTGGCCTGCGCTGAAGCTGGATGCTCAACCCACTGAGCCACCCAGGCACCTCTCTTTTTTTATTTTTATTTGGTTTTGAGAAAGTGAGAAAGTGTGTGATTGGGGAAGGGGCAGAGGGAGAGGGAGAGAGAGAATCTTAAGCAGGCTCCATGCTCAGTGCAGAGCCTGACATGGAGCTCTATCTCAACCAGGAGACCGTGACCTGAGCCTGTTGGGCTCTATCTCAGGAACCAGGAGATCTTGACCTGAGCCTGTTGGGCTCTATCTCAGGAACCAGGAGATCTTGACCTGAGCCGAGATCATGAGCCAAGATCAAGAGCTGAGATCTAGACTGACTGAGCCACCCAGGCCACCCTAGCACAGCAGAAGATTTCGGTCTTCTGTTGATGGCTGAGTCGTTCTTTGACCAACCCCAATCCAGGAGCCCACCCAGAATGGCCTCAATAGAACGTAAGGTGCTCCTGATGCTCTCATCACTTAGGAATTCACAAGGATTATAGGAATCTTGTGTCAGGGACTAGGATAAAGACTAGATGTTTCTTTCTTTCTTTAAAAAAAAACAAAAAAAACTTATTTTTGGGAGAATGCAAGATGGGGAGAGGCAGAGAGAAGGGGACGGAGGATCCTTTTTTTTTTTTTTTAAAGAAAGGTTTTTAAGGTGGTTTATTTTTAAGAGAGTGTCTGCACACAAGTGGGGGAGGGGCAGAGAGAGAAAGAGACACAATCTGAAGTAGGCTCCAGGCTCTGAGCTGTCAGCACAGAGCCTGACAAGGGGCTTGAACTTAATGAACTGCTAGATCAGACCTGAGCCAAAGTTGGCCGCTTAACCTATTTAACCTTCCAGGCTTCCCTGTTTTAAATTTTGTTTAATGTTTCTTTCTTTCTTTTTTTTTTTTTTTAATGTTTATTCATTTTTGAAAGACAGGGAGAGACAGAGCACAAGCAGAGGGTAGGGCGGAGAGAGAGGGAGGAGCACAGAATCTGAAGCAGGCTCCAGGCTTTGAGCTGTCAGCACAGAGCCTTACACGGGCCTTGAACTCACAAACTGTGAGATCATGACCTGAGCCGAAGTCGGATGTTCAACTGACTGAGCCACCCAGGTCCCCCAGTGTTTGTTTATTTCTGAGAGAGAGAGCATGAGTAGGGGAGGGGCAGAGAGACAGGGAGACACAGAATTCAAAGCAGGCTCCAGGCTGTCCACACAGAGCCTGATATAGGGCTTGAACCTATGAACCATGAGATCATGACCTGAGCTGAAGTTGGTTGAAGACACTCAACCAACTGAGCCACCCAGGTGCCCCAGGGGGACAGAGGATCCTAAGTGGGCTCTGTGCTGACAGGTTGATAGTAGCGAGCCTGATTTGGGGGCTTGAACTCATGAACTGGGAGATCATGACCTGAGCCAAAGTTGGACACTCAACTGACTAAGTCACCCGGCTGCCCTGATGTTTATTTCTTATAAATCACAGTATCACAGTATTTTACTTCCTCGTAAAATTTTACAAATGACTCATTCTGGAGGATACCCTAGTCAGCTTCGGGGGGATGGCAGAGAGGGAGGGAAGGATAGAAGGGGAAATCACTGGTTTCAAGAGGCTCTGGTAACAGAATATTGGTGACTCAAACATCATTATTCTAAGAGAAAAACATGTCGAAGGTCCTGTAATTCCTGGAAGGCAGGGAACTTGTCTTATTTATGTGGGCCCTCTGTTCCCACATACCCTTGCACGTTTATAAAGTATGTGCTCTAAGGGCATCTGGGTGGCTCAGACAGAATCAAGAGTCAGCATTCAACTCTTGATTTCAGCTCAGGTCTTGATCTCATGATATGTGAGATCAGTATGTGAGATTGAGCCCTGTGCTGTCAGCGCAGAGCCTGCTTGGGATTCTCTCTCTTCCTCTCTCTATGACCCTCCCCCTTGCTCTCTCTCAAAATAAGTAAACATAAGAAAATAAAATATATGCTCTAAAATGTTGAATGTGGGGCGCCTGGGTGGCTTGGTCGGTTAAGTGTCCGACTTTGGCTCAGGTCATGATCTCACGGTCCGTGAGTTCGAGCCCCGCGTCGGGCTCTGTGCTGACAGCTCAGAGCCTGGAGCCTGTTTCGGATTCTGTGTCTCCCTCTCTCTCTGCCCCTCCCCTGTTCATGCTCTGTCTCTCTCTGTCTCAAAAATAAATAAACGTTAAAAAAAAATAAATAAATAAAATAAAATGTTGAATGAATGAATGAATGCCATCCTAATGGTGGGGTGATAGCTCCTGTTCTGTGTATTGGGGTTAGCATATCACCTTATTTTTTTGGCTGAATTATTTATCTGGACCTGAATCTTGGCAGTGAAAGGGGATGTAGGGTAGTGAGGATTGGGTGAGGGAATACGTGCAGATTGCTTTACCTCCTGCCAGTCTTGTTGTAGGTCATATGCAGAATGTTGCTATTCTTTTTTGATTTAATTCCAGGATAATTAACATACAGTGTTATGTTATTTTCAGGTGTGCAATATAGTGATTTAACAATTCTATATGTTAGTTCTAAAAAAATATATGGAACACTTACAGATTTGAAAGTCATCCTTGCTCAGGGGCCATGCCAGTCTTCTCTATAGTGTTCCAATATTAGTATATGTGCTACTGAAGTAAGCATGCTGTTCATTTTTAAATGGAACGAATAGGTGGTCTTTAGGCTCTTCTTCTAGAACTGTTTTTGTTGCTAAGGACTGCATCTTGGTAACTAAACCAGTTACTTTCTTGTGGATGTTTGTTATGTTTTGTCATTTTCTTTCTTTTTTTTTAATGTTTATTTATTTATTTTGAAAGAGCGTGCATGCATGTGTGCTCACAGGAAGGGCAGAGAGAGGGAGAGAGAGAATCCTAAGCAGGCTTGGTGCTGTCAGTATAGAGCCCAATGTGGGGCTGGATCTCATTAACCATGAGATCATGACCTGAGCTTAACCGAATGAGCTACCCAGGTGCCTTGTCACTTCCTTTTTTAAAAAGACTTTATCTTGAAGTAATTTTGGACTTACAGAAAAGGTACAAGAATAATGGATTACTGCATATCCTTCATCTAGCTTTATAATGTTAATATCTATATGTTACCATATTACTGTCACTTAAACCAGGAAACTTAAACATCAATGCAGTATGCTTAAAGACTTCATTTGAATTTCACCAGTTTTTACACTAATGTCCTTTTTTTCTCTTCTGTGACTGAGGTTGCATTTAACTTTTTTCCCATAGTCTTCTTTATGACTTTGACACTTTTGAAAAATATTGGCCAGTTATTATGGTGCTGTCCCTCCATTTGGGTTTGTCTGTTTTCTCATGATTGGACAAAGGTTATGTATCGTTTTTGAGATAATGCATTTTTAGTAAGAATACCACAGAACTGGTATGGTGTGTCTTCAGTACGTCATATTATGGGGTTTATCATGTTGAAGTTTTATTACTGAGTTTATTGACCTTCATCACTTGGTTAATGTGGTTTCTACTGGGTTTCTCCACTGTAAAATTACCATCTTTCCTTTGTAACTAATGGGTATTTGGAGGAGAAACTTTGAGATTATGCAAATTCTATTTCTCTTTAAATTTTCAACCATTATTTTTAGTGTCTATCAGTAGATCTCATTTGCAACAATTAATATCACTATGGATTCGGGGATATTTATTTATTTAAAATTTTTTTTTTATGTTTTTATTTTATTTTTGAGAGAGAGACACAGTGAAAGCAGGGGAGGGGCAGAGAGAGATGGAAATAGAATCTGAAGCAGGCTCCAGGCTCTGAGCTGTCAGCGCAGAGCTCAACGCGGGGCTCAAACTCCCGGACTGCAAGATCATGACCTGAGCTGAAATCGGACACCTAACTGACTGAACCACCCAGGCGCCCCTCTGGGATATTTTTTGTACTCAATGGGTTATCTTATATGTTACTTATTTTGATGCTAAAGTTGTTCCAGCTTAGGCCGTTAGGAACTCCTTCAGGTTGGCTCCTGTATTTGAGCAAGCTCTTATCTTCTATTGCAGACTTTCTTGCTTTTTGTCACTACAAGATGCTCCATGTTGGGCACCTGGGTGGCTCAGTCGGTTAAGCGTCCGACTTCGGCTCAGGTCACGATCTTGCGGTCCGTGAGTTCGAGCCCCGCGTCGGGCTCTGTGCTGACAGCTCAGAGCCTGGAGCCTGTTTCAGATTCTGTGTCTCCCTCTCTCTCTGCCCCTCCCCTGTTCATGCTCTGTCTCTCTCTGTCTCAAAAATAAATAAACGTCAAAAAAAATTAAAAAAAAAAAAGATGCTCCATGTTCCTGTTGTATGTCATTTCATTTTTGTAGATTGGTCCGAGTGAGTAAGAACTACCGATCAGTCATAAGAGCCTGTATGGAGGAAATGCACCAGGCTGCAAGTAAGGATTTTGTGTGTGTACATGTTACAGTAATTGAAATGTTTGTCAATGCTGCAAGGTAAAGTCTATTTGACTTTACAGTTCAAAAATCTTACTTTCCCGTCTTACGTAACCTAATATTTTGGCAATCGTCTTGAGTACGTTTTTCAAGTTAGAACATATTGAGTTGACAGGTGTGAGACTAACGACCAAATTAAAGATCTTTGAAAATCATATTCCCAGTTCTTTTACTTTCACAGTTTAAAGTCACCATAACCTTGAGAGCCATGTGATTTCTGGGTGCTGAGTAAAGTCTTTTATAACATGATGGTCTCTGTTCTGTTGCAGTTGAAAGTGTTGCTTGTAACTTAAGGGCATTGGGTTTGCAAATCATTGATCTGCAACAAAGAGATATGAAGCACTTTTTAAAAACTTACAGTGAAAATTGGTAGTCATTAGAGGAAATAGGCACAAGCAAAGAACCTTTTATATGAAGCTATAACTATGAGACTAAAAGTTTCATTGCTTACTTCAAAATGTTTTGTGTTTTGTTAGTTGCTGCTAAAGATCCAGCCAGTGGTCGCCAGTTCAGCAGCCAGGTAGGGGGGCCGCCTGCCTTTGTTGTCCTGGCACCGTTCTGTCCTTCTGCATCCTCAGCACCCACCTGGGGTGGCTTTGCAGTCATTGTTATGTACAAGTCTTTCTTCTTACCAGGTAGACAGGCAACTCCTTGGGGGTGGTAAGGATCATCTTGAACTTCTTGGTGCCCCCTTCAAGGCATAATGCATTGGAACACAAGGGTGTGCCTGATAAGTACTTGTATGAATTTACAATTCTTATGGGGAAATATCAGTCCTAACCACATTGTGTCACCTGAGGTAGTGAACTGAGCTTTTGGAACCACTGCTTATTTTTATAAATTGGATTCAGCTCATGACCCAGCATTTTTACTGAGTTGTTTATTTTGTTGGAGCTGGAAGATGGCTGAAAGAATTCTCTTTCTTTGGTAGAATCTTGATAGTGTTCAAGCTCAGTAGTGAGTAGGGATTGGTGCAGCAAAGCATTTATTTTCTCTGAATAAGGTCGTCTGTGTTTTTGTATGAAAGGATGGTGGGGAAGGGGACTGAATATTTCCTAGGGCAGGGTCCATACCTGACTTATTTTTGGGTTTTATATTAGGTTTGCTTTTTAGTAGACTTTCTTAAACTTTAGTCCCTTGAATACCACCTTCATGATTTTTGGTATATCTATAGAACTCTTAATATTATTTACTGAATAAATTTTTCTAAAAATCATCTTCCATTTTACTCAGAGCCTCTTTCTAAATCCTAATATTCATCAAGACTGTGGGCATGATGGGCTAATTATATTTTTCTATAACGCACATTAAACTAAAATGAGAACTATTAAAAAAAAAAAATGTTAGTCTGCCTACCATCCCCTAAAATTCTCTCACTGAATTCCCTGTGGGAAATCCTGTGGGATTTCCATAGGAATATTCAGTAAATGTTGGGTTAATAATGAATGACCATCATGTGCTTCATTCCTTTGCTCTGAGAGCAAATATCAGGAATGTTTTCAGTTACAACCTTGTCTCCATTTCTTCCTTAGGTCTCCATTTTGTCAGCAATGGAGCTTATTTGGAATCTTTGTGAGATTCTTTTTATTGAAGTAGCCCCAGGTGAGCATGGAATCATCCCTTCCCAACATCAAAGGTGTCTACCTTTCCTGCATGTCATGATGAGAGTTTAATTGCCCAGAATGCTCTTTTCATCACTCTCCATCAATGTAACCATCAGAAAGTTGTACGTAACACCCAAAGAAGCCTGTCGTTTTGTCACCTCTTAGAAAATGCCTCCTGAAAACCTAAAATGTTAGGCTGGTGGCCCCTGAAAAACACCAGTAAAACATGTTAAACTGCTGTATGACAGGGGTGGTCAGTATTTATGTTGTGGACTGGTCGAGCTTATGAAAGTTTTAGGAGAAGTCAGGGGAGGGGCATGGAATGGGTTCTCCCTCCTAGGCTCAGAAGGAGCCAACTCTGCTTACTCCTTGATCTCAGACTTCTGGCCTCCAGAAGTGTGAAATAATAAAGGCCTGTTGTTGAAAAATTTAAAAGAAAGAGAAACTTAAGGATGTGAGGGATTATATGGTGGGAGGCAAAATCACTTGGAGAATTCTGTCACCAGTGATTGGGGCAGGGGCAGCACTACACGTGAACTGTCCATTCTGAATTATTGCATGTTCTTGAACGAAATTGTGGGCGGTACGGTATCCTTGCTCTCTGTGGAGGTGCTGCAGGCTTTTTTTTTTTTTTTTTTTGTATCTCTTGATAGTTTATGTTTGCTGTTACCCATAAATGAGTGTTAGTAATCTCTGTAGTCCTAGCTTTTTACTCCTATTCCTGCTAAAGTCCTGAGCAACTTGAAATGAAAATTAGTTGTTTCTATGTTTACTTCCTCCAGTATATCTTGAGGGCTGTTGCTGTGTTTCTATCATTGTTGCTTACCTAGCACCTAATCAGTACCAGTCCCTAAGTGGCTGTTCCTTACCTGGCCATTGCACACTGCATCGTTGTGAAGAATTGGGGGTGGTGCAAGTGGTGAGATTCAGCCCTATCAAAGATTCAGTGAAAGGTGGAGCTGCCTGGCTCAGAGGAAGTATTCCTAAAGGTCCATTTGTCAGCCCAGTCCTTTATTCAGGACCATATGTGTGCCCACCTACGAGGGATAAACCACTTCTCCATAGTTCTCTTCTCTGCCCTATACTTTCTGTCCGTACTGTGGGAAAGTGGAATTTGCTACAGATGAAGCTGAGGTTTGTGTGTGACAAGAGTCTTTCCTCCTAGCCGGCCCTCTCCTCCTCCACCTCCTTGACTGGGTCCGACTGCATGTATGTGAGGTGGACAGTTTGTTGGCAGATGTCCTGGGCAGTGAGAATCCAAGCAAGCATGAGAGCTTCTGGAACTTGGTAAGGACCTCATGCAGGTTGGGCCTTCCTGACTTTCACCTCACAGTGTTTTCCCAGTACTCATAGGCAGGCCTGAGGGTTGCCTGCTGAGCCTGCTCACACTCAGACTGGCTTTTGGGTCTGTGATTATGGAGATGCTCTTAGATCTTTGCTTCCCTGATCCACAGAAGAGTTTAGAACTAAGTTGTCATGTGAAAAAAAGTAATGCTTTGTAGGCTTTCTGGTGAGCAGGGAAATTTAGTTTCTTTGTGAATCTAAGGAAGAGAAGAGAAGATGGGGTAATACAAAACTGATTGATAGGGGCTGGGGGTGGGAGCTTAATGTAAATAAGCATGAGGGGTTTTGAGGTGATAGAAATGTTATAAAACTGGATTGTAATGATGGTGCACAACTCTGTAAACTTACTACTTAAATAGGTGAATGTTGGTGGTGTGTAAATTATAGGTCCATACAGCTATTAAAGATTGATGATCCTGAAGTCATTTTGGATTATCAGTTTGGAAGTCAACAGGTCTCAGGGGCGCCTGGGAGGCTCAGTTGGTTAAGTGTCCAACTTTGGCTCAGGTCATGATCTCGTGGTTCGTGAGTTCGAGCTCCATATTGGGCTCTGCACTGACAAAACAGAGCCTGCTTGGAATTCTCTCTCTTCTCTATCTCTGCCTCTCACCCACTCACACTTTCTCTCTCTCTCAAGATAAATAAAAACTTAAAAAAAACAACAACCGTGAAGGAGGTCAGCATGTCTCTTGGTGTTGTGTGTGTGTATGTACGTACGTACGTACGTACGTACGTATGTATGTATTCTGTGCCTATGAAAGCAATGCTTTTTTCCATTTACCTTTCCTGACTTGTGACCCATTTGGGAGGGCCTGGGGAGAAGATTGCAGTTGACCTGAATAATGGAAGGTTGATTTACTTATAAAATACGGAATTCAGGTAAAGAATTGTTGCCTTTGAGACAGGAAATCTTGGGCCCAGATTTTGAGTTTCTGATTCATTCACTGAATATTTATCAAGCACTCCTGTTTGCAAGGCACTGGGGAAAACAACTATGACCAAAGTGGGCAAAGATTCCTGCTCTTCTGAGTCTTACATCTTGGGTGGGGAGACAGAAAATAAATACAGAAACAAGTAAAAGATGTAGCATGCCTCACAGTGAAGCCCAGTGGTATGGAGAGCAGGGGAGTCCGGGAAGGCCACCCTCATGAGGTGATATGGGAGGAGGGGCACTGGGCCAAAGGAGGGGAAAGAGCATTGCAGGCAGTGAGACCTGCAAGCGCTCTGACCCGGAGGCACAGCGGGACGAGGAGCAGAGGGAGCAAGAGCTGGAGTTGGGGAGGTAAGGGCAGAGAGCCAAAGGGTCAGATCATAGGGCCCCCTGGACTGTCCTAGGACTTTAGCTTTAAGAGAGGCTGTAGAGCAGAGTGGTAAGAACATGGTCTGTGGTGCCAAACTGCCTGGGTTAGCATCCCAGTTCTGCCTCTAACTAGCTGTGGGGTCTTGAATGAGTTAT
Organism: Panthera onca; assembly: GCF_046562875.1. NCBI lineage: Eukaryota > Metazoa > Chordata > Mammalia > Carnivora > Felidae > Panthera > Panthera onca. The sequence continues at coordinate 10,307,454 of NC_138352.1, forward strand.
TTAACTGCCGTTAGTTTCTTCTGTGCAACAGGGATAGTGATCAGATCGTGTTTAAGATCATGTAATGAGGAAATTAAAGCACATAAATGTGTGTAAGCTGGTTGATAGACACAGAGCTCCTGTTTTACCTTGGAGTCAGATGGGGTGAGGGGGGCTTTGGAGAGCTGAGCAAAGGTACACCATGATCTGATGTAGGTTTTCAAGGCTCTCTGGCTGCCCTACTGAGGACGGAGCAAGGGCAGAAGCAGAGACCAGTCTAGAAGCTATGGTACTAAACCAGGCAAAGACGTTGGGAACTTGGACAAGTGTAGGAGCTGAGCAGAGGAGGTCGTGAGAATTGATTAGATTCTGGTGCAGCTTAGATACAGTTGGTGAGATTTGCTAATAGATTGGATGTGCGTGTGTGTGTGTGTGTGTAAGAAGAGACGGTAGGACGATCAGGTTGGTGAGTTGGAGGCATCTGGGTGTTTACTTTTAGACATGCTATGTTTAAGATGCCTATAAAGTCCAAGTGGAGACACTGACTAAGGCTGTAAGATATACAAGTCTGGAATCCAGAGAAGGAAGTCCAGGTTAGAGAAATTGGGGATTCGTCAGCCTATATATCCTTGGCTTTTTTCAGCATGACTTAGTAAGGGAGAATGTTACTATGTATGTTTTATATATATACTTGTGTGTATATTACTGTTGATTGTCATTATTCATAATGGTTGGGGTCTGTAAAGTGGCCTGGAACATTGTATTACTGATTACTGTAATACAGGGTTCTTCTGGCCTCTGATCATGTTTTTGTCAGCTGATCAGTATGTAACCTTGTGTTATATATGTTTTTGTTTAAAGATACCTTATTAAATATATATTATTGATTCCTGGGGTGCCTAGGTGGCTCAGTCGGTTTAGCGTTCAACTTCGGCTCAGGTCACGATCTCACAGTTTGTGGGTTCGAGCCCTGCGTGAGGCTCTGTGCTGACAGCTCAGAGCCTGGAGCCTGCTGTGTCTCCCTCTCTCTGACCCTCACCCGCTTGCACTCTGTCTCTCAAAAATAAGTGGATATTAAAAGAAAATTTTAATATATATCACTGACTCCTTAACATTGAACTCATGGCTAAAAGCCTTGTAATGCATGCCTGAATGAAGCTTATCTGACATGTATTTTCTCCCTATCGGCCTTCATTAGCACTTAACACTGTATAGGGGCGCCTGGGTGGCTCAGTCGGTTGAGCGTCGGACTTCGACTCAGGTCACGATCTCGCAGTCCGCGAGTTCGAGCCCCGTGTCGGGCTCTGTGCTGACAGCTCGGAGCCTGGAGCCTGTTTCCGATTCTGTGTCTCCCTCTCTCTGCCCCTCCCCCGTTCATGCTCTGTCTCAAAAATAAATAAACGTTAAAAAAAATTAAAAAAATAAAATAAATTAAAACACTGTATAGCACTTCAGCACTATGCTCAGGGGCTCAGGAAAAAGCACAGACATACAGGGGAGCCTGGGTGGCTCAGTCGTTAAGCATCCGACTCTTGGTTTCTGCTCAGGTCATGATCTTACTATGGTTCATGAGTTCGAGCCCCACATTGGGCTCTGCGCTCCCAGCACAGAGCCTGCTTAGGATTCATTCTCTCTCTCTCTCTCTCTCTCTCTCTGCCCCTCCCGCACTCACACTCTCTCTCTTTCAAAATAAATAAACTTAAAAAAAAAAAGACTGAAAAAAATGTACAAAAAAAGTGGTACTAAATAGATCCTGGAAAAGATACTTTTTTAGTGTGAGTTGATACAAGAAGGTAGAGCACCACCTATTTAACCTCAGCTGCAAATGTGCATATCAAGTGACTCAAATTTTTTGCCATTCTACACATGTCCACAAGTAATGGTGAAAGTACATCATATAATGATTTGGGGGTTACAAGTAGGCAAATTCAGAAACATGAAATCTATGAATAAACAGGATTGACTATATTGAGTGTATGCATCTGTGCATCTATTTGAACTGAAATTTATGAATCAATCTTATTTATACTCTGCCATTTTCTGTTTTATTCATTAAGTAAATTCTACGTCTAACGTGGGTCTTGAACTCGTGACTCCAAGATCAAGAATCACATGCTCTACTGACTGAGCCAGCTAGGCGCCCTTATTTCATTTTTTCATTTTTTTTTTTCCTTCAAAGTTTATTTATTTTGAGAGATAGCAGGGACAGGGGAGGGGGCAGAGAGAGAGGGAAAGAAAGAGAATCCCAAGCAGGCTCTGCACTGTCAGAGCGGATCCTGTCGCGGAGCTTGATTCCCATGAACCACGAGATCATAACCTGAGCCAAAATCAAGAGTTGGGTGCTTAACCTACTGAGCCACCCAGGTGCCCCCCCCGCCCCCCCCGCCCCCCCCCCCGCCCCATCATTTATTTTTAAAATGTTGGTTGCGGTGGTGCCTGGATGGCTCAGTCAGTTAAGCCTCTGACTTTGGTTCTGGTCATGATCTCACATTTTGTGAGTTCGATCCCTGCTTCTCGCTCTCTATTTCTGTCCCTCGCTCACTTGTGCCCTCTCGAAAAATAAAAATTAAATAAATATAAGATATAAAATAAATATTGTTTAAAAATTAAAAAAAGGGGGCGCCTGGGTGGCTCAGTTGGTTGAGCATCTGACTTCGGCTCAGGTCATGTTCTCACGGTTCGTGGGTTCGAGCCCCGCGTTGGGCTCTGGGCTGACAGCTCGGAGCCTGGAGCCTGCTTCAGATTCTGTGTCTCCCTCTCTATCTGTTCCTCCCCTGCCCATGCTCTGTCTTTCTGTCTCTCTCTCAAAAATGAATAAAGATTAAAAAAAAAAATTTTTTTTTAAGATATAAAATAAACAATAAAATATATAATATATAAAAGTATGTTGGTTGCAATCTGTGATGGGTTACAACATGCGGTTTGAAAAGTATGGTTTAGGTTAAAACCATGAGACTAGATGAGCTAGATTACCTCTGGAGGAAAGGAACCATCATACTCCCCCAATGTAGGAAGTTAAAATGTGGATCGAGGAGACTGACTTCCAGGCCTTACTCGAATGCTTATGTTCTTGGTGTCCTCCCAGGTGACCATCTTGGTGCTACAGGGCCGGCTGGATGAGGCCCGGCAGATGCTCTCCAAAGAAGCCGACGTCAGCCCCACCTCTGCGGGCATGTGCCGAATTCTGGGGGACCTGATGAGGACAATGCCCGTTCTCAGTGTATGTGGGAGCAGACCTGCTCTGTTGGGCCATGAGATACGGGTTCGTTCACTAAGCACAAGGGGTTTCTGTGGCAATGGCATCTCACTGTGTCTTTCCCCTTAGCCTGGAAACACCCAGACGCTGACAGAGCTGGAGCTGAAGTGGCAGCACTGGCATGAGGAATGTGAGCGTCATCTCCAGGATGGCACGTTCGCCTCCAGTCCTCACCTGGAGTCTCTCTGCAAGGTGTGTGGGAAGGAAGTTCAGGTTGGGGTCCAAGTTGGAGCTGTGGTTCCAGTGCAGCAATAGCAGGAACATGAGCCCTGTCCATCATCTCTGCCATGAAGGAGAGAGCTTTCAGACCAAATGCTCTACTTGAGATTAGGAGAGTTAATAGAGAAGTTGCCCCTGGAACTAAAGGAAAATGTCTCTCTCCTTAGATCATGCTGGGAGATGAAGCTGCCTTGTTGGAGCAAAAGGAACTTCTGAATAACTGGTATCATTTCCTAGTGACCCGGCTCCTGTACTCTCATCCCACAGTAAAACCCATTGACCTGCACTTCTATGCCCAGGTGAGCCTGAGCTTTAAGGAGTGGGAGGAGGGAGTAGGAATCATGGGGGTAGGTCATTTTCAGTGTGTGGCCTCTTTGAGTTGAACCTCCCTGGAGAACAGGAAAGGTCTTTCCTTTTGCACCCCCTTTTTTTTAAGTTTATCTTTCTTTAGTAATCTCTACATCCAACTTGGGGCTCAGACTCATGACCTCAGAGATCAAGAGTTGCGTGCTCTTCTGACTGAGCCAGCCAGCCTCAATCAATTAATTGAGCAAGAGACGGCATGTATGCGTGAGCAGGGTAGGGGCAGAGGGAGAGAGAGAATCTTAAGCAGGCTCCACGCTCAGTGCAGGGGCCAACGCAGGGCTCAATTCCAAGACCCTGACATCGTGACCTGAACCAAAATCAAGAGTTGAATGTTCAACCAACTGAGCCATCCAGGTGCCCCTCTTTATTTTTTAAGTCATCTGTCCCCAACATGGGGCTCAAAGCATGACCCCAGAGGTGAAGAGTTGCATGGTCTTCCAACTGAGCTAGCTCAGCATCCCCTACTTTGGCCCTTTTTGAGGGACCCATCATCCTTCTCCAGGGTTCCCTACACAGAAGCCCTACCTGCCCCCTTGAGTCTCTGCTTACATCTGGGAATTGAGTTGGTCACCACCTTTCCACAGTCCAGCCTTGACCTGTTTCTGGGAGGAGAGAGCAGCCCAGAACCCCTGGACAACATCTTGATGGCGGCCTTTGAGTTTGACATCCACCAAGTGATCAAGGAGTGCAGGTAGGACCTGCTACACCCCCACCATTCTGTCTTGAGGTGTGCAGTTCAGCGGCATTAAGTGTATTCCCAGTGTTGTGCAGCCATCACTACCATTCTTTTTTTAAGTTTCATTTTACTTTGACAGACCATGCGCAAGTGCACATGTGCACAGGAAAGCAGGGGAGAGGGAGGGAGAGAGAATCCTAAGCAGGCTCCGCACTATCAGTGCAGATCCCGATGCAGGGCTGGAACTCAAGAACTGTGAATCAGACACTTAACCGATGAGCCACCCAGGCGCCCCTCCACCATCCTTTTTTAGAATGTCTTGTTCCTTCTCACTGGTGTCTTAACTCTCTTCCCACAGACATGCTCTTCTCCTAGGCCACATGTAGGTAGATCCTGGCTTCTCTCTGGACAAGCTTGGGGACCTTCCTAAGGCTTGGGGGCTACTGTATTTACAGCAGTTTTCATTTCAGGGATGTTTACTTGAACAACATTGCAGTAAATTACTTTGGTATTTAAAATCCATAAAAAGCCAGCAGACTTATTTCTTGGAACCTGATGGATATGCATACCACCTTAAGGGACAGTACTTCTCATTAGTTTCCCTCTCTAGTGAGCCAAGGGCTACCACCCCAGCAAACTGCTGGTTGAGTCTGTTTAGAGCAGGGATTCTACACCACCCCTCTCCTCAAAAGGGTATCTTGTCATCGCATTGAACCTTCAGCAAGGCTGGAAAAGGAGTATCAGACATAATGAATCACAGGTAAAGCTTACTAGGAGTTTCCATACATAGGAAGTCAGACACAATTTATATTCCCTTCTTGTGCATCCTGGACAAGTGGGTATTGAATTGAAGACTCCCGGAAGGGAGAGAGTTGGGAACTACAGCAGATGACCTTGCTCAACTATCAAATTCACTGATCTCGACTGGATAACTTTTAATAGATCTGGGCAGTGGGAAGGGATCCTTTCCTGCTATGCTCCTGTTGGAGCGAAAAGAGAACCAGGGCTTGAAGAAAATGGTGCTAGATTTGGAGAAAGAAAACCGAGTTTTATGTCTATATCCTTTTCACAGACCTGTAGTTGGAGCTGGAAGGTGACTCACAGAATCCAGCTGATGAGGGGCATCTGCACGGAACCGTTAGTGAGAATCACTTACAAAGGCACACACATGTCATTATTTGGCTTTGTCATTGCCTCAGCCTATAATTCGGAGTAATAGGCATTCCCAAATATACTGTCTGTTATAGTATTGGGTTATTTCCATTAAGGCTTCCTTCATAAACCACATCTGAATTTTTAGGAACAAATCAGATTTGAACAGAACCAGGAGGAAGGATAATGAAAAGGGAAAACACCCTGTTCTTTGCAGTGACAGTAGAAGAAAAAGGGGAATGCCAGAGAAGAGGAGTGGCTTTCATGAATGCCCCAGAAAATGGCATCACCCTCCTCCCACTCACACATAGGGATCAGGCTCTCAGCCCCTCAGTCTGAGCACCTCTCTCTCCTGGCAAGCAGGAAAGAGTCTAAAGTATTTCTGTTTGCTATAAACTTTGGAGTGTGGGTTTTTCTAAAAAATTTTTTTAACATTTTTTTTTTTTTCTTTTTGAGACTGAGTGTGAGTGGGGGAGGGGCAGAGAGAGTGAGATACAGAATCCGAAGCAGGCTCCAGGTTCTGAGCTGTCATCAGAGAGCCTGACTTGGGGCTTGAACCCACAAACTGCGAGATCAAGACCTGAGCCAAAGTCGGACACTCAACCAACTGAACCACCCAGGCGCCCCTGGAGCTTGGGTTTTTCTGATCCGGGAGCTACTTCCTACTCTGTTCTGAAAGAGGCACCATAATGCAAGTCTTGAAACCTCATCCCAGAAACTGGAGGAAAGGCTGAAGTACCTTTAGAGAGAGTAGTAGAGCTTTAGGAATGTGCCCTCCTGGATGGGGAAGGATTGGATTTGGCATTTTACGAACACTTGGTTTCTCTTGGTTTGTACCAGTCAGACCCAAGCTTGGTTCCTGGGAAAGTGGGGAACGTCTGGTGTTGGGCCAGTGGGCTGGTGATGTAGGCAAGTCTCGCCGCTTTCTTTGGGTATGACGTCAACTGGGTTCATGACTACCCTGTAAAGGGGAATGAAGGGAATCCTTTCTAAAGGTGCTAAAAAGGAGATTTCTAAATGAGTATTCGATGATCCCCATGTTAGCCAGACCCTAAGAGGCACAAAGGGCAGTGAAGGGTGCCGAAGTGGAGCATAAAGGCCCTCAGAGGCCATAGTTCATCAGCCCTTGCTGGAGAGCTGCATGTCAGCCTATCATCCCCACAGCCAAAAGGAGAAGTTGGGAATCCTCCAAGTACTCATTTCCTCCTCTCTGGCTTACAGCTTCCTCTAAAAGCCGGTTCCTTGCTACCTGGCAAAAGGAAACAGGGAGCTGGCATGTACTTCACTGGGAGCTAGGCGGGACGGCAGCTTTGTGGTGCCCTTAAAGTCCTGTCACAATATTGAACTAGAAGGAAACAGGTCTTCCTTCAAAAATTAAGAAGAGGTCCAGTTTAGTGTTTACCTAATCTAGAATCTTCTTGCTAGAACTTTGTCCCGGCCCATAACTTTGGCTGCAGATTATGGCGGTGTGCAGACCCTCACGCACCATTTACAGAAGAAGGTCCACAGCCGCCAGAGCTCAGTTAGGTAGTGGTTGCTGCAGAGGTGCCAAAACAAGATACAGGAGTTGGGGTAAGGGGGCAACAGTGGCCCAGTGCAGGGCAAACAGTCCCGTGGAGAGATACACTTGTTTCCTCTGGGTGGGGCCTTCGGCATGGCTGGTCTTCCCAGCTCCACAATTTTCTCTTTTCTAGCAGAGGCCACTCCAGAGCTGTTGAGTCTTCCTCGAACATTTTTGAACAATGAGGCTGTTTGCTTGGTTTGTGTAGAGGTTGCCTTGGGAATTCTCCATCATTTGTGTGTGAGCTCCAAAATCTGTTGTTGGGACTTGTCTGGCTTTGCAGGGAGGGTATGGCGGCCTTGTTCAACACTCCATCCTGTCTTGGTCACTCGAGCAGTGTCATTAGCACCCTGCCTTCAGTGGTCGCTGCCCTGTGGCCTTGGAGGCTGCTGTATCCCTTTGGGAGATGCTTGAGGGCTGCCAGACTAGGGCATGCTGTGGCTCCTTGGCCACCTCACTGGCTGTCTCACTAACTGTCACATCAGTCTGGGCAACGGCAGCTGTTCAGGAGGGCCAAGGTACCATCTCCCCTCACCCATCCTTTATGCCCCACACTGTGCCAAGCTTTGCGATTATAGCAGTTTTTCTTGTATTCCTGAATGTATTACCTAGGCCAGATGTTGTGGAACCCCTTAAGAGAGGACCCTATATCAGATTGTAAGGTGAGGAAAAGCTTCTCAAAGGAGGCTACACTCAAAGTGGAGTCCTGAAAAGTTCAGCCAAAAACATCATTTTGGGCAGAAACAAAAACATACGGAAAGACAGGAAAGAAAGAAGGCCTGTTACCTGCTGAAGGAACTGTAAACATCTCTTAGGACCAAAACACTAAGTGAGGGGTTGAAATGACAGAGGTCAGAAAGGTGTCAGATTATCAAGGACCAGATACACTGTACCCAGTAGTTTTGATTGTATCCAAATGGGGAGCCACTGAGGATTTTAGCAAGATAGTGCTGTGAAATTTGTATTTGAGAAAGAACAGTCTGAAGAGTGTGGAGGACAGCAAGGCTGGCAGCTGGTAACTTAACAAAATTACTAAAATGGTTAGTAATTACAGTAATGTGATAATAGTTAAGATTTACTAGACTAAGTTTTAATGGATTATTTCAATTTATCTTGGAACAGACCTTTGAGATAGGTGCCTTTTTTTTTTTTTTTTTTTTTTTTTTTTAAAGTTTATTTACTTATTCTGGGGTGCCTGGGTGGCTCAGTCAGTTAAGCGTCTGACTCTGGATTTTAGTTCAGGTCATGGTCTCATGATTTGTGAGTTGGAGCCCTCCAATGGGCTCTGTGCTGGCAGTGTGGAGCCTGCTTGGAATTCTGTCTCTCCTCTCTCTGCGCCACAGCACAGAGCCCCACGTGGGGCATTGATCTCATGATCATGACCCAAGCCAAAATCAGAAGTTGGACACTTAACCGACAGCCATCCAGGTGCCCTGAGATAAAGAGTGCTGTTTTTTTCTTTTCTTCTTTAATTTTTTTTTTTTTTTTAATGTTTATTCATTTTTGAGAGGGACAGAGCATGAGCAGGGCAGGGACAGAGAGAGGGAGACACAGAATCTGAAGCAGGCTCCAGGCTCTGAGCTGTCAGCACAGAGCCCAACGCAGGGCTCGAACTCACAGACTGTGAGATCACGACCTGAGCAGAAGTCGGACGCTCAACCGACTGAGCCACCCAGGCGCCCCAAAAGTGCTGTTTTTTCCAAGCCTATCTCACATATGAGGGAAGTGAGCCCTGGTAAAGTCACACTGCCAGCTAACAAGGGCCCTGTGGCTATTTGGCCCCAAAGCCACTTGCTAAAGCCCATACAGTTTGCTGAGCTTTTAAGCACTAATGAAGCCATCAAGAAGTTCTATTAACTCAACTTCAAAATTATCTCAACTGGTTACTTCTCGTTCCCTCCTCAGCTGCCACCTTAGCCCAGCCACCATTATCAACAGCCTGAACTATTGCAGGTTGACTGGCTTCACCACCGTCCCCATCTCTACATTGTCCATTTGGACACAACCGTTCGAGTACTCTTTTCAGTCTTTAAGTTTTTATTTAAATTCCCATTAGTTAACACACAGTATAGCACTAGTTTCAGGTGTACAGTATGGTGATTCATCACTTCCATACAATACCCGGCGCCCATCACAAGTGCACTCTTAATCCCCATCACCTATTTAACCCATCTCTCCACCTCCTTCCCCTCTGGTAACTATCAGTTTGTTCTCTAGAGTTAAGAGTCTGTTTCTTGGATTGCCTCTTTTCTCGCTCTTTTTTATTCCCTCTTTGCTCATTTTAAGATTTTATTTTATTTTAAACGTTTATTTTTCTTAAGTTTATTTATTTTGAGAGAGAGCATGGGGGAAGGGCAGAGAGGGAGAAAGGGGGAGAGAGAATCCCAAGCAGGCTCCACATGTTCAGTGCAGAGCCCAGTGCAGGGCTTGAACTCATGAACCATGAGATCATGACCTGAGCCAAAATCAGTTTGGACGCTTAACCGATTGAGCCACCCAGGAGCCCCTTTAAGATTTTTTAAAGTAATCTCTACACCCAAGGTGAGTGTCAAACTCACAACCCTGAGATCAAGAGTCCCATGCTTTGCTGACTGAGCCAGCCAGGCTTTTTAATTTTTGTTTTTTAAGAGAGAGTGGGAAGGGCAGAGGGAGAGGGAAAGAGAGAAAGAATTCCAAGCAGGCTCTGCACTGTCAGTATGGAGCCCGATGTGGGGCTAGAACTCACAAACTGCAAGATCATGACCTGAGCCAAAATCAAGAGTTGGACACAACTCTTGTCCACCAGGGGGACCACCCAGGTGCCCCAGGAAGCATTTCTTTAAAAATTGTTATTTATTTCAAGAGAGGGAGAGAGAATTCAAGCAGGCTCCACCCCTGAAGTGGGGCTCAAACTCATGAACTGTGAGATTGTGACCTAAGCTGAAGTCGGACACTAAAAAGACCAAGCCACCCAGGTGTCCCTGCCATAGCTTCTTTATCCATTCATAAGTCCATGGACTCTTGGGCTGTTGCCATAATTAGGCTATTGTAGATAGCGCTACAATAAACATAGGGGTGCATGTATCCTCTTGAATTAGTATTTTTGTCTCTTGGGTTAATACTTAGAAGTACAATTGCTGGATAATAGGATAGTTCTATATTTATTATTTATTCATGTATTTATTTTTGAGAGAGCGCGCACACACACACCTGTGAGTGAGGTGGGGAGGGGCAAAGGGAGAGAAACCAAGAATCCCAAGCAACTTCCATGCTGAGCATGGAGCCTAATGCCCCATGGAGCCCATGACCCTGGCATCGTGACCTGAGTGGAAATCAAAAGAGATCTAGTGACCCAAGGTGGTTCTATCTTTAACTTTTTTTTTTTTTTTTAAACTAAGCTCTACACCTAATGTGGGGCTTGAACTTATGACCCCTAGATCGAGAGTTGCATGCCTACTGACTGAGGTAGCCAAACATCCCCTCTATTTTTAACTTTTCGAGGAACCTCCATACTGTTTTCCAGAGTAGCTGTACCAGTGTGCCTCCCCACCAACAATGCATGAGGGTTCCCTTTTCTGGGCATCCTTGCCAACACCTGTTGTTTCCTGTGTTGTTGGTTTTAGCCATTCTGACAGGGGTGAGGTGATATCTCATTGTAGTTTTGATTTGCTGCTTGTTTTCAGTGTTAAGCCATTTTTTCCTGCTTTCTGTCCCAGTGGCTTCCCATCACGAGGCACTAAGTGAGCTGGCCTTTGCCTGACTTCAAGCTTGAGTCATACGGGCTTCAGTCTGAAGTAGGAACGAGACTGACTTCCTGCTCCAGAGCCTTTACACTGACTGTTGCTCTATTTCAGGGCTGTTCCTTTCTCTTGTCTTCCTGTGGCAGGTTCTCCCTCCTCCAGTCCAGGTAGGCAAGAGATAAAATTACTTCCATTTTCCAGATGACAGGGACAGAGAGGTAAGGACTGACTGAAATGGTGGTCTCAAGTTCCATTTGTAGTATCTTTTCCACGAAAGCACTGTCTAGTTAACCCAATGACAGTGTTCAGTTGAATTACTGATACATAAGGACGTATGACGAAGTTAGAATAGTTAAGAGCAACAACATTATCTGATGAGTTGGGGTTTTGTTTAGGGGGCTGCCATAAACAGATATCTTATTTATTGGAATTCTTGTCTAGAAAGGACAAGGTCAGGAAGGAACATAACAGAATAACAAAATTAGTAAAGCCATAGCTAAGGAAAACATGGCCCAGGAGAGTACTCTTTTGTTTATTTGTTTGCTTATTAGTTTATTTGTTTTGAGAGGCAGGGAGGGGCAGAGAGAGAGGGAGAGAGAATCCCAGATCAAAGCCCATGGGCTTTGAACTCATGTACCATGAGATCATGAACTTGGATCAAGTCCATTGCTCAACTGACTGAGCCACTCAGGTGCCCCAAGAGAGAACTCTGTAAAAACTTGAGCATGTTAGGACTTCGTGTAGCATGTAATGAATTTTTAGAACTTAGTATTGGAGGATGATAGAAATAGAGGAAAATCTTTGAAATTTGGCACAGATAATTTTTTTTTTAATGTTTATTTTTGAGACGGAGGGAGGGGCAGAAAGAGATGGGGACAGAGTGGGCTTTGCCCTGACAGCAGAGAGTCTGAAATGGGGCGCACAAACCGTGAGCACATGACCTGAGCCAAAGTTGGATGCTGAACCAACTGAGCCACCCAGATGCCCCAGCATAGATCATTTTTTAAATGATCTCTGTGCCCAACATGGGGCTCAAACTCATGGCTCTGAAATCAAGAGTCTCATGCTCTACTGACTCAGCCAGCCAGGTACCCCAGCACACACAGTTTTTTGAATGAATAATACAGAGCTATTAATAAAGTTGGAAAATAGCTAATCTTCAAAATGAATGTTAGGAAGGCCAACAAGCATATTTATTCCCTAATGGTGGAATCCTGGAACAGATGGAGTCTCTGAGTATGTCCACATCCTTAAGAATGAGGCAGAAGTTTTAAACATTTGTCCAATAATTCAGTGTAAGCCAATCCCTATTTTTATATCACGAAAGCAGCATTTTTTACCTTAATGCATTATTACACCTCCGAGACTGTGTCTGCCTTGGTAGTCTGCTCCTTTCATTTGTGCTTGATTTTGTTACAAAAAGCAATCATTAAAGCTTCTTTTCCCTTTTCCCAAGATTTAGAAAATAGGCATCAGATACAGAAGGCCTATGCCAAGTAACAAATGAATAACCTAACCCGAAATGATGGAGGCACACTGATAAGTGTGCTGGTACACTGTACAAAAGGATGCTAGGGAGCTTACAAACATTGATGATGTAAAACAGTGATTTCCAAGGAACTTAATCAGACCTTCAAAGGGCCTTAGAAACCTGCATTTTTCACAAGGGCCCTAGATGATTCTAGGCTTTGATTAAAAGTTTGATTTGGGTTGGGGGCGGGGGGGATGTGAAGTATAGTTTGGGGAAGGACTTAACCTTCATCCTGGTCAGACTATAAATACAGTAAAATTACAAATCTTGTAACTGAACAAAAATTTCTTCATGCAAAGTATTAAACCTGAACACAAGATGGTTTTTAAACTGTCTTATGTATACAGTTGTATTCATAAAGTATGCTAATCAAAAGCTATACAATGAGAAACATTAACAGTGAATCCAAATGAAAATATGTTCCTCTGAATTCCATGTTTCCTGAAGCATCAGAAACCACTAATCTTTTAGTCTTTTTTTTTTTTTTTTGAGAGAGAGCGCGTGCGCGCTCATGCAAGTGGGGGAGGGGCAGAGAAAGGGGGGAGAGAGAGAATCTCAGTCAGGCTCCACACTGGCACCACAGAGCTCAGAGCCTGATGCAGGGCTCAAACTCTCTAATTGTGAGATTATGACCTGAGCGGAAGTCAGATGCTCAACTGACTGAGCCACCCAGGTGCCCCAGTGTTTGTTTATTTTTGAGAAAGCATGAGTGGGGGAGGGGCAGAGAGAGGACAGAGAATCTGAAGTGGGCTCTGCACTGACAGTAGCGAGCTGGACATGGGGCTTGAACTCATGAACCATGAGATCATGACCTGAGCCAAAATTGGACGTTCAGCCAGCTGAGCCACCCAGGTGCCCTGATCTTTACTTTTTTATCTTTAAGTTTATTTATGAGAGAGCGAGCAAGAGCGAGAGAGCACGTAAGCAGGGTAGCGGGAAAGAGGGGGACAAAGAATCTGAAGTGGGCTCTGCACTGACAGTAAGAGAGCCCAGTGTGGGGCCTGAACTCACGAATCATGAGATCATAACCTGAGCCAAAGTCAGACACTTAACCTACAACCATCCCATCTTTTTTTTAATTGAAGTATAGTTGATGTGTTAGTTTCAAGTTTGCAACATTGAACAATTCTGTACGTTACAAAATACTCCCCACCAGCAGTGTAATTACTATGTCATCACACAAAGATTATTATGTTCCCTGTGATGTACTTTTCATCCCCACGACTGACTTATTGACTTATTTTCTAACTAGAAGTTTGTACCTCTTCACCTAGTTCTCCCATCCTCCCACCCTCCTCCCCACTGGCAACCACCAGTTCTGTTTTTATAAATCTGTTTCTTTTTGTTCTTACACATTATTCTGTATCCACATTGTCTGCATCTGATTGGATCCTTGAATTTTATTTTCACTGTGACATTCTCCATAGATACAGATTATTGGCTGCCACTTTGAGGGTTGACCTTCCTTCTGGGTATGCACTGTCAGTCCTCACACAACACAGAGAAATTTCTTCCAAACGGATTTCGGCTTGTCACTGTCCCACCTATCCTTTTATTCAAAGAACATGAGGGGTCCTGCTCATGCTCTGCTCATATGGATCCTACTCTCTGACCCCGACTCTCCTCGGGTTTGAACCCACAGCATTGCCTTAAGCAACTGGTGGTTTGTGGCCCATCTGACAGACCTGTTGGATCACTGCAAGCTCCTCCAGTCACACAACCTCTAGTAAGTATGTGGCAGCCAGGCCAGCCCTTGGGACTTGGCGCGGGGAGGGGGGTCCACTGTAAGGAAGCATGGTTGGCTGTGGGAGGGCCCTGAATGGAGCAGGCCATGGGTTTTGGTCTCATGTTACATTTTATTCCAGCTTCGGATCCAACATGAGAGAGTTCCTCCTGCTGGAATATGCCTCCGGCCTGTTTGCTCATCATAGGTAGGAAGACCCCAACGGTGCTTTTCAGCATGCAAGATGGTGTTCTTTCCCATCTGGTTCCCTGAAGTCTACGGGGCGTGCGGGAGGAGCCATCTCAGTGCCAATCCTTGAGCTCCAGGGCAGCACCTGGGCTCTCCAGGCCCTCATGTCTGTCCTCGGACTGTTGCAGCCTCTGGCAGTTGGGAGTGGATTACTTCGACTACTGCCCTGAGCTGGGCCGAGTTTCCTTGGAGCTGCACATTGAGCGGATCCCTTTGAGCACTGAGCAGAAAGCCCTTAAGGTGCTGCGGATTTGTGAGCAGCGGCAGATGACTGAGCAAGGTGAGCCTGCCCTCTTCCCGGCATACTTTCTGCTCATGCCGTGCCAGCCACACTAGAGAGAGGCCGGGCAGCGCGTGCCAAGAGATAAGCCAAAACAGGAAAATTACTGAGGAAGGAAGGACAAGGAGCTGGGGATCCACCGAGACTTAGAAAGCAATGGAGCACGTTACCTTTTAAAAAGATTCTTACTCACTTCTGTCTCCTGCCTACTCTAAGTTCAGGGTTGGGGTCAGCTTCTCCCAGGTGGGTTGCTGTTGCTAAGGCTGCTCAGTGGGGAAGAAGTAGGACCAGAGTCAGCTCAGGAGGAGCACAGAAAGGAAAGCAGTGTTATTTGTTCCTCCTCCCCTCACCGTTGAGTGCAAAAACTCAAGTTTTCTTTTCAAGGCATTTGCTTGCGTATGACCATCTCTGAAAGCACATGGCATTCAAGACCCAAAGGGTGTTTTTGACACCTGGACAGATAATGAAGGAGCTGACCTTTGGAGAGCAATAAAAATCTTTTTGCCATCCCTGAAATCAAACCCACTCACAAAGCCAGTCCTGCCAGGGTGGGTCATAGTGTGATCAGAGCCAGGAGACAATTTATAAACCCCAAAGTTCCCAGTGTTACCGACCAACTTGTATTTGGAGCCTGTGGACAGGCTGCAGAAAGCTCAGAGGAGTCGGGAAGCCTGTTTCTGTCCAGCAAGGGTTATGAATGGAGTGACTTGCAGGGTGAAAAGTTAACCTTCTTTCTTTTTTCTTGCCAAGTTCGCAGCATTTGTAAGATCTTAGCCATGAAAGCTGTCCGCAACAATCGCCTGGGCTCTGCCCTGTCTTGGAGCATCCGAGCCAAGGATGCAGCCTTTGCCACGCTGGTGTCAGACAGGTGGGTTCAGTCAGTCCCTTTTGGCTTTCTGGGAGCTGTATGGGAAGTTGGGAGGTTGAGGAAGTGGGGCCTGGGACTGCCGCTCTGACCTCTGGGCCTGGCCTTGCAGGTTCCTCAGGGATTACTGTGAGCGAGGCTGCTTTTCCGATCTGGATCTCATTGACAACCTTGGGCCAGCCATGATGCTCAGTGATCGACTGACCTTCTTAGGTGAGTCTTTGGGCTCTGTCCCCTGGACCTTCGGCATGGTGGAGATGGGAGGTACCATCTAGACTTCTCCAGTGTTTCCTTCCTGTTAAGCCCAAATTCCAAACCACATAGAACCCTGTGTGCCAGACTCTGCAAAGCATACTTTCTGGTTAACATTTCCCAGTGATTTCAAAATTAAAGAGAAAGGTGCAAAAGTAGTTGCAGGAATAAGGAACTCCCATGTACACTTTATCCAGATTCACCATTTATATTTTGCCTCATTTATTTTATTAGGTTTTTAGGGAACAGTCTGAAAGTAAGTTGGAGACTTTGTTTCCCTTTCCTCATAAATACTTGAGCATGTATTTTCTAAGAACAAGAACATCCTCCGATATAACCAGTTACCAGAATGCTCTCCTCAAATCTGTAATCTACATTCTGATTACATCCGCTGTCCCAGCAAGGTCTTTTATCAACTCCATGTTTACAAATTCAGTTGTCCTGTCTCTTTAGTGCCCCTGCCTTTCTTGGTGTTTCTTCACTGTGACATTTTTGAAGAATCTGTTCAGCTTTCTTATAGAACGTTCTCTATAATCTACGTGAATGGGGAGGGGCAGAGAGAGGGAGAGAGAATCCCAAGCAAGCTCCACACAGCCAGCACAGAGCCTGACTTAGGGCTTGAACTCACAAACTGCGATGTCATGACCTGAGCTGAAATCAAGAGGTGGACATTTGACCCACTGAGCCACCCAGGCACCCAAAACATGTTTTTTTTTTTTTAATCCTGTTGTTCTCATTGGTCCAGGACGTTTGTTGTCAGTTCTGAAAGAATCTCTCTGCTTTCATGTGGCTGGTCTGGGGTTTCTCTTGGCTTGTTTAGGGCGAGAGGTGACCTAGTGTTCTCTCTTCACAATAGGAAAGTACCGCGAGTTCCACCGATTTTATGGGGAGAAGCGCTTTTTTGATGCGGCTTCTCTTCTCCTGTCATTGATGACTTCTCAGATTGCTCCACGATGTTTCTGGGTAACACTACTAACAGATGCCCTGCCCCTTTTGGAACAGAAACAGGTACAGTTTTAATCCACAGTGATTTTGTGTTTTATAGTCTTTGACAGAATGCTTCATTCTGTAGCTGTTGCACATCCACACATCATCTCCCAAGTAGAGCCCTGTGTGGGGGGCATTCTCTCGTAATGCCCTGCCTGGAAATAAGAGTATCTACGATGAGAAAAGCTACTTAATTTGAAATGAGGCAGCTGTCTACTAACAATACTCAGCCTAGTGCCCTGACGAGAAAGGCTGGGGGTGACAGTACGGGTGCTGTTCTTCCAGGGCTGATATATGAAGCCTGCCCCTCCAAAGGGCATGCACGGAAGGCAATCTCTGAACCCGGGCACATGCCCAGATCAGCGCAGGCCTTGGTTGGGAAGCATCTAAGCAAAACGGCTTCTTTTTTCTCTTTTAGGTGATTTTTACAACAGAGCAAACATATGAGCTGATGAGATGTCTGGAGGACTTGGCCTCAGGAAGGCCAGTGCGGGGAGAGCCTGGTGCTCAGCGACTCCAGGTCATTTTAGCTTTTGGGTTGTTGATTCTATAATGGCGAGAAGAAAAGGCTCCCTCTATCTTGGACTCCCCTACTTCCCTCCTGAAACGCTGGCCCCTTACAAACTTGTCCTTCTTGGTTTGGCTCTTAACCTGTAATTGACACACCAGCTTGTTTTAGGAGAAAGTGGGGTGATCCTAGTGTTCTGGTCTCTCCTCGTCTGTTGGTCAGTCGCAGAGGTTCTTTGCATGCAGTTCCCTCAGATAAATCACTTGCTAGAAGCTATTAAGGGTTAAATGCCCTTGGTCTGCCTCTGGGTCACATAGAACCTTGCAGAACTTTAAAGAAGGAACACTTCCTGCCATACCTTATGCTGGCCTTCTTTGCTTTTTAGGAGGACATAGAGAACACCAAGCTGGAAATGCTGAGACTTGCTCTTGCGCGAAATCTTGCCCGGGCCATTATAAAAGAAGGCTCACTGGAAGGCTCCTGAGGCTAGCCAAGAGCTGCTGTAGCCTGGCATCTTTGTATGACAATGTATATAAATTTTTGAAAGAATAAAAACATTTCTTCCCCCTCAAATAGAAGGCAAATTCTTAAAAGTTCAGCTAGGGGTTTTTTCCTACCTCTGCTGTGAACTTAAGGTGTTAGAAAGTACGCGTTCTGTTCTCCTTGGCATGGAACTTTTTTCCTGGTCTCCCAAAAGAAAAAGCCACTCCTGGAAGTTATGATGGTGAGTGCAGTGCCCTCTTTCCTATTTGAAAGTCAAACGAGAGCAGTCAGTGGTTTACACAGGCTTCTGAAATTGAGCCTCATTTTAGAATCAACTGGAACATTATGTTAATTGTTCTGTCCTTTAAAAAAGGAAAAGGTCCAGGAACCTGTACTTTCATCAACAAAAACCTCAGGTGATGCCAGCAGATGTGTCTACATTTGGAATTCATAAATGGTACTCTGTCCACTGTGGGGTGAATGGGTATTAGGATTCCAGCTACGGCAAAAATGATTTTATTTGACATGCAGCAGAACAAGGGCAGCAGGGTTGGGATATCGTATACAGCCATTTGTCACAAAGCAGTGACCTCAGTAGTAACACTCAATTTTAATGTCTAAAGCTTATTATAAAGGTGTATTTTCACACAGTAATCCCATAAACCTTCCCAGGGCTGCTAGCAGCTGGCTTTTGGAAAGCTCTTGGATTTACTCTGTATGTTGTGAATGGATTCACTTTTGACCTGTTCTAATCAAGCAGTGAATTCTGCTTGCTGAAGCTGGAAAGGAAGCAGGAGAGGACCTTCTGATACAGTAAGGAAACCTGGCAAAGTGCAGGGAGGGATCAGGGATTGTGGCATGTGCCACCTTTCCCCAGAGATGGCTTGGAGCCATCCGGCTAAGCCCAGATGAGCTGAGTGCTCTTTCCTCAGCTGGTAGTTGTCCCTTT
Organism: Panthera onca; assembly: GCF_046562875.1. Lineage (NCBI taxonomy): Eukaryota > Metazoa > Chordata > Mammalia > Carnivora > Felidae > Panthera > Panthera onca. The sequence goes on from NC_138352.1 coordinate 10,326,209, forward strand.
CTTGCCCTGTGAGGCCTGGAGTCCCTGGCCCACTTGCATCTGGTAGAAGGAGCAACTCGGACAAGCGGTCGGAGGTTGAGCACTGCCGAAGCAATAGGGTCTGGTGACTCGATTCAAGCACGGCTCCTAATCTCACCACCTCCAGACCCCGTATCTTGCGGACATGCCCCTCAGCAGCTGGGGACAGTCAAGTCCTAGGCAACAGGTAAGAAGTCTAGTGCAATACGCCTGACCCTGAGGCTGCCTGTTCCCAAATACATGCCATACCACAGGCCAAATGGTGGGAAGAGGGGGAAGCCTAAGCAGGAGAATGCAGAGGATGATGGGAGTTGTCCTCTCCTTCAGAGACTCAAAGGGCAGGAGAGCAGTTTATTTCATGCCAAGCAAGAGGTAGTGAGTAGGATGGCCTATTCCCAAGGCAGGAGGCACACTTTTCCCAGAAAGCTTTGAGTACCTGCTTCCAGAGAAGGGGAGACACTGGTTCTCTTCCATTTTCTTTTGTATCCCTAGTTTTGGCTGCCACAAGGCCAAGTTCTGTTTCTAATAGGCTGAGTTTCATATCCCACTGCGATGTCCATAGGACACAGCCTGCAACCACCAGAGACGAGCACGCAACTCACCCAGCGGCCATTCCAGGATGCTGCTGCCCATGGAAGGCAGGGCTGGAGACTCGGTAGTACGTCAACTTCTCTATGCCCAGGGCCACTTGGGACCACTGGGCTTTGCCTACCTTCCAAGAGGAGCCTGCCAGCAGGGGAAGCACAAAGTAGTGATGAGGGGGCTGAGGCCTCCGGGGGCGGGGGGGGGGGGGGGGGGGGGGGTGTGTGTGTGTGAGAACACGGTCCTTGAGGGAGGGTGCCAAGTCTCTTTAGAGCCCTCCCCCCTTATGGCATCAGGATGCCAGCATGGGAGGAAAAAACCTACTCCCCTGCCTTGGGTCCACGTTCCCAGGGCAATAGTGCAGAGTCTGGAGCCACTCCCCACCCCTGACAGCACACGGCCACTTCAAGTCACACAGGTAGACAAAAAAACCAGGTCCTTTTAGGGGGGCCAATGAGAGATCATCACGGCAGCAGCTTGGCTCCCAGCAGCAATGCCCAGGGCCCCTGTTCCATATCAAAGCTCTAAGCACTGCAGTCAGGATGTGGAGAATGACTGGACCAGAGAGCCCTCCTGTCTTGTGGCAGCCTGCCTGAGCTTCAATGCGGAGGTGACACGGAGTCCTCTGGGGTCATAGGTTACCCCACTGTTCCACAGGAGGGAATTGGTCCACCTCGCCCACCTCTGTGCTCAGCTGCTCTCCCAGGGCGAAGGTCAGCCTATACCGAAGCCTCGCTTTCTCCTGTGACAAAGGGGCAAGCGTGTGAGACCTCCTCTTCTCCTCAAACCTTGGGGCCCTTTCTGTGCTCCCCTCGCCACCCCAGGCTCACTCAGCCACTGAACCAGGGTAGGGAAGGGACACAGTTAATGCTGCGGTATCACGGCACTTCAAATTGGGAGGCAGAGGTCCTAATCTGGGGCAGCTAGGGCTTCAGGATGGACCTTGGTTCCAGCTCACCTTCAGCGGATTGGCCAGCAGCATGACCTGGGTGATGGCTGCAGGCGGCTGGATGGGACTAAATGGAGACAGCTCTGTCCCAGAGGGTGGCTGTAACTTCACCTTCATTGACTGAAGAAAAAGAGAAGCTCCTTTGAAGAGAGATGGCAGGTGCCCCTAGGAGGGAGCCTACTGGAGTCACAATGGACACATGGCTGCTGCCTGCTGGCCTCAGGGCCCCTCAACCCAGGGGGTTCAAGATAAGGCTACTTCTGCCTCTAGAGGCCCCAGGAAGCCAGGGGTACCTTTGGCACTGCGGCCTGCAGCACGATGCTCTTGATGGGCAAGGGAGCTGTGTTCAGCATGGACACCACCACCACCAGCACGTCAGGCCGTCCAGGCGGACACTCCTTGGCAAAGTGGAAGAGGATGCGGAAGCCATTTTTATCATAGGCTGTCACAGGAAGGGCGCTGCCTGTGAGGAGAGATCATGTGGGTGAAGGAGAAACCTCACAGAGCCCAGAGGGTGTTGGCCACAGCCAAGTGGGCAGGACCGGGCAACCCTGTGGCCAGCAGGCTCCTTGCAAGAATCTGGGAAAGAGCCTCTCAGAACCTCCCAAGAGTCCAGTGGCAACAAGGAGAGACCCAAGACAGCAGGGAAGCGGGTCATGTCTGGCTCTAAGGGCCCTGGGCAGACAGCCTGTGCCCGCCCCTCATTCCCTACGACCCCACATCCCCTCCCGCCCCATGCTTCCGACACTTACTAGGCTTGATAGATTCCAGGGGCACATGGACACTGGCCAGGGAGAGCTCTGGCCCCTTCATGGGGCTGCCCTGGGGCTGGAAGAGAGGACTGCTGGGCCCAGGGGAGAAGGGGAGCAGAGGCCGAGCAGTGGTGCTGGCGGGGACCAGAGGGGAGGTGGTGGCCCCAGGGAAGAAGATGGAGGAGACGGGTTTCACCAGACCTGATGTCCTGAGAGGCAGGAAGGAGGACAAGGCAAGTCAGAGACCTGGGGAAGCTATAGGGCCAACCCCTCAAAGCACATCTCCCCTTCCCGCCAGGCAGAGCGGTTCTTACTACCCCACCTCCCACCGTTTCCAGATTCCCACCTGCCTCAGTAGGCCAAAAGGGCACATCCCCAGACCCTCTGGAGCTGCCCCTGATTCTGCCAAACCCAGGTCCAGCCCTCCCCAACCCAGCTCTCCCCCACTCATTACGCTCTGGTCTCTTCAAGAAGATGATCAAGGGCATCCAGCTGGTGCAGGGTGCTATCGCCCAAGGCTGAGCCGTGGTACCCGAGGGCTGTGGGCTCAGCCTTGAGGGCTGGGGCCGGTCCAGTTGGGAACAAGAAGGAGCCTGGTCTGGGGGCGGGAACACTGGCTGGGACCGCAGGAGCCGGGAAGGAGGGCGGCAGCGGAGCCTGGGAGCTGCCCGCGGACGGTGCCGAGGGCGGGACGAGAGGCCCATCCGAGGGGCTGGCGGCAGCACTCCCGGGCTCAGGGCCGCCCAAGTCCAGGTCCAGCTGCTCGTTCTGTCAGGGATGGAAAGTGCATGAGCAAAGGCCGTGGAGGGGTCTGGCGCAGACGGCAGGTTTCGGGTCTCCAACTCTGGCCCCCTTCCCTGGGGGCCCTGTGACCCCACCACTGGACGAGCAGCTTCCTGAGGCCAAGGCCAGCCCTTGGATGTGATCCACGTTCCCAAATGCACGCAGGGCAGTGACCCAAGGAGTAAGGACAGTCGCCGCAGTTGGCTGCAGCCAACTGGGGCTGAGGATGAGTCGGGAAAGAGAAGTGAAGCTCGTCGAGCATTTTAGTGACGTCCCCTGTGTCCCTACCTGGAACAGGGGCCATTGGCTGTTTCCAGCTGACTCTGTGGAAGGGGCGGTGGGGGCTGGATCAGCAAGGCCTGAAAACAGAAGATGATGGTGAGAAGGGGCTCTGCCTTGGGCAGTCCCACCTCACCCAGGGAAGGTCACATGACAAAATGAGCATCAAGGGGTGACAGGTGGGGAGGTTTTCCCCCAGGCAGCCTCCAGGGGGAGACGGATCCTCTTCAGTCCTTATGTTCCGTATGCGGTGGGGGGCGGGGGGCGCAGAGGTGGGGAGCAGAGCAAGACAGTCCACTGCGTCCATGCTGGAGCCTGGGTGCAGACTGCCCTGAAGACCACTGGACCTGACTCTATCCCTCCACCTGGAGCCCCCTTCCCCACCTCTGCTAAGTACACAGCCACCCCTCAGCCCTCCTCCCGATTCCACACGCCTTTTTGCTCTGCTGGCCCCTCCGGGACACACCCAAGCAGAGCAGCTCCTCGTCCAGCAGGCAGAGGGCATTGCTTGTGCTGTTGGGTCCCAGGGCGGCCTCGGCATGACTGGATGGGTGGCTGCGCCCAGGGCCCGAGGTCTGGGGGGGTGGAGGGAGGATAGGGATGCCGGAGGACGGTGGGGCAGGGGCCGGGGCCGACACTGAGGATGAGCTGCTTGGTGTGTCCAACTCAGCAAGGTCGATGAGAGTGCCTTGGTCCCTGGAGTGGTTTCCTGGATGGGCGAATGGAGGGGGACGGGACTGATTAGGGGCCACTCTAGTGGCTGCACAGAAGGAAGCAGAACCCTGAGCGCGGCCTCCAGCCTGGGCAACGCTGAAAAGAAGCAAGCAAAGAAAACCCTATCCACAGCTCCTGGCCTCTGGGAAGCTGGAGGACCACTTGGAGTGGCTCAGAATCCCCTCGGGCCCTGCAGGATGGCTTGTGGGTCAAGCACTCGGGGCTCATGGCTCGGTGGCGGGGCCCACGGCTGGTCTGGACGGCTCGGTGGCGGGGCCCGGGGCTGGTCTGGACGGGTCCAGAATGGAGAACTGGAACACTTTACCTTCAGAGTCTGGAATGGCTGAGGTGGCTACCTCACCATTGACCACCTGCCCTTCAACGACTGTTTTGTAAGAGCTGATGACCCGGGAGAGGTTGTCACTGGCCTGGAGGATGTCCCCTAGAGCAGAAAAGAGGTACTTCTCACTCCAGGCCACGACACTCCCCCGCTCCACGCCTCCGGGCCAAACCCACATTCCTGGGTCATCCTTGCCAACTACTCTTGAACTCACCCAAACTATTGTCATTGTCCTCTGTCTCACTGGCTAGTTTGAATAATGTCCGCCTCTTATTCTCACACCGATCAAACAGCTCCTGCAAGAGTCCCAGACCTAAAAATGAGAGCTACAAAGTCCCTTGGAAATCCTCCGGTGCGGTGTTCACGTCCAGGCCCTCAGGGGGCTCCTCTAGTGCCATGGTCAGTTACCGGCAGAACTGGGCTCAGAGCACACATCTTCCTGCTCCCAGCTTTCACCACGGTGGATCACCCGAAAGGTCTGCTTAGGACCAGTGGGAGTGTGTCCCCTCCTGTCCCCGAGGTGAGCACATGCCTCAGAATTCAGAGTATCTATGTGACCAAGGACTAAGGTGCAGCAGCGTCAGGGGCACAGGGTGGGTCTCTCTACCCAAATGTCCTAAGGCAGAGAGAAGTGAGCCCTGATGGTGGGTCCGCGGGGTCACACAGACTTGGGCGTACACACAGCTCTTCTAGCCTGAGTTAGCCACAGCTCGTGTAAAATGGGGGTGTCACTGCTCCCACCGCCACCCGGCTGCTGTGCTGATTAATGAGGAATGGCAGGTACTGAGCAAAGGCTGGCCCCCGTTCCCAGAGCCCAGCCCCCCAGAGATGCGCCTACCTTCATGAGCTCTTTATCTGCCTCTGAAGAATCCTCTTTGCTGTAATGAAGCAGCATCTCATTGAGCAGCTTTACGTTGTTGTTAACCTCCTCTAAAGTGTGCAGACGCTTGGTCACCTTCTGGATCCGTGCCTCGTCCTGTATCGAAGATGATCAAGGAGAAGAAGCTCACCTAGACTCATCCCACAGCCCCTGATGCCCCACAGCAAGGACTGCACCAGAGGACACGCGCAGAGGCCAGTCCCAGTGGAGGCTCCTCTTCATGCACGGTTCTTGGGAAACACAAATCCCAGTCCTGACGCACTTTTTCTTTTAAAATAACGGCCCACCCTGCCCCCCAGGCTGGCCCCATCCAGGCTTGCTCCTCTAGTCCATTCTCCCCCCAGAAGCTCCAGTGTGCCTCCCGCTCTCTGGCCTCTCCAGGTGAGGGCTGGGGGCAAGGGCAAGCAGCAGGCCTCACACCAGGGGAAGGGACTATTGTTCTGTGGTCAAGAGTTCCTCCGCCCCAAGGCCCAGGGCCCACTCACTTCCTTCACCATGGACTTGATGAGCTTGTTGGCCTCTTGTAGGTCATCTGGGTTTTTGCTTTTCAACAACTTGGCTAAAAGCTGGAAGAGGAGGTACCGAAGGTAAAGGGAAAGGTAACACCCCACCCGGGGGACCGCAGCGGAACTGGAGCTCCCGTGGCACTGAGTGAGCCCACGCCTCATCTGAGGACGCCGTCGGCTGGGATGCACTTTACCTTGGATTTCTCCTCATCATCAAAAACAGGGTTTTTGGGACGAGGTGGTGGAGAGGGGATCAGTGTCCTGTCCACGGGGATCAGTGGGTCAGACTGCACTATGCCTGAAAGGGAACATAAGGGGGCGGAGTGTCTGCTCAGGCTGGGGTCACCTTGTTGCCGTTCCTCACACAACGAGGGCGGGCACAGCCCTGTGACCGGGACCCGCAAGGGGTGAGGACCATCTCAACCTATCGAACCGCAGCTGAGCCCTTCCCAGGATCTTCCCTTCAGGAGGGGGTGGCAGACGCCCCCTCATTCTTCCTGGCCTCAACCAGCCTCTGGGGCTGCTCGGAGGCCGAGGGAAGGTGAGCACATACCCTGTCTCTTCAACATGTGATACGCATCCTTGATCTTTGTTTCTTCTGGCAGGGCCAATGTCCAGCTGTAAAGCAGCTCGATCACCTTGGTCTTCACTTTCTCAGACACCCTGTCCCCCAGGTACTAAGAGGCAAAAGGAAATAGGGAAGAACCTCGTAACTGGTGTCAGAGGCAGAGACCACGGGAAAGCTCTCTTCACGGCAAGGACAGATGGCCGGTTGGCCCCAGTCTTCGGGCCTGTCCCAGAGCGGCAGGCGTGCGGTGTGTGTGACATAGAAGGACACCGCCGTGGCCGAGCAGGATCTATCAGGGCTACAGTCTGTGCTCAGGCAGGGAGTCGGCAGCTCACTGCGCTTCCAGGCACAATCTCCCAGAAACAATGGCAATTTATCTCAGAGGAATTAATGAGAATGTCTGAAGTATGAAAAATTGCTCCCCGCGCTTTAAGCGGTGCCTAGAGCTGAAGCAACACCAGCGAGCAACAGAAGCTGAGCGGCTGAGTGATGAGAAGAGTAACTCCTCAGACCTCCGGAAGACGGACCAAAGAAAAGTGACCGCGGTCCCAGGAGCCCCCCTCCCCACCCCCGCCCCCAGCCAGGGTGCGCGTTAACGCCTGCTGCCACGTCACCTGTCACATTAAGGCCAGGAGTCCATCAGAGGGCTGCCTGTCCCTGTGGCCTCACGGTCACCCGGCTCCACTCAGGGCCTAGCTCTCTAAGGACAAGATGTGGACAGCTCTCTAAAGACAGCTCTGTGGAGATGCCGGCTGCAAGGTGAAGCCAGTAAGACGGGAGAGGGGGAGGGACACGAAAGCAGTTCCTAGAAATGAGAAAACCGCCACTGACTGACCTTCGGAGAGACGACTTTGATTAATTCATTCAAAAACCGGAACTTTCCTACTTCATTATGAAATCTCCTGCCACAGTTCTTCATACACGCCTCCAGCACCTACAGCCACACGGAGGGGAGGTGCTCAGTGTGGGTGAGGGTCGGAGCTGGCACTCAGCCAGGACCCTGCACGTAGATCACAGTGACTAGACCTTCACGAGGAAGAAACCGATCAGGAAGTTTGTGTGCACTGCCCCCCTCCCCCTTCACCCCCCCCCCCCCCCCCCCCCCGGAGCATCAGGGCAACAGGATCACGGACACCTTGGGCCCCTTAAACCTCTTCTGGGGAAGCCGAATAGGGACTAAAGAACAGAGCACTGGGACCCAGATACCAAGACAGTTGAATGTCTGTCGTAGAAAGTGCCTGCTTACAAGATTCCGCCCTCATCATTTCGATGAGGAGACTGAGGCCCAGAGACAGAAAGTTTCTCCGACTCTGGGTCCAGGGCTCTTGCTATAAGCTGATCAATGTTTGGGGAAGATGGAAGATAATATTTAAACAGTTTTCTTTTTCAAAGACATATTTTCCCTCCCTGCTCCCATCGATTTTCCTTCCGAGGCACATAAACTACCTTAAGTTTTCGGTGCTTCCTGGGGCCCTGGGGCCTGCGGTTTATGCCCAGGAGAGCTCCACCCCAGTGTTCCCTTTTTTGGCTTCTGACTTTGTAAAGCAGGGGTTTTCCAGCATATCGCTACTGACGTTCTGGGCCATTCTTTGTTGTGGAAGCCCGTCCTGTACATTGTAAGATGTTCAGCAACATCCCTGGCCTCTAGTCACTAGATACTAGTAATGCCCCATGACACGTGACACCCAAAAGTGCTTCTAGACACTGCCACATGTCTCCTGGAGAGGAAACCCACTCCAGGTTGAGAAGCATTGTTTTATAAGGCCTTCTCTCTGCAGTGAACGCAACAGAGGTGTGCACGTGAGCCGTCTGAGCGCCCTTCCCGTGCATGACCCGGCTGATGTCGGGGAGAACCTAGGAATCCTGTGAGCTCAGCCACCTCTGGCTCAGTGCCGCACTTGTCCCCTCTGAATAAACACTAAGCTCCACCTGTCGGTGGTGCCTTCAGCAGGAGCTAGCATCACTTTTAGCTACAGAACAACTTTTTACTTGCCTCATTTTCCTTTAGTTGGCTAACTCTTAACTGGCAACACAGCTGTTAGCATCTCTTCAAGAAGCCGCCTCTGGGCTCCACCCTGGGCTCAGGGCTCCTGCCTCTGGCTCCTTCCCTTAGCCACTCAGCTTCTCCCACAAGACCGGTGGCCATGGTGCAGGGACTGCACTTCAGTCATACGCATTCGTGGGGCAGTTTACGGAACGCGCTCCAGATAGATCTAGTATCAGGGACTTCCAGCTGCCTTAGGACGTGAGCCATGAAAACCCCAGAGAACCCAGTGGGCGCATGAGGAAAGGCCTGGGCTCACTGAAATCCACCATTGCAATGAAACCACATACCGTCAGGGCCTGGACTGCCTCCCATTCCTGTGGAGACTGGATCTTATGGGCCAGCAGTCGGACAGCGATCTGTGGCCTGGGAGACAAGCAGACCCCGCTTTCAGGCACTGACCCTGGGACCACGTGACTGGCCCTCTTTGGCCAGTTTTTACTTCTACAGTCAGCTCTCTCCCACTTGCCTCCCGACAGCTTTGAGACTCACCCTTCAAGCTCTTTGTTGATCTGATCACAGAAGCCAATTATGTATTCCCAGTCCTCCTGGCGGTTGGAAGGATTGGTGGCTTTATCTTGGGACAGAGCAAAGCGGAGGACAATTGAGGACACAATGGAAAGTGTTCCAACAATTTTTAGGCATTGATGTGAAGCTAAGTTTGTTTCCACATTTCTTTTCTGATAAGAGAATCCTCAACAGGTCAGTCCAGTATTTTGGAAGTCACAGATGAAAGGGAAAACAAATTCTCAGCCTTGCAAAGCATAGAGTTGACCACGGTCAATAGTACAGATGAATAATTATAAACACAAATGATAAAAATCTTCAAACTGATATCCGCAAAAATGCTTAATGTAACAAATAAGTATAAATAATTCTAGTTACATAAAAATAAGCTATTAAGCAAGTAGGAGTTATCAAGAAGTGTTTCCTGGAGAAATTAAAGTCAGGTGATACTTGATAAAAAAAAATATATATATATATACTTAGGAAATGTATTTCCTATGTACCCTTCAAACGTTTTTTCAAGACCTAACTTTCCTTAACGCTTTAAATGTTTTTTAAATTGTACACAATGTCATCCTTTAAAAAAATAATTTTTTTTAAATCTTTTTATTCATTTTTGAGACAAAGAGAGACAGAGCATGAGCAGGGGAGGGGCAGAGAGAGGGGGAGACACAGAATCTGAAGCAGGCTCCAGGCTCTGAGCCGTCAGCACAGAGCCCGAGCAGGGCTCGAACTCACAGAGTGTGAGATCATGACCTGAGCTGAAGTCGGACGCTTAACCGACTGAGCCACCCAGGCACCCCCACAATGTCATCCTTTTAAGTTAAACTAATATTTAATGAGCCCCTACTGAACACCAATCATCGTGCTCCGTCCCCAGGACCGCAGATACAGACCGCCCCTACAGTTTAAATGACCTTCTATGGGGCACCTGGGTGGCTCTGTTAGTTAAGCATCAAATTCTTGATTTCAGCTCAGGTCATGATCTCTCGGTTTGTGAGTTAGAGCCCCACATCTGGCTCTGTGCAAACAGTGAGGAGCCTGCTTGGGATTCTCTCTCTCTGCCCCTTCCCTGCTCGCTCTCGCTCTTTCAAAATAAAGAAATAAACTTGAAACATTTTTTTGAAAATAATAAAAGAATAAAAAAATAAGTGGTCTCCTATGATTAAGGACAAAGACAAGTGTTGGAGAGTTCTCAGAGGGATCACTGAGGGTTTAAAATCCACGTGCTAAATGTCAAGTCTCCTAATATTTGGTGGGGTCCCCTCTCCCCTGTGATCCCCCAGAACCTTGCTAGGGGTGGTTAAGGGTGTTCCCACCTCTGATTCAGATCTTGGAGTCTGCCTCTTCCAGAAAGCACTCTCAAGCTGTTTGCTAAATTTAGGACTTCAGGTTCAGAAGAGGAATGGAAGGCTGAAGGCGTAAATCGTTTTTAAATCCCCATACTCCCACACGTTTCCACAAGTGCCAAAAGCAGAGCAAGAGAACCTTGAAAAAGCCCCTCCACACAAGGGGTGTTGTCAGAAGTTCTTGAATTCTGGTTTCTCGTGACTGTGTTTTCTTAACTTCCTGTTTCCTAATATCAAAAATCACTTGCTCCGTGACCAAATCCTAACAAGGCCTCCCAGCACCTCCCCACCCCCACCCTGCCCCAAAGAGGGCTCTGAGGTACAAGAAGTCAGCAGACGCCACCCGGAGGCGGAGGGAAGGCGCGCAGGACCCACGGACGCAGCGCGCGTGCCTGGCAGTGTTTCTGCTCTGATCGCAAGAAGATTCTGATGCTTTGAGCTCCTATTTGGAGGAAAAGAGAAATGTCTGTCCTCAATCATGAAGAGAGAATTAGCAGGCCCTTTAAAATGTCAAGCTAGAAAGGAAGCAAATTAATTTAATTCCGTCAAGAGTGGCTATTTATTGCCACGGTGACCTACAAGCTGTCACCGTCCAGAAGCCCCATGTTTCTCCCATCAGTTGCCTGATATCTTCTCAGGTGTTAGCATGGCTGTGTTACTAATCCCCATCATTTGAGATGCTTAAAGTTCTCACGTGACATCAAGAAGCTGAAGGATGCAAAAATAAGACGGTCTGAGAAGCCATACCCCTCCCATCGCTGCTATTATCATTTTGAGAAGAGTCACGTACTTCATGGCGTAAGAAAGACTAACGCATTCATTTGCACCGTTCACAACTGGAAAAGGACGGCGGGGAGTGCTGCATGGATGCTCCCCTGCCCCCACACGTGCATGAGCAATGGACCGTCCCCACCCGTGTTCTCCCCAGGCCTCCTGTAATTCTTGTAGCACTTCTGCTTCCAAGTATACGCCCACTCCCTTCTCACTTGGGTTCAACTTCTCCAGAATCCCACTTCCTTTCATCTGGACAGATCTTTCCGCTGCAACTCTGCAGGGAGCGCTCTGCCTGCATGTGGGCACAAACAGCCCCTGTTCAGCAATGGTCAGTCCTGGTTCTGAGTATCTGCTCCAGCTCTCCAGCCTACTCAGGAAGCCGACCACAGCACCCTTAGGAACTGGAAGAAAACTCTGGGGATACTTCTGGGTGACTCGATCTCTCCATTTGCCCGCTGCCTCCCTCCAGCAGATGCACACAACTTTCCACCCACAAAACAAGCTCTATTACCTGGCACAGAGGTGACACTACAGCCTCACCTGTCGACCCCACCCTCTAGAACTAGCCCTGGACTCTACTTTGACTCAAGGTTTCTATTTTCAGGTCTTTCTTGAAAGCCTTATTCCCTTGTGTGTCTGTGCATCTAGATTTTCTGCTCTCATTTTTCAGCTTAGTTCCAACACTAGTTTTGACTGTTGTGGGGCCTCAAGAGGTCAAGTGGGGACGGTTCAAGTAGGGGCAACACTGGCTACCCAATCCCAACACAGCTCAAACATTTCACAGATGACAAATTCTATGTAACATATTACTTAGAGATTAAGAGAGGCAAGAATACAGGATGGAAAAGCAATCAAGAGTCAGCCTTCAGTGCTAGGGTCTTGAATCAAGAGGGCCTTAGTCACCAAGTCTTTGTTAAGTGCTCACAGAAAATTAAGTACACAGATCAAGTGTATTGTACTATATTATTCAATCAATCAATAACGTAACTAAAGGAAAACTAAGTACAGAGCATTTGGCCATAGAGGGACTACAGAAAAAGTCCAAGACTCAGAGCCTAGCCTTGAGGAGGTTATACTCTGTTGGTGCAACACGTGCAAAATAACCAGAGCAAAAAATTAGATTATATGATTTGTTACAGAAACAAGTTTTAAAACAAGCTCATTACTTCTCCTTCCTGACTTCCCTATTTCTATAAATGGTGCCATCATGGGGTGTCTGGGTGGCTCAGTTGGTTGAGCATCCGACTCGGTTTCTGCTCGGGTCATGATCACACGGTTCATGAGTTCGAGCCCCACACTGGGCTCACTGCTGTCAGCACGGAGTTCACTTTGGATCCTCTGTCCCCCTCTCACGCTGTCTCTCTCTCAAAAATAAATAAAACATTAAAAAAAAATTAAAGAAAAATGGTGCCATCATTCAAAAACTCCTTTTGCCCCCACATCCAGGCATCCGGATTTGAACCCCCATTGCTGACTCCTTCCCTCTTACCCATTTCCATCAACCTAGGGTCCCTTCCTTCTCAAGGTCTATTTATTTATCCAGCAAGCACAAGCACGGAATGGGCAGACAGAGAGAATCCCAAGCAGGCTCTATGCTGTCACCACAGAGCCCGACATCGGGTTTGATTTCACAGTGAGCCAAAATCAAAAGTCAGACGCTTAACCGACTAAGCCACCCAGGTGTCCCCCCTCAAAATCTTTTTAAATCTCTCCTTCCTTTCTTACCTCTGCCCCTACCCCAACCCCTTCTTCACCTGCTTCTTGAATTTCTCCTGGCCATCCTATATAAAACCCCTATACTAACCCTTGTAAAACACTGATTTCACGAGAGATGGTAAGAATGGGGACCTGATAACTGTCGAAATTTAAGCTTTTTGAGCTGGAATTCCAGCTTTTCCAGAATTTGGTTCTAACTTCCCAGGTTTCTCTCCCACCACACTCCTACTGGAACTACCTGCCTGAACCAGCCAAAAACCTGTTCCTATATGGTTTCTCTATTTACATCACCGTCCAGTGTTTTCTTAGCCAGTTTTCCCCAGTCTTTAAGGTCTGGATCAAATGCTACCTCCTCACTGACAGAATCATGTTTCCATTCCACTTCTCCCCAATTTCCTGAAGAAACTGCCTGCATTTTAGCATTTACAGTTCTTGCCTTGTACCTGTATCTTTTTAGTAATGCTTTATCCACTCCAGGATCACCTTTACCGAACTTAAGGCAAAGACAGATTGAACTTAATTAATTTTCATAATACCTCACATAACAGGTATTTCTTAAAAATCTTTTTATGTTTACTTATTTTTGAGACAGAAACAGAGCATGAGCAGATGAGGGGCAGAGGGAGAGGGAGACACAGAACCCGAAGCAGGCTTCAGGCTCTGAGCTGTCAACACAGAGCCTGATGGGGGGCCTGAACCCACCAACTGTGAGATCATGACCTGAGCTGAAGTCGGATGCTTAACCGACTGAGCCACCCGGGCATCCCACATAACAGGTATTTCTTATGGACTGATTATAGTAATGACAGGAATTCAGAAAAGGCTGAAGTCATCAAGAGACAGTCCGTGGACAAGGAGAATCTGGGATGGGTTTTAAAGCATTTAGTTAAGCAAAGGAGAACAGGGTTTCCAGGGAAGGAAAGCAATGTGTGCTGATGGGACAAGAACACATCTGACTTAGCAAAGCAAGAAGACGCTCAGGAAGCCACCAAGAGGCGGCAGGAGGCGTGCGACAGTGGGACGACCTGATTCCACAGAAGTGCTCTTCTGGGAGCAGAATGCCAAGTGGACAGAAGGGACGTGGGGAGACACCTGAAGCACTGGGCCCAGTAGAGGCTTCTATAATAATTCTGGCAATCCACAGAGTGACAAGGACCTAGACTAAAATAGTGCTAAACCCCAAGCACTGGTTCGTTCACCTGGCCAAGTTCACACCAATAAGTCACAAGAACTGTGAAGGTGAATGATAAGAATGGAAGGAATCTGAACACTGCCCCTAATGTCACTCTAATGGGAAAAATCAAAGGCCAGTATCAGCTCTAAAGTCTACAGACACCATTGTCCTTCCCCCACTCACAATCTCTACTCTCCCTCAAAAACAGGTCTGTCCCTCTCCTATTTCAAAATATAACTCTAAATCTAGTCTATTAAACTCAGCTTAAGTCAAATTACTTCAACGTCCCTATTCATATTCATGAATCAAACAAATTTCAGGGACCCATGGGTGGCTCTGTCAGTTGGGCATCTGACTCTTGATTTCAGCTCGGGTCATGTTATCACGGTTCATGGGATTGAGCCCTGGGATGGGCTCTGCACTGACAGCACAGAGCCTGCTTGGGATTCTCTCTCTCTCTCTCTCTCTCTCTCTCTCAAAATAAATAAACTTAAAAAACAACAACAACATCCAATTCCAGTGTAGTTATATCTATATCGGTTAGATGTCTCTGGACAAGTGGTTTGATTAGAGTCAGGGTGTCCTCTTTTTGTGAAATGGTGCATTAGTACCTGCTTCACTAGGATACTTGATAAATGAATTAAATGAGTGTCTCTGGAGTGCTTTGAGCTCCTTAGAGAACAGTTCCATATATACAGAAGACTGTGACCTGCCTGCAACTGCAGATTTTGCAAATGTAACCTGGGTTCAACAACCTGAGGGGGGGGTAGCTCAGGCCATTGGAGGAAACAGCCTGGAGGCTCCAGTACATAAGAGGTCTCTGCGCAAGGCAATCTCTAGGCATCCTACCTGTCACCATCCTGCCCAATCTGTGTTCACTTAAAGAGGCCTCCAAGGGCCTCTTCTAGCCCATAGGAAAGTTAACTTATTAACCCTTCAGCAGAGTACTACCTGCTAACAAGGTTAACCTGTATTTCCTTAACAGAAATACGATTTAGCAATTAGAGCAAAGGCCGCTCTAACTACAGCACTAGGCCGTGTTCCTCAGCTTTGCTCAGAGTACGCTATGGACGATGACTCGTTAAGGGGTTCAAGTGTGTGTGTCTCCCGACACAGACATAACCAAGCTTTGGCCGCTGCAGGAAAATAGAGCTCTGTTCTTTACCCTACTTTGGATTATTCTCACTTCAAACATTCTGCCTCAGCGAAGCGGCCACTTCTCAAATACATGGTCGCAATTCTGAAGCAGTATGTGTATACTCACTGGTGCCCACCGCTCGCGAAGTTTCAGCCCCAATCCGCGGCTTTTCCCTCGGTCTGAGACTGAGGCACGGGGGTCTGAGAAGCGGGGCCCCACCACAATGTCCCCAAATCGCCGATGCATGTCAGCCGGGAGCACTTAGCTGACGCTTCTCCGCAGCCCGCGGGGCCGGGACAGTACGCAGCTCCCGCCGCCG
Source organism: Panthera onca (assembly GCF_046562875.1). Classification (NCBI taxonomy): domain Eukaryota; kingdom Metazoa; phylum Chordata; class Mammalia; order Carnivora; family Felidae; genus Panthera; species Panthera onca. The sequence continues at coordinate 10,341,601 of NC_138352.1, forward strand.
CGCGCAGCAGTGGGAGGAGGCGCCGGGAGGGGGACCCGGCGCCCTGCTGGGGAAGGGGCGTGATCGCTGACAGCTTGCGGCGAGGGCAAGCCGAAGCGCGAGCTGCTAGGAGACGCCGCCACTGGACCCTGGGAGGAGGTGTAGGGGGGGCAGCGGGGGCGGCGAGGGGGCTCGAGGACAGACAGAAGCGGCCGCGGCTACTCACTCAGCCAGGACTCCAGGCTCTCCCCTTCCGCCTCCGCCATATTGCAGCCGCCCGGGCCGGCCCTGCGGCCTCAAACCTCGCGAGAACTTGCAAGAGATGAGCCGGGGCGGGGCGTGCATGGGGCCTGAGAGGAGAGAGCCCCGCCGCCGACGGTCGAATCAGACTGCGACGGATGAGAAGCCGAATGTTTCCTTTCGATTCTTCCCTTTGGACCTCGGAGTGAGAGACTCTTAACGCCCGGACTAATAGGGTGACGCACAGATTTAGGACCCTGTGGAGCTTTTTCCCCGCCTGCCGTCCCTCGCTCAGGCACGCCGAGGACGGCCCTGTTGGGGTCCTTGTGGCCAGCCAAGATGGCTGCGCCCGCGGTGAAAGCTGCGCGAGGGTGGCCGGTTCTGGCGCTGGGCGTACGGAATCGTCTCCTGCGGTTTCCAGGGTAGGAGGGCGGCGGGAAGCCGGGGGGCCGCTTGGGTCTTCACGGAGAGACCTGCAGGGAAGGAAAGGACCACGAGCGGACCGTGCGGGGACCTGGAGAGAGCCTGCGGGCCAGGACACCTGGGTCCAAGACTCTGAATTAGCTGCGTGACTTTGGGCCAGTGTGAAGGTTTCCCGGCGATGGGGTTCTGATTGGAAGCTGAAAGCACGGTCTTACGGAAGAGCTCAGCGCTGGGATTTGCTGTGTTGGGAGAGGTGGGGGGAGAGCTGCCTAGGCGGGGCGCCTATCCTGTGATTTCAGGAGGCTCTCCTTACCGTTGTCACTTGACAGGGGGAGACTTTCCTGGCCTTTTTGGGGGGAGTTTACTTACCTCTTGGGACAAGAGCCAGAATTACTGCGTTCAGGTTTGCCTAACGCTCTCCCTGCCTCTCTCCTCGACGGGTTGGCAAACATGCCTATTGTTAAGTAAGGCCTTTTCTCTTGTGGGGTCAACTTTTGCCCGCCTCTTCCTCTTCCCCCCTCTTAGGCTAACCCAGGTGAGGGGGAGCCGCTATGGTCCTGAATACAAGGATCCACAGGTTGACAAAGAATATTACCGTAAGCCATTGGCAGAGCTGACGGAGGAGGAGAAGTATGAGCGGGAACTCAGGAAGACTCAGCATATCAAAGCTGCCCCAGCGTCGAAAACAAGCTCTGTGTTTGAAGACCCAGTGATCAGGTCAGATGGAAGCAAATACTTCTGTTCCACAGACTGGGACTATAGCAGGGAGGGTCTGCAGTTAGGATTCTGTGGAATCCTAGGCCTTGGAAACCTAAACGTGTTGCTTTTCTTCTTGAAGTAAATTCACCAACATGATAATGAAAGGAGGAAACAAAGTCCTGGCCAGATCCCTCATGGCGCAGGTAAGCAGCTCGTCTCCCGTCTGCTTTCTTACAGCTTTGTGTGTGGCTTTCACTTTAGCATAAAAAAGTACAAATTCACATACCTGCCATTAGAATGACCTTCCTATGTATGGGTGGAGGTGGTGACTTTAATACATCCTGCAGGAGTCGGCCACCACCATTCACTCCCCCAATCACAAATCTTGGCCTGTTTGCCTGGTCCTCGCTCAGAAAGAGGGAGGCACTTAGGAACTTTGCCTTTGAAGTTCTGAGAGAGGAGCTGCACTGTTGTAGGAGAGCAGGATGGGAGGAGTAAAGGGCAAGGTACTAGCTCAACTGGGAAAACCCTTTAGGGAGGCTGGTGCGGTGTCTTTCAATGTATGCCTTTGCAGACTCTGGAAGCTGTGAAAAGGAAGCAGTTTGAGAAGTACCACGCTGCCTCTGCAGAGGAACGGGCATCCATCGAACGCAACCCCTATACCATCTTCCACCAAGCACTGAAAAACTGTGAGCCTGTGATTGGGCTGGTACCCATCCTCAGAGGCGGCCATTTCTACCAAGTGAGTGGTCAGGGCCGGAACGCAGGGCTGCCCACCCATGAAACAAGATGGTTGGGGGGGTGCTTGCGAGGGGGAGGGTCCAGAGCAAGGCCAAGATTGATAGTTTTATAGGGACTAGGTTCTGTCAGAATCTGCTCGTCGGAGTCCTAGCGTAAAACTCACAGGCCGAAGATGGGAGGGGAAGAGAGCAAAGAATCATCCGAATTACTTTTTCTGGAAGCCCACCCCACCCCCATTCTGTCCACTGTGCCCTGTTCTAAATTGTAAGCTTCTTGCAGTGAGGGACTGTGTTTATAACTCCTCTTCATCTCCCGGTGCCTAGAGTAGCGCTTGACCCGTAACTGATGCTTCATCACCATTTCCTGAACTGAATGAGGGGTCTGTTACTGCACTTAATTATACATCATTGTTATAAGCCAGTGTTCTCATCTTTTTCTTTTTTAATTTGTTTTATTTTTGAAAGACAGAGAGCATGAGTGGGGGAGGGGCAGAGAGGAAGAGACAGAATCTGAAGCAGGCTCCAGGCTCTGAGTTGTCAGCACAGAGCCTGATGCGGGGCTTGAACTTACAAACCGTGAGATCATGACCTGAGCCGAAGTCGGACGCTTAACCGACTGAGCCACCCAGGCACCCATCATCTGCTTTTGTAACATAAACTTCACAAGGGAAGAGACTCTCGTTAATGACTGTGTCCCTGGGGTCTTGTGTGGTACCTGGTATATAGTGGTGGTCTAGCAGATAATTTTTGGACAAGAGGATTGTGTTTATAGGCACCTGTGATCTGAGTTAGCTGAGTCACCCCAGCTCGATGGGGCTTTTCCCAGTTGATGTTTATATCACCTTGGCTAAGGTTCCATTTAGAGGTGAAAGAGGTCTGTGCTTAATGAGCGTTTGCTCAATGAACGCCTTTGTGTCTGCTACACTGAGGTCACTCGGGTGTGGGTAACTCACAAGAGGAGAAGCGAGGCCCTTCTTCTCAGGAGCGTTGCCAGGGCTGGGTCAGAGGGAACCTGTGGCTACCCCTTACAGCTTAGGGAGGAAGGAGGCTGCAGGCCTGGCAAGTTCTTGGACTAACTTGCCCACGTCTTGTCTCCTTCAGGTCCCCGTGCCACTAGCCGACCGTCGCCGTCGCTTCCTGGCCATGAAGTGGATGATTACTGAGTGCCGGGAGAAGAAGCACCGGCGGGTGCTGATGCCGGAGAAGTTGTCCCATGAGCTGCTGGAGGCTTTTCACAACCAGGGCCCTGTGATCAAGAAGAAGCATGACATGCACAAGATGGCCGAGGCCAACCGTGCGCTGGCTCACTACCGCTGGTGGTAGAGGGAGGGTAGGGGCCCTGGGAGGAGCCCGGGGCTCTTTGCTGCAAGAAGTAATGAAACACTTAAGGGTTAAGGATGTCGTTCCTTTTTCAGGGCAGGCAGGCCTCATAAGGATGGAGCAACATATGTATTGCTTGTTAGTCCGTCCTTTCGGGCCTAGAACTTGCTCTTCCTATCCCATCTCCTTACAATGAAGGAACATACCACTTTAGATTTCCTGCAGGAAACTTAGGGCCCATCCAGTCTCTCCCCTCAATTCGGGGGTAGAACTTAGGATGATATGAAAGGAAGCAGTTTTAATGTTAGAAAAGCTTTATTAGAAAACTGTCACCCTGAACTGGTGTAGCATGTGACGGGGTGCTGCCATTTACTAAAACCGACTAGAAATATGTTTGTTTCCGAAGTGGTCCTTGTACAAAATGTAAAAAGCACTCTCTGGTGGGACTTGTGCTCTGCCCCTTGATATCCCAAAGTATCCCACCAGTAGCTATGGGTACCCATTTTACAGATGGGGAAACTGAGGCACCAAGATGGCTGTTGCACCAGTGGCTTCACAACGCAGTGGTTCTCAGAAGCTGCATTTCTCTGCCTGGCCCAGGTTGGAGGTGATGGGACAGTGGAGGGCAAGTCTGTTTGGTGTTTTCCCCAGTTCCCGAATCCAGGAGGGAAGGTGCTCGGGGCAGGACCACAGCATAAGTGGGAAACCGCTCAGGAGCTGTTGAAAGTCTGGAAGGACAGTCTTTGGGAGAGGCAGGAAGTCGGGTAGGTGAGAGGCCGGTGCTTCAGGTGCGGCAGCCTGACTGGGAGGCCTAGTCGGAGACCTCGCTATAGTAATACTTGTGGGCAGCCGGGGTCGTCTTCCAGCCGGCTGCCCGAAATTCGATGATCTCCAGCAGCAGCAGCTGGGCCAGGGAGCTGAGGCCACTTGGGAGCAGGAAGCCATCCCGGATCAGGACAAAGAGCTCATCCATGCGCTGTCGGTTCATCTTCTCCAGCTGCTCCCCCACCCGATGCAGCTGGAGCACCAGGCAGTCCACCTGTGGGGGAGGGCAGTGGGAGGTGACCCCCAAGGCAGTGCCAGCCCATCACCGAGCAGCCGTGAACGGAGCGCTTGCAGGGTTCCGTGCTTGGCCCCATATGCTCATTTTCTCCTGTCCTCCTCACACCACCTGGTGGGTATTAGCCACACTTTACGTGAAAGACCAGTTCAGGACTTACCTAAGGTCTCTTGGGCCAGGCTGGGTGCAGGCCCTCTCTGTAAGCTGCCACTTAACCCAACCTTTCTACCCCTCTCCTCACCTGCCTAACTGATGGGTTTCTGGGCCATGTGTATCCAACAGCTGGATTCCTATCACAGGTTAGCTTTCCTACTGGGGACAAAGCCTCTGAGCCTGTAGGTTTTGGCTGCTCTGTTCTGGATAAATTCCAGGCCTGGCAGCTTATCCTGGAACTGAGGCAGGCCTCGCATGTCCCCACCAGGCTCCTACCCTAAGAAGTGATGCTCTCGGCTGCCTCCATGGACAACAGGCATCTGAGACTGCCCCCCCCCCCCCCCCTCCACAGCTGTCCGAACGGGTCACCCACCTCCTCCTCCTTGTTCAGACTGTCAGGCTGGGCCAGCCGGAAGAGGCAGTCATAGACGGGGTTCACCAGGGCCATCATGGGCATGTTGTTCACCTGTGGGGGGAGAGTGGGGACCGGAGCACTGGTTTAGTGGCTGAAGGAGACAGGCTGTCTCTGCTGCACAGGGTGACTACCGGGGCCTCACCCTCAGGTAATCAAAGATGTTGCAGATAAAGGTGACATAGCAGACCCAGCCCTGCAGGGACCGGGCTCGCAGCTGCTCCCGAGCCTGGTACTCCTGCTGCAGCCGGTTCAGGAGTCCCCGTCGGAAGACACTCTGGCCTGCTTGCTTGCTCTCAGCCTGTGAGCCAGGGAAAGGATGGTGAGCAGAGGGCGGTGCCATGGCAACCCTCACCCAAGCTTCGGTGACAGAGGACCCTCCTGTCCATCTCTCTCCACCCGAGGGGAGCCCTGTGCATCTCTGCCCTGCTGGCCAGGCTTTCTGCCCTGTGCTGAGGTCTTTCTCAAAGCATCTTCCGCTTTACCAGTCCCGGCCAACCTGAATGATGGCATAGCACATGCGCCCTGCTTCTTTACTGAAGACGCAGTCCTGCAGAGAATGGTCCACAATCACATTGGCCACCTTCTCCAAGTCCACAGCACCTGGATCTGGGGTAGAGACAGGTGGGAATCCAGAGCTGCTGAATTACCACATTTGCCTCTACTTGCTTCTACAGGGATGGGAGATACTTACAAAAGAGCACTCCCATTATAAACCTGACGTGTAAAGAGACCAGAAGATACATGGAGAAGTAACCACACACAGGAGCAGCTCTCCCGTGAGCCTGGTGGCCCACTCGGAGGAAACCAGAAGGGTTATGTGGCCACTACAGACTAATCAAAGAATGCCAGTTTTTTTAGGGCACACATCATTTCCTGGCACTAGGCTGAGGAAGGAGCACTGAACGGCGATGTACTTGACAGCAATTTCACGGAAGAAAGTGTTCTTAACAATACACAGTGTTCTTATAATACATGAACCCTGACAAGAGCAGTCCAGGCAGGGCCTCCCCAACAGGCTTAGCTTGGCATGTGATGGGCATTACTAATTGTTAGCTGAGTCAAACTTCTGGGTGCTGCAGAAGGCACAGATCCAGGCCAATTACTACATCTCTGCCAAGCACAACGCTCCATCCTCTGTCCCAAGTCAGCCAGCTCTGCACATTCAAGACAGCCTCCTGTGGCTGAAACCTGGTCCAATGTCAGGGCTCAGGAGACGACTCTCTTCTCTGTGCTCCAGCCCCTTTCATGGGTACTTGAACTTTAAAAAATGGCTTTACTGCCTGAGAGGTGACTCTATGATTCACACTTTGAAATGCTGGTCTAAATGTAGCTTGTCCTCCAGTCCAAGAGTGACTTACTCACTCCTGCTCTCAGAAAGCAAAGGGACAGCTGGGCATTCTGGGCTGAGACTCAGGTCTCCAGGCCTGACACTTTGGACCATTCTGTACAGCTCAGGGGGGCGCCCATGCTCACCTTTGAGTGCTGTCTTCAGCAGCTGCTGAGTCTCTGCGTCAAAAGACTGGATTTTATACTCCTCTCTACCAGGCTCCCCCATGACCATTCAGCCCCAGCAGCTCTTTACTGGGGTGGGACTAATGACAGCACCTAGGGAGGAGGAGAGGGGCAAGGGAGAGGCCTCAGGTGTGCACTGTGGGGCCAGGTTCCGATCCTGCACGCCCCGGGCAGGGCTGGCCGGCACACTGAGACAGGTCCTCCCAGCCAGTCCGTTGCATTGGGCGGTTGGCTGAACGCCCACCAAGTTTGGCTTCTGGTGGAGACTGGGCACCAGCCAGGCACCTGCTGCTCAGTTTAAGAACCCCAGTAGCTTCTGGGATTACACAAGCGTAAAGAGGTGAAGGTGAACATGCCTACCCTCTTGTCTCCACAGGAGGTAGGGTTATTCTCAGCTCATACCAATGTTGGGGTGGGGTGCGCAGCGCTGGGGGTGTGGATGGGGGCATATCAGACACTTGCCCTGTCTATATAAGCCAGCCTGGAAGCTGCTGGCCCAGCAGACTTCGGCGAATGACCGGGCTGGGGACACCGGGCAGCTGTCTAAGCAGGGTTCCAAGCCCCGTCTCCGACCCCTCCTTCGGCTTTAATCAGAGTCCCTCTCAGTCCCCAAACCCGCCCTTCCAGCCCTCGGCCTGGCCTGTGTGGGCGGGTGCGGGAGCCCGAACTGCCGCCGTCCCGGCCAACTTCTCCCAGGGACGGACTGGTTAAACTCGCCCCCCGAGCGGCCGAAACCCGGCCCTGTCCACTCAGGACTCCCAATTCCTGAGCTCCATTCTGGACCGTTCCTCTTAAAGAAGAGAGGAGCGGGATGACGCGTCTCCCAGCGGCGGTCCCTGTGGGAGTCCCCTCTCCGGACGCGGTGCCTCCCCGCTGGTCAAAGGAGACGACCTTGGGGTCTCCAGAGCCAGGCAGCTTCTCCAAACCCGGAACACCCTGCCCGGCGGCGCAGGGTCGCCGTCCGGAGTCCCGCGGGCGAGAGGCCGCACGAGCGTCGGAACCCACCTGCCGGGCCGGCGCCGCGCCCGCGTGCCCGGAGGCTGCTCGGAGAGCATGGTGCGCGCGACCCCGGCCGCCGCGCAGCAGCAGCTGGAGTGGCTGGTCGGGCCTCGAAGCCGCTTAGGTCATTTCCGAGCGCGGCGCCGGGGCGGAGCCCGGCGTGGATGGGGCGGGGCCCGGCCCGGCTCGGGAGGGGCGGGGCGGGGCGGGGCGGGGCGGGGCGGGAGCAGTCTCGCCAGCGCCACCTGCCGGAGTCCCGGGGACGCTGTCCTCACCGCTCGTCCTTCGGAGGTCAGTGGCGGTACCACGCACGGGGAACATCCGCGACGCTGTCCCCACCCTGTCCTCACTCGACTCGCCCGCGCCGGGCGAGACCTACTCCTCGGCCCACAGGAAGCCATTGGTAGCAAGTGGTGGCGCCCTACCCCGTCCCAACGCCTGGGGCTCGGGCTAAAACGGGTTCCAAAGAGGAGACTTAAAGAGACCCTGTGGAGGTAGGGCAGTGATGGCTGGAGGGGGCAGGAACTTACAGGTGGTGGCCTCTTGCCCCCGACGCGAGAAGGCAGGGGTGCCTGTAACGGCTGGATCACTGCTCCCCTTTCCTTCTCTCCTACTCCAAGTACAAACAGTACTGGTAAAATAAGTTGAAAACCAGTGGACCAGCCCAAGAACCCCATCCCCCTGCTAGCCTGTGACCCGCGAAGTTCTGGGGGTGACCCCGAAGTTGGTTAAGCTCCTAGCTTGGTCTTGGCTAGGGCTGGGAAAGAGGCATAGGCCTAGCAGCTTAGGGCCCTCCCTGAGGTCGGCCCTGGGTTGCAGAAGGGCAACCAGAAGGGGCTGGAAGAGAATTGCCTCTTTTCATGGTGTGGACAAGAAGTGTCCATGGCGACTTCCTGTTGCCAGAGTTCTCTCCTCTGATTAAAACAGCTGGCGGGAGTGGTCACCAGAAAAATGAGGAAGGACGGCTGCAGCAAAAGAAAGTAATGAGTAGAAGAGATGAAAAGAATAAAGTGTACTTTATTCCACTCAAGTGGAATTTCTTTAAAAATACATTCAGGCAGCTGCCTTCCTGCAGCCCCAACCCAGGCCTCCAGTGCCCCAAACCCTACCCACAGCCTAGGTCTTCAGAATTAGCAGCCAAGAGCAGGGAAGCTTCAGGAGTCGGGGTCCCAAACATACCACAAAGCCCCAGGTCAGAGCCCAAACAGTTCTTATGACAGGAGTCCGAGGGCCACGACACCCACACAGGCTTTGCTCCCAGCCTGTGCCTTCATCCTGAGTCATTGCAAAGGCTGCAGCCAGCTCCCAGTCTCAGAGCAGGGTAAAGTCCTGCAGGGGACTCCTGTGCTCCTCCATGCTGGCCTCCCCTGCACAGCCAACCCTGCAGGCTGGGCTGCCCTGGGTGGGTACGTAGGGGGGCAGAACTGGGCGGAAAGGGTGGTGCTTGTGTTCTGTAAATTCCCTCTCACCCCCGTCCCCCTAAGTGCAGTGTCTCCTCTGTGCACAGAGGAGTAGATGTGAATTCTTGTGCGGACACCCCCGCCCCCACTTGTGCCCTCAGCAGGCTGTCTGTCCAACCCTTTCCTTCTACCATCTGCTCACACGGCTGCTTCAGAGCTGTGGCCCTTCAGGGATGACAGAGGATGCACACAGCACCTTAGGGCACCCTGAGAGGGCAGCTGATGCCAACTGGCTCAGCTGCAAGCTTCCCCCCACCCCACGGAAGAGGAGTGATCCCAGGTAGACTAGGGAGAAGGGCCCCCATCTTCACCCACAGTCCTTCCCATCAGCACAACCCCCCACTGCCTTCAGGCTGCTGGGACCTGCCTACCACCACCACCACCCCCCCCCCACCACCACCACCCCCCCCCCCCCCCGCCGCCCCCAGAGGCCCTCAGCTGTGCTCCGTTGTCCAGGGGAGAGAACAGCCTGAGTGGAAATTGAGACATGAAGATCTGGGCATGGGGTGCGGGCGGGGGGGCGGTTATAAAGTGACCAGTTCTTCCCCCAGAACTAGAAGCAAAGTTGTGTGAGGAATGCAACTACTTAGAAAAATGGCATCCGAGGAAGGCAACGGTCCCCTCCCTCACACTTTGTGAGGAGGGATGATGAGGAAGGGAAGATGGGAGTGAGATTAAGGAATGTGCTTGTAGCTTCAATGTGTATTAAATTAGTTGGTGGGAGTAAGAGCCTACACGTGAGGACCAGGCCTCTGCCAAAGGCCCAATCCCAGCCTTCGTGCTCGGGCCACGGCCCCACCCAGAGCAGGGACAGTTCTCTGGGTGGAAGGGGCTAAGAACACAGGGTAGCAGCTGCTGCCTTTCCTGTGAGCATGGGCTACAGAGGAACCACCGCAAACTCCTCGGACCAGCATGGCCGTGTCCCCACAGACCAAGTCCCATGTGCTCTCCTTGCCCTTCTGGTGACAGACACGCTGGCTGGCAGGGATGGAGCGGGCGGCAGCTCTCAGTGCAACACAAGGTCGTAGATGAGCCTGCCTTCCTTCGGGAGGTTGCCCTTCCTGCCCTCGGGCCTAGCTGTCCGCCTTCTTCATGTGGTGGAAGAGGTTACAGAAGAGCTCATACCAGAAGAACACGAAGCCGGTGGAGAGAGCAGCCTTCAGCAGGCTGGGGGACAGGCCCTTGAAGAAGCCCCTTGGGCCTTCCTCTCGAAGCACCTGCCGGGCACAATCCAGGAGGCCCTTGTAGCTGCGAACCTGGGGAGAGGAACAGGGAGGGTACTTGGTGGAGGGCAGAAGAAGAGCTCAACACGTGGGTGTTGGCTCTACTCTTTTGTCAGCCCGGCACCCGGCACATCACAGCTCCCAATAAACACTTGCTGGACAAAGAGATGACAAGGCAAAAAGGACAGAAAAGTAGACCTTTTCTTTCTCTTCCAAGTGGACTAATAATTCAGACTGAACAGATGTACCTAGAAATCAGCACTGGACAGAGCTCCTACTGACTGCGCCTCTTAAGGACCCTCTTCCCAAAGGCGCCTCCAACCCTTTATCCCATCCCACCTGGTTCCCTTTGGGTGGTTGATCTGAATCTAGCCCTTGTTAGCTTTAGCCTCCAGTCTGGCCTTCTCAGTTGACCACATATTGCTGCCAGACTCGCGTCCCCAAGACACAGCTCCCTCCAAATCTCCAGTAACTCCCCGTGGTGTTGGCAGTGGTATTATAAAGAACCAAGGGGTGCCTGGCTGGCTCAGTTGGTAAAGTATGCAACTCTTAATCTCAGGGTTGTGAGTTCAAGCCCCACGTTAAGTGAAGAAAGACGAAAGAAAGAAAGAAAGAAAGAAAGAAAGAAAGAAAGAAAGAAAGGAAAGAGAGAAAGAAAGAAAGAAAGAAAGAAAGAAAGAAAGAAAGAAAGAGAAAAGAAGGAAAGAAAGAAAAAGAGAAGAGGAAAGGGGAAGGGGAAGGAAGGGAAGGGATCAAGTCCACACTCCGTGGCCTGTATTCAGAGTGTTGCTCCATTTGGCCTCAACTTCCCTCCCTGATCTGTCGTCATCCACCACCGGTCCTCCCACAAAACCAGCCACACAGTCTGTTAGAAGCAGGGCCTAGGTCCTCTGCCCTGGGCTCTCGCCAACTGTCCAAACTCAAACCGTCCTTTCAGGACAAGGAGGAAAAAGGAGGACAATGGAAAAAGGAGGTTATAAAAACCTTGTGAACAGCTCCATATTTGTTAAAATGTATACACGTATGTTTATGCAAAGAAACAAACCTAGAGCCAAAGATTCTGCATGATTGCTACCTGTGGGCAGGTGGTGTTGGGAGTTATGTGTGATTTTAATCTTTCCGTCTAGCAGACTTCTCTGAATTTCCTACAAAGATATATTACAACTAACTCCATTCTTTCCCTTCCCTCGAGTAAGAAATGCTCCCGCCCTTCCCTGACTCCCAATCCATCCCACCCCTCTCTTCTGGGTGAAGAATGAATCCATGTATGAGTCGATCAGATTTAATTCATTCCTCTCCAGGAACCACTACAGAATAAAGCAAACAACTCTATGTGCCGGTGGGAGTCTCCTTCTCCGTGTTCTTTAGTATTTTGGGGACATTTCTCTGGCCCAAACTGAATCGAACACTTTTTAAGAGCAAACACCGAGTTCTCCTTCACCTGGATCGTCCCACAGTGCCCAACATGCACGGGGCTTTGTGTGTGGCTTTCCCGCATTTCTGGGGGTCCCCAGGGACAGGTCGGGGATGACAGAGCTGTGGGGGCTAATGCTGCCCAATGGGCAGGTGAGGGACAAGACTCAGAGCTCTCTGAGGGGGACGGCTCACCTGGCCAAAGGAGGCTCGGGCCTGCTCAAACCCTCCGACCTGCAGCCGTTTCTTGAAGAGGTCCAGGGGGTACGTGAGGGCCTTGCTGATGACTCCGGCTCCACCGCCACAGAGCAGGTTTTTGAGGTTCTCTGAGTCAAAGTGGGATTGAGGGGGATAAAGGAGAGAAGTGTTATCGGGGGCAGACAAGTTCAAGGTCAAGAGCCTAGCCCTCCACCGTGAAACAAAGACCCACCAGCACCCTGAGTCTCTGAGGAGAACCACACACAGCCATGTTGGGGAAGAGTGACAATGAGAATGGAACAGAAGTGAGGGCTTGCCGTCTGCCGTGTGACTCGGTTCAAGGCTCGGGAGGGACCAGGACGCCCACCGCTCTTCCCATCCTCCTCAAACAAGAACCAAACAAAAGACACAACCAAAACCAGGCTGCGTGTAAGTGGGACCTCAGACAAAAATGAAAACCATGACCAAAGTCAGAAATAAATTTTGACGGTGCCACCGATGGGGTGGCAAGATCCGAAAGCGAGGGGGGGTCTACAAGCAGCGGGACTGGTTTGGTTGGCTGGGTGTATTACAGAGCAAGGTCCGGAGAGCGGGATGTCTTAGCTTCTGACAGGAAGCCCTTCTTTCTCAGGTGGTTCAGAAGGAGATGTTCTGGCTTGGGGGAGGGGGTGCAGCAGAGACCCAGCTTCCCTTCGTGTGAGAGCTGTCTCACCGTTTTTCCTTCCCTCGGCAGGCATGACCCACTCATGAACGTGCTTCAGGGCGTTATAAAAGGAGAACTGGAAGCCGGCGTAGGGGAAGATGGCGATCAAGGTGGGGTTCAAGCCTTTGTAGAAGACCAAGGGGCCTTCGGTCCTGTACATGGTCACCACGGCATCTCGAAGGGTTTTATACACCTGGACAGACATGTGCAGCTCAAGTGAGCGTGGGTGCCGGTTTAGCCCTAGAACACCGCCCATCACATGCATCTCCCCTCATCGAAAATCCCAGCTGCCAGGAGCATTACTTGTCCTGCCAAGAGGACAGAGAAAATATTGGACAAAAACTTCAACGGTGGGGTTTTCCAGCAACAACCTTTCTAGCTCTTTACAAAACTCGTCTGTCTGCACAAGTGCACACAAGAATGTGCCCAAAGAGGGCCTGAGTGGCTCAGTGGGTTAAGAATGTGCCCAAAGACAGCTGCCACAGTGTCCCGCACAAGAGCAAAGACGCAATGTCCACCCCTGGGCACAGGACGTCAAAAGAACACAGAGCAGCTGTTAAAACGCCATCTATGTGGCTGATAAGGGATCATCCCCCAAATAGACAGCTAAATGAGCACAGCGGGATGCAGAACAGGTATGGTGCTTGTGGAGGAAAAAAACTATGCAGAGATTATCCTGCACAAAGATCCACAGGAAGCAAGGAAGGGCGAGCATTACCTCCATGCGGGGAAAGGTGGGGGCAGGGGAAGAGGGAGATTCACCATTTTAGATTCTCTGGGTATTTGCCAGGTGCATATATTTAACCTTTCGTGAACTGTCAGCAGGCCATCTCCACGTAGGAAGACAACAGGGCACGGATTTTCCTTCTACTCAACATATACTCTCTGCAGTGGACCAGAGGGGGTTGTGGGCGCAGCGAGGCACGGCCCAGACAGGGCAGCTGAGGGAGTTACTCTGCACGGAGAAGGGAGGACCCTGGCCGCCTCCTCACCACTTGGCTCCCAGACGCTGGCAGCCACACTGAAGGATTTCGCCCCGGGGGATGTCCACGAAAGGGCCAGGACTCAGAGGAAGGCCATGAGGCAACAAGCCTGCCATGCACCCACAGTCTCACTCTGCTTCCCTGTGCCCCCTTTAACACCAGGCTGGCAGCCAAGGGACACACACATCTGAGGAAAGCCTTCATAAACAACGGAGACCAGGGGCACCTGGCTGGCTCAGTCAGTAGAGTGTGCAACTCTTGATTTCAGGGTCATGAGTTGGAGACCCATGTTGGGCATAAAGATGACTTAAAAAAAACAAAAAAAAACAAAAATAAAAAACCCAGAAAACATAATGATCGATGGGAGGCACAGAAATCATCTGGAAGGAAGAAACAGTATAGACAAAAGAAGAAAACTAAGGGAAATGGAAACCAACCACAGAATTGGAAGTGATATTCTCAGGCCACAGAGAAGGGATCACCTCTGTGATATTTTTAAAAGAGGTAAGGGGAACGCCTGGGTGGCTCAGTCGGTTAAGCGTCCGACTTTGGCTTAGGTCATGATCTTGCAGTTTGTGAGTTTGAGCCCCTCATCGGACTGTCTGGTGTCAGTGCGGAGCCCACTTTGGATCCTCTGTCCCCGCCCCCCCTGCCCCTCCCCAGCTTTCGTGCTCTCTCTCTTTCAAAAATAAATAATCATTAAAAAAAAAAAAAAAAAAAAAGGTAAGCTTCAGAGAACAAGACAAGCTCTTGAGAGAAAAATCTTTGTGAGTTTGAATTGGGCAAAGATTTCTTAGATAAAATACCCAAAGCAAAATCCATAAAAGAACAAATAGATAAACTGGACCTTACCAAATTAAAAGCATCTTCAAAAGAGACTATAAGAGACAGGGGCACCTGGGTGGCTCAGTTGGTTGAGCATCTGACTGCGGGTCAGGTCATGGTCTCATGGTCTGTGGGTTCGAGTCCTGCGTCGGGCTCGCTGCAAAGCCCACTTCAGATCCTCTGTCCAGTGTGTCCAGGAAAAAGGTCTGGACTAAAGGGTCCAGGAAGTACCCAACACAACAAATGACAGAGGGACCAGTGCACATCACTGGTAAACTTCTAGAATGTCAGGAATCAGGAAGGGATCCTGAAAGCTCCCAAGGCAGGAAGGGTGATAGTTTCATATAAAGGGTCATTAATCAGAGTGATTCTGGACTTCTCCCCAGCAACACTGAGAGCTACCTAGAATTCTATACCCAAATCATGAGTCAAGTGTAAGTAAGGGTCAAATTAAGGCATTTTCTATCAAGGCTTCTCTAAAGAAGCCATATCTCATGTTGTGCTCCACCAAAATGAGGGATTAATCAAGAGAAGACACAGGACCCAGCAAGAGAATTTCTAACAGAACAGCTGGCAACAGTCCTGGGACAAAGAGTCCACACTGAAGCCACAGGGTGAAGGCTGCCAGAGTGGAGGGCTCCAGAAGAGGCTCTGTAATAAAGTGGGACAGATGACCACAGGCTGACCCTATCAAGAAGATAACTTCGTGATGAGCATGCAGAAAGCTAAACAAATAAAATACAAGGCAATCACTAACTTCAGGCAAGACAAAAATATAAAAGAAAATGTAATCATAATGTATTTCAAGGCTCAGCAATAACATTTACATAATCATATCTGCAAGACACTGATATTGATCTAGCCAAAATCTAGAAATCAGGTATACTGTAATCAGACAAAGGAGGAAACACAAGCACACGAGGGTGATGGTAAAGAGGTAAACTCTTATCTTCCACAGTAGCCATCAAGAGTTACTGTCTATAATTTAAAAATTAGAAAGAAAAAGAGACAGGGCGCCTGGGTGGCTCAGTCAGTTGAGTGACCGACTTTGGCTCAGGTCACGATCTTGCAGTTTGTGAGTTCGAGCCCCGCGTTGGGCTCTGTGCTGATGGCTCAGAGCCTGAAGCCTGCCTCGGATTCTGTGTCTCCCTCTCTCTGCCCCTTCCCCGCTCATGCTCTGTCTCTCCGTCTCTCAAAAATGAATAAACGTTAAAAAATTTTTTTTAAATAAAATAAAAAAAGAAAGAAAAAGAGACAGAGATGTAGAAGGTTAAGCATGCTATGAAGAATTAGGAAGTAAATAATGGAAGAAGAGGCACGAGTATTAAAGTGGTTGCCTCTTGGGGACTGGAATCAGGGTGGCTGGTGTTTTCTTTATAATTCATGCAGAACCACCAGACTTTTTAACCTATATTGCTGATTAAGAAACATTTTAGGGGTGCCTGGGTGGCTCAGTCGATTAAGCATCTGACTTCAGCTCAGGTCATGATCTCGTGGTCTGTGATTCAAGCCCCACCTCAGGCTCTGTGGTGACAGCTCAGAGCCTGGAGCCTATTTCAGACTCTACGTCTCCCTTTCTCTGCCCCTCCCCTGCTCGTGCCCTGTCTCTCTCTCTCTCTCCTTCAAAAATAAGATAAAAACATTAAAAAAAAGATGTTACCAAAAAAACCAGAAACATTTTAAAGTCGAGGATTTACACCATGGCCACTACTGATCTGCAGCTTTTTTAAAAAAATTTTTTTAGTGTTTTATTTATTTTTGAGAGAGAGAGAGAGAGAGAGAGAGAGAGAGAGAGAGAGAGAGAGAGACACAGAGCATGAGCAGGGCAGGGGCAAAGAGAGAGGGGGACACAGAATCTGAAACAGGCTCCAGGCTCTGAGCTGTCAGCACAGAGCCCGACATAGGGCTCGAACCCACGGACCGCGAGATCATGACCTGAGCCAAAGTTGGACCCTCAACTGACCTAGCCACCCAGGCGCCCCTGATCTGCAGCTCTTAAACAGATCTTTTCCATTCACTTTTGCACACAGATGATTTCCTGATCATTCCAGAATCTAGAATCCGCATCTCAATCGCCTTAGCTAGAGGTAATGAGCTATTCTCTTTTCTCTTATATTTTTTCCTTCTCACAGACTTCTTTGGTTAATTTATTACTGAAGTATAATTGACATACAATGTTATATTAGTTTCAAGGCGCACCTTCTCATAGATTTTTTTTTTTCCCCTAAAGGCTGGGCAGTCACGGAAGAGGACTCTAGCATCCCAGAGCAGGGAAGGTGATGGAGTGTCATCCCTCGTTTTTCCTCATCCCCGCAGCCACCATGTTGCTGAGGTCTGTCTGTCTTTTCCATCTACAAACACCTTTCGTCCCCATCTCTCTGCTCAGTGCCTAGGGCCCCTCATCTCATTTCCCCATTAGGAGAAACCTCTATTTCCCACTGAAGTGCCATCCAGAGGGATCTAGTTCTCATGCTCCATTCATGAGCTCGCAGGTTGTTCCCAGGGCACTTTGCCCTTCTGAACCACAAAAGTCATCAGGATGTCTCTTGAACAAAAGGGCTTCACCAACCCAGGATCTCCAGCCCAGGCAACACCAAGAACCAGCAGAACTGAAACCACAGTTATTCTTAAGCAGAGCATCATTCCCCACCCTAAAGCAGAAGGGAGACGGAAAAATTCTTCCGTCGAGAAGAATCGGGTTGAGCATGGGCACACGCGCACATACACGTGCACGCACACGTACTGCTGTTCTTATGTAAGTCCAGGAAACGGAGATTACGGTGGGGGGCTCTATTTCAGGATTTAATCCCTCCCTTTCACTCAGTAAGTTCTTCCTGGAATCTGACTCAAACTTTCGGCGTAAACCAAAAACAACTCTCACAATAACCCAGCAATACGATCTCAAGTCTCACTCTCCCGGACGCCCTCACCGTCCAGCCTGCTGTTCAGGATTTGTTCTGTCTCCCACGTGAGGCTGTGAGCACCCTGCACGGGGCTCAGCACAGTTACGGGTGTCACAGATGGACCAGCTGAGGGGACGCAAACCCCGGGTGCTCCCACTTTGTTTCCTCTAAGGAAAAGAGCCCCACCTCCTGGACCACCTTCGGCGACTCATTCCCGCCTCCTCTGGCCCGGCCACTCACCTTGGGCTCACCCTGAGCTGCAAAGCGGGTGCGCAGGACGTCCACAGGGTGCACGGCGAGGGTGGCCGTGCTGGCAGACAGGCCTCCGCACACAAAGTGCACTGAGAAGTCGCGGGCATCGTACTTGCTGGCTCTGTGCACCAGCTCGGTCAGCAGTTCAAACGACAGAAACTGCAAGAGCACGTGACAAAGTTACTGACAACCCCCCCACCCAAAACGCCACCATGATCCACGCGCGGCCTGGTTCTACAGGCGAGGAAATATTCTTAGGCAGCGACGGGACACGATAAATATCTAATTTTGTTCAGAGCACAAATGCCATTTTCTATTCACATTTTCTACTGTGAGGAGAGCCAAATATCCAAAGGGTTAAGAAAATATATGAGAAAAAATTTTACATCAGAAAGTTCTACTCCTCAACTGAGTTTCCTCAGAACCAGGCAAGCAAGGCCCTTATTTGATTCTCGGTGGGCAACCCTGGGGCTCACCTGGCGGTGGCACCGTTTGACAGACGTTCTGCCCTGGAGCAGAAATTCTCTTGGGAGAATTCCACATGTTCCACATTCTATGGCGTAAACCCGCTTTGCTCAGATCTTCCCCAGCCAACTCAGATGGGCCAGGGTCCCGAGAGCACGCTGCTGTATTTACTCATCACGCTGCGGTACCTGAGTGCCAGCCGCTGAGGCTGAAAGGCACGGGCGCGTCAACTCATGAGCTCCCGACCCGAGCCATCGCTGTGATGTCATAGGAAAAGCAGGCAGGGACTGCTCGGGCCCCAGCTGCCCAGGTGGGCATCCCGGCTCGGCTGCCTTTCCAGCTAGTGACTTTGGTTGGGGTCATTCCCTAAGCTCTCTCTGCCTGGTCTTCCGTCTATAACACAGGAGTGACCACAGAACACCCCTCAAAGCGCTTAAAGCAGAGCCTGGCTCACCATTAGCACCACACGCAGGCAGCCTACTGCCACCACTCCGACCGTACGGCTGCAAGCCATCCGCCACGAAATCAACCGGCACCAGCCGCACGAATGTGTGAACAAAAGTCAAGGAGCCTGAATTCTCATCCTGGCCCCACCACTTCCAGGCTGTGTGGCCTCTGGCGGCTCGCTGACCCTCTCTGTGATCCACGTAACGTCTATTCTACCTCCCTCACAATGCTGCTGGGAAGTCTAAAGGAAGCACAGATGTGAAAATGCTATTTTGAAAAAATGCAAAGATTTGTATCGCCCTTTGCCAAGCATGGCGTCAAGACAGTCTCCTAGGGGCAACATCTAATATTCAGTCGGTGCAAAGTGCCCGCGGTGGGGAGGAGGTGAGCAAGGGAATACCCGTGGTATAACTCAGTCTGACTGTCTTCAATTTCAGACTTCAAACTTCAGGTAGTTTCGCAGTTAAGACAAGTAAGAAGTGTGGTGACCGCTCCTGCTGCCCTACCCAGACAGGGTCCCTGCAGGCCCCACCCTCCCTGTGTTCCTCTATTGAACAACTCCAACCCAGGGGCCTGGCCCGTTCCCCTGCCACCTACTTGGACAGCTCCATAGCCTATAGAGAGAAGCTGGGCTGGGATGTGTCCTTTCCAGAATGCTGTCGGGCCTTCCTCCAGCAAAATCTGTCTCGCAGCCTGGAGGATCCCGTGGTATTTTGCACCGGGATCACTGCGAGACAGGCGCTCAATCTGAAGCTAGGGATCAAAATTGAAAAAGTCAGGACAACAGGAGCAGGTGTGGGGTGAGAAGGAGAACTTTCAGAAAAGGTTAACAAAGGCAGCTAAGTGCTTCTCTTTGACAAAACTCCAAGAAGAGAGAACTTGCCCTCTAGCCCATTATGTGGAATGAGGGGAAAAAGGTACCTGGAAACGGATCTTGATGACATCCAAGGGGCTGATCATCACCCGCGTGACAAGTCCAGACACAGACCCAGCCACCGCCACCTCGGAACTGGAGATATTCCTGCCATCAGCTTGGGGGTCATAGCCAACCATCCCTGCCCCCGGCCCATACAACGCCCATCAGTTTCAGGCTGCAAGCAAGAGACGTGGAGTAAACACCAGAGCAAGTCTTAGGGTCTCTGCTCATATGCCACCTCCTCAGAGCAGTCCCCCCGGACCATTCCATCTAAAACAGCACCTACATGCCCTCTTGTCCCCTCGCCCTGCTTTAGTTTTCTTTATGGCATTAGCACACTGGATGTTTATTCTGCACGCTTCTTGTCACCCTCCCCCTCTGGAATGTGAGCCCGTGAAAATGTGGCCTGGCTCCCATTTGCCCATCCCTGTATTTCCAGCGCCTGGAACAGAGCCCAGCATGGTGAGTGGTCATATTTGTTAACTGAATGAACAAACAGGCTTGGGCGGAAATCATTCACTTCCAGAGATCAGCTTGCTTTCCAAGACACCTGGCTTTATGGCCAACTCCCATCTAAGGTAAAGTCCCAGGCTGAGCCAGCATGACAGCAGATGAGCATGGAGGGAGACGTCAGACACGCAGGCTCCAGGAGCGGCCCATGGGACTCTCCAACAAGCCAACGTGATCCCAAGGAAGAGCCCAGAGACTCCTTAGCTTTCTCCATTGCCTCCCCAGCTGCAGCAATGGTGGGGGGGGGGGGCCTGCTAGGCTTTGAAATGATACTTCCCGGCCCACCCGATCCCTACCGACCTCCTCGACCTCACCCTGGACCTCTCTTCAGCCACTTCAATCAGGGTAGGCTCCGCTCCGGACAAGTTTCTGGAAAACACTGCTTGAATTCCTACTGCCAGCCTTGCTTCTGCATCTACTGTCCCCCATGTCTGAAACACAGTGGCTCTTCCCCACCTCATATGCCCCCACTCACTCTTCCCCCGTAGCTCCTCCCCCTGCATCAGGGCTCAGCTAAAGAGCATCCCCGCCACGGACCGGACTCACGTCCTCTCTAGCATTCACAGCACTCGCTCTGGTTGAGAACCACTGTTCTCAAGAAACACTAGCAATGGTGTATAAAATGGCATGCATTACATCACTCTTTGTAAAACTGGATATAACACAAAGGGATGCATAAATACACTAAGTCACATCCAAGCAATGGACTCGTACGTCGCCATTAAGAACGAGCCAGAGTTGGGGCGCCTGGGTGGCGCAGTCGGTTGAGCGTCCGACTTCGGCTCAGGTCACCATCTCACGGTCCGTGAGTTCGAGCCCCGCATCAGGCTCTGGGCTGATGGCTCGGAGCCTGGAGCCTGTTTCCGATTCTGTGTCTCCCTCTCTCTCTGCCCCTCCCCCGTTCATGCTCTGTCTCTCTCTGTCCCAAAAATAAATAAAAAAAAAAAAAAGTTGAAAAAAAAGAACGAGCCAGAGTGATACGCACACTTGAAAAGATGTCCATAATACACTGAAACGTGAGGCAAAAAAAAAAAGCAGCAGGTTTCAGAACAGCATGTCTAGCTAAACCCCATTTTTGCAAAAGTAAACCAGCAAGACCTATGACACTGTGTATGGTAGTAGAGAGCACCGGGTAAAGTCTGGAACAGCGCACCCGCCAACAGGCTGGTTAAGATTACCTTTACAGGAAGGGTTGGGAAAGGAAGACAGAAAATACATCTCTCCCTTTCTCTTTCTTTTTTTTAATGTTTCTTTTACTTCTGGGAGAGAGAGAGAGAGAGAGAGGAGAGAGAGTGTGTGCGTGCACGTGCGTGAGCAGGGGAGGGACAGAGAGAGAGGGAGACAGAGGTTCTGCAGTGGGCTCCGGACAGCAGACAGCCCAATGTGGGGCTCGAACTCACAAAACATGAGACCATGACCTGAGCCATAGTCAGACGCTTAACCGACTGAGCCACCCAGGCACTCCTCTCCCTTTTTGTTTACACAATTCTATATCATACGAATTTGTTACAAAACTAAATATAAATGATTTTAGAAGGGACCGCAGAACCAACCTAGTTTTTGAATACCAACAGTTACAATAAAGTCAGTGCCCACAGAGAGACAAGGTCCACCCCACCACTGATTCTTTTTCTCCTCTGGAACTCTGAGAGCCCCAAACTCACGCTTCTGAAAGTAGGAAAGTAGTGCTCCAATCCATCCTTAAAATTAACAAGGCATTTCCATGGGGCTCTCTCAGCAAAGTATTCTAAAATATTTTATTACAAGTCTAATGGTATGGGAGCACCTGGGTGACTCCAGTCGGTAGAGCATCCAACTCTTAATCTCAGGGTCATGAATTCAATCCTCGCACTGGGCGCGGAGCCTACTTAAAAAGAAAAAAGTCTCAGGGCACCTGGGTGGCTCAGTCGTTTAAGCATCTGACTCTTGATTTCGGCTCAGGTCATGATCTCACAGTTCATGGGATCAAGCCCTGCATCAGAGTCTGCCCTGACAGTGTGGAACCTGTTTGGGATTCTCTATCTCCCTCTCTCCCTGTCCCTCCCCTCTCCCCCGCCCCTCTCAAAATAAATAAACATATATTAAAACAAAAACAAAAACAAAAAAAGCCTCATGATGTGAAACTGCCACCCCTCCAGGAATGTGTCCATTTCTCGGCACTTTCTTCCCCACACTCTCAAAGGAGGAGGGAGATCTGGTCTTGCCCACCAACTTCTGAGACATTAATTCAAGCTGCTTCTCTCCAGGCACCAGTGAGAAACAGATGATTGACAGGCAAAACCTCGACTGCTGAGGTCTCACTGAGCAGGGTGAGCTCTCTGCCATCAGGAAGGGAATGAGGTATTTCTACAAATAAGCTGCTGTGCATAGCTGGACATAACATTAAATCTCATATCAATAAACTTGAGTTTAAGTTCTGCCTCCCTAGTACCCCCAGAGGCTTATTTAACCTGGGTTCCCATCCCTCTCCTGGAAAATGAGAATGATGTCCGCCCTGCCCAGCCCAGACTGGTGGGAGGATCATGCATGATAACATATGTGGTAAAGTTTTGTAAAAAAAGGTAAAAGTTTTATACACGTGAAAGGGCTGGTTAAATATAGTTCAGTAGTGACCTTACGTTTCCCGCTTGCTGGATTTCCTTCTTGTACCAGTAAGCCTTGATATTTATCTAGAGACAAAATAAAAATGAAATAGAGCTATACGCATGATATATAGACTAGAGCACCCAGAGGATGGGGGGCCGCTGGAGTGAGTGGCAGGGTGGATGGGGTGCGTGAGAGTTTGCCTTGGCCAGGCCATCCCCCTTCTCTTACTGCGGAAGCCCCTGAGATCGGATATGAATGGTGAGCTCGGGTGCCCGTGTGCCCAAGTGTTCAACGCGGGGGATGGGGGGATGTCCCCGCAGGTGTCCCCGCGTGTGGACGCAGGTGTCCAGGAGTGGCTCGGAGCGTCTTCTCCCCGAGTCCGAGAAGATGCCAGCCAAACAGGCACCCACGTGTATGGGTGTCCCGCGTGTGTGCGGTTTTGCCTCCTGCGCCGCTGAAGATGCTTCTTAGGTCAGGCGTGACACGAGTGCGTACAGACCCTGCTCCCTCGTGAGTGCTGGCGCGCGTGTGCGACCCCCGGGTCCCCAAACGCACGGTGAGGAAGAAGTAGAGGCCACTCACCCGGCACGAAGGGCGCGGCCCGGCTCCGCGCGCTTCTCTTCCTATCTACTCCAGCAGTCTCACAGCAACCCTAACTGAACTCGGCAGTAACTGACGGGCTCCGGAGCCAATCACTGCGCAGCTTCCGACATACGCCGGACCAATAGTTGCACAGTCGTAGAACCGCAACACCTCTCGCAAGGTGTAGCTGGGTAATGTAGTCCGCCGCTACGAAGGCGGGTCCCCGTGCAAGAAGTAGAGCTTTCTGGGAGATGTAGTCTCGCCGCGCGCGTGGCGCGTCCCCAAGTCAGGCTGCGCCCTTGGAGGTGTCGGCGCCAAGTGGTGTGTGGCTTTCGTCGTCCAACCGGCAGGTGGAAGCTTGGGGTGCGCTGAACTTGACCCGTTTTTCTCAAAACCCTCGTAGTCTCAGAACCCGGACAATCTAAACTTGGGAGAGATGGCGGGAAGTTTAGCTAAAACCTGGAGGACTTAGGAGTGAGACTAGATGGGTTTTTGAAACTAGGAAGAAGACGGCAAAAATGTAGAGGTTTTGTTTTCCCCTAGAGTTTATTATGCATAATTTCTCATTATAAAAATGATATAGAAATACATTACAGACCCTACAGAAAATGTAGAAACGAAGGGAGGAAGTGAGTCATACTACCACTCAAGCCAAGTAGCATCAGCGTTTTTTGCAGGACCGTATTCCCGATTTTTAAATTGCATTTTCCACATTAGTGCAATCACTTTGACGCACACTTTTAAACCATTTTCATTGCACAAGTTAAAACATTCATTCATATACAAAAGTAAAATAGCCTAATGAACACCATACAATCATTACTCAACTTTAACAATGAACCAATTCAAGGTCAATTTTGTGTCCCTTAATCCCTGCACCTATGTCGCCCCCTAACATTATTTTGAAGTAAATACCAGACAACATATGATTTGACCAGTTAACATTTCAGAATGTATCTTTAAAAGACAAGCACTCCCCTTTTAAAGCATATCCCCCAAACTTACCATCCCCACCCCCCCAAAAATTAACTATAATTTTTCTAATATTATCAAATCTCAAATTAGTGTTTACATTTCCCTGATTGACCTATCATTTTTAATGACATTTAAAAATGTCATTTTTTTTAAAAGTTGGGCTAATTGCTATCCAGGCTATACACTGGAACTGGTTAGTATGTCTCAAGTCTTTTCAAATCTATGGTTTCCCTCTTCTCTGATTTTTGCTTGCAATTTCTTTCATGTTCTTCTCATTTCTTTTCCTTTCTTTCTCGATTTGTTTTATAAGAACCTAGGTGGTTTATCCCGTAGCGTTTTCCCCAGTCCGGATCTGGCTTGTGGCATCCGCATGGCATTGTTTTAACATCTTTCTCTGCCTCCTGTGTTGTTTGCTAGGAGGTCTGATCGGATCAGGTTTGATTTTTTATTTTACAAGATTACTTATGCGGTATTGCGGACTTCTATAAGGAGAATCACAGTGCCTGCGTGTCTCTCATTTTGTGATGTTTGCAGTCATTAATATCACCACACTGCTTGGGGGTTGTAAATAGTGACATCATTTCAGCATTTATTAGCTGGACTATCTGTAAGAGGAATATCCCTTCATTGGTTAATTGATTATATGAAGTACACTTCATAGAAGAAAGGCAGGATAAATGCGTGACTCTTTATTTTTAGCAGTTTTCAAAATAATTAACTGGTTCCCTAGTATCTTTCAAAGGTGATTGATCAATGAGATTTTTTATTGTTATTATCATTATGACCACAAAACATGTTTTATTTACATTTTTATTTGTTTTTTAAGTAAGCTCTACCCCCAACATGAGGTTTAATTCACGATCCTGAGATCACGAGTCACATACTCTACCGACTGAGCCACCCAGGCGCCCCCACATAGGACATATTTTATATCTATCATTTGAACATATGGATTTAAACAGATTTGTCCTCGGGGCACCTGGCTGGCTCAGTTGGTAGAGCATGTGACTCTTGATCTCGGGGTTGTGAGTTCAAGCCCCATCTTGGGTGTAGAATTCACTTAAAAAATAAAATAAAATAAAGAACCATATTTGGCTAGTGGGTGCCTATTCAAGTTGCCTCTGAATCCTTTTGGCAAAATGTCTACCTTCCTACTTTCTGATGTAACAGGCTTTCTGGTGTTCTAGGCTCATCACAAGTTTTAAACAGTTTTATTGGAGTATAACTGACATTATGTGTCTTTTAAAAATGTTTATTATATATATTATATATGTGTGTGTATATATATATATATATTTTTTTTTTTTTTTAATGTTTATTTTTGAGAGAGACAGAGTATGAGCAGGGGAGGGGCAGAGAAAGAAAGAGTCACAGAATCCGAAGCAGGCTCCAGGGTCTGAGCTGTCAGCACAGAGCCCGATGCGGGGCTTAAACTCACGAGGCCTTGAGATCATGACCTGTAAAATGTTTATTATAGTTTTGAGAAAGAGAGCACAAGTAGGGGTGGGGCAGAGAGAGAGGGAGACAGAGGACCCAAAGCAGGCTCTGTGCTGACCACAGAGAGCCCAATGCAGGGCTCAAAATCACAAACCGTGTGATCATGACCTCAGCTGAAGTCAGACGCGCAACTGACTGAGCCACCCAGGCGCCCCAGCAATTTTATGTTCTGACGTGTGGTGTATATCGCGACAAAAATAGCGAACACATGTCTGTGACTCCAAAAGATTACTTGTGCTCCCTCACTATCCCACCCTCTTCTCCCTCCCTCTTCCCCAGGCACTCTCTGATCTGCCTTCTGTCATCATAGGTTAGTTTGCAGTTTATAGAATTTTCTATAAATGGAATTATATATGATGTCCTTTTTGTCTGGCTCCTTTGCCTCAGCATAATTATCTTGAGATTGATCCACATTGTGTGTATCATGAGTTGATTCCTTTTTCTGGCTGAGTAGTATTCCACTGTATGGATATACAACACTTTGATCATCCAGTCACCTGTTGATGAATATGTGGGTTGCTTCCAGTTTGGGGCAATTACAAATAAAGCTGCGATAAATATTCACATATAAGTCTTTGTATTGACATCTGCATTCATTTCTCTTGGGTGCGAATCTCAGAGTGGAATGGCTCGATCATAGAGTCGGTGTATATTTAACTTTGTAAGAAACTGCCAAAGTGTTTTCCAAAGTAGTTGTACCATTTTACTTCCCCACCCCCACCCCAGCAGGATGACATTTCTAGTTCCTCTACCTCCTTGGTAAGGTGATTCTTTATGAATCTATCCATTTTAACAGGTATGTAGTAGTATCTCATTGTGGTTTTAATTTGCATTTCCCTAGTGCCATATCTTTTGAATATCTTTTTGTATGCTTACTTGCTATCCTTACATCCCCTTGGTGCTCAAATCTTTTGTCCATTTTTTAAGCTTTTTTTTTTAATGTTTATTTATTTTGAGAGAGAGAGAGAGAGAGACAGAGCGTGAGCAAGGGAGGGGCAGAGAGAGGGGGAGACACAGAATCTGAAGCAGGCTCCAGACTCTGAGCTGTCAGCCCAGAGCCTGATGCGGGGCTCGAACTCACGAACTACAAGATCATGACCTGAGCCAAAGTCAGATGCTTAACTGACTGAGCCACCCAGGCACCACTCTGTTGCCTATTTTTAATTGGATTGCCTTTTTTTTTTTTTAAAGGGGAGAGAGCAGGAGAGAGGGAAAAAGGGAGAGAGAGAGAGAGATAGGGAGAGGGAGAGAATCTCAAGCAGGCTCCATGCCCAGTGCCAAGTCCAACACAGGGCTCAATCCCATAACTCTGGGATCGTGACCTTAACCAAAATCAAGAGTCGGACACTCAACCGACTGAGCAACCCAGGTGCCCATGGATTGCTTTGTTTCTTAGTGTCGAATTTTGAGAGTTCTTCTGTTTTCTGGATATAAGCCCCTTATCATAATATATGTAGCTTCTCATGAGCTATGTGGCTTGTCTTTTCACTCATGTCTTTCAAAGAGCCCAAGTTCTTAATTTTAATAAAGTCAAGTTTATTGATTCTTTTCCTCTTTTACGGATCATGCTTTTGATATCATATCTAAGAGTTCCTTGCCTAGCCAAAAAAAAACCAAAACATTTTTCTTCTACATTTTCCAATAGAAATTTTATAGCTTTAGGTTTTACATCTAGGTCTCTGATCCCTTTTGGTGTTTGTTTGCTTGTTTGTTTAAGGAAGCTCTAGGCCCAGCCTAGGGCTTGAACTCACAACCGCAAGTCACATGCAGGATGCTTGGTTGCAGGAAGAGCATATGATTCTTGATCTAGAGGTCATGGGTTTGAACCCTACACTGGGTCTAGAGATTACTAAAAATAAATAAATAAACTTAAAAAAAAAAAAAGAGTCACATGCTCTACTGACTGAGTCAGCCAAGCAGCCCTGGGGTCATTTTTGTGTATGACATGAGATATGGACAGAAGTTCTTCCTCCTTTTTTTTTTTTTTTTTTTTTTTTGGATAGTTCATTGTTTCAGCACTGGAAATCACTGTGGTTTTTGTTGTCGTTGTCGTTGTTGTTGTCGAAAAGTCTATTCTTTTCCCATTGAATTACCTTTTGTAACTTGGTTGAAACTCAGTTGCTCTGGGGCGCCTGGGTGGCTCAGGTTGAGCGCCTGACCTTGGCTCAGGTCATGACCGCACTGTTCGTGAGTTTGAGCCCCGCATCGGACTCGCTGCTGTCAGTGCAGGGCCTGCTTCGGATCCTCTGTTCCCCTCTCTCTCTGCCCCTCCCCTGCACATGCTCTCTCTCTTTCACAAATAAACATTTTAAAACATCAGTTGTTCATATATACGCAGAATTTTGACTTCTGCTTTCCTTTGACAAGCATTGTCCACATGGGAAGTGGATGGTTATAAATGTTATGGTGGCCCACAGTGGGCAAAACCAGGTACAGAAATTTGACATTTTGTCCTTCATGAAAATGTTCTCCACTTTGCCCTTCAGGGCACCCCCTCACCCCCACCCCCGGTCCTCACTCACCTCCTCTGTCTCTTTGCTTAGATTGCCTTATTTTGCCATGAAAGCCCAGCCTCTGTTATATCTCTGTTTTCATCAGTTTTGTGGACTGACTGGCTACCTCTCCCACATAATCTCTTCAGCTATGGAGATCTTTGGTTCTATTTTGTTCTGGACTAGAACAAGCCCACATTTTAGAACAGGTCTCCCAACGGTCACTCAATAGGTAAGGCAGCAGGACTTTGGCTACTGGCTAGTTGTAGGGTGAGTTAGACTCAGGGAACTACAGACAGACTCAGCAAGAACCGGAAAGACTCATGGAAATCACGTAGTCCAGCCAGGGCCCAGAGGGGCTAGGCGGTGTGCCCAAGGTCCTTCAAAGGCAGATGGCAAATTCGCGGCCCAGCGGAAATGAGATCACTGGCAGGTGCCAGCCTTCCTGGGCTCACACCTTGGCTCCGGCTTTTGCATATTTAAAATCTGGTCATCTCATTTTAAGTTAAATATACTAAGTATATCCTATCGTGCGGAAAGAGAAACCGGAGAAAAGCGGTTCCCGTCAGCTTGGGGAAGTGAATCCTTCTGTGACCTCATCAAAATTTACCCTAAAGAGACCTATTAAAAGCTTCTTTGGATTTCCCCTGCCTTCTCAGAGGAAGTAAATACCTCCTTGGCCTTGACCACATAGGGTTGGTATTTATCAACTCCTCCACCAATGATCTGTCCAATCACAGGCAAAAGAATCTCTTATTGCCCGAGCCGTCAGCTGTGCCACCAAGAAGAGTCCTGAGAGCCAGGAGGTAATTTGCTGTGGCTCTGTAGCCAGGCACGCCTTCCTTTGGGCCACAGTTTCTCTACCTATGAAGATGGAAGTGTTAGGGGCACCTGGGTGGCTCAGTCGGTGAAGTGTCCGACTTCGCACAGGTTATGATCTCGCTGTTCACGGGTTCGAGCCCCGCGTCGGGCTCTGCTGTCAGCTCAGAGCCTGCTTCAGATCTTCTGTCCACCCCCCCCCCCCATCCTCCCCTGCATGCGCTTTCTCTCTCTCTCTCTCTCAAAAATAAATAAACATTAAAAAAAGAGGGAGAGATGGAAGTGTTGGACTACAGGGTGTCCAAGCTTTGCTGCCTCTGTGCTTCCAAAGGTATAAAAATATCTGCATTTTTAGTAGGCATCCCAAGGGTTCTCAACTTCAGCTGATGCCAGAATCATCTGGGGTGCTTATTTAAAAATGCGGGTACGCCTCCTTAGGGATACTCATTCTGATCAAGCAGGTCTAGCATGTGGCCCAGGAATAAGCATTTTGGTTGGTGGCCCATGTTTGGAGGAAGATTGAATTAAGGGGTACACATCTTAGTGGATCATCCCAGGCTCTCCTTATTTCTTTCTCCTTTCTTATGACTCTGGGTGAGATGAAGGGCCTCTATTCCCCATCATTTTTTTCCATCAAATATTTATTGAGGGTCTGCCTAGCCAGACACCGTTAAAAAAATTTTTTTTTATGTTTGTTTATTTTGGAGAGAGAGGGAGAGAGACAGAGTGTGAGTGGGGGAGGGACAGAAAGAGGGGGAGACAGAGAATCTGAAGGAGGTTCAAGGCTCTGAGCTGTCAGCACAGAGCCTGACGCGGGGCTCGAACCCACGAACCATGAGATCGTGACCTGAGCTGAAGTCGAAGTTGGGACGCCCAACGGACTGAGCCACCCAGGCGCCCCCAGACACTGTTTTTAGATGCTGGAGATATAGCAATGAGCAAATCAGAATTTCTTCCCTTCTGGAGCTTTCTTTCACTTAGTAAT
Source organism: Panthera onca (assembly GCF_046562875.1). Classification (NCBI taxonomy): domain Eukaryota; kingdom Metazoa; phylum Chordata; class Mammalia; order Carnivora; family Felidae; genus Panthera; species Panthera onca. The sequence goes on from NC_138352.1 coordinate 10,371,375, forward strand.
ACGTACCTGAGTTTCCTCCATGTCTCTCTGTGGTGTGATAGCTTACTTCTTTTTAGAACCAATAGTTCACTGTCTGGATGCATCACACATTCACATACTGAAGCACATCTTGGTTGCTTCCACATTTTATTTACCTTTTTAAAGTTTATTTATTTTTGAGAAAGACAGAGACAGCATGGGCGGGAGGGGGCAGAGAGAGAGGGAGAGAGAGTGAATCCCAAGCAGGCTCTTTACCGCCAGCTGCAGAGCTCAATGTGGGGCTCGAACTCACGAACCATGAGATCGTGACCTGAGCTGAAACCAAGAGGTGGACGCTTAATTGACCGAGCCACCCAGGTGCCCTGCTTCCACGTTTTAGTGATTATGAATAAAGCTTCTGTAAACATCTGGGTGTAGGTTTTTGTGTGCATGTAACTTTCCATCATTGCCATTTACTTATTTTTTAAACTTTGGGGCTGTAAGTTTGAGAAAATCATCAAAGACCAACAACTGTAGGAGGGTTCTGGAGGAAGCTTGGGGCAGCTTGCAAGGGGCCAAAGATAGGGGCATGTTTGACCAAGTTCCCTTTTCTGTCCTTTCAGATTCAGTAAATGATTCAAACACCAGCGTACTAACCAAAGGGCGGGAAAACACACACACACACACACACACACACACACACACACACACACGAAAGAAAGAGGATTCACTGACCAGTAGCTTTCAAGAGCTGATTTCTTATGCATTTCAACTTTCTTCTGCTCTTGTCAGCAGAGCCAAACATCAAGAAGCTATCAGGAATGTCAATGTCAGCCCCAGGAGAAAGCTTTCCAAGTCTGCTGGAGGGGTCTCTGGGCTTCCAGCTTTCTGTGGTTTCCAGCATTTGGTTCTCTCTGACAAGATCATCCGCCTTCGTGGGTGACAACACCTCACCCATTACTCATTTCTGAGCTTCCCTGAGAAGGCGTTTCCTGCTGTGTCTGTGGGAAGCCCGTCGTCAGTCACCACGTAACGCGCAGAGGAAGAGTGGGTGCGGTTCCATCACAGACGAAAGGCTGCTGTGCCCCAGGTCAACTGCAGACCACGTCTTCTGATCTCACCAGACTCAAGAATGACTACTTCTGGGAACCTCAAACTTGGACGTAAAGTTGACAGTAAAAAAGACGAACGACCCAATAAACAAATTAGGCAAGAGAGCTGAACAGACATTTCACAAAGAAAGATACAAATGGGTAATAAGCAAAGCACAAAAGCACCCGACGGCATAAGCCCAAAGGAAGTGCAAATTTGAAATGGCAATAAGGCACCACTGCACATCCACCGCAGTGGCTAAAGGTGTAAAAGACGGATGACACCAAACGTTAGCAAAGCTGTGGGGCAACCGGAACTCCGGCCCAGAGATGATTTTTAAGTAATCTCTACCCCTAACATGGGGCTCAAATCCAAAACCCTGAGATCAAGAGTCCTGTGCTCCACCAACTGAGCCAGCCAGGCACCCCATTTTCAACTATTTTTTAAACGTTTATTTCTTTTTGAGAGAGAGAGACAGAGAGACAGAGAGACAGAGAGACAGAGGATCTGAAGCAGGCTCTGTGCTGTCAGCGCAGAGCCTGATGCAGGGCTCGAACTCATAAACTGCGAGATCATGACCCAAACCACAACCAAGAGATGAACACTTAACCAACTGAGCCACCCAGGCGTCCCTCAACCATTTTTAAGTGTCCAGTTTTGTGGCATTCACTCCATTTGCAATGTTGTGCAACCATCACCACTCTTTCTAAAATGTTTTTCTCACTCCAAACAGAAACCCTGTATCCATGACACAATAATTCCCCAAATTCCCCTCCTTTCCTGGCCCCTGGGAATCTTTTTTTTTAATTATTATTTTTATTTTTTAAAATTTACATCCAAATTAGTTAGCATATCGTGCAACAATGATTTCAGGTGTAGATTCCTTAGTGCCCCTCCCCCATTTAGCCCATCCCCCTCCCACCACCCTTCCCGTAACCCTCAGTTTGTTCTCCATATTTACGAGTCTCTTCTGTTTGGTCCCCCTCCCTGTTTTGATATTCTTTTTGTTCCCCTTCCCTTATGTTCATCTGTTTTGTCTCTTAATTTTTTTTTTAATTTTTAAATGTTTTTATTATTGAGAGAGCATGAGCAGGGGAGAGGCAGAGAGAGAGAGGGAGACCCAGAATCCGAAGCAGGCTCCAGCCTCTGAGCTGTCAGCACAGAGCCCGATGCAGGGCTCAAACCCATGAACGATGAGATCATGACCTGAGCTGAAGTTGGACGCTTAACTGGCTGAGCCACCCAGGTGCCCCTGTTTTGTCTCTTAAAGTCCTCATATGAGTGAAGTCATATGATATTTTTCTTTCTCTAATTTCACTTAGCATAATAGCCTCCAGTTCCATCCACGTAGTTGCCGATGGCAAGATTTCATTCTTTTTGATCGCCGAGTAATACTCCATTGTGTGTATGTGTATATATATATATATATATATATATATATATATATATACACCACATCTTTATCCATTCATCCATCGATGGACATTTGGGCTCCTTCCATACTTTGGCTATTGCTGATAGTGCTGCTATAAACATGGGGGTGCATGTGCCCCTTCGAAACAGCACACCTGTATCCCGTGGATAAATGCAGAGTAGTGCAATTGCTGGGTCGTAGGGTAGTTCTATTTTTAGTTTTTTGAGGAACCTCCATACTGTTTTCCAGAGTGGCTGCACCAGCTTGCATTCCCATGGGAATCTTTAATCTACTTTCCAGGTCTATGGATTTACCTCTTTTAGATATTGCATGTAAGTGGAACCATACAATATTTGTCCTTTTGTGTCTGGTTTCTTTCATTTAACATAATGTTTTCAAGGTTCATCTACATTGTAGCACGAATCAGAATTTCATTCTTTTTTCTTTTACGTTTATTTATTCATTTTGGGAGGGGGAAGGGGCAGAGAGAGAAGGAGAGAGAAAGAATCCCAAGCAGGTTCTGCACCGTCAGTGTGGAGCCAGACGAGAGGCTTGAACACACGAACCACGAGATCATGACCTGAGCTGAAATCAAGAGTCAGGTGCTTAATGGACTGAGCCACCCAGGCACCCCAGAACTTCATTTTTCTATGTGGCTGAACAATATTCCATTTGCACGCATACACCTCATTTTGTTCATGCATTCGTCTTTTGATGGGTATTTGAATAGTTTGGCAATTGTGGACAATCCTGCAACAAACATTGGCTTGCAAGTATCTGAATCCTTATTTTCAATTCTTTCATCGGGTCCGTGCCTAGAGGTGGAATTGTTGAGTTATATCGTAATTCTATGTTTAGTTTTGTTTGTTTGTTTGTTTTTAGGAATCACCAAACTGGTTTCCACAGCAATTTCACATCCGCACCAGCAATGTATGAGGGTTCCAACGTCTCCACATGCTTGTTAATACTTCTTTTCTATTTGCCTGATGCCACGTGCTTTTGCATACACAATTTTCTCTTCTTTCCCCCAGCGTCTCTCTGAAGCCCTTCCTGACCCCATCTGAGCCTGTGTTTCACCACCCCCCGCCGCTTCCCCCATACCCTATCCCTGTCCTGAGACAGATCACTGGTCAGCTTCCTCCCTACGTTTTGAGCTCCCTGAAGGTTGGCGTTTGCCAACCTTCCCACTCTTCTGTCTCCAGCACCTAGCACAGATCCATGTTCAAAATGCTCAACACTTGGGGCACCCGGATTGCTCAGTCGGTAAAGCTACGGGGGAGCTTTCTACACGGAGGAGAGTTGAATGGAGAAAGACCGCGGGGCCTCTTTGGACGTCTTTTTTTTGTGCCCCTTTGGGGTGGGGATACACCTGCTTCTGAGGCCCCTTGAGCTCTGGAGAAAAAGAGGTGTCCGAGAATGTGGAGGATGAACGCTTGGTAGACATGCATGAATGGTAGGGTTTCAGGATTAGATTCAGCCATGACAGTGACGGGGCCCTACAGTAACAGCGGTTAAATCCATCAGAGGGCAGGGGACACTGTCCAGGGCTGGTTAGGCCACTGTCTTCACGAATGTCCCACGGGCACAGAGGCCTAGTTCATCATGCCACCATCCCAGGCGTGGCTCTCACTGTCTGACCCCAGACAGCGGCTGGAATTCCAGCAACAGGATGGAGGAAGGATTCGGAGGAGAAAGGGGTTCTGGGAGGGCTACGTGGAGCTCCCCCATGAGACTTTCACTTGAATCCTATTGGTGAGCATTCAGTCACAGGGCCACACCTAAAAGCTGGAGTGGCTGAGGGGCACCTGGGTGGCTCAGTCGGTTGAGCGTCTGACTTCAGCTCAGGTCATGATCTTGCTATTGGTGAGTTCAAGCCCCACATCCGGCTCTGTGCTGACGGCTCGGAGCCTGGGGCCTGCTTCGGATTCTGTGTCTCCGTCTCTCCCTGCCCCTCCCTCATTCCCACTCTGTTTCTTTCTCAAAAATAAATAAACATTACAAAAAATTAAATAAGTGTTAAAAATTTTTTTTAAAAAAAGTCACGTACAGGCTACAAATTGAGTGTTCCACTACTCTAGAAGAGGAGGGAAGGTGGGGGGAGGAAATGGCAGCCCATGGCTCAAACCATGAGATCATGACCTGAGCCGAAGTCAGATTAATGACTGAGCCACCCAGGCGCCCCATGGACAGTCTTATTTTCTTATTTATTTATTTATTTTTAATTAAAAAAAAATTTTTTTTTAACGTTTATTTATTTTTGAGACAGAGAGAGACAAAGCATGAATGGGGGAGGGGCAGAGAGAGAGGGAGACACAGAATCTGAAACAGGCTCCAGGCAACGAGCTGTCAGCACAGAGCCTGACGCGGGGCTCGAACTCACGGACCGCGAGATCGTGACCTGAGCCGAAGTCGGACGCTCAACCGACTGAGCCACCCAGGCACCCCATTATTTTCTTATTTTTAAATATCCCACCCCCTTGTCAGCTGGATCCAGAACTCGGGCTGGGAAAGCAGGTCACCGTAGCTCTCCTGAGTCTGATAGGCCTCCCGAATGACAACTGGTGTGTTCGCTCTGAGCTCATGTAAGTGCCCCGAAGCGTAATGGGTGCAAACCTGGCCCTTGCCCTCACTCCTCCCCCGGTCCTGTCCTGCGCTTGGGAATCGAAGTGCACCGGGTGCCCCCTCATCTGTTCACTCCCGTTCGGGCCCGTTGAGCACTCCTGGCAGCGATTTCCGTGGTCGACCTGGTTCCTGGGGTGTGTGGCCTTCTGACTCTGGAACTGGCGGCACCTGTCGCTCTAGCTAGAGGCTGAGGGGAGCCCATTTACACCCCTCCCCGAGACCATCCGCCGCTCCTTTCCGCTCTGCTCTCGGTCAGCCCGAACCTGGAAACTCCCCCACTTCGGGGCGTCTGTGTGTGACACCAGTGCGATCTCCGTAGTGACTCCCCTGTTGATATGCAAGCCAGCGCGTGAGAGGATTTCACGGTCTGTGCGTGGTGGGCGGTGGGGGGCGGATGGGACGTGGGCCAGCTCCTGCAGGAGGCTGTCTCGGGCCCCCACCAGGGACGAGTGGGCCCTCCCCGAAGCAGCAGGAGGTGCAGTGTTAGGAGAGGTGGGGGCTGGGACGCTGCTCGAGAGGAACCCGGACAGCCTCCTGCAAGGCGGAGAGACTCCCGGTGGGTCTTCCCGGCCTCTAACACAGACGGAGCAACAGCCACCTCGCAGCAGACGCCGAGGGTCCCACCGGTCTTGTAGATGAGTGGCATGAGGCAGGGTGAGTTTGGGGAGGACAAGCACCGGTGCCCAGAACCAATCAGGATCACGTGGAAGGGGCTGATGGGGCCAGGGCAGTTCAAGGGCGTGAAGAGTTACGGCACAGCCCAGCCGGGTCCTCATGCCTTCGGGTCAGTCTCATGCCTTCACAGTCAGCTGGACTGTGTGCGTTCCGGTTCTGTGTGGCCACGTGACGTTGCGCTGGAACGTGATATGCGCCACTTCTACGCTTGGCTGGCCCATGAGGCCCCCCACGTTCTCTCCTCCCCGCCGCTGGCTGGATGCACTTGACATGCTGTACCACTGAGGTCGGGGGCGACGAGCTAAATGAGCAGCAAGAGAGCGACGCTGACGCTGCCCCGAGACCAGCACCTTGCAGTCCTCCAGTCGCCTCCGCCAGTTCCCTGGGGCCTCGCCCCCCTCCCCAGGCTCGCGGCTCAGGAGGGCACGGCTGGCAGGTTCTCTCGTAATTGTTCTGACCCTACCTCTTGTGCCCTTGGTCAGTCACTGGGCGCATGTTTGTGGAGATTGTCCTGTGGTTCGTTCAGGCCTCTGCTCAAATAGGAGTCCTCTCTCGGAGAAGCCCTCCCGAAATACAAATAGTAATCCCCTCGATTCCAGCACTTTCTCTTCCTGACAGCACTGTTTTTCTATATAGCTCCTGGGTCTCTCTCTCTTTTTTTTTTTTTTTAAATGTGTATTTATTTTTGAGAGAGAAAGAGACAGAGTGTGAGCAGGGGAGGGGCAGAGAGAGAGGGAGACACAGAATCCAAAGCAGGCTCCAGGTTCCGAGCTGTCAGCACAGGGCCTGACACAGGGCTCAAACCCACAAACTGCGAGATCATGACCTGAGCCGAAGCCGGAAGATTAACCAACTGGGCCACCCAGGCGCCCCAAGATCTTTAAAACAAAAGAGCCTCAGGGGCGCCTGGGTGGCTCAGTTGGTTAAGTGTCTGACCTCCTGAGTGGTCATGATCTTGCGGTTTGTGAGTTCGAGCCCTGCATCGGGCTCTCTGCTGTCAGCACAGAGCCTGCTTCAGATCCTCTCTCTCTCTCTCTCTCTCTCTCTGTCTCTCTCTGCCCCTCTCCCCCAAAATAAATAAACGGTAAAAAAAAAAAAAAAAAAAAAAAAAAAAATTCAAAGGAGCCTCAGCGCTGGGAAGCAGCAGGCTTTTCATCTCTCCTTGGCCCTGGGGCTAGAGCTGTGCTATTCCAGATAGCCTTGGGAAGCAGATCGGCAAGCAAATCTTAAGTCAGGCACTTGCATTACAAGAGAGGAAACTTGTTGGGGCTTACAAGGACCCTTAGGACCCCTAGGCTGCTGCTGATTGAGTTGGGTAACCCTGGGGTAGGGAGGGCAGGGGAGCAGAGCGGGGGCCGGGGAGGATGTTGGGCTAGTGGAAGTTGAGGTGCTTGTGGGCAAATGTCTAGGAGCAGCATGGCCTCCTCCCCTGTAGCTCAGGACATAAATCTGAACAGGGGACCCAGGAAGAGAGGTTGTGGGCGTGGAGGCGGCCCTGAAGCCATGGCCCCGGCTGAGACCCCACACTTGCCACTCTTGGTGAGGAAACAGGGCCGAATTCTGCTGAGCCTGAGGAAGGCCAGGCCCTGAAGGCTGGACAAGGGGAGAGGAGGAAGCAACAGAGGCGGCGGCAGAAGGGGCAGGAGGCAAACCAGCGCTGGAGGTGCTCAGGCAGCCCGTTTGTGCTGTGAGGACCCTCCCCGAGGCTATCCTTAGCCAGCCCCTCAGCCTCCACCCCACCCAGACTGTGGCCCCCCCTGCCCTGCCACACTTTCCCTCCTCTGCTGAGAAACCTTCCCAGATTCCAGGACCAAGTGCAGACTCCTGACCCTCAGGAAGGTGTGATGTAGGGGGAAGCGGGGAGGCCCAGGGCTTTATTCCAGGCTGTGTGACCTTGGGCACGGCCTTAAACTCCAATTCCCTCGTCCATCTGTTTAAAAAAAAAAAAAAGTCAATGTCGCCACCAGGTTGGCCTGAGGATCCATGATTGTGTGTAGGTGTTTTCAAACTTTTTCTTTTTTTAATTTTTAAAGCTTATTTATTTATTTTGAGAAAGAGAGAGACCATGAGCAGGGGAGGGGCAGAAAGAGAGCAAGAGAGAGAATCCCAAGCAGGCTCCACGCTATCAGCACCGAACCCGATGTAGGGCTTGAACCTACTGAACCGTGAGATCATGAGCTGAGCCGAAACCACGAGCTGGATGCTTAACCGACGGAGCCCCCCAGACACCCTGGTGTTTTCAAACTATGAAGTGCAATGGAACCGGTACTGATTACGATCTTGGCTTTCAAGGCCTTTTACAGTCTGAGCCTGGTTCTCTGGGCCAATTCCTCAACTCTTTGGCCCCCTAAGTTCCTTCTGAGTGTCCCTGGCTGTAGCCAGCATCCACTTTTCTCTCTGATCTGAGGCCAAGGGCTCTCTTCCTCTCTGCTTGTCTACTTATCCTCAGCCTGACGCCACAACTGACCCACGCCCCCCCTCCCTCCCCCGAGGAGCCTTTCCTGACCAGCTTCCCGTGAGCTCTTGCTCTGCCACAGCCTCAAAACCCCACATGCCTGCCTTCGCTCCAATTGATGTCGCTGGTCTCTTCGTCCAACTGAGGAGCTGCTCCCTGAAGCCAGGACCCCTCCTTGACCTGCCTGTGGCCCTGACCTCTGGCCACCACCACCAAGCCCAGCACCCCATTTCAATAGCCACCTGCTGGCGGGGCTCATCTGCAGTCAGGAGCCGCAGAGCAGTGGTTAGGACCCAGACTCTGGGTGACCTTGGACAGTTTGCCTCCTATGCTTTGGGAGTAACCAGGAGGTGACCTTGTACAAGCTACCTTTCTCAGCCTCAAGAAAGTTTGAAAAGCTATGTGAGGGTTGCCCAGGATACTGTGGGCTCCTCGATGCCAGCTCCCACACCTGGGAATCCATGCATGCATGCCAGCCCACTTCCGGTCAGCCCTGTGCCCACCCATGGCTTCTGTTCTTGTTGAGGGCAAAGAAATTCATCCATAGTTTCCCTCTTTTGTGTTTCAACCTTTGACCCATTTGAAGGCTACCCTGGTGATCGTTGTGAGGTTCGACCCAGCTGTCTTTTTTCAGAAGGGTACCCGTTGTCCAGATTATATTTATTAAAAGGTCCATTGTTGGGGTGCCTGGGTGACTCAGTCGGATGAGCGTCTGACTCTTGATTTTGGTTCAGGCGAGGATCTCATGGTTCGTGAGTTCAAGCCCCACTTCAGGCTCTGCTGACAGGGCAGAGCCTGCTTGGGGTTCCCCCCCCCCCCCTCAAATGAACATTAAAAAAAACAAGAAAGGTCCCTCTTCAGCTCTGAGATTTGAGAGGATGCATTTTACACTCTGAGTTTCCATATGCTGGGGGCCTGTTTCTGGGCTTTCCGTTCTGTTGCTGTTAGTGGCCCTGCTGGGCATGGCCGCCAGGCTCATTCCTGAGTCTTCCCAGGAGGTGGGGGTGTCCGATGCGCCACCCCTCTCCCACTGCTCTCCCTTCTCAAGTTCTCCTGGCTCTTCTACTTGTTCATGTTTTCAATGTAAACTTCAGATAGTTCCAGGAAAAAAGCCTCTGGGTGTTTTTATTTGGATCGTGTTCAATTTATAAACTACCTTTGGAAGAATTGACATCTTTATGATGTTGGGTTTTCCTCGCCAAGAACACAGCTTCGCCTTTTCAATTTCATGTCCTTTGGGAATGTCTCCGAGTTTTCCTCGGGGAGGTTTTGCACGTTTCTTGTGATGTTTATTTCCAGATATTTTATCTGTTTTGTTGACATTGGAGATCAGACCTTCTCTTCCAACACGCCATCTCACTGGTGGGTGTTTACACGTAGGAAGGTATCGATTTCTCCATACGGGTTTTTATCTCACTTTCCTCCTGAATTCCTGGACTGTTTGAAGTGGTCTGGCAGTTGGTGTCATACAGATAAAATTGTTTTTAAATCTCAAGTTTAAACCCCACAACTAGGTGAGCTCTAAGAAGGCTCTTCCACTGCTTCTAGATCTCCCTGCACCGGGATCCCACAGAATGAGTTTAATGAGCAAATGACAGACTGAGAGATGGGGGGCTTAAATGGGATGCTTGATGACTCCTTGTCATGAAATCGCCTTAAATCTGTGCCAACATCTTATTTGCACAAAATTCTTTTTTTTTTTACTAAAAAAAAAAATTTTTTTTTTTACATTTTATTTATTTTTGAGAAACAGAGTGAGACAAAGCTTGAGCGGGGGAGGGGCAGAGAGAGAAGGAGACAGAATCTGAAGCAGGCTCCAGGCTCTGAGCAAGCAGTCAGCACAGAGCCTGATGCGGGGCTCGAACCCACAAACTGTGAGATCATGACCTGAGCCGAAGTCGGACGCTCAGCCGACTGAGCCACCCAGGCGCCCCACAAAATTCTTTTTTTTAAATATTTATTTTTGAGAGAGAGACACACAGAGCATGTGTGGGGGAGGGACAGAGAGAGAGGGAGACACAGAATCCAAAGCAGATTCCAGGCTCTCAGCTGTCAGCACAGAGCCCGACGCGGGGCTCGAACTCACGAACTGCGAGATCATGACCTGAGCTGAAGTCAGATGCTTAACCGAGTCACCCAGGTGCCCCTCTTTTTTTTTTTTATTCAAAACATTTTGTTCTAAGGGAAACAAGTTCTTTTACAGATGTTTTCTGCCCATAAAATTTCAATCACTTTTGTAGCCTGAGTAAAGTAACCTGTGAGGAGAGATTACCTTTTTCCGAACAAAATGCCAGATCTGTCAGGATGACTACTGTCAGGCTAAAAAATAAATTAATTTAAAAAGGGCAAAACAACACGTGTTGGCAAGGATGTGGAGAAATAGGAACCCCCATGTCCTGATGGTGGGAATGTAAATTGGTGCAGCCACTGCAGAAAACAGTATGGAGTTTCCCCCAAAACATTACAAATAGGCCTACCTAATGATCCAGTAATCCTACTTCTGGGTATTTATCCAAAATAATTGAACTCAGGATCTCAAAGAGATATCAGCACTCCCGTGTTCACTGCAAGGCTAGTCATAGTAGCCAAGACTTAGAAACAACCTAAATGTCCATCAACAGACGAGTGGATAAAGAACACGTCACACGCACACACAATGGAATACTATTCCTCCTTAATAAAAGGAAATTCTGCAATATGGGACAACAGGGATGAACACTGAGGACACTGTGCTAAGTGAAACAAGCCAGTCATGGGAGGACAAATAGTGGATGCTTCCACTTACATGAGTCTAAAATACCAAATTCATAGAATCAAAGACTAAAATGGTTAATCAGCAGGCGTTAGGTTTCAGTTAAGCAAGATGAGTAAGTTCTAGAGATCTGCTATGCAACACGGTACCTATCGGTCAATGATAACGTATTGTACACATGAACATTTAAGAGGGGAGCGGCGCCCTGGGTGGCTCAGTCGGTTGAGGTTCCTGACTTTGGCTCAGGTCACGATCCTGCAGTTTGTGGGTTTGAGCCCTGCGTCGGGCTGTGTGCTGACAGCTCAGAGCCTGGAGCCTGCTTTGGATTCTAGGTCTCCCTCTCATTCCTCTCTCCCCGACTTGTGCTCTGTCTCTCTCTCAAAAATAATAAACATTAAGAAAAAAGAAAATTTAAGAGGGGAGATCTTGTGCTAAGCTTTCTTATCACAATAAAAAAAGAAACAAACGTTGTTGGCTAAAATAGCTGGTTCTGGAAGCTCATGGAAGAGGGGAAGTGGGAAATACACATTTAAGGGAAAACAATTCTTTGCAAAGCTCCCGGAGGATTCTACTGCAGGATGAGACTGGCTCTAGCCCATCCTCCTCCTTTGATAGGATGGGCCAGGGATCAGACGCCCAGAGGCAGTAATGAGGGTCTTGTCCAAGCCCTTAGAGCCTCACTTCCTTGTGGAGTCATCCTGTTTCAGTGCTAGTAGGTATAGACCAGAGAGAACACGGTCTTCCTACTCTCCAGCTGCACCCCTTACCCTAAGAGGTGAAAACAAGGGGCAGATGCATTTAAAAAACATTACTAATTGGTTTTCCTCCAAATCCTTGCTGCCTTTTCTGGCCTGGCAGGCAGGTCTGAACTTCAGAAGAAGATGGCTGGACTTCCCCCCAACCTTCTACCCTTGAAGACTCCTAAAGCAGCTGGATGTGGTGGGGGAAAGCTTTGAAGTCTGTCTCCGTCAGCTCAGGCTGCTAGAGCAAAATACCAGAGACTGGCGAGTCTGAGATCACAGTGCTGGCAGATTCAGTTCTTGGTGAGGGCTCTCTTCCAGGCTTGAGACGCTGCGGCCTCGCTGTTGTCTCACAAGGTGGAGAGAGAAAGCTCTGGTTATAAAGGCTCTAACCCAACATGAGGACCCCACCCCCATGACCTCACCTAATCTAATTCCCTCCCAAAGGGCCTGCCTCCTCATACCATCACACTGGGGGTTAGGGCTTCAATATTTGGATGGGGGGGGAGGGGACACCCACATTCAGTCCATGGCAAAGTTCGTAGTCCTAGCTCCGGATCCTACGAGTTGTGTAACCTTGGGCGAGTTACCCAACGCCTCAGACCTTATTTCCTCATCAATATGATGGAATACAAAGTCTGCCTCCTAGGGTTTTGGGAGAAGTGAGTAATACGTAAGATGTCAAGCACGATACCAGAAATAGGGTATTTGCTCAATACAGGTTTCTCCTCTCTGTCCATCTGCGGCAGAGGCTGGCTGTCATCTTCTCCTCTCACATTTCTCATCTCACAGTTTGTGAGTTCAAGCTCTGAGTTAGGTTCTGCACTGACAGTTCGCTCTCTCCCTAGCCCCCTGCCCCTCCGCCACTCATGCTCCCACTCTCTCTCAAAATAACCTAAAAACAAAACCACCAAATGAACACACGCTTCAAGAGCATATACAGCGTCTCCCTGTTCTTTAGTGTAAAACAGGGCTCAGGCCTGGAGAATGTGCATTTCATGGAAACATGGTGTCTTGGGGAATGAAAGCATTTCTAAGGCACCAGATACCATTCCATGTTCATTCTTCCCAGTTATCCAGGCGCTCTGGTAAAGCAGAGCTCCATCCACACATCGCCGAGTGTAAGCAGGTCAAGGGGGCAAGACGAGGAAAGGCAGACTTCCTGTGCCCCTGGCCTTATCTCTTTCCATGACGTCAGTGTCTGTGCCCTCAAGCACCATCTTGGAGTACCTGAAGGTGGGGTCTGGTGCTGCAGAGACTGCCTTGAAGCCCTCGATGGGAGCTGTCAGCACTGCTCCCTCCGCGATCCTGTTTGAAAATGAGCCTGTTACCAGTGAGCCAGGGCGTCCTGGACCTCCTGCTGCTGCAGGGCCACCGCAGTGAGTGCAGTAGGAGGAAGTCTCAAGGCCACTTGTCCGCCTAACTCGCCTAACTCGTAGGCATCAAACGCAGCTGAGCTGTCCATGGTGCATGCCTCCCCAGGAATTACACATTCATGGTGGAAGGGGATCCAAACACCGAGAAACCTGTGACCAAACTCTGCAAAAGCATCACCGTTCCCATTAATTCCAGTGCTGTTCTGACGCAATGAGTCAAACAGAGCAAAAAGCCACAAGGAGGGTGATGGGCAGGGCCTAAGTTCTCACTAAAATGGCCCCACTTTGGGAACAACTGCTCAGCTTCGGAGTAGCCAGCACAGGTGGTCCAGGAGACCAGCGGTCCAGTATCCACTGAGGTCATCGAAGAAATGCGAATTGAAAACTACTGCACAAGTAGGGCAGCCACAAATGAGGTAGTGTGCTGAACTGTATTTAAGAACTAGACCACGAACACGGGGCCCCTGGGTGGCTGAGTCGGTTAAGCGTCCTACTCTTGGTTTTGGCTTAGGTCATGATCTCATGGTACATGAGTTTGAACCCGGCACGGGGCTCTGCATGGACAGTGTGGAGCCTGCTTGGGATTCTCTCTCTCCCTCTGCCCCTCCCGCACTCTCTCACTCTCAAAATAAATAACTTAAAAAAAAAAAAAAAAAAAAAGATTCTGTCTCCCTCCTCCTTCCTCTCCCCCACTGGCACAGTCTCCCTATCTCTTGCTCTCAAAAACAAAACACAACAACAACATAAAACACACACACAACACAGACCAAGAAATTCCTTGGGTTCAATTTCCATCAGGCTCTCCCCAAACAACACTTGTTTGGTCTAGGACAGCCAGCATGATGTGGTCAGACACTCCTGGTCTCACCTTGCAACAGCCAGCTGAACAGACGCTTTTTTTAGCTACTTAGCACATGGAGACTGCTTCAACACACAGCATTCTGTGCCTCTGTCCTTTATTTAAGGGAGGGGGAGAGGGGATGAGAACCAAAGAAGCCATGCTCTTTTGGTTAAGCATCTGACTTGGGCTCAGGTCATGATCTCACAGTTCGCAGGCTCAAGCCCCACATCGGGCTCTCTGCTGTCAGCAAGGAGCCTGCTTCAGATCCTCTGTTCCCCCTAATCTCTCTGCCCCTTCCCCTGCTCACGCACTCTCAAACATAAACGTTAAAAAAAAACCCCAAAACACCAGGCATGCCTGGCTGTGCCCTCAAGCATCTCGGAGCACCCAAGGGTGGGGTCCAGGCATCCACATTGTGAACAAGCCCCCCAGGGACCCTGATGAACAGCTGAGTATGGGCATCCCTAATTCAGGGGCCCAGCAAAACCCACATGCTCCCCAAGGGGTTAGGTGAGTCAGAAAACAGGACACAGGAGTCCTGACATCGGACGTAGCTTTTAGGTTTTTACTTTAAGACGAAAGGGGGAAAAAAAGAGAAAAGATACAGAGTGAAGAATTCATTGTATGTTTATTATTCACAGTTAATCACTACCTACCAAATGCTATCCGCAGAGTTAAAGGATTAAGTACATAAGTCTTTTTATTTAAACACTGATTTTTTTTTTTAAATATATACACACAAAACTTAGTTTAGCAAGGCTTCATGATATACACCAATTCCAAAATAAAACAATCAAATGGTCCAGGTGTAGAATGCCAGAGATTCCTCTTATCATCACCAAGGAAAGGAGAAGCTACCAGAAAGGGCGTGAGGTGGCAGATGCTCCATCCAGAAGAGCAGCCGCCTCTGGGGCCTCTGAGTACTCCGGGCCGAGTCCCGCTCCATAACCAAAGTCCAGGGAAGACTCCAACCTCCAACCAATTGGAGACTTCAGAATCCAAAGGCCGTCACCAACTCCGGGCAGCCCCATTTTTTGTTGCAGGAATGGGATCAGGTGGAGAAAGTTCACAGGCACATCACTATGAGGGGCAAGCAGCTGACAAGGCGTGCAGAGAGAGCTCTGCCATGGACACGGCCTTCCTACATTTCCCACTTGTCCTTCCCCAAACAGTCCCTGCCTCACGGAGACACTTCCTTGGGGGGGGGGGGGGGAGCAGCTATAAACACAGCCCACTGGGAACAGAGACACGAAAACCCAGCCACTTCATCAACGCTGCCCCAGTGCTCGCCTGGGCAGGTTAGGGAGGCAGCACAAACGAAGAAAGCCACGAACAGACACCTCTGTTTCAGAGCAAGAAAAATGGAAGCTCTCATTTTCTACCCCAGTGCTGGAACACAGTACAACCTGGGACAGTCACAGAGGGACGTTTTAATTTCCTTGGGCTTTCCTGTTTGGAACTTGCTGGCTCTAGGGTTTTGTGTCTGGAGGGGGTGGGGGGAGGGACGGTGGGCGCTCTGGAGTTGAGGAGGGGCAGACAACAGCCTAGATCACAAGGTCAAGGACTCTGACCCCCCTCCTCCCTAGGTTAGATCCAGTCCCATGTGGGAGAAGCTGTAACCTCTCCTCCTTCCCCGGCAGCAGGCGCCACTGCAGACCCCAGAGGGCTGACAAATATTAAAGCTGAACCTCCAGGCTCGTGGCTGCGGACAGGCAGAAATGCCCACACCCTCCACCTGCGCTGGCCTCCTCTCCTCTACCCCACTTCCTCTCTCCCTCCCCCTACCCAGGGAGGATGATGTACACAGAGTAGGAGACAAATTGGCTGAAAAGCTCTGGACTGTCTTTAACTTATTTTAAAACAAAAACAAAAAAAAAAAAAACAAAAAAAAAAAAAACACCACTCATAAGCAACTCTTGAAATAAGGAAAAAGGCACTATGAAAAATCAACGTGCTTAATGATACCACGTGGAGAGAAAACAACATAGAAAAGAGACAAAGGTTTTCAGGTTGACTTTTCTCGGGAAGCCGTGAGGGGACAACAGTCCTTCCTTTTGCCCTGCTCCATTTCCAACTGTGTCACAAGACGCTGGGGCTGGGGGCCGCCCCTCTGGCAGAAGGTGACCAGCAGGGGCTGCCACCCACTGCCCTCTCCTCTGTGCATCGACGAGGAGCACAACGACGGCTGTTCTTTCTTTCTTCTGTCATTCCGACTACGACAGACAGTTTGCATAGAGAAAATACCAGCCTGCTTGGTTTCTTTTCTTTTATTATTGGCATCAGCTAGGACTATATGTGGTATTAGACGTCATGCACTGATGGACAGAAGAGGAAAAGGATGAAAAAGAGGAGAAAGGAGCAGCGGTGAAAATTTGTAATAAAAACTCTTTTCTTAATTTATAGGTAAGTTTTGGCATTTTTATATCCAACACCCCCTCCCGCCCCCCCAAAGTTCCAACCAAAGTGAGAGGGTCACCAGGTGACCCAGCCAGGTGTTCTGAGCTCCCTCACGGGCTGCTGTTAAGGCAGCTCGTGGGTTTAAATCTTTTGTATGTGTTTTAAATTTTTCACTTTCTTTAAATAATCTCTTCTTGATTCTTAGACGTTCCGGTTCACAGGGGTGACGTAATTGCGGGGAAACATGCCGGTCTGCCCGTGGCAGGCCCCTTTCCACCAGTTGGGATCTGAGTTATCCATGACGTGGATAAAGTCTCCCCGACGGAATCCCAGCTCTCCATCCTCCTGGGGATCAAAGTCAAAGAGGGCCTGGACGTATGTTGGTTGCTGCAGAAGAGGGGCAGGGAAAGAGCACATGCTGGGTCTCTGCTCACAGCCAGCCCCCTGCTAGGTGGGGCTGGTCACAAGGGCGCAACAGATGTGTGTGACTCTTTATGTCTCCTGAGATGACCTCCCATTTCTCCTCCCCCTCCATTTATCCTTATAGGTCCTACATCTACTCTCGTGGGTACAGAGTACTTTCACCAAAGCCCACAACACGCCAGAACACGCTGGAGTCTATTCCGCCACGGCGGCCAGGGCACCACACCATCGAAGCAAGTACTGCTTTCTCAGGGAAGGAACTTGGGAAACAGCAATCAGGCTTTGGTTTACAACTCCAGGCTTTGAAAAGGCTTTACTTCCCATCACTTTATTGCTTATGAAGTCCTTAAGGTTTCACAGAGTCAATAGCTTAAATAAAGTAAGGTGGAGGGCCACCTGGGTGGCTCAGTCGGTTAAGTGTCCGACTCTTAATTTCTGCTTAGGTCAGTTCGAGCTCCACATCGGGCTCTGTGCTGTCCGTGCACAGCCTGCCTGGCATTCTCTCTCTGCCCCTCCCCCCCACTCACGCTCTTCAGAATAAAAACTTTAAATAAATAAATAAAACAAACAGGGGCGCCTGGGCGGCTCAGTCGGTTAAGCGTCGGACTTCAGCTCAGGTCATGATCTCATGGTTCGTGAGTTCGAGCCCGGTGTCGGGCTCTGTGCTGACAGCTCGGAGCCCGGAGCCTGCTTCGGATTCTGTGTCTCCCTCTCTCCCTGCCCCTCCCCTGCTCATGCTCTGTCTCTGTCTCAAAAATAAATAAAAACATTAAAAAAATTTGTTTTAAACAAACAAAAGTGGAGCTCCCCGTAACATAGGAATACAGGAATGAGCGTGGACTCCACTCCCTCAACAAGCGAGGTTTCCCTCCTAACTTGCTTCCAGCGATACAATATTGGACAGTGTTAAAGACCGTTTCCCTAGAGAGACATAGGTGGTAACCAGCAACGCACTGCCTCAGCCGAGGGAGCCTCTGGAAAAGGCAAAGCTATTTTGTTTCAACCACAAACCTTTAACATGAGCTAAAGGTAGTATTTTGAACAGTGAGCACAGAAGCCCTGGCGGTAACCCTCTGAGAAGGTACTGGCCTGCCCGAGGAGCTACTCTGAATCGCTCAAAGTGATCCCAGTCTCTCTGGTGAGGCTTACCTGCGGCACCTGTTCTATGTCCCGGAGGAATATCTGCTGGTTTCTGGACACGGATGTAGATCTGTGGTAATCTACCAGCTCATTCAAAGAGTTGAATTTCACCACCCAGAGGAAGTACTTCCCAGCTCCATCTCGGAGCACCTTGAAGTGCTGCACGTCATTCCCAAACCTGGGGGCGCAGAGAACAGGTCAGAGGGCTCTGTCCTGGCTCCCTGGGGGTCACCGGCCCATCAGATCAAGGAGGGGTCTCGTGAGGACTAGCATTCTGGCAACACTCCTCACAGGCTGAGGCGCAAGAAGACTCCCTCGCTGGAGAGTTAGGACACCAAGTGCTCCTGAGAAGCCTCTAGGGGACTGATGCTTACCAGTGATGACAGGAAGTACCCTGGCCAGATAGGGAAACCCTGTCCATCAGGTCAATTCTGAAGATGTTTGTACAACAGAAGAGAATGGCCTAACCTATGGCAGGCCTCTGCGTGCCCTGCACTGTACCACATCAAACAGAACCTCATTCAAGGCAAAGAATGTGACTTCGTTAACTTTTCAAGCAAAAAAATAATTCAAACCTTATGTGAGATTTCAAGATGACAAAAGGTGGGACAGGAAGGAGAGAGAGAGGAGGGACTGGACATACTTTGAACAACTTTCCCGGAACTGGGACAGTTTAGTCATGATTCCTGCGTAGGGATTTTAGTTCTACTCACGGGAGAAAAGCATCAGAACAAAAGAACGTAGCAGAACAGTAAGTCCAAGAGGCTTGCCTATCACCCTCTTCCATCAGCCCACAGAAGTGGGACCGCGACTGGGTGCTGACCGCCCCTGACCACAGTGCTACGTGGCTGGGAGCAGCAGCTCAGCAAGGCTCTGCCTGTCCTGCTCACTGCTGGGTCCTCAGCCCTCACCAGGCACTTGATGAACATCTGTAAATGAAGGACAGCGTCTCTTCTCTCCTTCAGTCTCAAAGGGGGAAAGAAATGGAAAAACTTCTTAAAAACCACCCAGCAGGTGGCAGCACTGGGCCTCAAGCAGGGGATTCCATGAGTTCAGAAACCGTGTTGCTATTTCATGGGAATCCCTGTGTGCCGCGAGGAAGGAGGCCACATTCAAGAGACACTTCTGACTCCACAGAAGCCACAGAAGCCTACCCCCCACCGGTGTGAGGCAGACAGTTTCTAAAAGGTGTACTGGGACCCAGACAGTGAGCTGTTACCTGCCACAGTGTTTTCCATCACTGACTCACATCTTGACAACAGAGAAATGTCTCAGAGACTGTGGATTCTTGAATCTCCTTTGAGAAGGTTTTTTTTTTCTCAGTGTTTATTTATTCTGAGAGAGAGAGAGGGAGGGGCAGAGAGAGACGGAGAGAGAGAATCTCAAGCAGGCTCTGCACTTGCGGCACAGAGACCAATGTGGGGCTTGATCCTCTGAACCGTGAGACCATGGCCCTGCGTATCTTGAGGTGCAATTACTACCTTGATGTTTCTTGTTATCCTGTGTTTCATCATCTGTTTCCTTACGTTTTATGCTGATCTGAGTAGAAATCAAACCCTATCAAACGAGGAGGACAGGTAGTTACTCGTGGGTTAGTTCTGAGTGACGGCCACCACCATGGCAGGTGGTATGAGGTTGGAGGCCTTGATTACCAGTAAGTACTGTGCATGCTCATGCGGTAGCCACTGGCAATCTCCTGAAACCATTCCGTTTTATCAAATAAAACTTTAGGGGCGCCTGGGTGGCTCAGTCGGTTAAGCGTCCGACTTCAGCTCAGGTCACTATCTCGTGGTCCCTGAGTTCGAGCCCCCATGTCCGGCTCTGGGCTGATGGCTCAGAGCCTGGAGCCTGCTTCCGATTCTGTGTCTCCCTCTCTCTCTGCCCCTCCCCCGTTCATGCTCTCTCTCTGTCTCAAAAATAAATAAACGTTAAAAAAATTAAAAAAAAACCAAACTTTAAAGAGCCCATGCATTTACTGTTTCAAAAATAAAATTTGAAACAGATGTTATTACTACCTTCAACAACATAAACACCTAGGGGGCACCTGGGTGGCTCAGTGGGTTAAGCATCTGACTCTTGATTTCGGCTCAGGTCATGATCCCAGGGTCGTGGGATGCAGCCCCACATTGAGCTCTCAGCTGACAGCCGGAGCCTGCTTGGGATTTTCTCTGCCTCTCTCTCTCAAATAAATGAAACTTAAAAAAAAAAAAAAAAAAAAAAAAAAAAAAGGCATTGGTAGAAGAGGAAAATTCTGATGATAATAATTAGACCCGGTTTGACTTTTTCATGTTGGGACTAAAAAAACTCACTCTATAGGACACTGATCTGTGAAGTACTGTATCACAAAAAACTGCCTCCCATACCTTCAGTGAGGAAAGGAACACAAAAATTCAGTTTAAATCTACATTTCCAAAAATCGTACTGGTTCCTAAAATGAAACAAGATATTCAGTTGATTCTGGAAACTGAAATATCTACATTCTGTGCAAATGGCAAATAAATCGTCTTACGGGCTTCGCTTAAAACTAATCAATGTAGGGGTGCCTGGGTGGCTCAGTTGGTTAAGCATCTGACTTAAGTTCAGGTCATGATCTCATGGTTTGTGAATTCAAGTCCCATGTCGGGTTCTGTGCTGACAGCTAATAGCCTGGAGCCTGAAGGCTTAGGATTCTGTGTCTCCCTCCCTGTCTATCCCTACCCTGTTCATGCTCTGTCTCTCTCTCTCAAAAATAAATACACATTAAAAAAATTAACTTTCAAGTTTTTATTTAAATTCTAGTTAGTTAACATATAGTGTAATATTAGTTTCAGGAAAATTTAATGACTCATCACTTACATACAACACCCAGTGATCTGGGTCTGTATGTAACCTAATCACACTGTCGTATAAATGATGTGTAAGTGATGTGTAAGATTCCCAGGGCAGGGGTGCCTATGATAATACATTAAATGGAAAAAGATGGAGTCAAAACACATATGGAAATGACAGTTTGATTAAAAATCCTTATTTCACAGATGAGAAGCGATTTGCTCTGAATCCTCAAGGTTCCAACTTCTAGCCTCCATGATTCCTTGAGTGGTAAAATTCCCACCTTCCCCATTCGTTCCCTGCTTTCCAGTTCCCCTTCACATTTATATCTACCACAGGGGAAAGCAAAACACCCCCAAACCCTTGTGTTAACCTTTTAAAGGTAAAGTGAGAGGCCCAGGACGGTGTAGACTCAAGCTAGGCATCACCAACTGAACACTAGAGTCACGGGGCTCTAAACTCAGTGCTGGTAGAACTAATTTTTAAGAGGAGCCAGAAATTACTATTTTAATGTAAAACTTTCTGATTCGGTAAAACACAGTTTAGGCCTATCCTTTACCAGTTGCCAACCTTTGGTGTGTGTAGCCAGACACCCGGCCTGTGGCTTCACAATTCAGATCATCAGAGAGAGGACTCCAGGAGACCAGAGCGGGAAGTACTTACTTGACGGAGAGGGAGAAGTCCCCAGGGGCACTCTCACTCTCTCGGATAAGAAAGGCCCCATCATGCCGCTGTTTGCTAAGCATTTCTTCTGCTTTGGCTCTGGGGATTTTGCCAAAAAACCACCTAAGGAAGGAAGACAAGCCAGTCAACATCTGCTTCCCCACAAAGAAACGGGATATCCAGCCTCCGAAATGTGAGTAACAGAACACTCCTTGCCAAAGGAAGGGGCCTCCCTCTTTACCCTCTAGTGTCAACATGCCCCACAAAGCCATTCAAGTCAGCTACTCCCTTGAGAGATGGACCATCTCCCTTCAAATGACTGTTCCCTACCCTACTCTCCAGAAAGTGACTCATAAGGCATGATCGTGGGCCACTCTTCCTATAGAGGAAGACACTTAAAGATGGGCCTCCCGGGCCAAAGCCCACTGGGCTCCCTACTGACTCATCAGCAGGGCACTGGGGAAAGCCCGGGTCTGTCAATATGAAGCACGGAAGAACCACATAAGGAGAGACAGGCCTCTACTTGCAGCCATTTGCCAAGGTCACGGTTTTGCTACAGTGGGATTAAGGGAAATGGAGGTAGGAAACCGGAAGGCCCAGAAACTCGAGACAGGGCTACTTCTTGTAATGGCCCAAGGCAAAGAGAGTCAGGCTCTGAGAGAGCAGCCTCTGCTATCACAAAGGCTGGCACTCCTCTTGAGGCCCCGCTCTCTGCCATCACTGCTCAGAGTTGGCCTCTAGGAACCATCAGGAACATTATAATTTATCCTATGCAGAGGCAGCTAGTGGCAAAATTCAGCTTTTCATTTGGAGGTTACAGATTCTTCTGCTCTCAATGCTAATTCACCTTGGCCACAAGAAAAAGTGGGTGAATTCATGCAAAACTATGGGAGTATCTGGCCTGTGGAGGAGGAGGAGGAGGAGGAGGAGGAGGAGGAGGAGGAGGAGGAGGAGGACGACGACGACCACCACCACCACCACCACCACCACCACCACCACCACCACCACCACCGGTGAAAAGAGCTTAAAGTCATAGCTGCCTATTTCACACAAAAACCATTACTAATTAGGATGAGTGAACTGTGAAAACAATACTCTCTTTTCAAATTTGTCTTTAACGTGTTATTATTTTAAAAAGCAATGATAGGGGGGCCTGGGTGGCTCAATCAGTTAAGTATCCAACTCCTGATTCCGGCTAAGGTCATGGATCTCACAGTTTGGGAGATCAAGCGCCATGCTGACGGTGTGGAGGTGTGGAGCCTACTTGGGATATTCTCTCTCTCTCTCTGCCCCTCCCTGGCTCGCTTTCTCTCTCAAAATAAACAAACACACATTTAAAAAAATAAAAAGCAATGGTATTACTTAGAGCTAATAAAGATCTATCTGCTTCATCAGACTCTTTACATGGTACTTTGGAAGTCTGTTTATATATACAAGCTGTAATAACAAAGGTACCAAAAAGTCCGTTAAACTAATAAATCTAACTTCTACCTTACAAGTACGGAATCTCTAAAGTAACAGACTAAAAAAATTTTTTTAATGTTTTTATTTATTTTTGAGACAGAGAGGGACAGAGCATGAGCAGGGGAGGGGCAGAGAGAGAGGAAGACACAGAACCTGAAGCAGGGTCCAGGCTCTGAGCTGTCAGCACAGAGCCCGACACGGGGCTCAAACTCACGGACCGTGAGAACATGACCCGAGCTGAAGTCAGACGCTTAACCGACTGAGCCACCCAGGCGCCCCTCTAAAGTAACATACTATACTGATATTCAAACAGAGTGAGCTGCTAGGGAAGATATGTTCAGAAGCTGCTATTAGCTGGATTCACCTTTAAACACTCCTAAACCTACCTTCCTGTGTCTTCCTCATGTTGAGTACTATAATGCCAGGTTGCTGAGGAGCTGCTACGAGCTAGCTTCTGGCTCCTACAAGTAACTCAAGGGTAAGTCCTCCAGGCCTGGAAGTCAGGCCGCACGAGAGACGTCACATATTAATACAACAGAATGATCTCCAACTATGAAAGGGCAGCTGACTGTACTGAGACCATTAACACATTTTCTATTTCAATCTCTAGTGCTTTCAAATGTGGGATGCACTTGCAGGCAGTAAGCATCTGACTCGGGGCTGGGGGGGGGGGGGTCACTCAACAGCCACTCTCTCTTCCTCCTAATCCCCCACATCTTCCCACCAAGCAGATATTGTCCCTTCTCCTCCCGTTTTAAAGTATAAATAATATGAATTTTAAAATAGCATAGATATTCGTCGAGTAAAAATAAAAAGCAAGACTTCCCTCAAAGTCCCCACAGCAGCAACTGTCAGCAGTTATGGGGGGTCGATTTTAGACCCTTGCTTCCGACGCACAAATTCGTAGATCTGGCCAGTGTTTTCCTGCCCCAGCTTAAAACTAACTCAGTTTTGTTTTCAGTTAAAAAAGATAAACTTGGGCCACCTGGGTGGCTCAGTCGGTTGAGCGTCCAACTTCAGCTCAGGTCATGATCTCGTAGTTGACGAGTTCGAGCCCCACATCAGGCTCCGTGCTGACAGCTCAGAGCCTGGAGCCTGTTTCAGATTCTGTGTCTCCTTCTCTCTCTGACCCTCCCCCATTCATGCTCTGTCTCTGTCTCAAAAACAAATAAACGGGGGCACCTGGATGGCTCAGTTGGTTAAGCGTCCGACTTCAGCTCAGGTCACGATCTCGCGGTCCGTGAGTTCGAGCCCCGCGTTGGGCTCTGGGCTGATGGCTCGGAGCCTGGAGCCTGCTTCCAATTCTGTGTCTCCCTCTCTCTCTACCCCTCCCCTGTTCATGCTCTGTCTCTCTGTCTCTCTCTCTCTGTCTGTCTCTCTCTCTCTCAAAAATAAATAAATGTTAAAAAAAATAATTTTAAAAAAAGGATAAACTGTAGTGAAATAAAGTACTCTGTATTGGGATTTTTACAAAGTAAACACACTCATTATAAGCACCCAGATGGAAAAACAGAAAATTAGCTGGAGACCATTTTACACTTCTTTTGTATCTGCTTCCGTTTTTACTAAACTCTCTCTCTCTCTCTGTCTCTGTCTCCCCAGTTAATGACATTTAAATAGTGACACGTATATGTAACAACATGACTACGGTCACAATCTTTTAAATCTTTCAAAGTTGGGTTTATACTCTGACACAAATAGCAAAGGAGAAAGCTAACAAGAGGAAGTGGCTCATGTCCAATTTAATTCTTTACTATACCCCACAGGCTCCCATCCACATGCACTCAGTGTGAAAAGCACGGATCTGGATCCACCCCCAGTATGTACACAACCCGTGTTGCAACACTTCTGCCACCAATCACTTGGTAGTCTGTTTAATTTGTTAACCTGAATGCTGTATTAGAACGTACTCCATTTGAAACTTCCCTCCTCCTAACAAAAACTAAAGGTAGGGGGACAACAGGAAGGAGGGGAGAGGGAAGGGGGGCTTAATCCCCTGTGCTCTCCCACAGCTATGGGAGCGACGTGGACCCTGTACCTATGGATGACCAGTCAGAGCAGTCCTGAACAGAATACGTGTCCATGAGGCCAACTGCTGCAAAGACCCACGGCCACAGTCTGTTCAGCAATATGGTTTCCTTGTTCTGAGCCTGCAGTGGAGAAGCACTGCCCGCATTTCAGCCAGAGGCTGCAAAGACCACCACCATGGAGGCTGTCCTGGATGCTTCCCGACAGATTATTATTCCAGAGTTCTTTAGGGTCCTTGAAAAGGGACAAGGCAGGATGGGGACTCTTCCTCAAGGGCTAAACCATCAACTGCGCAATGGGGCAGTAACTTGTACCTTCTGAGGAAGGAGGCCTTTCTTGTGTTTTCCCAACAGTTGGATTCTAAACGCCTACATTACCTCCAACAATTTGAAGAAAAACAAGGATTTAGAGCCACTGGCATTTTATTTAATATAAAAGTTGCAGTATGATATTCTGCTGAATTCCCTTTCAGCACGGAAATATGGAAATGAAAAGGAACTGAAGTTTACTTTGTTATGACTGGATTGAATGCAGGAGCCAGCAAATTAAAATTATGGCCCTCAGCCCAAATATGCCCAGTTTTTATATGGCCCACAATCTAAGACTTTGACAAATTTTTAAAGGGTTATTTAAAAAAAATTCGAAATATGTGACATGGCAGATATCGCAAATAGTTCTCAAAGTCTACAATATTTATCATCTGGTCCTTTACACAGAGTTTAGCCAACCTTTGATCTATTTTGAGGATAACTGAAAGAACAGATGTGTACAGACTACCTGGCTTATACGGACCGAGGGAGCTCCCACTGTGTGATCTAAGGAGTCCCCCCCACTCCCGGTAACCACTACCCAACTGCTTTTCCCCATGGAGTGCATCCCATGATGCTGTCCATGGAAAGTTCACACAGCCCCCAAAGCAAATACTGACACTAAATGGTTACAAGGATGCAAAGCTGTCCTTAGTATACTTTCCAGGACATCTGTACTAGTCTTGTGTTCATCTTCTGGAGTTTTTTGGTTACCATTTGTGCCTATGTTTTAGTGACCTGGGCATGGCTGTTCGTAAACCCCTGATCTAATATTATGGGGACTTCAAATAAGGAGTATTAGTAATCCACTGACAGGGGTCCAGGAATCTCTTTCACAGACACCTTTGGAAGTATTTTTTTTTTTTTTAATGCCTACTCAAAAAAAAAAAAGATAGCATTTGGCTCTTATTTATTTGAGACAGAGACAGAGAGAGGAAGTGCACGTGTGGAAGGGCCAGAGAGAGAGAGAGAGAGAGAGAGAGAGAGAAGTGAGGTTCACCTGGGGCTTGTGTTTTTACCCAGAGCAGGGCACAAGCTCACCCAATGTGGGACTCAAACTCACCAACTGTGAGATCATGACCTGAGCCAAAGTCAGATGCTTAAAGACTGAGCCACCCAGGCGCCCAGCATTTGGCTTGTACTTGACTGCCAGTGGTGGTCACCTCTGAAAGGGGTATGTGTGTAGAGAGAAACTCATGTACTCTAGAGTTTCCTACAATGTCTTTTATAATGAGAACTAAATTTATAAGTTACTGAAATTATAGCAGTGAAATAAAAATAGCTTCCCTAATTTCTAGGATAAAGAGAAATGAACTAGATGATCTTAAGGGCCCCTTCGGGCTCTGTGACACCGAGCCGGGTGTGTGATTAGATGGGGTAAGATCTTCGCTCTAGTGCTTGGGAGAGGAAAGAAATGACGGGCACCCATGAGAGCAGTGACAGTGAAGGA
This sequence comes from Panthera onca, assembly GCF_046562875.1. Taxonomy (NCBI): domain Eukaryota; kingdom Metazoa; phylum Chordata; class Mammalia; order Carnivora; family Felidae; genus Panthera; species Panthera onca. Next base: position 10,397,981 of record NC_138352.1, read on the forward strand.
GAGGGACAGTTGGGCTGCTATTCAAGGTGGGTCAAGTCATCTAAAGGGCTTCTTATCATTCTGTGTTAACCGAAGTAGACACAACTGACTCCTCCCTCGTGTCTCAATGGCACGCTAGTCTGAGTACGAAGCCTCAATTCCCACCGATGTACAAGGAATGGAAGAGACTGCTTCTGAGGGAGGAGCAGGGCCAGTGAAGGAGATGGTGGGTGAGGGTGGGAAGGCTGTGGTCTATATGGGCTCCCAGGGTCCCACCATGTCACCTACCAGTATAAACTGGGTGGGGGAGGGGAGGTTCCTAGGGAGAAAAAGAGAAAAAAATTCACTGCTCTCAAGAGCCTGGAGTAGGGAGATTATTTTGTTTTCTCTAACGCAGGAACACTGAGTGGTAGGCAAGGGTAGTGATACTAAGCATTTTCTGAAAACCTATTATACTGCCAAGCATTGTGCTCTGGGGATACAAAGATTATTAAGATAAAGTCCTATAGGGTAATCAAATGTATCAACAAGACCCTGTGGTAAGTACCCTTTCTAAAACTCAAAACATGTAGAATTATGAAACACTTCTGGCCCCAGGGGTTTTGTGAAAAAGAATCCTGGAGTGGCATTACTGTTGTTTTATTATTTGAAGATCACAGACAGTATCAATCCAAAATGTGTACTATTATTATGTAATAGTATATAAACTACTGTTTCAAAAATGAAACAATTGCTTCATTAAAGATAACCAGCAACTATTATCAGTCTAAAACATACTACTATTGAGTATTATCATTACATACTATTAACATGCAAAATCAACATGCTTTGTTAATTTTCTGGGAAGATAAAAAATACGACTATTATCTCTAGGATCTCAATTTTAAAAACATTCTTTGAAATGAGCAGATGGGTCTGACCCTTGGAAGACTAGCAGAGCCCAACTTACGGATGTGGTTTCATTTCTATGTAATTCTTGGGAATGAAGCCATCTTTCCCATTGAGCTCTGCCTTGTACCAGTTCTGATCACATTCTTCATTTAAAACCTGAAAAGAAAGAAAACAAGGGGGAAAAAAAATCAATCATTTCCTTTTCTTTTTTTTTTTCCTCCTTATCATTCTTAAAAAGGCAGCCACTAAGACAATGCATGTTGCCATTTAGGTTTGTTTGTATAAGGTGTTATTTGAAGTATGATCAGTTACATGGACGTAAAACTTCACGTAAATTCAGAAAACCAACGTTATTGCCACTTCTTATATATTCTAGTTAAAAAAAAAAAAGAAACGGTCTCTGAAAATGAGAGTCTGGGGCCCCCAAACATCTAGCATTAACCCCTAGATGCAGATGGGAGAATGAGAGGGGAAAGTACCAGTTTGGGAAAGGAGATTCTGGACAACAGCAGGCATTGATGCTGGAGAATGAAGGGAGCCCTACAGGGATGCTCTCTAGGAAAGCAGGCAGAACAGCAGAATGGAGAAGCAGCAGCAAAGAACTTCAAGACTTCTCTAGAACCCATCTCCAGAATCACAGATCCAATCCCAGGTCAGCCACCAAACAGGTGTGTCATGTACGTACATCCTTGTGTCCTCATACATGAATTGTTTTTTAATGAAAAAGCACAGCAAATCCCACTTCACTCACCCTCAAGGCCACAATGCATTTGAGTTAGAAAATGCTGGAAGCACACTACCCAGCCCAATTCAGGGGGAAGATCCAGAGCCCATAAAACCGAAACACGGCATTTAGAGAATGACTGAAAACATCCTCTACAAATGTGACATGACTACCCAAGGTTATGAGCTAGTGAATCACACATTGATTTTCAGATCCCAAACTGTTCCTTGAGAGTTTACATGGATAGGCTGGACCATGATACTGCATGACAGTATAAGGAGCAGAAGAGAACAGATAGAGTAGAAAAGCCACCTCTGAATTCTAGATTTCTAACAAAAGGTAAAGAGCAGAAGGCATTTTAATGACTTAAAAGAGAAAATAGAAACATGAACCCAACTCCAAAATGCTGAACACAAGAAAAGGTAGATGGACCAGCAGAGTGGCAGTTAGTCTATACTATACAACAAAGTTCTGTAAAGAAATTTTTTTTAATTAAAAAAATGTTTTTTAAAGTTTATTTTTTCTTTAAGTAATCTCTACATCCAATGTGGGGTTTTAACTCGTAACTGCAAGATCAAGAGTCACATGCTCTTTTTAAAAAAAAAAAAATTTTTTTTTAACATTTATTTTTGAGACAGAGAGAGACAGAGCATGAACGGGGGAGGGTCAGAGAGAGAGGGAGACACAGAATCTGAAACAGGCTCCAGGCTCTCAGCTGTCAGCACAGAGCCCGATGCAGGGCTCGAACTCACGGACCGTGAGATCATGATCTGAGCTGAAGTCGGCCGCCCAACCGGCTGAGCCACCCAGGCGCCCCAAGAAAGCTGGTAAAATTCTTTACAAAATGATTTATTCAAGGGGTGCCTGGGTGGCTCAGTCGGCTGAACATCCGACTCTTGATTTCGGCTCAGGTCATGATCCCAGGGTTGTAGGACTGAACCCCGTGTTAAGGCTCTGCGCTGAGCACGGAGCCTGCTTTAAGATATTCTCATTCTTATTCCCTCTGTCTCCTCTCTCACTCCCTCTGCTGCTCTCTCACACTCTTTCTCTAAAAATAAAATAAATCTTAAAAAAAAAAAAAAGATTCTCTCTCTGCCCCCTCCCTTGCTCATGCATGCTCTCTCTAAAAAATAAAAACCACAACCAAAACACCAAATGATTTATTCAAGATGCTGAACGATGCTGTACTCATTATCAAATTAGAACTTAGACTGCTCAGAGTGCATGATGTGTAGGTACAGATGGTCCCTGACCTATAATGGTTCGACTGATGAATTTTTGGCATTACGATGGTGTGAAAGTGACACATTCAGGAAAAAACTGTACTTCAAATTTTGAATTGTGATAGTTTCCTGGGCTAGCAATACATGGTCCTATTCTCTTTTGTGATGTGCAGCAGCTGAAGCTCCCAGTCAGCCATGCAAGCCTGAGGGTCACTAATTAATGCACTGACAGCCATTCTGTACCCATTCAGCCACTCTGGTTTTCAAGTTTTGTTTTTGTTTTTATTGAAGTAATCTCTACACCCCACGCGTGACTCGAACGCAACAACCCTGAGATCAAGAGTAGCACGTTCTTCTGAATGAGCCAGCCAGACACACCCAGCCATTGTTTCTCACTCTCAGTACAGTTTGCAATAAATGATGTGAAACGATCTGCACTTTATTATGGAAATAGGCTTTGTGTTACATGATTTTGCCCAAGTAGAGGTTAGTGTTTCGAGCACAATGAAAGTAGTCTGGATGAAGCTATGATGTTTTCGTAGGTGAGGGGTATATTAAAGGCATTTTTGATTTGTGATAGTTGTAAGTTGAGGAAGACGGGACTGACATTCCAAAGTAAGACACAACTTTAGACAGGTCAGCTACCCAACAAACAGCCAAGCTGCATCAGCAACAGCTCTAAGCAAATTCACTCCTGAACAGAAGTTACAACCTGACGCGTTCTACAGTCCTGGTGCTGATCTGTGACGCTCGCCAGCCTCTGGCTCTAGGTGTCAGATAGTTTCAGCGGGCAGGCTAAGAGGGCAAATCCCGCAAGAGTTAATGAATGTGAATAGCTCTAAAAAACCAGCTACTGGTAAATCCCAGCAGTTTCAGCGATGAAAACTTTTGATTACTGTTTTCCCTTTTAAACCAATCATTAAGTTTTATTAAATACTGCAACGTTACAAACCAATACATGTAAAATACATTCATAATTTTGAAATCTGCATTTTAAAGACCATGAACTGTGGCAGCAGCCAGCAGTTATTCTGTTGCTAGCCCCGTCACACAGCCCATACTGAGTATAAGTGTTCCCAAGGTGCTCCCTGCCATGATAGCGCTGGCATCCCTGAACAGTGAGGTCACTCTACCAGTGTCACCCAAGATGCGGTGACCTCGGGTGGAAGCCCATAACATGCCGGTGTCACAGAAGATTCAACAGCATGAGGGTGAAGGAGCGATTTCAGAAGTTGCTTAAGGGAGCGCCTGGGTGCCTCAGTGGGTTAAACGTCCAACGGACTCTTGATTTCGGCTCAGGTCATGATCTCACAGTTCATGAGATCGAGCCCCATACGGGGCTCTGCGCTGACAGCGTGGAGCCTGCCTGGGATTCTCTCTCTCCCGCCCTCTCTGCCCTTACCCTGCTCACATGTGCACTCTCTCTTACTCAAAATAAACACTAAAAAAAAAAAAAAAAAAAAAAAAAAAAAAAAAGAAGGCAGTATTCTGTTATCTACCAAAAAGAAGAGCTTATAGAAAAATGTGGCCCAGTAATTACCTAATTAATAATATCAGTAATAAACCTGTAGGCCTATGAATAAGAGTTTTTCAAAATGTCTTTAAAATTCCTGAAATGATGCATTCTCTACCTTAAAGATTTCTTGGAAAAAGAGCAGAATCAGGCTGACAAGGAGGGGGCTCTGGCCCATTTGGGCATCAAAACAGAATAAGGTAATCTGCCGGAAAAGGACCAGTTTTAATTTGTGACCAATAACCTCGCAGAAGAGGATAACTATGTTACACACCAGTTCATATAGCTGCACATTCTTATCACCTTTACTAAGGGCAACCCCCCTGAAGAATGCTCCCCCCTAACAAAAGAATTTATGGGACAACTCTCAGACTTGGCAGCAATTTAGAACTACGGTTTTTTCTGCAAAACAAAATTATTACTTAGTGTTTAGTATGATTTTCTCCCCAGGAAGGCAGGGAAATATGGAATTGATGCACTTAGATTATTTTTAATGTATGTGAATAGTTAAAATTTTTGGTTTTCTGGAACATTCTATCACCTTGAATATCACTTTACCAGAAAGTCAAAATGTTGCTGTGCATGCCTCTAAACTTCTCTACTCTAGAACTTAGAAGACTGGTTTCTAAGTGCCTGGAGGCACAGCTCAGGAGAAACAGTGTATCTGCCAGCCCGGGCCACCCTGGGAGGCACGGACCAGGTCTTACCACCCAGCGGCTTCACTGGTACCTCAGCACGACGGCAAGCCTGCAGCTGGGATGATGGAACACATATTTACAAACTAAGTTTTATTTACACATCTAAATGCTTAAAACAGCAAAGGACACAAAATAACTGAAGTGAGTCCACAGTGGAGCAGACAAGGGGACCAGAACCATATGGGGAGGAGTCTGCACCTGTAAAGACTGGGTTTAACTTCCTAAGGATTTACATGAACACTCGCATCCTTCGCTAGCAATTTAAAAGGCCTGATCAGAGTTCTGAGAATGAGGAAGCGCCCCTCTCCCCACTCGCCACGATGGAAGGCAAGCGCATTCACTCGTTCCCTCTTAAAGAAAATAGATGGTGGAGTTCAACAACCAAATCTTCAATCAGTCTTGAACATTCCAAGGAATATTTTCAGCTTTTACCTCACAGCTGCAGGTTCTATTAACTCTCATAAGCCCTCAGATTATGACTCTGCAGCCACACAAAACACTCTAGTTTAACAGAAGCAAACTGATCGAGAGAGGAGATTACAAAAGGAGGAAGTGACAAGTTTCAGTGACTTTTCTTCTTCTTTTTCTTCTTTTTTTTGGCACAAAGATTGAAAATAATGTCAGAACGAAATCAGAAAGACACCTAAAAGATGAGGAATGATGTGAGGTTTATACAGGACACCTAAAACCATTCCAGTCCACGGAAGGGGACATAACAGGGGCTTTCGAGGTGTCGTTAATGTTCTGTTTCTTGACTGTATGCTGGCTACCTGGGTATGTTTGGTTTGTGAGAATTCACTCAACTGGGTACTTAGGACATATGAACTTTTCTGTATGCATATCATACTTCAACTAAAAGAAATACTCCGTGTCTGACTGGCTCACTCAGTACAGCATGGGAGACTCTTGACACTGGGGTCATCGGATTGAGCCCCATGTGGCGGGTAGAGTTCACTTAATTAAGAAAAAATAGTGAGAAATCTTTCAGTCAAGAGAACAGAGTCCTATTCTGGTCCAATTCACACATCAGAAAATCACACCAGGGCTTCCTCATACACTTTGGGCACAAACTTCTCACCCCCAAAATACACAGGGAAGCAGAAAACAACACAGCGAGACTCCAGAAACTCCCACAATCATAGCTTACTATCACTACTCTATGAAAAAAATTTTCTCAGAAATACAGCTTTCTTCACCACGTGGTTCTACGTTTCTCCATTATGTGATTTTGATACTATTCATTGCTGCCCTCACCCCCAATCTGACACTATTCTTAAAGCAATGCAAATTTCCATTTATACCAAGTCAAAGCTTTCCAAGTGGAAGGAGGAGGTGGAGGGATGGGGAGGGAGGGCAAAGGGAAAGGGAGGTCAGGTCAAAAATTTCAGTCTCAGGCCTCTTAGGATCCACCTGATCTGGATTCAAGGGGCTGAACACATGAGTTCAAATTCCAGTCTCACCAGTGAACTATGTGGTCTTGGGCAAATGACCTGTTCTCTAATTTTGGTTTCCCCACCTGTAAAGTGGTGGTAACACCTACACCTCCCGGGGTTACTGAGGTGATTCATGAGAAAATGTGATAAACAGTGTAGCAATCAGTACAGAGCTACATTTCAGCTGTCTTAGTGGACAAATTTCACAACAGTTAACTCTGCCTTACACACGAGCAGCATCAGATCATAGAAAAGGTGGCAATCCTGGGGGGACTGAATTTTGTCTCTACTAAATTTCATGTAATGCTGTTCGTGGGCACCAGCAGGACACATATTAACAGAGCGCAGGGATTCTTGTTTTATTCTGAAAACACACAAATACAAGACTCTGGGCTTACTTCAAAAAAGATTTTAAATGCGGAGTTCAAGGGTTACAATAACAGCTAATTCTTTTCCCCCATCTCTTCTATACCAATATTGGAAGACAAGAACTGTACTCAACTTTCTATACAAATTATGGAAAAAGGTATCTTTTAGGAAAATGATAGATAAGTATTTTGTTTATAGACTGCTAGTTTAGATTGTAATTTGAAATATGGGGCTATTCTCCTGCCTGAACATATTCAGTTTTTTGTAAATAAACAACAAAAAACATGATTTTTAAAAAATAGGTGTGTAGTGCAGTTATGGAACAGTAGGCCAATCCAGAGTTGTATCAATTCACAGAGCAACTTATGTAAGAGCACTTGTGCATGAAAGACAGGAACAATTGCATATTTAGGCTCTTACACATAAGGTCCCCAAAATACCACTTCTATATGATCCTTGCATCATGGAAATTCAACAAAAGCCAGTGAGTTTCCTCTGCTCTTCAAAGGTCAATCAATGCTACAGGAACAATACTAAAAAACTGCCATGATGTGAAGACAGATTTCAAGAATCTGGTCATCATATTAACCTGAAGTTCTTAGAAAAGGGAGAACACACACACACACACACACGATGCACATACACGCTTTTAAAAGGCTTGAACCCCTAAAAAATTTGACAGGGTCCTGGCTAGGGTAACTGCATTGGGACAGCCACTTAAAAATCAGTTGTGTTCAGGGGCTCCTGGGTGGCTCAGTCGGTTAAGTGTCCAACTTTGGCTCAGGTCACGATCTCGTGGTTCATGGGTTCGAGCCCCGTGTGGGGCTCTGTGCTGACAGCTCAGAGCCTGCACCCTGCTTCAGGTTCTGTCTCCGGCTCTCTCTGCCCCTCCCCCACTCGTGCTCTGTCTCTAAAATAAACGTTAAAAAAGAATTTTGTTTTTAAATCAGTTGTCTTCAGCTGTCTGTTGAGTATTTTATTGGAAACTCCTAGAATGCTCTTCAACTTTAGACTCCCATTGCATGGATTATGGATTCGGTCTCAGACTTGCACTGATTCACTGCTAACACTTGAGATAAGTGCTTTGCAATCACCGCTCCGTCTGTTACGGGTTTTGTCAATGTGAAAACATCTCAGTTAGGCTGGCTGCTCTACTGTGCCAAATCACGAAAAACACCCACACTGTAGATAAGCTATTCAGCTTTTAATGATGAGATGATCAACTTAAAGGCAGTTTAATAATTAAGGTTCCTGGTCCCACAGAAACCTTCAATTGTTTACCCAAGCACACTCAGAGCAACAGTTCTCCAAGTTCAGCCACCAGGTCGGTCTCCAGGCTGAAGGACTACAGCTCCTTTCAACACTTGCCGGGGAACCTATGGCCCAGTCAAGACACTTGACAGGCAGTCGGCCTTTAGAGACCAGAAAGTTGAGAAATAACGAAATGCATTTATGAAGTTTTGTGTGTAAACATCAAACTATACCGTTTTATTTATTAAATGGTTGAAAGAGGGGTCCCTGTCTGCCTCAGTCAGCAGAGTCTGCAACTCTGGATCTCAGGGTCATGAGTTCAAGCCCTACATGGGGCGTAGAGCTTACTTAAAAATAAATAAATAAATAAATGGTTTAAAGAAAGCCTATTCAGGGGCGCCTGGGTGTCTCAGTGAAGCATCTGACGTCCGTCGGGTCAGGTCACGATCTCACATTTTGTGAGTTCGAGCCCAGTGTCGGGCTTGCTGCTGTCAGTGCAGAGCCTGCTTCGAATCCTCTATCCCCCTTTCTCTCTGCCCCCCTCCGACTCTAGTGTTCTCTCTCTCTCTCTCAAAAATAAACATTTAAAAAAAAGGCCTATTCATTAAAAAAAGTATTCACATAAAGATACCAAGAGAAGAGGTATTTTACCTTACGGTGAGGACCTCTCTCAGCAAAAGTATAACATTTGTGCCAAGAAAAGCTGTTTTTAGTTCTCTTTGAGAAGGATATTTCTAGAAGATTCATTTCTTTGGGGATCCAGGAGTCTGAAATCTTTGACTTTTTTATGTTATTTTCTTTTAAGAGAGGATTGCATTTATCAAAGTAAAGAAATCCAATGGGCATTTGTTAGTTGAGCCTACCGTCTGACCACTAGGGACACACGGTGAAAGGGGCTCCGTTTTGCCCTTTAAACAATTGAGAGAGAATGAGGAAGGGAGGGAAGGAGGAAAAAAACACTCAAACTCCCAAATTTTCCACTGGTAAAAATCATTCATCGCTTTTACACTGCCATTTGAATATGAACCAGTTGTACCCCAGAAATAGTATCTTCTTCCCTGTTGCTCAAGCTCGATTTCTGTACCCTCTCTAAACAGCTGCTACCAACGGAGATCAGTTTGAAAGGGGAACAGTGGTGAATCAGGAGGCTGAGGCGTACCAAAGGCCCAAGCATTAAAGCTGCCTTAGTTTGACCTCAATGTATTGAATGCTCCAAATCAGTTGAAACACCACTGTTTTTCTCTTTAAAAAGTACCGAGTAGCCTTCCACAGATTCAAGTTATCCTTAGTTTGGCATTCCAGTTTTCATAACTTGGCCATCACCCACTTAACTGCCTTCCTACCCACTTAGTTCTCTAAATGGACCCTTCAGTTCAGTCAAGCAAGTCAACTCATCAACCTCTAAACACACCGTACTTCCCTTTGGTTAGACTGTTCTCTTCCTTATCTATTTGATAAGCTCTAAAGATTCAGTTCAGAGCTTACAACCACCTTGGTCAACTTTTCTCTGTTTTACTTTTATAGTAGTCAAGGGAGGATCATGCTCAACAGTAACATAATCGCTTATAACATCTTATCTACCACTATACTTTGTACTGTGTACGGGTGTGCTTTGGCCCTCTCCTAAAATAAACTGCAAATACCCTGAAGCTGGCTCTGTGCCCAATTCTCCATCTGTGGTCCTCATAGTGCTTAGAATGGTGTCTAGCATATTTTGAGGAACTGACTTGTATATGGGGGCTGTGTTATAAGTAACGCATACCATAACCCAGAGCTAGCTCGTCTAAGGAGAAGCACAGATGATACACCACCGTCAAATTCCTTGATGAAAAACAACAGCCTCTTAAACAGACCCTAGTAAGAAGCCTGACCATCACAAGTCTGTTTCCCCAAGGACGGAGAGGCAAAGTAAAGCAAGTAATAGAATCATCAGGCAGTCAGTCTTGCCGTCCTACTTGGGCACCGCTGCCCAAAGACTTCCATGTGAAGATCTCAAAGGGGGTATGCTAAATACTTTCCACAGGACTATCTGCTGTTACTTTCCCCAAGATAAAAAGATATAAGGCAGGTATATAGGAATGGGTGGGTAGGGAAGAGAAATTTCAGTATGGAATGGAGAAAAGGAGTGATGACTGGATGGAACAGGGATAGAGGAAGTGTAGAGGCTACACTGTCCAGACTAATACCTTTCAGCAAGGGAGCACTTCCTGAAATGCTGACATGCCTGCTTCAGTCTGCATGTCTGACTTGTGACAGACTTTTGCAGGGTATTGTTTTATAGCTACAACCCTTCCAGAAAAATTTTTATACCAGACAGTCCAGAAGACCTCGGACTTAACTATTCTTCCGCTGAATGGCAGCTAGATTGATGTGGAGAGAAAAATGATTAGACATACACACACACACACACACACATATTATATTAAGAGTTCATGCATTTTTTTTTTAAATGTTAAGACTTCCTTTATGTTTATATATATAAGAAAATGAACAATCAAGAAGGCTAACCAAATTATATTTCTCTTTCTCTGAGCAACGGTTAAGTACTCAAAAAACAAATCAGACACTTTCTTCAACCCCTTAAGGTTCAGTTGTCATTAAAAGCTGCTTGTGACATTTCAACAAAACAGGAAGGTAGTTCACACTTTACGTGCTATTACTCCACCCAGATAAACCTGGAGGCAGTGAAACCTAAGTGCACAGGCAATACCCCAAAATAAACTCTTTCTACCAAAAGGGTACCAAGAGTTTCCACTCAAAATAATTGTCTTTTGTGTTCTGTGATTCATGGAAGCTGTATTACACTGGTGTAGCTGACTGCTCAACAGAAAAGTAAACTGCTCTCAGAACGTCAGAATTTCAACGGCAGGGTGTTGGGAGAGACGGGGGAGGGAGAGGGACAGCGATAGATACCAGAGAGTTTCAAGAGAGAAAATTTTGCGCATTTGAAAAGTTCAGCAATGACGGTCTGCTCTAGGCAGGTACAATGCACAGGAGTGCCAGGCCATGAGCTAGGGGAGCGAAGGAGACAGTGCATACCCCTCCCCAGGAGCTCGGAGTTTGGTACCTGCTAGTGCAACACAGGGAGCCAGACGCCGGGAGAGGAGGTAGTAATGGGTACTACCTACAGCAAGGACCAACTCAACAGAAAATATGAGTTCCCAACACTGAAGAGAAAGACCCAAGTCCAGTTTAGAAGACACAGGAAAACTTCCTGGATCAAGTGTGAACTAGGTTATACTCTGCATCTTTAGTTCTCCTCAGCCCATGCAGAACTGTGAGTGGAAGGAACACACTTCCCAACTTGCTGTCAAACAAACAGGGGATGGATTATTCTCTTGGCCACACTTGGCTGCCATTAACTAAAAATGACAGGTTAAGTTTCCTTAAGTTGAAAGTAAAACCTTACTAGCCGTACCAGAACTCCCAACTGGAAATAACCAAAATAATCTCTAACTATAGCTCATTATTTAACAATAATATATTTGTAAAAGATACTGTCTTGGGTCACCTGGGTGGCTCAGTCGGTTAAGCATCCGGCTCTTGACTTTGGCTCAGGTCATGATCTCACGTGATGAGCTGTGCTGAGAGCAGAGCCCTCTCTCTCTCTCCACCCCTCCCCAGTGCACATGCACCCCCCTCCCCCAAATAAATAACAATAACAACAACAACAACAACAACAACAACAGGAAAGATACTGTCTTTTCCATATTGTTTACTAACAACAGAACGTTTTCAATTTTAGGTCAATTTCTACAACCCTCCCCTCAAAGAACCAAACAAAATAAAAAACAAAGCCAGCCAAGCCAGAGCAGCAGGAGTTACTGTTTTCTGAGGATGAGCAAACCTGCGCCCATTCACCAATCCCAGTGTCTAAGACCTACTCGCTCCTCACTGCTTCAGTGTCATGAACCCAACAGGGACAGGCGCTACCAAGAAATTCCCCTGCCTCCAAAAAACTAATGACAATAGAGTTTATTAAATTTCAATTAAGGCTTAACTGATTCAAGATGTGAACTAAGATCTATTGATTTACATTGTTACCTGAGAGCTACCTCAGAAAATGTAACTGAAAGAAAAACAAAACAAAACACAAAAACACCAAAACCAATAGCCACTGAGCTACTTACCGACAGCCACATAAGGATCTAGGTCTCTTAAAAACTCAAGGCCAGGGGGTCCTTACACCTAGCATGTTAACATTCTGAGCTAAAAAAGCCAGTTGCAAATGCATTTCCACTTCCAAAGCAGTGAATCTGGCTCTAAATCAGACCAGTGTGTAACACAAGACAGACACAGAGGTACTGGACAGAGTGGTGAATCCCTACTCCCTACTCCCATGGTGGAGGTGAGTGCAGGAAGTCAGGCAGGTAATTACAATACTAAGGTGAAAATGTGGATTACTGCTAAGTATAATCCGAGGGAGGAAACAAACACAGGAACTATCTAGTCTGCCATTAGGGGAGGTGATCAGAGTGGCATTTGGGGGGAGAGCCAAAGGGTCTTTCTGCAGATGCTGTGGGCAGAGAGCTACTGTGTGCAAATCAGGGAATGAGAAGTGGTAGCTAGGGATGACAATAAGGTACTGAAAAGTGACACTTTGCTGGCTGCATTGTGCAGGGAAGACAGGTGGCAAGACAGGTGATGACACTATAGTTGTGGGGACCCATGACACAGGCAGGGGCAGCGCAGTAGAGGGAAGAAGTCATATTCAAGACATTTTTTGGAGGTGGAATCAAAAGGGCTTGGTAATGAAACTTTTCTTTTTAATGTTTATTTTTAAGACAGAGAGAGAGAGGGAGGGAGGGCGGGAGGAGGGAGGGAGGGAGGGGGGAGGGAGGGAGGGAGGAGAGAGGGAGGGAGGGGGGAGGGAGGGAGGAGAGAGGGGGGGAGGAGAGAGGGGGGGAGGAGAGAGGGGGGGAGGAGAGAGGGAGGGAGGGGGGAGGGAGGGAGGGGGGAGGGAGGGAGGGGGGAGAGAGGGAGGCAAGGAGGAAAAGGAGGGGGGGGAGAGAAAATGAACCAGCAGGGGAGGAGCAGAGAGAAAGGAAGACAGAATCCTAAGCAGGCTCCAGGCTCTGAGCTGTCAGCACAGAGCCCGACACAGGGATCCAACTCACAGATTGTGAGATCACGACCTGAACTGAAGTTGGATGCTTAACTGACTGAGCCACCCAGGTTCCCCAAAAGCCTTGGTATTTAGATGTGGTTCAGTGGTGTCTCGGCCACTGATTTTTTTCTGAAAAGCATTTTAGAAAAACACCTATGTGGAACTGCATAGGGCAAATTTCTTTTAAAGACACCATGAGTAAAAATAATAATTTTATTTTAAGTTTTTATTTATTTATTTTGAGAGACAGAGAAAGTGCAAGTCGGGGAGGGGCAGAGAGGGGGAGAATCTCAAACAGGCTCAGCACTGTTTTCAAGAGCCCGATGCGGGGCTCGAACTCATTAACTTTAAGATCATGACCTGAGCCAAAATCAAGAGTCGGACGCTTAACTGACTGAGCACCCAGGTGCCCAAGAATAATTTTAAAAGGTAGATGGTACCCCTGTACTGGTACCTTCCACCTGCCTCTCCAGATCCAGCTGACACCCTTCTCTGTCTTTTCGTCCCTGGACCTGTGTGGACCCCATCAACAGGCTCCTCTACAGGCTCTCACGCTCTCAGTGGTCTCTTGCAATTTGGGGGTTTCTGTGGACAATCTTGAACCCTCAACTGTGGTCTTAGCCCCTCTGACACAATCTTTTTCTCCCCCAGGTAACTGGTAACTTCCCTCACTTCCTTTGCCCCACTCTCTGCAGGCCTCTGATGGCAACCCAGTTCCTTGCTCTGACATGGCACCATCCCCTGTGGTTCCCAGAGAAGCCCTGTCTACACCTTGTAAACAGTCTCATTATTAAAGGCGCCTGGGTGGCTCGGCTGAGTGTCCAACTCGATTTTGGCTCATGTCATGATCCCAGGGTTGTGGGATCGAGCCCCCACGTCGGGCTCTGTGCTGAGTGTGGAGCCTGCTTGGGATTTTCTCTCTCTCACTCTGCCTCTCTCCCTGCCCGTGAACTAAAATAAAAAAAATAATAATAAATGAAGTCTCCTCCAATTAGCTGGATTAAGGGTGTCATGTGTTTCCTCCCAGGACTGTGATTGAAATTACTCTCAAGATCAGTTGTATGTATCCTTTGGAACTCATTAAAAAGATATTTTGTTATATAGAGTGATATTTGTTGTGTGGCAATGAAAATACAAGTATCCAATTTCTACCAACTAACCTGGGAGTAGAAAATTATAAAAGAGCCTTGCTTTAGGAGGACCTTATTCTTAAGCAGCCAAATGATTGTTCTATTTACTATCCAAATAGTTCTTGGGAACTTTTGAGAAAGAGGGTGAAGGTATGAAAATCCAGAGCCTGTTACCTGGTCATTACTAGATGGTCATAATAACTGACAGTAGCTGTCCACTTTGAATTGCACTTTAGTGAATGTTTATGTGTCCTAATTACACTGAAAGCATTATGCTAGGAAGCTAAAATGGGAATTAAAAAAAAAAAAAAAAAAAAGACAGACATGGTCCTTGCCCTCAGAAACAATTATGAACTAAGGGAGCTGTATATGTAAATAATGAGGGAGTAAGTAAAATGTGGGACAAGGGAAATTGCTGAGTTTGTATTGAATATGGAACCCACAGCTATCGGTTTCCAAATCAGTCGCATGGCTGATGTATAAAATTCAGTTCCTGTCTGGGAACTATAAAAAGGACAACTTCAAAGAGTCCAGGAATAGAGCAAGAACCTAAAGGTACAGCAACTCAGTATGTCAGAGGATATGGTAAACAAACGAATCTCCCCTCTTATATTTAGAAGCAGGGGCCACTGTTATCTTATCACATTTTGCCTGTGACCCTCTGCCAGGTTACGAGTTATCCTCCGAGGATGAAGCGGTCACGTGTCTAAATGACAAATGGGAATTACAGACACCGGATAGCTGGATGTGGCTCCATCGGGCAGAGCCACCTCTTGCAGGTAACCACTCTGGCGGTGCGCTACTCCACTGCAGGGAAACTACCGCCTAACAGGCAAGTCGAGCTGTCCTCTCCGCTGCTGCCTCCACCTGGCGAAAGGGCCAAAGAGTCCTAAAGCCCAGAAATCTTCGAGGACTTCAAGGATTTCATGCAGGCGTGCCTGGGATAACCAGATCCAGCGGCTCACTCCCAGTCTTCTGTTTCTGTCACTCATTTGACAGACCACCCTTTATCTCCCCTCCCTGTGGATGATCATGTTGGCAAAGATGAAAAAGTTACCGGTTGGAGTAGGAAAAAAGGTGTTATGGTTTTATGAAAAGGAACCTGGCCATAAGTATCAAAGATCTGAATTTTCATACCTAGTAACCCAGTAATACCATTCTTAGGGTCCTATCCTAGTAAAATAATCAGGGAGCAGACAAGTATGCAGCGAGTGCCCACTTTGAGTCAGATGCTGTGCCAGGGACACAACAAAGAACTGATCCTTACTTGCAAGGAACAGACAGTGGGGAAGGCAAGGGAATCATAACTTCAGGTAGGATAAATTATATGATGAAAAGTTTAGGGCACTTTGTAGGAGAGCACATCTCAGGGAGAAATGATCTAATCCTGCGCAGAGACGAGTGTCAAGGAAAGCTTCTGTGGGCAGTAACACTTCAACCGAAACCTAAGCATGAGGAGGTCTTAGCTAGGCGGGGGGGTGGGGTGAAGACACAGGTAAGAGTGAGGAAGGGATATTCTAAGCAGAGGGAAGAGTATGAGTGGAGGTTCCTGGGGGTTAGCCTAGAATTCAGACACTGAATCCCAGGGAGGATGTCCAAAGCAGAGGTGCTGGAGGTCACGGAGAGAGACCCGGGCAGGCCTTCAGAGAGAACGACTCTGGCTTTTGTGGGGACAAAACTGGCAGCAGGAAGAAGCTACTGCAGCAAGCCAGGCAGGAGGAGATGGAAATTTAGAGTAGGGTAGGGGGATTTTGAAGGTTTTGAAAAGCTCTAAAATAAATATCTGAAAGTCCATACACATTATTTTAAGAATGTACTCCTCCACGTGCAAAATCCCCATTTGCAGGGATAGGGAACATAGTACAGTATAAGGTGTGATAGAAAACTTGGCGTCCTATCATGGGCTTCTCAGGGTGACCTAATTTAAAAGCTAAAGTATTTTCCACCGTAAGTTTAAAAAAAAAAAAAAAAAAGAAAGAAAATCTATAAAACGGTAAAAGGGATAATCCCTCAGTTCTTTGAGAACACAGGTCATATTTTATTGCTATACAATTAAAAATCGACAAAACTGACATTACTTTTTCAGACAACCAATTCAAACAGGTATAACGTGAAGACACACTTTAGAATCTATGAAAATACTCCATTTTAACGAGTACACCCTGACCCACGCTTAGTCACTTACTTACTAAGCTTTCTCTAACTTCCAGAAGTGACATTACAAGTCTTAAAAGACCTCAAATTGGACACTTTCATGAAGAAAACGGACACGAGAGTCCAGGATGGGACAACTTTCTCTAAGCACCTCTAATGCAACTGAAGACAAACGGCCACCGTTAACAGACAGGCTAAACTGACTACCCCTCCTTTTGCTGATGGAGCACAGGCCTCCCTCTCTAGTAATTAACTAGCTCTGTGGCCTCTTTCAGGCACCTGCACCGCTAGAAAGAGCAGGCTGGCAGGGAGGGCTGGGGGGCGGTGCCACTGGGGAACGACCAAGCTGCTGCTGGGGACCATCAGAGATGACAAGCCCAGCCTTGCTCTCCTGTTAGTTTTCTTTCTCTAAGCACCTACACACTGTTCTGTGTGGAAAATCATCATTTTCGTCCCACGGAAATGTCACAACCTGCAGAGAATACAGGGACTGAGGACTAAGTAATAGGATGTATTAATGCGAACGATGGCTTCGTCAGACCCTCAATTCCAGAC
Organism: Panthera onca; assembly: GCF_046562875.1. Lineage (NCBI taxonomy): Eukaryota > Metazoa > Chordata > Mammalia > Carnivora > Felidae > Panthera > Panthera onca. Next base: position 10,415,008 of record NC_138352.1, read on the forward strand.
TACAAGAACAACTTCCTGCTTGTATGTGGCATTTAAGGCGGGAAACTTGTGTGCCCCCAACCCCCCCGATTCTGGCCTAGCCACAGAACCAACTGAGTGCAGAAGTAATCCGTGCTGCCTGGAAATGCAAGAGGGAAGCAGCCATACGGGATTCCCTCCCTTGTCAACAATAACAAGTAGTTTCCCCCCAAATGACCTGACATATTGCCATCAACTCAGGTATGACTCCTGTTTGCAGCTGCAGGATGCTCTGGTTAGGCCTTTATAACCCCCTCCATGCAGTAAAAGGGTTTTAATGTCACAACTGGTTGCACACAACAGACCTGTAGTGATTAAGCTGTCAAATCTGAACTGACTAGAACCAAAATGCTATGTTCTACAGTTGAATTTTCATTGTCAAGGTCATAGTTTGCACCTCTGGGAGAGAAAGTTAAGCTAGTTAAAAAAAAAAAAAAAAAATTACAGTTCCTTTACTGGGTGGCCTTCTGCTTTTCCTAGAGTTCAAGTGGGCCTTAAAACAATTTTTTTTTCCTGGCTTCATTTCAATTTTAAGTTATTACAACTTTTCAAGAATGCTATAAAATATCTGGGATACCCACTCCCGTCTTCAACAGGCCTATCATTCTGGGGTTTTCCTCCAATACCTTTCTCAGCTGGATGTATCGATTTCTAGATTTCATGTCTTCCCCATTCTTGGTTTTAACTGTAGTGCGCTCTAAGTACTCTTACAAGAAAGGGTGCTTGGGAAGTAAACCTTCTGAGTCCTGGCATGCCTGAAAATGCCTTGATTCTATGCTTCTACCTGAAGCCCTGTCCGACTAGGCACACAACTCCACAGAATTCTCCGCTGAACAGCGCTTCCCCTCAGAACGTGAAGGACACTGTTTTTCGGTATTTGGAGCTGTTCATGCGGAGTTTATTTACCGGCAGTCTGATTATCAGTTCTTTATACAGACTTGTTTCTTCTAGATGCTCTTGGAACTTTTTCTTTTTCACTGCCACTTTGAAATTTCCCAACAATGTATCCGAGTGTGGATCTGGTTTTTTTCATCACGCTGGGTGCCTGGTGGGTAGGCCCTTCCGTCTGAAAATTCACATCTATCAGCTGTGAGAAGTTCCTTCTTTTTTTAAAACTTCGATCATGTCTTTCCTTCCATTTGCACCATTCTCCTTCTGAATCTTTAACTGTGTGTCAGTTATCAGACCTTATGAAAACCCGCAAGGGGGCTCTCATTACATTCACCCTTTCCCAGAGGGAAAGTCTCCTTTCCTCCTAAGTCTCAGCAGTGAGTCCACCATCCTTCCCACTTCACTGACAAAACAGAAGCTAAAAGAAGACACCTTAATAAGCTCCTGCCACACCTATACAATTATCTGTATCTACAGTCTTATCCTGGGGCGATTGGTTGGCTCAGTCAGTTAAGCGTCCGACTTCAGGATCTGGTGGTTCGTGAGTTCGAGCCCCGTGTCGGGCTCTGGGCTAACGGCTCGGAGCCTGGAGCCTGCTTCAGATTCTGTGTCTCCCTGTCTGCCCCTCCGCTGCTTGCACTCTGTCTCTCGCATTGTCTCAAAAATAAACAAACATTATAGTCTTCTCCTCTGCCTCCTATTATTCTTGCCCATGCTGGTACTTCTGTGCCACATCTCGTCTCTTCTGACCCTCCTCCGGGACGCTCATCCAGTAATATTTGTTTCTTTCTGTACCACCAATTTTTTTCTGTCTCTACTGGATCTCTGCTATCAGTAAATAAAAATGCCATTATTTCTCCCCTCTTTGGGACTGGGGTAAAAAACAGATTTCTTTTGATTCGACTACCTCCTATCTTTTCTTCCCTTTACATCAAAACTCCCCGGAATAGTTGTCTCTATTCCCAATTTCTTTTCTCCTGTTCCCTCCCCCACCCCCAGCGTTTTCTTTTTTTTCCTTAATTCTCAAGTTAGTTAACATACAGTGTAGTCTTGGCTTCAGGAGTAGAATCCAGTGATTCATCATTTAATGTATAGCACCCAGTGCTCATCCCATCAAGTGCCCTCCTTAAAGCTCATCACCCATTTTTCCTATCCCCACCCCCTCTTAAAAAAAAAAAAATCACTTATTTATCTTGAGAGGGCGGAGGAGAGGCAAAGACAGAGAGGGGGAGAGCTAGAATCCCAAGCAGGCTGTGCCGCACTATCAGTGCAGAGCCAGACGCAGAGCCAGAGCCACGTGCGGGGCATGGGGCTTGATCCCACGAACTGTAGGATCATGACCTAAGGTGAGATCAAGAGTCGTACAGTTAACCGAATGAGCCACCAGGCGTCCCTATTAAAGTTTTCAAACGTAGAACAAAGTTAAAATAATTTTACAAAGAACACACATTTACCTACCCACCTAATTTATATCATTAACAATATGTGTTTTATGGGGCGCCTGGGTGGCTCAGTCAGTTAAGCATCCAACTTCATCTCAAGTCATGATCTCACGGTTCGTGGATTCTAGCCCTGCGTCAGGCTCTGCTGACAGCTCAGAGCCTGGGTCCTGCTTCACATTCTGTCTCGCACTCTCTGTGCCTCTCCCCCACCTGCACTCCATCTCTGTCTCTCAAAAATGAATAAATGTTAAAAAAATTAAAAACAATATGTGCTTTATCACATATTGATCCATCAATACATTCTTCCACTATCTATCCTGTTTTCTGACACATTTCAAAGTTGCAGACAGACATCAGTACACTTTCTCCTAAATACGTCCGCACACAATTACTGACTACATTTAAGTACCAGTTCGCAGTGTTTTCTTTTGGTGTAAAGTTTACATAATCACTGCCACTCCCTAGCAAGTTTCCTCATGCCCCTTTCCCCGGGCCCACCCTTCTCTCTGAACCCACTCCAAGCCTACATTTGCTCTCACTACTCCACTCTAACTATCCAGAGAGGTCACTGATGATCTCCTATTGCTGAATCCAAAGGTCAGTTCCCCATCCCTATCTGACCTGGGTTATGAGCAGCACATAACTGGGGTGACCACTTCCTTTACCTTGAGATACTTCCTTGGCCTTCAGGACGTGACACTTGCTAGGTTCTCTTTCTGTCCAACTGGCCACTCTGGTTCAATCTCTTTTGCTAGCTTTTTTTCCTTTTCATTAACTTTTAAATGTTATAGCCATCCCTAACCTACTTTCTGCTCTATCTGCACTCACTGCCTTAATCTTCTCATCCTGTCTCATGGCTTTTACAAATCAGAATGTTCTCTTCACTTCTACTGCTATCACTCTATCATTCCAACTGGCATTACCTCTGCTTGGTTATTACAGTGACTTCTTAACCGGTCCTGTTGACTTTTGTTCTGCCCCCTTTCAGAATGTTGTCAATTCTGCAAACCAGAGTAACATTGGTAAAATGTAAACCAGCTCAGTCAGTGGAGGAATCCAGGCAAACATGACGACTAAAGGTAATGTGGACCTGGAAGGGGCTCTGGGACACAAAAAGGACATTAGGGAAAAAAAAAAAAAAAAAAAAAAAAAACAACTAAGGAAATTTAAATAAAGTGTGGACTTCAGTTAATAATAACGTGACAATATTCGTTCACTAATCGTAGAAAAAAAATACACCATACTACCATAAGATATTAGTTCTAGAGGAGATTTGGTGTAAGGTGTACTTGAGCTTTTGTACAACTTTTTAGTAAATCTAAAACGTGCTGAAAATAGTTTGTTTTTTTTTTTAAGCTAGACTGTCATTCTGTTTAAGATACTTCAGTGGTTTCCCATTCCTCTAAGGTCCGGTCTTCCCTAGCTGCGTGTTCACATCTTAAGCTGAGACAATACAAAAGCCTCCTCTGGAAGTGGGTGAGGCTGGACAACGTAAGCCTTTGCTTCAGAAGGAGTGAGCAGGGGTGTAGCTAGGACTCTTCGTTGGGAAGACTGGCTGAGTACCATTTCCAATGCACGAGAGTGTTTGGAGACAATTTAGCAAAAGCGGCGTTGTCTGTTTTTCTCAATGACAGTTCTACCTTTGTTGATAAATCCTCTCATCACATTGTGACCTCCCTTTAAATTACAGATCCTGTTCACTGTTCTTTGTATTTTCTACTGAACACGCAACGAGCACTGAAAGGGAACGGGGAATGAGTGTGTCCACAGATGAACAAGGAAGAAGGGCTACCACACAGCTTAAATTGGGATTAAAAACCAGCAACACAGCAATGTAGGAGACACTTGGTCAAATATGTTAGAGCTTCAAAATTCTCATCAAAATGTTGAATGTAAGGACTTTTCCCCTACCGATGTAGGTAAAATCTAATTTGGAATCATTCATCTTAACAGGCCCATGACCACATTCTTAGTTTAAATATTTACTTACTTATAAAAAGCTATAGGCAGGGAATCTGATAACTCAAGTGAAAAGCTGGGGATCAAGTTCAGGGAGCTGGCCTTTAACTGGCATAGCAAACACTACCAATCATTTGGTACAAGCTCCCAGTGCTTCCAGACTGCTATCAAGGGCACAGCTCCTCCCTATCAGGCCCCCGCCTGGCTCTCCAGTCTTGGCGGCTGTTACTTCCTGCCTTGAGCTCCAAGTTCCAACAAATACTAAAGCTACAAGTGCTTCCCAACTGCCAGGATGTTTTATGATTTTCAGACTTGGTATATGCTGTTTCCTCTACTTAAAATGGCAAACTCAAGGCTCAACTTCAGAATCACTTCCTCTTTGCTACCGCTGATCTTTGCATTATCTCAGCTCTACCGTCATACAGTCTCAATGTATTTTAACGATCTGTCTTCTCTACTAGACTGCGCTACTTGTGGGCAGGTCCCTCAACTATAAATCTTGGTATCCCTCAAGGGCACTCAGTGATGGTTTGATGGTTTGTCTTACAAGGAAAAACCTAAAACCTTTGTTGGAGAAACAGCGTGCTACAGAAATATTCTAGTTCTTTCTCTCTTAAAAGAAATGACAACCTCTCTCCCAAATGTAAATGAGAAAATGTGATTATTGCATAATGAATTTTTATGGCTGGTTTTCTTTTTACTCATAATAAGCAAATGCCTCAATAGCTTAAGTCTCAAAAATATGGTTTCAACAGATTGCAGGCATTTAGTGTGTGCATGTGTCTCTGTCTCTCTCCCCCACCTCGTTCATGCGCACTCTTCCCCCACCCCCATCTTCCACCCACCCACATCTTAAAAAGACAACTCTGGACAACAGGGACTGGTTTTCTATGTGTTTGGAATAATTCCTGGTAATTGTAAGCCCTTCACACATAAAAATCAAAGGACCAGATGGGCTTTTAGGAGATCTTCCAATCCATTTTCCTATTATAAAGCCTAGTAAATGAAGTCACAAATATGGACAAAGTAATTATCCTATTTTAGGAGGCTTCCATAGAACTATCCTTAGGAATCCACACAAATGTAATCACTGCCAATGCAATGTAGGTCTCAATCGGCATTAGCTCACACACAGCCCTCACCATTACCACGTGTGTCCGCCTGGAAAGGAATGGTGTTACAGAAAAGAAAGGTGCAGCGGAGCCGGAAGAACCAGAGCCAGTGGCATCCATGCTGTCCCTCCCTCTAACCTTGCTCCAGTCCCTTGACTCATCTGGGCCTCACACAAATCCCTCATAAAATAAGAGTGCTGGACTGGAGCTGCCCAATGCTAGCGGTCACTGCTGCCTTTTTTTTTTTTTTTTTTAAACTTTTTAACAGTATATTGTGTGTCTGTTACATAACCTTTCTATGTATATGAGAAACAACTCTTCCCAGAGAGGGTATTTTTATTTTATAGATGAACAAAGCAGGGCTCAAAGAGGTTCACTGACCACAAACACAGTTGATAAACAATGAAACTGCCCCTCAAATTTACGTCTCTCTTGTTCTACAATACATTTTGCTCATCTGTCTCCTGGAAAAGGGGGGGAAACCCAAAACTACACAGTGGCAAAGAAACAAATAAGTGTTTTCCTTCAGGCAGTGTAAGGGCAGAAAAATAGGTCAGGACAGTGTACCAGGCCATGGGAAGGGATAGGGAAATAGAAGAAAAATGGGCCGAAACACTGGGCTCTTTTAAAATGTCATTATAAATATGTTATTTCTTTACCAGTCGCTTCACTTATTGGGAAATACCACCTTACTAGTCTCACAGATCTACCTGCAAAATACTACCTCCTGAATGAAGGCAGAGGTTAATACCTCAAACACGGCGAGGAACCATCCTCAATATCATAGTTGGAGGAGGGCAGGGAGAGAGTGCAGAACAAGAAACTCCTCACCAAACTGGAACACAAAAAATTCCCAATTTAGTAGTTTTTACCATCCCTGAAAACATTAAGACGTCATGAGCAAAATGTATTATGCCAGTTAGACGTCTGTTGCTAACTGAACAATTCCACTCATACAGATCATTAGTATCGTAAATTATAATGTCGGAAATATTTTAGGACTCATGTTTTCCCACTCTTGGTATTTTTTTTCTGATTTTCTCATGTTTAAACCAACCTCAAAGTTCCTTGATGTAGGTGAACTATACAAATCAACCTTTTTGAATCCTTACATATACAGTGTTAGAATCACATAAGTCCTCAAAGCACCCATAGGCATTCTGGAAACACTTCAGATTATTCAGAGTTTATCACCTCAGACCAGTTTTAGAGATGAGAAAAATAAAGACGGTGCATTAACACCCTCACAGACACAGGGACTCAGAGCATGACAGGCACTGGAATGGGGTAGCCCAGTGACCCACAGCCTTAAAAAAAAAAAAAAAAAAAATCACCCCCCCCATGAAACTTTTGTTACCAAAAATATACTATGTCTATTTATGTAATATATGCATAAAAAGAGTAAGATTTGTTTCATCCTCCAACTACCAAATTTCACCCCCTGAGGGAAGAAGTCATCCCTGATGAGAATGCAGGATCCAGCTCATTTCCTCCACTAAATTACTCAGAATGCATACACGTCAGCAAGTATTAACAATCTGGGAGCCAGCAGATATTTTTTAATATGTTGATTTTTTTAAGCAATAAGCAATACATACAGGTACTGAATAATTTTCACTTTATTTCTGTTCCTAGTATTTTAAATTGCTGGATGAAGAAAAACAGAAATAAAAGTTCTGTCTGTTGTTAAGTTTATCCTCTGGCCCCATTAGGTGCATGGGGCTTTGTCTTGCCTTTAAAAATTCTAAAACTATACATGCTCCCACTCACAGTATCATGCTTTTTGCATTCAAAATCCAGCCAGCTTGCCTCTGCTCCTGTGTGGGCATCTGAGCACAATGGTGTGTGGGCCAACCTTAAAAAGGGCAGAACAGCCCCCCACCTCCAGCCAAGATCACCCAATTACTAATGTGACAGATACAGACAGCCAAATAAAGCACTACAGTTAAAAGCTAAAGGCTTCCTCATCTTTGAGTATAAGAAAGAAGAAGAGTGGGGCGCCTGGGTGGCTCAGTCAGTTGAGCGTCTGACTTCGGCTCAGGTCATGATCTCACAGTTCGTGGGTTCGAGCCCTGCGTTGGGCTCTGTGCTGGCAGCTCGGAGCCTGGAGCCTGCTTTGGATTCTGTGTCTCCCTCTCTCTCTGCCCCTCCCCCATTCATGCCCTGTCTGTCTGTCTCACAAATAAATAAACATTAAAAATTTTTGGAAAAAAAAAAAAGGAAGAATAGTAAGTCTAAAGGATAGACGGGAAAAAAAAATGAGAATCGTTCGAGTTGGGTCATTTGAAGAAGGAAGGAACAAATGAAAACAGAGGTGCCCAGCTGACGGCTTGCTCCGGACACCATACTTTGTAATCTACTCCTGTCACAAAGTATGTATGTCCTATTTGTTTTGGGGGGAAAGATTATTTTCTATCACAAAGGTCTCCTGGTTTCTAACATCAAGAATCAAGACAAACTCTCTTAAAGGGTCTGAATAGGGGCGCCTGGGTGGCGCAGTCGGTTAAGCGTCCGACTTCAGCCAGGTCACGATCTCGCGGTCCGTGAGTTCGAGCCCCGCGTCAGGCTCTGGGCTGATGGCTCGGAGCCTGGAGCCTGTTTCCGATTCTGTGTCTCCCTCTCTCTCTGACCCTCCCCCGTTCATGCTCTGTCTCTCTCTGTCCCAAAAATAAATAAAAAACGTTGAAAAAAAAATTAAAAAAAAAAAAAAAAAAAAAGGGTCTGAATACCTAAATTATCTTCTTTGGTCTACCTGTGTCCCAACACCCACCCACTACTAAGTACCTGCCAGATCTTCCACTTTGCGAACCTCTAAAATCAGCTCCAGGGGGTAGGCTACTATCATTTCCACTCTGGGTAGCACCTTCGGCTTCTAAGCTTTCTCTATGGAGGATCTTTTCCACTTTGGAAAACTATGTGGCTTGTGTAGAAGAAGACAGTGATATTTCGTTTGATCATTTATCTCCGGAATCCAAAAGTTCAGTGGACACAAAGAATGCTGTATCTGCAAAATGCTCTACACAGAGTCTCATTCTTAAGAAATCACAACTCTGGGGGCACTTGGGTGGCTCAGTCGGTAGAGCGACCGACTTTGGCTCAGATCATGATCTCACGGTTCGTGGAGTTCGAGCCCCACATCAGGCTTGCTGCTGTCAGCCTGTCAGAGCAGAGCCGCCTTCGGATCCTCTGCACCCCCCACATGCGTTCTCACCCCCCAAAATAATATTAAGAATGAAAGAAAAAGGAAGGAAGGAAGGAAGGAAGGAAAGAAAGAAAGAAAGAAAGAAAGAAAGAAAGAAAGAAAGAAATCACAACTCTGAATTTGTTAAGCTTGCCCTAAGAGCGAATCAGCTAAAGAACGGAGAGCTGACGTGGTGTATACCAGAAAGTCAACATACTGACCGCACACCGAAAATCCACCTAAGATGTTGCCAGTACAGTTTTACAACGGCCTCTTTCGGTTTCAGGCGGCAGGAGTGCTTCCCCCCCGCGCTTGTGCCAACTCCCCTTCAGATGTCTAACACTCCTCCAGCTTCTCTTCTTGGTACTAGTCTAACCTTACAGTTTCACTTTAGAAAAAGCTCACCTCTGCACAAACTCTCATTAGTGCCTCCATTCTACTTGGATATGCACAAATCTCTTTAGCCCAGACCAACCTATTTAACTGTCCAATAAATCTCTTTTCTTGGATGTCTCACAAGCACCTTAATCATAACCAAATGGAGCTCAGGATGTTCCCAAAAATATTCTATCTCCCATATTACCTTTCCCAATGAATAGCACCCAGGCACCAAGCTGCTTTAATCAGACTTCTTCCTGACCCGCCCCTCAGTCTACTTCTATCTAAATAGGCATCCTCCTCAACAGAAACACCCACCATCTCTACACAGTGGAATGTCCTCACTGATTTCCCTTTACCACTCAGCTACAACTTCTTTCTTAAAATGAAACTCTGACGTTATTTCCATGCTTAACATCCTCCAATTACTTCCTGCTCTTAAAGAATCAAGTTCAACATGAACTCCCTAATTATATAGTTTCTGCCCACTTCTCCAACTACCCCTGCCATTTCCCCACAAAGACCCTGCTGCATTTTTTTTAAAGTTTATTTATTTTGAGAGAGAGAGAGGGAGCGAGCAGGGGAGGGGCGGACAACAGAGAATCCCAAGCAGGCTGCAAGCTGTCAGCACAGAGCCCAACAGGGCGCTTGAACTCACAAACCATGAAATCAAGACCTGAGCAAAACCAAGAGTCAGATGCGTTTTAACCGACTGAGCCACCCAGGCACCCCGACCCTGCTGCATTTTGACAACAGCAGAATCACCTGCGGTTCCCCAACCTTCCATGGTTTTTCATGTCTCTGCTCTCTGCCTGAAATGCCCTTACCTCCATATTTATTTACCTAATCTACTCTCAATCTTCAAAATGTAGCTGAATGGTCCATCTGTAAAATCTATCAGGGCCACTCTCCTTTCTAGGTGTGTACCTTGTACACATCTCCACTAATGAAATGAAACTAACTATACTCCACTACTGCAGAGCATATACTCCTACGTCCTGCAGAGTCCAGTCTTTGGTTTCATCACATTCCTGTATACAGGAGACACTCAACACCTGTTAGTGGGAAGAGTTAATCCCTCCTTTAATGAATAACTGAAATAACACAGCTTACTGTTATTAAGCAATTATTATATGCCAGAATTCAAGATATACTGGGCCATTTCATCCTCCTAACAACTCTGTAAGATGGGTAGGTGTTATTCTATTTTAAAAGTGAAGAAGCGGGGCGCCTGGGTGGCGCAGTCGGTTAAGCGTCCGACTTCAGCCAGGTCACGATCTCGCGGTCCGTGAGTTCGAGCCCCGCGTCAGGCTCTGGGCTGATGGCTCGGAGCCTGGAGCCTGTTTCTGATTCTGTGTCTCCCTCTCTCTCTGCCCCTCCCCCGTTCATGCTCTGTCTCTCTCTGTCTCAAAAATAAATAAAAACGTTAAAAAAAAAAAAAAAAAAAAAAAGTGAAGAAGCTAAGGTCCACTCAAAGAGGCCAGAAAACTTGCCCAAGGAGACAAAGCTTGTAAATGGAAAAGGAAGGACTGGAACTCAGGTCTGACCAATTCCAGAGTCCATGCTTGTAGCCATTATGTATATTTCCCATCATGTGTTGTTTTCCACTTTCTTTAACAGACATCCCCAAAAGTCCTATCCTGCTACTTTTTATTTATTTGTTTTAAATGTTTATTTTTGAGAGAGAAAGAGAGAGAGCGTGTGCATGCAGAGGAGGAGCAGAGAGGGAGACACAGAATCCAAAGCAGGCTCCGGGCTCTGAGCTGTCAGCATAGAGCCCGACGTGGGGCTCTTGAACTCATGAACTGTGAGATTGTGACCTGAGCCGAAGTCGGGCGCTCAACTGACTGAGACATCCAGGTGCCACCATCCATGCTATTTTTGACCAGTACTTCACAGAATTATCTAGTTAGGTTTCTATTAGGGTCTTATACTTTCTGTATCTTAGGGAATAGATTTATTTCAGCTTAAGAATGCTATGGACAGTGAGCTCAGAATAATAGGATTACTATAAATGGCCTTGCATGCAAGTATCTGGTACCCAATCTAATCTTTCCATTGTAACCAAACAGAAAAACCCAGCCACCTGGAAAGGTAGCTTTTTGAGGTCCACATGGGGGGGGGGGGGGGAGGAGGGGGAGGAGGGGGAGGAGGAGGGGGAGGAGGAGGAGAAAGAGGAGGAGGAGGAGGAGGAGAAAGAGGAGGAGGAGGAGAAAGAGGAGGAGGAGGAGGAGGAGGAGAAAGAGGAGGAGGAGGAGAAAGAGGAGGAGGAGGAGAAAGAGGAGGAGGAGGAGAAGGAGGAGGAGGAGGAGAAAGAGGAGGAGGAGGAGAAAGAGGAGGAGGAGGAGAAAGAGGAGGAGGAGGAGGAGGAGGAGGAGGAGGAGGAGAAAGAGGAGGAGGAGGAGGAGGAGAAAGAGGAGGAGGAGGAGGAGGAGAAAGAGGAGGAGGAGGAGGAGGAGAAAGAGGAGAAAGAGGAGGAGGAGGAGGAGAAAGAGGAGGAGGAGGAGGAGGAGAAAGAGGAGGAGGAGGAGGAGGAGAAAGAGGAGGAGGAGGAGGAGGAGAAAGAGGAGGAGGAGGAGAAAGAGGAGGAGGAGAAAGAGGAGGAGGAGGAGAAAGAGGAGGAGGAGGAGAAAGAGGAGGAGGAGGAGAAAGAGGAGGAGGAGGAGGAGAAAGAGGAGGAGGAGGAGGAGGAGAAAGAGGAGGAGGAGGAGGAGGAGAAAGAGGAGGAGGAGGAGGAGGAGAAAGAGGAGGAGGAGGAGAAAGAGGAGGAGGAGGAGGAGAAAGAGGAGGAGGAGGAGGAGAAAGAGGAGGAGGAGGAGGAGGAGGAGAAAGAGGAGGAGGAGGAGGAGGAGGAGAAAGAAGAGGAGGAGGAGGAGGAGAAAGAGGAGGAGGAGGAGGAGGAGAAAGAAGAGGAGGAGGAGGAGGAGAAAGAGGAGGAGGAGGAGGAGAAAGAGGAGGAGGAGGAGAAAGAGGAGGAGGAGGAGGAGGAGAAAGAGGAGGAGGAGGAGGAGGAGAAAGAAGAGGAGGAGGAGGAGGAGGAGGAGGAGGAGGAGGAGGAGGAGAAAGAGGAGGAGGAGGAGGAGAAAGAGGAGGAGGAGGAGGAGGAGGAGGAGAAAGAGGAGGAGGAGGAGGAGGAGGAGGAGAAAGAGGAGGAGGAGGAGGAGAAAGAGGAGGAGGAGGAGGAGGAGGAGGAGGAGAAAGAGAAGAAGAGGAAGAAGGAGAAGAAAGAGAAGAAGAGGAAGAAGAAGAAGAAAAATCTAAGCACTTATTTACTTAGTTCAGTCTTCAAAAGGAGTAACTCCTCTCAATTTCTGGAAGGCAGGGCAGTCTGAAAATATAAAAACAAATCTTTTCATTTGGCAGTTTTGAGTCTCACAACCAAACTTCTGATGGCAGACCATGAAGACAAAGAGCAAACTAATCTAGTAAAAGCCTCTCCTCTGCTCCCAGCCATCTTTATTTTTAGGACATTCTCTGGCAGTTCTAGTATCAAATGATGGCTATACTGAGAATATGTAAGCTGGCAGGTGTCTAATACCAATCCTACCATCTGCTGCTCACCCAGATGCTTACATTTAAACTGGGAAAAAGTCCATGAAGGGAGTAGGAGCTAATGGCTCATCTTAAACCAGATCTCCTACTTTTAGCGATCTCAAAACAAAACCAAAAACCCTCTAAGTTAGGATTATTTAAATCTTCCCAGATAGAACCTTTTATCAAAGAAATTCTCAATCCTACTTTAATGAATTCTACTTTTGTTGTAAATAATGGTACAGAAAATTAAGCTGTCCTTTTTCTCAGAATAAATCAGTTATGCATTTTTAATAGAAGTGAAACAGTAAAACTAAGAGACGGCAGGGACAGGCGATTCTGGCCCTAAGTTGCCTTTACAACTGTGGTAGTAATGACTGACTGGTCTGACTTGAAAAGGAACATCCAGGGGCACCTGGCTGGCTCAGTCAGTTAAGCGTCCGACTTCAGCTCAGGTCATGATCTCGCAGTCAGAGAGTTCGAGCCTGGTGTCGGGCTCTGTGCTGACAGCTCAGAGCCTGGAGCCTGTTTCGGATTCTGTGTCTCCCTCTCTCTGCCCCTCCCCAGCTCGTGCTCTCTCTCTCTGTCTCTCTCAAAAATAAATAAACATTTAAAAAATTTAAAAAAAGAAGAAAGAAAGAAAAGGAACATCTGGTACCATTTTCATCAAGGTGAAAGGTTCAAATCGAAGGATAATGGGACTGTGGGGGGCAGAAATAATGAGTAAAAGAAAAAAGCACCATCAGTACAATTAGTGTCTTTAAAAGTTGAATGGATGAAAATAATTGGGAACAATTAATAACCAATGGGTACCCAGGGGTTGCTCAGGAACACCAAAAAGATGACTAGAACCATTGGAGGAATGGCTCTCATTCAGTCTGTGGACACCAAAACCAACTGTCCAACCTCCAAGCCTCCCTACTATCCTACTGGCAACTCTATGGTAATACCACCCACTTTCACCATGACTTCTTTTCCCTTTCTTTCATATTCACATCTACTCAGGTACCAAGTCTTATTTTTCCTTTAAAACACTTCTGAATATAATATTACATTAATCAGGATACTCACCTCAGCATTATTAAATGGTGGGACAGGGAGAGGAAACATTCTAAAATGTCCAACAATAGTGGAATGGTTAAAAATTATGGCACAGTCATATCATGAGATAGTCTGCAGCTGTTACAAATGTTGCTTCTAAGAGTTTATATTTATAATAGCATGGGTGGAGAAGACATTAAGTGGTCTCCTCAAACTCTAGTCTGCCTCTATGTAGTACCCACGAGGCTTGGGTGGGATCGGACCCCCAATCAACTTTCCCCTAACCCCCAGTGACTGGCTTAGTCCTTGGTTACTCGAACCACCAAGCCAAATTTCAGGACTTTTGCTGGAGGTGAGGAGGGCACACTTCTCTCCCCCCTAATATTAGTATATCTTTTAGTCAAGGTCCCTGTGATAGGCACACTGAAAACCAGCCTCAGAACAAAGCTAATACGTGTAACAAGGCATAGCTACCAAAAAATTATGGAGACACTGAGCTGAGGCCCTGATCAAACCATATCTGATCTCTACCCAACCTTTGATCTTTCTGATAACATAAGCCTATATTTAGACCAGTGAGTAGCATCTTCTGTTGTACACAAACAACAGCAGCTTAATGCAATGGAAAAATACCGATTTTTTAAGAGGCGCTTTCACATATGGTATGATCTCTACTTTAAAAATGTCTAGAAGAATGATCATTAGAAAAGCAAAGCAAATATAAACAGTGATTATTTCTGGGTGGATTGGGCTAGATTTGGGCAGTGATCAGGAACCGTCACATATTTAATTGCAAAAAAAGACACTGCCATACTAATCCTTTTGAAACTCATATTCCATGTACACTCCAACCCTCTGTGAATACTACCACCTTTTTCTACCTATCCAGATCTTAGCCACTCAGGATCAGTGTTTCTCTTACTTCTTACCTTTAATCTCCAACAGCTACTTTCTCTGAATGTTCGATGCCTTCTCTGAATAGTTAACAGCAGCCAACTATTATAACCACCTCATTTATTGAACATCTGCTATAACACCAGCTACATCCTGGGAACTTTATGTTATTACACGTAAACATAACTGTTTCTGTATTAGTCACTTCTTTTCAACTAAATACTAAATTCCTGGAGGACAGGAATTGTTTTACATTTATGTTGAACTGCCTCAACACCTAGCATATTCTAAAATAGAGCAGAGGTTCTTAATACAGAGTCTTTTTATATACATTTGGAAGGCAGGAAATCGTTTTTAATAGATTTTCAAAGGTGTGACCTCCAAAAACAGGTTAAGAAGTACTGCGACAGAGATTCAGCAAACAGTTCTTACGTCAATAACTAAACAGACCACCAGGAAGCCAAAGATTCCCAGGGAAAATAGCCTGTGATAGACACCAGTTAGCAGAAGTCCCATTTTGGTATATTACAAGGCTTTAGGAATCTCACAGAGATAGTACTCTGATGAAATGGAGGCAAACAACTTCCCCTTGACAACTGACAGCACTGTTAATGGTCCCTCTCTACTGGACTTAGGGAGAAGTACCTGTGTTTTCAACCTTATGTTCATACGAATTAGCTCTGTTTAACCAGAAATCATTTTAGCTAAGCCAGGAAGCTTTACCTAGGTCTACCATAATAAGCATAACTGGGCTAATGATAAGTATAAAATTAACACAAGACTTTAGTACTTGAGCGTCTTACATGGGAATTCTCGCTTGAATCTTTCATTTACAGGGCTATGCTATTAGCTATAAATAAAAATTACATTCTACTGTAACCAATTTAGAAAGTCTACTCCAATGGATTCTAGCATTTGCCACAAAGGGTCACGATCCCATCCATCACTCTATTTTAAGACAGACAGTGAAATAGGAATTGTCTACAGCAGTTAAGTCACAGGGGTGATTCATGCTCCTCCAGGTTAAGGCTGCTTCTTGCCATGGAAGATACAGAAGGAAGTTATCTTGTGAGCAACGAGGTGGGTCCTGTTACCGTTTACTTAATTCACCCGTGGGTAGATTCTAAACCGTCCACAATATTTTTAGTCAAACCTCTTCCTATGGTTTAGCATTAAAGCTGTTTTCCTCAATTAGCTAATCCTTCACCTTCCCATCTTGGTTAGCGGAACCAGGGTGTCCCAGCCTCAAAGCCTCCCAGTCTTCCTGCCCACCTGCACCTCTTGCCCAATGAAGGCGTTTCTCCCCCTGTAATACCCTCTAGACTGCCACTCTTCTCTGCTCCTGAGGACTTATCCCATCAGCACCCTGGTGGGATACAACTACATAGTTGCAATTTTAAATACTTAGTATTTTTTTAATGTTTGTTTATTTTTGAGAGAGAGAGAGCACCAGCAGGGGAGGGGCAGAGAGAGGGAGACACAGAATCCAAAGCAGGCTCCGGCTCTAAGCTGCCAGCACAGAGCTCGACGTGGGGCTTGAACTCACAAACCAGGATATCATGACCTGAGCCAAAGTCGGACACTTAGCCGACTGAGCCACCCAGGAGCCCCTACTTACGTATTTCAATTCACCTAATCCTCACAAAAATCGGGTGAGTACTATCAGTATCCCCATTTTTCCAATGAGGAAATTTGGCACAAAGGAGTTAAAAAACGTGCCCAACCTCACTCACGGTAAATAGCACAGCTGAAGTCTAAACCCAGACTCTCTGGCTCCAGCCCTGGCTCTTCACCCCTATGCCCTATCTTGCCTCTAACCTTTCCCTAGTCAAAGTCATCTTTCCAAAACACAGCTTTGGTAATCTCACTGTTCTAGGACCTATTAGAAAATGCTGCTGTTAAATCAACATAAATGCCTGCCTTCTGATCAGCCCACAGTTCAAAACCTAAATCGATCAAATTATGCTCAAATGCCTACCCTCCCACTCATTAGCTATGCAATTTCGCACAAGTTACTCAACCTCTCTGAGTTGCTATTAGGGCATTTGAAAATGCTCTCTCACTGAGCTGTTGAGAAGATTAAGGAGCAAAGTACCTGGTCCAAAGCCTGCCTGGCTCCCAAGACCATGAGCTCAGTAAGAGCTAATTTTCTTGCTCTAGCAAAGCTTTACTTTTGAAAGGCATCTCCATGTTCACATCATCTCTGGACTCCTGTTTCCTCCTACCCAGAAGGTTCAGATGGTAGCTACCATTTCATGCAGTACTTCTGAGTCCAAAATGACTTAGTTACAGTCCACAATCACTACATCTGAGTCTATGTTACTGTAAATCCTCTAAATCACCATCTCATCAGAAGAAGCATTTCAGAGAATGGTCTCCTTTACACACTGATTCACAGGGACACAGAGCCTCAACCAGCCCAACTCAGAGTCCCAAGCACACCGAAACAGTTGGCACATGTGCGCGTGTGCACACACACGCACACACAAAAGCTTGGGGACTGACCCAAACACAGTGTATGAAGAGAAAAATCTCAGGAATGTATTATGAGTTCCTTCATTTTACATCAACTTACCACCAGATAGTCCTGAGTCCAAAAGGGGATGTATCAAAACTATAAGTTATTTCAATGATTTTAAGTTAGAACAAGGAGCAGTAGCTTAAAGTTGTAGCAAAACTGGAGGTTTCTCACACTACAATGCCAGGACCCAAAGGTGAAATATTTAAGAAGGCAAATATAAATCTTACGTTGCTTTACTCAAGTTTAAGACTCTGATCGACCTTGTACTGAAAAAAAACCCCATTTATTCCTTTGCTTCTTCTGAGCTCAGCTGCTCAGTCACCTCACGTGACTCCTGAGACAAGGGCTGGGGGCTGACAGGGGCTGGGTTGGTAAAAAATGTGGACTTTCTGATTCGAGCCAACCAGCCTACTGAAGAGTGGAACCAGTCGTAACAGAGATGGTTCTTAAGGACCCTCTACTCCACCTACCACTACTAGAAAAACGCAAAATGTATGTAGTCCCTTTGCTTTAAGGATACCACTGATACAGAAGTCATCCTATCACTAATGAAGAGGCACAGACACCCAACACTTTTTTTAAATGTTTATTTATTTTTGAGGGAGAGGGGTGGCAGGGAGCAGGACAGAGGATCCAAAGCGGGCTCTGTTCCGACAGCTGAGAGCCAATGTGGGGCTTGAACTCACAAACTGTGAGATCATGACCTGAGCCAAAGTTGGACACTTAACCGACTTGAGCCACCCAAGCACCCCTGGAATTTTTTAAAACATTTTGTTTGTTTTTTTTTTTTTTAGTTTGTTTTTTTTTTAACGTTTATTTATTTTTGAGACAGAGAGAGACACAGCATGAACGGGGGAGGGGCAGAGAGAGAGGGAGACACAGAATCGGAAGCAGGCTCCAGGCTCCGAGCCATCAGCCCAGAGCCTGATGCGGGGCTCGAACTCACGGACCGTGAGATCGTGACCTGAGCTGAAGTCAGACGCCCAACCGACTGAGCCACCCAGGCGCCCCAACATTTTGTTTGTTTTAAATAGGCTCCATGCCCAGCGAGGGGCTTGAACTCCAGATCCTGAGGTGAAGAGTTGCGTGTTCTGCCGACCGAGCCAGCCAGGTGCCCCGTTAAAATTGATGCTTGGGGCGCCTGGGTGGCTCGGTCGGTTAAGCATCCGACTTCGGCTCAGGTCATGATCTCACGGTCCGTGGGTTCGAGCCCCGCGTTGGGCTCTGTGCTGACAGCTCAGAGCCTGGAGCCTGTTTCGGATTCTGTGTCTCCCTCTCTCTGTGACCCTCCCCCGTTCATGCTCTGTCTCTCTCTGTCTCAAAAATAAATAAACGTTAAAAAAAAAATAAAAAAAAAAAAATTGATGCTTAACGTTGAAGCTTAGATCGACTCATAGATTCAATGGCTAAAGCCAGGCCACAGTACAGATGCAAATTAATTATTTTGTGAATATCACAAGGATACAATGTTAACACAGGTCAGTCACTGTTCCAGCTCCAAGTTTGTCACCAGTGTATGTACATTTCCAAGAGCTGGCTTCTATGGGTAAGTTGAAAAGGAGGTATTAGTGCCTTGTTGGTTGAAACCCACTCCTCAGGGCCTAGAAGAACTGAAATGTCAGTCTATGAACAAATCAGAAGCTTGTCAGATCTGCCTGCATCACTCTCCCATGAAGATTTGCCAGAGTCCCACTAAGAGAGTACACTATTTATACCATTTGTTCATTCTGACTTCAGGATCGCATTTGGTTTGGGCCTGTTCCAGGTTGGCTACAGCTACGCCTGGCATCACAAAGCATGCCTCCACTCCTAGGTGTGTTGCTAACAGGAGGTCAGAAAGCATCCCTGGAAGCACAGGGACACAAGAGTTCAAACAATTGTCTGGAAGCAAAGTGTCCCGGCAAAGTTCCAAAAACAAGAAATTCTTCCCACTTCCCCTCAACCCACCTCACTTTTTAGCAGTAAATTCAAGAGAACATCTGATAAGAAAAGACTCCTCTTCCTGAAATCCAGTGCTCTGTGAAGTTGTTCTCTGGTACATTCTTTAAGGCTATGACTTGTGTAAATTATGTAAATCAGAACAAATCATCAGGGTTACTTCAAACTATTTCTTGGAAAATGTTTTCCTGTTTTATCCTTTCTTATTTATTTGAGAGAGCGAGCGAGCCCGCACGCATGTGTCATTTACCACATATCTAATAGCACCCTAGAGGGTCTGGCAGTGCAAGTTGAATTCTGTTACATGTTTGGCTCCCTTCTCTGAATGCGGCCACCCCCATTTCCTCCTTCCCCTCCCTGTGTCCCTACCACCCTGTGTCAATGGGTCATGGTGTCGGAGTCCCCTTGGTGCACACACAAGCAGAAGAGGGACAGTCAAGGGGAGGGAGAGAGGGAGAGAGGGAGAGAGGGAGAGAGAGAGAGAGAGAGAGAGAATGAATATGAATGAATCCCAAACAGGCTCTGTGCTGTAGTGCAGAGCCCAAAGTGGGGCTCGATCTAAGGAACTGTGAGATCATAACCTGAGCCAATATAAAGAGTCTAATGCTTAACCAGCTGAATCACCCAAGCACCCCTCCTCTTTCTTCTTCTTCCTCTTTCTTCTTCTTACACTTAAATAATAAAGAACAGGGGCGCTTGGGTGGCTTAGTCCATTGAGAGTCCAACTTCAGCTTGGGTCATGGTCTCGTGGTTCGTGAGTTCAAGTCCCACATTGGGTTTGCTCCTTGTCAGCATGGAGCCTGCTTCGGATCCTCTGTCGTCCTCTCTCTCTGCTTGTCCCCCGCTCATGCTCACTCTCTCTCAAAATTACACGTTTTTTAAAAATAATAATAATAATAATAATAAAACAAAGGACAAACTCAAGAGAGAAAGCCTAAGTATTCAGAATCTCCTATAGCAATATTTCTTATATACCTAGGGACTATCTGCTGAAATAAATACAATGACTATGGACGGAATAAATGCCCCAAAACAAAAAACTGGAGGAAACTGGAAATGTTTTTTGGACAATAACTTAAAAATAAAACTGATTCAGTATTCTTTAGATTACATGCACAGAAAAATGTAATTAAACTTTACAAAGACTCCACAAAAAAGTAGCTAAGAAACCTAAGGCAATCACAAAAAATAAGGGAATAGAAAATACAACAGAAATTCAAGAATTCTTATTTCTGGTCTGTATCACCTAAATTAATGCAAAAACAGCCGAGGCAACCTAAGAACCAAGCCTGACCTCTGACAGTGCAATGCTGGTGATAACAAAGACAGTATCAACTACGGACTTAATTTGTACCGAGCAGGATGAAAGTGGTGTGGATTTCAAGGCTTCCGTTGCAACCCACTGAACTACCATATTGCTAGGCACTGTCAAGACAGAGACACAGAACCCTACTGAAATACAGGGAACAGAAATACGCTGTGGCCAGATGTATACAATGGAGCCAAGGGGCAGTGCAGAGGGACCTGTTTGCTCTAGGTAATGAGGGAAGGATGGGAGATAGCCAAGATTACACTGGACGAAAAGAATGACATGACCAAAGACCAGAAGATGTAAAATAGCTCGGTGTTCAGGGAAACTATGCAACCAACTGAAACTTGACCACATTTTGCTTAAAGATAGCATAAAGATGAACTGACCCATTATTTGACATTAATGGCAAAAGTATTCATCAACAGAACACTGTAGAGCTTTTTGGATGAGGATATTGTGCAAAATTTTAGAACAAGTTAACACAAAGAATCAAAATGACTCTACAAGAAGACTAAGACTTTCTCTAAGATTATTTATGTAACACAGTTCTGGGAAAAAAAGCACAATAATTATGGTTTTTGAATTCAAAGAAATGCTGCCTCTGCTCTCTAGATGTACCTCAGATGCTGCTGTCTGCACATTTAGCTCAAGACCACATTACACATCCAGTGACACAAGGAACCCAAATTAGAAGGGAGAGAACTAGACTGGACAACCTCATATGTCATACCAGCAGAGCTAGTCTATGAGCACTCTTCTGGTCCCTCAATTTTCAAAAGAAAAGACAATACCAGGTGGGAACAAGTTCCAAGTATCTGCCTCTGCACAGGCTGGAAGTAGAGAGGGCGCAGGACCATGAAGAAGGGGGCTTGAGAAACCAAAAGTTCACAAGGAAAGGGAGGAGTACAGACAGGGAAAAACTCCTAAGAGAGAGCCAACCCCAATTCTACCCCCAGCCTACAACAGTATTCTGCCTTCCCTCTCCCACACCAAGTCTGCCCCAGGGCCTCACCTCCAAGGACCAGAGTAACCCTGGACACTTTTACAAGGAGAGAAGATAGGATTCCTGGCGTTCCAAGGTAAAACCTAAAATACTTTGAACACTAACAATGTTATCTAGGTAGGGACAATGTATAGCAGAGCTGGTCCAAAAACACTTCCTGCAACGATGTAAATAACCTATGTCTGCACTAATACGGTAGTCACTAGCCACATGTAGCTGTTGAGATGTTGAAATACAGCCAATGCAAGTGAAGATGGAATTTTTTTTATTTGACACAATTTTTTTGTTTTGTTTTGTTTTTAAGTTTACTTCTTTTGAGCCCAAAACCCACGGAGCCCGATGTGGGGCTTCAACACACAAACCATGAGCCCATGACCTGAACCAAAACCAAGAGTCAGATGCTTAATCGACTGAGCCACCCAGGTGCCCCTAACTTAAATTAATCAATTTTAATAGTCATATATAGTTAGTGGCCACAGTACTGAACAGTGCAGCACTAAAGAGCAGGCATATGGAGACCCAACACTTTGTGTTCCAGCCTTAAAATGTCATTAGCATGTATTACATGAGAAATAACACCTTCCACAGAAACAAATTTATAAGTTTTAGAAAACTGTCATTAAGTAGGGACTATCAAAGGACTCAAGAGAATGTTAAACTTTCAGTGTGTGTATGTATATGTACTTTTTAGAATCTATGTGCACAGGGGCTCCTGGCTAGCTCCGTCGAAAGAACGTGTGCGACTCTTGATCCTGGGGTTATGAGTTTGAGCCCCATGGTGGGTGTAGAGATTACTTAAATAAAAACAACTTAAAAAATAAAATAGGGGTGTATGGGTGGCTCAGTCGGTTAAGCGTCCGACTTTGGCCCGGGTCAACATCTCATGGTTCATGAGTTTGAGCACCAGACTGGGCTCTGCGTTGACAGCAAGGAGCCTGCTTGGCATTCTCTCTCTCCTTCTTTCTGTCCCTCCCCTGCTAACACTCTCTCAAAATAAACATTTAAAAATAAATAAGTTTTTGAGGTTGCCTGGGTGGCTCAGTCAGTTAAGCATCTGACTTCAGCTCAGGTCATGATCTCACAGTTCATGAGATCGGGCTCTGTACTGACAGCTCAGAGCCTAGAGCCTGGAGCCTACTTTGGATTCTGTGTCTCCCTCTCTCTCTGCCCCTCTCCTACTCACACTCTTTCTCTCTAAAATAAATAAACATTAAAAATATTTTTTTCTGGGGCGCCCAGGTGGCTCAGTCAGTTAAGCATCCGACTTCAGCTCAGGTCATGATCTCATGGTTCGTGAGTTCAAGCCCCACGTTGGGCTCTGTGCTGACAGCTCAGAGCCTGGAGCCTGCTTTGGATTCTGTGTCTCCCTCTCTCTCTGCCCCTCTCCTACTCACACTCTTTCTCTCTAAAATAAATAAACATTAAAAATATTTTTTTCTGGGGCGCCCAGGTGGCTCAGTCAGTTAAGCATCCGACTTCAGCTCAGGTCATGATGTCACGGTTCGTGAGTTCAAGCCCCGCGTTGGGCTCTGTACTGACAGCTCAGAGCCTAGAGCCTGGAGCCTACTTTGGATTCTGTGTCTCCCTCTCTCTCTGCCCCTCTCCTACTCACACTCTTTCTCTCTAAAATAAATAAACATTAAAAATATTTTTTTCTGGGGCGCCCAGGTGGCTCAGTCAGTTAAGCATCCGACTTCAGCTCAGGTCATGATCTCACGGTTCATGAGTTCAAGCCCCGCGTTGGGCTTTGTGCTGACAGCTCAGAGCCTGCAGCCTGCTTGGGATTCTGTGTCTCCCTCTCTCTCTCTCTTCTCTGTCCCTCCCCTCCTCACACAAAGTAAACTTAAAAATAAATAAATAGTTCCTTCAAGGGGGTTGTGGTGTCAGAGACACAAAATTTGAGTTTAAAGACACTTACCTAGATAAGGTCTTACCTAAATAAAGAAGGGTCATAATTACTCTGAAGATCCTGCATGTGCCACGCTATTACCAATATGGCTCACATCTACTTTTAAAACTGCCAAATACAAGGAAAGGCCATTAACTATCCAAGTTTAAGTATTCTAGGAAAACTCCCAACATCTCTTCAGGGCTGAGAGCAAGCTCTACTAATGTTAGGAACAGAAGTCCTCAGTAAATCAAGCATATCTGGATGGACAAATTGGTCCTGAGCATTTCTAAATTATCTCGAAAAAATTTTCAATACTCATGTCTCACTAAGTCTGTTTCATTCAGAATATCCAGTACACACCTCTGGCACAGCTCTTAAAACAGCGTATCACTAAATACTATGTATATTTTGAACCCTTTGCACTAAGCATAGTACGCTTCACGTAGAACATACTCAGTAATGTGTCATGATTTACCAAGATACTGGATAAGCAGTTGTAAGAATTCACCAAAATTCCACAATTATCATGACACACTCAAGGAAAAAATAATTCACCAACTAGACCTAATAGACGTCTGTTTCTTTCCTTTCTTCTTTCCTAATCTCTATGTCTGTCATGGGGCTTGAACTCATGACTCTGAGATCTAGAGTCCCATGTCGTACCATCTGAGCCAGCCAGGCCCCGCCTACCAGACATCTATGGAACTCTACCCAACAACAAGAGAATAAACACTCATCTCGAATGTGCAGAACATTTTTCAGCATCATTTGTGAGGCAACAAAACAAGCACCAATAAACTTAAAAAGACTGAAATAATTCAAAGTATGTTCTACATGCACAATGAAATTATAACAGAATTCAACACCAGGTGGAATTCTGGGAAATCCACAAATATGTGGAAATTAAACAACACCCTTCTAAATTACCAGTGGGTCAAAGAAAAAAACCAAGGAAAATTAGAAAATACTTTGAGATGAATGAAAAAAAATAACTGCATACCAAATTTATGGGATGCAGCTAAGGCAAAATTTAGAGGGAAATTTATAGCTGTAAAATACCACAGTTCACTCCAAATGGAGGTTGCTATTATTTTATGTATAAAACTCAAAACCTAAACCTCAAAGCAGGTAATACAAGAAGAATTTCTCATCAGGTTGTTTGAGAACATGGAGATGAGAAGCATGCCCTTTTTGGTAGGCCTTTACTATCTAACTGGATAGGTATTTGTTCTTTCTGCCACACCAGTAACCTAAATTGGGGAAACCAATAATGCAATTAATCTCAAGAAAAGACCTGTAGGGATACTAGTTTCCACTTCTAGCACTAAGTGGCCATTAGTCACAAATTCACCTGGATATCTCATATGGACAATATCAACACAGTTTTAGAAAACTGACACCAATTTCAGGTTCAAGATCTACTGTGATTCAGCTTTATCATGTCACTTGGAGAAAGTAGTAATCATTATGATCTTCTCTAACAGCCTGGCATAGAAATCCTTTGAGCCACTGCTATTTTCAAAAGAGGTACACTTCAACAGAAACCCTGTCCTTGCTTCTGTAAGGTGAAGTACCTGCTTATTTTCATTATTAAAATTTTGAGCATGGTTTCAAAGTGTTTCTCACTGTATCTGGAAAGCATTAAAAAAGTAACTGTGGCTATATTCATTAATTTTTTTTCCCTGAAAGGTGGCAGAAAACCTGACCAATGAGTTTCCTTTTTTACATTTTCTAACAATAAATGCAACATTTATTTATTTAATTTCAAAACACAAACAGTTATCTGGGTGACAGGAGTATGGCCCAACTCTCTTTTACACTTTTCTATTAAATAATTCTAATAAGTGTTTAAAAAGAATAAAATGAGGGGCATCTGGGTGGCTCAGTCGGTTGAGTGTCTGACTTCGGCTCAGGTCATGATCTCATGGCTCGTGGGTTCGAGCCCCACGTCGGGCTCTGTGCTGATAGCTCAGAGCCTGGAGTCTGCTTCGGATTCTGTGTCCCCTTCTCACTCTGCCCCTTCCTCGCTCATGCTGTCTCTCTCTCTCAAGAATAAATAAAACAGTAAGAAATATTTAAAAAAAGAATAAAATGAAGACACCTGATTTTTAATGCATAATAGATTAACTAGAAACCATTAATAACTTCAAACCTTTTTGTCTTAATTTTACTTTTCTAAGCTACACATTCTATTAAAGTTGATAAATAACAAAATGTCAGTTTGACTAGACCTAAATATGGACAAAAGGAGAAATGAATAATTAAACCTCTGAGAAGTGCAATTTGGCTGCATTAGTAATTTTAATCCAGTTTGAAAACTGATTTAAGTGAACATTAAATATGTAGGAAAGCACATAACATTACTTTCATATCACTTGTCGGGAAAAGATGAGTGGGAAATAACTAGATCTGGGTGGCAAGACCAGTTTCAGGGCCAAACTATTCATAAGGAAAAGGGCTGAGCATGCTTCTAGTTCACGGCCACACATTCTACACAAAGCCTGTGCAATAGTCCTAGATGATGTGGAGGATGCTTGGGCTTCCAAACCAAGAGGAGTAAAACAAAAAACATAGAACAAAAAACATAAAACAAATTTGCTCCACGAGGCTGTACAGTGTTTTTTCCTTCTTGTTAAGAAAGCAAAACGGGCCTCCCAATGTTTGTTGATTTGTAAACTGACATCTGAAAAATTATTGTGGTGTTTTTGTTTTTTACTGCTTTTCTGGTTATGAAACAAATGTTTACAAAAACATCAATTTTAGAAATACATGCTACAGAAAGTGAAAATTCACCATAATCTCAAATATCCAGAGAAAACCATTACCAACAGTTTTTTTTCTTCATACTGCAGTACATGTAAGGTGAGGATGCTTCAGCAAGTCATTCTACCTTTTTGTTAAAAGCTCTCAGCAGAAGGTCCTGGCTCTAAAGAGCTCAACATTTGCAGCATCAACTAACAAAACCTGGTTTGTTTTTCTAAACATAAGTTACCATGGATGATTTCCTCTAGAAGGGTTTCATTTAGGCAAAGAAGTAAAACGGAATTAAAACTACACCTACAAGAGACGCCTGGCTGGCTCAGTCAAAAGAGCCCACAATTCTTGATCTCAGCGTTGTGAGTTTGAGTCCCATGTTGGGTGTAGCCATTACTTAAGTAAATAAACAAACTTAAAAGTAAAATAAAATAAGATAAAATAAAATAAAATAAAACTACATCTATGAATACATACCAAACTTCTCAGCTATCAAAATTACTTATTAACCTGACACAGCTATAAAAGCAGATTAGGGGCACCTGGGTAGCTCAGTCGGTTAAGTGTACGACTCGATTCTGGCTCAGGTCATGATCTCACAGTTTAGGAGTTCAAGTCCTGCCCTGGGCTCCAGGACTGACAGAGCAGAGCTGGCTTGGGATTCTCTCCTTCTCTCCCTCTCTCTATCTGCCCATCCCCCCCCACACACGGCGCGCGCTCTCTCTCTCTCTCTCTCCCTCCCTCTCTCAAAACAAACTTAAAAATAAATAAAAGCAAATTATCAGCAGAAGGAATAGCACAAAATAAAATGTGCCTCAGAAAATCTATGTGCTGTTGTCAAGTATCTTAGATGCTGAGTGGAGGTTCCCTTGCTTCACGCATCTGGTTCCACTGTCAAACTGAAATAATGTTCTGTGTTAAAGGAGACTGAAGCATGAAGCAGACATTAGCTGTGCTATTATTATGTATTCTGGCTATGCAGTATGGGCCATTGTCATTTAACCAAAGTCAAGCAGGTAATCTGTTCAGCCCTTTTGGGAAGTAGATCATACACACCAAGAAACTCCTTTGAAATTATGAACAAAATTATCATCAGAAACAAGGTAAATATCAGCAATAGGGAAATAGTTAAGTCTATTATGATCATTAACTTTAAAAGTACTTAATAATATCAAACCATTACAAATAATCAGTAAAACTTGGGGCGCCTGGGTGGCTCAGTCGGTTAAGCGGCCGACTTCGGCTCAGGTCATGATCTCGCGGTCCGTGAGTTGGAGCCCCGCGTCGGGCTCTGTGCTGACAGCTCAGAGCCTGGAGCCTGTTTCAGATTCTGCGTCTCCCTCTCTCTCTGACCCTCCCCTGTTCATGCTCTGTCTCTCCCTGTCTCAAAAATAAATAAAACATTAAAAAAAAAAACAACAAAAAACAAATAATCAGTAAAACTGGGATGCCTGGGTGGCTCAGTCAGTTAACCATCTGACTCTTGATTTCAGCTCAGGTCAGGATCTCATGGTTCCAGAAATCAAGGCCTGAGTTGCTGGCAGCTCAGAGCCTGCTTAAGATTCTCCGTCACCCTCTCTGCCCCTCCCCTGCACATGTTCACTCTCAGAATCAATAAATATTTTTAAAAAAATCAGTAAAACCAATATGGGAAAACGGTAACATATGTTGTATTTTAAGTCTACTACAGTTACAGCATTACGAAAATGTATATATAATAATAAAGCCTAGAAGAGAGCTGAAATCATAAAATTACAGGGGGAGGGGGAACATGCAGGATTTTGAGCTTCCTATTTTTTTCTATGAATGTATATTAACGTAATTTTAAATGTTAAACTAAAGTGGAAATATTGCTAATAAAATGCTATAAATATATTTTCCCCTAGCAATCCATTTTAAACCATACTTCTCAAAAATAAAAATAAAAGGGGCGCCTGGGTGGCGCAGTCGGTTAAGCGTCCGACTTCAGCCAGGTCACGATCTCGCGGTCCGTGAGTTCGAGCCCCGCGTCAGGCTCTGGGCCGATGGCTCGGAGCCTGGAGCCTGTTTCCGATTCTGTGTCTCCCTCTCTCTCTGCCCCTCCCCCGTTCATGCTCTGTCTCTCTCTGTCCCAAAAAATAAAAAAACGTTGAAAAAAAAAAATTTAAAAAAATAAAAAATAAAAATAAAAAATAAACCATACTTCTCTATGAAAATAAAGGTCTATGCGAGAATAACACAAAGATGACAGGCAATAACCTATCTTCTCACTGATAACACATCCTCCCCTCTATTTCTCTGCAAAGCCTACAGTTTCAAGGCTCAAAATTTCCCCTCACTTTATAACTAATTTGATGCTTTTTGTATTTTTCAAAAGCAAAGTTCTACAGAATGCTTTTGTCATTTTGCTAAACCTAGGTTTTAAAAGTCCGCTGTTAAAGAATAAATTAGTTAAAAATTAACAACAAAAATAGACATTAAAGAGGTATTAGAAACAAAAAGCAAGCAAGCAAGCTATTGTTAAAGTGAGAAAATACTTCCAATATTTTACCCACAACCCTCAGCACCTGTTGGGGTAAAAATATCCGGACAGAAAACGTAAGAACTGATGCTAGAAATGGGACACAAGTAGGCTCTAAGCTTTCCTATAAAGTAAAGAAGGAAACATGTTAAAGCCGTATTTAAGCATCTCTAAGATTTTAGAAAGTAGTTTGGGGGGAAAATCCGCCTATTTCTGGCACTGAGACCAGAAGAGAATCTTTTCTCGCCGAGGACACTTACAAACAGCGAAAGACTCCTTAATACCCCTACAGTAAATAAAATAATGAACTTTCCCAAGGCTGTTTCTCACCTATCTCAATGTTGGCCAACAGCACAACGCTAAAGCTCCATTCAGCCAAGGAAGTCTACAAAAGGAAGGCCCCCAGCAGAATGCTGGGCAGGTGCCCATTTCCTTGCTTTTGGGTTCAATCCTGAGAGAAACCAAAGACTTTAAGGATGGAGAAACCACTTGTCTTCTACACAACCCTCCACCAATGCCATACTTTTAGCTGAGCTCTACAACAAGGTTTAAACAGTTCTGACTTTGAGGTAATGTCAAGACAAGAACCTGGCTGGTTTTATGTGTAGAGTCATGTGACTTAACCTGAGCCAGCGGTTGGACTGACATCTTATCAAAGCTGTGTACCTGAATAACATGAATAAAATTAATGGCAGGGGCACCTGGCTGGCTCAGTCGGTGGAGGGTGTGACTCCTGATCTTGGGGTCATTGGGTGCAAGCCCCTCCTTTGGCGTAAAGATTACGTAAATAAACAAACCTTTTTAAAACTAATCAAAAAATAAAACTAATGGCAGCTAGCCTTGTTGTCTACTTTAGTCCAATCACAGCATTAAGTACACTAACATATTAGCTTTTTAAATCTTCATTGTGACTCTAGGAAGGTAAGTGTTCTTCGTTCCATTTTACACATGGTTGAACCAAAGCACAAAGTAAATCGCCCAGGATCAAAATGCCAGCTCTCCCAACGGCTGAGCTGGGATTCAAAGCAGCTAGGTCTAGCCTGGAGTGTTGGAGTATGTGTTCTTTATCACAATACTACAGATGTCTCTCATTCCACATCCACAAGGAGGTGAAACTGAGGGGCCAGTTTCACCAAACTTGCCAAAAGGACCACGATTTTCCTTGAAGTCATTTTGAATCACTTTTTAAAATGTCTCTAGGGGCGCCTGGGTGGCTCGGTGGGTTGGGCGTCTGACTTCAGCTCAGGTCATGATCTCACAGACCGTGAGTTCGAGCCCCGTGTCAGGCTCTGGGCTGATGGCTCAGAGCGTGGAGCCTGCTTCCGATTCTGTGTCTCCCTCTCTGTCTGCCCCTCCCCCGTTCATGCTCTGTCTCTCTCTGTCTCAAAAATAAACGTAAAAAAAAAAAAAAATTTTTTTTTAATAAAAAAAAATAATAGAAAAAAATAAAATGTGTCTAAGTTTTAGGACACTGACACACAGTGAATTTCAGCCTAAAGATTTAAAAGCAGGTTAAGTCTCAGCTATTAAAAAAAAAACCAACTGGGGCACCTGGTGGCTCAGTTGGTTAAGAGTCCAAATCTAGACCTCTGGTCACGATCTCATAATTGGTGAGAACGAGCCCCAAGTCTGGCTCTGCACTGACAATGCAAAGCCTCCTTGGGTTTCCCGCTCTCTCCCTCTGCCCCTCCCCTGCTCGCACAAATGCGAGCTAGCTCTCTCAAAAACAAAATAAATAAATAAACATTAAAAAACAAATAAATCTTGGGGGCACCTGGGTGGCTCAGTCGGTTAAATGTCCGACCTCGGCTCAGGTCATGATCTCACGGTTCGTGGGTTCGAGCCCCGTGTCAGGCTCTGTGCCTACAGCTCAGAGCCTGAAGCCTGCTTCGGTTTCTGTGTCTCCCTCTCTCTACCCCTCTCCTGCTCGCATTCTGTCTCTCTCAAAAATAAACAAACATTAAAACAGAACAAAACAAACAAAACACGCTGACCAGAGCACTTTAACTTCCCGGAATATTCATCAAATAAAATGGATACAAAATGGTAACTACTATTTCAATATAACTTTTTTAATTTTTTAAAAATATTTATCCATTTTTGAGAGACAGAAAGAGACAGAGTGTGAGCAGGGGAGGGGCAGAGAGAGACAGAGGCGCAGAATCCGAAGCAGGCTCCAGGCTCTGAGCTGTCAGCACAGAGGCCAACATGGGGCCAGAATACTCGAACCTTGAGATCATGACCTGAGCCGAAGTTGGATGCTTAAGGGCCAGAGCCACCCAGGTGACCCGTAACTTTACTGTTTTCATAAAACTATAAATTGGTTAAAGTAAGACAAAAGAGTACAAAAGAGGAAGGAACAAAAATCACCTGAAATCAAGCCCCTTGGAGGCTACCACTGTACCTTTTAGAGGACCATTCAGAAAGTCCACGTATTTAGCAAGCAAACAGAAATACCCCTAATGGGAGCTCCCTCTCCAGTTTGACCTCATTTGGGAATGAAAAGAAAGGCCCTACACGGTGGCAGTTAAGAACACAGAATCTGGATTCAAACCGGTCAGAATCTGAATGCTAACTGGTGAACTCGGGCCACTTACTTAACCTAACCCTCACAGCCCTCATCAGTAAAATGGGAATAACAGCATCTTTGTTAAGATTCTTTGGAGGACTAAAAGGGAATGGAAGTAAAATACTTAGCTTCCTGCAAGGACATCCTGAGCACTCAATGGACTAGATACGTTACTACTTTTTAAAAAAAGATCCACTTAAACACTTCTCTGTGCCAAGTGTAGACATTCTGTGTTGACATAGATTTACACCAACATTAACACCTTCATAGCATTCCAGCTCACGGCACGATAACCTGCTTACGTAGCGTCCTGATGGGCTACTTAGGTTTGGGGTTTTGGTGTTTGGTTTTTTTTTTTTTTTGTAATATGGTTAATTCCATCAATTTAAAGATGCCTCTTTTTACACATTTTAACATGTCTGAAATGCATCATGTTTCATAATTTAACTGCAAAAACTTATTTTCCAGGTGGTACGTATATTAATTGAAGTAAATATCCTATGTCTACATTTACAAAAACTTGTTTTGAGAATTTTCTTAGAATAAATTTTTAAAAGTAGAATTGCTGGGTCGTTTCATGTTCTGATACGTGTCACCAAGACACCATTCAGAAAAATTGTATTGTTGGGGCACCCGGGTGGCTCAGTCGGTTGAGAGTCCAACTTCAGCTCAGGTCATGATCTCATGCCTCATGAGTTCAAGCCCTACATCGGGCTTGCTGCTGTCAGCTCAGAGCCTGGAGCCTGCTTCCCATTCTGTGTCTCCCTCTCTCTCTCTCTCTGCCCCTCCCGTGCTTGTGCTCTGGCCCTGTCTCTCTGTCTTTCTCAAAAGAAATAAACATTATAAAAAATTTTTTTAAGAAAAACTGCATTATTGGTACAAACCTCCGCTGGCAGAAGGTGACAGAGCCCGTTTCTCCACATGCTGGCCAACACAAGGTGGGGTCAATTTTTATCATCTTTGCTAATCTGACAGGCAAAATGACCTCATTTTCTCCACTTCTTTCACTATTGAAGTCAATTTACTTTAGACAGGATGTCCAATAAGTCACTCAGTAGAAGAGTGCCACAAGCCAGCTGTCCAGGCCTGGCAGGTGAGCAAAGCAGGTCTGCTGATGCCTCACATTTCTGGGCTACTCACACCTGACAGTTAAAAGGAGCAGTAACGTGCTGTCGGAGGGAGCATCGCAGCCAGACCTGAGACCAAGCCCCAGCTTTGTAACTTACTGCACTGTGTGAACCTGAGCAAGTTACTTCACTTGTGAGCCTGTTTCTGCAGGTGTAAGATGAGGCTAACGAGGGCCAACCTTTTAGTACCCAAACTAGAAATAATGTACGACTTTGGGGCATAGTAAATGCTCCATAAATGGTAGCTATTCAAACCGAAAGACCCCGAAGGAACACTGTATTTCCTTACTCATTTCTTCCTCTAAACAGGGATGACTGGTCTTCAGCCAGGCCCCCAGAAGGAGCCCTGTATGGGAACCGAAATCTCATTCTTAGCACCTACGTGGAAACAGTCCATTCAGATCACGGGGGGGAAAAATGCGTACAGTCAAAGGCAAACAAATCATTTGTTCTAAGAGAATTCAAATCATCCTCATACATAAAAATTAAATGCAAAATTCTGGTTTTAGTCAACAAGATCAGTAAGAATTCTTATCAACAGGCAGAGAAATGCTTCCACCAAGCAGACTGATACTAGGAATCTGAAACAGTTCCTTATTAAGTACTTTAAATCCCATCCTGTGTTTAATCATTCAAATACCTGAAATGAGACTCCTGTACCCAAATTCAGGAGTACTAGCGGCTGTGAAAACTATTACCAATTCAACCCCAGTTCAGATTCCTGACTTCTCAGGAACAGGCTCAGTGGGCATTCTTCTCTCAGCTACACGGATTTATTCCAAATGTCCCCAGCAGAAATTCCATTATTTTTCCCCCAGCATCTCTCAACGCCATCCACCCCGACCTTCGTTCCTAGCCTCTGACACCTATGCAGGCACTTGCCTCCCAGGCGGCTAACTGCAACCTTCCAGGCTGGGGCTCCAGGCTTCCCTCCTATCACAGAACACTTCCCTCATCAGCTAAAAGCCTTTAAAGGCTTAAAGATCAAATTCTTACTCTTTTTTTCTTATCTTGCTCCAATTCTACCTTCTTTTCTACTATGGCACAGTCTTCAACCCCATTCTAGCATTCCCATCTCAAACACAAGCACCCACTCCCCCTCACCATCTCACGAGGTCGGGTTTAAGTCACACACCCTCCACCCATCATTCTCAGACTTCAGCTCTTACCAATCTCTGCCCTTCCTACATCATTACTCTAGCAGTCACAGTGTGTGACACAACTCGGCATTCCATTAAATAAATACCAGTTCCTTACTGGGACTCCTGGATGGTTCAGTCAGTGGAGTCTGACTCTTGATTTCAGCTCAGGTCATGATCTCACAGAGTGTGAGTTCGAGCCCCACATCGGGCTCTGTGCTGACAGCTCAGAGCTTGGAGCCTGCTTCAGATTCTGTGTCTGCCCCCCCCCCCCCCATGCTCTGTCTCTCTCAAAACTAAAGAAGCATTTAAAAAAATTAAAAAACAAAAAAACCCAGTTCCTTACTAAGTACTTACTAAGAGTTGTGATCTTGGATCATTTAACCTCTGTGGACCACTTCCTCATCTAAAAAATAAAATCTAAATTAAGACCTTTTAAAAGGTCCTCACCTGTTCTAAAAATCCTCTAATTTTGTATACTGCCATATCCTGTTTCACATATTAATTTCACTTCTCATATTTGATTTCAGAGGTCCTGAAGGGAGAAAGTATAACCTGTATTTCTTCCCCAACTTTCAAAGCAACTTATCCCAGGGTGTGGCTAAAGAAGATGCTCAGTAAATGTGACATTAAAACGGTCATCTGCACCAAGATAGAATGCTTCAAAGAGCCGAGTGTGAAGCCAAGACCTATTTCTTTCTTTCTTTAAGATTTTTATTTTTAAGTAATCTCTACACTCAGTGCTGGGCTTGAACTCACATCCCAGAGATCAAGAGTCATGTGCACTGAGCCAGCCAGGCACCCCTCAAGACCAATTTCTAAAGCAGTCTTGAAAACTGATAAAGGTAGTTAGTGCCAAATGAGTAGAAGACACCTAGACGACCCACTGCTGGTTCTTTTCTAGAATCAAAGGTCTGTCTTGACAGCAAAGAAAAGCCACCAACTCTAGAAAGGAATGAGCACAGGTTTGAGAGCTCAAAATGGTCTCTTAATTCGTACGCAGCATTGCCTGAAGCACAGGCACATAAGCCCCTAAATGACAGATCTACCTCGGAGGTAAGCTCAGATGTGTTATGCGCTATGGGGGAGAGGATTCAGGGGCCTTGTCTGGTGGAGAACCCCTGGGACTATCTGAAGCCTGCACTACAACGGCAGGGAAATTTAGGTTCATTTCAGCCACGCAAGGCTGAAAATTGCAACAGACCAATTCCTTCCATTTCTATGCCCCAGTGCCCTTCTTCTCCTCCCCTCCAAAAAAAAAAAAAAAAAAAAAAAAAAAAAAAAAACCCACACACACACACACACACAGACAAGGGACAGTAACAAAGGAGATATATTGAAGCATTCAGTTCTATTTTAGGTTTCCAGTGAAATGTTTTCATTTTTGTCTCTTTTCTCAGAGCAGCACGAGTCAACATGTAGAAAGAAAGTAAAGAAGTGGTCTGCTGGAGGATGGGGTACACCTTAACCAAAGTTAACCAGGTGCTCCAAGACAGTGAGAGGATGTAATCTTTCTGAACTCTACTCGGAGGAAAAGGGCTAAGCCCTTTTCTAGGGCATTATCTTCAAATAAAATGTATTCGATGCCCATATGTACACACACCCTCCCTTAGCAAAAGAGGGCAAATATAGCCCTATTTCAATCATGTCAAACTGGTCAATGCTATTCCAGCCACTTATACACATGCTTTGGCTCACAACTAACATCCTTAAGAGCTATCAAATCAAATCAAAGCCACTCAAATGAAACCAGTTACTCCCTGAATAATCAAATGGAGAAAACACTGCTTTTTAAAATAACAGTTCTTAAGACAAAGCAATGTCCCTCCTCTTCACTCAGCTGTTCCACAGAATCATGAGACAAAGGGCAACTACTGTATTAGCACTTTTTTTTTTCTTTTTGGAGTAAAGCCACAAGATTACTAACAAACAGCTAACGGTCACCATTCAAGGGTAATAATGACATTATGACTTCATGTGCCAGTTATCTACCAAATTGGAAAGAAGCAAATATATGTATTTTTCTCTTCCCAAAGAAAATCTGAAAGTAAATGTGAGCACTGTGACTCACTTTCTCTCCCAACAGAACAATTTCTGGGGGAATGTTAAACAGTACCCTCTTCTCTAATTATAGGATGGGAGAGAAGGGTTTCACACTTGTTCATGAACTTACCAACTGAAGCTGGAGAACTTACAAGATCCTCATGGTCTAGGTCTAGGATAAACTTCAGTGTTAACACTCAGGGAAAAGCTCTTGCCTAAAAACTCTTAAAAATAGACCTCAAATCCTTAGTTTTGTTGCTTTAGTGCTAAATATGTAACAGGGTAAACGTAGAGGAAAATAGGAACTACCAGGCTTCTAGGTTTAAGTTTCTTGGGTAAGCTTAATGGAGAAATCTAAGTTTGTATTGGGGGGGGGGGCAGGGAAGGCCCCACAGGGTTTCGTACAAGCAACAGATACGGGTAGTTGAACAGCCAACTGTTTAAATTCCACTATAGTTAATGTTCACTGTTATACTGGTTTCAGGAGTACAATATTCGAGTAGCCAATCTTCTGATGATACCACATGCTGGTTATCTGTTGAAAACAGTAATCACCTATGAACACATCAAATTACTCCTCTGTACACCAATGAAAGAGTAACTTAATAGTTCAAGTTATGTCTCGTCCCTTGCTCTGACTTCTAGTTAAGAAAACAGAACACATATATTACCCTAAAACCTATAGCTGGTTCTGTCTGCTGACAGTTCAGTGCTGACTTGGACAATACCCTGAGAAAGCTGGGCATCACAAAAAACAGTTCTGAAAAGAACACACTTTCCTTCTCTTTCAAGGGCTCTTCAATATTGCCTTCTATGAAATACAACCCAACATCAAGAAACTACTGAGCAGGTAACTTCAGAGTTGAACTCTATGCCTCCGGCAAAGAGAGCAAAATAGTAGCTACCCACAGGTCTGAAGGACTCAAAAGAAAAACAAAAACCAAAAAAACCCGTCCTTTTGTAGGGGCTATTTCTACATTTCCATTTTGTTCCTCTTTGTAAAATTCTCATAATTTTCATTCAGGGGTAGTAAACAAATGGGTGGCAAACCCCCAACCATCAGACTAGGCTCAGAGGAAAAAAATGTCGAAAGTTGAGACGCAGTGAACATGCAAACACTCAACTTCAGGTTCTCCTCATGCAGAGCTGACACATTATTCGATAACACTCACCCTTGTAAAAATAAATTACATACCCAAAAGGGCAAGCTGCTGCCGTCAATTGGGTAAACAACATAATTACCATGTGCCAGGTGGAAAGTGAATCCTCGTGTAAGTAGTTTGGGCTCAGAATGAGCTGCAAACTGTAAAGAAGCTGATTTTTAAACTGTCAGCAGGTTTCTTTTGTGCAATTAGAGTTTAATACAGGGTAATTGCTCAAGTTTCTTTTGAGAAAATCGCCCTGTGACTTGTACAACAACGCAACAAACTTCAGGATTTAGAACTCCACTAGTTTTCTCACAAAGAATAAAAATACACTGAGGTTCTTTAATGAGTTTTGGCATATACTTCTAACCGCCTCTCAAAACTAGAGGAAATTAATTTCTAACCAACTAGCATCATGTTCCAGAATGCAAAACCTTGACTGTGTAAGACAAGACTGAGTGCTTTTACATAAATACTTCAAGTCTTTAAAAAAAAAAAATCCCCTAATGCTTAATAAAACTGCAAAATGTATCAGTCTACTCCATACTTCCTTGTCACAATCACGCTGCTCTGACTTTACGTGCAAACGACAAGCAAACAGAGATACTGGAGGCATTCACACAAAGGCAGTTAAAGACCATACATCACACCAACCGTCTTAAGTCATATTTAATATTCCACTCAGCATCTATCTCAGCTATCCAGAGCGCCCGATGGTAAATGGTCAAAGCGGGCACTGAGAAAGGAGGAGCTCGGCTTCTTTGTGTGTTATCAGGGTAAACGAAGGTAGGGGAGTACGAGGGGAGGCCATCTCGGCATCTGCGTGGCATCACACTTACCTTGAGGATGTCCCCCCTTTTGAAGCTCAGCTCGTCGTCAGCAGTAGCTTTGAAGTCATATTTGGCGATGGCTTCCATTCTGGGCGCCGCTCAGTGCTCAGCAGCCTGAAGCCGGGGGAAGGGAGTCTTCCCTGCTGAAGCCACCCAGCGCCCTGGGCTCGGCCTCGCCGCTCTCTCGGGACCGGCTCGTGCACTCCGGGACACACAATGCCGCCCTGAATCACAAGAGGGATGGTTGAGAGAAGTGGCCAGCACCGAAGGCGGCCCCGCCCTGCCAATCTGCCTGCCGCCCCAGCCCCCACGCCCCCTGGCTCGGCCCGCCTCCCTCCCTCGCAGGCAGGAGCCCCGATCGCCTCCTTCCTCTTCGCAGGCTCGGCCCCCAGGCGACTGACAGGCCCGCCGGCCAATGGCGGCAGGCGCTCGAGCTATTCCCGCACACACTTCCTCTTCCTTCCCGCTGGGTGTGCGCGGTGTTCAGGAGGAGCCGGCTGAAGACCCTCTCGGTCTCCGCCTCTCCTCCCTCGCCCCTTGCGCTCTCTGCTCCTCCGGCCCGAAATGCAGTCCACCCAAAGAAAGGCCTCGCCCTGCGGACGGCACCCAGCCTTTCCCGGTTACACAGGCCTATCTCCTTCCTTTCTCCCTGCCGACCTTTCTGGTCTTCTGAAAATGTTCGGTCCCCTATCCAGTCAAAAGCAAGCAATTGTGGCTTTGGTCTTCAGCTGCTTTATTTAACTGTTCTCGGAAACTAACCTCGGTCTGCTCCTAGGAAAGCAGGTCAAAGTGAACCTAGGAACTACTTTTTAAAATTCAATTTGCTGTTCTGAGCAAGGCAGCTCTCCCTCTATCGCTTCCAGACTGATCGGCAAGCTCAGTTAACCAGAAATAGAGGAGATCCAGCGTCAGAGCCTTTTGTTGAAGACCT
This sequence comes from Panthera onca, assembly GCF_046562875.1. Lineage (NCBI taxonomy): Eukaryota > Metazoa > Chordata > Mammalia > Carnivora > Felidae > Panthera > Panthera onca. The sequence continues at coordinate 10,453,158 of NC_138352.1, forward strand.
GCTCTTGCCTAAGGCTCCTTCTCCCCTGAAGACCCCCAAGACTTTGGACTCCCAAGAGCCCTTGAAATAGAGGTCCAAAGTTCAGCAATTCCAGAAGAAGCTTCTGCATCACTTCTCACTACCGTAAGGAGCAAAGCTTAAATCCTAACTACACTTGAAAGGAATCCCCTTTTCCGAATCTGAGCTGCCAGATGTCTTATGGGGGGGGGGGAAGAAAGTGCAGGGAGATGGTGCCAGGAAGTCTAACAAATCTCTCAGTCAACCTGGGAACAGCTGCTTCTCTCAGCACCAAAGGAATACTAAGATGAACCAAGTTGCATTTTTGCAGGTAAAGATTCTGTAATAACCCTTAGGTAGTGTACTAGGTGATGGTGAACTGTGGGCAGTACAATCACTGTTGTAAAAAAAAAAAGTCTCCAGGCACCAATACGGCCACAACCTAGACCTTTGCGTAACTAAAGGAAAATAAAGCCCCATTTCTGTCTTCAGTTACTGTTGTCATACAGGCTAAATAAAAGCAGAAAACAACACGGGACATCGGCAGAATGGGGACAGATTATTTATAGTGACACCGTTCTCGGATAATTACCACCTAGCAGAGAGCTCATCTGAGGGGCATGGGTGATTATCATCCTTTGTTCTAAAGTTAACAATTGGGGCATTAATCAGGCATAGCTGCAAAAGGACTAAGCAGTAAATCAGCTGGGAATATTAAGATTAGAAGAAAATGAGCATTACCAAAGAGGACAGAAATCACCCAGTAATAAAAAGTCCTTTAGTCAAATTCTGAAAGCCAAACATTCTACTGCAGGTAAACTAATCAACCAAACCAATGTTTATTCTATCAGGCCATGATATCCCATGTGGGGCTGGCTCTAAGAGAGGAAAGTAAAGAGAGAGCTCTAGCAAATAAAAAAAAAAAAAAAAAAAAAATACATTTAGTATCAGTATTTATTTATTTAAAATTTTCTTAGGTAATCTCGACACCCAACATGGGGCTTGAACTCATGACCCCACGATCAAGAGTCACATGATCTACTAACTGAGCCAGCCAGGGCTCAAAGTATTTATTTTTGTGTGTCCTTAAACCCCCTTTATTTATTCTCTCTGTAGTTGCTTTTTTTAATCAAACTAACCCAGGTATATAATTTTGAAAGTCACAGATTTTTGAAAGGCTTATTAAAAAAAAAAGGGCAGTTCCCCACCCCAACACCTACAAGCAATCACCCTCAATTCTGTTTTTAGCTTTCTTTTTGCACCTACAGTATTTCTAAATAATATGCTTCTGTTGTTTTTAAATTTATTCCAGCCATGACCTATTGCTTGCAAGATGTTCACCCCCGACAGTTTCCCCTTGCCCCATCCCAGTAATACCACATATTCCGGTTTAAGCAGTTTCACACTGCAAAATATTCTTCACTGCTGATTTAAATATATTACAACCAACCTTCCTTTCTAGTATAATCCTTTACTTTTTCCCGGCATTAACAACTGCTTTTCCTTCTTTGACTACCAAATGTGTACCCATTTTTATTTTTTTGCAAAGCCTTCAAAATCTCTGTTATGTGCCTGTCAATGTTTTCTACTGAGCATTTATTTTAATTGGTCTCCAGGGCTGACTGTTGGAACCATGTATCATTGATGGGAAACCTAAGAATAACTGAGCAGATCTAACAAAAATAAGGAGCTGCATTTTTGAAAAAGAAATCAGAAAAATCGGACAGAAACTCAAAGCATTGTCATTGTCAAGGCGCTATGTTGCAACAGGGCGCAAACTTCTATTTCATTCGGGATTTCAGACAACTGCAGTGTAACCAACCGAACAGCAGCAGCATAAAAACCAAGACAGTTTTCAACACTGGTTTTCCTGTTACCTAACTCATCTACCACAGGTTTCCTAGAGAAAGCATAAACAGACTAACACTCTTGAAAATCATATTTCAAGTAACTACTGCTTTGTGAGATACAGTTTGAGACAAATGAAAACCAGGCACAATCAATACTTCTGTGGCTGTGCCAAATAAAAATTAGCAGCTCATGGAGAAGACCTGGAGGGGTCAGCTTATCAGGCCAGCCACAGAAAAGAGCACTCAGGCTATTCAACGGGGTGTGTTTCATTAAAAACAAAACTATCTTATACACAACACTAATGACTAAAAGGAAGAAAGCTGAAAGTGGACACAATGTATAATGATTTCAACAGAGAAGATGGGTGGAGAGTACACTGAACCCTAATGAGAATACTTAAAACTGTTTCAGCATACACCCTTCCTTCAGTCCATCACACAAAGCAAATTCTAAAGCAAGTGCAACTTGAATCGTTCATTTCAAGCAATGTGCACTGAATCCTAAAATGCAGTCTCCTAAAGGTATCTGTAGGATTTGTTCTCCTTCCATTTAACTCTTCTTCCCCAAATTTACAGAAAATAAAAATACACAACACTCACTGGGCAAGATCACTTAGTGTTGAGGCCCCAAGGTCTCTAAAAGCAGGTTGATCTGGGTTGAACTAATGACCTTGGTGCTTACCGGCTATAATTTTGGGCAAGCCCCCCCCCGCCTTTTTTTTTTGCTGGGGGGTAAGCCTTTTAAACAAGCCCCATTTCTCATTTGTAAAATGGGGATAGTATCACCTACTTCATAAGATTCATTCACCATTAAATTAGGTAATATAGATAATATACGTGAAGTGCTTTGGACAGGGCCCGACATTAAGTCATTCAAAATAAGTTAAAATGTTGGGGCGCCTGGGTGGCTCAGTCGGTTAAGCGTCCGACTTCGGCTCAGGTCACGATCTCGCCGTATGTGAGTTCAAGCCCCGCGTCGGGCTCTGTGCTGACCGCTCAGAGCCTGGAGCCTGTTTCAGATTCTGTGTCTCCCTCGCTCTCTGACCCTCCCCCGTTCGTGCTCTGTCTCTCTCTGTCTCAAAAATAAATAAATGTTAAAAAAAAAAAAAAAAATTAAAAAAAAAAAATAAGTTAAAATGTGATTCTACTTAAAACAGAGAAGATGTTCAACTTCACTAGTTAGAAACTGCAAATTACAACAATGAGATTTCTTTCACCTACTAGTTGCCCAATTTTTTAAAGGTTTATAATATTTAGCTTCTGCAATTCTCTGGTTGAACAGACTCCCAGGCTCTTTATTCAATGTTCATCCCCTTAACAATTTGAGCTGCTACTATATGCCTGACAATGTGCTTGGTATTGGATTGTAATAATAAAACCATCACAGAGCACAGGAGCAGGGAATTAATCAGTTCAATCTTTTTGGAAAGTAATTTTATAGTATCTACTGACAATTTAAAAATACACACCCTTGAACAAGCAATTCCATTTCCTACATTTATCTTCGCTGAAACAGTGACAAACACCATGTGCAAAATACATATATACCTGATCAATATCCATGAGAATGTCTATGAAATATATTTCTATATAAATACTAAAAGATATTATCAAGTTAAAAACAAAAATGAAGAAAGATTCGTTTACCCCATTTCTGTAAAGCAAAACATTATTTATCAGCATGTGCTAAAGAAAAAAAAAAAATCAAAGGGTTAACAATGGTTATCTCCGGGAGCAAGGTCACAAAATATTTTCATTTTCTGTACCATATACCTCAGTTATATTTTCATCACTACTTTTATAGTTAGAAAAAACCCAACACCGGGATGCCTGGATTCCTGAGTTCGAGCCCTGCATGGAGCTCTCTGCTGTCTGCACAGAGCCCACTTCGGATCCTCTGTCCCCCTCTCTTTCTGCCCCTCCCCCGTTTGCACGTCCAGGCGTGCTCTCCCCCCCAACCAAATAAAATAAACATTAAAAAAAAGAAAGAAGGAAAAAACAAACACCAAAATCTTACTGGTGTTCTGGAGTCAAACCTGGATTCAACTGTCGCTTTACCACTTGACTAGATGGGGAACACTAGAGAAATAACTTATAGTCTCTAATTCCTAGTTTCCCTAAGCTGGAAAATGGGGCTAACAGCATCTACCTTTTAAGGGCATTTTGATGATTAAAAGAAATAGCCCATGTGGCACCTGGCTGGTTCTGTCAGTAGAGCTTAGAGAGTGCTACTCTTTTATCTCAGGGTTGTGAGTTTGAGCCCCACATTGGGTGTAAAAAATACTTAAAAAAAAAAAAATTAAAAATCTTAAAAAAATGGGGCACCAGGGTGGCTCAGTCGGTTGAGTGCCCGACTTCAGCTCAGCTCATGATCTCACAGTTCCTGGGTTTGAGCCCCACGTTGGGCTCTGTGCTGACAGCTCAGGGCCTGGAGCGTGCTTTGGATTCTGTGTCTCCGTCTCTCTGTGCTACTCCCCTACTCACACTCTGTCGCTCTCTCAAAAATAAAGATTAAAAAATTAAAAAAAAATATATTAAAAAAATAAAAGAAATTTTAAAAAATCTTAAAAAGAGAGAGATACCATGTGTAAAGGCCTTCACAGAGTCTCCGGCGCAAAGTGCTAAGAAGCGTTAACTGGCTAGTATCACCAGGCCACTATATTCTTACATCGTCCATCTTCCATCTGCGTACAAACTTAGCAGAGCATTCTCGTAGGTAAATTAACAGCCCTATTAAGTACAAAGTTTAAAATTAAATTGCTCCACATCACAGTCCTAACAATGCTCACATACTTACGCATATAAAGACTAATCACATCTCTCATCAGTTACTCTGTTTGGCTTTTAAATATTTACTCTGTATATACAGAAGGTGTGATTTTAAATGGACTAATTGAAAGCCGCATTCCACTCCATCCTCATTATTTTACAGCTGCATTCTGCAGCAACAGTCTTGGTCCTTGGGCCCGTAGCATCAAAACCTCCCTATTCAGAGACTGATTCACTGTGGGGTGCCTTCTGGAGTTCTGCAAAAGGTAGGCGCCTTAGGCCCAGAGCCTGATTTAAAGTAAGACTCACGGTAATTCTCATGCACGCTAAATTCGAAGCATCACTGTTGTACCAGAAGGCGGGCGCCTTAACCAGATTTTCAACTTTGCATTCCACACAATGCACTACAAGGTCTTTGCATAAAATGAAAATAATGCGTGTTCACTCGGCTCAAACGCCAACTTTGACAAATAAAACCAAGGACTCCCAACAGCCATTCAGTAGTGCTGGAAAGTTCTTCTGAGTTAAGCAAGTAACTAATTAATTTCTCTCAGCAGAGCGCGGTGAGTCTCTACTCCATATTAATTTCTCCAAAATCTATTACTCTTCTGGTCTAGGTAACAATCAGAACTGCTGCAGCCCAACAGGCAACATAACAGGATTTTTCTCAGAAAAATCGCTAAGTACCATCAACTAGCGGTATTTAAAACCTAGCAATCCCTCAGATCTGAATACGCTTGCTAACGAAGTGAACTCCCTCAAGCATTTAAATGCTTGCTCTTAGTATCAGAAAAAGCCGATTATAAGAATTAACTTCGCTTTTTACCTTGGGAATTCAGAAAATTTTGAACAAGGGAAGGAGCAATGGAACACAGGTTATTCCTCTCTGTCAAAAAAAAAAAAACAAAACAAAACAACAAACAACCCCTCAACAACAATAACAAAGATGAGTAGTTAAAAGAACCCTGGTAAAGAATTCATACTATCACAATGGCCAGGTTTTAATTCATCGGTGGTCTAAATAAATTCCATTCCCTTAAATATTTCACGTTATCTTAATTCTATTGTAATATATAGGTCTATGACTAGTTTTTGTTTTTCAACATTAACCACTTCCCACTAAAAGCCAAAAAGAAGTCAGATGATGAGTGGGCCCCTGGGTGGCTCAGTCGGTTAAGCCTCCGACTTCAGCTCAGGTCATGATCTCGTGGTTCACGAGTTCGAGCCCCCAAGTAGGGCTTCTGTGCTGACAGCTCAGAGTCTGGAGCCTTCTTCCGCTTCTGTGTCTCCCTCTCTCTCTGCCCCATCCCTGCTCTCTGTCTCACAAAAGTAAATAAATGTTAAAGAAAAAAAAAAAAAAGTCATACAAGCCCCAAATTGACCCAATCTTCCTTACTAACATGGGAAACCTAGAAAGAAAAAAGAAAGCAGTCGCACAGTACAATGTTAAAATGAAAACAACTAAAACACAAATAACACAAGCCAGCTACACTTGTGACCTACTGGTGGTATTGATTACTTACGGATGAATTCAATCCTTTGAGCCTCCCCGTTCCCAGGGGGAGAACTTAAAAGTCTAGGCAAGGTTCTCTGGCAACTCTTCTGGCTGACTGAAGGAACCCATAAAGGAGGAAAGAGGGTATCTTCCCCAGAGAGAAAACGGACTCTTTAAATGAGGGAGAATACGAATTGCACCAAAGGTCAGAAACCTCGAAAAATTATGCCCAAGAGGGGGACAAAAAGGAGGAAGGGGAAGTAGATTAGAAAGAAAAAAAAAAAAAAAAAAAACGGGGGCAGGGAGGAAGCAAATGACTTGCATTACACGAGTAAGCATTTAGTGTACTCAGTGAAATGGAGAAAGGAAAGACAACTACTGGAGAAGTGCAAAGCGAAAAAGTGAGACAGGAAAGCCAAAGAGACTATGCTAACTTCTTTCATGTGTCTTTTAGACTCGTTTCCGAGGCAACAGAGCCAAAAGATAGACCCCGAGTGCCCTTCGGCTCCTCTGCAAATCGCACTTTCATAATAACTCCCTAAACAAGCTAGAACTCCTACGGCTTATGTTTAAAAGAGCAAATGAAAAGTACCAGTGCTTTTCTAGCCTCTCGCATTGAAATCATTCCTCGGAACATTTCAACCAACTGCTGCTTGTTGTTCTTTACAAGAATTTTTCAGAGGATAGTTTCAAAAATTAAAAAAAAAAAAAAAAAAAAAAAAAGCGACAGACGTAAAGGCATCTCAACCGGCTCCAGGAGCAAAAGGTTCTCACTCATGGTATTCATAGGGTTGGTGGGGTCCCTCCCCAAATTCGGCCTAAAGACACCAGGAGATGGTGACGTGGTGGCCGTGCAGGTCGAAGGAGCATCAATCACCACATATGCAGCCGCTGCGAATCCCCCGCCTCCCGGGCCAAGTCAGACTGACTCACAGAATGAGTACCCAGGGCTCCCGGGCTTCTCCCGGGCCCCTTCTGCGCAAACCCTCTCGAAGAAAGCGTAGAACTTAATTCGGAGCCCCCGGCCCCCTGCCCCAGGGTCCGGGGCTGTGAGCCGAGCGAAGGGCCGGGGGAGGACGGTGCCCCAGGAAGGAAGCGCTCCAAAAGGGGAAACGCGGTGCCCGGAGCCCCGGGGACTCCGTCCCCCGCCACAGGCCTCCCCACTCCGAACCCGAGCCCCGGCAGCCCTCGGTAGGCTCCGGCCCGGTCCCCGCGGGCCAACTACCGCTGCGGAGCGGGGGGGAAAGAGGCACCGGAGCAGCACCGCCGCCGCCGGCCGCACTCACCGTGGCGCAGCTGCTCCGCTCCGCGCCCGGCCGTCCCCTCCGCAGCGGTGCGAGCGGCCACCGACCCCGCTGCTGCTCCCCTAGGGCAGCGCCTGTGCCCGTCGCCGTCACCGCTACAATCTTCGTCGACACCGCCGTCGCCGCCGCCGCCCGCTCGCCGAAGCAGCACAGCCGCCTGGCTTCCGCTCCTCGTCGGGGTCCCGCGAGAACTTCTCCGCGCGGCCCCGCCCCGCCCCGCCCCCGCGAGACTTCCCCCGGCGGAAAAGCGCAGAGCGCAAGCGCTCCTCCTCCGCCCGGGTCGCGCAGGTAGCCACCATCTAGCAGCCTAGGCGCCTGCGCCAGACCGCCCCGCAGCAGGTGGCACCGCCGTGGCTCCGCCTCCGGGTCGCTGTAACCCTTTCGGTTCCGAGACGGGTAAATTACAGCCCAGCCCTGAAGGGGTGACTCTTCACCACACCCTAATCACTTCCCTTTTCTTGCCACCAAACCGAGGCAGTTGGCGGGGAGTGGTGGTGGGGTGCGGAAATCTCCCTCCAGCATGAAGCACTCCAAATAGAGGACCAGGTTTTGAAATATTTGAGAATCCGGTCCAAACTGCAGTGTTAGGCGAATATATTCTTTGCTCCTTGATCTAATCAAGTGCTTGAAATATGCTAAGCGTAGGTATGAGTATAGGTGCTAGGTATAGAAGGTACAACGATGAACAGAAATCCTAGCCCTCAAGCAATTCAAGGTCTAGAGGGGATTAAAAGTAAACAAAAAATGCCGTATGTAATGTTAGAATTATTTGGGGGAATGCTGAGTAAGCCAAAAAGATGCGAGGAAGGACCGCTACTCTCATCTCAGAATAGCCTTCCCTGAAAAGGTGAATGATGATGATGTCTGAGCTGAAGACCAGTAGGAGTTCACCAGACAGAGAGGTGGAGATAGATGCATTCCTGGCGAAGGGAACAGCACGCATGTACAAAGAACGGAGGCGTGACAGAGTCGTGTTCTGTTCAATGCTAAGTAATTCCTATACCAGGGAGATAAGTAGGGTAGCGACAGATGAGGCTTGAAGAAGTAATTCATGTTTTTCAGTTCCAAAAGCTCTTTCCAATTAAAGAGAACAGAACGTATCAAATGGTAATGTTCTCCCTGGAAGCCAACAAAATAGTGCTGAGAGGAGAATGACAAAACATCTGATTCTATAGAGAAAACAAGCCATCGAAATAAGGAAAATGAATTTTTCTTTCACCAAGTGATTATTGAGCATCAACTCCATGCAAGGCACTATGGGAGGGAACAGATGAACCCTCCAAAGCCTCTGCTTTCAGCAGTTTGTCATCCAGAGGAGAGTTGCCTAGTCTGCAAGGCAAAATAGCTGGCCTTACTTAATTCCCATTGAACCATATATAAGACTTCAGAGGAGGGAGCCAGTTACTTGGTGCTCAGGTAATCAGGGAGGGCTTGGTGTTTGAACTGCAACCTGAAAGCGGGGAGGAAAGAGTGACAGAATTAGCCAATATTTCAGATTGCCCAGAGTTTAGTATTTGGGGTGGGGGGAAGTAATAAGAGGCAAGGCCAAGATGTATGGCTTAGGGTTCATTGTCAGGCGATTACCAACCTCTGAAGGTTTTTGAGCTGGACATGTCTGATATGTAGTGAAGATAATAAGAGGACTATCTATTTACTACCTGGAGTATGCTAAAGTCATAGCATTTCTACAGGGTGGATAAAAATATCCCCATTTACAGACTCAGAAACTGAGACTTTGAGTTTAGCCTCAGCCTAGGCTTAGAAACTAGGCTTCTTAACTTACCCAAGGAAACCCAATTGTAATAGACCCAAGACTTGAACTTAGGCCTGTCTTGTTTCAAAAATCCATATTTTTCCAACTGTGATACTTTATAATTACTTTGTAATTCTAGAATGGTGGCCAAAAAAAAGAGAGAGAGAGAAATGAAAGGGTAGGACTTAGCTGCTGAGCAGAGAGGAGAAGGAAGCGAGGGAAGAGTTGCATTTCTTTGTTTTGAGTAGGGAGAAAAACAGAGAACTTTGCCAGTCAAGGGGACTAGCTAACTGGGTAGGGGCGGAGTTGTGCAGGGAAGGGGCAGGGAAGGAGATAAGGATGTCCAGTTTTGGAAATGGAGAGTTCATCATTCTAGGAGACATGCAGGTGGAAATGTCCAGTATGCTGTTGAAAACCTCAATGCATTCATTCGTTCTCCCCACAACGTTAACCGAGCAACTACTTTGTAGAGAGCGGAATGACCTGTCACAGAGCTTGTAGCCTAAATGGGAACATACCATCGAGAGTATGACATTTGCAGTCCAAAGTCCTTAGCACCTTTGGGAGCATACAGCGGGGACCTGACCTAGCCCAGGGAAGGCCAGGGAAGGCTGAGGAAGAAGGTTTGAGACTCTGATTAGCCTGAGAGGAAAAGAGCGTTTTAGGAGAGAGGACGGCATGTACAAAGCCCAGACAGTAAGAGAGGACTCACGGAAGCCATCTCACTGGGGTGATGAAGAATGTGGGACGTGGATAAAGCATTTGGAGAGGCTCATGCAAGGCCTTTTCAGTGCTGCTAAAAACTAGGCACTTTTTCCTATAGGATGTTGAAGCAGATGTGGGCCACGGTCGGATTTTCATCTTCAAACTACTTTATCACTCTGCCTGCAGAGTGAAAATCAATGAGAACTAAGATATTTATCATCCACAAGACAATAATATCTCAAGTTCCTTGCAAGACCTTTATGGATCTGGCTCCTGCCTGCCAGCCCCACTCTGTCTCCAGCTAACACACACGCTCCACCCAAACTAAACCATGGAGGTTTCCAGAAGGTACCATAAGCTTCTGAGTGTCCATATCTTGGCACATGCAGTTTCCTCTGCTCAGTTGGAGCCACCCCACCCCTTTTAGGCCCTCGAGCCAGTTTTAGGGTTTCTTCCTCACAATTCCCACAGTCCCTCCAATCTCATGGCAGCATTATTTGCTCAAAATCTTCCCTCACCCTCCCTTCCTTCTAATGCTCTACAAGCTCCCAGAGAAACAGGACCATCCCTTTTCACATCTGTATTCCCAGCTCCAGCACAGTGTATGGAGGGAATAATGGATGGATGGATGGAAAATAAATAACAGAAGTTGACTAGAGATAAAGATGTGGCTGCTTTTCTGTGTGATGTGATATTTGAAGCTAAGGAAGTGGGTGAGATCTCAAAGGAGTATAAATTTCTAAGACAACAGGGGGAAAAAAAGTATGCACTTCCTTTTAAAAAAGACTCAGTATATCTATGCAAAAATATATGCGTACGGACCAGATTTGGAAGAGAACATTTAAAAATAAAAACAAATGTCTTGAAATGAAGCAATGTTGGTTGACTTATTAAAAAACAACAACAACAACAATACACACACACACACACACACACACACACAAACCCACCAAAACAAAACAAAAACCCCACTGAAACCTTCAACATTTGTTATGTGGTCTTTTCCACAAAAATTCTTTTCAACAGACACAGACTCAGAAACTTAAGAGAACAGTTGCCCAAGATCATTCCATGTAGAGAAAATAAACCGCACTAGAGGCAACAGCATTTGGCATGCATGTGGCTAATGTTAAATAGCAAAAAGACGGTTGGAGTGAAGAGTCAAGTTGTGAGGTCAAAGTCACATCCTGGTATGCAAACCTGTTGTAACTGTAGCAAAACGTGCTGATTACAAACTGGCCACATCAGTCACTTCAGAATGCATAAATTAATCGCCAAAAAAAAATCTCTCTTCGGTTGGGTTGGGGTTTGCGATTATTTTTAGTCGTCAGAAACGGTTTCTCGCTTTGCATTTTGTGAATTGTGGTGCTGCCGCCTGCCGGTAAGAACTGGACATTACCCTGGCGTTTACTGAGCCTTCAAAGCCCAAAGGAAACTGACCTAGCAGTTGACCCCCTAACTTAGGAGCAGCCTCCAGCCTGTCTCAGGCTGGTCCTCGAAGCCCACATTTCTGAACTTCTCTTTAGTGGGAAAGAGCCAGGCAACCAGTGACAAGTGAAACTTGGTCATTGAAATTCTACTCCCACCTGTTCAATTGATCTTGGAAGTTCTCATCTTAGAATTTCCTTTGGTCAAGTTGTGAGCCAAGGCTTTGTAGGCTTCTCAAGCTTCGAGCGTGGCCTCTGATGCTGAGCCTGCCAGTGTGGCAGCTAATCCTGTGACTTCCCTTCCTCTACCCCCGACTCCATTTCTATCACCTAACCTGGTCCGCATCACCATCGTTTCTGCAGGGTTGCCCTGGCCTGCTTACTGATCATCCTGCCCCCTTCAAAATCATTATCTACATGGCAACCAGAGTGGGCTCTCTAACTACAAATTGAATTGAGGGCATAGATAAGGTTCAAAGTCCTTAGCATGCCCCATATGGTCCTCTGTGGCTGGCTCCTGCCAACAATTCCAGCCTCGTTGTCTCCACCCTTCTGAATGAGGTGCAGTTCCCCGAATAACTCTATAATTCTCTTACCTCCATGTTTTTGCACATACTGCTCTTTTGGGCCCGAGTGCCTCCTCTCCCTGCCTTCCCCAGAATCACCTGGCTCCTGTCTTGTCATTTAAAATTCTATCTAGGTGCCACCTCCACCAGGAAGCCTCCCATGATGCTCTGGTCCTGCCAGTGCATTCTCACAGCACTCAGCATACTGCATTGCTGACAATTTCTCAAGACCATATGTTGGCCATCAACTTACCTGTCCTGCTCCCCGTTAGACTATAAGTTTCAAGAACAGGTACCATGTCTTGTTTTTCTTGGCTCCTCAAATAAAGTCTGACTCTAAGTAACGTGATCCAGCATGACAAGTGCTCTAGAAGCACACGGACTCAGTGTTAAGGGAGTCCAGGAGAGAGAGATAAGTTGGAGATAGAGAGTCCAAGAAGGCTTCATGGAGGAGGTGATAACAGTCGTCTTGAAGAATAGCTAGTATTCCATTAGGTAGAACCATAGCGGCCCTCCTGGACCAAAGAGCAAGTTTATGGGGTACCTGGGTGGCTCAGTCGGTTAAGCGTCTGACTTCAGCTCAGGTCATGATCTCGTGGTTCATGGGTTCAAGCCTCGCATTGGGCTCTGTGCTGACAGCCTGGAGCCTGCTTTGGATTCTCTGTCTCCTTCTCACTCTGCCCCTTACCCACTCATGCTCTGTCTCTCTCTCTCAAAAATAAATAAACATAAAAAAAAAAAGAGCAAGTTTATAAAATGGAGAAAAGAGCCAGCAATTCTTTTCTAATGTTCTTACATTTTAACACACAAGAGAATCCCTGGGGATTTGTTTAAAATGCAAACTCCAGGGGCGTCTGGGTAGCTCAGTCGGTTAAGTTTCTTCTTGGATTCTGCTCAGGTCATGATCTCATGTTGTGAGAATTTGAACCCCACGTCGGGCTCTGCACCTGCTGGTGTAGAGCCTGCTTGGGATTCTCTCCCTTTCCCCCTCTCTTTGCCCCCTCCCAAAATAAATAAACTTGAAAAAATGCAAACTCCAGTACCCTAGAAATATTTAGCTCATTAGGTCTGGGAAAGTCCCAGAAATATGCATTTCAGGAGCCTCCTGCTCTACCAACTGAGCTAAGTGGGCACGCTAGAAATACACATTTTTTTTTTTTTTTTTTTTTTTTTTTGGGACAGAGAGAGACAGAGCATGAACGGGGGAGGGGCAGAGAGAGAGAGGGAGACACAGAATCGGAAACAGGCTCCAGGCTCCGAGCCATCAGCCCAGCGCCTGACGCGGGGCTCAGAGCCTGACGCGGGGCTCGAACTCACGGACCGTGAGATCGTGACCTGGCTGAAGTCGGCCGCTCAACCGACTGCGCCACCCAGGCGCCCCTACACATTTTAAATAAGCAGCTGCAGGTACTCCTTTTTTTAAAATAATTTTTAAAGTTTATTTATTTATTTTGAGAGAGACGTAGACAGCATGGGTGGGGGAGGGGCAAAGAGAGAATCCCAAGTGGGCTCCATACTGTCAGCACAGAGCCCAATGAGGGGCTCGAACTCACAAAACTGTGAGATCATGACCTGAGCCGAAACTGAGAGTCAGATGCTTAACCGACTGAGCCACCCAGGTGCCCCATTGCCGGTAATTCTTAGGCTATTCTCTGGGCCAGACTTTGAGAAGATAATGCTTACTGAATAAATGAGTCATGGGGATTCTGGAATCTTCCCAATAGGTCCTAGATTACAGGAATCAAAATGTGAATTGCTATGGGCCAAGAGAAATTGGGAACTCATTCCCCTGTGCACTCCCTTGGGATCTTAAGCTGCCCGCAGCTGAGAAATTCCAGTAAAGGCCGTTGGTGTGGCCATTATCTGGGTGAGTAGCACTTGGCATCATGGTGTAAATAAATAAAAAAATAAAAGCACAGATAAGCAAATGGACTCTGTTTTGACTGCTCTCTGTAGCAATGCCAGAGTCAAGTTCAGAGCAGGCTAGCTCTATTCCTTCTGTTTCAGTTTCCACATCTCTCTTTCACGAGAACACAAAAGATGGGAGCGCCTGGGTGGCTCAGTTGGTTAAGTGTCTGACTCTTGATTTCGGCTCAGGTCATGATCTCATGGTTCATGAGATTGAGACCCACATTGGGCTCTGGTCTGACAGTGTGGAGCCTGCTTGGGATTCTCTCTCCCTCTCTCTCTCTCTTTCTGCCCCTTTCCCACGCTTGCACATGCTCTCTCTCTCTCAAAATAAATAAATAAACTTAAAAAAAAAAAAGAGCACAGAAGATGAAGTCAATTCCATTTTAGCTATGAGCTAAAATACAAGTGATGTATCCAAAAGGTGGAAATTTCCCCGCTGTTCCTACGCCTACAAGAAAGAAACATTAGCAATTTTAATACTAGGAATTTCCTCTGATATTGGTTTTATCATATTCTTTTAAGTAATAAAACATTCTGCATATGAGACTCTCCCTTTTCTTCTCCCTTAAGATTCTTCATTTTTAAAAATTTATTGGAGCCTCTGATGTCCTTTTGCTTTCTAATTTTTTTTTAATATTTATCTATTTTTGAGAGAGAGAAGGAGAGTGTGAGCAGGGGAGGAGCAGAGAGAGAGAGGGAGACAGAGGATCTAAAGCAGGCTCTGGGCTGTCAACATAGAGCCCGAGGTGGGGCTCAAACTCAGGAACCATGAGATCATGACCTGAACTCGTCGATGGTTAACCAACTGAACCACCCAGATGCCCTTAATTTTTTTTTTTTTTTTTTTTTTTTTACAAACTGAGTATTAATTAGACAAGCATTACATGGACAAACCCCTTATTTCATGAAAGATGAAAATATTAAAGACTAGCCCACAGGTATTGAGCACTAATTTGAGGCCAGTGAAAGTCTGAAGGCTTTATGCACATTATCTCATTAGTCCCCACAATAACCACACACAGTAGATATTATGACTATGCCCATTTTATTGATGGGGAAAGTAAGTGTTTCCATATGGAGGGGGTAGTCAACCATGTCCAATGTTACCAGAGAGGATGGGCAAGAGGAAGTCAGGCAATCATTGAATTTGGAGATTGCTGGTGAAATGGACAGGAAGAATCTCAGCGGAGCTGGGGGGTGAGAGTCTGACTGGAGGGGATAAAGAACTGGGAGACAGAGAAACTATGTAAGCAAGGAAGTGCAAGCAAGTAAAAGCAGTTCTTATGTAAGAGTTTTGGGATAGGGGTGCTTGGCTCGGTCAGTCCGTAGAGCTCGGGGCTCTTGATCTCAGGGTTGAGGTTTCAAGCCCTTCTTTGGTTGTAGAGATTACTTTAAAAAATAAAGTCTTTGGGGCGCCTGGGTGGCTCAGTCGGTTAAGCGGCCGACTTCGGCTCAGGTCACCATCTCGCGGTCCGTGAGTTGGAGCCCCGCGTCGGGCTCTGTGCTGACAGCTCAGAGCCTGGAGCCTGTTTCCGATTCTGTGTCTCCCTCTCTCTGCCCCTCCCCCGTTCATGCTCTGTCTCTCTCTGTCTCAAAAATAAATAAACGTTAAAAAAAATAAAAAAAAAATAAAGTCTTTAAAATTTTTTTTTTAAGTTTATTTATTTTTGAGACAGAGAGAGACAGAGCATGAACGGGGGAGGGGCAGAGAGAGGGAGACACAGAATCGGAAACAGGCTCCAGGCTCTGAGCTGTCAGCACAGAGCCCGACGCGGGGCTCCAACTCACGGACCGCGAGATGGTGACCTGAGCCGAAGTCGGCCGCTTAACCGACTGAGCCACCCAGGCGCCCCAAAAATAAAGTCTTTAAAAAAAAAAAAAGAGTTTTTCTATACAGCAGAGCAAAGAACAGGATTTAAAGAGCCAAGGAAGGGATTTTAAATATGGGACCTGTTAGGGCATGCTTTATATGCTCAAGGGAATTATCTAGTAGACAGGGAATCTTTGGGATGCAGGAGAGAAGAGGGATTGGGAAGCAAAGTCCCTGTGGCTCACTCATTTTCACGGACAATGAGCGGCACAGATGAGAATAGATACAGGTCCATGCGTGGCAATGGTCGTGGGAAGACGCAATCTCTCTGCACTGTAAACTTCTAGTCCCAAGGTCAGGGTGCCTGGGTGGCTCAGTCAGTTAAGCATCTGACTTCAGCTCAGGTCATGATCCTATAGTTCATGGGTTCGAGCCCCACACTGGGCTCTGTGCTGACAGCTCAGAGCCTGGAGCCTGCTTCGGATTCTGTGTCTTCCTCTCTCTGCCACTACCCACCCGCTCATGCTCTGTCTCTCTCTCAAAAATAAGTAAACATTAAAAATAAATAAATAAATGAGTGGGGTCAACACCTGGGTGGGGGAGGGGGGAAGAGTGCAGGAAGTTTGCTTTGGTCAGAAGGCATGAAACTGAACTTTTGGACTGTGGGGCATGAAATCGACTCAGGAAACATTACAGGTTGTGCTGAGGTTCCACTTGGATTTGTGGTTTTAATTTCAAAAGAGGCCACTCAGCCAGGTTGCGCGCCTTTAACCGGTTAAATCTGGCTGCCTGGTTGTAGACGCAGTGCAGGCAAAGGGTCTGAGTTAGCCAGGTTGGGATTTTGTGAAGCTGATATCACCAAAGGTGCAAGGCCAGGGTGTGGAGGGTGCGTGTAAGGGGTCAGGTGTCTCGATGGGGCATGGAATCCAAGCCAAGCAGAACAGAAGGCTGCTGTGTGTGTGTGTGTGTGTGTGTGTGTGTGTGTGTGAGATGGGGACAGAGTTTCTGTTAGGAAAGATGAAAAGGTCTGCAGGGGGGTGGTAGTTGATGGTTGCACAATAACATAAATGTACTTAACGTCACTGAACTATACACTTTTCTTTTTTTAATGTTGGTTTTGAGAGAGAATGCACATGCGCTCACGTGAGTGGGAGAGAGGCAGACAGAGAGGGAGAGAGAGCATGTCAAATAGATTCCTTGCTGTCAGCACAGAGCCAGATGCAGGGCTCGAACTCACAAACCCATAAGATCATGACCTGAGCCAAAATCGAGAGACAGGCACTCAACCGTCTGAGCCACCCAGGTGCCCCTGAACTGTACGCTTTTGAAAAAATATATTTTTTGAACATTTACTTATTTTTGAGAGAGAGAGACAGAGAAAGAGAGCAAGCAGGCGAGGGGCAGAGAGAGAGGGAGACACAGAATCCAAAGCAGGCTCCAGGCTCTGAGCTGTCAGCACAGAGCCCAACGCGGGGCTCGAACCGACGAGCCGTGAGATCATGACCTGAGCCGAAGTCGGATGTTTAATCGACTGAGCCACCCGGGCACTCCCTGGTGGTTAATGGTTAAAATGGTATTATAGATACGTTACCACATTAAGAAGCTTTTAAAATATATCAAATATTGAAAAAAATGTATTGATACCTGGTACTGTCCCAGATAAAGTCAAATCCCAGGAGTTGGAGCCTGGACATGAGTGTTTTAGTATATACCGTGGAATTGCTGGATTAGCACGTTTTCACTCATTCGTCCCACGAACACACTCTAAAGTCACATTATGACCCAGGCACTGGTGAATTTAAAAGGACAGGATTCCTGTTCTTGTGGAGCTTACGATCCGGTGAGGAAAGGTGGATGACACATCAGTAAACAAATAAATATTTAGGGGCGCCTGGGTGGCTCAGTCGGTTAAGCGGCCGACTTCGGCTCAGGTCATGATCTCACGGTCCGTGAGTTCGAGCCCCACGTTAGGCTCTGTGCTGACGGCTCAGAGCCCGGAGCCTGCTTCCGATTCTGTGTCTCCCTCTCTCTCTGACCCTCCCCCATTTCATGCTCTGTCTCTCTGTCTCAAAAATAAATAAAACATTAAAAAAAACAACAAATAAATATTTAAACCACAATTTCAGAAGCTTGTTGCAACCACTTAAGTGAGTTTGGACTAGGTTGGTGAGTCAGAGATGGCCAGAGGGGCTGTGGGATGGCCGGGCTTGGGATCTTTACTGCCGAGAAACCACAGCTTTCAGTGATGGAGCGTGGAGACGTGTGGTTGCACGTTGCTGCATCGGAAGGGAGAGGTGAGTGACAGCGGGAAGGAAGGGTGACTCCCGGGCTTCCAGCTCGAGGACGGGAGGACTGACCCAGGAGACACAGTGAAGTACGAGCAGGATTTGGCATGGGAGAAGTGGTTCTCATGCTAGCTTTTCTGCTAAGTGACTGTGTGATCTCTGACGGGGGTTATGACCTGTTCGAGACTTAATTTTCTTGTCTGGAAAAATGGGGAATGCAAGTCAAAACAGAGCTGTCACGGAAATGAAGCAAAATTAGATAATCTGTCGTAAACGTTCCTTTATCTGTTGCAAAATGTTCCTTAGTCATAACCTTTTATTTTATTTTATTTTTTAATTTGTTTGTTTGTTTGTTTTGAGAGAGAGAGCAGAGGAGGGCAGAGAGAGGGGGACACAGGATCTAAAGCGGGCTCTGCAGTAGAGAGCCCAATGCAGGGCTGGAATACACGAACCCTGAGATCATGACCTGAGCCGAAATCAACAGTCCGACGCTCAACTGACTGAGCCACCCAGGTCCCCCCAGGACATCCTTTTATAAGTGAGCACTGGTGCAGTTTCTCCTACAAAAGCCTTAAGGCTCTTCTAGAGAGGAAACATCTCACCACCACCCTGTAGCTGGCCAGGTGGTACCCCCGAGAGACACATGTCTCATTCTAATTCAAGACAATCGCTGCCAAGGCCAGGAGGTTGGGCACATCCAAACATTCAGTGGTTTCATGTTTTACAGGAAAGCATACTTCACAGCTTTAATTAGCAAGTGGGATAATTTCAACTTGCTCATGTTGTCAACCCTACCTGTCATCATCAACCACAGGGCAATTAGCAAGGGAAAGAAGCAAGAGGCTTCTGTTGTGACGAGGAGTCCAACGTTTCGAAGGGGATCTCTTGCATAGGCTGGAAAATTGGGCAACTCCCTCTGGTTGCCAGTAGAGGTCCATCTAGACAGGCAAGAGCTTCCTCAGAGGTTGTAGCACTAACTGTAAAGGAATGTTGGTGTTTGGCTCCAAAAATGGATTTGACCTCGCTGCTGCCGGGACTAGCTGCTCTTGAATGCCAGGAAATGTCGCCTGCCAGGTCCCAGCGATGGAGCGTGGAGGAAATATTCAGTTGCACCCTATGCAATGGAAACCCTACTTCCCTGGAGCCAAAACAGAAATCAGGAATGAACAAGACTCCGCTCCCCTCTCACTCTTCCTGACCCCCAGATCTGTAACCACAAGTTTCAACCCCTTGTGGTTACCAAAGGATAGAAGTAATATTTTCCCGTTTATTTAATAAACCCCAAAGCTGCATCCCCCCTCCCTTTTTGTGTGAAACATGCCTTCCGTCTCCGCTAGACTCTTCTTTTGGTTTTATGGCCTGAGGGCAGAGCGTTATGGAACTTATCCTCTCTTCTCAAACTTTTTCAGATTGACATGGTTCCACTGCAAGGTTTGTGGTGTCCTCCCTTCTGGCAAGGATCCTCGGTGTCTGAACATTTTGTCTCAGGAGCCTAGACGTAATAATGCACGTAGTGTGTTTAAGTCAGAGCCTGGCCCTCAGTAAGCTCTTAAGAAATGTTCACTGTTACCGTTATTACTATTATTGTGGCATCTGGACCATGACATTAAGATAATAGTTGGGACTGAGAGGAGCAAGACTGGTTGCAGGGATTCATTGTCACTGCAAAGCCACTCCCAATGTGGCCAGACAGCCCAAACTAGATTGTCACCGGGAACCACTCTCCCTGAGCAGTTCAACCACAGATGCCGTTTACTGGTTGTGTTTTGTATGACAACTAAGGGTTTTAACTGGCAACTCGAATAATGTCAACTCCATGGCTCCTCTAACCTTTCTTATTATCAGCAATATAGTCAGGAAGAGACACAACTTGAACTGAGCACCAACTACGTTTTAGGAGCTTGGCCCATTTTATCTATGAGATAAGCTATCTTATTATTTTTTTAATTAAAAAAAATTTTTTTTAACATTTATTTATTATTGAGAGACAGGCTATGAGCAGGGGAGGGGCAGAGAGAGAGGGAGATACAGAATCTGAAACAGGCTCCAGGCTCTGAGCTATCAGCACACAGCCCGATGCAGGGCTCAAACTCATGAACCACGAGATCATGACCTGACCTGATGTCAGACGCTTAACCGACTGAGCCACCCAGGCGCCCTGAGATAAGCTATCTTATATAGCATAGATATTTCATCTATGACGGCTTTAGAGCCCTCGGCCTTAAGAACGTGGGGTGTTATGAGGACTAGTTGATAAAGTGCATTTTCTTGCTTTCTTTAGGCTCATTTCATTTGGAAGAGGATTGCTTGTAAAGTAATTCTAATGCTTTTTGTTTTTCCGGTTTCTCCTCCTCCTCCTCCACCTCCTCCTCCTCCCCCTCCTCCACCCTCCTCCTCTTCCAACTCCTCCTCCTTCAACTTTGTCTAGCTGAGGGTTTTATGAGACTTTATCCTGTCACAAAACACAGGGGAAGTTTACTGATGCCCTCCTGTTCTCCTGCTCTGAGCCCCAAAGAAATAAAGCAACTCATTTCAAAGTCTTGCTGGCAGCCTTTCTGGGGCTAGGAGTCAACTGCTGAGTTCCTGAGTCTTTGGCTCTGCTCAAGAAAACAAACTTCCATCCTCTCCCAAGTTAACACGAATATTTGGGCTTTAGGAACATGAAATCTCTGTAAGCATCACCGTGAGCTAAGATCAATATAAATACCAGAACTGCCTAGAGACCAGAAGGGAGTGTCTTTATTCACTCACTCCGACATTTCGGAAAGTCAGAAAATCTTTTGCTTTATAAAGCTGTGCTTATACACACACAGGCCAAAGATGAATTCAGACAAGTGGCTCCAAAGGCTTGTAGGATGCAGGGAAAGAGGATGCTTGTAGGAAGTGACAAATAGATGCCACCTCAAGGATCCTTCCCTATGTTCTGTGGAGGGAAAGTTCTTCAGGAGTCCCTGGCCTGTTTCGGAGGCCCTGAAAAGGAGAGAACACGCAGACCTGAACCGAAGGAGTACCTGAGGGGTTAGAAATTGAATGTAGATGAAAGATGAAGGAACTTGGATGGACTTTCACTTAGAATTAAAAGGACAGGAATCCTGGGTGGCTCAGTCTGTTAGGCATCCAACTTCAGCTCAGCTCGGGATCTTGCGGTTTGTGGGTTCAAGCCCGCGTCGGGCTCTGTGCTGACAGCTCAGAGCCTGGAACCTGCTTCAGATTCTGTGTCTCCTTCTGTCTCTGCCCCACCCCTCGCACTCTGTCTGTCTGTCTCTCCCTCTGTCCCCAAAATAATCAACATTAAAAGATTTTTGAATTAAAGGGACAAAAGCTAGTGTCTTCAAGCACACAGAAGACGATCACCACTATTTTCCTTACATACTGGCTACCAGAGGAACTGCAGCTGTAGCAAACTGGGGTTAGATCCAAGTGGGAACTTCCTGACATAGAGTTAAGTACTGGAATGTGTTGCCAAGGTCACAGAATCTCTTTCAATTGGGGTGATTAAATACTCGTTTGTTTGACAGAAGACTGAAGGCAAGTGAGTGAGCTCTCTTAGCTCTATATATACACACACTCACCCTACTAACAGTGTGGCGACAAATAGCCCTGTTTATCCAATAAACAGGTGCATCTTAGGACTTGGGCAGGTTTAAATTCACCAAGTCGACCATGGATAAATATAAGATCTTTGGATTTTACGAAAAGAGACACCGGACTCCAGCAGGCCAGGGAGAGAAGGAAGGGATCCCTGCTCGTTCCACCCGGCCTCTGCCCATTGCCTTCTCTGACCCGTGCTTCGGACCCCCCCGGCAGCTGAGGGCAAAGCTAGGCTACCTCAAGTATCTCTGCCCAGGAGGAAGGCAGAGACCCTAAGCCCTGGGGGAATGTCAGCAATGTGGGCTTGGCAAATGCGGAATGTCGGGAATGAGTCCACAGTGCAGAGTTCAGATCCCACAGTGTGGCTTTGCCCTGCCCTGACGTCCTCCACCGCAGATGAGGGGCTCTCTGCTCTGGGAGCTACGAATCCTGCTTCTGAATCATATTGCTTTTCTGAGCCCATGTGTCTTATTATAGCTAGAAAGACTTTATCCTGTCTGGCTCAGGCTGCAGACAACTAGCTATACTGTCAAAATACTCCCTAAGCTTGGGATCCAACAAGACCACACAGACAGCTGTCTTTATTATCAAACTGTTCTGCCTGGTGTTTAGCAAGGTATTCCATTGCAATGCTCATCAAAACGAATTTCACTCAACTGGGGTGTAAGGTTGGCTCAGTCGGCGGAGCGTGTAACGCTCGATCTCAGGGTTGTGAGTTCGAGACCCACACTGAGTGTCGAGGTTACTTCAAAAAAATTAAAATCTTGGGGCGCCTGGGTGGCTCAGTCAGTTGACTGTCCGACTTCGACTCAGGTCATGATCTCACGGTTCATGGGTTTGAGCCCCACATCGGGCTCTGTGCTGACAGCTCAGAGCCTGGAGCCTGTTTCGGATTCTGTGTCTCCCTCTCTCTCTGTCCTTCCCCTATTCACACTATGTCTCTCAAAAATAAATCAATGTTTAAAAAAATTTTTTTTAATTAAAGTCTTAAAAATAATCCGGGGTGCCTGGGTGGCTCAGTCAGTTAAGCATCCAGCTCTTGGTTTTGGCTCAGGTCATGATCTCACAGTTTATGGGATTGAGCCCCTCAATGGGCTCTTCGCTGACAGCATGGAGTCTGCTTTGGATTCTTTTTTATTTTTCTCTCTCTAAAGAAATAAGCTTTAAAAAAATAAAAACAAAAATCTTAAAAAATAAAAATGAGGGGCGCCTGGGTGGCTCAGTCAGTTAAGCATTCAACACAAGCTCAGGTCATGATCTCACGGTCCGTGAGTTCGAGCCCCGCGTCGGGCTCTGTGCTGACAGCTGGGAGCCTGGAGCCTGCTTCGGATTCTGTGTCTCCCGCTCTCTCTGCCCCTGCCCCACTCACACTCTGTCTCTGTCTATCCAAAAATGAATAAACATTAAAAATAAATAAATAAGTAAATAAATAAATAAATAAAAATAAAAATGAGGGGTGCCTGGGTGGCTCAGTCGCTTGAGCGCCTGACTTTAGCTCAGGTCATGATTTCACGGTTCATGAGTTCAAGCCTGGAATCAGGCTCTGTGCAGACAGCTTGGAGCCTGGAACCTGCTTCGGATTCTGTGTCTCCCTCTGTCTGCTCCTCCCCTGCTCATGCTCTGTCTCTCTCTGTCTCTCAAAAATAAAAATAATAAACATTAAAAAAATAAAAAATAAATAAAAATCTTAAAAAATAAAAACAAGGGGCATCTGGGTGGCTCAGTCTGTTAAGTGTCCAATTCTTGACTTCAGCTCGGGTCATGACCTTGTGGTTTGTGGGTTCGAGCCCCACATCGGGCTCTGTGCTGGCCATGTGGAGCCTGTTGAGATTCTGTCGCCCTCTGTCTGTGCCTCCCCTGCTTGCTCTCTCCCTCTCTCAAATAAAAATAATAAAACTTAAAAAAATAGATAAATAAAAACTAATGTCCCTCACAAGGAATTTTTTCAATAATGACAATTTCTGGGAGGATTCTCAGGAAACTTGTATATTAGCTGCCTCTGGAGAGGGGACCTGGAAGAAAGGGACAGGGCTGGAAAGGGACCTGTTTCTCACTGTCTACCTCTTTGTTTCCTTTGAGTGACTTAAGTTGCATGTATTACCTATTCCAAAATAAATGTGATAATTTTTTAAACATAAGGTTTGTAAAATTCTGTGTGGAATTTAACTTGGCTCCTTCTCTTCCAAAGCAGGTTTTTTTCCCTTTCTTATTCAGCTCCCCATTTCACTGACGGTCACGACAGCCACATCCACCTGGTACCGACCACTTACTATGTACTGAGTGCTGTGCTCAGTATCTCCTGACCATTACCTCGTGATGTCGCTTAGCAAGCTAATGAGAAGGTTCCCTGGTTTTCCAGCTTCTACGGATGAAGAAACTGGGGCTTAGAGAGGTCCCGTAGCCCGTAAGTATCAAATGTAGAATTCAAATCTGGGCTTATCTGGCTAGGCCCAACACAACCCCCAAACATCCTGCCTCAGTAGCAATTAGAACACGGAAGTATAAAGTGCATCAGACATATTGGGGGGGGGGGTGCCGTTGGGTGGTTCAGTTGGTTGAGCATCCCAATTTTTGATTTCGGCTCAGGTCATGATCTCAAGGTTCTTAGAATGGAGCCCTGCATCAGGCTCTGCGCTGACAGCATGGAACCTACTTGTGATTCTCTCTCTCCCTCTCTCTCTACCTCTCCCCTGCTCATGCACACGTGCTCTCTCTCTCTGTCTCTCTATAATTAAATTAAAATAAATAAATAAATTAATTAAAAAATATTTAAAAATATTGTGAACTTTCTCACAAATTCCTTTGTCAGCCAAACCCTTAAAAGGCACAAAAGTGATGAAAAGCATTTAATGCACATTTTTTCCCTGATAGCAAAGCTGGGTTTTTCAGTACCTGTGCCTTTTCATGTTGGGGGCACATCATTCTGCATGATAACTGACTAAGCCGGCTTATCGAAGTATGAGGCCTCTGATCCCCCCCAGCTAAACCCTGAGCGAGGGCCCTCTCAGCGGGACACGTCATAAGCAGCATTCAGATGGGAAAGAGGACACTTTTGGTCTGAGTTAGAAGACACCACCAATAGATACACCAGCTCTATTTCTGGTTTAAGTGGGGAAAGCTCTGGGGTTCAGAGCAAAGCTGTGAGAATCTCCGAGGCCCCTTGAAAGGACAAGTCCCTGCCTTACTGGCAGTTTCTATGGACACAAGAAGAAAGGACAGGATTGCAATGAAAAATAAGTAAGCAGCCAGCAATTTGAGACAAGGCTGCAGAAGGCCAGGTGGAAAAACAGCTGATAATATATCACACGCTCTCATGAAGGCCCTGCCGCCCAAAGATAGAAAAGGGCTTTTATAAACAGTCATCAATTATTTCAGGTTTGTGCGGTAAAAATCAAGGCAAGGATCTGGTCATCGTCCTTAAATAAACATGCCTTCCTTCATGCAGCTTATTCACATAGTTAGAAGGAAGATTTATGATATACTTTAGACTTGGCAGTTCAAAAGCATCTTCACATACAGTATCTCATGCGATCAGGCAAGGGTCCTCATTCTCCCCAGTGCTGGGGTCCACCAACTTCTGTCTCCACACCCGCCCCCAACAAGCAACCACGTTAGGCATGCTGCCTTTATTTAAAAAAATTTTTTTTAAATGTTTGTTTATTTTTGAGACAGAGAGAGACACAGCATGAGCAGGGAAGGGGCAGAGAGAGAGGGAGACACAGAATGTGAAGCAGGCTCCAGGCTCTGAGCTGTCAGCACAGAGCCCGATGTGGGGCTCGAACTCACGAACTGTGAGATCATGACCTGAGCTGAAGTCGGACGCTTAACCGACTGAGCCACCAGGCACCCCTGGCATGCTGCCTTTAAAGAGCAGACCTTGGGAAGCAGCAGCAGGTGAGGTTCTAGGTCTACAGGTTCTAAGGTCAAGTGTTTGGGGCTGTATCCTTGACTTTAATTTGTGGGTTTTTTGTTTGCTTGTTTTTGTTTTTGTTTTTAGACAGAGAGAGAGCACACGAGACAGGGAGAAGGAGGAGAATCTCAAGCAGGCTCCATGTCCAGCATAGAGCCCAGCGGGGGCTTGAACTCACGACCCTAAGATCAAGACCTGAGCTGAGATCAAGAGTCAGACACTTAACGGACTGAGTCACCCAGGCGCCCCTCGGGGCCATATACTTGATTTTAAACAATGTGGCTTGAGGTGATTCAGCGTTGGCACTGGAACAAAATTTAAGAGAGATTTCTCCCACCTTCCTTTTCAAAGTTTGCACTTATGACGTTCTTGCAATTAATCACTTCCAGGTACAAGCAACCACCCAAGTGAGCCATGTGGCTGAGAAGCACAGGGGACAGAGACAAGCCTGAGCCATGAGACATGTTCTTCCCCAGTGCTCACACTTCTCTGCCCAACAAATCCCAACAGACTCCCTGGGAATCTGGCTCCCAATTAATAGTTAAGACTTCTTGGGGTGCCTGAGTGGTCAATCGGTTGAGTATCTGACTCTTGATTTTGGCTCAGGTCATGATCCCAGGGTCGTGGGATTGAGCCCTGAGTCGGGCTCTGTAACTGAGCTTGGAATCGGCTTAGGACTCTCTCTCTCTCTCTCTTTCTCAAAAGAAAGAAAGAAAGAAAGAAAGAAAGAAAGAAAGAAAGAAGTACTAGACTTAAAAAAATAGATAGTTAAGACTTCTAGAAACGATAAGAGCTAATGGTAGGCCATGACTGACGGAGAGTTTGTAGGAGAGAGCAAACCTTCCCATAAAGCGGTGTTTTAAACCTTTTCAGGATTTCATTGTTTCCCCCCAAAGAAAAAAAGTAAATTGAATTCAAATAATCCTTAATGAGGGAAATTAAATACCAAGAAATGAGATTTTGTTGGGCAGAAATGAGCTTTGGAGGCTCACCAACAATTGGAATATGTAGTTTTTTTCATCTTCTGAAAACCAATTTTCTTTATTCCCCTTTAGGGGCAATATTAGTCCTGTGGAGAGAATGCATTTCATAGAGGAAATTCAAATGTTTACCTTTTAGTGATATATTTTTTTCCTGGATGGCCATATCTGCATTCTTTCTTCTTCTTCTTTTTCTTCTTTTTTTTTTTTTTTTGAATTTTAATTTTAGTTAGTTAACATACAGTGAAATATTGGTTTCAGGAGTAGAATTCAGTGATTCATAACTTAGGTACAACACCCAGTGCTCATCACAAAGTATTCTTCTTTTAATGTTTTTTTTTTATTTTTTTATTTTTGAGAGAGAGACAGAGACAGAGCGCAAGCAGGGCAGGGGCAGAGAGAGAGGGAGACACAGAATCTGAAGAAGCAGCCTCCAGGCTCCGAGCTGTCAGCACAGAGCCCAACACAGGGCTCGAACCCATGAACCGCGAGATCATGACCGGAGCCGAAGTCGGACGCTTAACCGACTAAGCCACCCAGGCGCCCCACCATGCATTATTTTTAACTAGAAAATTATGAGCTATACCAAGCAACTAGTATTCTAATGCTGAATGGAAAATGAAGTTTGTATATTTTTTCTTGTTTGAATTTTTCTTTCTTTCTTTCTCCTCCCTCCCCACCCCCGCAAGGTAAATTTGGTCTTAATCAGTTTTTCAGTTTCCAAATCTGAAGCTTACATATCAGCAACATTGGCCAAATTGTAACTCTGCAACCCTGGAATAGCCTGGCATGGCCTGGCTGTTTATCAAGGATGAAGAAAACATACTGTACCTTCAAGTTCAGCTTGGATTTTCCCTTCTAGTCCAGAAGCTGGAAGGGCACGTTCCAAGTGGCTGGGATCCCCAGGCGGCTGTGCAGCAGGCATCTGCCCCCTATAGAACCTGCCCCTCCCCTGGAAAACTCAGAGGCCAGTGGAGAGGCGCTTTAAGCCCACCCGCTGAGGGAAGGGTGTGATGAATGACAAGCTTAGGACTTTATTTTCAGCCTCAACCCACAGCCCACTTATTGTGTGATCCTGAGCAAAACCATTTAGCGTGGTTGTCCTACCATTTTGCCTTGGAGAATATGGCTACGATTTTGCGGACTGCGGCCCATCTCGCGGGGATGTCCTAGGCAGAAGGGAGGTAGGACCTCAGGAAGCAGCTGTGAGAGGACCCCAAGGAAAGGCAGTGAGTGAATTCAAGGCTTTATTACGAGAACAGCAAACAGCTCTGAACTTCAGTCCAATAAAGACGTTCAGGGAGCACGAAAGTTTGTTTGGCGCTGAGTAACACACTAACCACACCCAGGATAAAATCTAAACACAACCAAGGCAACAACCGACATTGGTTGGCCTTTTCACTCAAGATGAACTGCTCAGCTGCAGGGCTGGCTTCTGAACACGCAGAGTGTTGTCCCAGCGAGGCCTCCGGTGTTTATTAGCTGACATTGATCACACAGCCATTACTGCACCCACAGGCCCCCGAGGCTGTCCCCCTGAGGTGGGGAAGATGGTAGTGTAGAAGGAGAGGGGACAGCTGAGTCATCGGTGTCACCAGCCCGGCAAGGGACTTCAGAAGAGAAACCGGAAGAATCTTAGGTGCTGTCCTCTGGCAAGTCCCGAAGCAATCCCCCCTCAAACCTTTCTGCTCTTTGTGTGGGGCTTGTTGGCCACGCAGTTTCCACAGCTAACTTCCATTCATCTGCACGCCCTGAGACAAGTTCCCTGGGGGAGAAAGACCCATCTCTCTGAGCGGACACAGCCTCCAGGGCTGAGGGGCTGGAAAGGGGGTGCACGCATGAGCTGAAGGGCTGGGAAAAGTACTCATGAGACTTCTGTTACACTCGAT
Source organism: Panthera onca (assembly GCF_046562875.1). NCBI lineage: Eukaryota > Metazoa > Chordata > Mammalia > Carnivora > Felidae > Panthera > Panthera onca. The sequence continues at coordinate 10,481,400 of NC_138352.1, forward strand.
ACCTAAACTGACCAATTATTATTATTATTTTTTAAAGGTTTGTTTTTATTTCTGAGAAAGCGCAAGTGGGGGAGGGGCAGGGAGGGAGGGGGACAGAGGATCCAAAGCAGGTTCTGCACTGACAGCAGTGAGCTGGATGCGGGGCTCGAACTCACAAACTGTGAGATGGTGACCTGAGCCGAAGTCAGACGCTCAACCTGAGCCACCCAGGTGTCCCCTTAAAGTGACCGATTTTGGGGCGCCTGGGTGGCGCAGTCGGTTAAGCGTCCGACTTCAGCCAGGTCACGATCGCGGTCTGTGAGTTCGAGCCCCGCGTCGGGCTCTGGGCTGATGGCTCGGAGCCTGGAGCCTGTTTCCGATTCTGTGTCTCCCTCTCTCTCTGCCCCTCCCCCGTTCATGCTCTGTCTCTCTCTGTCCCAAAAATAAATAAAAAACGTTGAAAAAAAAAATTAAAAAAAAAAAAAAAAGTGACCGATTTTTTTAAAGTTTATCTACTTATTTTGAGAGAGAGAGAGAGTAACTGCGAGCCTGGGAGGGGCAGAGAGAGAGGGAGAGAGAATCCCAAGCAGACTCCACTCTGTCAGCACAGAGCCTGATGTGGGGCTTGAACCCGCGAACTGTGAGATCATGACCTGAGCCGAAGTCAGACGCTTAACCGACTGAGCCACCCAGGGGCCCCAAAATGACCTATTTTTAAACATAGGAATATTCTATTCCTCTGTATTAACAGCACATCCAGACACTAACCAGTCCCCTTGCAAATTTCTGCCCTTGAACAGAAAGGGCCATGGATGAAAGGGAGCAGGTGAACTGATACAAACTCATGTCTCCCTTTAGAAAAGGAAGTGACATCAACCTTGTCGGGGAATGACCTGACATAAGGAATCTACAACTGGCAAGGGTTTTTCTTCTGGGGACATTTTCTGTCATTCTCAGAGGCAATCCCTCACCGCTCGGGTTTTAGGTCACCCAAAAAGGCAGGCGGGTGCCAACTATGCAAAGAATCTCAAGACTGATGTTAACACCAAACTGGTCTTTGATTCATAGGATCCTTCACTACAGGAGGCTCATTAGAGAGGCATTTAAGAAACTTGTCTCTAGGGGCGCCTGAGTGGCTCAGTCAGTTAAGAGTCCAATCTCGGCTCAGGTCATGATCTTGAGGTTTGCAAGTTCAAGCCCCACATCAGGCTCTCTGCTGTCAGTGTGGAGCCTGCTTTGGATCCTCTGTCCCTCTCTCTCTCTCTCTCTGTGCTCCTCCCCTGCTTGCTCTCTTTCTCTCTCTCAAAAATAAAAAAAAAATAAATTAAAAATAAATTAAAATAAAAGAGACAAACTTGTCTCTGTATCCCACATGACCCAGCAATTTTGCTCCTAGGTAATACCCAAGAGAAATGAAAACACACGTTCACACAAAAACTTACGCACAAATGTTCACAGCAGCGTTATTCATAATGGCCAAAGAAAGTGGAAAGAACTCAAACGTCCGTCAATGAGTGAATGGATAAACAAAATGCAGTCTATCCTTAGACTATTACTAGTTATTATTATTATTTTAAATTTTATTTATTTTTGAGAGAGACAGAGCGCGGGTGGGGCAGGGCCAGAGAGAGAGGGAGATACAGAATCCGAAGCAGGCTCCAGCCTCTAAGCAAGCTTTCAGCCCAGAGCCTGATGCAGGGCTGAAACTCATGAACTATTAAATCATGACCTGAGCAGAAGTCAGATGCTCAACCGACTGAGCCACCCAGGAGCCCCGGAATATTACTGGCAACTAAAAAGAATGAAGTACTGGGGCACCTGGGTGGGTCAGTTGGTTAAGCTACTGACTCTTGGTTTTGGTTCAGGTCATGAACTCACGGTTCACAGGTTGGAGCCCCGCATTGGGTTCTGCACTGGGAGTGCAGAACCTGCTTGGGATTCTCCCTCTCTCCCTCTCTCTGCACACCCCTCCCCACTCACTCTCTCTCTCTCTCTCTCTCAAAGATAAATAAACATTTATAAATAAATAAATAAATAAATAAATAAATGGAATGAGGTACTGATACATGTTATAATGTGCATGAATCCTGAAAACATTGTGTTTAGTGAAATAAGCCAGTCACTAAAGATCACGTGTGTTCTATGAATCTACTTATATGAAAAGTCCAGAATAGACAGTCCATAAGATAGGAAGTAGATTAGTGGTTGCCTGAGGCTGGAGGAGGAGGTGGAGGGAAAATGGCCATGACTGCTAGGGAGGATAGGGTTTCTTTTTCGGATTCTAAAAATGTTCTATAGTCACTTGTTAGGATGGTTGCACATATCTATCAATATACTAAAAGCCACTGAATGATAACTTTCTTCATTTTTAATGTTTATTCATTCTGGAGAGAGAGAGAGAGGGAGAGAAACAGAGTATAAGCAGGGTAGGGGCAGAGAGAGAGGGAGACACAGAATCCATAGCAGGCTCCAGGCTCTGAGCTGTCAGCACAGAACTCGTGAAAGTGAGATCATGACCTGAACCGAAGTTGGACACTTAACTGACTGAGCACCCCTACTTTATTCATTTTTATTTTATTTTGTTTTATTTGAGAGACAGAGAGAGAGAGAGAGAGAGAGAGAGAGAGAGGGAGAGAGAGAGAGAGTGTAAGCGGCAGAGGGGGCAGAGGAAATCTTTTTTTTTTAATTTTTTTTACTTTTTTACATTTTATTTATTTTTGATAGGCAGAGAGAGAGACAGAGCACAAGTGGGGGAGGGGCAGAGAGAGAGGGAGACACAGAACCCGAAGAAAGCTACAGGCTCTCAGCCGCGGGCACAGAGCCTGATGCAGGGCTCAAACTCACAAACCGCGAGATCATGACCTGAGCCGAAGTCGGACGCTTAACTGACTGAGCCACCCAGGTGCCCCTAGAGGGAGAGGGGGGAGAGAGAGAGAGAGAGAGAGAGAGAGAGAGAGAGACAGAATCTTAAGCAGGCTCCACATTCGGCACAGAGCCTGACATGGGGCTTGATCCCACGACGCTAGGATCATGACCTGAGCTGAAATCAAGAGGCAGACGCTCGGGGCGCCTGGGTGGCTCAGTCGGTTAAGTGTCCGACTTAGGCTCAGGCCCTGATCTCATGGTTTGTGGGTTCAAGACCCGCATTGGGCTCCATGCTGACAGCTCAGAGCCTGGAGCCTGCTTCAGATTCTGTGTCTCCTTCTCTCTCTGCCCCTCCCCTGCTTTCGTTCTGTCTCTCTCAAAAATGAATACATGTTTAAAAAAAAAGAAGTCAGACACTGAAACGACTGAGCCACCCAGGTGCCTTTGAATAATATACTTTAAATGGGTGAATTGTATGGTATGTGAATTATATTTCAGTAAAGCTGTTAAAGAAAGAAAGAAAGAAAAGAACCTAGCCTCTAGAGCCAGACTGCCTGGTTGGAACCTGGCAAGTTACTTGGACCCTACGGGCCTCATTTTTCTCATCTCTGAAGTGGAAATGATAGTATTTCTAGCCTAATAGGGTTAGTATGAGTTATGTAAAGCATTTAGAAGAGTGCAGAGTACATAGTAACCCCGCATAAAGGTTAACTATTGCTGACACTGTCATCGATCCCGTGTGTCCCCCAGGGCATCACCCAGCTGGTTGAGAACTATTCAGGAAAATGAATCGGAAGGATGCTTAGTAGTCAGTACTCAGTACTTGGTCCTTAATGCTTAGAAAGCACGAAGTCAGAAGCCGGTGGATATTCTTGTGGGTTACTTCACAGCCTTTGGAAGGCCCTTATGCACTCATTAGTCAAAGTCATCGAATGCGGGCTGGGCACTAAGTGTTGAGAAGATAGTAATGATCAAAATAGATACAATTTTCTGCTCACAAGGCCATTCCAGGAGTTCCAGCAGCGGAGTGACATGATCTCACTTCTGTCATGAGGAGGTCCCTGTGGCTACTGGGCAGAGACTGGGTGGGGGGAAGCTGGACAAGCAGCAGGAACTGAGTTTGGCAGTGAATCATGGCAGCCGGACGGCAGGTGCTAGCAGTGGCCTGGACTGCGCTGGTAGAGTTGGGAGTGAGAGAAGTGGACAGATTAGGGCTGGGGGCACCTGGGTGGCTCAGTCGGTTAAGTGTCTGACTCTTGATCTGGGCTCAGGTCGTGATCTCTTGGTGGTGAGGTCAAGCCCCACGTCAGGCTCCACACTGAGAATGGAGCCTGCTTGGGATTCTCTCTCTCTGCCTCTGATCGCCCCCTCTTAAAATATATAAATAGGGGCGCCTGGGTGGTTCAGTCAGTTAAGCGTGTGACCTCAGCTCAGGTCATGATCTCCCGGTTCGCTAGTCTGAGCTCCACGTCGGGCTCTCTGCTGTCAGCACGGAGCCCACTTTGGATCCTCTCTGTTCCCCTGTTTCTCTGCCCTTCCTCCACTCGTTTTCTCTCTCTCTGTCTCCCTCAAAATAGTTAAATAACTTCAAAAAAAAAACGTTAAAAAAAGATTAGGGCTGTAATTTGGAGTTAGAGTCCACAGAACTTGCTGGTAGTTGAATACAGATAGTGAGGAAAGGGCAGGACTCAAACCTGACAGGTTGTGGCTGGAACAGGTGAGTGTTTGCTCATGCTGTTTACTGCAAGGGGGTGGGGGGGAAGGAAGCTGTTCCAGGGAGAGGCCATGAGCATGTTTTGGATGTTCCAAGTCTGAGATGCTTCTTAGACCTCCGGCAGGGGCAGGGGGAGATGTCAAGTAAGCAATTGGCTAAGTGAATCTGGAGTTTAGGGGAGAGATTAAGACTGATACAAGGGGGGCGCCTGGGTGGCTCAGTGGTTAAGGGTCTGATTTCAGCTCAGGTGATGATCTTACGGGTTCGTGAGTTTGAGCCCCACATCGGGCTCATTGTTGTTAGCACAGAGCCCACTCTGGATCTTCTGTCCCCTTCTCTCTGCCCCTTCCCCACTTGTGCTCTCTGTCTCAAAAATAAATAAACATTAAAAAAAAAGACTGATATAAATGTGGATAGTCCTCAGAATATATCCAGCATTCAGGACCAGGGGCTTAGAGAAAAACCTGAGCAGAGAAGAGTGGAGGCCCTCCTCATGCCAATATCCAGAAGGGGAGCCAGCACGGGGACTAGGGAGGGGTGAGCAGTGAGTGGGAGAGGAACCAGAACAGAGCGGTGACCTAGAAGCAGAAGGAAAGTCTTATTAAAAAAAAAAAAAAAACTTTTAAAAGTTTATGTATTTTGAGAGAGAGCGTGAGCACAAGTGGGGGAGGGGCAGAGAGAGAGGGAGAGAGAGAATCCCAAGCAGGCTCCGCACTGTCAGCGCAGCGCCCAATGTGGGGCTCGAGCTCCCAGACTGTGAGATCATGACCTGAGCGGAAATCAATAGCTGCTTAACCGAATGAACCATCCAGGCCGTCTTTCTAAGAGGGTGAGGGGTGGGCCCAGAGTACCGTGTAAGTTTCAGGAAGCTTGTCTGTTACCCTGAAGGAGGGGCGGTGACTGCTCACTGACAAAGAGCACTTCTCTGCAGGAGGTTTGACTGTTTCCTTGATGCTCTGCATCCTGTTCGACTGATGTAGCCTGGTCATGGTCACTTCTGGTCCCGGCTGAACTGCATCAGGGATTCTCCCACAATCCCACTGGAGTGGTGCCTCATCCAACGGCACTGATGGAGATGTGAAACATCCCTTGCCCCTGAATTTTCTCCAAACCAACCCCTCACACAGGCATCTATCTACGTAGATGTCTCCACTGAAGGGTTGGGGAGGTGTGGGGATTTACATTGTAGAAACACAACCTTAAATTCCTATCAGGGACATTTTTTTTCCTGAAAGTCCCTTGCTGTTTCCACAGTTCAGGCTCCAACCCCCGGCCACATTGCTCAGCCTTCCTCTCTGCTCTTTCCTCTCTTGTCCAGCTCCAGATTTTTGGTTCGATTTTCAGTGTAGAACATTTGGGTGCACTCTCTTACCACTTCGGCGCTTGCAGACCTAGGCATTTGGGGCCTCATCTTTCCTTAAAACACATATCAAGTCTTTTCCTAAGCAAAGACAGTGTCCTCACTATCATTTTTTGTGCTACTCTTGGGACACAAACGTATATGTAAACAACCACTCTGATAATCTGCAAGGAACTAAAAGCAGAAGGGCACTGTCTGTGCTCCCAGAGGGCGTAAATGTAGTTAATGAAATTGTCTTTACACCCAAGTGCTAAGAAGCAGTGTAAAAAATGAGTCCCAAATGCCAGGCAGAGAAGTCTGGAGCTGGTGTTTGGGAAATAAAGTGCTGGAGAAGGTTCCTGAAGTTGGGGTGGGAGGTGAGGATGGCTGGCTCCCTGTCTCCATGGGCTCCTCTTTCTAGTTTCTTTTTGTTTTTGTTTTTGTTTTCTGAGAGAGAGTGTGTTTGTATGAGTGTGAGCAGGGAAGGGCCAGGGGGAGAGAGAGAATCTTAAGCAGGATCTGTGCTTATTGTAGAGCCTGACGAGGGGCTCGATCTTACAACCCTGGGATCATGACCTGAGCCAAAATCAAGAGTTGGACGTTCAACTGACTGAGCCACCCAGGTGCACTGTCCTCTTCCTAGTTCATTTTCCACTAATATATCTTTCTTCTTCCCAAGCCTATCTTTTTTTTTTTTTCTTTTAAGTTTTATTTAAGTAATCTCCACATCCAACGTGGAGCTTGAACTCTTGACCCCAAGTTCAAGAGTCACATGCTCTAAGACTAAGCCAGCAAGGTGCCCCTCAAGGTGCCCCTGACTGTCTATTCTCCTTCGTTATGTATGTATGTATGTATGTATTTTAATAATTTATTGTCAATTTAGCTAACATACAGTGTATACAGTGTAGTCTTGGCATTGGGAGTAGATTCCCATGATTCATTGCTTACATACAACTCCCAGGGCTCATCCCAACAAGTGCCCTCCCCAATGCCCATCTCCCATTTTCCCCACCCCCCCCCCCAATCCCCACCCCATCAACCCTCAGTTTGTTCTTTGTATTTAAGAGTCTTTTATGGTTTCTCTCTCTCTTTGTTTGTAACTTATTTTTCCTTCCTTTCCCCTATGGCCTTCTGTTAAGTTTCTCAAATTCCACATATGAGTGAGAACATATGATATCTGTTTTTCTCTGACATATTATTTTACTTAGCATAATACCCTCTAGTTCCATCCATGTTGTTGAAAATGGCAAGATTTCATTCTTTTTCATCTCCGAGTAGTATTCTATTGCATATATATACCATATCTTCTTTATCCATTCATCACTTGATGGACATTTGGGCTCTTTCCACAATTTGGCTATTGTTGATAGTGTTGCTATAAACATTGGGGTACATGTGCCCCTATGAATCAGCAGTCCTGTATCCTTTGGATAAATTCCTAGTTGTGCTATTGCTGGGTTGTAGGGTAATTCTATTTTACATTTTTTGAGGAACCTCCACACTGTTTTCCAGAGTGACTGCACCAGTTTTCATTCCCACCAACAATGCAAGAGGGTTCCCCTTTCTCCACATCCTCGTCAACATCTGTTGTTTCCTGAGTTGTTCATTTTAGCCACTCTGACCTGTGTGAGGTGGTATCTCAGTGTGGTTTTGATTTGTATTTCCCTGATAATGAGCGATGTTGAGCATCTTTCCATGTGTCTGTTGGCCATCTGGATGTCTTCTTTAGAAAAATGTCTATTCTTGTCTTCTGCCCATTTCTTCACTGTATTATTTGTTTTTTGGATGTTGAGTTCGGTAAGTTCTTTATAGACTTTCGATACTAGCCCTTTCTCTGATATGTCATTTGCAAATATCTTCTCCCATTCCATTGGTTGCCTTTAGTTTGTTGACTGTTTCCTTTGCTGCGTAGAAGTTTTTATCTTGATGAGGTCCCATAAGTTCATTTTGCTTTTATTTCCCTTGCCTTCGGAGACCTGTCAAGTAAGAAATTGCTGCGGGTGAGGTCAAAGAGGTTGTTGCCTGTTTTCTTCTCTAGTATTTTGATGGTTTCCTGTCTCCAATTTAGGTCTTTCATCCATTTTGAATTTATTTTTGTGTATGGTGTAAGAAAGTGGTCCAGTTTCATTCTTCTGCATGTTTCTGTCCAGTTCTCCCAGTACTATTTGCTGAAGAGACTGTCTTTTCCCTATTGGCTACTCTTTCCTGCTTTGTCAAAGATTCGTTGGCCACACATTTGTGCATCCAACTCTGGGTTCTCTATTCTATTCCATTGGTCTATGTGTCTGTTTTTGTGCCAGTGCCATACTGTCTTGATGAGGACAGCTTCGTAGTAGAGGCTAAAGTCCGAATTGTGATGCCTCCGGCTTTGGTTTTCTTTTTCAACATTACTTTGGCTATTTGAGGTCTTTTGTGGTTCCAAACAAATTTTAGGATCGTCTGTTCTAGCTCTGAGAAGAATGCTGGTGCTATTTTGATTGGGATTGCATTGAATGTGTAGATTGCTTTGGGTAGTATTGACATTTTAACAATACTTGTTCTTTGAATCCATGAGCATAGAATGTTTTTCCATTTGTTTGTGTCTTCTTCAATTTCTTTCATAAGCTTTCTATAGTTTTCAGTGTATAGATTTTTTGTCTCTTTGGTTAGATTTATTCCTAGGTATTTTATGGTTCTTGGTGCAGTTGTAAATGGAATAGATTCTTTGATATCTCTTTCTGTTGCTTCATTTTTGGTGCACAGAAATGCAACCGATTTCTGTACATTGATTTTATATCCTGAGACTGCTGAATTCATGTATCAGTTCTAGCAGTTTTTTGATAGAGTCTTTCGGGTTTCCACCTAGAGTATCATGTCATCTGCGAAAAGTGAAAGTTTGACTTCTTTGCCAAAATGGATCCCTTTGATTTCATGTTGTTGTCTGATTGCTGATGCTAGGACTTCCAACACTATGTTAAACAACAGCGGTGAGAGTGGACATCCCTGTCGTGTCCCTGATCTCAGGGGGAAAGCTGTCAGTTTTTCCCCATTGAGGATGATATTAGTTGTGTGCCTTTCACATATGGCTTTTATGATGTTATGTTCCTTCTATTGCGACTTTCTGGAGGGTTTTTATTAAAATTTTTTTTTAACGTTTATTTATTACTGAGAGACAGAGAGAGACGGAGCATGAGCAGGGGAGGGGCCGAGAGACGGGGAGACACAGAATCCGAAGTGGGCTCCAGGCTCCGAGCTGTCAGTACAGAGCCCAAAGCGGGGCTCCAACCCACAAACCGCGAGATCATGACCTGAGCAGCCACGCAGGTGCCCCCTGGAGGGTTTTTATTAAGAAAGGATGCAGTATTTTGTCAAATGCTTTTTCTGCATCAACTTCTCTATTTAAAAGTGTTGGGGAGGGGTGCCTAGGTGGCTCAATCAGTTAAGCGTCTGACTCTTAATTTCAGCTCAGGTCATGATGTCACCGTTCTTGAGATGGAGCCCTACGTTGGGCTTTTTACTGGAAGCACCGAGCCTGCTTGGGATTCTCTCTCTCCCTCTCCACCCCTCCCCAACACAAGCGCACGCTCTCTCTCACTCCCTCAAAATAAATAAACATTTTTTAAAAAGTGTACTTTAAAATATATAAAAGTGACAGGGGAAAGGGTGTTTTCCTTTATCTTCAGAGAGTTAATACTGGCTCTTCAGAAAACGGCTCCAACCTCCTCTAGAAGGACTTTCCAAAACAGTCCCTCCACGAAATGCTACAAGCTCTCTGACCACAACAGGCAAGCTAGGTTAGGCTCAATTCCTATCGATGAGCAGTGAAATATGGCTCCTATTCTGGAAGATTAAAAATAGCTGTTTTGCAGCATGCAGAAGACCTGGATGTCAGTGAGATGCTGTTTAGTTATTTCTGGAAAGCAAAGAAAATAGAGGCCCCTCCTACACTGAATCCCAAAGATCAGTGCAAGGTGATACACTAATGGCATCACGGACATTGTGAACCAGATCATTCTTGGGTGGGGGGGCTGTCCTGTGCATTGTAGGGCATTTAGTAACATTCCTGGCCTCTATGCACTAGATGTCAGTAGCAGTCCCCAGTTGTGACAACCAAAAGTGTCCCCAGACATTGCTAAATAACCCTAGGGGCAAAATCGCCTCAGTTGAGAGAGGAGATTGTTTTGTATACATATACATATACCTTTGTCTCTTATTTCTCTCTCTCTCTCTCTTTCTCTCTCTCTCTCTCTCTCTCTCTGCCTTATTGAGGTAATGTATTTTTTTATTGAATTAATTTAAATACACTAAAATACACAGATTTTTTTTAAGGTAGGCTCCGTGCCCACCGTGGAGTCCAACATGGGGCTTAAGGTCACCACCCGGAGATCAAGACCTGAGCTGAGATCAAGATTTGCCTGGCTCAGTCAGAAGAGCATGAGACTCTTGATCTTGGGGTTGTGGGTTTGAGCCCCACACTGAGTGTAGAGATTACTTAAAAATAAAATCTTTAGGGGCACCTGGGTGGCTCAGTCGGTTGAGTGTCTGACTTCGGCTCAGGTCGTGATTTCGTGAGTTTGAGCCCCACATAGGGCTCACTGCTGTCAGCCTATCAGCGCAGAGCCTGCTTCAGATCCTCTGTTCCCCTCTCTCTGCCCCTCCCCTGCTTGTGCTCTCCCCAAAATAAATAAATATTTTTTAAAAAATCTTTGGAGGCATCTGGCTCTCTCAGTCAGTAGAGCACGTGACTCTTAATCTCACGATTGTGAGTTCAAGCCCCATGCTGGGCATACAGCCCACTTAAATAATAATTTTTTTTAATCTTAAAAAAAAATAAAAGAGAGAGAGGTGCCTGAGTGTCTCAGTCTGTTAAGCCTCTGACTTCGGCTCAGGTCATGATCTCATGGTTCACGAGTTCAATCCCTGCTTCTGCTTCTGTGCTGACAGCTCGGAGCCCGGAGACTGCTTCGCATTCTGTGTCTCCCTCTCTCCCTGTCCCTTCCCTGCTCACACTCTGTTTCTCTCTCTCTCTCTCTCTCTCTCAGAAATAAACATTAAAAAAAGAAGAAGTATAATCAACATTCAGGCCATTTCCAGTTCGCAGTCACCACCCCAGAGGCCTGGCCCTGGCATCTGCCCCCTTTCTCAGCCTCTGAGCCATTTCCTCATGGCTTTTTCCTCCCCTGCTATCTCCTTCCATCCCTTCCTGCTGTGCTGTCGGAAGCCCTTGTGTTTTTGTGAGGAAAATCTCCACCAGACTCAGGATCTTCAAAGGACCCTCTTGCTATCTGCTTCCTTGCTCCAAGGAGTGACCTTCCCATTAAAGGGTCATTTTTCGGGGCGCCTGGGTGGCTCAGTCGGTTGAGCGTCCGACTTCGGCTCAGGTCATGATCTCACGGTTCGTGGGTTCGAGCCCCGCGTCAGGCTCTGTGCTGACGGCTCGGAGCCTGGAGCCTGCTTCGGATTCTGTGTCTCCCTCTCTCTTCTCCACTCATGCTCTGTCTCTCAAAAATGAATAAACGTTAAAAAACATTTTTAAAAAATAAATAAAGGGTCATTTTTCCCACGGTCCCTGATCAGAAGAAGCACTTCTGCCAAAGCCAAGTACCTCGGGGCTGGGAAACAGCAGCCCCGTTTTCCCTGCTTTTGTGCCTAATTCCAGACCATTCCCTTTTTTCCTCATGAAAATTCCCTTTCAAAGAGCATGCCATCTGGCAATCATCTGTGACCCCACATGTTCCAGTCTGCTCCACGCTCTACCATGACCCTGTTTGGATAACCCATCCAATTGCTTAGGCTATTCTTGCTTTTTCCCCCTTAAAAGAATTGAGATCCAAGTGGCATATAACATTGTGTAAATTTAAGGTGTACCCACCCACCCACAGCTTTGGAACTATTTCCTAAAGTTGCATTACCATGGAAAGAGATAATCAAGACAGAGAGTTGATCATTTCGTGGTCAGATTGGCCAGCAAAAATATTGTAACCATGTACGATGCAATGCAAAAAAAAAAAAAAAAAAGTATAAACATACAAATTTCACCATAGCCTCAGCGTTATTAAATTTTATTATTATATCTAATAGGTGAGAAATGGCACCTGTGTGTTACTTTTATTTATTTATTATTTTAATGTTTATTATTTTGAGAGAGAGAGACAGGAGCGGGGGCAGGGGAATGGGACAGAGAAAGAGGGAGACAGAGAATCCCAAGCAGGCTCCAAACTGTCGGGATGGAGCCCGAGGTGGAGGCTCTAACTCATGAACCGTGAGATCATGACCTGAACTGAAATCAAGAGTCAGATGCTCAACCAACAGAGCCCCCCAGGCGGCCCTGTGTTTGTTTTAAGGTAATGTTCTTTGCTTATTAGTGAAATCGAACCCTTTCCCCCCAAAACTAATTCCTAATATTCAGTTTCTTCTTCTGTAAACTGTCCTCTCACGTCCTTTGACCCTTTGGTCCACTCTTCCAAAGAGCCTGGAAGTGCCTGGAGGTCTGTCTGAAACTTCAGAGCAATAGAGGTACTTAGCGATTGGCAGGATGTGGACCCCGCCATTGATTTCTGACAAAGGACTCTTGATTCTGATTGCGGTGTTTAGCTCAGTGGAGTTAAAAGAATTTCAGCCCAGAGATCTTCGACCATCACCATCTCATGCTGCCACCTTTAAACAAATGATTAGGTGGAAAGGCCAGGAGGAAGGATGTTCTAGCACAGGGGGAGGGGCTTGTTCAAAACCTGCATCAAGTCCTGCGGAGTCACCCCCGTTCTCTGACCCAGGTCTCAGATCTGCATCTAAATTTTTTCTCTGACCCAGGTCTCAGATCTGCATCTAAATTTTTTTTTTAACGTTTATTTATTCTTGAGACAGAGAGAGACAGAGCATGAACGGGGTAGGGTCAGAGAGAGGGAGACACAGAATCCGAAACAGGCTCCAGGCTCTGAGCCGTCAGCACAGAGCCCGACGTGGGGCTCGAACTCACGGACCATGAGATCATGACCTGAGCCGAAGTCGGACGCCCAACCGACTGAGCCACCCAGGCGCCCCTCAGATCTGCATCTAGATGAAGTGAAGTCTCATAAACAGTCAGAATTGTTTCCTGGATGGTGCTTCTTTGTTCTGTGCTTTGCTCTCAACTGGCTGTTTCGAGGCATCTGGGGCTGAGCAGAAGTACCTTGCCATTAGAACTGATGCCATGTGAGGTCCAGCATGTAGAAACCTAGGTATCATTCGTCCCTTTTTCTCCTCGGACCTTACATCCCATCGATCACTACCTTTTGCCTAGCCTACCTGCTAAATATCTCTTGAACACATCTACCTCTTGCCACGCCGGCTGCTACCCCCTTAACAGGGGCTACGTTGAACAGATTACTGCCAAGCCTTCTCTCTAGGTTTCTCCAAGCTGCTGTTGCTTCTCTGCAATCCGTTCCCCACTCAGCAGCCGAAATGAGTATTTTTATTTTTTTAATTTTTAAAAATACGTTTGTTTATATAGTTTTGAGAGGTAGAGAGAGCACAAGCGGGGGAGGGGCAGAGAGAGACACAGAGGGAGACACAGAATCAGAAGCAGGTTCCAGGCTCTGAGCTGTCAGCGCAGAGCCTGACGCAGGGCTCGAATGTGTGAACTGTGAGATCGTGACCTGAGCTGAAGTCAGATGCTTAACCGACTGAGCCACCCAGGCGCCCCCAAAATGAGTATTTTGGTAAATGCCAATTGGACCGTGGTACTCTTGTTGTTCAACTCTCTTGTTGAAAACCCTCCAAGAGGGGTGCCTGCTTGGCTCAGTCAGTAGAAGAGGGAATTCTTGATCCCGGGCTCGTGAGTTCGAGTCCCACACTGACTGGAGATTACTTACTAACCCCCCTACCAAGAAACCGTCCATGAGTTTTCCAGAGCCCTTAGAATAAAGTTCAAAACCGGCAGCGTGTTGCATAAGACCCCGGATGAGCTGCCCCCCGACACCTCTGGCTTTGTCTCCACCATTTCACTCTCCCCCTTCCCTGATCCAGTCATGCAGGAATCCCCTTCAGTTCCTTGGTCTCATACTTCCTTCCTCAGGGCCTTTACGCCTTCCACCTCTCCCTCTGAGATGCTTGTTTTCATTCCCTTTGTCTGGCTAACTTGTCATCCTTCAGATTTCAGCTTCAACGTTACTTCTTCAGGAAAGCCTGCCCCAGCCAACCGAGATGTTAAGATGCCATGAGAGATGCTTGTTTGCAGCACTTTGCACACTTGTGATGAAGTAATTATTTCTTTAACACCTTGTCTCCTCCACTAGAATATTAGTGACTTGAGGGTGGGATCCTGTCAGTTTTCTTCACCACCGTATGCCCAGCGTCCAGTTCCGGTCCTGGCACATACAAGGAACTCAGCAAACATGTGCTGACCAATTGGCAGGTAGGTCAACATAGTATGATGTCGTTGGTCAGTTTCAAGCTGAGGTTTATTTTGGGCTGATTTGAAACATGTTTCTTAAATTCAAATTACACTGAAATGTTTAGCTCCATCTCTTAAATATTCCACAGGGTCGCAAAATGAATGAAGCAGTGATTTTCTGTTGGCTATACTACCTAAGGTGAAGTCACTAGGTGTTACTACTGGCTAGTATAACAGAGACATTGCATCGCAGAAGGAGAAGGAGCTGGGGCGCCTGGGTGGCTCAGTCAGTTAAGCGACCAACTCTTGATTTTGGCTCAGGTCATGATCTCCCGATTGGGGAGACTGAGCTCTATGTCGGGCTCTGTGCTGACGGTGCGGAGACTGCTTGGGATTCTTTCTCTCCCTCTCTCTTTCTACCCCCCACCTTCTCAAAATAAATAAATAAACATTAAAAAGAAAAGGAGGGGGGAGCGTGGGTGGCTCCATGGTTAAGCATCCGACTTCAGCTCAGGTCATGATCTCACAGTTTGTGGATTTGAGCCCCACGTTGGGCTCTGTGCTGACAGCTCGGAGCCTGGAGCCTGCCTCAGACTCTGTATCTCCCTCTTTCTCTGCCCCTTCCCCACTTGTGTTGTGTCTCTCAAAAATAAAATAAAACATTAAATAAATAAATAAATAAATAAAGGAGAGGGAACTTCCTGCTGGCAGATCCATCCATATGGCAGAGTGTCACATAGGACAGACCATGGAGTATGGAAGGCTTTCATCCTTTCTCCTTCTCTTTTCCCTCTACTGCCTCTCCCCTTTTGTTTTAAGGAGAGAACTATGAGTGTTTATACAGCTGGGGGGAAAGAACTGAAAGGAAGCAACTAAAAACGCAAGAGAGACAGGATAATTGGGCACCAGCTCATTTATTCCACAAGCATCAGATGTTTATGGTTAAACAAAGCCAGGCACTTTGTTAATCAATACTGACACACAGATGAGTAAGACACAGTGCTTGGAATCAAGGGGATCACAGGAAGAGAAATGTCACATAGATAATGCTATTAACTATACGAAACCTAGCAATGGGCATATCCATTCTTTACACAGAATTATATACAAAGAAATGTTAGCTGGCACCCAGAAGTAATCACAAAGCAACTTCAAATATTATTGTATTCTCTTGAGAAAAATGCCAAAGGGGGAATTCCATACATGGTTCACAAGAAACCTTCTTAAACTCCTATTGTTCATTTCTCTTTCCCTCCTCCTGTCTGTTAAGGAGGACTCTGTCTTTACCTATTAGGTTCCCAGATCATTGCATAGTATCGAATAATAGGGGAAGGCATTTTACCTATTCACCTAAGGTATTTCTTTAAAAAAAAAAATTTTTTTTTTTAGTGTTTGAGAGAGACAGAGAGAGAGAGAGAGAGAGAGAGAGAGAGAGAAGCAGAGCATGAGCAGCGGAGGGGCAAACACAGAATCCGAAGCAGGCTCCAGGCTCTGAGCTGTAGTCCCAGAGCCCAATGTAGGGCTCGAACTCGAGAGAACCATGAAATCATGACCTAGGCCAAAGTCGGATGCTTAATCGACTGAGCACCCAGGCGCCCCATCTAAGGTATTTCTCACTCTGCCCTAAAGCTTCTCTCTTCCGTCGCTCCAAACTTCTTCTACCTCTTCTAGAATCCACACCACCTTGGCTCTTCTCTTCGCTTGCTCCTCCCCTCTTTTAAAACCGTCTGCTCTCATCATCTGGTAACTCCTCTTCCTATCCAAACTAAACCAAGTCATTCAAGACTTGGCCCTTCTCAGTCCTACCCTTCTCCTATTAATCTACTGCTGGGCAATGATCTGGGAACCTAACAAGCACAGACAGAATCCTCCTTAGCAAGCAAGAGGAGAGAAAAGAGACTGGAAATACTCACGCATTATTATTACTGTTACTGTTCTTATGAATTGTAATTTCTTAGTTGAAATATAGCTGACACTAGTGCATTATTATTATTTCCTGTGGTATGTGAAGTGATACGGTTATCTAGGGGCATTCGGAACAAACAGAGCAGGACCATCATCATAAAGGATGATAGGGAGTTAGCCAGGAAGAAAGGCGGTAAGAGGCATTTCAGGCACAGTGAACAGGATAAGCTAAGGGCTAGGGATGGCAAATAGCATGTGAGGCTGGGGTAGAGGAAGGGACTGAGGATACAGATGGGGAAAGGAATAGGGGTCTCTCTTTTTTGGAGGCACGTTGAGAAGGAAATAGAAGTAGTTGGAGTAGATGAGAAATGGCCAACTGGAAGGCCTTGGTTTCTTCATCTAGGTTATTTTGGAAAGGAGACAGAGGAGGCTCCAGAACAATGAAGGGTTGGTACAGCTGCCTGATATTGCTAGACAGCCATCAAGACATGACCACCTTGACCTCAGAGCTGCCAAAAGTCTTGCCAGGGTGAACTTAGATTGGGTCCACTGGTATGCTTTGGCTTGAGTGATTTGATTTACTTCTTCAGCAAAGTTTTACGGCTGGGGGTACTGACAGAGGGAATGGTCAGGGGGTAAAAGGAGTATAGCACAGACCCTGAAACTGGTAGGTGCACAGTTCAAGTTTGTTGGGTGATATTCATAAAACACAGTGGAGCAGAGAAACAAGTGTGGCTAGAGGAGACAGGGGTACAAGGTAGAGCAAGGCACGATGACTGTGTTACATTTGTTAACTTTCCAAATGTAGCCACGTAAACCTTCTGGGATGAGGTGGAAAGACGTAAGGTATAGGCAATTGGCTAGTCCAATTCAGCAAACATTTACTGGGCACAAGCTCTGAGTAAGGTGCTGTGGGGACTGCCAGGGTAAGCCGGCTGCCTTCAGGGAGCTTCAGATCTTACAAAAATAGTGCTGTACAAAGCATTATTTTTGTAAAGGCGTCAATGGAGACACAAAGAGGCATAGCACTACACAGAATTTCAATGACCAAAAAAGTCAGGAAAGGCTTTGAGGCAGGGAGCATTGGAGGTGAACTTTCAGGATGTGTGTATATTTGAAGGTTGGCTTTATTTAAGGTAGAAGGGAATCTTTAAAGGGTAGGGAAGCTCTTGGGTTAAAGAGCAGAGAGGTGGGATGGTCTCAGATGCATTTTAAGGATGGAGAATCTGGGGTGCCTGAGTGGCTCAGTTGGTTAAGTATCCAACTCTTATTATTATTTTTTAATTTTAGAGAGGGTGTGGGGGAGAGGGGCAGAGGGAGAGAGAGAGAACCTCAAGCAGTCTCCAAGCTCAGCATGGAGCCCAACTTGGGGCTTGATCCCATGACCCTGGGATCATGACCTGAGTGGAAATCGAGAGTCGGACACTCTACTGACTGAGCCACCCAGGTGTCCCAAGCCTCCAACTCTTGATATCAGCTCAGGTCTTCATCTCAGAGTTATGCGTTCAAGCCCCACGTTGAGAGCCTAAAAATGGATGCTGAATCTATGCAGCTGCAGGATTAGATTGGCCTGTGGGGAATTAGCCTGGTAACCTATATCTGAGTTGATTTATGAGGGGCTTTGAATGTGAAGCAGAGAGATACAGACTTTGTCTATAAGCAAGGATAAACTGCAGAAGATTTTTGTGTGCAGAACGGTAACATAATTCAATCACTGTCTTAAGCAAGGGCTAAAACAGTTGAAACACACATGATTAGGTACCAAAAGGATACCTTTTTGAGAAGGGAGGTTTTAATTACATAATTCATTAACAGGGGAAAGGGGCTCTTACTTCCCAGGGCCAGTCATGACCCTCTTCCGATTTTATAAACAGATTGAAAAACAAAACACAAAAAAACTTAAGTCTCCAGACTTCCATCTCTGGGAAAACAGAAGTAAATACTGACACAGGCTTGCTTTGTTTTCCCAAGAGAGCTCTCCTAGACGATTTCTCTCATTATCTAGGGGGAAAAAAATTAACTTGTTTTTCCCTTTAGAGTACAGCTAAGCTGAAGGGAAAACTGATGTATCGCCTTAGATTCTCCAGCTTTGGTTTGGCTGCAGTATTAGTCTCTGAGCCAGGTGTTCAGCAACAAGAAGGGAGCTTACTTAGAAGAAGTAGGAGACGCGGGTGCTCTGCAAAAGGGCTGATTTTAAAAAGAAAGAAAGAAGGCGGCTGGGGCGGGGCTCTGTCCATCTTTTTTGGATAATTACGTAGGAAAAGTAATTGAGGTGGAAGCCGTGCCCTCGCCTCTAGTCAGGACCTCTGAACCTGAAAGCGCCAGAGCAACATGCCCAAGGAGGGACAGGGGTTTCCTACTCTCCCGCCCGCATCACTCGGCGTTTAATTCCGCCAGGCTCCCAGAGGGACGATTTTAGCTACAGTCTAGCGTGCAGTGCAGCCAATAAGAAGCCAGGAATCTCCACCCGTCTCGGATTTCAACCAATCGGCGTCCAGAACTTTAGCTTGCTAGCGGCGTCCCTGTTGTCCGAGAAAGGAGGCAAGCCCCCTTAGAGTTGCCAGCAACGGACATGGCCGCGGCCCCTGGAGGAGGGGACGTGAAGTGAGGAGGGGGCTGGGAGGGAAGAGGACGCGAGCAAGGAAGACAGCCCCCTGGGCCCCGGTAAGTACGAGAAGGCCAGTGGCCCGAAGCAAGGGGAGCAGGGAAGCAAGGGGGCGTGGGGCTCGGCCTTCGACGTCCTCTGGATTCTTGGCCAAGGAGAGAGGAGTCTGGGGTCTGCACCCAGGAAATGGCCTCGGGGGATCTCTTCGAAGGGGGAGTCAAGGGACGGGCTCTTGCCTCTAGCCCCTGGCCATTTCCTTTCCCCAGGTGCTCACACTTGTCCTTGGTCCTGGCTTGGCCTCTTGGGGGTCCCGCGTCAGATCGAAGCCTCCTGCCAACAAAGAACCCTGCCCCAGGTTTCTGGTGGCTGGGCCCTGGCGCAGGGGGGCTTCCAGCGCCGAAGCCCAGTGTATTTACAGGCCTCTGGGGGCCCACACCCCCAGCCCCAGTTCAGACCGTTGTCCCCGCTGCGCGCGCTCTCTGCTGCCGCCCGGGCCCTCGTGCTGACCGCGTCCCGTGTCCAGGTGGATGGAACCGGATGGGGCTAAACCCTGAGCGGCGACGGTGCAGTTTGAGCATGCCCTGCCTTTTTTTTTTTTTTTTTCTTTTCTTTTCTTTTCTTTTCTTTCCGTCTTTCCAGAAACGTTTAAAGACTCCTTAGAAGCAACTATAGGAACACAGTACTTGCCATCCTGCAAACCGACTGCTGTGCTGTGCCCTCCTTCCCCTGCCGCACACCCCAGAAGTCCAGTCTCGCAGTCCCTCTCGTGCCACGGCGTGAGCCCCTGCCGGGTGCCCGGTGCCAGATGCCAGGGAAACCTTGCCCTTTCATTGGTGTGGAACCACAGGCTGCACTTTGGCGTGTTCGTTGATTTTGGTCACGTGCTGCTACATCCCACCCTCTCTTCCGAGTTTTTGTGTGGCTCTAGGGAAAAAAAAAAAAAAAAGGAAGAAGCCTTGCACTGAAATCTGTTTCCCTTCAGGCATGTAATTTTAGCTTTGGAGATGTTAGTTTTCTCATGCTTTGTTCACACACTCAGCTTCAGTGACATCCTTCAGTTATTCCCCGGGCACCCTTCGACGACGGAAGTGGGGAAGGAGGAGCTGTAATGTTTTTATTTTACAAATGTGGAGAGTAACTTTTGGGAGGGGCAAAGGGGCGGGGCCGGGGTCACCTGGAGCCAGGACTGGAACCCTGAGGTCCAGATGCTTCAGTTCTTTATCCACTACACCAGTTGTTTCCTAGGTGAGAGTGAGAAATCAAGTTCCTTAACTTCTCTGAGCTTCTTGCAGGGTGATGGAGGGCCTTAAACGAGAGAGTATACGGAGGATCTCTATCGATAGGTGTATATGGCATAGGTACCAGCGCTTACTAGGTTGTTAATACACGTTTGCATTTGTTATTTGTAAGTAACCAACAGGTAGTTCACTGGCGGATTTCTTGCATTAATATTTACTGTGGTCTTTCTATATGGGGCCAAATGATTTCAGCGATTCTCAGTTGAGAGAGCAGGAAGGGATGGAGGCAAAGCATCTAACCTCTTCCTCCATTTTGGCGGAACTGTTGTGTTATTGTAGTGTTACTGACAGGGATATGCCTCCTATAAGAAGAACAGTGTAGAGGCAGAAAGAGGTTGGGAACCACTGCAGAAGAAATACTACTGTGGTATGTCTCTGTGGTAATCTTGGCAAAAGAAGGGCTGATCTTCGTATTCCAACAGGTGGTTTTAATTTTTTTTTTTTTTTAAGCAATGGCACAGATAAGGCACATCATCTGAAGAGTCAAATAAAAATGGTCCATGGGATAAAAAAGTTTGAAAATCACTCTAAAGATCAGAACACATCAGAATGTAGCCTATTATGAACCCTGGAACAGGGGCAGCGTGTTCAAATAAAATCCACAAATTATCTGCAAGTCTTATATTGGCTGCCCTGTTAGCTTTAACATCCTTGCTCACTGGTTCTTTTTGTTAGAACTTCAAATAGAGAAACTGGTGGATACCACGGAGCCGCTTCCTTGACCGGGGAGGTGAAGTACAAACCATCCCCTTGATAATCAGCCTCCAAACAATTGAGAGTTAACTGCCCTTGAACTCCCCCCCACACCCACCCCTACCCTGCCCCTTGTTTGTGGTGACCCGACATCAGAAGATTAGACCGGGAGAACCAGGGCTGGGCGGTGAGATGGAAGAAAACAGAAAGCCCTTCACAATTCTATTTTGAGAAGTTGCTAGGGAGTGCCAGCTCCAAGTGTTGAGAATCAGCCTTTTGGAAAGCTTAACTCCTGCTGAACTAATGAGAAGTGAAGGTCACAGTACTTTGGTTCTGTCCCACTGCCCTTTCCCTAAGGTTGGGCTTGGGAAACGGTGTCTATGAGGAGGGGGAAGGGCGCTAATGTAAATACTACCTAAACCCAAGGCTTTACTGAACCTTACCTGGTGAGTTGAGTCTGAGCTCTTACAATAGTGAGTTGGAAAGACACAAAACCTCTAAACCCATTCCTGGTGTTCCAAGTGAGAAAGTCCCAGGTCACGGTTGGCACTTCTCCACTGGTAAATGTGTGTCAGTATTTTTTATCTTGTTATTGTGTCAGTGTCGTTTCCTTGAGACTGTCTTTCTTTAGCTAAAAGCTAGGTTCCTTTAAAAATATTGTTTGAACCCTGGTTTCCAAGCCTGGATTTGTTTGTAGTAGCACAGGTGAGCTAAAGGGTAGGTCAAAGCTGTAACAGGAATGTTTTTCTTCCGGAACTGACCCGCCAGCCAGAATGTGTGGTTTGGTGATCAGGGGTTTGTATAATAATAAGCTTCGCCTGTGGCTGCTGAGACAGTAGTAAACAGTATTGGTCACATGGTGTGGCAAGTAGGGTAAGGTCCAGATTTAAACCGGCCTGATGCCTGCCTCAAGCTCGGCACATTTCACGCTGATTGCTTTGGGTTTCCCTAGCTCCAAAGACCAAAGTGGTGGGGGAGTCAGGGGTGCCCAAGGGAAGGAGACCCTTCCAGGGCTTACAGCAGCCTTTGGGAAACCAGACATCTCAGTGTAATTATATGAACCCAGTTGTTTTTTTCTTTTTAAATGTTTATTTATTTTTGAGAGAGTGAGCAAGAGAGTGGGGGAGGGGCAGAGAAGGAGGATCCAAAGTGGGCTGTGCACTGACAGTAGAGAGCCAGAGAGCCTGATGCAGGGCTTGGACTCGTGAATCTTGAGATCATGACTTGAGCCGAAGGCCGACACTTAACTGACTGAGCCACCCAGGTGCCCCTGAACCCAGTTTTATTAATTTCAGGATCCTTTTGAAAAAGACATTCATAATAGCAATATTCCTTAGTAGGGAGGTGAACAGAAAACTATTGGGAAGTACTTGGAAAAGATATATACTGGAGAGAAAATCAAAGATGTGTTTAAAAGAGCATAAATATCCCTGAAGTTGACATGGAACTCAAAAGGGGGAGTATTGCTTAGTAACATAAGCCAGATCCAATAGCAAAATCAGAATCAGAAGTTGGTGGGGGTTTTTTTATTGTGATAAAATCGATCATTTTACTTTTTATTTTTTTTTAATGTTTATTTTTGAGAGACAGTGCACGTGCACATGTGCACACACATGCATGATTGGGGGAGAGGCAGACAGGGAGAGAGAGAATCCCAAGCAGGCTCTGTGCTGATATGGGACTTGAACCCGAGGCAAAATCAAGAGTTGGATGCTTGGGGCGCCTGGGTGGCTCACTCAGGCGTCTGACTTCAGCTCAGGTTATGATCTCATGGTCCATGAGTTTGAGCCCCACATCGGGCTCTGTGCTGACAGCTTTGACCCTGGATCCTGCCTCAGATTCTGCGTCTCCCTCTCTCTCTGCCCCTCCCCTGCTTGTGCTCTGTCTCTGTCTCTTTCTCAAAAATAAATAAACATTAAAAAAATTTTTTTTAAAAAAAGGAAAGAAATCTAAACCAAAGTCACAAAGATTTTCTTTTATGTACTTTTAGAAATTTTATATTTTTACATTTAGGTGTAGGATCCATTTTTACTTAATTTTTGTATATAGTGCAAGCTGTATTTCCAAGTCCCTTTTTTTTTTTATCTCAATGTTCAATTTTTCCAGTATAGTCTGTTGAAAAGACTTTTCTCCACTGAATTGCCTTTGCAGGCTTCTCAAAAATCAATTGACCAAATATATCTGGATCTATTTCTGGATTCTCTATTACCAGGCCAATACCACACTGCCTTGATTGCTGTGGCTTTACAAACCTTGAAGTTGGATGGTGAAAGCCTTCCAAACTTTGTTCTTTTGCGGTAGTCTAATGTGAATGTCTCTTATTACAAGTAAAACTGAGCATCTTTTCATATGTAGAAGCTGCTGGATTTCTTGATCTCTCAGGGTTAGAAGACATTATAAAAGGTTATTCCTTTCTTATTTGCTCCCTGATGTATTTATTATCTCCATAATTTCCCAGCCTCTGCTTGGATCCTTCTGGTGCTGGGGAGCTCGTTGCCTTTCAGGGCAGCCTGTTCCATTTTTTTATACAGTTCTAATTATGTAAAAGATATCGCTCATGTTGAGTCCCAGTCTGTCCCCCCTGGAGTAAGTCTGGCCCTCCATTCATGTGGCAGCCATTGTGCCCTTCTAGACGGCTCTTACCAAGTGTGCTTTGGCCAAGTGGCTAATCCTTTCCAGCATTTCTCATATCAGAATTTCCTCAACCTTTCTGCTGCTGTCAGAAAGCTCCCCACTTTTGTCAGTGTGCGTGATGGACAAATGAACAAAATATTCCAGGTGTGCTCTGATAGGTACAAAAATCAGACTTACCTCTCTGTTTTTGGGGGATGTGGCATGTTAATTAATTAACATGTCTGTTAATGCAGCCTAACTGTGAATGAGCTTGGGGTGGCCATGTCACCTGTATTGAAATTGCACTTAATTAAGCCACTTTGAGTAGTTTTACACAATAGTTTTTGATGTTTAGTTATTTTTGAGAGAGAGAGGGGGCGGGGGTGGGGGAGGGAGGACAGAGGATCCGAATCAGGCTCCAAGCTATGAGCACAGAGCCTGATGCAGGGCTCGAACTCATGAACTGTGAGATCATGACCTGAGCTGAAATCAGTAGCCAGCCGCTTAATCAACTGAGCCACCCACGCGCCCCTATACAATAGTTTTTGAACCTAAGCGTAGGACATAATATCGAATCTATTACAGTTAAATTAAATCTGTTAGGTGCAGCCTGTTGAGATCTTCTTGGATCTTGACTTTTATCTTGTTTCCAGATTTATGCTATCTGAGATTAGCACACCATCTGTTTTCTCACCCAAGTCATTGATAAAAATATTGATTAGGATGCCACCAAGGAGAGAACCCTGAGGCTTGTTATTAAAAAACCTCCTTCCAGCTGAACATCAATCCATCAGTTAGTACCCTTTGGGCACAGCTATTCAGCTGAATACAAGTCCCCCGCATTGTGTTTTCTGGGTGTTGGGTATGGCTAGAGTATGAGCAGAGCTAATGAAGATTGTATTGGAAGGGATTAGAAGGACAGCCAACTCCTCAGCTCGCCCTCCACCTGAACCTTGGGCATCCACTTAGCTCTTTTTGATGCTGGATCTGAACTTGGCACCAGGAAGCATCCGTCCCTTTGTTTCCATGGCTACTATGCTGCCTTTGTCTAGATACTCGTCATGGCAAACCAAAATTACTGTAATTTTCGTCTACCTCTTCTGCCTGTAATTTCTTTCCCTTCCTCCTCTGATCCGTTCTCTACCCTCTTAAAATACTGGGACCTGCTCAGAAACCTTCAGCGACTCCCCAGGGTCACTTTGTTTTGGCCTTCAAGCACCTATGCATTTCAGCTCCTGATTCCCCTCTCTATGTGGCCTTTCATTTCTTCTCTCTTACTTAGGTCTTCTGCTCTAATCGAACAGATCAGATCACCATCTTTCAAAAAGGCTCTGTCCATTTCTTCCTTGGTGGCTTTGTTGAGACTCCTTGTTCTCCCTCTTCTCACCCTTAAGCTTTCCTGAGTGCACCACTTGGGTCTTGGCTTCTTCCAGGAAGGGATCCCTGGCCCCGCCAGCCCCCATTTGCAATTCTCATTTGGTATTTCAACGCCAGTGTGAATATTTAGTTATGTTTTCTCACAATATTCAAAACCTGGCTATAGTATAAATCCCTCTATGGAAGGGACCATATCTTATACTTTTGTCAAAGCAGGACCATTCCGTACGCTTAGTAAATATATACAGTTATTATGTGCAGTAGGCATTTAATAAATGTTCACGTCCCTCATCAACCCTTCTCTTTTATATCCACCATATCTTGTGTGTGCTAGGCATTTTAGAGCTTGGTAGAGCTGATTAGTTGGATCTCAGATCCCACCTTACTTTTTAGAAATGAACTCTACTGACGCAATATTTCCACAAGATAGGATGCACCTATTTAAGTATGTAGTTCAAAGAGTTTTGACAAAACTATACACCCTCGTCACTGCCACCCACAGTCAAGATATTGAACAAAAGACCCCTGTGCCCTTTGCAGTCTTTCCCTCCCCATGACCCTAGGCAACCCCTTCCCTGCTTATTGTCACCATAGATTAATTTCACCTGTTCTCAATTTTATATAATGGGATCATATGCTATGTGCTCTTTTGTGCTTCTTTCACTCAGCAAATGTTTTTGAGATTCAGCCACATTGTTGTATGTGTCAGTCACTCCTCTGTTTGGTCACTCCTTCTGGGCAGAATTCCATTGTATGGATATACCACAGTTCATTCACATGTGAACAGACATTTGGGTTGTTTCCAGTTTTGGGCTATTTTGAATAAAGATGCTATGAACATTTGTATACAGTTCTTTTTGAAGAAGTATGTTTTCATTACTAGGATATATAGTGAATGTATACTTAACTTTCTTAGAAACTGCCAAAATGTTTTCCAGAGTGATTGTACCATGTTACATTCCCATCAACAATTTATGGGTTCATATCCTCACCAACACTAAATATTGTCAGTCTTTTTCATTTTAGGCATTCCAATAGGGTATGTATGGGTATTAATATTGATAAACATGAATATATTAATATAAATTTTAACATTTAATTATTTAAACATTAAATGTTAATATTGAGTCTTCCAATCTATGAACATGGTATATCTCTCCATTTATTTAGGTCTTGAATTTCTCTCAATAGTGTATAGGCCATATATAATAATTTTTAATGTTTATTTATTTACTTTTGAGAGAGAGAGAGAGAGAGAGAGAGAACAAGCAGGGGAGGGGCAGAGAGAGAGGGAGACAGAATCTGAAGGAGGCTTCAGGCTCCAAGCTGTCAACACAGAGTCCGATGTGGGGCTCAAATCCACAAACTGTGAGATCATGACCTGAGCCGAAGTTGGATGCTTAATTGACTGAGCCAACCAGGGGCCCCTTACATATATATTTTAAAAAGTCATCCCTAAGTATTTTGTGGGGTTTTTTTTTGGTGCTATTGTAAGTGATATTGAAAGTGTCCTATTTTTCTATATTTCATTATAGCACGTACAAATTTAATTTATATTTGTATTTTGTATTTTGACCTGTATCTTGTAACCTTGCACACTTATATGTTCTATTCCTTAGAATTTTTTCATATATTATCTAGCCTTCTGCAAATAAAGGCAGTTTCACTTTACAATCTTTATGCCTTTCATTTCTTTTCCTTTTTTTTTTTTTTTTTTTTTTTTTTTTTTTTTTTTAAGTAAGCTCTAGGCCCAGTGTGGGGCTTGAACTCATGACTCCGAGATCAAGAGTCGTACGCTCTACTGACTGAGCCAGCCAGGCACCCCTGTTCTCCTTACTTCTGAGTCTTTATTCTTCACCTAGGTGGCACTTTGTTCATATTTCTTATTTCTTGGTGATAGTAATGGCAAGTATTTATTAACACCTACCATATGCTAAATACTGTACTAGACCCTTTGCGTATAATATTTTATGTAATTCTTGTTCCTTCTTTGTGAAATAGGCATCATTCTATGAACAAGGACCCTGAGGCTCAGAGAGACAAGTAATTGGCCAAGGTGATTTGGCAGTTGATACATGTTGGAGCCAGGATTTGAACCAGGGGTATTTGGCTTTGAAGCCTGTGCTTTCTTTCACATTGGACGAGGGGTAGAACTGGCCCTTTAAGGATCTAGCTGCTGGTTTCAGATCAGGCAGTTGAGGACCATTCTTTCCCAGAATCCCATGTATGGAGTGATGGGAAAACAGAGGCTCTTAGAAAAATGTCCTGCTCCTGGCTGCCCTCTCTGAACACTGTGGTTCCAGCTGGCCGCAAAGTTATTTCACTCTCGTCGTGTTGGCAGAAGGAGTTAAGCACAATCCCCATCTGGCTTCTGGTGCCTTGTTTTGTGTGGCAGCTACCTCATCCAGCCCCTGCTGGGATGGGGCGTATGGGGAGCTTGCTCTGTACGCTGTACTCGTAAACATGGCCTGGGCTGCGTGAGTCAGAGCGGCCTTGGGGAGACGTGGATTCAGCCGCTCAGGATCCCATTTCAGTTGGCTGCCAAGGACCAAATGTCACTGCACTGCGAGGCCACTTCCAGTGTCACTGTCTGTCTCTGACCCTCTGGGGCTGGCTCACTCGGCTCTGAAAGCCTCGGCTGCAAAGACAGGCGTAGGGAGAGGTGTGGAAGCACAGACGCGTGAGGTCAGCCCTGGTGCTGCCATGAGAGGAATCACACGGGGTCCTAGAGTGGAGTGGGTGACTGCAGAGCCTAGGCCTCCTGGCTGGGGTCCCCTGGACACAGCTTTTTTTTTTGTTTCTAGACAGCTCTTTTATGGATCATTTCTCCCAGGCTCTGACCAGCTCCTCTTAACAAGGCTTTGCTACAGGCCCCAGAAAGAACTGCCCTAGTCAGCAGGTTGGTGCTTACTCCACAAGGAGTCACTGGGCACCGAACCAGATTACTCAGTAGCACCCTACCCAAACACTCCCTGGTCTGAAACCTTTACAGTGTGCCAGCTGCCAGGATGGATGGGTGACAGTCAGGGGTTGTGTGGGGAGATAGGGCTAGCCTTCATTTTCCAGATTGTCGTCGAGATCGGATCACCCGTCCTGGTAGGTGTGTGCCCGGGTGCCCGTTGAGCGCTGCCCTATCAGCAAAGCACACGAGAGGTTCGGCTACGTGACACGTGGGCACGTGTGTGTGGACACGTGTGTGGGCATGTATGTGCGGGCATACATGTACGTGGCGGGGGGCGTGTTTGTGGGCATGTGGGGGGGTTCCGGTTACCTTAATGCTCACTTTTATTTATTTATTTGTTAAAAAAAATTTTTTTTTTTTAAATCTTAAGTAGGTTCCATGCCCAATGTGGGACTTGAACTCACGACCCTGATATCAGCAGTTGCATGCTCTACTGACTGAGCCAGCCAGGCGCCCCCTAACTTTTATTTATTTTTAAAATGAATGAATGAATGAATGAATTTCCCTGATCTTTTTTTTTTTTTTTTAAGGGTTTATTTATTTAAGTAATCTCTACACCCAACGCGCGGCTCGAATTCAAAACTGAGCCAGCTGGGTATCCCTCATCTTTACTTTCTAAAAAGCTGAGAAATCAACGTTTTTCCTGCTTGCCGGAAGTCTGTGAGTTAGAGTACATGCGGAGCAAAACATAGTGTGCCTCCGAAAATGAGGGCTCACAGAGGGGAAACTTCACCCCTCCGGCGTGGCCTGGGCAGGACCGGCCGGGCTCTGGTGCCCGGGGGTCAAGTCTTTCCCACGTAGTGCTCTGTTGTATAGACGACACCGTCGTGTTTCTCAGTAGCTGCTTGTTCAACAACCTGGACTCATGGGATCTCTTCCGTCTTTCTCCCCAGATGCCATGACTGTGACGGAGTCACTGGGCCTTGTACATGCTGGGGAGGAGCCTTCCTTTTGGGGGTGATCACATTCATCTGGGCATGCCTGCAGTACTCTGGGCCCATGGATCTGAAGGAGAAGCACGTGGTAGGCCATGCTCGGTTCCCTTATGGGTATTGTCTGTGTGCCTCTGTTGGACTCTCCCTACTTGTGTTTGCCTGGGGGGTCCTCACTGGGGGAGGCTTTAAGCCAAAAGTGACAGGGGGTGTGTGGCTCTGAGGATTGGGGTACGGGATGGTGACCCCCCCTGAGAGGGTGCTGTCGCTGGGCTGGGAAGCGCTCCGGGAGCCGGGAGCACAGGACAAGGGGTCGACCAGTTAGCGCAGCGGCATGGGAGCAGGTTTCTGATTTGGGTTGGCGCCAAGCCAGTCTTCCACTTCTTGCCCAGGGGTGTGTAATTTCGTTGGTTTGCTCTTTGTAGGGCTCTGCCCCAACCTGCTGAGCCATGTTGAGTACTGTTGGGCACCCTCTCTGTGGTTAGAGAAGAGCTCCCCAGTCAGACTCCAAACACAGCTGCGTAACCAGCTGGAGGTGAGAGCCAGGAGGCCCAGGCATCTGCGAGGTCGGCCCCCCCCTTCCTCCTCATTGCCTGACGCAGGTACACCTCCCAGCCTCCAGGTACACTGCCTTCTCCTGGCATCGGTCTGCCGTCGATCAGAGTATCCCTCTCCCGTGACGGAGACCACCCCGGCAGAGGGCCTTCCGTCTCTTGCCTGGACTTCTGCCACAGCTTCCCACGGGTCCCTCTGTCTCTGATCTCCTTCCTCCACTTGCTGTCAGACGAAGGTATCCAGAATGCAGAGATGGCCTTTTGTCCCCTCTGCTTAAAAGTCACCAGTGGGTCCACACCACCTGCTGAAACCTTGGGTGTGGTGGGCAGAGCCCTCCGTAATCCACTGCTGCCTGTTGGCCCAGTGTCCCTAGCCTCCCCCGCCGTGGTCTTTAGCACTAGTAATTCTGAATGCTTCAGAGTTTGGGCACACCGTCCACGTTTAGGCTCCTATTTTTTTTTTTTTTTCCTGACAAACTCCTGCTATTCTTTCTTCAAGAGCCATCACCTTCTCCTGATAAGTCCTCCCTCCCCTCCAGAGGACCCTCTTTCCAGCAGTCATAGTCCCTCCGCCACTGTGCCCACCACACGGTATCGAAACAACCTGTCAGTCCCACTTGATCCCAGTGTCCCTGGCTCCTAGCATAGAGCCTGGCATGCAGCAAAGGCTTAGGAAATATTTATCAGCTTGAACTTATGGATAGTGATCTTCCTGCCAGAGAGATCTTGGAAGGTCTGGAGAGGGAGCTGTGGGTCTGCACGCTGGGTCCCTGGTGGAGCCTGGCTGACTGCTGGCTTCACATGCCTCTGGGCCAGCTGTGGAAGAGCTTGTAGGCCTGAACTTGAAGCAGGTATGTTCAGCGTCCTGTTCACAGATGCCTCTGGCTGCTCTCCAGGGGTCCATCCTAGTAGGATTGGCACAGAGGGAAAGCTACTAGCCTGGCTGCAAGGGTGCTGTATACAGCTGTAAGAGCTGTGCACTGTTCAATTCCAGGGAGCACCCCCTTGAAGCTTTGATATTGTGTGATATGGTGGCCTGCCTGCGTGAGGCTGAGTGTCTCAAAACAGAGGACGGTGTTGTCCTCTGGTTCCAGCGTGTTGCTGAAACACCAGGTTTCTAGTGAGTTGGGGAAACAAAGTTCTGTGATCCAGCCAGCGGGCTGGCTTCTCTCTCGAGCCTGAGTAAGAACACTTGAGAGCCCAAGATGGTTAGGTCTCAGGGGTCATTTTTCCTAGAGAATTTTTCTTTATTCTCGTCTTTGTCCTTCTGGAGAGATGAGTCCTGTCCTAGAAACATCATCAGCTGCATTCATGGAACCCTTCCTTTGGGTTGGTGGAGCTCTAGGCCGTGGGGAGGTAGCCCCTGGCTTGGAGACGCTTACAGTCCAGCTGAGGAACTGACAGTACAAGCAGTTAAGAAATAGAACTGGACATGGTTTCTACCGGAGGCGCCTCCTCGTGAGTTGTATACATGGGCTTGTAAAGATCACCCCGGGTGGCCTCCAAGAGTCAGGGCTTCTCAGAGGCATGGGAACAAAGAGAGCTGGATGGCAGAGGTTGATGGAAAGGGCCCGTCGTCCCCTGGCTGTAGCCCAGGATCAGCTTGGCTGTTGCCCGTTGATTTTTTTTCTCCCCCCGCTCCCCTTCATGACCTACTGGTCCTCATTGTCCCCGTCAGAACCTTATCTCCTCGGTTCCGGGTCCGCTGTGGAGGAGGTGCTGTGGCAGTGAGCGCCTGGGCTTCTGTTTCTTGGGTGCAGCGATCCCTTTTCACTTGCTGAGGCTGGCAGTGTGGGAAGGGGCGGGGTGGGAGAGGGCCTCATTGGGGTCCCGCTGAGCCGCTGGCTTAGACCCTATGAGCTGTTCTTTCCAGGGCCCAGCGCACAGCAGGGAGAGTGCTTGCTTAGTTGTGGTGCCCACAGAGCAGGGCCCTGGCAGAAAGCAGAAAGGGAAAGTGTCTCCTGGGAGCAGGGGACAGGGGGATGCCAGCCTCTTCCTGGCGGTTTGCTAAGGCTACGGCCCACTGCACTGCTGCCTCCTCCACCCCCTGGCCTGCACCTCGCGGAGACTTCCCGCCCTTAACCTCTGGACTGCCTGGCCCCTCCTTTTCTGCTCCTGTTCAGATCTGGATTTGGCAGAGGAGGGGGGGCGGGGAGGGGGCTGCGCTGGGTCGGGGGAGGAGAGAGGCGGACTTGAACTCAGCCGAGGCTCTCTCTTCCCCTCCCTGCAGCTGGAGATGGTGTTGTTGGTGTTGTTGGTGTTGTCTAGGAAACAGGGCCCTGGAGAAAAGTGTTCAGGCTCTCTAGTTATTGGACCTGTTGGGCTGCTTCGTCTCCCTTGGGGTTTTACAGCCCCTTCCTAAAGGTGGCCTGGACGCAGGCCGAGAAATTTGCGGTCCACTCCCAAGGCCTTTTGAGGGTCTGCGCTGAGAGCTGCCCGTGTGTCAAATTCGGGGGTCCCAGTGCTCGTGGAGCCCCAGATCACTGGCTGGGAGATGAGGGCCCATGTCCGCAGGGGTCTCCTGTCCCAGAAGCTCTTTGGCAGGTATGTCTAAATGTGACTGCGTGATTATCAGCTGCTGGCCCATCTCTGCTGTTGGGGTTCCTCGCCCCAACCTGGTGGGAAGGTGTTAGGTCTTAGGTATTGGAATCCTCAGAAGCCCTTCCTGTCTGCTGGCTCCTCCCCCTTCAGCTGGATTCTCGCACTGGATTCTTCCGCCTGATTCCGGGCCCCGTGCTCTGCCTCTTAGAAGCCACGGCTCCAGGCTTCTCAATGGCCTGTCCTTCCCCTCCACACGGATGTGCTGCTATTAATAACTGGCAAGTCCCCCCTCCCCTCCTTCCTGCAGCTAGAACTGTGGGAAGAGCTGTTGCTGGCGTGGCTCCATTCGGGGAGTCTCTGAGCGTTTCGGGGGAGCTCTCATGGATGGCGGGCGCCCACCTTGCCCAGTGAGTTGGGGGCCAAGGAGAGGTGGTCCGGGGGGAGAGTCCAGGTACCCCTGGGGGCCACGGTTGCCCCCAGGTTCCAGCAGCCACCTCCTGCACGGCCTCTCCTCCCCATGCATGCACAGCCCCTTGGCCGTGGGTGCCCCTGCACTCACCCCTCGGTGGCCTCTGATGAATGGACCAAGCTCCTGGGCATCTGGCAGAGCATCTACAAACTTTCTCCTCTCAGCCCGGCTCCTCCCTCCCCCCTGCTCGCCTCTCCCTCCCTCCCACGGCCGCTGTTGCAGCACTGCCTCCTCCTCCCTCCCTAAATCTGCAGCGTGACTGGAAATAGGCTGAATTAATCAGCAGGCTGAAGCTCCACTCTGCACGGATCCGGATCCGCTGCGGCTCCGGCTCCTAGCTCCCCAGCCCTCGCCTCTCTTTCTCTCTCCTCTCACCCTCTCCCTCTCCCCCTTCCTGTCTCTTCTCCTCTCTGCTTGAGGGTGGTGGTGGAAGTTCTGTAGTTGACTTCTGTGGCTCAGGCTCTCCCCCATGCTCTTTAAGCAGACAGAGCTATGGATGCCCCATCGGGGCAAATGCACCAAAGTGAGTATATGCCAACTTGGTTTTATATTTCTGTTACAAACGCCTTGTTCTCTGCTTTGGGTGCACGGCTTTGACTTAGCAATTTGCGCCAGTCTTGAAGATGGGTGCCGAACCGCAGGCAGCTCAGATTATGAGGTAGCTGGGACTGAGGAAGGAGGCTGAGAATGGGAGCCACAATGCCCGTGTGTCCAGGGAGCTGCCAGCCAGGCTTCCGAGGCACCCAGAGTAGGACTGGAGCTGAGTGTCCCAGTGGGGCATCCTATCGAGTTATGCTGGGACCTGGGTCTCCATGCACAGGTGACGGGAAGCCCTGGGCCTGGAAGCCACCCCTCCTTGGGGCCAGCAAGGGGGCTTTTTTTTTTTTTTTCCCCCCGGATCACATGGGTCATTGAGGTAGGAGCAACCAGGGCCAGGCTGATTTCTTCCTCAGTCTGGGTGGTCGCAGGAGGAAGAAGATGGGTTGATGGGTCGAAGTGCCAAGGTCAGCATGCGCCCGGAAGAGGAAGAAGCTGGGGGCTTTGCTTTGCCTGGCTGAAGACAAGGCTGATTTGTGTCTGGCCATGCTCAGAAGAGATTTATCGTGGCTACTAAAAAGGACCAGCTTCAGTGATTTAGGCACTATGTGGGTCCCCTCCCCACCTGCACAGGCTAAGAAAGCTGTGACCTGGGGACTTGGTTCAAGGGCCAGCCAGTTCTAATTAGTGGCTATCTGCTGTTGTCAAGGCTAAGGGTCCCCGTCTATGTTTGTAACCTATCTACCTGAGCCTCTGGGACCTGGTTTCTGCTCCCCAAATAGGTGGAGTGGGAAGGAAAAGAGCAGCTGTGTGGACCTATGAGGAGTCCTGAAAGGACAAGGGCTGGGGGCCGGGGACTTGTGGCTCCGGGCCACCTGGGAAAACTGACCGAGGTGGTGCGGGAGAGCTCAGGGGTGTTAGTTCTGGAAAGGCTTGTTAGACTGACCCAGATGCTCTGCGTCAGGCCCTGCAGATCTGGTCCTGTTCAGTAGCGGGTTTTTTTTACAGTTCTGATTTGATGGATAGAGTCCTTTCCCCACCCTTCCGCTCCTTTAAAGCCCCATGCCCTCCCCGTGTCCCCCCTTTGATGACGGAGCAGGCAGGAGAAGTCCAGCTCATGAGGGGCATTTGTGGCCAGCATCCCCTGAGCCTGGGTTTCGTAGGGGCTCAAGCTACTCTGTTGGGTCCACTTGAGTCTGACATTTAAAACGGCGGGATGGGGTTGCTTCTACCTGTAAAGCATCGGTGTGAGTGGGGAGGCAGGAGCCTGCCTCTGGTGTAGAGATCTCGACCAGCCATCCTGCCTCACCCTGGGAACGTCTTGGGAGGTGTCTGGCGGTGGGGCGGAGTGGCAGATTTTGAGCATCTGGAAGCAGGAAGAATCTCTTACTCCCTGTGGGTACTTAAGGCTGGGGCAGCTTTCTTGGCCCTGTGGACAAGAAAAGCAGACCTTCGGGTGGCGTGTGTACGAGTCAGGTCCTTCTTTCTCAAACCAACCAT
Source organism: Panthera onca (assembly GCF_046562875.1). Lineage (NCBI taxonomy): Eukaryota > Metazoa > Chordata > Mammalia > Carnivora > Felidae > Panthera > Panthera onca. The sequence continues at coordinate 10,515,633 of NC_138352.1, forward strand.
ACGCATCCGTGTACAGGGTCCCCCCCTGGCGCCCAGGCTCACTCGTGTATTGAGAAAGGCCGGCGGGGCCAGCTCGCGCGTGGCCCTTTCTTAATTTCCCTTGAAGATGCCCAAGTTCCGCCAGGTTCCTCGGCTTTGGCTCTCACGTTGCAGCAGGGAAGGTGCCGTGAGAGAAAACTGATTTTACCTGCAACCGGGACTCTCCCGCTGGAGACAGGGTGAGGTGTTGCTGTTCCGTGTCAGCGAGGGGGCCATGGCATTTAGATGAGCGTGGCTGGGGCCAGGCAGAGGAGGCTGGCCCAGAAGGCTGTGTCCTCGCCCCAGGGCCTACCTGTACGGGCAGGCACTTTCTTCGGGAAGCATGTAATTACAGAATGGCTACTTTTCCCCTGCTGTGCTGTCTTTAATCGCCAGTCTGGAGCTGGTGTTCCTGGCCAGACACAACATGCGTGGGCAGACACACACAGTCCGTTCCGCAGGCCTCTGCTGGCCCTGACCCAGGAGCACTTTGCCCTCTGGCCCATACCTCCCACACCTGGAGACGCCTGGAGAACAGCAGTGTGCAGGTCCCAGGAAGCCGGGTGCAGAGAGAAAGGGAATCAGTTTCTGGGTTGTGGAAGGGGAAGCCCTGGGTTTGGGGGCACCTAGCATGAGGCAGCGGATGTCAGGACAGCCACAGGGCAAGCAGAGGGGAACTGCGGGTGTCCAAAGTCTAAAAGCCTGGCTGGAGGAGGGGTGCCACCCTGGTTCCCTGGTTGCTCCTCTTAGCCCTTGCCTGCCTTCCTGAGCATGGTCCGCCTCCCAGACCCAGCAGCTTCCCATGTGCCCTGCAGCCCCCTGGGATTTATCCAGCCCTCCCTCTGTCCTGCCCAATCCCCATCTCTTTGGCGGGCAGCCTTTCTACCTCTGCAGGCCAGCCCTTCCCTGCCTCCGGGAGGTTTTCTCACTGCAGCGTTCCTGGAGGCCCTGGCCAGTCCATCTTGGGAAGCTTCACGTCTCCCCCTGCGGAGAGGGAGCTCATAAAGCTCCTGGGGGAGAAGTGGGCAGGGGTGGAGGGGTGGTGTGGGAGGCCCTGTGTACCCAACTTCTTCTTCCCTGGCCCAAATCTTCTTCTTCCCTGGCCCAGGCATCACGCCCTGGGCCAGTCCCTTAGACATGAGAAGGCCTCGGGTCTCCTTTTCCTTTCTTCCTCCCCTCCCCCACCCCCGTGCAGGAGTCAGGGAAGCAGATGTACAGACCTCAGCCTTACCTGACACTCATTTGTCCTGGACCACGGCTTTTCAGGAAGGTCCCAGGATCTCTGCCAGAGGGAGGTGGATGCTCTGGAGTATATATTTACCCTTGCTAGGGTACGGGCCCTCTGCCCAGAGGGCCATTTCTTCCTGAGCTGAAATACCCAGTTATCCCCTCTGGGAAGAAGCAGCTCTTATCTTCATAATCCCCCAAAGCCAGCATGGAGAGTGGGGATTAGGGGAGATTTAGGCAAGGGATCTGGGAAGTCTTGGGGCCAGGTTTGCTCTGGAGCCCGTCCTCATTTCTCGGACTGAGAAAGCTGGCAATGGGCCAGTGTGGGGGCTCCACTCAGGTGGGTCCTACCAGGGCGGGTCTGCAGCCGGGGGACACTGCCCCCATGCAGCATCCCATTCTAGTAATGGAGACGTGTGTCCTGTGAAGGACGAGGCTGCCAAGGAGAGGGCTGGATATGGAGACAGGCACAGAGGAGGAAGTCTGGAACATTAGTGGGCAAAGCCAGGGCAGACCCCAGGGAAGGCGGGTGTGGAGTAGGGGAGGGCAATGGGCCGAGGCAGCCAGGGCGTCACCAGCTCAGCCACCCTTGATCAAGACTCAGTAGATGACCTCAGTCCCTTTCTTGACGCCCCAAGTCTAGGGCTTTGCTCCTTTTACTCAAGAACCTTTCCTGGTGGGAGCTCACACTGGTGCTCTTGGGATGGCCCTGGGAAAGACCCAGTTCTCCCCCAGCCCTCCTTTCCCCGGGAGTGTTCTTTTTCCCAGGACCCCCGACCGGGGGATCTGTGCATCAGATTCAATGGGTGCACCAATCCCAACTTCTGAAGTTTTCATTCAGTGGATTTGGGTGGGACCTGGGCATCCACCTTTTTAGAAGCTGCAGGTGTTTCTGCTAGAGATCCCCGGCTGACAACCCCTGATGGAGATGTCACTGGGATCCCAGAATCCATGCGTGCATTCATTCAGCAAGTGTTCACTGAGCTGCTGCCGTGTGCCAGGCCCTGTCTTAGCAGTTGGCTGCAGGGGTGTGTGGAGATGGAAGAATTCAGACCTGTTTTCAGGGAACTGACAGCCAGGTGGGAGAGCCAGACAAGTACATCTATAATGACAGTTCTCCATGACGCAGACTGGGAGCCAGGTTGTCCAGTGTGCTATTGGAATACAAACCTCTCCTGTAAGTGCAGCCCTTGGTTTTGGGAAAATTTCCCAGAGCAGGTGATCTTTGAGCTCAGTCTTGAAGGGGGAGTAAGAGTTGTCTGGGGCAGGCAGGGTGTTGTTGGTAGGAAAATGCAGAAAGGTACTCGCCCATCAGCTAGGAGAGCATGGCTTGCGTCAGGAGTGGAAGAAATGCCGGAAAGGGGACTGGAGAACTAGCAGATCGCAGATCATGCTTTGGAGTCTGGGCTTGATTGGCAAGATAAACGCGGTCAGTTGATCTGATGTCTGCTACTGTGGCTGGATGTCACAGTTGGTTTGGAAAAGGTAGAGACTGGAGAGGGGGAAGGGGAGGTAGGGTTGGGGGGAGGGGGGGTCACTGCAGGAGCTGTGCTGTCTGGGCCCGGAAGGGCCACATTCCAGGGTTTTGGATGAAACCACTCCTGGGCCCTGTGAAACAGCAGTACAGCAGTTGAGTAAACAGGCCAGAATTCAGGGCAGTGGTCAGGCTAGAGGTAAACTTCAGGAATTGTAAGCTTGGTGGTGATGAGCAACTACTCCATGATGGTGGCTGAGGTTGCCCTGGAAACTTATATGAATTTGTTGAGATGCCTTAGGGTGGGCTGTGGGGTTAGATGGACAGGAAAGAAAAGCCAGTCAGAGAAGGAGAAAACAGGAGCGAAACCCAGGAATGGGGCTGTCAATAAGAAGAGGCCAGGCTGGGGTCACACAGGACAACGTGGGTGGTCCCCAGTGTTGCCCAGGACCACCCCCATCCGTGCCCCGTTCCACCACCCTCGGTGACGTGACAGTCGTCCCTTTCCTGGGAGCAGCTGTCTTTTGTCTGAGATTGTGTCCTTCCCGATGCTGGAGCATCCTCCCTTCTGTGAAATGGTGGAAACAGAAGATCGTGGGTTTTTTTCTTAATGCTTTTACTAGGAACAATGAAGAGACAGCGTCTCTTTGTTAGTTATCCTCTCCCTGCTTAAAAACACACTATGTTTCGGCCTGTGAAATATAAAGACGGCAGCAGAGGTAGAGGGGAGGTGAGGGGCCAGATCGGTGCGAGGGGTGGGGAGATGCTGATGGCCTTGGAAGGTGGGTTAGGAAACCCTGAGTAGAGAGAGTTTCGGGTCTGTTTCTGTTTTAAACTTGGCCTTGAGGAGTAGGGGATTTTTAACGTGGTGATTTGAGCCAACACCCTGAGGGCTGGGACTAGTGGAGGAAGAGGAGGGAGGATTCAGGGGGGAGGGATGAGGGAAGGCCACTCCAGGCAGTGACTGGGGTGGGGGTGGGGGTGCCCAGAGAGATGCTGAGGGCCTTCTGCTTCCCTCCCAGGGCGAGCCACCCTTGGCCCTGGGCCTGTCCACCCGGAAGGCCCTCAGCATCCTGAAGGAGCAGCTCGAGGCGGTGCTGGAAGGACACCTGAAGGAACGGAAGAAATGTCTCACGTGGAAGGTGAAGGAAGCTTTTTCACAGGGAGCCCAGAGCCTGAGTGGGATGGCGGAGAGGCGTGGGAGGCCCGTGACTCTCCCGGTGACCCTGGGCTGCCTCGCAGACTCATGTCCTGGGTGCACTTGGCGCAGGAGCCCGGGAGGAGACCGAGACAGCCCTGGGGGTGGGGGGGGGCGGGCAGGGGGGGGCGGCCAGTCGGTCGGAGGGCTGGGGCAGGATCAAGCAGCTGTGGAAGGTGGCCAGATTCCAGTAGGATGCTGCGTCCCGGCTCCTTCCCCGGGCCCTCGCTCCCCGCCGCCCTTCCTCACCTCCTCACCTCCTCACCTCCTCAGGAGATGTGGAGGAGCAGCTTCCTGCACCACAGTAACCGCTGCTCCTGCTTCCACTGGCCGGGGGCCTCGCTCATGCTGCTGGCGGTGCTGCTGCTGCTGGGCTGCCACGGGGGCCAGCCGGCGGGCAGGTGAGCTCCCTCCCTCCTCCGAGCCGCCCCACCCCTGCCTCAGGTTCAGCATGTCTGCCCCCCACCCCACCCCCAAGTCTGGGTTGTTAGGAATCCTCAGTCCCTTGGCTGGCTGCTGTCAGCACCAGAACCAGACACGCTTTCCAGAAGGGACCGGGGCGGGGCGCCCCTCTCCCTGCTAGAACCCCCTTCACTCCTTCCTGCCAGCCACGGGGCCGAGCTGGTGAGCGCCTCGGCGCTGTGCCTCCTGCTCCTTCTCAACCTCATCCTCATCGGGCGGCAAGATCGGCTGAAGCGCAGGGAGGTAGAGCGGAGGCTCCGAGGGATCATTGACCAAATCCAAGGTGAGGCCAAGGGTCAGGCGTGCCGGGCGGGAAAGAGTGCCCTGTGATGCGTCGGAGCCCTGTGAGCTTTTCTCCCGAGTCCCAGCCAGGAGCCCGGCACACGGGTGGTCAGCATTCTGGCGGCTGTTGGCGTCAAGAGAGTGAGAAGGCTCACCTGCCCTCTTTTGAGCAGGACAGTGATAGCCAGGGACAGCTAGGTGCATGCAGGTGGTGGCCTGGGCACGGCACGCAGGCTTGCTAACGGTGGGAGACTAACAGAGAAGACCCTCTCTTGGCAGGAGAACAGTGAGATTTTTCCCTTCCACGTCTGTCTTGTCCAGTGGTACTGGGCCAGGGCAGGTGGGAAGATGGGCCGGAGAAGTCTAAGACCTGCAAGAATCAGGGGTGGGGGCCCGGAGCCGGGAGCCCCAAATGGAGCAGCCCTGATCCTAAAGAAGGGAGTTGCTCAGTCAGATTTCTGCTTGTCCTTTCATTCAGGTAGTGGTTACGCCCCAGCTATGGATCAGGGGTGGTAGGTTCTTCTGAGAGACGGTGGTTCCCACTTCCCAAGGGCATGTGGTCTTGTAAGAGAAACACCTGTTGTCTGAGACCTTTCTCTAACTGTACTGGGCAGCAGACATTTGAATGCTAAATGAGGGGATGCCTGGGTGGCTCAGTTGGTTGAGTGTCTGACTCTTGATTTTGGCTGAGGTCATGATCCCAGGGTCATGGGATCGAGTCCCGTGTCGAGCTCTGTGCCGAGCATGGAGACTGGTTAAAATTCTCTTCCTGTCTCCCTCTGCCCCTCTCCCCCACTTGCATTCTCTATCTAAAATAAAAAAAAAAAAATTTAATTATTATAAATAAATAAATAAATAAATAAATGCTAAGTGAGAAGACGTTGCTTCATTCTGAAATGACCAATGAGTTGCAGCCTTGTGCCAGGGACAGGAAGTGACTGAGAAAGATGGGCCCTGCCCTCCGAGAGCTTAGTCTCTTGCTCAGGAAGCATCCATGGCTCCCTGTTGCTCATCAAAGCATCCCAGAAACTCTGGCCCAGGCTCCAACCTTCCTCTCCAGCCTCTTCTCCTGCTACTCACCCTCACGTGAAAAGTACTCCCCAGTCCTAAAACCACTGCGGACTTCCCTGCTTCTGTGCCTCCATCCTGCTGTCCTGCCTGCCCTGCTCCTCCCTCACTCGGCTCTAACTGAAGTTCTTGCCCCTCCTTCAGGACCCACCCTTTTGCCCTGAAGCCACCTCTGATCACATCAGCTCCTCTGTGCTCCCTGCAGCACTGGGATCTTTCCTAACACTCTGAGCACATGCTTGCCTTGCTTTGGTGTTATCTGCCCACATGCATCTCTCTTTTCGGTTATGGCTCCTCAAGGGCAGGGACTGTGTCTTCTTTGATCTTTGCACCCCTCAAAGCCCTCGGCCATGGTTGTGAAATGTCTTTGAATGGAACGGGGCTACAAAGAAGAAGAGCTTCAGGTGTTCAGAGGCCTTGGCGGTGCCTGGGCTGGAGCGGTGGGAAAGGCTTCACAGGGGAGGTGACCTTGGGCGAGTCGGAGTGAATGGTGTGGGTTGCGGCAAACCTTCTGGGAAAGGAAGGAGAAAGAAGGCCGCGCTCCATGGTGTGTGCTGCTGGGTGGCTGGGGTGTGGGGCTGTGGGTGAGGTGCTTTTCCTCTTTCCATTCTCGTCAGATGCGCTCAGGGATGGCAAGGAGATCAAGTGGCCGGATGCCATGTACCCAGACCTCCACATGCCCTTTGCACCATCCTGGTCCCTGCACTGGGCGTACAGAGATGGACATCTGGTCAACCTGCCAGTTAGCCTGTTGGTGGAAGGAGACATCATAGCTCTGAGGCCCGGCCAGGAATCGTTCGCCTCTCTGAGGGGGATCAAGGTAGCTCAGGACTTTTCTCCTCCCCTGGAAATGCCGTGGGAGCATCCACAGGCAATGGTGGGAGGGCCCCAGGGCTTAATCCTGAAGCTTCCTGGCCAGCTCACGGGCTTCTTGGCAAGGGCTCTTAGGAGAACAGAGAAGGGCTAGAATATTTTTCTCCTTCTTGGCCTGTTCTTTCTTTTCTCTGCCCCTTAAGCTTGTGGGAATCCAGTTCCACAGCTGCCCCCAACCCTCCGCCCCACAGCTGACTCTTTGCTAACTGATGGTCCCTAACCCAATGAACTGCTTCCATTTAGCTGGAATTGTCAAGGAAGGGTGGCTTCCGAATGAACCTGTTAATTGCCCTCAACCTCCTCCCCCTTCCTCCCTGGCAGGATGATGAACACATTGTCTTAGAGCCCGGAGACCTGTTTCCCCCTTTCTCTCCACCCCCTTCCCCCAGGGGAGAAGTGAAGAAAGGGCCACAGAACCCCCAGCAGCACCGACTCTTCCGCGTCCTTGAGACCCCTGTGATTGACAACATCAGGTAGGGTTGCTGCCCTGCCTTCCTTCTGTCCCCTGACTTCTCCTCGTCCCTAGTGGCTCTGTGAGCTGGGGGCAGGGGGTGGGTGACGAGGAGCCTTGTTTACGCTGAGGTTCCCTTAGGGCAGGCACCTCTATGGGGTCTTTTCTTTAGTGTCTCATGAGCATTCCTAGACTGGGTGATTGTTCCTCTCCCCCCTGTTGGAACTCTGAGGGGACGGCTCTGGAGGCTGCCCCAGACCCCTCTCTTGGGGGGCGGGGGACTTGGTGGGGGACAGGGAATAGGAGAGATTGCCTGACTCAGTGATGCCCCGTAAAGGTGCATGTTTCTGGCCTCTTCCTGAGAGTTTGCACAACTGTAGGGTCACCCCTTTCTGCAGGTGGTGCCTGGACATGGCCCTGTCCCGCCCAGTCACTGCTCTGGACAACGAGCGGTTCACGGTGCAGTCGGTGATGTTGCACTACGCTGTGCCTGTGGTCCTGGTGCGTGAGGCGGGCCGCGCGGGGCAGGGGAGAGGGCCAAGGAAAAGGGGGAGCCTCAGGGCCAGATTCAGGTGAGCGTGTGAGTGAAGACAGGGATCCCAGCGTGAGCTGGCCAGTGCTGGGGTTGGGGGCGTGTGAGTGGGCAGAGGAAAGGGAACCTTAGAGCCCGAGTGTCTCTCTGGGTGGCGGGGGCTAAGGCTGCACCTCTCCTGTGCCCCAAAGGCCGGCTTCCTCATCACCAACGCCCTGCGCTTTATGCTGAATGCCCCTGGGGTCACGTCCTGGCAGTACACCCTCCTCCAGCTACAGGTAACCCCCACCGTATCCCGACTGTCGTGCTTTGCACTTTCTGTGGCGCCTGGGTCCCCTCACGGCGCCCTGATTGTTCCTTCCTCTCTGTGGCCCCAGGGTCCCTCAGGCTTCAAACTTAAGAATGCCTGCTTTCCTTCTTCTCTTCTTGCCCTGGACAGCTGTCCCTTTCTACTCAGGGAATGGCTTCAGGGCCGGGGAAGCCCTTCTCTCCCTCCCTCCTTCCAGGCCAGCAGCTCCTTGGGAGCCTTCAGTGTGGTTCGCGCTTTCCCAGGTGAACGGCGTCCTGCCCGTCCTCCCCCTGCTCTTTCCAGCCCTCTGGGTTCTGGCGACCGCCTGTGGAGAAGCCCGCGTCCTGGCTCAGATGAGCAAGGCCTCTCCCAGCTCCTTGGTAGGTTGTTCCAAGGCATCTGGAGGACAGTGCGAAAAGAATACAAACCAGGAGCAAAAAGCGGGTGCCCAGCGAATGGGTGCAGACTGTGGGCCCGGCATGTGGGCAGGACTTGGGCAGCTCTCCAGGCCAGGCCTGGGAGAGGCCAGTGAGCGTCTGTCCTGGCGCTCAGCAGACAGGGGATTCGGGGACTGCCCGGGTGTCCTTTACCAACGGCGTTGGGAGCCTTGCTGGCGTGGGGCCCCCCACCTTCCAGCTCGGAGGCCTGTGTGAGGGTGGCCCCCTGAGCCGGCTCCCTCTTCTCTGCGCAGCTGGCCAAGTTCTCGGAGGACACTCTCAGCAGCTATACAGAAGCCGTCTCCTCTCAGGTATGCTCACCTGGGACACCTTTGGTCCCAGGCCTCCGTAGGCACCGACCTGAGCTCCCTCAAGCTGGCCCCTTGTGGAACCCGGGGGCTCCCCTGCCTTGTGGCCATTGAGTCTCCTGTCTCATGAGGGCAGTGCGCTTTGCCCAGACAAATGCCTCTCCAACCCCAACTTCCTGGCATCCCTGCACTGTTTCCTCTGTTGGCCCCAGAGGCTATCTCTAGGGAAATAATGCTGGACTTTGCCTCTTCCGCCAGGAAATGCTACGCTGCATTTGGGGTCACTTCCTGCGGGTGATCCAGGGGACGTCGCCGACGCTGAGCCATAGTTCCAGCCTGTTGCACAGCTTGGGCTCTGTCACGGTGAGGCTGGGCCCCGTGGGAGGACCCCGCCTCAGCTGGCCTGCCGCCTGGCTATGTGTGGGGTGCCTTTCTGCCACTTACGTGGACCCTGGCAAGTTGGGGAATGCCAAGCCTCCTTCCCGATTCCTGTCTCTCCCTGCAGGTCCTATGCTGTGTGGACAAACAGGGGATCCTGTCATGGCCAAACCCCAGCCCGGAGACCGTGTTGTTCTTCAGTGGGAAGGTGGAGCCCCCACACAGCAGCCACGAGGACCTAACAGATGACCTGTCCACCCGCTCCTTCTGCCACCCCGAGGTAGAGGAGGAGGTATGGCCGGCTCCCGGGGACCCAGCTCTGGGCCCTGCCGGTGGCCTCGGGGAGGGTGAGGCTAAGAGGGAGAAGGACGGCTCGAGCACCATTAGGATCTGCTGGGCAGTTGAGGCGGAGCCCCCACAGCCAGCAGTGAAGGGACATAACCGCCCTGCCTCCTTGGTCTGTGGCAGCTGTTGGGACCCCAGTCCGAGGCCTGTGCTCCTTGTTCTCTTCAGCCCCACGAACGAGATGCCCTCCTGGCTGGCTCCCTGAACACTTCCCTGCACCTTTCCAATGAGCAGGAACGCGGTGACTGGCCCGGTGACGGTCCCAAGCCCCCTGAATTCTACTCTCACCACAAAGCACACGGCCGCAGCAAACACCCATCCGGCTCCAATGTGAGCTTCAGCAGGGACACAGAGGGTGGTGAAGAAGAGCCTGGCAAGGTGAGAGGAAGCTGGAGAGCAGCCGTGGGGTGTCCCGGCCTCCCTGCCGAAGAGGCTATGGGGCGCAGATGTCACGGCCTCCGTTCCCAGGCCACCAGGCTTGGCCAGGCAGGGCCGCCTCCCAAGGCCTCACCTGGGACCCTTCCGGGAAGTAGGCCCTTTCTCCCTTTCTGGATTTCGCAGATGGTAATTGGTCGGGGCGAGGCCCTTTCTCCTAGTTACCACCTTCTAAAGACAGAAAGCTGGCGGCTTCCTCTAAAATATTTCCACCCGCCTGAAAGAGATCCTTCATTGTTCCCTCCCTGGCCTGGGTACTGCCATCGTTGGGGATAGCTACTAGAAGCAGCTGAAGGCCAGCAAGGGCAGGGAGAGGGTGTCGGGGAGGGATGCACAGAGCGTGAGCACGAACCCTCCAGTCTGACGCTGTCCTCTCCCCTCCACGTTTTCCTTGAGGCCCAGCCCGGGCTGGAGGGCGAGCCGTACGAAGCGGAGGACTTCGTGTGTGACTACCACCTGGAGATGCTGAGCCTGTCGCAGGACCAGCAGAACCCCTCCTGCATCCAGTTCGATGACTCCAACTGGCAGCTGCACCTTACCTCCCTGAAGCCCCTGGGTCTCAACGTGCTGCTGAACTTGTGTAACGCCAGCGTCACGGAGCGGCTGTGCCGGTTCTCAGACCACCTGTGCAACATCGCCCTGCAGGAGAGCCACAGCGCCGTCCTGCCCGTGCACGTACCCTGGGGCCTCTGCGAGCTGGCCCGCCTCATAGGTACGCTGGCCGGTGCTTCCGAACCTGCTGGTGCCCCGTGGCCGCATGGAGAGCGCCGTCAGCCCTCTTAGCTTCTTCTTTTTTTTTTTTTTTTACTGTTTATTTATTTATTTATTTTTATTTAAAAAAAAATTTTTTTTTAACGTTTATTTATTTTTGAGACAGAGAGAGACAGAGCATGAACGGGGGAGGGTCAGAGAGAGAGGGAGACACAGAATCTGAAACAGGCTCCAGGCTCCGAGCTGTCAGCACAGAGCCCGACACGGGGCTCGAACTCACGGACCGCGAGATCGTGACCTGAGCCGAAGTCGGACGCTCAACCGACTGAGCCACCCAGGCGCCCCTATTTATTTATTTTGAGAGAGAGAATGCAAGCAGGGGAGGAGCAGAGAGAGGGAGAGAGAATCCCAAGCAAGCTCCGTGCTGTCAGCACAGAGCCTGATGTGGGGCTCGAACTCATGAACTGTGAAATCATGACCTGAGCCAAAATTGAGTCGGACGCTCAACCAACTGGGCCAGCCAGCGCCCCAGCCCTCTTAGGCTCTGACCACCCCCTTTAGCCAGGCACCGTTCGGCAGTGCTTCCTCATCTCGTCTGGGAAAGTAACCAACAGAGGGATGAACAGGGGACAGGAAGCAGCCCAGCCTGACTGGGCTTGTCTCCGTGCCAGGGAGGGCGGTGCAGGTGCTTCCTCCCGGACACTCTGAGTTGCTATCCCTCCCCCTGCAGGCTTCACTCCTGGGGCCAAGGAGCTCTTCAAACAGGAAAACCACCTTGCACTCTACCGCCTCCCCAGTGCCGAGATGGTGAAGGAAACCTCGCTGGGAAGGCTCTCCTGTGTCACCAAGCGGCGCCCCCCCCTCAGCCACATGATCAGCCTCTTCATCAAGGACACCACCACCAGTGAGCCTTCCAGGCTTGGCCAACATCAGGCCAGACCTTCCTGGAGCTTGGCAGGGCGGAGCTTCTTTTAGGCATCCCTCTTTAGGGGCAGCCCAGGCAGATGAGCTCTAGATAACGTCCCGAGTCTTCTTTGCACGTGGCAGGGATTGGATTTGGGGACTGGGGCTGGGATGGCGTGGCCACAGGGGCCGGGACTGTTTGAAGGACGGGCGGCCTAGTGTCTGCATCACAAGCCCGGCACCTCCCACACAAGCCTGGGGCATTGTGTGGAGACCCCCAAGGTCTCCTTAGCACCCTTCTCGAGGATGGCAGGGTGTTCCCTGAGTGAGTGAGCCGGGAGGAGGGCAGCGGTGGCTTGGGGCACTCACGGCTCGGCCTCTTCCTCCCTGCCTCAGGTACAGAACAGATGCTGTCCCATGGCACGGCGGACGTGGTCTTAGAGGCCTGCACAGACTTCTGGGACGGGGCCGACATCTACCCTCTTTCGGGTTCTGACAGGTGGGTGAGGAGGCACACGCCAGTGCTGGTCGCAGACCGCCCTGCCATCTGCCTTCCCGCCGGCCCACGGGCAGGGGGGCATCTCGGGACTGCTCGCCTCACTCCTGCCCTGCTTCCCTGGCAGAAAGAAAGTGCTGGATTTCTACCAGCGAGCCTGCTTGTCTGGCTACTGCTCTGCCTTTGCCTACAAGCCCATGAGCTGCGCCCTGTCCTCTCAACTCAACGGCAAGTGCATTGAGCTAGTGCAGGCGCCTGGCCAAAGCAGCATCTTCACCATGTGCGAGCTGCCCAGCACTGTCCCCATCAAGCTCAGCACCCGCCGCAACAGCTGGAGCTCTGACGGTACCGTGCACGTCCGTCCCTGTGGGGGCCCCGAGTGGGGAGGGCTTCCGGAGGGCCGTGGAGTCCATCATAGCAGAGGGGACAGTGGGCGCAGCATCAAGGTGGCACTCACCGCCTGGTGATGTGGGCCAGTCCCTTAGCCTTCTCGTGGATAGGTAGGTGCTTGCTCTGGTCTCCTCTCCTCACAGGTTTCTTGTGACACTCCGGTGGGATACTGGATAGCAAAGGGCTTTCTTTGAAAGTTATAAAATAGCAGTATTTATAGAACATTGGCCTTACTTGAACCAGACAAAAGGCCAGGTCACAACCCTGCTGAAACAGAGGGACTCAGAGCCACCCTGCCCCTCCCCACTCCACCAAACAGACAGACTCACAGGGGTCTTATGACCCAAAAGACCATGAATTGAGGCCATTGCTGAGAGTGAGGGCAGCCCCCTAGCCTTGGACCAGGGCTGGACTCTATCGTTACTCCTGAGGATTGTCACCTGACTGATGAGTACCTCTCGTTGTCTTTTCTCCTGTGTCCGTTGGCTCCTTTGTATGTCTTGGCTGTGTGTGTGCGTGGCTGTGTGTGGTCCCCCGGGGCCCACGTGCTCATTGATTTGGGTGTGGCATCTGTGTGTGTGGCCTGGGCCGCCTCCTGGAATCTGCTGGTTCCTGGGTGTTCCTGGCCGGGCTCTGTGCCTTGTGCCTACCTGAAGAAGGGATCGGGGAGGTGCTGGAGAAGGAAGACTGTATGCAGGCCCTGAGCGGCCAGATCTTCATGGGCATGGTGTCCTCCCAGTACCAGGCCCGGCTGGACATCGTGCGCCTCATCGACGGGCTGGTCAATGCCTGCATCCGCTTCGTCTACTTCTCTTTGGAGGATGAGCTCAAAAGCAAGGTGGGGAGAGCCACCCCTCTCTGCTGCCCCTGATGCTTTCTCCCATGGGCTTGTGGGCCCATCTGTTCGTGGCCATCTGCCTTTTGCAGGTGTTTGCAGAAAAGATGGGCCTGGAGACAGGTTGGAACTGCCACATCTCTCTCACGCCCAATGGGGACATGCCTGGCTCTGAGATCCCCCCCTCCAGCCCTAGCCATGCTGGCTCCCTGCATGATGACCTGAATCAGGGTAAGGGCGAAGTTTTGTGGTGGGGACGAGATGGGTGTGGGCACTTCTCTCCTGGGAGCTACAGCTAGAAAGAGCCTCCGTAGATCCTTCCTGATAAGTACATTCCCTCGGAAAATGGCTCTCGTCTCCCCGCGGTAACAACAGTTGACAGCGAAGGAGAGGAGACCCAGATGCAGGAAGTTCTCTGCCATCTTCAGGGCAAGGAAAGGCCCCCAGAAAGGCTGACTCCAAGGTGAAGGACAGGCTTTCATCTCCACAGTGTCCCGAGACGATGCAGAAGGGCTCCTTCTGATGGAGGAGGAGGGTCACTCTGACCTCATTAGCTTCCAGCCGACAGACAGTGACCTCCCCAGCTTCCTGGAGGACTGCAACCGGGTATGACGGCAGGGTCTGTGCCCCTTCACCCCCAGAGGTAGCTGAATCGCTGGCCCCGAGAAGGGGGGCAGGGAGGGACGGACCCTTCTCCCCAATCCTGAGGCTCCTGGCATCTCTGCTCTCTCCAGGCCAAGCTGCCCCGAGGCATCCACCAGGTGCGTCCCCACCTGCAGAACATTGACAACGTGCCCCTGCTAGTGCCCCTGTTCACCGACTGTACCCCCGAGAGTGAGTACCGTAGAGGAATCTGGGCTGGACGAGCTGGGGAATCCAGGGGGCTGGAGCTGTGGGTGTGCCCTTTCTAGGGAGTCAGAAGTGACAATCGTTCCATGATATTCATCCTCCTGGGGGTAGGATTGTCCCCAAGAGGGGCCTGCTTCCCCTGTCTCCTGCTCTCCTGCCCCGTGGGTCTCTTCCCAGAGCCTCACACAGGGCTCCGCCTACCTGACTCTTGTGCCCCCTGACTGCACCCCACCCCAGCCATGTGTGAGATGATCAAGATCATGCAGGAATATGGGGAGGTGACCTGCTGCCTGGGCAGCTCTGCCAACCTCAGGAACAGTTGCCTTTTCCTCCAGAGCGACATCAGGTCAGGATGACATCCTAGAGCGGGGGCTTACACGGGCTGGGGCATGTTCCACGGCTGATCTTGCCCTAATTGGGACCGAGGGACCTGGACATGGTGGAAAGAGAGGGAGCAGGTGCTTGCCTAGTCCTATGGGCGATGGGATGGGGTCTTTGCGGAGTGTTGCTGAGGGGTATGCTTTGCCCCTGCGCCGAGCAGCATCGCCCTGGATCCCCTGTACCCATCCCGCTGCTCCTGGGAGACCTTTGGCTACGCCACCAGCACCAGCATGGCCCAGGCCTCGGATGGCCTTTCTCCCCTGCAGCTCTCGGGGCAGCTCAACAGCCTGCCCTGCTCCCTGACATTTCGCCAAGAAGAGACCATCAGCATCATCCGGCTCATTGAGCAGGTGGGGGCTCGGGAAGGCGGTGGGACGTGGGGCCTGCATGGGGTGGGGAATAGTGACACAGGCTCCACCTGGGCTCCCTGGGGCAGATGTACCTGCAAGAGAGCCTTTCCCGGGCACTGTTATTTGCCTCCACCCTTTCCTAGCAGGAGCATCTGGGGCATCTGGCTCTTGGCTGAGATCTGTCAGCTGTAAGCCTGGCCACAATCTGTCCCTCCCGGTCCCTAGGCTCGGCACGCCACCTATGGCATTCGCAAGTGCTTCCTCTTCCTGCTGCAATGCCAGTTGACTCTCGTGGTCATCCAGGTGAGGTGGGGCCGGCACAGGCATTGCCCCTCCCCCGCCCGCTTCCCCCCGCCCAGGGCCAGTTGAGTCTGAGGTGGCAGTTCCGGGGGATGCGGCACAGCCTAGGGGCCCCCGAGCCTCTGTGAAACCCCTGGGCTTTCGGTAATGATCCCATCAGCAGAATAGTGGCCCCTGTGGCCCCGGCTCCCCTGGGCACCTCTCTGGGCACAGGGCCAGGCGGTCCTGGGGCTCCAGGCATCACACTGTTCGCTAGAATCTAATCATGCTTCCTGGGCTCTCCTTGTCCAGTTCCTGTCTTGTCTGGTTCAGCTGCCACCGCTGCTGAGTACCACTGACATCCTGTGGCTGTCCTGCTTTTGCTACCCTCTGCTCAGGTGAGAGTCATTCTGCCCCTCCGTGCCCAGGCAGGCAGGGTTGGGATATCCCCGAGCAGCCCCAGGAGCCCGGGTTCCGTGAGACCCGCTTAGTGCTCACGTCTCCTGGTGCAGAGGGCACTGGGGGGCTCTCTCTCCTTCGTCTTATCCCATCTGCTCAGACCTCCCCTCGCGTCCCAAAACTCCCGAAAGGCTACCCATGTGGGAATCGGGGGACAGAAGGCCACAGTTGCCACGCTTCACCAAGTCCCTGCTTTTCAGCATCTCTCTGCTGGGAAAGCCCCCGCATAGCTCCGTCATGTCTATGGCCACGGGGAAGAACCTTCAGTCCATTCCTAGGAAGGTGAGCCACGTGGAGCCCTGTGAGCCTGGGCCTTTCCTGAGGGACGGGTGCGTGGAGGGGACGGGGCCTCGGGGGAGAGGTAGGGGCCTCCATCAGGACTTCCGCCAACCGCAGGGGAGGTGGCGGTGTGGAGTGGGGAAGCGTCCTCCGCGCCTGGGCCTGCCCGTGTCCTGGAGGGCCCGCCGCGCCTGGTGCCGGAGGGGCCGCTGCCGTGGGGGTGACCGGCCTCCCTCTTCTCTGCAGACCCAGCACTACTTCCTGCTCTGCTTCTCGCTCAAATTCAGCCTCACCGTCAGCTCGTGCCTCATCTGCTTTGGCTTCACGCTGCAGAGCTTCTGTGACAGCTCCCGGGCCCGCAACCTCACCAACTGCTCCTCCATCATGCTGGGCAGGTGGGTCCTGACCCCACCCCCCCCTCGCCCGCCCCCTGCGCACTTTCCCGGGGCCCAGAGGGGGCTGAGTCCACCCCTTGCTTTGGCAGTCATGCCGACACAGCTCCAGCCTGGTTTGACGACTTTGCCAACGGGCTGCTGACGGCTCAGAAGCTCACGGCGGCCCTGACCGTCCTGCACACGGGTGAGAGGCTCCCAGGGAGGGGGCCGGTGGCGGCCGGTGGGGCACCCCGGGGGCAAGGCCTCAGCCGGTGGGAAGTCTAACACCGCCCGCTGGCCCTGTTTTCTCCAGTCTTCATTTCTATCACCCACGTGCATCGCACCAAGCCCCTGTGGAGAAAGAGCCCCTTGACAAACCTCTGGTGGGCCGTGACGGTGCCTGTGGTGTGAGTATCTCCGGGCGGAGGTGGGGGAGGGGCAGGGGACTTTGGCAGAGACTAGGGGGCTCGAAGGCAGGAGTTGAGCCAGAGGTTGAGTGCTGTCCCCCTTGAGCTACTCGTACTGGGAAAAGCAGGGCGGGAGGCAAGAAGAGGCAGGTTCACGCAGGGCTGTCACTTCCCCCCTGCAGCCTGCTGGGGCAGGTGGGCCAGACGGCAGTGGACCTACAGCTGTGGACGCACAGGGACAGCCGTGTCCACTTTGGCCTGGAGGACGTGCCTCTGCTGACATGGCTCCTGGGCTGCCTCTCCCTGGTCCTTGTGGTGGTCACCAACGAGATCGTGAAGCTGCATGAGATTCGGTGAGCTGCCAACTGGGCACTCCCTCCAGGGTCAGGCGCGTTCCCCAAGCCTGTCACCTCCCGGGCACTTGCCTGCTGCCTGGACTTCCATCCTTCTCTGGGGTCCTACCCTGTTCCCGGTCTGGGGTTCTGCTCTAACCTGTGCTTTAATCTCCTGCCCCACCAGGGTCCGGGTTCGCTACCAGAAGCGACAGAAACTGCAGTTTGAAACGAAGCTGGGCATGAACTCCCCCTTCTGAGCCATCGGCCACAGTGCCCATAGTTGCCCTGGTCCTGGGGCTAAAGCCAGACCAGTTTCTGAGTCTGGGGAGTTGGTATCGGGAAGGTTTCAGGGTTTCCTCTTGCGCCCCATGGCACTGGAGGCCCAGCTCTGTGTCAGACCCAGCTGTCATCCTGCCCCCTCCCCGGGGCTTAACCGTGGAGGAGCTGGTGAGCCATGGCCTCGGCATCAGGCCAGTCTGGTCTTGAATGTATGACCTAGTGCACTTAGTAGAGGGGCCCTTAGCCCCCTCCACCTGTGGGCTGCCCCCCTCTTTAGGGGCTCTTAACCCAGGGCCCTCTGCTCTGGGGTCTCCGGGCAGAGCCGTGAACTGTGGGGCCAGGACCTCAGTGGTAGCAGCCGTGGGAGGTCCAGACAGGCCACTGTCGAAGGCAGCGGTGGTGGTGTATCCTCCCTGCACCCCAGCCTGTCTTCCTGGGGCAGGAGCCTGGACGTGGTTGAGTGTTTCCCCTCCCTCCTTCTACGGGGGAGCCTCACGCTCAGACCTGAAGATGAAGAGCCTGCCCCCCCCCCCGCCCCCGCCCCCGCCTGGCCCTGACCCCTCTTCCTGTGCTGCCTTCAAGCTGGCCTCGAGCGTCAGTCTTGGGGATGTGACCCAGGGCTCCTTTTAGCCCCCTGCCGTAGTTCTCGTGTGAGAATGTTTTTACTGGTGTATATTTTTTACTGGAAATGAGCCTTTTAGGAATGAATGTAGACTGGTTTGTATTAAAACTTGTAAATTGCCTAAGAAAAATCTGTGGCTGGTCCATGAGGCAGCCACTAAGGGGCCCGCCCAAGACTTTGGCTGGTGAGGGAGCCCCGAAAGCGAGGGGAGGGCCCGAGCCTTCCTCCTTCCACACTGGCAAGAGCCCTCAGGTCTGGCTCAGGTGAGAACCCTGGGCTCCGAGGTCCACGGCACAGATCCAAACACACAGCCCGATCACGTGGAATGACACTTTCATTGGTGTTAGTTGGGAGAAGAGGTTAATGGTTACAGAGCCGGGGCCTGGGCCAACCAGATCAGGCTTCCGGCCCCGAGGTGGGCAGTGGGCACTCTTGCTGTGGTTCGAAGCCCCTTCCCTTGTGTCCTCTCAGGTGGTTATAGATAGAATAAATTCCATTTAAAATATATGCATTTCTCTCTGCTTAAAAAATAACATTTACAGTTGAAAAAGTTTGGACTTTGGGCATCTGTCAATCCCACTGCCCCCATGCCCGCCAGCTTTTCCTCACTGAGGGCAGGCAGCAGCAGGAGCAGGGGCTGGCCTGGGCACCGCCACTGCCGCTGACAGCAAGCCCCTGGCTGCCTATTTCCATGTCCTGTGTATACCTGTGGGAACTGGGTCAGACACACAGCTTTCTCCAGCCTTTTAGAGTGCCAGGACAGCACGGCACAGCAGGCGTCAGTAGGTCCTCGGCACAGACACTTGAGACATTGGAGGTGGTAGGAGGGCGGAGGAAGCTCTTACCAGGGTCCCTGTCCACGGGGGCAGGGCTGTCTGGCCAGATGACACAGCGGGAGGGAGCCCTGCTGACATGTGAGGTTCTGACAGGTCCCCTCAGCCTGTCATGAAGACCGCCCCCTAGAGCTGCAGTGCTGAAGGTCGCTGGCTTGGAGCAGCAGGGGGGACCCTGCTGGGGGCAAAGGCAACAGACGCTGCACCGCTGACGGCTGCCAGAAAGTCTCAATCAAGCATGGCATCCAGCTGGTCAGCCAGGGCATCAAACATGGTGCTGATGTCATCCAGAATGTGCTTGGTGGAGGTGCCGGGAGGGCTGCAGCGGGGGAAGGACTGGTTCAGATCAGAATGCACCCTGCTGGCCCTGGGCGGGCAAGGGGCTGTTCCTGAACACCTGGCTGGTGCCAAGCACTTTGTGTGCCCCTTGCTTCTCCCAGCCTGCTGAGGCAGCAGGCGCTAGTGTCCATTTAGTGAGAGCTCCGGGGCCCAGGAGGAAGTGCTGTGCTCAAGCTCGCGTGCCTCTAAGCGATGGCCCCCAGGATTCCCCCCAGGTCACATCTGGGGAACTTAAGAACCAGGGCTCCTCCTGTTTTAATAGGGGTCGCCCGGGCCTAAGGATCTGTATGGGACCACGCCCCCTCCCACATTCCCAGGACCCCGGGGAAGAGGATTCAGGGGGAGCTGTTCCTTCCCTGCAGCCTTCTCTCCCTCCCTGCCCACCGGGCACCCAGCACCCCTCACCCTTCTCGTTCCTCTGTGCCAATGCTCTTCTCTGCGGCCCTTAATGCAGCCGCCAGGGATGAGCTGGTCTGTTCCAGTCTCTGCTGGGCCCGGCCAGAGCCCACGGCTCCAGTGCTCTCTGGCCTTGGAGGGGGCACGGGGCGGGGGCCAAGCCGAGGAGCCAGCTTAGGACCAGAAAATGCCAGCTGGGTGCAGGCCACAGACACAGGCTTGGGGGCTGTTCCTGCAGAGACAAAAAGGTTGGCCGTGACTTGGCTGGGCTTGACACAACCCTTGCAAACACTGCCCCCTCCTGCAGACCCTGCCTCGTACCTGCACCCGGCACCTTGATGAGGGCAGCGGGGGAAGCTGGGGGCTCGGTCTCCCCATGCCGCCAACTGCCCGCCGAGTTCTCCAGAGCAGGCCCAGAGCAGGGGGGAGCAGGGGGCTGGGCTGGGGAGCCGGAAGAAAGAGGGGCTGGAGCTCCCTGAGTTGGAAGGCTGCTAGGGTCAGGCCGGGGAGGGCTGGGAGAAGCTGAGGAGGGGGCCTCGCCGGGGGTCTGGGAGGGCAGGGGGGCAGCGGGGCTGGGCGTGGCACTGGCCACTCCGAAGGCCAGAAGTGCCGTCTGCAGCGGCTCTCTCTCCCGGCATTTGGGCCTCCGCTTAACAGTGTCTGATTCTGTGAGGTTGAAATCGAGGCCAGCGGGCACAGGCGTCTCCCGGGGTGGGGGGCCAGCGGGCTTCGGCCGCTGTTTGATAGTCAGGTTCCCCTCCTCGGCAAACGGGAGCCCTTCTCCTGAGCTGCCCCGAGATGGGGGCGTCCCCTCAGGTCCTGGCTCCTCCTCCTCTGTGTCCGACACGGGGCCAGCTGGGGCAAGTGGGCCGGGGGGCTCTGATGGGCCAGTTGGTTCACTTAGTGTTCGCCTTCGGGGCACAGAGGCCCCCTCCTTGGGCCCCGGGCTTCCGTCTAGTGGAGGTGGCTCCGTGGTGGGGCCAGAGACAGAGCTGAGGCGTTTAGGGGGTGGGGGTGGGGGGCCTTTGCGTCGGGCACGAAGGGCAAAGGACTGGCTGCGGGGGGCCCCTCGAGCTGGAGTCGGGCTAGGGCTGGTCCGAGCTAGGGCACTGCGTCCCGGTCGCCGAGTGAGGGTGGCGTAGCTCCCCAAGGCACTGCCCACTGGCCCTTCAGCCTCTCCCTCTGCTTCCCCCTCGGTGGGGCCGGGGCGGCTTAGGCTATGGGACCGGCGCTTGGGCCGAGGTGGGTCTGGAGGAGTGGCGGGGGGACCAGCCAAGTAGGAGAAGGCACGAGGTGCACCAGGAGGTGGCCCCGGGGCTGGGCTGGAGGGTGAGCCCTGGGGATACATAAAAACATAAGGCGGGGGGCCTTGACCAGGAAGTGGGGAACAAAGCTTCGGGGGCCGCTCTGTGCCCTCTGGAAGGTTCCTCTCCTGTGGGGTGCTCGGGTCTCCACCACTGGGCTGGGGGGCCGGCTGTTCCTGGGAGTGACCGGACCCTCGTGAGCGTGCTCCAATGCTCTCCTGGCTGGGAGAGCGGGCAGGGGGCAGGGGGAGGGGCTCGGGGCCACCCCCAGCCATGGCTGCCTGTAGCTCTGGGCTCAGCTCACTGCCCTGAAAGGTGAGGAGGCGTGGGCCAGCTGCAGCCGGACCGTCCCCGTTCTCCAGCCCCTCAATGGCCATCAGCTCCGGGCCTCTGGCTAGACGGCGGCCACCTTCAGCTGGGGCCTCCCCCTGCAGTAGGCCCCGCCGAAGCTCGGCCAGCCGTTTCACTCCCAGCATAAGCTTCTTCTGATGACCTGAGAGGGGACGGGTAGAGGCAACAGGGTTAGTGGGGGTTACAAAGGGTCACCTTGGTCCCCCTGGGATCCCATTCTCCCTTCTGGGCCTGACCCCTGAAATCTTTTTAGAGACCCTGGGAGGCACGTGGGGGCCCGGCCACAAGGCCCCAGGGCAGTCCTCACCGAGCTTGTTGACCCCGATCTCTTGCAGCTCCTCCCAGGTGAGGTCGGCCACCAGCCCCATGGAGTCGTAGCCACTGCTCACCAGCTGCTTGTGGTACTGCGGCAGCCCCAGCGCGCACAGCCACTCCAGCAGGTCCGCCTGGAAAAGGACCCCAGTGGAGCCGGGTCCCCAGCCAGCCTCAGCCCCCAAGCCAGGAAGGGCCCACACAGCCATGGCTGAAGGTGGGTGCCGGCACCAGCCACCTGCTTACCGGGATGTAGTTGGGCAGCCACTCGGCGATGCTGAGCTGAGCAATCTCCGAGGCGATCTTCTTCCTGTGCCCAGGCTTGGTGACCCCGATGGCCGTCAGGTCCTGCCACACAGACTCGTGCCGTTAGGCCCCCTCCGGTACCCACTGGGCCCTCTGCTGCCTTCCTGCTGTGGCACCTACCTCAGGCGTCATACGGCTGATGGTTGGCACGTCGTAGCCGGCCTGCAGGAAGTGGGCGGTGTAGCCTTCCAGCTGGAACTCACTCAGCCAGTTATGAATGGCCTGCGCATCCTGTGGCGGGCGGGCAGAGAGTGAAGTTAACAGAGCGGGGTCTATGGAGGAAGAGCCGAGGCTGGGGCCCAGCCATCAACCCCAGCCTCCCCTCGGGGCCCGGCCAGAGCAGGGACTTGAGTCCATACTGAGGCCCATCCCACGCCGGGCCCACAGCCCACTTCTCATGCGGGGGTGGTGGTGGGGGGGGGGGGGGTGTCACACCTTCCCCTCCAGCAGCTGCTCCGGCCTCACGTCCTGGGTGAAAAGCTGTTCCCCAGAGTGGTAGTTGACCAGAGGGCGGTGGCTCAGGTTGTCTTCAAGAGGGAAAGAAATGGAATCAGGGGTGGCAGGATGGAGGAGTGCCCGCCCGGGTACCATTTACCCTTCCTACCTGCCAGGGACGGGGGGTGCAGTCCTGGCAACACCTGGTCCTCTCCGGGGGAAGGCAGTGGCTAGAGACAGGACAGGAGCTACTCAGCACGTCGGGGAGCTGACAGCGGGGCGGAGGGCTCTGTCCTAGCCCCAAAGCCCCCTCCCTCCTACCTGAGCATTCTCAATAAGAAGGCCGGTGCCATGGCCGTTGGTGCCCTCGGAACTCTGCCCGCTGCCGGCACTGCGGATGCTGCCCACGCTGCCCTCGCTGCCCACGCTATTCCTGTCACCTGCTGCAGGGGCACAGGCAAAGGGGTTAGAGCCCCAGTTGGCCTCACCAACAGCTGACTGGCAGCTTGCCAAGACCAGACACCCACCCCAGTGCCCAGCATTGCCCTCTGGGAGGATGTACCTGGGCTATCTGGGCTGAGGCCCACCCGAGGGAGCTGGCCATAGGTCAGAGAGTGCAGGGGGTCATCGGCAGGGGGCTGCTGTGTCCGAGAGAAGCCTGGGCGGAGGGGGGTGGGCACCGATGGGAGGCGGGGCGCGAGGATGCCCACTCGCTTGCTGACCACCTCCACGATGCCTGGGGGGAAGTAGCCCACACGGTCCGTGCCCCTCTGGCTCTCATGGATGTGGCCCTTCCAGCGGCCGTCGGGATGTTGCTCAAGCACCTGAGGCAGATGGGGCATGGGGGGGTGACGGCATCGATCACTTCCTGCACCAAGCAAAGGCAGGCAGCCAGCCCTATAGCCATGGTCCAGCTTTTCCTTTCCCCGCAAGGAGCTGATGCCCAAGTGCACCCACAGTTCTGCCCTTCCTGCCAGCATCCGGCCCAATCCACCTGTACCGGGGCCTCACCGTGATGACATCCCCTGCCCGGACATTGAGAGCAGTGGGATCGTGGAGGTTCCAGAAGTCCTTGAGCGCTCGGACCTTCAGGATCCCCGAGGCCTCTGAGAGAAGATACAGGGCTGGCATCATCTGAGGGTCCTTAGGGTGTCTTCCCACCCCTCCTGTCCCTTTCACGACCCTCCCCCGGGTTCCCGTTACAGCAGTCCCCTGACCAGCCCTAGGTTTGGGGGTGTGGCATCTTGCTCCTGGGACACTGCTCCTGCTCCACTTCCTCGTACCCACTGGAGTGGCTCTGGCCACCCCCTCCCCCAACCCTGGGCTGGGTCTCCCCTCACACACACTCACCACGCAGCAGCTGCTTGATTTCTCGGCTGGCCTGGGAGGTGGTGAACTGATTCACAATGTCCAGCGCCGTCTGGTTATACGTGTTCCGAATGTTCACATCCACCCCGCCCTGGGTGCACAGTGTGAGCACACACTAAGAGCTTCACTGACCACCTCCCCCAGTCCTCGTGACTACCCAGGAGGCGAACGGTACCCACTACTTTCGAATTTTACAGACGAAGAAATGGAAGCTCAGAGATAGGATCAAGGACGAACTCAAGGTCATTCAGCTAGTGACAGGCAGAAGTGGGGCTTGAACCAGGGCTGTCTGCTTTCCAGTCACAAGGCCACTGCTTACCCAAACACCACCTTGTGGGTGGAGACCCCCTCCCGCGTGCGGGCTGCCTGGGCGCCCACACTTACCTCCAGGAGCAGCCGGACTACCTCGGTCTTGCCATACAGCGCAGCCTCGTGGAGTGCGGTGCCCGTCTTGGTCTGGCGGTTGATCTCGATCCCAGCTCTCAGGAGCTGCCTGTGGCGTAGGGGGGTGGTGAGTCACGGGGGTGGTGGGGGCAGGGGAGGAAGCAGACTGCCCCTGGCTGGGAGAGTGATCCAGAGCGAGAGTGAAGAGGGCGGCAGGGCACCGAGGGGACATCACCCATTCCACAGGAAAGGGATGAGGAAGTGGGGGTGGGGGGCGGTGGGTACCTGATGACCTCCCGGTGGCCGTTCTTGGCAGCCAAGTGCAGGGGCGTGGTGTAGTTGGGGTCGCACGGGTCCTTGGCCTCACCCTCCAGCAGCGCCACACACAAGTGACTGTTCAGTAGTAGCTGGGCCACCTGCAGCAACCAGCACCCAGGTTGGGCTTCCTCCTGAGACCCCACAGATGCCCACGCCCTGGCACCCTAAGGGCTACAGGCCTCACCTTAAGTCGCCCAAACTCGCAAGCCAGATCCAGGGGCGTCTTCTTTGCCTTGTTGACCAGGCAAGGGTTGGACTGATGCTGGAGGAGCATTTCTGACTGGGGTGTAGGGAGCGGAGTGAGGCGTCGGGCCTGGCCAGCGCCCCCCACCCCCACGCCCCGGCCCCAGCGCCCCTGCAGGCAAACAGGCTCTCATACCACTTCATAGTGTCCGTACTGGGCAGCCAGATGCAGCGGGATCTGCCCGTCCAGCGAGGCGGCGTTCACGGCCGCGGAGGCCCGCAGCAGCAGCCTCACGGGCTCCAGCCGGCCTTGCCAGGCTGCGTAGTGCAGTGGGCGCATGCCTGCAAGGAGGGAAGGCGGATCGGGGGAGGTCCTGGGATGTGGTGGGGTCAGGGGAGGGAACTGAGCAGACTGGAGAGCCACCCTAGCTGCAGGGGGAGACGGACCCAAGGGCGGGATGCTGGTCTGGTCAGGGAAGTGTCTGCTTGCATGGGGCTGAAGTCAGAATCCCACCTTGCCCACCATGGGTGATTCCTCACGACAGGAAGGTAACCTCAGCCTCCTCATCTGGAGAATGGGGTGTTAGTACCACCCACGACCCCAGAAGGCTGTGAAGATTAAAGAGGTCAAGCATCTGCAGGCCAGAGAAGCTGTGCCAACACGTATTAGCATTGCTAGAGCGTAGCAGGAGCGAACTCTGAGCACAGGGTCTGGCTAGGGGACACACCGGGGTCTCACCATTGCTGTCTTTGATGTCAACGGTGGCCTGAGCCTCCAGTAGCAAGGCTATGAGCTCCAGGCTGCCCCCCAAGGCGGCATGATGGAGGGCAGAGAATCTGGTGTGGTGGGTGGGACACAGGGCAGGGGTGTTAGCGAGCGGTGCCCCACCCCCCAAATCCTGGTCTTCCACACCAGACTCATCCTGGAGGCTGGCAGGGATGAGTTACTTGCCCACTGTGCCCCCGCTCCCCCACCCTGCCAGCCCTGCCGTGGGAGCGCAGAGCAGCGGGCTACAGCATGAAAGGGCTCAGTGTCTGGGCTGAGAGGCCTGTTTGTCTGGCCTCCCCCCCCAGCCAGCCCAGGGGAGGGGGCCGTGGGAGCAGGAGCCCGAGGGCTCCTACCCTCTGGGGAGAAAAAGGGGGCCTAGCAGGAATCTGACCCAGGAGGCCCCTCAGAGAGGCACCAGGGCTCCCTCCCCTCACTCAAGGATAGCTCCACAGGCAGGAGGGTGGGCAGGAACCAAAGCTCTCAGCAAACACCATTCAAGGGCCAAGTTTGAGAGGGGAAGGGATTCTAGGGCCCAGGGCTTTCCCTTTACCCCTCCCCCACCCCCACAGCTCTCGAGGGGGACAGGGGCTCACACTCACCCATCAGCATCCTGGTAGTTGACGTTGAGTCTCTTCGTGGAGCCGAGGAGCTCTGGGGGATCAGAGCAGAAGGCATCAGGACACGTTAGAATGATCCGCCCTTACCTGCATCCTAACCAGCGCTCCCACCCCACCCTGCTCCCTAATCCAGCTGACCTCTTGGTGTGCAAGAAAGCACCTGCCCCATGGCCCTTCTGTGATCCTGTCCCTGTGGTTCCCCACCCGGCCGGCCAGCCCATCAGCTTGAGGGCACCCAGTGCAGGGAGCTGCTGCAGCAGTGGCCTGGCTTCCCTGGGCCCCCAGCCCAGCTTGTTTATAGAGCCAAAGGGGGCGGGAAAGGGGGGGACTGGCATGCCGTGCCCTCAATGGACAGGCCCACGAATGCATGGTTAGCATTCCTGCCTGAAAGGGCCAAGGAGTGTCTCATTGTCCCACTGGGCCGAGGGGGGCTGCGAGAGAAAGGAGAGGGGCACTAGATGCTGGAGGGTTGCGGGGCAGATGCCAGGAGTGGGCCCAAGCCCGGGGACATCCCTGAGTGGAACGTGGTGAAGAAGGTGGCATCAGACAGAACCTGCGCTGTGCCCAGCTCTGCCATGTACCGGCTGTGAGATCCTGAGCAAGTCACTTAACCTGTCGGGCTTAGTGTCCTCGTCTGTAAAATGGGCCAATCACAGAACCGGCTCACCAGGGTTGTGAGGATAATGCCTGACCCTCGTCTGCACGCCAAAGATGGGAGCCGCTGCCCTTTAGGGCTCCTTACACGTTAGCCATCATGGCCCACATGCCGTCCTTCAGCAAAACTGGTACAGTCCCCCCACTGGCTCCTGTCAGGGAGATAACTGCTGATTCTGCACCCACAGGCTCCCCAGCAGAGATGTCCACGCCCCGGGCACAGGGCTCTCTACGGGGTGGTGGCCAGAGGAGCCAGGGGCACGGGCAGGCCGCTGGTTCATCCCTGTCAGGAACGGTGACAGGATTCAGGCAGGTGTGCTCCTGGCAGGGGCCAGGACACAGGAGGGGGCGGTCCTTGAGGGGGAAGGGGAATGTCTGTCACAGGCGGGCCCCTGCCTCCTGCTGGAACCCACCCTTGCTGGGAAGGAGGAGGCCTGGCTCAACCCAGGCTGGGCAGGGTGCCAAGCATGCTGGTCCAGGCCTGCCCTCCAGGCCCTGGTGGGCCCCTGAATACCCCAGCAAGACAGGGCTTCATTCCAACAGGGAGGGATCGACGCGATAGTGAGGAGCATGGGATGGGGAGAGAGGGGACCAGCTACGTCTAGGGCTGAGCCGAATTAAGCTATGTACTACGCAGAAAAGGTAAATACAGAGCTGGGCAGTGACAGAAGGGGAGAAAGGGTGGGGCTGCTGGAAAGAAACATAGGCCTCCCAGCCTTCCTCGAGGCCCCTTGGAAAGCCCTTGTCACACAGAACCATTCAGGGCAATGGAAAGGAAAGGGGCTTTAGAAGCAGGAAGTGTGTGGTCCAAAGTCTCCCCCTTACTGGCTGCACGACCTTGGCCAGCCAGGGTACCTCTCCGAGCTTTGGTGAAGACAACGAGGTCAGCGGGGAGGACACACAAAAAGTCCCTCCACCTGCTGCCAGCCTGGAGAGTCCGGAATGGGGCAGCTCAGTGGTGAGATACAGCCCCTCCGGGGAGTGGCAGGACAATGTGACAGGAGGGACAGGAACAGGGGCAGGGGCAGGCTGGGTGGCTCTGTTCTTTCCAGAACAATGGCCGGAAAGGCGGTGGGGGAGAGGCTCAGAGTGACTGGGCTTGGGACCTTGGCTGGAGGGCGGAGGGTCCTGGTTCCTGGCAGTGGCTCCAGGCACTTCCCCTGCATCACAATCTTCTTCCCCGGCCTGGCTCTGGGGGTAGAAGGGTCACTCCTGATTTAGGCTCAGCCAGAGGATGTGAGCTCACTGGGCC
This sequence comes from Panthera onca, assembly GCF_046562875.1. Classification (NCBI taxonomy): domain Eukaryota; kingdom Metazoa; phylum Chordata; class Mammalia; order Carnivora; family Felidae; genus Panthera; species Panthera onca. Next base: position 10,543,180 of record NC_138352.1, read on the forward strand.
ACCCTCAGCCCACCCCATTTCCTCTGGCCAGAGAAGGAGACAGCTCAGAAAAGGGAGCAGGGGAGGGAGAGAGGGCAGGGGTGAGGCCAGGGCAGCTGCTCCTCTCTCCTCCCAGCCACCTGCTCCTTTAAGAGGACCTGGGAGGGCAGGGAATGCCAAACCACCAGTGACCAGATATCAAATGGAGGAGGCTGAGGGAGCACCTCTCTTTGGCCAGCCAGAAGGTTCTAGCCATCCACCAGAAGGATAAAGGGGAACCCTGGCACCTCCCTTTCCATCAGTTTCCTCTGCCTCACTGTGATATGGAGTAGGAGTTCCCAGCCTCCCTTCTGAGAACTGTTTTAGAGTCACCTGGAGACCGTTTTGATTTGCAGAGTCACAAGAGCTCTAGGATGATTCTAACTCTGAGGAAGAACAGGGAGTTGGCACTTTCAGAAAAACCACTAGGTAATTCTGATGGGCAGCTGAGTGCAGGAGCGAGGAGGGAGGACAGGGACCCTGATCTGCCACATAATGTCTGTGTGACCTTGGGCAAATCACTGAACCTCTCTGAGTGTCAGTTTCCTTATCTGTAAGGTAGATGTAGAAATACCCATCTCACAGGGAATTGAGGGATTATAACATCTCATAAACTGTGGGGTCTGCAAGCATCACCTTGTGATCTCCTTTTTGCACCAGATTTCCTAGCTTCTCAGAGGACTGGGAGGGGAGGCTCAGTGCCAGGGCCTCACAAGGAGGCCCAGGACTCTGTCACTCTGTGGCCATGCCTACATTCTGTACAAGTCTCCTTGGGGGCTGAGAGAAGGGATCTCTTCCCCCATTGGCATTTTCCCCGGGGCGGGGCACCTTCCCGGGGCCTAGGAGTCTGGCTGTGAGGTTCCCGCCACCAGCCTCCAGACCCCACCCACTTGCCCTCCCGAGGGCCTCACTTTGAGGCCCCAGAGCTGTGAGGCCAGCAGCAGCTCAACCAAGGCCCTACTGGGCAGGTCGCCAAAAACAACACAGAGGTGAGGGGAGGAGGGGGAGTGGTTCCCACTCTCGGGCCTCCAGGGCCCTCCCAGGACCTCCTTAGCACCCTCCTTCTATCTGCTCAACCTGCATCTACTTCCCCAGGGCACAGAGACCACCCGCTGCCAGCGCCCCCCACCCCAGCCACCATTCCCATCTCCCCATACCTTGGGTCTCCTGCCCTAGTGTGCAAGTGGGTGCACATACACGTGTACAACTCCCAGGCCCTTCAAATCCATCCTTCTGGCACCCCAAACTCCCAGGTGTGGGTGAGGATAATTATATGTCTTCACATAGTCTGGGGGGCCCCTTCCTGTGCTTGGGGCTATAGCCCCGGCACTCTGAAGGAACCTTCCCACACCCAGCCCCAGTCTGGTGGCAGGGGCTACCTCCTGCCCCTGCTGGTCTAGGAACACAGAACGAGTCCAGTGTCCTCCTGGGGCTGCGCAGAGAGCTCGCCCTGAAGTCCAGAGGTCCACTCTCCTTGGAGGAGTGGGGTGGGGAGGGGTCTCACCACAGAGGTACCCAAGAGATGGGGCTCAGGTGTGGCCACCCATGCATAGAGCCCCTGTAACCCCGTCAAGACTAGAGACCCAGGCTTTGGAGAAACCTCTAGAAAGTTAGCTTTGGCCACACACACACCCCAGGGGATACAGACAGATAAGTCCAGGGGAAAGGGGCTTTAGCAAGAGCTGAGATAGTGGTGAACCTTGTTTTAAAGCAGTAGAGATCTCTTTTTAAAAGCTATCTTACAGGCATCCCCACTATGCTGACATAAATGCAGAGATGCAGTTGCTGAATTGGGGGATGGGGCTGAAGCTCTAGCTATTCAGTCTTTCCCAACCCACTGCCAGAAATCTCGTGGCTCCTCTTCAGAAAAACCACCTGCTAAAGGCAACTCCATGAGGGCAGGAATTTTGGTCTGTTTCATACACTGCTGCAGCCCGGTGTGCCTAGAACAGAGCCTGGCACACTGTAGGCACTCAAAAAACCCTTGAATGAATGTATTTCAACCCTTTTACTTTACAGGTGAGAAAACTGAGGCCCAGAGAAGTTAAGTGATTTGCCTAAGGTTACACAGCAAGGGGTGACTCAACTTCCTCTCTGGCTCTCTCACAGAGGCATTCCTTATACAGAATAAGACGGTCCTCCTACTCAAGTCCCCAGATCACAGTGATCCCCAAGCCTCTCTCTGAGCACACAGGGGAGGGTCTCAGCTAGACAGTCACCCCCCCACTCCCAAGCACTCACTTGTTTTTGCAGCCTTGACTTTAGCCACCAGTTTCTGCACACCAGTCACATCTCCATTCTTGACAGCGAGGATCAGGTCCTGTTCACGACCCATTCTGGTCCCTGGGCTGGGATCTGGGATCAGGAGTCCAGGGCAGAGGCAGGAAAACTTTAGGTCTAAGCCAAGGTCTCAGGGTACCATGCTTTGGCCCTTTGGAGGGCCAGGTGTCCTGGGGGAGTGTGTCTGGTGTCCCAGGCAGTGGGCTTCTTGTTAGGCACTGATGGGTACTCCCTCAAGGTGTTTCGTGAGCTGCCACCACAAGCAGGAAAACCGATCTCTGAGGGGGTGGAGGCTGCGTGGAAATCTGGACAGATATCTGCTTGCAGCGTCTGACGGCCCAGGGATGGGCTGGGGCTGGGCACGCCGATCTTCCCAGTGTGGCTCAGGAGCACCGGCGCCCACCCAGAGAGCAGCCAGCATTCCCTCGGGCCTCGGGCAGCAGCAGTGGACAAATCTCAAGGGTCTGGAAAAGGTGCAGTGCCTCTGCTGAAGGCGGGCCAGGCCTGCAACGGTCCCAGAAGTGGGGCTCAGAAGAAGAGGAAGACAGGGCTTCCAGGGAGCCCCCAAGCCCCCCTAGCTGCCCTTTTGAGTCAAGGAAGGGCCAAGCCACTCAAAGCGGGGAGACAGCTGCCAGGCATGAGAGCAGTATTTGGGGGAAGGAGGTGACTTTCTGGGAGGGGGAGGCTGAGTCACTGAGGCCCCAGGGCACCTGGCAGCACCTCAACCTGGGGGCAGGAGGGGCCCTGGCAGCACGACACACTCGGGCAGGCTGGGCCAGCAGCCTGTTCTCCACAGCCTGGGGCTCTGACACCCACAGACAACTGGTGGGCCAGGAGGTGGAGCCTGGAAGGGTCAGGCACAGGCAGGCGTGCAGGGGTCACTCCCTGTGGAAGGTGCCTGCCCCCAGACTCCTCCCAACCGAAGCTTTACAATAATAGCTGGATGCCCTAGCCCCAGGCTCTTTATGAATTCAAAGGGTGGGGTGGAGAGCTTATAGCTCCCCATTTCTGGCCGGGGTCGGCCTGCTGGACAGGGAGGCTTTACAGCACCTGTTGCTGACCCATCCTCAACCCTCGCACGGGATGAGGAAGCAGCTGGGCAGAGAACAGAGACAAGAGCTGGGGTACTGTTTGCAAATGGGGCTGCCTGGCCCCCCAAGCCTGAACCTGAGGCCCGGAGCTCCGAATTCGCTGCAGAAAAGCTTACGTCAGTTTTCGGTGGCCAGGAATTTGTTGCCCAAGTCCTGTGGCATGAGACCCGCGCAGGCCTGGGGCCCTAGCTGGGGTCTTCTTACTCCCAGAACGTCCCAAGCCCAACCCAGATGGCACTCCTGCTCTTGCCCGCAGCCGACATGGGAGGAGGGCGCCCCTGGTAGAGCTTGGGGTCGGGCTGGCTCCCCCGCCCCCCGGAATGCCAGTTCAGCGCCGCGCAACCCCCCAACCCAGCCCAAGCCAGGCCGACCCGGGGAACAAAGCGGCGGGAGCGACCGGGAGAGCCAAGCGCCGAAGGGATTGATGCATGAGGACGGAACACGGGCGCGAGGAGAACGGAAGGAGCAGAGAGACGAAGGCGCCCGCCGATCGCGAAAGAAAAGTTAGTTTGCGCCCGCCCTCAAAGGTGCTGACCACCAGCGCAGGCCCCACAGTCTCACCTCTCCCAGCTGCCCCGCCGGGGGTCCGGCTGGCCTGGCTCAGTCCCTGGCACTCTGGACCGTAGCTCCCACTGCCCCCCTTAGCCCCTTTCTCCTCCTTCTCCTCCTTTTCCAAGGCCGGCTCGGCGCCTCCCGCAGGAAATCCCGCCCCTCCCCCCTCCCTCCCGCCGGATCGGGAGCAGAGGGACCGTCCCGGCCGCGCAGTCGGACTGTCAGTCAGAGCCTGCGGCCCCGCCCCCATCCGTGCCCCGCCCCGCCCCCAATAGCTTTCGTCCGCCCTGGGCACGCTAGCCCGGTCAGCGCATGCGCCCAGGTGAACGGGCCGGGGAGGGGTGAGAATGCGCGCCGCGGTGTCCCTGTTGCGGAGCCGCTGCCACCTGGGGCCCTAGAGTTCAGACCTAAGGGCGAGATGCCCTGCTTATGACTGGGTGGCAGAGAAGACGTTATGTGAAGGGGTCTAGAAACCGAGATGTGGGGACCCCACTTGGGAAGCCCCCTTCCTTTTCGCCCTTCGCCCCTACTGGGACTCCCACGGTGACCTCCGCCCACGGCCAGAGTCGCCGACTCAAAGTCGCTGGTTAGAGCAATGGTGCCACCTAGCGGACCATGTCGGAGAGGCGCACGGTGGCTGTTGCAGGGACCCCAGCCTCCAGGAGGTGCTAATGACGGGCCGGAGTGGCGCTTCAGCACCATCGTGGGCCGGACAGCTCCTCCCGCCCCCGGCCCTGGAAACCCGGCTTCTGAGCCCCTCGGAAGGGACCCAATGGTAGACCAAGAAGGAACTCCGAACCTACCCAGACCGCATCTGACAGCCCACGATGGCCAGTCTACGAGGCTGGAATGCGAGAACCCACAACTCTCCCTTCTCTAAATCCTTTCTTCCCTCCTTGTCCAGCCTGAGTGGTGGAGACTAAGCGTCCCAGGGCTAAGGAGGGGAAGATCATTTATCCATACTACACTCTCAGACGCCGGGGTCCTCAATTTTTACTAGAGAGGAGCCCAGGGCAGGGCTGGGGAGGAGAGGAGCTCCTACAAATCCAGAAACCTGCAATCTCTCTGTCCCCGGAATCGAGGCACAAGTTTATTGGCAGCGGTAAGACAGGAAGGTGGGAAGCCGGTTGGTTGAGCCCGCAGCGGTGGCAGGATCCGCGGGCGCTAGGGCCCCGCGGAGATCAGGCGGTGGGCGGGCCGAGGGCGGTGCGCGCGCAGCCGCAGACCTCGGCCCGATGGAGCCCGAGCCCGCCGAGGTGGAGGTTCCCGCCGGGCGCGTGCTCAGGTGCGTTCTGGCTCAGGGAGGCGCGGGTCACGCGGAGAGGGCGTGGGGAAGGGGGACGGGAATCCGGGACGGGACCGGGCGGCCCTGACTGTGCGCCGCTGACCCCACGTCCCTTCCTTCCCCAGTGCCCGGGAGCTCCTCGCCGCCCGCTCGCGGTCCCAGAAGCTGCCTCCGCGCTCGCATGGGCCCAAGGACTTCCTCCCCGACGGCTCGGTGGCCCAGGCCGAGAGGCTGCGCCAGTGCCGCGAGGAGCTGTGGCAGCTGCTGGCGGAGGAGCGCGTGGAGCGCCTGTAAGGGGGACGGGCCGGGGCGGGGCCGGGGCAAGCGGGGCGGCCGGACCGCGTAGACTGCGCGGGTGGACTGAGACCGACTCCTCCCTACTCTTCGCTAGGGGCAGTTTGGTGGCTGCCGAGTGGAGACCGGAAGAGGGCTTCGTGGAATTGAAGTCTCCAGCGGTGAGCTGCCGGGCTCAGGGAGAGAGACCTGCCTTCTCTGCCTTTCTGGCTCCTTTGTGACATTTGCTCTGGGTCCTACACAGGGTAAATTCTGGCAGACCATGGGCTTCTCAGAGCAGGGCCGGCAGCGGCTTCACCCCGAAGAGGCCTTATATCTGCTGGAGTGTGTGAGTGGGGCCCCTGGGGGGTGAGGGAGGGTTGGGACCAAGGAACCCAAAGGACGTTTTTATTGGAGAAAAAGTGTAGATGCAGCGGAGTATTCAAGAAGCTTGTAACCTGAATTCCAGAGCCGGAGACAAGAATACCGTGTAGAGAACAGGGATTCCAGTCCAAAGCAGTGGTGCTGCCCTCCTTTCCCAGTTGGCCATATTCTTGCTGTGTGATGCTGGGGGCGGGGAGGGGAGAGGGTGCCCATATATCCCAGCCTGGAAGTTGCCCCACTGGGCGTGCCACCACAGCCACAAGGTGAGCTGTTGACCCCACTTCCAGGGCTCCATCCAGCTTTTCCACCAAGACCTGCCACTGTCTATTCAGGAGGCCTACCAGCTACTGCTGAGTGAGGACACCATGACTTTCCTGCAATACCAGGTATCTGCCACCCTCTCCCAGGAGAGGAGTCACCCATCCACCCAGTCAGTGAGGATTTGTAAGTACCCATGAGGTTCTAGACAGGACAGGTGAGGGCTCTGCTCTCATGATGCTTGCATCCTAGTGGCAATGGGTAACAAGTGAGCAAATCAACTGAACGATTTGACTTCACAGAACCAAAGGCTAGGAAGAAGACAGAGCAGGGTAACAACCCAAGGCTAGAGACAAATGTGGACATCACGAGCACATGGACGGTGTTTAAAACCACAGGGCTGTATGGGAGTGTAGCCAGAGTAGAGAGCTGTCTGAGACCTGGAGCACTCCAGTGTGAGGAGATGGGGTGTGGGGGCGGGGGGGGGGGGTGGGGGGAGATAGAGAACCAGAAACAGGGACTGAGGAGTGTCTGACAGCCCAGGAGAAAAACCAGGAGGGGTGGTATCATAGAGGCCGAGAGAAGGACAAAGTGGGTGGCTGTGGTGAAGGCTGCTGAGAGATCAAGCAGGATGGGGGCACTCCTGTATACATCTCTCTGATGCGGGCATTAGAACACAAGGATGGACGTGGGGTTCTTTACCAAAAACCACTCCTACTGTACCCCTGTCTGTGGAGGTGTAGGGCTGAGTGGCAGGGGTAGGGGGTGGGCTGTCTACCACCTTTGCCACCTTCTTGTTCCCGTTGTAGTCAGGAGCTTCACTCTGGACAGCTTTGGTATCATAACGTTCTAGGGTGTAGTTCATTTCCTGCTTCATCAGCTATTGTTTTTTGGGGATTCCACATTTAAATCAAGAAAGTGCTAAATGTTATTTGTGCCCAGAGTAAGGTAAGCAAGAGACAGGAATTCAGAGACTGAGACCTTCGTTTGGGGAGGGTGTGTATAATGGAGTATGGTCCAACCCATGCCAGGGTTTGGAATCGGGGTGTGCAGGAGGGGCAGGGGAGGGGGGTGGGGAATGGCTCCCGATTGGAGGAACCATTTGGTGCTTTCAAAAGTGGACGTCTGATCTTTACTTGTTCTCTTTGAGGTCTTCAGCCACCTGAAGAGACTGGGCTATGTGGTTCGACGATTCCAACCAAGGTAAATCCCGATCCCATCTCCCTCCCATTTGTTCTAATCCTGGGACCTGGTAGACAAGCCCCAAAGTGGAAAATGGCCTCTCCTTGGCTGGAGACATGGGCTCTGTTGGAAATGCTCTATTGAGAGGCGCGTTGGGACAAATCTGGGTCATTTCAGCTTATCCCGGGCTATCACATTGAGCCCCATCTTCAGCCTGTTCGCTCCACAGGTAACAAGTGAACACTTGCAGCTCACGACAGGTCCCTGGCATGTAGCTGTAGCACCAGAGCAGTGCCTTAATCAGGGTGCGAGCACACTTGATGAGGGCGTGCCTGAATGAAGGACCAAGTGAGGAATTAACGGTTGAGTTGGGTCTCACATACCTTTTGCCAAGTTAGATGTTCTTTCTTTCTGGGGCCTCTAAAGATCATCACCTTAGTAGCCCAGCATTGCTAAGAGTCATAGAGATGATCAGCCTTAGAGTGGAAACTGGTACAGCCTTCGCTGATTCACAGTACGTCGCGAAAGCTCTGGGACAGCCATGTCCTTTCGTTCCTGAAAGTGGGATATATCCTAAGGAAATAGTCACAGATGTGTGCATAAGTTCACCTGCGAGAATGTTCAGTCATTTGACAATACTTGTCGATCGCTTGCTGGGTGCCAGGCCCCGGCTCATTGCTGAAGAAAGGCAAAATCACTGCCCCCACAGAATTTGCATTTAGCGGGGACCTTACATGAAGCATCATCACTTTGCAAAATGGTGAACTTGGAAACATCCTGTGAGTTCAACGGGAAGGCATGGTCACACAAATTATAGTTTATCCTTTAGAGCGGCACTGTCTGGTAGAACTTTCTACGGTGATAAAAACAGTCTATGTCTATGCCATCCAATATATGTGGCTTTGCAACTGTGGGACTGAATTTTTGTCTAGTTTTCATGGATTTAAATTTAACCTTAATGGCTCCTTGTGCTAGTGGTGGGTGCCATTTGGACAGTGGAGTCTTAGCGCCATAAAAAATCATGGCAGGGAAGAATGCTATAGTGGTAAGGGGCCGTGTCTGTAATATATATTCTTAAGTATAAAAAAGACTAAATAGCAGTATGTTAGTACAATGTCATTTTTTGTAGAAAAAGACATATGGAGACAGTATGTGTGTTACAGGGGTATCTGTGGTTTTGTTCATTTTTATCTTTCTGTATTTTCCAAGTTTTCTAGTTCTCTTGGTTTTTCTCACCAGTGATTAATCATTTATTGCTGGCTCTGCAGGAGCCCGGGTTCCAATAAGTCTCTGTTCAGAGGTGCCATTGGTGAGACCCAGAGGCCTGGGCAAAGATGCATGGGCAGGCCCTGTGATTGCCCCCATTCAGCTCGCTTGCAGGTCTGCCCAGGGCCTTTGCCCTGGCGTGTGGCTTTGACCCTGGCCCACCGACTTGTTCCTCTGGGCCAGTGCCTCACAGATTCCACTGGGAACTCCAAAGTGAGGAAGTCGGTCTGTTGCCTACCCAATTCTCAACCCCACAGCTCCATCCTGTCCCCTTATGAGAGACAGCTGAACTTGGATGGCAGTGCCCTGTGCTTGGAGGATCGGAATGGCAAGAGGAAGAGGAGGAGCTCCAGCTCTCGGTAATGCTCCCCATGTGGCCACACACCCCCCCAGGGAGTTCTGGGGAGTGGAGCTGTTGAGGGAATGCTCATTTTAGGAACCCTGGAGAATGCATTGTCTTAAGAGCTGGGTTTGGGCGGCTCCCTCGTAGGACCCTGGAGGCAGTAGGCGTGCGTGGGACATGTGCACTTCAGCAATCAGGAGCAGATGTGCTGGATTTCCTCCCCACGTCCCTCAGGTCCATTAATAAGAAGGCCAAGGCCCTGGAGAATCCCCTACAGGGGGTGGATGAGACAACTGAGAGCCTGACAACCTCCAGCCCACCTCCCTGCAACCAGAACAGCCGATGCCCAGAGGAGAAACCTCAAGAGTCAAGCCCTGTAAAGGGTCCAACGGGTCCCTCTCTGCTTTTGGGAGCCCTGGAGCCCTGGCCTGGCCTGGCCAACGAGGGGGGTGGGTGCAGCCAGCAGAGTGGCAAAGTAGAGAATGGGGTCAAGGGGGTTCGTAAGCCACGCTGGAACTTTGAGCAGATTTCCTTCCCCAACATGGCTTCAGACAGCCGCCACACCCTCCTGCTGGCCCCAGCCCCAGAGCTGCTCCCAGCGAACGTCTCTGGGCGGGAGACAGATGCTGAATCCTGGTGCCAGAAGCTGAACCAAAGGAAGGAGAAGCTCTCCAGGCGAGAACGGGAGCAACAAGCAGAGGCCCAACGCTTCCGGGAAGATGTAAACGCAGATCCCGAGGTGCAGTGCTGCTCCAGCTGGCAGGAGTACAAGCAGCTGCTGCAGCGGAGGCACCTGCAGAAGAGCCAGAGCCGCCCCGCACACCTGTGGGACCAGCCGGTCCACCCCTTGCTGAGTCCTGGCCAGGCAGACTCCCCAGGTACCCCCTCACCCTGCCATAGCCCCACAGGCCCCTGGCAGCTGAGGCATCCTAACGCTTTGAAAGGGGGTATGGATTGACCACGACTAATTGAGGCTTAAGAAAGATGGGACCGAGAGAGCTGTCAGTGGAGTGGAACCCACAAGGACAGTCTGTTCTGGAAAGCAGCAAAAGGACCCACGTGGGAAGGTTTGGAAATGGCAAGTCTGTGTCCGGGGAGAGGCCAGGAGGAATGAAAACTACAACTAGGGCCTTAAAAATAATAAGATGCACGTGGATGGCTCTGCCACCAGCTAGCTGTGGTCCCCTGTTCTCCCAGCTCTGTTAGAGGAGAACAAGGAGGTGCCATCTTGGCCAAATAAAAGGAAGGCTTACTGTGTATACCCTGCATGTTTAAGGACAGGGAACTAAGCACTGGGTGTTGTATGTAAGTGATGAATGACTAAATTCTACTCCTGAAGCCAATATTACACTATATGTTAATGAACTAGAATTTAAATAAAAACTTGAAGGATAAAAATAGGGAACTGACAGGGCAACAACTATATTAACAGATTCAGGAGACTGTGATCTTTTATAAGAACATGGGAGATTCCAAGTAACTAGATTAGGTTTGCCAGATGCGTTCAATTTGACTTTCAGATAAACAGCTAACTTTTTTTTAGTATAAGTATATTGCAAATATTGCATGAGACATACTTATAATTTAAAAAAAAAAAATCTAAGTCCGGCAATCGGAAACTAGATGGCACATTCAGAAATGTCAGAGGAGGGGCGCCTGGGTGGCGCAGTCGGTTAAGCGTCCGACTTCAGCCAGGTCACGATCTCGCGGTCCGTGAGTTCGAGCCCCGCGTCAGGCTCTGGGCTGATGGCTCGGAGCCTGGAGCCTGTTTCCGATTCTGTGTCTCCCTCTCTCTCTGCCCCTCCCCCGTTCATGCTCTGTCTCTCTCTGTCCCAAAAATAAAAAAAAAAAAAAAAAAAAAAAAAAGAAATGTCAGAGGAGTCTGTGGATGGTGGACTTCTCTCCCCAGCACGTTGTTTTCTTTTTTTTTTTAATGGCTATTTATTTATTTAGAAAGAGAGAGAGAGAAAATGTGTGCAAGCAGGGGAGGGGCAGAGAGAGAGGGACATACAGAATCTGAAGCAGGCTCCGGGCTCTGAGCTGTCAGCACAGAGCCCAATGTGGGGCTCAAGATCATGAACCGCGATATCATGACCTGAGCTGAAGTCAGACGTTTAACCAACTGAGCCACCCAGGCGCCCCTCCAACATCTTATTTTGACCTTATGTCCTTACAGCCACAGTGCTTCAACAGATCTCTGTGCTGCAGACCACACACCTCGCCGATGGAGGTACATGGTGAGTTTCCAGGTGGTGCCTGTCTCCATAGCACCTTGGCTGCCAGCAGGAGTTGGCAGCTGGGATTTGACTCCTAAAGTTGCGCATGAGCTGGGGGATCATTCCAGGGACCCTTAGCCTGGCTGATATTCTAGGGGAGAGGGAGGGATGAGTGGCAAGAGGTAGATTTAGCCCGAGGGTTGAGATAGGCAGCTGAGCCTCCCTCTGCCTAAGTGGCACCTCACAGCAGGCCCTCAGTTCCCCCTGGAGGAGGCCTCTTCCTGGAACTGGAGGAGGAAAAGCATGGCATGGAAAGGAAAGGGGGAGGAGTAGGAGATTCCCTGTTTCTTAAGGTTTCTCACTCTGTCTTCAGGTTGCTGGAGAAGTCTGGAGGCTTGGAGATCAGCTTTGACATTTACCAGGCTGATGCTGTGGCCACATTCCGAAAGAATAACCCTGGCAAGCCCTACGCCCGGATGTGCATTAGTGGGTATGAGACCATTGAGCCCTACCCTCAGGTTACTGCCAGTTCTCTTGTAAACCAAGTGGACGTCCTCTCCATGTCCCTGGGCAGTCTGGCAATCTGAAAGAAACCAGAGGTCCAGAGAGCTGTGACTGACCCAGGGCCACACAGCCAATTAGTACTACAGGAACTGGAGCTTTCCCAAATCCTCAGCCCTTATTCCTGGCATTTTTGGTAGTCTCTCTCCTGTGCCAATTTAGTGCAGGGCTCACCCAGTAGGAGGGATATGAATCAGAGGGATTCACAGGCTAAGAGTGGTGAGAACCTTACTTTTCCTAGCTCCCTTATCCACCCAAGGCCCTGGGTTGCTCTTGGAGAACTTACCAGAGCTATGCAGTTTGCAGACAGGAGAGTCCAGCGCCAGACTTCTTGTACCCCCAACTCCTGTCTTACCATCTCCCTTCCCTGGCAGCCTCAGAGGGCTGGGTCTCAAAGCTTATGGTTGCCTATGTCTCTGTCTCAGTCTAACTTTATCCCTACAGATTTGATGAGCCAGTTCCAGATCTCTGTACCCTCAAGCGGTTGTCCTACCAGAGTGGGGACGTTCCTCTGATCTTTGCCCTGGTGGATCATGGAGACATCTCCTTCTACAGCTTCAGGGACTTCACGCTGCCCAGGGATCTGGAACACTGATCACACCGCTCTGGCAGGGCTTGGGACCTGCCCTGGGGAACCTGGACTGTCTACTCTCAGGGACCATCTCAGCTGCCTCCTATACCCAGACGCTGACCTGTAGCTTCAGGAGCTAGTCTGGGCCTTGGCCCTGGGTGTCTGATGCTTGCAGGAGAAAGATGCCATGCCCCCTACCTGGCTTCCATAGCCCCATGCCTGAGATCGCCGCCTTGCAGTGATCCCCTTGGAACTCAGGACTAGATTTCAGAGACCCAGCGGGGTGGGGCAGAAGAGAGGACTCTGTGCCTTTAAATGAGAGGGTGCCTGCTTCGTGCGATAAAGCCAAAGCCATTAAAAAATAGATCCATTTTCTGCTGTGACTGGAGATAGTGAACAAGTCCCCAGCCCGATCCTGGGAGTGCAGAACAACACTCCCTCTCCCTCCATCCTGTGGTCTGTGGGAGCTATCCCCCAAGGCTCTCACCTCTGCTTTGCAGACCCACAGAGAGCGAGGGCTTCTCTGGTGCGGAAGCAAAGAGAAATAGGAGGGCAAGAACGCCACCGCGCACCTTTGTCAGGGCCTGTGCAACCAGGGGACGGGAAGTCACAGACCTAGTCTTTTCGGCTTACTGCATGGCAGTCCGTAGAGGGAGGCTGGCCTCGATGGAGCCTTCCCTGAATGCAGCCACATCTGGGCAGAAGGGCGGTGGAGAGGCACCATATCCATGTGGCTTGAACCCTGGCGGCTTCGAGTCGTGCTGTGTGTGGAGCGTGCCATTCGTGTCCCCGGCCTCCGCGCCCCTTCCGTTCGCCCCTCCTCGCTCCAACCCGCTCCCCCTTTGTGCTAAAAACTCTGGTCAATGTTGCTGTCTGTCCCTTGGGGCATCGGACACCGTCCTGCCTCAGCAGCAACTCAGAAGACGGGGGTCCAGGCTTGGGGCCCGCTCCGAGAGGAGGCGCCTCGCGGCGACACCCCAGTCCCCGGGCCACCACGCTCTAGGGCCCCGAAAACTGGCCTCCTGTCCGCGGGTCACCGGCTCTGAGTGGGCTGGGTGTTCTCGGGAAGAGCCGGCCTGGCTACGCCCCTCCCGCAGCCGCTTAGGGCCGGCGTGGGGGAGGGACGGTTCCTTTCTGCGGCCCCGCCTGGGAGGTGACTAGGACACCGGCGCGTCCCAGGGACTATTTCCTCCTCCCGGACGCGGCAGGACACTGGGCGCGGCGTGCGTCGTGAGTCCAGGTGAACGCAGGTGAGGCCGGGGGGCGGGCCGGCAACGCCTCGTGCATATTCACGCGGGCCGCGGTCCCGCCCCCCGCCTTCCCCCGGGACGTGGATTGGCCAGAGAGCGGCCACCGCCCGCCTCCCGAGGGCGCCCTCGCTGCACTCCCGCCCCGTCGGCGCAGAAATTCAGGGGGCGGGGCCAGTCCCGGGGGCGGGCCGCTGGGGCCCGGCGCTCGCGGCCCTGCAAGCCCTCCCGGCTCGCCCTTTATGTAAATAGCAGCGGCTCCGCCCCCTGCTCGCCGCGCCGGAGGTGAGCAGGAAGGAGACGGCAGCCCAGCAGCCCGTGGGCCGGCGGCGGAGTGAGCGGAGCCGGCGGCGGGAGCCGTGGGACGCCGAGGCCTCGGGCGGGGGCCGGCCTGGGGCTCCAGGTGAGGCGCGGGCCCGGAAGCACCTAGCCGGGCCCGCCCCCTCGGGGCGCCCTCCACTCGGGGCGGGAAGGCTGGGGAGGGCCGGGACCCCTGGTTCCGCGGAGCGGGGCGGGGAGAGCTGTACAGGTCCGCTCGCCTAGCCCTGGATCCCGTGGCTCCGTTCGTCTGGGAGAAAGACACCTGTAGGAATTGCGGCTGGGAACTTTTTCCTGCCTGAGCCGCGTGCGTTTCCCCGATTTGAGCTTTGGAATTGCCCAGTAGCGTTGGCTTGGGGAAGCGGGGAAACAAGTGCCCGGCTGGGCTGTGAGTGCAGGAGGTCACCGCCGGCGGGGGTGGGATCCCCGGGCCTTGGGCCCCACGTGCAAGGCGCCTGGCCCAGGAGGCCGGCGACGCGCGTCTCAGGTAGCCCGCTGTCTTCGAGCAGCGGCCGGAGCACGTTACCTCGGCGGCTTAGTCCCTGCCCCTGCCATCTGGGCCCACTCCCGGCCGGCCCTTTGTGCCTCCTAATCCCCGGACGCAGGAAGCCCGCGGGAGGGACTTCGGTCTCTGGGCCTTTCTCCGCGTCTGGCGGCTTTGGACACCTTTAAGGGAACGTTTGGAGATCCAGTAGGTTTTCCACAACGACGCGGGTGGGGTTGCGTTGCGATACGTCGGGACTTGGTGAGGAGTGAAAAATATGGTCTTGCCAAAGCGTGCAAAGTGTGCTCTCGGTTTGCCCCCGCTGGACACTTTGTACACACGCGCAGCTTTGGCGGTGAGAACTGACTAACCGGGAGAACCGTGGCGTGGCCCCCTCGGGCTCTCACCTGAGATACGAGGAGCTTTGGGTGAGGCGGCGGGCCTTGGACTCCGGGCCCCTTCCCGTGGGGATCATGTGCCAGATGCAGGGCGTCTGAACCGGGGCTCTTGGGATCTTACGCAGAGTTTACAACTCAAAGTCCTGTCAGGCCGCAGAGGGGATTGTGAACAGGGAGGGGAGCTGGGAGGGAATGAATGTCAGGGATACGGGAACCCCCAGGTGGGAAGAATGAAGAGGTAGTCTAGAATAGCTGTTGCCCAACCCGGGGTCACAAGGGCTTTCCAGGAAGACAGTCTGTGTCTGTGTGAGCTGAGGCATTGGGAAGGGTCCTCGGACACATGGTCCTACTTCTTTATCTTATCTGGTTTTCTTAAGCGATCTGCCCACAGTGCTTACCTATGGCAGTCAAGACTCTAACCCAGCTCTGGGGGCTCTGACCACTGCTCACTCCTCTTCTCCAAAGTTAGACTAGGCCAATCTCTGTGGGGGCCGATGGACAGTGTTGCCAGTGTCTGAGGTCAGCCTGCTTCCCTACTGTTCCTTGAGTCAATGGAGTGTCCCCTTTGGTGGCAAAATGATACAATTTCAATAACTTCATAATTTAGCACTTAGGAACTTTTGAATACAATGGCATTAAAAGAATAAAAAGGCCCGTAATCCCAGATGAACGGTTAGTTTAAAAAATTAAAAAGGCAGTAGGAGCCTGGGACACCTGGGTGACTGAGTCGGTTAAGCGTCCGACTTCAGTTCAGGTCATGATCTCGCGGTCAGTGGGTTCGAGCCCCACATTGGAATCTGTGCTGACAGCTCAGAGCCTGGAGCCTGTTTCAGATTCTGTGTCTCCCTCTCTCTCTGCTCCTCCCTCTCTTGTGCTCTGTCTCTCAAAAATGAATAAATGCTAAACAAAAAATTTAAAAAACAAAAAGCAGTAGGAGCCCATTGTGGGGAAAGTAAAATGTTTTAGAAAGTGTAAAATAGTCTACGGACATAGCGCCCGATCTCGTCTTATCTCAGAAAGTGTGAAATAAGAGGCATAACTCCCTCTTGCCTCACAGTCTGTTTCCTTAAACATGGTGTTAAGTTTTAGTGTCTTTCTGGACAGCAGGTGTAGTTTTGGATCATGCCTTGCTGATTTCTTGCTACATATACATAATCTTGGCTCAGTCACTTAACCATGCCACGCCCCAGCGAGGCTTGTTGACAGGAGAATGAAAAAAATGTCACGAACACGCGTGGCCTGGTTTATAGCAGGCATGGGGGTGTGTGTGAGCTGCTTAAATTCCCCCATAAAGCATAAAAAGCGTCACTTGTGGGCCTCCGGGCAGACTCCTGAGCCTTTTGGACATGCTTGATGAGTTGTGAGGGGATTCAGCTTCTTTGTCCAGACGTCAGCTGAGAAGTCCTGATTTTTTTTTTAAATATTTTATTTTGGGGCGCCTGGGTGGCGCAGTCGGTTAAGCGTCCGACTTCAGCCAGGTCACGATCTCGCGGTCCGTGAGTTCGAGCCCCGCGTCAGGCTCTGGGCTGATGGCTCGGAGCCTGGAGACTGTTTCCGATTCTGTGTCTCCCTCTCTCTCTGCCCCTCCCCCGTTCATGCTATGTCTCTCTCTGTCCCAAAAATAAATAAAAAACGTTGAAAAAAAAATTTAAAAAAAAAAAAAATATTTTATTTTATTTCTTTAAATTTTCTTTTAACATTTATTCATTTTTGAGAGACAGGAAGGGGCAGAGAGAGAGGAAGACACAGAATCCGGAGCAGGCTCCAGGCTCTGAGCTGTCGGCATAGACCCCAACACAGGGCCCAAACCCATGAACCATGAAATCATGATGTGAGCCAAAGTCAGACGCTTAGCCACCCAGGCGCCCCAAGAGATCCTGATTTTTGAAAGCCTCTGGAAGTCAGAACTTTTAAAAAGCAAATATTGTTCCTTGAAACTAGGGAGGCAGAGGGAGAGGACAGTGGCCTCTTCTAACTTCTCACCTTGCGTTTCTGTGGCCCTTGGTACTTCCCCCTGCTTCCTGGAAAAGCCAGAAGTGAGGCATGGTAGCCAGACCCCAGCTGGGGGCCTTTCCTGGGAGGAAGAGGGTATACAATCTAATCTTTTTGCTCAGCAGAGGGCTTGGCTGTATACGTTTTATACCCCTTGGAGGTGGAGGGGGATCAATCACATTCTTGTGTTGCTCTGTTGTCCTTAAGGAGCTTTAACTCCATGGTGCTTTCTTTCAACTTCGTTTAGGAAAGGGGTGTCCTTCTGGCTCCTGGCCCCAAGTCTCTGTGTCTGTCCCCCACTCCCAACCCCCCCCCCAGTTCCCTCCCCCCTCCCCCCTCCCCCCATAGAGGAAGTGGTACCTGGAGCTAGAAAGTGTGGAGCTCCTACAGTCTGTAACACGCCCCCACCCTCCTATCCCGTCTGCATCGAGCATACCGAGCATACCGGGCAAGAGTCTCTGGAAACCTGTGGGGTTCCCCAGCCTTCCTGGTCCTTCCATAAGTGTGAGGGGCAGCTGTTGAGACACCTGAGTGGAGGCCCAAGAGGCCCACGGTCCCTGCTCCTGGGTTGGCTGCCGTGAGCGGCACTGGCCACCTGGACTTCCTTCTGAGTACTCAGCACCGAGAAGCTTCTTATCTCACCCAGGCGATATCACAATCAGGGCTCCTCCTGGGTCGAGGCATGCCAGGTCTGTTTGGCAACTCTGTTTTCCCCTTCCCAGGAGCAGTCTTCAGGGAGGAGGAGGGTATGGGGCAGGAGAGGGGTGTCCCCCGGGGGCCATCGGTACGGCTTGCTCTTTTGCACTTCTCCAGCTTTGGCTCCCGGGGTTCCCCGGGACACCCTCCCTTCCCTGTGCCCTGGCACCGTGGGGCTCTGCTCAGCTCCCTTTGAGGTGACCTTCCTTCCCCGCCCTGCCTCTCAGAGGAAACTGGTACTTTGAAGAGTCACCCTACTCCTTCCCCTTCCCAGGAACCACAGTGAATTCTTGAGCTAGGAGAGGCTCCTCTGGGCGTGGGGACAGGGAAGCTGCTAGGTACCTGACTCTACCCTTAAGGAATTCAGCAGAGACTAGAGCCTTCTCTCAAGACACCTGACTCAGTGTTCCCAGGGTTTGATGAGAGGGACATCTGGGCACAGGACTATTTGATTCTAGCAAATAATATTATTCTTGGAGCCTCCTTGCGGGGTGTCTTGGAGCCTTGGTCTGAGGCAGGACCCACAAAGGTATCTCCAGCAGGGTGCCAAGCATGATGTCTACATGACCCTGGCCTTGGCCCAGAGACTCGAGAACAGGGTGGGGAAGTTCCCTGAGGGACCCTGTGGGACCCAGTACTCCTTGGGGTCAGTGGTTCCCAACTAGAGAAGACCTTTGCCTTGTTGATCTCTATTCAGTCCTAGCTGTTTACTCATTCAGGTAATAAGTATCTACTGGTGCCTCTACGTGCCCAGAGTGGTTTAGACACCAGCCATTAACCTTACACAAAACAGAGATCTCTGCCATCCCAGGACTCACGTTGTAAAGGGTGGGGAGCGTGAGTGACAGAAAACGAGCATAAGTAATAAAGTAAGTGTTAAAAGTTGATTCGAATTATTTAGAATAAGAACAAAAGTAGGGGATTGGGACCACTGGGGTGGGGGGGTGGGTTGCAACTTGGAGAGGTAGCGAGGGCACCCGTTTGAGCACAGACTTGCAGGAGGTGAGGGAGTTCTTCAAATAACATCGGAGCGTCTTCCATGGTGGGCACTGAGCACTGGGGATCCAGCCATGGACAGGACAGGCGTTGTCCCTTTCTCCTGGAGCCGACCTCTCTTGGAACCTCCTTGGGTCAGCTGTTCAAGGTTTGAGGCAAGCAGGAGGCTGTGGAATGGGGCCTGAGAGGATGAGGCAGGCCACCTCCCACCCCAGAATGGCTGTCCACCTCCTCCCAGAATGGCTTTCCTCCTCAGGCTTGGCCAACTCCAGTCTGTCACTTCCTTGGAGAAAGTCTGATGTTGGGTTGCAGAAAGGGACTGAGGCCTCCAGAATGGGGATGTGTTCAGGGAATGCATGCATTTCGACTTCCCACCCCATCCTCTGGGAGGGAAACCCTCTAGGAGGAGCCCTGGGTGCGGCAGGAAGGCCCTCCCAGGATTGTGGGATTGGCCTGTGGCTCCTTAGGATGGGGTTGGGGGTTGCGACTGCTCTGGGCCCAGCCGGGGAGGCTCTGGCCACTGACCCAGGTTGTCCCATCCAGGCTTTGCCCTGCACAAGGGCTCTGAACTTGGCAGACAGAGTGGTGCAGTCAGGTTAGAGCTCAGTTTGGGGCTGGTACTCTCACTAACTGCTTGGGTTTGATATCTCTCCGAATGGGTTATTCCATAAGTGATAGAGTTACATGTGATGATGCAGGTGGAGTGCTTCCGATGGTATCTGGCCATGGTTTGGGTCTCGATCCTTGTTATTACCTAACACCAGCAGTGACAACCCTCTGGTTTCTGTCCCCTCTCTGGGTGTTCTCCTTAGTCCCACCTCCCACCTAGCCCCGCGCCCTTTCAGCCAAGGTGTGGTTGCTAAGCTGCTGGCCAGGGCACTGTCTGGTGCCTCTGGGAGATTGGGTTTCCCTGGGCAACACGGACGCCGGCAAAGCAGCCTTGGGTATCTCAGTTGGCACAGACAACTGCCCCAGTCGGTGAGAGCCCTGCCCCACCGCTCCCCTTGGTAGGAGGTTTACTCACACCCGGCAGACGGAAAGACACAGCCACACGCGGGCCTCACACAGGATGTCGTTGTCGCCCTCGTGGGGAAGGAAGGGTAGCCTCTGCAGCAGCCGGGGGCTGTGGGGAGCGCAGACAAAGGGGAAAGGAGAGAAGAGCTTGGGACTCCAGCTCATGCTGTTTGCGCTCCTGGAGATGGGGAACTCAGCCAGGTGCTGAGTGTGGCTACCGGGGCCTTCTTTCCCTCGGGCCTAGGTGTCCAGAGCCCTGCCCCTGGGCATAGCCTCTCTTGGCAGATCACTGGAGCTGACCAGGCTGTTGAGGGACCTTCTCAGGTCCCATCTCACACGTTCGTGACAGACGGGCTTAGCTTGGCCAAGCCTCTGCCTCTGGGCAAATGGCACCTGTGTGGGGTGAGCAGTCTGGGCTGGGACCCCCTTTTTCCTCCCTGCGAGCACAATCAGATCTGCTTAGAGATAGGGGCCAAGACAAGCCTGCCCCATTCGGTTATTTTGTCTCTGCCTCTCCTGGTCTCTTTACTGAGGTCCTGAGATGCAGGGTTCATATGCATCTCAACGGTGGCGTCTCCCCCAAGGATGGAAAGGGAAGCCGGGGTGTGATTTGCCAAAGAGACCACTCTCCTGTCTTTTCTAGGGTGTGCATCAGGTGTGGGGAGACCAGTCCTGGCCTCTGGCATGTTTCATGGCCGGTGGCAGTGTTGGGTGATTTGAGCAGCAGGAAGGGAAGGAAGGGAATCACCAGGTCAGCTGCCCACAGGGAACTCACAGGCTGGTTCCACACATGAGGCAGAGACCTGTGTGGAAAATGGGTAAGAATCAGCCCCCGCCCCCCAACCCACACAGCTCAGCCATCAGTCAGCAAGCTTCACATGGCCCAGCCCCAAAGCCTGAGTGCCCGCACCCAGTGGAACAGGGGGCAGAGCCAGGAGGGATGCTTGGAGTTTAGTGCCGTCAAGGACAGAGAGGGCGACAGGCAGGAACTGACACTGAGGCTGGGCAGTCTTTAGGAGTTCAGGGGATGGAGGTGTTTCTCCTTACAAAGCCCCCTCTCCGGGGTTATGCTCTGGCCATGTGGCGGCCCTGGTGCAGGGAGCCAGGAGGACACTCAGAGCTTCTTACACGTCTCCAGTGACTGCCTCAGTCTCTTCTTGGCCTCCCCGTTGGGCGTGGCCTGTAAAGTAGTAACGTCCTTCACCCCCAGGTCCCGGGACCCAGAAGCCCAAGGTCATCCAGCTGGTCCCACCCGCCTCTCTCTTCTCCCCTGTTCAGGTTAACATGGCTGGAGAGGAGCCCAGCCCCCAAGAGAGCAGGAGTGATCCCACCAATGGCACTGAGTGCCTCCTGTGAGCTTAGGGGCCCCCTCATACCTGACCACTCTCTGGGCCTTCGCCCCTTCTCACATGTGATCCTCTTAACTGCCCTGCCTGGGAGGCAGATAAACCAAAAGAAGAAAAAAAATCTCCACTAATCCCATAACCCTGCCAGTGTGTTGTCTACTTACGTAAATATTTTTAAGAGTCTACCTGGCTCTCGGGTACATCGTGTGCACGTTTCCATGTCCACTGTCTTCTGCCCCTTACTGACTACACGCCTTCCATCGTGGTGCTGAGCACACTTCACCCGCTCCCCGTTGTCAGCCCCTTAGGTGGCTCCTGATTTTCCCTGAGAGCTTAATGACCAGCACAAGGCTGGGGAGAACATTTGAGGAGCTAAATGGATGCCCTTGTCCATGGTGGTTTTAGGGATCGTTTTAGCATAACGTGTGGTCAAGCCTTCAGGGCGGAGGGGGAGAATGGTCAAGATGGGTTCAGAAAACGCTTTTTAGATGATTTTTGATGTGTTGCACGAGGGACACGAAGGTTATTTCAGATGAAAGCACACATGGAGACCATAGTGGATGGAGCTTGGGGTGGGGGGCTGAGCAGATGGGTTGGCCAACACAGGGCCACGTGGGGTGGGGGAGGGCAGACCAAGGCAGACCCTGCCCAGGACTGTCAGCCGGCTCCCAGTGAACTAGGACTGAGACTCTCCTCGGTGGCCTGCCAGGCTCCCCTTTCTGACCCACTTCATCTCTCCTGTTGCCGGTACTCAGCCCCTGTGCTTGTCTTCATCCTCCTGGAAGATGCAAGCTTGTTCCGTTCCCCTGACACGCCCTGCACCTTACCACGGCTGACCACTTCCTATCATTCAGGTCTGGGTGGAGACGTTTCCACCTCTGCTCGTTCAATTTAGCAGGGGCGCTGCAGTGAAAAAGAGGGCAGAAGTCCTGAGTGAGAATGAGAAGGCTCATCCTTGTGGAGGGCTGCCCGGATAACAAACAAGATTAGTAGGGAGACTGTTTTACTGTGACCAGTGCTAAGGAGCAAAGCAAAGCTGGGAAGAGAATGTCCAAAAAGGGACATTTAAGTAGAGGGGAGGGAGCGGGTGGGCTATGGGCTATCTGGAGGAAAAGCATCCCATGGCAGAAGGAACAGCAAACCCACAGACCCAGACGCGGGAACATTCACTGAGTCCTTCCAACCACCACACCCTGGTCACTCTGTCTTGTCCCCTTCCTTCGTTTCCTTGTTGACCCTGCTCTCTATCTGAAACTGTCCCGCTGACTGATTTGTGAACTTGTGAGTCATCACGGTCTCCCCTGCAAAGATATCAACTTGGTGACATAAAGGATCATGTCTGTCTTTGTCACTGTTGTGTCCCCAGCCCTAGGACAATGCCTGCTCCCTGCCAGCAGACCGGTGCATCCCCCTTTGCAGATGAGCTCGCTGGGCCTGGAGAAGCTACCTTGGGAGGCCACCCAGCTTGGAGGGGCTAAGCTATGGTGGTTGAGCCCTGGCTGTTGGTACCAAGCCCTGGCTCTTTCCCTTACGCACCCCCCCCCACCCCACCCCCACCCCCGTTTCCCGCCACCCAGGAGTGTGGGCTGAGTAGGTAGGGTCTGTTCCCATACCATGAAGCTCCAGGTCTGGGTTCCTGAAGCTTCTCTCTGGAGAACCCGCTAATCGGGGGTGAGGGGAGCTGAGGGTTTGCCTGGAGGTGTAAATCCAGCCAGTCCCAGACCTGTTCCCTTTCAAGAAGGGGTGCGCTTTTTATGCCTTGACCTGGGCAGTTATTTCTGCGTTGGGAGCAACGTTGAGGGGTTGGCTGGAGTGAGGAACAGACGTGGCTGTTGGTCTTGGTCCTGGCTCCCCCCGCCTCACCTGCCCCCTTCCTTGAGGTCCCAGCCCACTGTGGAGCAGGTGGCACCTCGCCAGCACCTCACAAGCAGCAACCAGGCCCCAAGCCCCCGCCTGCATGGTTGGCTCTGAGCTGAAGGCACGTGGGAGTGTGTGTGTCTGCATGTGGCCGTGCCTTTTAATTGCAGGGATGTAATTAGGCACCCTCTGTCCTGTCGCATCCATCCTTCCCTGCCTCCCAGAGTCCTTAGATTTGGAGTGTGCCAGACCTGGGGGCAAATCCAAGTTCTGCTGGTTTCTCCTCAGCGCCCTTGAAGCTCCCCACCCTCTGTGGTCTTCATTCCCTTGTCTGCCAAGTGGAGATATTCCACTCAACTTCAGGGGGGCTCGTGGAGGGTGAACAAACATCCGGAACGAGGTTTAGGTGTACCTTGTACAAAAGTGCAAAGGAAAGGAAGGGTCAGGACATGTACCGACATGCCACTGTGCCTACGAGTAGTGGGATTTCGGGAGGATTTTCTCCTCTGGGTTGTTTTTTTTTTGTTGTTGTTGTTTTGTTTTACAGTGAGCAGGGATTACTTGAGCGAACTGTTTAAAAAGTAATAAAAATAACACGTAGGAGTCTGGTATAGCGCCTGGTATGCAGCAGATGTTCTGAGGGGCATTTGGGTGGATGGCATGGCAACCATCTCCCACCAGTCTCCACATCCTGTCTGCCTCCCTCCTCCCTGCACCTCGTCCCCCTGGGTCTGTGCCGTGTCACCCTCGAGCCTGTGTGGGTCCTTGGCACAGATGGCCCTGTGCCCTCTGGTCCTGACCCCACAGCCGGCATGGATCCTTCAGGGCAGAGCCCAAAGCAGCAGACCCTGGAGTCTACAGGCCCCTCTCCTCCTCCAGGGCACCTCTCCCAGCTTCCTCTGGCTTCTGACCCAGTGACCTAGGCCCAGGCAGGGAGAGCGGACGCCCCCAGGAGCCCGGAGCGGAGCTGGTGCTGATTTATGAGCTTGTGCCGCCCTCCCCCACAGCTGGAATGCGGGGCCGAGGCTCAGCTGTTTGTCCGGGAGGCCCAGCAGTGTTTTCACGCTCGGTCCCCAGAGCCTCCAGGACTTACCTATGTTTCTTCCCTGACCTGCTCTGGGCCTCGGGTCCCGTGGGCACCTGGCAGTTTCCCGGCTACCTGCGGTGCCGTAGGGAAGGGGGGCACCCCATTCTGCCCTGGCTTCCCCAAAATGTGAAAAGGCCCAAACCTCTCACATCCACCCCACCCCCTCCTGCAAGTGGCGGTCTTTGTGGTGCCCCAGAAGGTGATGGCCCTCGGGGGCTGGTCTTTACCTGTTCCCAGCCGGGGTGGTGTTTGGATTGCCCCAGGATGTGTGTCTATGCCAAGTGGGGTGACCCCTCCCAGCATAGCCAGCCCTTGGTTGCTCTGCCAGAAGACCACCACCGCTGCCCCCCTCTGCCAAGCACTTGCCTTGGAGGGAGCCCCCAGTCTTGGACCACACAGGGTCCTTTCATATGCAAAGCCCTGGCCTGATGGTTAATTTTTGTCACCTCCTGAGAAGCCAGAAACTAAAGGGCATCCTTCAGGTCTCAGATCCTTCTTTTCCCAGTCTGGGCCGGGGGCTTTTCCCAGTCAGATCCCCCAGTCTGGGCCAGGGGCTGCCCTCAACCTGCACCCTGGCCTGGTGCCCCCTCGCAGGGCACTCACTCCACATGCTACACTGGCCTGTCTTTATCTGCACCTCCTCCGGTGCAGGGGCCGGGTCTGCTTAGTCTCTTTATAGTGTCCAAGTAGGCCTGAGCCCCTGTGTTCCTGAGGACGGGCCTTGGTGTCCTGTGGTCAGTGGGAGGCCGTGCTACTGGAAGCCGGAAACTGAAAAGAAGATGATCCTTCTCCCTTCCCCCAAGGATGATCCAGAAATAGTTGCCCTCGGATTGGGAATGCATTCTACATTCGGATGGCTTGGGCCGATGGGTTTGGGGCCTTGAGCTGGTTTCTTTATTGGGAACAGATTTCTTCTGATAAGGCTCCACTTAGGCCCATGGGAAAGGGAGTCACGGTGCACCCCATTAGAGCCCAGGGGAGCTGGGACCGGGGTGGACAGAGATGGGGGGCGGGAGGCATGCAGCCGGGAAGCCCAGGGCGAGGGCTGCGGCTTCCGAAACCCCAGTGGCCTCTGACTGTGTGCCCTGCACGTCACCCACTCAAGCTCCTGCCAGTCGTGGTGGGAGAGGCTTCCCTGCGGTCAGCAGGAAGGGTCTGCCCGGGGGGTGCTGGCCCCCAGAGATAGCTACCGGGCCTCTCTCCTGCCCCTGTTTGGGTTCTGGTCTGGGAGCCCTGGCGGACAGCCTTTGTATTTCTGCCTCCCAACTGGCTCTCGTGAGAGAGGCTTGGGAAGTTTCCCTTTCTGTTTAGCTGGGCTTTTATGGTTTTTCAGAAAACAGGTTAACAATTAAGCTAATTAACCTCAGGGCCTCCACTCCTATAAAGCCAGGTGAAATGGCTTCCTCCCCCAGCTTCTCCCGCTGGCTTTATAAGGCCACAGGTGGCCAGGAGCAAGCGTTAGAGCTTCAACCAGCCCCGGACCTCCAGGTACAGAAGTCCCTGAGGTCCCTCGACTGTACTTTGCAGATGGAGCGAGGGTGCGCAGGAGGGTCGACGGTGAAGCCGCTGTGGGCCTGGGGAGAGGGGCTGGGCCCGGCCAAGCTGGGGCCTGGGAGCCAGGATGGGCGCTGGGGCCGGGGCTGTGCGTCTGCCTCACCCTGGTGATCAGTGGCTCCTCCTCTTTCGCTAGGAGGCTGCACACCAGGCACGATGAGACGGTTCCTGAGGCCAGGACATGACCCTGCGAGGGAGAGGCTCAAGCGGGACCTTTTCCAGTTTAACAAGGTAAGGGGAAGTGGGAGAGGCGGCCAGGTGTTTATGGCAGGCACCATATTGTCCACCCTCCACGGGCTGGGGCACTCACCTTGCCTTTACCTGGATTAAGGTACTTCAGTCGGTGCTGCCTGCAGTCCCTCTTGGGAATCTGACTCTGGAAGTGGGGTCTGGTTGGCAGGCTTTCCTGGGAAAGGGCAGTGGGATGCCCAGGCATCAGGACTCCCTGTCCCGAGTGCCCTTGGCCGTGTGACCTCTGCAAATCACCCTGCTTCGTCTAGCCTTAGTTTCCCCACCTGTAAAATAAGGATAAAACAACCTCTCTCCTCACGGTGCTGTTGAGGATGCTTAGGGACAAGAAAGGTGAAAGGAGGCTGAACCCTGCAAGGTGTAACTATGTTCCCATGATGCCAGGTCCCTTGGGCACTGACCACAGGCTGTGGCTGTCCCCTTTCTCCTCACGTTGCCCCCAGAGGAAAATGCAGCTGTCCCTGTAGGCCCAACGCAACAGCTCTTTGTGGCAGCTCTAGGCCTGGGTGAGCGGGGAGAGGCGCCTGGGACAATGTGCCACAGCTGGCATTTGGCTGCCCCAACCCCAAACCTGCTGCTCCTGAGGTCCCAGAAGCTCCCCAGGGCCTCCCCAGGGTGGCTGGTGCCTGAGAAGGCCAGAGCTGCCCTGTAAACAGGAGGAGCACAACGTGGTTTATTGGCTCTGCAGCCACCTAGCAATCTGCTCCTGTTTCGGGGTAATTAGCCTCTCTTATGTCTGCTTTGATCTGGGCCCGTGGCCTGCGAGCCTGAGCTTCCCTCTGCCCCACCAGGTGGACTGCAGGAAGCGGAGGACCATGGTGCTCTGCTCCTCAGGGGCGCCGGGACCCCTCTGGGATGTGCTGATGGACGGGGCTTCAGATCTCACTTGGCCACTTAGCACTTGGGTGACCCTGTGCCTGTCACCCACGTCGTAGACATGTTACAAGGATTATATGGAGTTAAATAGTTTGTGGTCCAGGAACACTAGCTGCTGTCTGTCTTCAGAGGCTCCCTCCCAGGGAGAGAGAGTTCCCAGGGGCTTGTTTGAGGCTGGTGGCAGTCCCCACGTGTCCTGCCATTTTCCTCTGATTTTCTTGACCTGTGGCAGGTGTCACGATGGAGCTTTGCTGTGAGGCCACCCCCCTGTGGGATGAGGGCTTCCCTAAACGAGCACCTCCTCCCACTGTCAGAAGGAAGCTGTGGGCAGGATTTTTGGGCCATGGGAAACGGGGTACAGGTGTTGGGAATGTGGGATCTCGGGGCCCCTGGGGGCCTGCCACCCTTGGTTCGAAGGAAGTAACCCGTGAGTTTGGGGGGGGGGGTCTCAGAACATCAGCACCCACCTCGGGGCTTGGGTGACCTATGTATGCCTCCATTGCCCCTGATGACACTGAGAGATCTCACACCCCAAAAAGGTGGCCAATTCTAGTAGAAACCGGACAGACAGGCTCAGCAGAGGGAGGAACCCCTGCCCCAAGTTCCAACTGTGTGTTGGGGTGGGGCTGGGGTGGGGCTGGGGCAGAGAAATCATCTCCCCCCCCCCCCACCCCCAACCAGGGCCCCACAACTGGTGGCCTTCAAACTTGGCTGCCCCATCCCCTAGGCCTGGCTGGGGAGAGGGAGAGAGGAGGCTCCTTGAATCCCTTCCTCCTTCCATTCACTTGCTAGAAACCTGCCCTGAGCACTACTACCCAGGGCTGGGGCCATGGGGATCTCAGATAACATCTTTGCCCTCCAGGACTTTTATAGTTTGGAAAGAGGGAAGGAGCTGATGGTCTGAAAGAAATTCCACTTCCTGGGACTAGAAGAGGAAGGGGGAGGGGGGGGGGGGATGTGGGCTGGTTTAGTCTCATCTAGACACTGAGTGAGTGGTGGACCCTGAAGGGTTGGGAATGGGGGATGAGGCCAGATCCTGGAATATTTGGAAGCCTGGGTGGTCCCACCCATGCCAGCCCTTTCCCGGCCCCAGGCTTCCCTGGAGTCAGCTTGAGGGAGCCTGGAACCTGGGAATCTAGGGCCCAACACACCATAGCTGTGGTGGGTTTTTAGCAGGACAGTGAGCGATCCCATTTACAGTTTAGAAAAGAACTTTTTTTTTTTCTCAGAAGAGTATTGCAGTGATTGGATGAGGCCTGGGCCGTTGGAGGAGGGAGGGGGCGCAGGTGTGAATAGAACAGGGCTTCTCAACCTCCTCCCTCTTGACATTTGGGGCTGGCTATGTGGTGAGAACAGTTTAGCAGCATGCCTGGCCCTGCTCTCCCAAGATGTACAGCCAGAAATGTCTCCAGACACTGCCCAGTGGCCCCTAGCTGAGGACCGCTGGATTAGAGAACTATTTAGGGCATGAGGCCTGGTGCTCAATGGGGGTGTAGGAGTCAGGGGGGCAGGGAAGGGCGGTGGGTGCCCAGCGTGACTGTGGGGGTGCCATCCCGGGCGGTTAATGGTGCCAGGCACTGGGGTGGGGAGCCCAGGAGAGGTGAGGAGCAGGTTAAGGGAAAGTGATCCGTTTAATTTGGACAGAATAACAATGGTTATCCATTTATTGAGAGGCAGTTTGGTCCAGGGGTTAGTGGTGCCAGCCCCAGAATTGAGTGTCAAGGTTCACCAGGTGGGTGACCTGGGGCAACTCACTCATCTGTCCAGGGAGACGACAGGAGCTACCCCAGAGAGTTGGTGGGAAGGTTAAATGAGTTAAGGTCTAAGTTGCAAGGCTGTGCGTGGCTGGTGGCTAGGGATTCGGAGCACAGCTCTATGGGCCTTCTCTGGCCCGAGACTGAGTTTGGGGAACCTTGGAAGCCTTGGGTGTCCGCATACAGGGGGATGGATACACAGAGCTGGAGTTCTGAGCCTTGGGTGGCCCATCAGTGCAGGTGTTATTAACACGGAGGTGAGGGGCCCTCTGAAGGGTGCCTACGGCTGGTGCAGCAAGCAGTGTGCAGACCAGACTGGTGGTCTCTGGGAAGGAGCTGTGCCTGCGGATGGATTCTCTGAACCTTCAGCCAACCAGCTAAGGGGCTGGGTGGTTCCGTGGTTAGGGGCAGGGAGGCTGGAGCCAGATGGCCCGAGTCGAGATGCCAGCTGTGCTGCTTTCTCACTAAGTCACTGCAGACACGTACGTTACCTACCCTCTCGGCTCCTCAATTTCCTCATCTATAAAGCGGGCATCGTAATAGTCTCTACATCCAGGTTGGCACGCTAAGCAAGTTAAATGGCTTTGAATGGTGCCTGGTACACAGTTGGTGCCTCACCCCATCCTCGTGACCGGTGCCTCACAGCTGGTGGTGTTCCCATTCTGCAGGTGAGAAAACTGAGGCCTCTAGGGTTTGTACAGCCTGAGTATATGGCAAGTGGTAGCGCCGGCTGGGAACCAGGTCCCCCCGGTTCCATCTACCTACCAGCTGGCCCCTGAGGGTGGCGGCCTCACCTCCCAAGCCTCAGTTTCTTTCCCCTTGACCTAGTCTTCTGAGCCATCGAGGACAAGATGAGGGGACTGTGGAGCCTGCTGGACATGTCAGTGGGGAGGAAGTGATGCCAAGGGGACAGAAACTTCATGCCATAGTGAAACTCCTTCCTTGGAAATCACTTGAGGCCCCTCCCTCCCCTGGTGAAACCAGCCGTTGATAACGGCTCTGCACCCTTCCTGCCCAGCCTGCCCACACTCCCCCCACCCCCAGGCCCTGAACAAACAGTGTGTTCCTGACCGGCTGCCCCTGTCCAGGACCAGGTTGTTTTGTCTTGGCTTTTTTGTGGCTGGGCCCCTGGTGTCAGGTGACAGCCACACAGGGAGGGCCAGGTTGCTGCCACCACCAGGAATCTGAGCTGACCACACCCAGTACAGGGCAGTGCCACCCAGCCCAGCGGCTGGGCGTGACCCCTCTGGCCCTAGACAGCCCTCCTTCCAGCCCCCCAGCAAGATCCTAGGCCCTGGATCTTGGCCGGCGTCCTCCCTCACTGAGGACAAGATGAAGGGGCCCCACTGTCTCTGACCAACAGCCTTTGCTCTCTCCCTTCCGAGAACTTGAAATGGGGTCCTGGAGCCAGCAAGAGACAGACGGGGCTTTCTTCCCCGCACTAGGCTAATGTTGCAGTTTGGCGGCTCCTACAAATCTCTCCTTTCCCAACTGCCGTCAAAAGAGTTCATTGTTCTCTCCTCCCTTGGCAGAGGTCACCTGAGCCAGGTAGCAGGATGAGGGCAGGGCCAGGTAGGCTGGATGCTGAGCTCAGGAGGTAGGGGAGGCTGGCATCAGTGGCTGTCAGGCTTTGGGGCAACCTCCCAGCTTGAATTTGAGCTGGAGGCCTCTGCTGTCCTAGGCTGAGGCCCCTTCCCACCCCTTGTCCTGGGTGGAGGGATGATTCAGGGCTGCTGTGTGCCTTGGCAGTCCCACAGCAGGGCACCCCTGGGGCTGAGTCCACTTCCTGTGCCCCGCATCGACCTTGTACTCTGCTGGGGGGCTGCGTCTTTAAAAGCTGTCAGGGGCGCCTGGGTGGCTCAGTCGGCTAAGCCTCCGACTTCGGCTCAGGTCACGATCTCACGGTAGGTGAGTTCAGGCCCCGCGTCAGGCTCCGTGCTGACTGCTCGGAGCCTGGAGCCTGTTTCAGATTCTGTGTCTCCCTCTCTCTCTGACCCTCCCCCTTTCATGCTCTGTCTCTCTCTGTCTCAAAAATAAATAAAAACATTAAAAAAAAAAAAAAAAAAAAGCTGTCAGAAGTTGGGGGATGGGACAGCCAAGGAAAGGGGAGGCCAGGCTGCTCTGGGTTTCTAGCTCCTCCCTAACTGACCTCTGTCCTCTCCCCAAATCCAAACCCCCTCTTTCCCCATTCCCAACAAGACCCCCAGGCCTCTTGGAACTGGTCTGGGGCCACACCTCCCCCCCCTGCCTGCACTCAGGTTTGCAGCCTCCTTTGGGGATTTGTGGGCTTTATTTGCAGGTTTGCCTCTCTTCCCCACCCCTCCACAGACCTGGGGAATCCCCTGTCCCCACACTAATTACATTTGAACCTACTCTCTTGGTCCCTGCCCAGGTGCGGGCATCATGATGCTTCCTCCCCTCATTTTGTTCTTGAGGGAGCCATGATCCCTTGAGGAAGGTATCCTGAAGAATTCCAGGGACTGATGCCTCAGGAGGAAGGCAGGCTCTAGGGGGCAAGGCCTTTGTGCTCTGGGGGGTGGGCTGAACCTTCCAGCCACCGTCTTCTTGAGGGTTTTGTTCAAGCTGCGGGTGGTCCTGCTCGATGCAGTCGTAGGTATCCTCCCATTTATCAGACGTAAAATGAGGCTCAGAGAGGCAAAGAGCTCACCCAAGTCCCAAGGCATTTTAAGTGGCAGAAGGGGATTCAAAGCCTGCTGGGCCTGACTCAGTCCCCATTTGTTCATTCTTTCTTTTTTTGATACGTATGTATGTATTTATTTTTATTTTTATTACTATTTTAACTTACATCCAAGCTAGTTAATATACAGTGTAACAGTGATTTCAGGGGTAGAGTTTAGTGATTCATCACTTACATATAACACCCAGTGCCCACCCCAACAAGTGTCTTCCTTAATGCCCCTCGCCCATTTAGCCCATCCCCCTACCCAACACCCCACCTCCAGCAACCCTCAGTCTTTTCTCTGTATTTAAGAGTCTTTTCTGGTTTGTCCCCCTCCCTGTTTTTATATTATTTTTGCTTCCTTTGTGTTCATCTGTTTTGTATCTTAAATTCCACATATGAGTGAAGTCCTAGGATATTTGTCTTCCTCTGACTGACTTATTTCACTTAGCATAATGCACTCTAGTTCCATCCATGATGTTGCCTTTCTTTTTTTTTTTTTTTTTTTTAAGTTTATCTTTTTTGAAAGAGAAGAGAGAAAGAGCAGGGGCAGAGAGAGAGGGAGAGAGAATCCCAAGAGAATCCCCGTCCTAACACGGGGCACGATCCCACGAACATGAGATCATGAACCTGAGCTGAAATCAAGAGCTGGATGCTGGGGTGCCTGGGTGGCTCAGTCAGTTGAACGTCCGACACTTGATTTCGGCTCAGGTCATGATCTCACAATTTGTTGGTTCAAGCCCCGCATTGGGCTCTTCGCATGTGGATCCTGCTTGGGATTCTCTCTCCCTCTGCCCCTCTCCTGCTTGTGCTCATGCACACGCACGTTCTCTTTCCCCCTCTCTGTCTCAAAAATAAATAAGCCTAAAAAAAAAAAAAAGGTCGGATGCTTAACCAACTGAGCCACCCAGGCGCCCCAGTCCCCATTCTTTCTAAACCAGCTTATGGAAAAGAAGGTGGAGACGAGAGGCAGTAGAGAGAGGTGGTGGGAAATGAGAAGTGCAAGAAACTGAAGGCTGGGTCCAACCTTTGTCTCCCTCCAGATTAAGGAAAAGAGACCCACCAGCAGGAGTAAGTCAGGTGGGATGTAGGAGAACTTCCCGCCGGTGGGTTGGTAGGATAACGTGTGGCTGGAGAGGCTAACAGAAAAAGAAAGCTGCATGCTGTTTTCTCTTTGGCTTGACTTTCTTGCCCATATCCTGAGGCAGAATTGTCTAGGGCAGCACCTCAGCCCAACAGGTGTATAACATGAGCCACATGTGTAACTTAAAATGTCCTAGCAGCTGCATTACAACAGTTTTTAGACAAGCGAGATTAACTTGATAATATATTTTGTTTTTAATTTTTTAAAAACGTTTATTTATTTTTGAGAGAGAGTGCGTGCACACACATGACAGAGTGTGAATAGAGGAGGGGCTGAGAGAGAGGGAGACACAGAATCCAAAGCAAGCTCTAGGCTCTGAGCTGTCAGCACAGAGCCTGATGTGGGGCTTGAACTCATGAACCGTGAGATCATGACCTGAGCCAAAGTCGGATGCTTAACCAACTGAGCCACTCAGGCGCCCCTGATAATACATTTTGTTTATTAACTCAAAACATCCAATATTGTTTCAACATGTAGTCAATAGAAGTTAATGAGGGTTTTTCTAGGTTTTTTGTTAACACAAAATCTTTGAAACGCCAAGTGTATTTTACACTTACAGCATAGTTCAATTCAGACACAAAATTTTCTTTGGAACTGTGTGCCCTGTACTTAGAGTTTGGGAGATTTGCATCTTGGTCTGCCTGACTCCAGCCCCTGTTCCTTTAGAACCCAAGAACTCACCTGGAAAGTTTTTCAGTGACTGAACTGTATGCCCATTCTTAAATTTAAATTAATTAAAGGGTGCCTGGGTGGCTCAGTCAGTTAAGTGTCTGACTTTGGCTCAGGTCATGATCTCGTGGTCTGTGGGTTCAAATCCCCATTTTGGGCTCTGTGCTGACAGCTCAGAGCCTGGAGCCTGTTTCAGATTCTGTGTCTCCTCTTTGCCCTTCCCCCGCTCGCACTCCATCTCTGTCTCTCTCTCTCAAAAATAAATAAATGTTAAAAAAAATTTTTTTTAATTAATTAAAATGAAAACTTCTGTTCCTTGGTGGCACTGGCCACATTATAAATGCTCCGTATCTCCGTGCAGCTCACAGCTGTCCTACTTGGCAACGCGGGTCTCCTCCTGGGCACAGGGCTCCTTCCTGCAGGACTTTTTCCCCAGACTCCTCCAAATTCCAGAGGCTTTGGCCTTGTGTTCCTGCTGATTGGGATGATCGAAAAATGCTACCGTCCCAGGAAACTTTTCTCAAGCCCTGACTGCTGATTTCCTGAGGCCCCAGCAATCTGAGACTGGCTGAGGCCGGAAGGGGGCTCTGGGCGAGCTTGTCCCCGCAAACACCATCACATGCCCTGCCCCCCACCCCCTTTTCCTGGGAAATGTTTACATTCCAGACACTCTGCTATCTCCCCAAGGCTTTTCCAGGCGCTGCATTTTTTACATAGCTGAATTGGGACCTGGGCTGGCTAGGGGGGCTCCAGCTGGGTCACTTCTGCTCTCCAGGCCATCCCTTCCAGGTATAGCCATTTGTAGGGCAGACTAGTTCCTGGCAAAGAGCCAGACCTGGGGGGCCCTTCCACTTATGTGTCCCCAGAATAGAGACTCCGTGGAGCTCTTGTTCCTGGCCTGCCCCAGCTCAGGGCCTCCTCCTGTGAACCACCATCCTGGACTGGATGAGCCAACAGGCAGCATTGAGTTTACTAAACTATCATGCCCACCGTCGTCAGGACTTCTCCTTTTCTGCTCCTTTGAGGCCTGATGGGACAGCCGAGGGAAGCCTAGAGGAGGACCCTGGGCCTAAGGAGAGCCGCCTGACTGGTACAACCTTTCTCTTCAGGGCAGAGTCTCCATTGCTTTAAAAAACGAAAAGTAAAGCAGCTGGCTGGCATCCTTTGCCCTGCTCTGATCTAGCTCTACAGGTTCGGCATCCCCTGGGGTGGGAGGTGGGGGGTGGGGAGGGCTGGTGGAGAAAAACAACCAAAAACCTTCCTGAAGATGGTTTATCAACCCAGATCTGTAGTGTATACACCCATGCCTTTTAAACCTGGAGTTCCAGAACTGGAACCTCTGCCTAAAGAAATACTCCAAGTTGTAAGCAAAGGTAGGAGTCCAAGAAAGGTCGTCAATGCAACTGATTGGCAACTGTAAAACCCGCAGAAACAAAGGTGTTCAACAGCTAAAGCCTTGTGAGTTAGGGCACCTTTATGTAGGGAATAGTCCTTAGCCGTTTAAAAGTCACTTTAGTGCCTTTGACGGTTTGGGCCCGCTACATACAGGAGGACAAGTGGGCGACAAAGCTATGCATGTCCGTATATATCCGTGTGGCACAACCCCAGTCAGGTCTTTGTATTAAGTAGAGACACACACGTGTATAGTCGCAACACAAAGACTCACAGATGTTAGCAAGGGTCACTTCTGGTTGCGGGAGTATGGGTGATTTTTGTGTTCCTTTTCAAACTCCTTCATATGTCCCAAGTTTTCTATAATGTGTATTACTTCTATAAGAAGAAATGAGCAAAAGCATGTGTCTGCAACAAAACTCTAGAAGCTTCTTTTCTGGAAAGATAGTGGAGAGACCTCACGACAGAAAGACTTGCGAGAGAGCAGGTGTTTGGCCCCGGAGGAGCCTCGGATGGCCCAGAGCTGGGACAGGCTACTGGGGGGTTCTGTCTAGCCCCTGGGACTGCCCCAGACCTGTGGTACAACCAGGCTTCCCGAGCCATCTGGTCCATTGTGGCAGGCCCCCCCCCCCCAAAGCTTCCCTTACCCCCCACAGGAGGACTGGGTCAGTCACCCACAGTATGGGTGGTGGAGGAACCAAGTCAGAGTTCCTGGAAAGCATCGAGTGGCCAGTGTGGTGTCGGGGGAGAATGCGCTCCCAGGGCTGGCCCCAGGGCCTAAGACTGGGTCACAAACGGGTCTGGGATTGACTCAGCACTCAGGTATCTGGGTAGGAACCCGAACGTGACTGAATTTCTCCTTCCTGCTGGAGGTGGCTCTGTGCTGCACTCCTCTGTCCAGCCCTGGTGCCCCAGCCGTGGCGGGGCAGAGGGGACATGTCTGCAGGTTCCATCCCCACATGGTTCTTGTTGCAGACGGTGGAGCATGGCTTCCCACACCAGCCCAGCGCCCTTGGCTACAGCCCGTCTCTGCGCATCCTGGCCATTGGCACCCGCTCCGGAGCCGTCAAGCTGTATCCTTTCTGTCCTCCCAGCTCCCACCGGGGGAGGGGCCCTGGCGTTGGCGGGATTCAAACAAAAGTCAGTTGTAGATGACCCCTCCTGGTACTGGGATGTTCCCTCTTGGGGAACCCTCTTGCGTAGCCTCTTGAGAGTCAGCCCCAAATGCCGGAGGTGGAGTCAAGTTTTTTGTTTTGTTTTCCTTTCTCCCGCTTAGTAGACCCGGGGTAGCAGGCCCAAGGTGCCGTCCAAACCAGGGTGTCCTTGGGTTTGAAGAGCAGTGCTAAGCCTTCCAGATTCTCCCCAACCGTGCACACCTGCCATGTACACACAGGCACATCAGAGAGTAGAACTGACTCCTGGTTGGCAGGACATTGGTCTGAAAGGGCCACATTTTATCCAAAGCATTGGTTCTGGGCCACGGGGGCCTCTGCGTTTCAGAGGCAAGCCCGAGGGTTCCAGGATGATGAAGGATCACCGCTTGGGTCCTCTGGCCTAGACTACAAGTCTGGGAACTTCCCCAGCCCCAAATCCCCCCTGAGTCCCTAGAGTTGAGCCAGTTGGGACATGGGAGTACTGGGAGATGGGGAACCACCCATGGGGAGCCTGGCTGGAGCCTCCAGTGAGGCTGCGGCTCCCTCCTGTTCCTCTTATGCAGCAGGGGCGGGGGAGGCGGGGACACCTCTAGCGGGCTGGCCTAAGCTGGAGGTGGCGAATAGCACTCCCTCGGCTGGTTAATCATTGCCAGGCTACAGCCACATCCTGGTTACCAATCCCCGGTGCCACAGCTGCTGGGGTGGACCCATGGGGGTGCCCTTTTTCTCAGGTGCCACCTTGTGGTAGCTGATGGGTTTGTTGCAGCTCAGGTGGGGCGGGGGGCACTGTAGGAAGCAGCCCAACAGTTACTGGGATAAATCTTCACCATCCTGGGGTGTCTGCCCGCCCCCCCCCCCCCCCCCACACACACACACCTGCCTGGCTGGAAAAGTTCTCCCTGGTTGGAGCTGGCTCCACCTCGGGGTGACATCACCGCTGGCCAAGGGCCCTTGGGCCAGGGCCACTGCCGTCTCCTCCCAACCCAAGGCCCCGGTCACTGCCGTCTGGGAGGAGGGCAAGCCCTTCTGTGACGCTGAGATATTTACACTCCTTGCCACGTGGGCCCAGAGGTCCTGGCCCTTGGGCAGGAAGGGGTGGTGTCCTGCCTTCTGGAGCTTTTCCTGAGCCTGCCACTCGTAGCTATGGTGCCCCAGGGGTGGAGTTCATGGGTTTGCACCGGGAGAACAACGCTGTGGTGCAGATCTACTTCCTACCTGGCCAGGTGAGCGGGCCCTCCGCATCCTCCTACTCTCACATCACCTGGAAGGGGTGGGGAGAGGCAGGCGTTTAGTAGTCCTGGGTTTGGTTCTGATAGGAGGGCCTGGGACCACCTCCCTTCCCCCAGCTGCGGTTCACAGACCACCCTAAGAGCAGCCAGGGGGCTTCTGGTTCTGGGGCTCCCTGAATCAACCGGCGCGGGGTGGGCCGCCCCAGTGTGAAGGGCCCCAGTGAATGCTGGCCCTCCCTGGTTCGCGACACCACACACTCCTGGTTCCTGTCCCCTTCCCTCCCTAGTGCCAGCTGGTCACCCTGCTGGACGACAACAGCCTCCACCTGTGGAGCCTGAAGGTCAGAGGCGGGGTGTCAGAGCTACAGGAAGATGAGAGTTTCACGCTGCGTGGCCCCCCAGGGTAAGGACCTGGTACCCGTCTTCTCCCGGCCGGCCTGACCGGTGCACCCAACTCCTGGGTGGAATCACCCTGTGAAGGTCCTGTGGAGCCCTTGGTGGTCCTGGCAGTTGTTTGAGCCAACACATCCCCACATGCGGGTGCTCTGGAGGAGCAGGGCCCTCCACGCCTACACCGTCTGCACAGGAGGCTCTGGGGAGTTTTTTCTGCCTCCTAGCCCACGCTCTCTACCATCTATCTTCTGTCTTGGCAGGAGACACTCAAAATGTTTGTCCTGGCCCAAGACACCATCAGACCCCGATAAAGGACCTCACGGGCCCGCTTTCCCCAGCCACGGCCTTTCCCAGGACTGCCGAGGGCAGCCGGGAGTCGGGGATCCTAACCCCGGGGTCTCCCCTGCCTGAGTGGCAGCCAGCTCACAGGCAGCCATTCTCGTCCTCAGGGCCGCCCCCAGCGCCACACAGATCACTGTGGTCCTGCCTCATTCCTCCCGCGAGCTCCTCTACCTGGGCACCGAGAGTGGCACCGTGTTTGCGGTGCAGCTGCCGGCCTTCCGCACGCTGGGGGACCGGACCATCGGCTCGGACGCTGTGCTGCAGGGGTGAGCTGGACACCTTGTTGCCATTAGGAAGCTGTTCCCTCCAGCTGAGCGCGGCCTTCTCCCTCGAGTCCCAGTAGTGTCTCGGGAGCTCATAATTTCTCTCCTGGGAAGTCTACGGGGAGGGGAGAAGAGACCCTCAGCCCCCAACCTGTCCCCTAACTTGAGACTCTCGCCCCATGATGTGTTAGCACCATAGCACTCTGAGGAGTCTTGGGGGTAACCTGTCATTTCATTTAAAGGTGAGGAAAATGATGCTCAAAATGATTTCGTAATGTCACCAAGTCTCAGTCCAGCAGTCTTCACGCTGATCATGTGAATTTCAAAACCCCAGGGGCTCCGCAGGGGGGCAGGTGGGGCCCAAACCTCGTGTTGCCACATCAGGTGGGGCAACTCCTGGTGAGATTTATGTTTTGGAGTCTGTGCTAAGTTTTCGTTTGCATGCAGGCCCCATGGCCAAAGCTCTTGGACAGCCATAAGCCTGTAGGTTTCTTCGGATCACTCTGGAGGCTTTGCTCCATAACGATGATGTCAGCAACAGAGAGGGAGTCAGATCAGGTCTGGGTGTGGAGAGAGGGTGCCAGGGTCCAAAGGAGGAGGAGACGAAGCACTGGCAGTGGTGGAATGTTTTGCCATTTCACGGGACAGAGAGGAGGCCGGGGTCCTGGGATGTGGGGCTGCTTCAGACTCAAGGGAGCAGGACCCTGGTCCCGAAAGGACTGGCCTTCCAACGTGCTCACATCGCTCAGGGCCCACTGTCCAAGGAAGAGTGTCGCTGGGTTTGGGAGGATTCCTACTTGGGGCTGGCTCCGCCTGACCCCAAACGTCTGTCTTTCCCACCCGGCAGGGTAGCGTCAGGGCAGCACGACCACAGTCAGAGCAGGACTGTTTGCGGGTCAGCAGGCATGGCGGCTTCTCAGCCTGGGTGCCAGGCCAGGACAGCAGGAGGACCTGTTCCTCACACGTGGCCCTGCCGGCACCCACCTGACTCTGTGCTGGTGGGAGTCTAGTTGCCGGGGGGCCTCCCCCAGCCTGAGTACCCCGGGAAGCCCCTCCTGCCAGTGTAAATCCTGTTCTAAATGAAAAGAGATTTGGCTTGGGTTGGCAGAGAGGGGTCCAGGTGTCTGTGTTTCCTGCTCTCCCTCTTTGGTGTGGGTTCTTAGTCCGTTGCCTGCCACCTCGTGGTCTTCTGTTGGCTTCAGCACCTCCAGACTTCACGTCAGCATTCCGGGCCCAGAGAAGGAGGAGGGGGACAGGGCTCAAGGCCAGACCGACCTAATGTAGGGAGTTTTATTTTGTGGGTTTTAAAAACTGTTTCCTTATGAAATACCACTTAGTGCAGAAATGCACTAAGTATGAATGTGCGGTTTAATGGATTCTTGTAAAGTGAGCGTCCCTGCAGCCACCCCCTGGACAAAGAAATAGAACTTAGCCAGCCTCCCAGGAGCCCCCGCTGTCCTTCCCAGTCACGAGTCCCTCCTTCCCCCGAGGTAGCCACCGCATCAACTCTTCTGGAAGCCACTGCCTTGCCTTTCTTCATAGTAGTGTAACCGCCTGCGTTTGTGGATGGATATACAGGATATATAGGTTTCTATATATCTTTGTCCTCTTGTGCGCATGGCTTCTCTCTCCCTGCGATCTTCCCACGCTGGCACTTGCACGCGGTGAGCAACTGTGCCACATGCTCCGTCCTGCCCTGTTGGTGGCAGCAGCGTGGGCTCACAGTGCTTCCCTCGGCCAGGTTGCCCGAGGATGCCCGCCACCGGCGGGTGTTTGAGATGGTGGAAGCTCTGCAGGAGCACCCCCGAGACCCCAACCAGGTCCTCATCGGCTACAGCCGCGGCCTCATCGTTGTCTGGGACCTGCGGGGCAGCTGCGTGCTTGGCCATTTCCTCAGCAGCCAGGTAGGCGGCGCCTGGGATGGTGGCGGGTGCCGCGTGGCGCTCTCAGGCCCCCGAATCACCTAAAGCCCTTGTGCTGAGACCTGCGGGTACAGGACCACCACCCTGACCCCAGCCTGCGCGCTTTCCCTCTCTCCCTCTGAAGCAACTGGAGAACGTCTGCTGGCAGCGGGACGGCCACCTGATTGTCAGCTGCCATTCTGACGGCAGCTATTGCCAGTGGCCTGTGTCCAGTGACACCCAGCACTCGGAGCCCCTGCGCAACTGTGTGCCTTACGGTCAGTGCTCCGTCCGCCTAATGGGGCCTGGCCCTGCCCTGTCACTTGCAAAGCGGTGTCCTCTGTTCCCAGTCTGTCTTCCCCACATTCGGGTGTAGGTGCCCAACTCCTAGAAGCAAAACTGGGGCCCAGAGAAGTGAAGGCTCTGCCCAAAATTGTGCAGCAGATTTTCAGATGCCCGTCATGGCTTTCTCGAGGGACTGCTCAGAGCAAGACTCCTATGCAATCTGCTGCATGGGTATGGGCATGAAGGGTCTGGGCCCTATGGACATAGGGGTGGAGGGCCCACTCAAGCTGGTTCCTTGTCTTGTAGGTCCTTTTCCTTGCAAAGCTATTACCAAAATCTTCTGGCTGATCACCAAGCAGGGGTAGGTATCAGTGCTCTGTCCTCCCTTTCAGCAGCCTTCCGAGGGACTACTCTGGCCTCTGCTTGTGGGAGGCGGTGTCTAGGGAGTGCCTTGGGGGTCCCACATCGGTGTCTCAGATGCCAGCAAAGGGAGAGAGGGCTATTCATTCATACCTCTCATGGCTAATTCCTGAGCAAACATTTCTGACCTTTCCCTCCACCCTCCCGGAAAGATGATTCAGATCAGCCGTTTTCAGACTCTGTTTCAGCAGGAGACCTGTTTCTTCAGAGACATACAGGGAAACCTGATGCATAAACAGGAGTAGGGTGGGCTGGGGGTAGAAGCCGGGGTAAAGCAGGAGTGGCTACAGAGGCTCAGGAACCCCAGCCTGGGTGCCCCCACCTCACCCCCAAGTTCTCCTGGGTTATTGCAGTCAGGAAGAGAGGGCGGTCCACCCCACCCCTTCTGGGGACCTTGAATGAGCACTTACTTTGAGACTGGCTCCCTCCCTGGTCCTGCCACTCTGGTCCCTGGAAAGTCTAAGCTGCCAGCTCAGCCTGTGGCTGAGGTACTGTTGGGAGCCCCAGCCCACCCCACGGCTCTTCTGTGCCCGCCAGGTTGCCTTTCACCATCTTCCAGGGGGGCATGCCGCGGGCCAGCTATGGGGACCGCCACTGCATCTCGGTGGTCCACGACGGCCAACAGACAGCCTTCGACTTCACCTCCCGTGTCATTGACTTTACTGTCCTTGCCGAGGCAGACCCTGCTTCAGGTAGGTGGGCTTGGGAAGTGGCTGAGGGGATGCGGCCTGTCCATTTCCAAACGCACCACTACCTGAGCCCCTCAGCCCCCCTGCACCCCTCTCAGTGCCTTTCCCTTCCCCTGCTTGTGGCTTCATCCTTGCTGGCCACACCTCCCACCTGCTCTGAACCCTCTTCACCCTTGCACGGCTCTGATGGGACTGAGCCCAAGGCAGGAAGATCTAGGCTGTGGGGCTCAACAGCTACCTAGCTGAGGCAAAGAGGTCCCGGCTTAGACACGCGAAGCCCTCCCATCGTGGGGTGGGGAGAGTGGTGCCGTGTGGGGCCTCCTGGAGCTGGGCCAAGACAGCAAAGCCCTGAGTCAGCCTCGTAAATTGGTGACAAGCAAGACCAGAAAGGGCGATGTCGAAACCTGGAGCGGAGGCCTGGCGGGAGATTCCCAGGAGGGCGGGCCTCTCCTCCAGGTGAGTCCAGCCTTACGAGCCAAGGCCTCCAGGTGAGGGGCTCGGGCCTGCTCCGGACACCCTGGGCTGTATTCCCGTGCATCCTCAACACCACAAGGCTACTTGCTTTCCCTCCTTTCTCAGCCTCTTCCCTCCTCACGCCCGATGCAGGATGCCGGGGGTGGGGGGGGGGGTGGGGGGGGGGGGGGCGTCGATTCTTTAGGATTTTCTACAGAGATGATCATGTTCTCTGTGAACAAAGACAGCGTTACTTCTTCCTTTCTGACCTGTGTCCCTTTTATTTTCTTCTCTTGTCTCCCTGCAGTAGCTAGGACTTGTAAACAAGCAGAGAGAGGGGGCATCTGCCAAATTCCTGATCTTAGCAGGAAAGCTTCATGTTTCGCACTATTATAGTCACATGAGCTGTAGCTTTTTTGTGGATGATCTTTACCAAGTTGAGGAAGTTCCCCTCTCTTCCTACTTAGATTTTTTATCATAAATGGGTGTCAGATTTGTCAGATATTTTTCCTGCGTGGATCAATATGATCACGTGTTTTACTTTAGCCTATTGATGTGATGGGTTCCGTTAACTCATTTTCATGTGTTGACACAATCTTGCACACCTGGGATAAATCCTACTTGGTTGTGGTGTGTGATTTTTCTCTATATGTTTCTGGATTTGGAGATTTTTTTTATTTATTATTGATTTTGGGGAGAGAAAGCATGAGTGGGAAAGGGGTGGGGGGCAACGTACAGAGGATCCAAAGAGGGCTCTGTGCTGACAGCAGAGGAACCATGAGTTCACGACCTGAGCCAAAGTTGGACACTCAACCGACTGAGCCACCCGCTGCCACTGGAGCTCATTTTTATTTGTTTGTTTGTTTGTTTGTTTGTTTGTTTAGAGAGGGAGAGGGAGAGAAAGAGGCGGCCCAGGTGAGCAAGGGGCAGAGAAAGAGGATCCCAGGAGGGGCAGAAGGAGAGAGAGAGAAGTGGGGCTCCTGCTCACCGGAAGCAGGCCTTGAGCTCACCCCGAAGTGAGGCTCAAGTGGAGCTTGTTTTTAAAATTCCGATTCTGGGGCACCTGGGTGGCTCAGTCAGTTAAGCATCCGACTCTTGGACTCTTGGTTTCGGCTCAGGTCATGATCTCGCGGTTTTGTCAGTTCGAGCCCCACATCAGGCTCCAAGCTGACAATGCGGAACCTGCTTGGGATCCTCTGTCTCTGCCCCTCCCCTACTTGCACTATCTCTGTCTCTCTCAAAATAAATAAATAAACTTAAAAAAATTTTTTTGTAATAAAAATGAATTAATAAAATAAAATGCAGATTCTCCAGGGGTGCTTGGGTGGCTCAGTCAGTTAAGCGTCCGACTTCGGCTCAGGTCATGATCCCACGGTTCGTGGGTTCGAGCCCCGCGTCGGGCTCTGTGCTGACAGCTCAGAACCTGGAGCCTGCTTCGGATTCTGTGTCTCCTTCTGTCTCTGCCCCTCCCCTGCTCTTACTCTGTCTTACTGTCCCTCAAAAATAAATAAATGTAAAAAAAAAAAAAAAAAAAAATTTAAAATGCAGATTCTCTGACTCCAGCCCTAGAGCTTAAGATCCTGCAGGGCTGGGCTGGGGCAAACTGCTTCCTACGGTTCCTGCAGCCCCTGACCCTTGGCCTGTCCCCCAGCCTTTGATGACCCCTACGCCCTGGTGGTGCTGGCCGAGGAGGAGCTAGTGGTGATTGACCTGAAGGCGGCTGGTTGGCCACCAGTCCAGCCTCCCTACCTGGCCTCCCTTCACTGCTCTGCCATCACCTGCTCCCACCACGTCTCCAACATCCCCCTGAAGCTGTGGGAGCGGATCGTCGCCGCTGGCAGACAGCAGCACACACACTTCTCCACCATGGTAAGTCTGGCTCCAGCCCTGGCCCCACCTCGGGCCAGGCTCTCCCATGGACTTCTTGGTCTCATTCTTTAGGAGTGGCCCATCGATGGTGGTACCAGTCTGGCCCCGGCCCCTCCCCAGAGGGACCTGCTGCTCACAGGGTAGGTGACTTTCATGGCGCTCTCCTCCTGCCAAGTAGAATACGCGGGGTGGGAACAGACCCCAGAGTGGGTGCGTGCCAGTCCCGGGCCTCCCGGGCACCCCTGGCCTGGCATCCCTCACAACTGGCAGGTGGCTCCGCCCGCAGGCACGAGGATGGCACAGTGCGCTTCTGGGACGCCTCCGGTGTCTGCTTACGGCTACTCTACAAACTCAGCACGGTACGGGTGTTCCTCACCGACACAGAGCCCGGCGAGAACCTCAATGCCCAGGGCGAGGATGAGTGGCCCCCGCTCCGCAAGGTGAGGCCGGGAGCCTGGAAACCAGGCAGGGCAAGGACAGGCTGGATCTCGTGCTTATGGCCACTCATGGACCTCCTCTCCCTTGTCAGGTGGGCTCCTTCGACCCCTACAGTGATGATCCGAGGCTGGGAATCCAGAAGATTTTCCTCTGCAAATACAGTGGCTACCTGGCTGTGGCGGGCACGGCAGGGCAGGTAGCAGGCTGGGCTGGGGCAGGGGGTGCAGCTAGGAGGAGTAATCAGGGGACTTTGGGCGGTGTCCAAGGATTGGGGGGCAGCAAGGACAGACACCAGCCTCCTGGGCACCCACTGAAGAGGTCGCCAGGACCATCACCGACTCTTGTGGCTCTTGTGCTTTTCCCAGTGGATAGAGGTTGCCTGGTCCCATTAGAGACAGGCCTCTGGGATGATTGTTTCTCCTCCAGAAACCAGGATTAAGGGCCAGGGATCGGGAAAGGCCTTCCAGCTCTCCTTGGGCCCTAGGCTTTCCCACTCTCAGGGTCCCTGTGGTCCCGCTATTCCTTGGTGCTGGGCGGGGGGTGGGGGTGGGGTGGCTCAGCCCACCTGCCCCCCCCCCACCCCAGGTGCTGGTGCTGGAGCTGAATGACGAGGAGGCGGAGCATGCCGTGGAGCAGGTGGAGGCCGACCTGCTGCAGGACCAGGAGGGCTACCGCTGGAAGGGCCACGAGCGCCTGTGTGCCCGCCCGGGGCCCGTGCGTTTTGAGCCCGGCTTCCAGCCCTTCGTGTTGGTGCAGTGCCAGCCCCCGGCCGTGGTCACCTCCTTGGCCTTGCACTCTGAGTGGCGGCTCGTGGCCTTTGGCACAAGCCACGGTTTTGGCCTCTTTGACCACCAGCAGCGGCGGCAGGTCTTTGTCAAGTGAGCAGCCCTCCCGGGGTGGCCAGGGCCTGAGTCTAGGGCTGGTGCTGGGCAAGGACCCTAGGGCCCTGGCAGCACTGATGTCCTGATGTTCCCCCCAGGTGCACGCTGCACCCCAGTGACCAGCTGGCTTTGGAGGGCCCCCTGTCCCGTGTGAAGTCCCTAAAGAAGTCCCTGCGCCAGTCCTTCCGCCGGATACGGCGTAGCCGGGTGTCAAGCCGGAAGCGGCGGCCAGCTGGTCCCCCTGGGGAGGTGAGGCCGAGACCGGCCACGAGCCCGGGGCGGCTGGCAGCAGGTCCAAACTAGCCCTCCCTCCCCCGTGGCTTTGGCTGCAAGCACCGAGCAGGCTCACGTCCTGCCCCGCTGCCCACTAGCTCTGTGGCCTCGGACACACACACGTTGCATCTCTGGGCCTCAGCTTCCCCAAATGTAGAGGGTTAAGTCTTCAGTTAGTGTCACCAGGTGGGCGGTGGCCATCTTCCCCCAGCAGGACTGGTGCTGGGCAATCGGATCCCCCCAGGAAGGGGAGGCCAGAGTCCCCCTCAGCCTGAC
Source organism: Panthera onca (assembly GCF_046562875.1). Taxonomy (NCBI): domain Eukaryota; kingdom Metazoa; phylum Chordata; class Mammalia; order Carnivora; family Felidae; genus Panthera; species Panthera onca. Next base: position 10,588,079 of record NC_138352.1, read on the forward strand.
CAAACCCACGGCAGGTGCCGGAGGGAGGCGCCAGGGCTGAGCGGACGGGTACGCAGAACATGGAGCTGGCCCCTGTGCAGCGTAAGATCGAGGCTCGCTCAGCAGAGGACTCCTTCACGGGATTCGTCCGGACCCTCTACTTTGCTGACACCTATCTGAGGGACAGTGAGTGGCCAGCCTGAGGTGTGGGGGGCCCAGGAGAGCACCCTTCGGCCCGAGGGCGTGTTGGAGGCTGCTGTCCGGCCTGGCTGGGAGCATGGGGAGACCCGATCCTCTGCCTGCCTCTTTCTCTGCCGTGCCTGGGTCTCCAAGGCAGGTTGCCCTGGCTTCGTACTCAGGCTCCACCACTCTAGAAGTGTGACCTTGGACATGTCACTTAACCTGGGGTCAGCTTCTCTCCTGTAAAGTGGAGGAATATCTTCCTCCAAGAGTGCCTGCTAGTACCCAGTGTGCCCTGCAGAAGCTCCCTGCCGCCCGCCCACCGGGGCAAGAGTGGGGTGGGGGTATCTGCTGCTGTATCTTCAGGGCTGAGCTGTCCCGGGTTCAAGACCACCTGTGCCTGGGTCCCTTAGCGGTCAGAGAGCCTTCCCAGCTCTTCCCGTCTATACCCCCAGGAAATAGGCAGGGCCCACAGCCATTCCGTTTTACAGAGGAGGAAACAGGCTTACAAGGTTTGCTAACTTGACCTTGGGGTCACACAGGTTGTGAGTGGCAATGCCGGGACATCAGCCCAGGTCACCTGGCTCCACCTGACCCCCGAAACTGTGGGTTAGATATAAACCTTTGCTTCCTGGCAGGCTCCCGCCACTGCCCCTCGCTGTGGGCTGGCACCAACGGTGGTACGGTCTATGCCTTTGCGCTGCGTGTGCCCCCCACCGAGCGGAGAATGGATGAGCCCGTGAGGGCCGAGCAGGGTGAGTGCTGGGCAGAGGGAGAGCAGAGGGTCCTTATCTGCCTGGGATGGGGTGGGGTGGGGTGGGGTCTGTAGTCTCACCCTCCCCCCGACCATCAACCACCACTTGCCTCTCTCCCTGCAGCCAAGGAGATCCAGCTGATGCACCGAGCGCCCGTGGTGGGCATCCTGGTGCTGGATGGACATAGCGTCCCCCTTCCTGAGCCCCTGGAGGTGGCCCATGACCTGTCAAAGAGCCCAGACATGCAGGGAAGCCACCAGCTGCTTGTGGTGTCAGAAGAACAGTTCAAGGTGTCGCTTGGATGGAGGCGGGGCTCCCTGGGGATCCCTGGGACATCCGGGGAGTGCAGATCCTGGGCACAAATGACAGTGGCCGGGATTCACTTAAAGTTGTATTTGCAGCTGGTGTGTGACAGACTACCGAGGCACCGAAAAGGAGAGGGGTGGAGATCCCGGGCCCCGGGGTCAGCACGGGGGCACCGAAGCGGGACCTGTGTCAATAGGGGGGACGGAGAACACAGACATGGAAATAAGTAGCCCTGGTGTCCCTTCCCAGTCAAAGCGTAGTGGCCGCATGTCCGAGCACTGAGCGGGCACAGAGACTGGGCGTTCGTTGCTGGGGAGCAGGGCCCTGTGACGGCACCAGGCACGGAAGCCATGGGTGTGAGCCGCGCCCTGTGCCCCCAGGTGTTCACGCTGCCCAAGGTGAGCGCCAAGCTGAAGCTGAAGCTGACCGCTCTGGAGGGCTCGCGGGTGCGGCGGGTCAGCGTGGCCCACTTCGGCAGCTGTCGAGCCGAGGACTACGGGGAGCACCACCTGACTGTCCTCACCAACCTGGGTGACGTCCAGGTGGTCTCGCTGCCCCTGCTCAAGCCCCAGGTTCGGTACAGCTGCATCCGCCGGGAGGATGTCAGCGGCATCGCCTCTTGCGTCTTCACCAAATACGGCCAAGGTGGGCACAGCGGGGGCGGGCAGGCGGGTGCGGGCAGCCGGGCCCCCGGGGGCGGGGCGGGGTGGGGACTCCCACTGCGCTGCCAGGGGCTGCTGGGAAGGGCAGCATGGGGTGTTGCGGCCGAGGCCAGGCTGGACTGACTGACTTCGGAGAACTTTTGAGGGAGGCCCCCGGCCCCTCGTTCCTCCTGGGAGGAGAGTCCCGTCAGCTGCTGCAGGGCCTGGGAGCCGTGGGCTGGCCTCACCTCCAGGCTTCTCCTTCCCCCCGCAGGATTCTACCTGATCTCACCCTCAGAGTTTGAGCGCTTCTCTCTCTCCACCAAGTGGCTGGTTGAGCCCCGGTGTCTGGTGGATTCAGCAGAAACCAAGAGCCACAGCTGCCCCCGCAACGGATCAGGCCCAGAGAAGGTCTCAGGCCCAGCCAGGTCGGTGAAAGGACAGGTGGCCTTTGCCCTGGCCCCTCTCCTCTGAGCTAAGCCCACCCTCCTGGCTCTGGCTCGCTGCCCCCCTTCATATGCCCCTCCCTCTCATGGAAGCTGCCATCCAGGGCAGAGCTTGGTTTATCACCCTGGCTCAAGGTGAGCCAGGTTAGTTGACCTCATTTTTCATGGGATCAGGGCTTTCTGAGCCGGAATGGGGAGCCCAGAGACTCCCAGTCCTCACCATCTCTCTCCCCACAGGAACTCAGGGAGCCAGAGTGATGGAGAGGGTAAGACAGGGTTCCCTGTGCCCAGGGGTGGGGATGGGGGTGGGGGGCAGAGACATTGTGATACTTAGGCCCAGACCCAGACCGAAGGGGAAGGAAGGGAACCCCAGGCCAGCAGGTGGTATTGGGGCTAAGAGTAGAGACGGCATCACTTCCAGTCCTGGGTTCTGGGCTCCGGCACTGCCGCTCTCGTAAGGAGGGAGCTGGGGCAGAGGAGGTCTCGGGGCTCGCCTGACCTGGCCCCTGCCTTTCAGAGAGGAGGCCTGGCCTGGTGATGGAGCACGCTCTGCTCAATGACGAGAGTGAGTTGGGCAGGAGTCGGTGGGCCGTCATGAGGGATGTCCCGAGGGAGGCTTGGAAAGCCAGGGTGGAACCGAGGGCCGTTACTCTGAGGGAGGCAGACCTGTCCGACACTCCACCAGTAAAAGGGGGAGAAACATTTGTGTCTGGCCCGGCTTCTGCCGGCCTCAGCAGGCCTCTTCCCCAACCCTGCAGGGGTCCTGAAGGAGATTCAGAGCACACTGGAGGGAGACCGAGGGTGAGTTCCTGCTCGGGCCTGCAGGGGTGGACCCTGAGGTGCCAGGAGTTCTCTGGGAATAAGGGTCCTCGTCTGGTCTCCCGGAGGTCCCCATGGATGGTAACTGCCCTGTCTTTGCCCGTGCAGGAGCTATGGCGACTGGCGATCTCAGCGAGTGGCCACGGGTTACAGCCTCAGCAATGGGGGAGGTAGGGGCTCTGGGCACCGCTGCAGGGCTGGGGGGCGGCTGGGAGGGTATGCCTCCTAGTTGGGGAGGGATAGGAGAGTGAGCCCACACACGCCCCTGGGTGGGGGACTGAGGCCCCCCGGCCTGCCCAGGAGGCCCCCGAATTGCCACTGCTCTGTGTCCTTCCACAGCGGAGTGAGCAGGTCGCGGGTCCAGGCTACGCGACGAACACACACTACTGAGGGCGCTTCCTGGGGCGCTGCCCCCCCGGCCCCGGGAGGCCCATGAACTGGGCTGTGCCAGGGACTGGAGCCGACCCCAGTGTGCACCCTGCTGCTGCTCTTGGCCTCGGAGAGGAGGGACCCCAGGGCCGTGGGGCTGCCCCACCTGGGCCTTGTCTGTCTTGGTTCTTTTGTCAATGTTGCACAGTTTTTTCTCCCTCCCCTTTTTGTAGTGGGCTGGGTTTTAAATTATAAATTTTAACTGCCTCTGGGTGAAAAAGTTTTTAATAAACACCTTATTACCTCTTCACTGGACTGGTCCAACGACTGACTTTTTTAATTGTGCAGAAATTTTCTACATAGACACAAATGATTGGTAGCGGTCCCTTGCCTTTGCCCCTGGGGTCCAGTTGCTGGACCAGGCTGGTACTCCGGAGAGTTAGTTTTTTAAGCTGTTGAGTCAGAGCAAACTGTGTCTGTTCGTATCTGAACACTATGTCTTCTGTCTTTGGAAACGAACGGCCAGAGTTAACCACCCTGAGGGTGCATGGCTGCATCCCAGGGTCGGGGGCAGAGGGAGTCCCCTTTGACCGGCCTTTGCTTGCTGTCAGAAGGGGGAGACACTCACAGTACCTCAGACCTGGTGGCTTCTTCCAGACTTCAGGGAAGGACTGTGGGGTGCTGCTGAGGTCAGAGGCAGTTCCCAGAAGTGAAAGCTCTTACCCCCAGATGAGGGGCTGGATCAGACCACTGTTATGGTCTTTATAAGCCAGGGGGTTGAGTCTACTTGATTCTACTTCATTCACTTGTCTTTGTTGAGTACCTATTATATGCCAGGCGCTTGGGATCAGAGGTGGCCAAGATAATGTTCCTGCCCTCTGAGGCTCACAATACTAACAAGGGCAGGAAATCTTAGGATGCAGGCAAGCTGGGGGCCTGTGAGAGATGCGCCTGGGAAGGTGATGTTAAGCTGGGGCAGGGACGTGACCAGGAATGGGCTGGGTGCTCCGTTCTACACAGAGGATAGAGGGGCAGGCAGCACTTGAACTGGTCGGCCTGCTGTGGGATTGTGTTAAGAGTCGAGGGTAGCTGGCAGGAAGTGTGCCAAAAATGAGACCACCAAGTGGCCGGGGCCAGACTGGGACCTCCTAGAGCCTGGCGAGGGTAAGGGCACTGCTATGTGCCACCGGAACCCACGTGGCCTGTTGAAAGGACATGGATTAGCGCACAGGGCAGAGGAGGAGTCCAGGCCCAGGTCCCTGGATGGATACGCCATGGGAGAACCCTACCCATCACCCTCCCGCCAAGCATGTGCAGCTCAAGAATCTGGATTGTGTAACTTGGGTCACTCCAGCTCTCCTGTTCTCCTTAGAAGTGGGGGTGAGGGTGGCACTTACTGAGAAAGGAGTCCCAAAAGCCACAAGGAAGAGGGGGAGTAGTTGCCCCAAAGGGAAGAGGAACACAGACCATGGTCGCAGAAGCAGTGGAGAAGGGATGCTGGGTAGATAAGAAGACAAAGCTACAGACAGTGGGGAGTGCTGCGTACCCTGCAAGACAGTCTGGACTTGATCCTGAGACTCTGGAAGCACCTGAAGGGCTTTGAGCACAGAAGTTCCATTATGAAGTCCATTCTTCCAAAGACCACTGTAGTTTAAATCCCAGCAAGTTCCACTCGTGTGACAGGCACATTGCCTTCCTGTTCTGCATCCCAGTTTTTTCTGGGGGAACGGGATGATAAGAGTATCCCCTCACGATCTGTTGTGAGGTTCATGGGAGTCCACGAGGTTCAGGGTTTCATGACGGGGGTGACCCTCTCTCAGGGTCAGGGAGAACATGCTAGAATGCACAGGATCTTTATTTTTATCATAAAAGAAATTAAGCCTTGTGTATATCCTGGACTGGCACTCGGTCCTCAGTCTTTCTGGAGAGCTGGACAGCTACACACACACACACACACACACACACACACACACACACACACACACAAGTATCAAGACTCTGAAAATGGATTTACCTCTGCCCTCATTCAGGATGAGCATTGCCTTAAGTACTTTGGGCTACAAAGTATTAACTAATGTTGGTTGTTCGCCTGTTTTGGTTCTAGGAAAATATTCTATTGGGAGTGTGAGATCAACAATTTTTATTGATAGGTGTGCACAAGTGGAAGAGTTTGGCACTGTCTAGAAAGTGGATTAATGGAAGCTCAGCCGGCATGGAGGGAGGTTGGAGGGCCCTGCAGCTTCTGTCCAGGGGGAGGTGGCCATAGTGGCCAAATGGAGATACTGAGGGGTTGGGTTGACCAGGGCCACTGCCAGATGGAGAAGGTGAGTGGCAGAGGTCACTGCTGACACCAAGGGCCCTGCCGATGTACCACAGGCAGCTGGGCACATGGTCTACAGACTTGGATCTGAGGGTCTTCGACATCGACAGGTGGGAGACTTAAGTGTTCACTTAGACTTGGAAGTCAGGCAGACCCAGTCCTCAAACACTGGCTTCACCTGTGACCGACTGTGCGACCTTGGGCAGATGACCTCACTCTTGTGCTCTAGTTTACTTACCTATAAAACAGGGCATAATCGTAGGGCCTGCCTCAGAGGGTGGTAAGGATTAAATGAGAGTCTGTAAAATCGCTCGGCACCTTAACACCCAACCAAAGGAGGTGAAAGTTACCAAGTTACGGTGGCTGGTGGTAGGGGCCGGTGGCTGGTGGTAGGGGCCGGGAGAGGAGGAGACGGTTCCGGAGGGAGGGAGGGAGGGAGAGTGGAGCATGGTCAGAGGAGGACTCACACAGACTGGAGGAGCAAAGCAGGTGAAGGAAAGAATGGGGAAAGTGGGAGCCAGAGGTGAAAGCTGGGCTTGGAGGGAGAGTCCCCTCTCCCTGGGAGGCTCTGGGAAGACAGCTGGCCACACCCACGGAACTGAGTGAGCTACAGGCCCCGGCCTGGATCAATAGGGCAGAGAGGAGGGCACCAGGAAGGCAAGAGATTGGAGATACATCAGATACGTTGTAGTGGGCCAACGAAAGTCAAGTTTACTGCTGATGGTAGCCCCTCACACCTGTTCTCCAGCGGGCCTTGGGAGCCAGACTGCCCGGGTTGGCGTCCCACCTCTGACCACCACTGACACTTGGCTGTGTGCCTCAGTCGCATCAGCCATAAAACGGGAATCCTTAGGGCACCCACCTCTTAGCATGCTTCCAAGAATTAAATGACTCCATAGTAAAGTGTTTAAAACAGTGGCTGGCATATAATAAGCCCTGAAGTGTTAGCTCTTTGCTGATACTATTGAGGCCAAGGGGACGAAGGAAGGAGAGTGGGTATCCCTTAGAGTCCCCAGGATGATGATCCAGACAGGCTCATTGAAAGGGGGGCAAGCAGTGAAAGGGGAGCAGAGCACGTGGGTCCCTGCAGCTTGGCACGGTGCCAGGCTGGCCTGGCTGGCAGTGCCTCACAGGTGGCACAGTTGCCCCGTCCTCGGCCTTTGATGCTGAAGCGTCTCCTCTTTCCTGGGCGGCCTCCACTCCTTTGTTGGTCTAAGGGGTCAGGACCCCGCGGCCAACTGCATAATTAATGCTCTTGAGTAAGGCTGGAGCCCCCAGGGGGTAGACTGCCAGTAGAGCCAGAGCAGAACGGGTGTGGGTGCTGCCAAGAGCTGAGGGCACTGCGGGCTAAGGTCTTCAGGGCGAGGACAGAGACTCCGAGAAGCCCCTCTTCACTGGGCCCACCATGGGTGGGAGCAAGGGCAAAGCGTCCCAGCGCCAGGAGGGCCCCAGGAGGCCGGTCGCAGGGGAGCAGGAGTCCCGGTCGGGCAGCGCCCACTGCGCACCCAGCCAGGAAAGCGGACAGGGTCGCGGTAAGGCCCGAAGGACCAGACCGGTCTTGGAACCGGTCACTGCGGGAAGCCACAGGACCCACGCTGGCCGCCGGAAGCCCACCGCAGAGCAGAACGGAGGCTGCAGACGGTCAGGGGCTGGGCCGCCAGCAGAGGCCCAGGGGAGACTAGGCAGTGCGCGGCGTCGGGGACGCGGATCTAAGGAGAGCCGCGAGCCCCGGGAGGACCGTGGCGGGCGCCTGGAGGAAGAGAGTCTCTCCCGAGAAGGGACAACGAGTGAGCTCTGCCGCCGCAGGAGGAGAGGAAAAGGGCGGGGACCCTCGGCTCGGCAGGGCTGCCGGGAGACTCGGAGCCTGCATGGGGACACGTCGGGTGGAGACGGGGGCAGCTCTTGCCCGGACAGCGAAGCCCGCGAGGCCCAGGAGAGCGACAGCCAGAGCACTGGGGCCCCAGAGCTGCGACCCAAGCCGGAGCAAAAGGACACGGTCCCGGGAGACACCCAAACCGAGTCGGAGCCAGAGCTGGAACCCGGCGAACGCCCCAGCAGCGACGGCGGGGGCAGCGCTGAACCCCGGAGCCGGGAAGGGCCGTCGGGGGTGGGACCCCAGGGAGAGAAGGAGGATTCCGGGACAGACACGGAATCGAGTCTGGAGGGGGCCGGACCTGGAGGGGGCCCACGGACAGCCCCAGGAACGGCGAGCCAGGCCACCGAAGCCAAAGAGACTAGGCCGGGCGAAAAACCCAAGGCCCCCAGCCCCCTCGAGGGCAGCCCAGAGTGCGTCCCCCGGAGCTCGAGGGCTTCTCGGGACCCCGGGCTGGCCCGGGACACAAGAAACAGCGAGGCGCGGCCAGAGGCTGAGTCGCAGGGAGCCGAGCCGGGAAGAGCCGAGGCCTCCGGGACTCGGCGCCTCCAGGTCGGAAAGGCGGTGGGGGAGGTGCAAGTGGCGGCAGGTGAGAGCGAATCTGGGGCTGGAGGGGGAGACGGGCCCCGGGACCCAGCGCCGCTGGCCGCCCTCGTGGCGCTCCGCAGGCTCCGCGCGAAATCCCCGGCAGGCCCCGCTCCCCAGGCCGCCGCTTCGGCTCCCCGCCGCGCCGGCCTTAAAGAGCGGCTGCGGCGCGTGGCGCGCGCCCTGGGTCTGCTGCGGTGGCTTTGGCTGCGGCTGCGGCGGCCCGAGGGCGAGGGCCAGGGGGCGGGGTCGCGGGCGGCCGGGGGGCGGGGCCGCAGGCCGGGACCGAGGCGCCGTCTCGCGCTGCGCCTGGCGGGCGTAGCGAGACTGGGGGCGCGGCCCAGGCTTCCCCCTGGCGGCGGCTCGAGCTCCCCACAGCCTTCGAAGAGCCCAGCTCCCGAGGACCCTTCTGAGGATGAGGACCGGACTCCGGATCCCAAGTTCGCGGTCGTGTTCCCCAGGAGGCACAGGACCGGGAGGGAGTCGAGCAGTCGGAGCTCAGAGGAAGCGTCCGCGGACGCCCCAGCCCGGGGGGGACGCGTTTGGCCTTGTGAAGGGGCTTCGGGGGACAGGGAGGGGCGCAGGGCGAGTGGAGAAAGTGTGGCCGGGCCCCGCCGGGGCTCTCTCCTCGGCCCTGCTCCCCGCGACGAGCCCCCACTGGACGAGAGCGGCTCCAGCAGTGAAGCGGGGCCGGAAACCTTGGAGGCCGAGGCTCCGGTCCACTGGACTCAGAGCTCGGAACCCCGCGAGGACCCCGGACTTGACACCGACGACGCGCTGCTGCCTCGACTCACCTTGGAGACCCACCTGCGGTGGGAGAGAAGCCCGGGCCCCTGCGGGCCTCCGAGGGGGCGGTGGGTGCCAGAAGATGAGGCTGAGGAGGCGCTGGAGAGGGACCTGGAGCTGAGCCTCGGGCCGGGCCTGGAGGTACCGCCCTCCCTGGGAGCGGAGGGCAGGAGCCTTGCGGAAGGCCTGGAAGACACGGACGACCTGGCTCGGCTGCGGTGAGCAGGCGCAATTCCAAACCTGTCCTGTCTGGGTCAGAGTTCCTCATTTGTCACCCCTACCTCCATTTTTATAAATTGTATCCTTAGACGGTATTGTAACTTACAAAAGGTCTTCCCGCGGGAAGAGGCGGGCGAGGGGTGAAAATCAGGTGCCCCCGCCTGGGACTTTCTTCTCTAAGTGGCACAAAGCCGCCCTCTGGGTCAGCGGCCTGGTCCTGCTTGTAGCCCCCATGGAGCGGGTAACTCACTGAGCAGCCACACCCCTGTGTTATGGTCGGGGGCTCAGGGAGGATGCACGACTTGCCCAAAGTATCTCTCCATCGGTTACAGTGCTAACCTAAGACCTCCTTCTGCCCACCCCACCCCCATTCCCTGCCTCTCCCTCCTGCTGTCCCCACAGACCAGTGTGTAACAGCTCTGTGCTGCTGTGCCTCAAGAAGAGGTTTCATCTGGGCCGAATCTACGTACGGGGGCACCTGGGGAGGGTGGGTGGGCTGGGATTGCCTGTCCCCTGGGATCAGAGGACTCTCTGGCACTTCCAGAACTTCTCCTTCCTTCTCCTCCCTGGGCTGGGTGCTGAACCCTCTCTGGGGACCTGCAGAGCTGGGGGGCTGGGGGGCTGGGCTGGGGAGCACAGCAGCCCCACTCCATTTGTAGCCCCTGCTTCCTCCATGCTGTGACGACAGCATCTGTTTTTTTCCCCAGACCTTTGGGGGACCCTTTCTGCTCTCCCTGAACCCCTGCCGGCCCCTGCCTCTCTTCTCAGCTGAGGTCCTGTCCAGCTACCACCCCAAGAAGGCCCTTAACACCACCCCGTACGTGCCTTTGCCCCCATCAACCCTCTGCTCACCCCCTGGGCGGCTAAGCCCCAGCATGTGCCACTGATTGAGATCCTGGGGACCGAGGGCATGTCCTGCCTACATGTAGGAGGGCCCAAATGCCCATCTCAGGCAACCTCATTTGCTCCCACCCTCTTCCCTCAGACACATCTTCGCCATCGTGGCGTCAGCCTATCGCCTGTCTCAGAGCACTGGGCAGGGCACATGCATTCTCCTCGGGTGAGCAGTGGGGCCCTGCTGAACCCACGGGCCACTCTGAGGGCTGGGAGGCAGGGACGTGGGGTCTGCATTTGAAGCTGCTGGCCTGGTGCCCCGCTGGGTGGCACCGCTGGACTTTGTAAGGGCTGTGCTCCTGGCTGAAGTCACCGCACGTGCCCCTTGGCTGTGGCCTCTTGGCATCATCCTTCTCCTTGGTCTCCATGCCCTGGGTCTACCTTTCCACATTTCCGGGGGTGGGAATCACTTTCAGGTGGGCATGCCCCAGTTCCTGGGCTCCATGGGGTGTCCTGTGTGCCCCTTCCTGAAAACCCTGTCAGCCCCTCCCTCCCACAGTGGGCACAGTGGCTCAGGGAAGACAGAAGCTGCCAAAAAGATTGTGCAATTCCTAAGCAGCCTGGAGCAGGAGCAAACAAGGGACAGAAGATGTCAGGTGAGAGGCAGCTGGGCATTTCCCAGGGTCCAAGAGGAACCATCCTTCTCCTTTGGGCCAGGTGGGCGGTCTTCAGGCCTCTGGCTTCTCCTTGGGGGCAGCCCCAGGCATTGCCTCCTGGAGGGCAGGGTGAGGTGGGGTGGGACTGACCCTCTCCAAGGACGAGCACAGCCCCTAGGCACAAAGTATCCTCAGCTGGGACGCCTGATCATGGACGCGGCTACCACTCCTGGGGATACTTGAGTGCCCCTCCCCCATGCAGCTGGACGGTGTGCTGCTGATGCTTCGCAGCTTTGGCCACGCCAAAACAGTCCTCAATGCAAACGCCAGTCGCTTCGGCCAGGTCTTGCGTCTCTGCCTGCAGCAGTGAGTTAAGGGGGTCCTGGTGGGCACAGGGGGGCACCCACGATCAGTTCCCTTTACTGGGAACCAGAGGCTGCTGCCCTTGGGTCCAGCCCATAGTGGGTCCCGTTCTGAGCAGGGCCCCTGGGTCACATGCACCCTGGGCACCCCCTGCCCACTGTTCCGTGCCCACAGTGGGGTCATCGTGGGAGCTTCTGTGTCACATTATCTGCTGGAGGCCTCGAGGGTCGTGTTTCAGGTAAGACCCGTGCTCGCCTCTCTCCAGCTTCCCAGAGTGGGAGAGGGAGAGGGGCCATGCAGGGAGTGTGGTTGCTAACCCCCTTGCCCCCCACCCTGCATCCCTGCCTTTCCCAGGACTTGTCCTTGCTCCCCTGAGGCACAGGACCAGAGCCCTGCTCCCCCTAAGCCAGTCCTTCTCCCCAAGGCCCAGGCTGAGCGGAGCTTCCATGTTTTTTACGAGTTGCTGGCGGGGCTGGACCCTGTGGCACGGGAGCAGCTCTCCCTACAAGGGCCGGAGACCTACTACTACCTGAACCAGGTGGGGGCGGAGCTTGCCTGGGGAAAGGTCTGGGAGCAGGGGTCTAAGGAGTGGCTGGAGTGGAGGGAAGCTATGGGCGGTCAGGCCCTGCCCCCTCACCCCTGCCCCCTCACCCCTGCTCCCTCACCCCTGCTCCCTCACCCCTGCTCCCTCACCCCTGCTCCCTCACCCCTGCTGTGCTCTGCAGGGCCAGGCCTGCAGGCTCCAGGGCAAGGATGATGCCCAGGACTTCGAAGGACTTCTGAAGGCCCTGCAGGTGCTGGTCACGCGCCCTGAGGAGCTGACCGCAGCCTGGGCCATGCTGGCCGCCATCCTGCAGCTGGGCAACGTCTGCTTCTCCTCTTCAGAGGTGGGCCCCCGCTGTGGCCAGAGGCCAGTCTGGACGCGGCTTGTTTGCACGGTCAGGGCAGCCATGATACCGAATACCTGTGGGCCTCCCTCCAGGCCTCACGGCTGCCCTGGGAAGCAGGCGGCTTCGTTGTGTAGATGCGAGAACAGAGACCTGGGTCGTCTATGCCAGTGCCGCCAAGCTGCCACCCTGGAAAGGGAGACCTGCACTAACTGAGTAGCTCCTATGTACCTGGCTCCATCTAAATCACTTTATATATTTGTTTTCTTTTTCTAATTGTTTTTAAATGCTTATTTATTTTAATATAATTTACTGATTAATATACAGTGTGCTCTTGGTTTTAGGGGAATGTTTATTTTTGAGAGAGAGAGAAAGAGAGAGAGGGACAGACACAGTATGAGCGGGGGAGGGGCAGAGAGCCACGGAGACACAGAATCCAAAGCAGGCTCCAGGCTCCCAGCTGTCAGCACAGAGCCCCGCATGGGGCTCGAACCCATGGACCGTGAGATCGTGACCTGAGCTGAAGTCAGACGCTTAACTGACTGAGCCACCCAGGCGCCCCTCTATCTGTTTTCTAATTCGGTTCTCACAACAACGCTGGAACTTAGGGTCGTTGTTTCCCCTTTAACAATAAGACAGTGGAGGCTCAGAGAGGAAAAGAATCTTGCCAGAGCCAGCCAGCTAGTGAGGAAGTAAAATTAGGATTTGCACTCAGGGCCCCCAGGCTCCAGAGTCGGCTCCTACCTGCCCGGAGCTACCTGTGGGATGTGGCCATTCCCCCGCAGAGCTGTTCCTGTTCCCTCCCTTCTCTGTCCAGCGGGAGTCCCAGGAGGTGGCTGCTGTGTCCAGCTGGGCCGAGATCCACACGGCAGCCCGGCTGCTGCTGGTGCCACCAGAGCGCCTGGAGGGAGCTGTCACCAGGAAGGTCACGGTGAGCCCCGGGGCTCCTCAGGAGGCAGGGCCAACCCCCACCACCCGCAGGCTTGGCGTGGGCCCGTGTCAGCCTCAGACCTGATGTTCTGCATATACCTACCTCCCCTGCCCTCCAGGAGACAGCCTATGGCTGGGTCTGCAGATCTTTGCCGGTGGAAAGCGCCATTGATGCCAGGTGGCCCCAGGGGTGGGAGAGAGCCATAGCCGGGCCCAGCTCGCTACTGCACTGGCTCACTCACCACGCCCACAGGGACGCCCTGGCCAAGGCCCTGTATTCACGGCTTTTCACTTGGCTTCTGGGGAGGACCAACGCGCAGCTGGCACCACCCGGGGAGGGAGAGAGCATGGACACCGTCACCGTCGTGGACGTCTATGGCTTTGAGGTCACCCCTTGGGGTGGGGCCCAGGACCGGGTGCCCACCTCATCCTGATCATTTCTGGGGTCAGCTCTCCCTGAGGGTGGCACTCGTGAGCTCTTGCCTGCCTAGCCACGAGACAGGACACAATCCATGGGTGTGGCCTTTCTGCCCTGCTCGGTCCAGCCCTGATATCGCTTCTGGAGAGTTCTGTCCTGCTCGGCCTTGCTGAGTCTCACAGGAGCCTCTAAGGCAGCTGGGAAGGCACAGGCCCTAGGATGGGTCTCACCTCCTGTGCACCAAGAGGAGCAGGAAAAGGGACGGTGCCCTGAATGGCCCTGAGTTTTCATAAGCAGGGAGGAGGGGGCTTGGGCAAGAGGAGGTGGCCTCTTTCCCTGGTCGGGCACTGTTCACTGCTCCCTGCTCTCTCGTCTCCAGCGTGCCCTGGGGGACCATGCCCTCTCTGAGCAGGGGATGTTTGTGGCAAGTGTGGGTTCTTGTGTGTGTGTTAGAGCGTGGCAGGGCTCTCTGTACAAAGCTGCGTGGAGCGGGGCCTCTTCCGGGCTTGTGAGTGAAGTGCTGGGGGGCACAGAGGAAGGAGCCTGTAATCCTTATGGGAGGAATGCTGGAAGGTTTCTTGGAGGCAGCAGCCTGGGGCCCTGCTTATGAGGATGTGGGATTCTGAGAGCCAGCGAGCTACTGGGCCATAGGAAAAGGCACCTTCCAGGCCACAGGATGGCTGTGACCAGAGGCCTGGAGGCTCACAGTTGTGCTGAGGCAGAGGGAAGGGTGTGGACTGAGGCGTGGGCACACTCTGTGCCTAGGCCTTTGGACTTGACCCTGGAGGCTGCAGCATCAGCCCCCGGGCACCACTCCTCCCTGAGTTCTGGGAGGAGAATGAAGGACACCAGGCCCATGTGCAGCACCGCCCCTCACGGCACCTGCCCCATGCCCCCACCTCGTGTGGGTGCCCACCTCACTGCCCACATGCCCCTAGGCCCTGCGGGTGAATGGCCTGGAACAGCTGTGCAATAACCTTGCCAGCGAGCGCCTGCAGCTCTTCGCCAGGCAGACGCTGCTGGCCCAGGAGGAGGTAAGAGGAGCTGGGCCTGGTGGTGGGAGGGGGCACCCAGGCATTCCCAGAGCAGAGGCCATCCTTGGGAAACCAAGGGCGCTGAACTGAGAGCCCTGCCCCAAAGCACCCCCTGCTGTGGGCCATCTCAGCCTTCCTGGGCCTCATTTTACTCATCTGTACAATGGGAGAGCCACCCCTGCTCTGGCTCCGATGAGCTCCCCCATGAATGTGGGCATGCCCTGTGACTGGCCCAGTGCTGGCTGTTCCCAGGAGGCCTGTCAGCGAGAGTTGCTGCCCTGGGTGCCCGTTCCCCAGCCTGTGAGGGAGACCTGCCTGGACCTCCTCGTAGACCAGCCCCACAGCCTCCTGAGTATCCTGGATGCCCAGACATGGCTGTCCCAGGTGAGCCCCCAGTGGTAAGGACAAGGTGGGGGCCCTAGTGGCCAGGCCAAGGCCATCAGGGTCTCCCAGAGGAGCAAAAAGGTGATGGGGTCCAGAAACCCTGCCTATAGCCTCTCAGCAGAGCTTGGGAAGGCAGTGGGCAAACTAGGTTCAAATCCTGTCTCTGGGTGACCTTGAGCAAGATACCTGACCTCTCTGGGGTTCTTCAAGTCCTTGCTGCAGAAGGGGCAGGGTGGTGGCGACTGCACAGGGCCTATGTGGGGCTTGTAGGGGTCCCTCAGGCCTCCAGCTGGTAGAGGGCAAGCCTCAGGGCTGTGGCGCAGCCATTCCACAAATACTGATGGACCCGGAAGGGATGCACAGTCCAGGCAGGGCGACGTCACGTGCAAAGGCCTGAGGAAACCTCATCCCCCTTATCAGGCCACAGACCACGCCTTCCTCCAGAAGTGCCACTATCACCATGGCAGTCACCCCTGCTATGCCAAGCCCCAGCTGCCCCTTCCTATCTTCACCGTGAGGCATTACGCTGGGACCGTCACCTACCAGGTATCAGGGTAAATCAGAGACAGACTCCCGTGTGAATCAGTGGTGTCTGCTCCCCAGAACTGAGTCACCAGACAGGTAATAGGAGCAGGTGAGGGGAGGCCCCTTCGAGGGCTTGACTGTTAGGTTTCTACCTGTGCCCTCGGCGCTACGCAGTGTTTTCTTTTTTAAAAAAAATTTTTTTTGAAGTTTATTTATTCATTTATTTATTTAGACAGGGAGGGGCAGAGAGAAAGGGAAAGAGAATCCCAAGCCTGATGCAGGGCTTGAACTCACGGAACTCAGGAACCGCGAGGTCGTTACCTGAGCCCAAACCAGAAGTCCAACAGTCAACTGACTGAGTCACCCAGGCGCCCCAATGCTACACGGTTCTGAGCGTGACTTACTTACCTCAGGCTGAGCACGATGGGGTAGAGGCAGTGGAGGCCTTGGGAACCTTAAGACCAGGAAGGGCAGAGCAGGCGTGTGGGACCTGCTCTGATAACCTCAGGCTGTCTGCTTCTCCTTTTTTTTTTTTTTTTTTTTTTTTTTTTTTGGTAATGTTTATTTATTTTTGAGAGACAGAGCACAAGCAGGGGAGGGGCAGAGAGGGAGGGAGACACAGAACCCGAAGGAGGCTCCAGGCTCTGAGCGGTCAGCACCAAGTCCAACGCAGGGCCCGAACCCATGAACCGTGATTTCATGACCTGAGCTGAAGTCAGACACTTAACAGACTGAGCCGCCCAGGCGTCCCTCTGCTTCTCCTTCTGAGCCTTCATTCTCTCAGCTGTAAAATGGGAGTGGGAATCTGTCCTATAACATTGTTGTGAGGATTGAATGCGATAATGTGGAAATGGTCAGGCAGCTGCTAGGTGCCCACCAAAGGCACCCTCCTTTCCCCCTTCTGAGTTTCACGGAGGCTGGGTAGGGGCCTGGTATATAAAAGGTAGGACCATGTGACTTGTTTGAAGTAGGGCAAGTCAGGGAAGGCTTCCTGGAGGAAGTGGCATGCTTTGGTTGTAGAAGAAAACACAAACTATCCAAGAGTTACACAAACCCAAGGGACTTATGTCAATTATACCTCTCCCCGCCACCCCCCAAAAAACCAATCATGTCTGGGGAAAAAAAAAGAAACACAGGGAGATTGAATAGAGAAAAACCACAAACTGTATTGAAACTCACAAAAGAGGGGCGCCTGGGTGGCTCAGTCGGTTAGGCATCCGGCTTCGGCTCAGGTCATGATCTCACGGTCCATGAGTTCAAGCCCCGCGTCGGGCTCTGTGCTGACAGCTCAGGGCCTGGAGCCTGTTTCAGATTCTGTGTCTCCCTCTCTCTCTGCCCCTCCCCTGTTCATACTCTGTCTCTCTCTGTCTCAAAAATAAATAAACGTTAGGGGCGCCTGGGTGGCGCAGTCGGTTAAGCGTCCGACTTCAGCCAGGTCACGATCTCGCGGTCCGTGAGTTCGAGCCCCGCGTCAGGCTCTGGGCTGATGGCTCGGAGCCTGGAGCCTGTTTCCGATTCTGTGTCTCCCTCTCTCTCTGCCCCTCCCCCGTTCATGCTCTGTCTCTCTCTGTCCCAAAAATAAATAAAAAACGTTGAAAAAAAATTAAAAAAAAAAAAAAAAAAAAAACGTTAAAAAATTTTAAAAGAAAAAAAAAAAAGAAACTCACAAAAGAAAATCTGAAAAAAGAGGGTCAAACCACATTGCTGGTGGGGAGCCCCAATACCGTTCCTCCTTTCTCAGTTAATCTAGAAAAGCAATACAATTCCAGACAATACCCCAGTCGGGTTCTTATGGGATGAGGAGGAACGAATTTTGACAAAATTATTCTGAAGTGTTACCTGGAAAAGCATTGCATGAGATGAAAAGCAGAAGGTTAGGGAGGAATTTGCTCTACCAGATATTAAAACATAGTCATTGAAAGAGTATGGTGTTGATAAGGAACAGAGCCATCAATGGAACAGAATTGTTCCAGATAAGTGAGATCTTAGTGCGTGTGTGCGTGTGCGTGCACACACACACACACACACACACACACACAGTCCTTTTGTGTCTGACTTACTGCACTAAGTATGATATTTTCCCAAGGTTCATCTGTATTGTAGCACGTGTCTGATTTCCTTCCTTTCCATGGCTGAATAATAATCCGTTGTATGGATGGACCACATTTCATGTATCTGTTCATCAGTTGATGGATACTTGAGTTTCGGCTTTTTTGGCTTCTGCGAATAACGCACGGCTGTGCGAGTCTCTATTCGAGTCTCTGCTTCCAATTCTCTTGGAGTATGTACCTAGGAGTGGAAGACCTGGGTCAAAAGTAGTTCCAGGTTTACTTTTTTTCAAGGAGCCGCCAAACTGTCTTCCTCAATGGCTGCACCATTTCATATTCCCATGAGCAGCGCGTAAGAGCTTCAGTTTCTGTCCTTGCCAGAACTTGTTATTTTCCATTTTTAAATTTTTTATTTTTGTAAGTTTATTTATTTGTTTTGAAAGAGAGCGTGAGCTTGAGCTGGGGAGGGGCAGAGAGAGAGAGAGAGAGAGAGAGAGAATCCCAAGCAGGCTCCACACTGTCATCACAGAGCCGGACGCAGGACTCGAACTCACAAACTGTGAGATCATGACCTGAGCTGAAATCAAGAGTCCGATGCTTAACCAACTGGGTCACCTGGTGCCCCCTTATTTTCCATTTTTTAAAATGATAGTCCTCCTAGTGGGTGTGAAATGGTGCCTCACTGTGGTTTTGATTCATGTTTCCCTAATGGCTCATGATGAGAATCTTTTCATGTGCTTCTTGGCCAGTTGTGTGTCTCAGCTGGAGAAGTATCTATTCAAGTCCTTTGCCCATTTTCGAATTGAGCCGTTGTTGTCGGGTGTAGGAGTTCTTTATATAATCCGGATATTAATTCCTTATCTGACACATGATATTTTCCCCTACTCTGTGGGTTGTCTTTTTGTTCTGTTATCTTCTGAGGGGCACCTGGCTGGCTTAGTCCATTGAGCGTCTGACTCTTGATTTCCACTCAGATCATGATCCCAGGGTCTTGAGATCAAGGCCTGCATCGGAGCTGCACTGATCGTGGAGCCTGCTTAAGAGTCTCTCTCTCTTTCCACCTCGGCCCCTTCTCCCTGCCTTGCACATGCATGTATGCACTCTGTCTCTCAAATAAGAATAAATAAATAAAACAAAAATGTCTTTTGATGCACGAAAGTTTTAGTTTTTAAATTAATTAATTATTTAAAGTCATCTCTAAACCCAACATGGGGCTCGAACTCACAACCCCGAGATTAAGAGTCATATGCTCCACCGACTGAGCCAGCCAGGTGCCCCACAAAAGTTTTTAATTTTGATGAAATCCAGTGCATCTATTTTTTTTTTTTCTTGCCTGTGCTTTTGGTGTCCTATTCAGCAAATCATTGCCAAGTCCAATGTCAGGAAGCTTCTCCCTGTGTTTTCTTCTAAGAGTTTTAGAGTTCTAGGTCTTACATTTAGATCTTGTTTTGTTTTTTTTTTAATTTTACTTATTTATTTTGAGAGAGAGCAAGCGGGGGAAGGGGCAGAGAGAAAAGGAGAGAGAGAATCCCAAGCACGATCCGCGCTGTCAGCACAGAGCCCGACGTGGGGCTCGAACTCACAAACCGTGAGATCATGACCGGAGCTGAAATCAAGAGTCTGGCGCTTAACCGACTGAGCCACCCAGGCTCCTCTTAAATTTAAGTCTTTGATCCATCCATTCATTTTGGGTTAATTTCTATATCTGGTGTGAGATAAGAGCCCAGGTCCATTCATTTGCCTGGGGATTTCCAGTTTTCCCAGAGGCTCTAGCTGAAGAGACAAAGGAGGCCCTTTAGCTCAGTGGGGAGAGGCTGGGTTACGTCCCCAAGACCCCAGCCTCCACCCCAGCCTCCCTCCTTGGCTTCCCCTCTGCTCCCCACACTGTCTCTTGCAGGTTCACAAGTTTGTGGACAGAAACCGGGATCATCTTGACCCTGCCGTGGTGGAAATGCTTGCTCAGAGCCAGCTCCAGGTGTCCCTGCCAGCCTTCTCTGGGCCCCCACCCCTCCACACTGTGGCCCCCACTCTGCCCCGGACACTCTTGCCCAAGGGGCAGCCCCTGGCACTTTGGACCATGGGCTGAGCTCTCCAGGGTCTGGATGCTACGGACAGCTCCCTGCCCCCAGTTCTGCAAAGACAGGGCGCAGGCCCACTCCAGCTCCGCAGGGACAGGGGCGCAGGCCCACCCCAGCGCCGCGGGGACGGGGCACGGGCAGGGCTATGGAGAGGCCTGGGGGGCAAGCCAGCTCAGCCTCCTCTTGCCCTGCAGCTGGTGGGCAGCCTGTTCCAGGAAGCAGAGTCCCGGTCCCGGGGTGGGCGAGGCAAACCCACACTGGCGTCTCGCTTCCAGCATTCTCTGGAGGACCTCCTAGCCCAGCTGGGCAGGTGAGAACAGTGCCCCCCACAGGAGACCCCGGGGAGTTGAATGGAGGGGGGCTGGTCTATGCCCAAATGACCCCCTTTCCTCCCATCAGGAGCCATGTCTATTTCATCCAGTGCCTCAACCCCAACCCGGGAAAGGTGAGCTCCCCTCCACCCCATGCGTGGCCCTGGAGCCTTCCCATCCACCTGCCCCGCCTTTCTCAGTGGCCCCTGCAGCTTTAAACCCCAGCTTTCATTGGCTCTTTCCCACGGCCACAGCTTCCGGGTCTCTTTGATGTAGAACATGTGGCAGAGCAGCTGCTCCAGGCAGGCATCCTGGAGGCAGTGTGTACCCGCAGTGCCAACTTCCCTGTGCGTGTGCCCTTCCAGGCTTTCTTGGCCAGGTAGGGCCCCAGGATGGGGGCGGCCAAGGGCCCGGGGACCTCCGTGCCCAGACCCACAGGGACGGCTGGCAGACCCGGGGTTCCTTTGGGGCGGAGATGGACCCACTTTCTTAGGGACCTTAGGCCTGGCTTCTATCCTCTTCCTCGAGCTGTTCTTTCTCCTTCTCTCCCTCCATCCCTCTCTCCTTCCCTGTTCATTACCCCCCCCCCCACCACCACCACCACCAAGCCTCCATCTGTCCCTCCTCCATACAGCAAAACCCTGCTGGGTGCCTGGCACAGAGTAGGTTGTTTCCAAATCGCTGTTGAATGACTTAGGGACTAAGTAGACTCTGAGGGGCGGGGGGATGGTCGAACAAGGGTGGAGGGAGGTCCTCGCTGTGCTTGTTCTGACCTCAGCTCTCCATCTGAGGGGCAGGTTCCGGGCCCTGGGGACAGAGGGGCAGGGAGAGTCCTCAGACCGGGAGAGGTGTGGCGCCATCCTGAGCCAGGTGCTGGGGGCTGAGTCGCCCCTCTGTCACCTGGGAGCCACCCAGGTGGGTGCACGTGTGCAGAGAGGCAGGCGTGGCTGGAAAGGGAGAGGAGTGTTCGGGGACAACCTCGGGATTTGGAGTGGGCCTGGGTGGCAGGTGTCCTGGGCTCCCCACAAGAATGGGTTGTCCTGCTGGAAGGGAGGAGGCGGAGGCCTCAGGAGAAGAGCAGGGTGGGCCCTGGCTGCCCGAGCCCTCCCCTTTGCCCCCAGGTCCTGCTGCGGGAGTCCGGCTGGCGGCAGCTGGAGTGGCACTGGGCCCGGCGACGCTCCCAGGCCCTGCTCGCCCTGCACCGCAGCCTGCGCGCCTGCATCTCTCGCCAGCGCCTCCGCCTCCTCCTCCTGCCGCGGATGCAGGCGCGCGTGCGAGGGCTCCAGGCCAGGTCTGCAGGGGTGGGATGAGCAGGGGGCAGGGGGGCTTCTCAGTTGGTGGGGCAGGGTGTGGGAGGGGTAGGGCCTCACGGCAAGTCTATCTGCCCCAGGGCAGTCCCCGCCCATACCCCTGCAACCTCTGCTTGAATGCCCCTACTCACAAGAAGCCCACTACCTGTTAAGGCCACCCAAAACTGCAGTCTTGACTCCTTGAGTGTTTTTTAGTCTGTTCTTCACTCCGCTGCAAAAATGCTCTTTTAAAAGCATGAATCGGGGGGCGCCTGGGTGGCTCAGTCGGTTTAGCGTCCGACTTCAGCTCAGGTCATGATCTCACTGTTCATGGGTTCGAGCCCCACGTCGGGCTCTGTGCTGCCGGCTCGGAGCCTGGAGACTGCTTCAGATTCTGTGTCTTCCTCTATCTCTCTCTGCCCCTCCCCTGCTCGTACTCTGTCTCTGCCTCTCTCTCAAAAATAAATATTAAAAAATTTTTAAATAAAATAAAAGCACGAATCAGGCTGTGTGAGGCCCTGCCTGCCTCTCCAGCCTCTAGGTCAGAGTTTTATACTCCAGGCTCTTTGGGTTTCTTGATCCTATAACACTCCCTCCCCCTTCTCACATAATTAACTCCCATTCACTTTCACAGCCTGTCTTTGCTCGTTCACCCAACAGCTGTTGGTTGACCTCCTCCATCACCACCCGCCCTCCCCCCCCAGCCCCAGCCAGGCACGGGGACACAGGGATCAAGGCAGAGATAGTGCCTACCAGGCTCACTGGGGAATCAGGTGCAGACGGTAAACCAACCAGCCACCAGGCACCCCAAAGGTGGTGTGAAAGTGCTGAGACAAAGTAAGGGCAGTGCCGTGGACACCAGGGAAGCCTTCCGAGGCAGGGCACCCATCAGCGCTATCCATTTCCAAAAATGTTTTCATCACCGACAGAAACTTTGCATCTCTTATGCAATTATTCCCCGCTTGCCTTTCCCCCAGTCCCTAGTAACCAGTCTACTTTCTGTCTCTACCAACTTGCCTGTTCTAGATATTACATGGAAATTGACTCATACAGTATTTCCTTTTACACCTGGCTCACTGCGCTAACTATAATGTTTGCAAGGTTCATCCATGTCGTAGCCGGTATCAGAACTTCATGTTTTTTAAATCTTTAAAGAAGTTTTTATTTTTGAGAGAGAGAGCGTGAGCAGGAGAGGGGCAGAGAGAGAGGGAGATGCAGAATCCGAAGCAGGCTCCAGGCTCTGAGCTGTCAGCACATTGCCTGATGAGGGGCTCGAACTCACAGTCGGTGAGATCATGACCTGAGCTGAAGTTGGACACTCAACCGACTAAGCCACCCAGGTGCCCCTCATTTCGTTTTTTTTTCTTTTAAATTAATGTATTTATTTTGAGAGAGAGAGTGTGTGAGCATGGGAGGGGCAGAGAGGGAGGGAGAGAGAGAGAATCCCAAGCATGCTCCCTGCTTGTCAGTGTGGAGCCCAGTGTGGACCTTGAACCCATCAATAGTGAGATCACGACCTGAGCTGATATCAAGAGTCAGCTGCTTAACCGCCTGAGCCACAAAACTTCATTTCTTTTTTATGGACGAATAATGTTCTATCGTGCGCACAGACCACACCTTGTGTATCCGCTCATCCGTCGGTGGTCATTTGGACTGTTGCCACTTTTTGGCGACTGTGAGGAAGGCTGCTCGGAACGTGAGCGTGCGAGTATCTGTTCAGGTCTCTGCTTTCAATTCTTTGGGAATTGAAAGGAGTGGAATTGCCGGATCACGTGGTAATTCTATGTTTCGTGTTTTGAGGAGCTGTTTTCCACGGCGGCTGCCCCGTTTCCTGTTCCAGCAGCATGAGCCAGGGTTACGGTTTCTCTACAGCTTTGCTGATGTTTATTTCACACTGTTTATTTATAAAGTTTATTTATTTATTTTTGAGAGAGAAAGAGAGCACGAGCAGGGGAGGGGCAGAGGAGAGGGAGACAGAATCCGAAGCAGGCTCCAGGCTCTGAGCTGTCAGCACAGAGCCCAGTGCGGGGTTCAAACCCATGAACCACGAGATCATGACCTGAGCTGAAGTCGGACGCTTAGCTGACTGAGCCACCCACGCGCCCCTATTTTCTACTTTTTAAATTAGAGCCATCCTACTGGGCGTGAAACGGTATCTCATTGTGGTTTTGATTTGCATTTCCCTAATGACGAACGAGGTTGAACATCTCGTTTTTCGGCCAGTTGTGTATCTTCTTGGAGAGATGTCTAGTCAAGTCTTCTGTCTGCCTTTTGATTGTACAGTTTGTCTTGCTGAGTTGTAGGAGTTCTTTATAAATCCTGGATATTAAACCCTTATCAAATCTGTGATTTGCAAACGTTCCCCTGCCTGGTCTGTGGGTTGCCTTTTCACTTTCTTGATAGTGTTCTTTGAGGCCCCAAAACTATACATTTATTTTATTTATTTCTTAAGATTTTATTTTTAAGTAATCTCCACACCCAACATGGGACTCGAACTCACAACTCTGAGATCAAGAGTCACACCCTCCACCGACTGAGCCAGCCAGGTGCCTCCTATTTTTTTTTTTTTTAAGTAAACTCTACCCCCAACATGGGGCTTAAACTCATGACCCCAAGATGCTCTACCAGACTGAACCAGCTGGGCACCTCAAAACTGTACATTTTTTTATTTACAAAGATTTTTTTAAATGTTTTATTTATTTTTGAGACAGAGAGAGACAGAGCATAAGCAGGGGAGGGGCAGAGAGAGAGAGGGAGGCACAGAATCCGAAGCAGGCTCCAGGCTCTGAGCAGTCGGCACAGAGCCCGATGCAGGGCTCGAACTCAACAAACCGCGAGATCATAACCTGAGCCGATGTCAGACGCTTAGCCGACCGAGCCACCCAGGTGCCCCACATTTTTTTACTTTTTAATGTTAATCCTGCTTGTGACTCCTTTACTGAGGAGTCTGGTCTTTCTTATATCTGGAAAATTCTCAAAGACACAATCTCTTCTGTGATGTCTTATTGGATTTCCAGTGATAGTATTTTTTTTTTTTTCGTTTTTAGAAGTTCTTAAATAAAAATATGTCAGAGTCTTCTCAACATGTCGGTTGATTCAGTTAATCTTGTGGTGGGGCAGGTATTACACGAATCCTCATTTTGCAGATGGTAGGGATAAAACAGAGAGGGAAAGTAACTTGCTCATGACCGCGAGGACTAAACAGGAGGGAAGTGAGCCCAGTGGTCGGCTCTGCTGTCTAAGACCTTAATCTCCTTCGCTGAACGCCTGCTCAATGCACCTGTCCTTTCAAAGTGTCCTGTCCCTTCCCTGCTGCTTCTGTTAAGCACCTGGGGTGGGGGGCCGCTGGCCCGGGGTCAGTGTTTACGTTCATGTCTTGGCTGGGGGATTCAGGTACTGGACTAAGTTTGGACTCCTCACCACGCCCTCCTCCCCCACCCCCACCGGCCTCTAGGAAGCGGTACCTCCGGCGGCGGGCGGCTCTGGGACAGCTGAACACCATCCTGCTGGTGGCCCGTCCCCTGCTCTGGAGGTGGCAGAGACGGCAGGTGCAGCTTTGGGGCGGGGCAGCTCGGGGTAGAAGTTAGGCCGCCTTGCTGGTCCGGCTCTTCCCATTCCCCGCCGCCTGCTGTAGGCCGGTGCCTCCTGGAGGTCGCTTCCTTTATCCCTGCCCGTCCTCCAGAGTCTGACTCTCCCCTGTCCGTCTGGGGTGCCTTCCTATCCCCTCCAGGCCTTCCTTAGGGCCTGCCAGCTCCCCTCTTTTGCCTGATGATTCCAATGTGAGGGCCATAAAAAAGCTCAAAGGTCAGTGTCCACATACTGCTCCCCTGGGGCCCCTCCCTGGATGGACTTTGTCCCCTGGGATCATTCCTTCCTGCCCTCTCCTCAGTGCCCTGGCAGACGGGCAGCGACGCCCACAGCACTAAGGCTGGTGAGGGCCCTGGAGGGCTGGTGGCAGGTGGCCGCCCCTTGGGGTCTGTGCTTGTTTCTCTGCTGGGGGCTGGCGGGGGCAGCTGAACTGCCGAGGTAGGGAGGAGCTGCCGGGAGGTTTGAGGAGGCTCCTCCCCGGGACCCCAGCATCTCCTGCGTCTCCCCGAGCAGCTTGGGCGTTGGCGTGGTTGGCACAGCAGGAGGACCTCCGAGAAAGCGCCAGGCATGGTAGGTGGACTGAAGCTTGAGGGTGTCCGCTGGGTTATGAACCCACTGAACCTGGCGTGGCTCAAGGGAGAGTGTGGGGTCCCAGCTGAGCCACCGTGGCTCCTACCTCTCAGGGGCATCCTACACACCCCCTAAGAAGAGCCCTGGGCTGCCCTATTTTCCCTCCGTGGGCTCCTGGGGTCTTATTTGTGTCGAGGATCAGAACCCTCGGTCTTTGGAGACGTTTATAGTCCTGGGGGTGAGGAGGGATGCTGGGTCCCCGTAGCCCCTCCCTTAGCACTTTGTCAATTGCTCCTCTGTGCCAGGAGCTGGGACGCTTGGAGATCCCGGCTGAGCTGGCCGTCATGCTGAAGGCGGCAGAAGGTGAGTTTTGATTAGTGTCACTCTTGCCGTGACCCCTCTCCCCACCCGGTCTGTCTGCAGTGTGGTGGCTCTGACCCCACGGACCCTCCCTGTGATGCGTTTGGCTCCCCTGAGCTCCCTCTGCCCCGGGGGCTGGGGGCTGATGGTGAGTGGGGGAGGCGGTGCCACAGCCCGGTGCCTGACCTGGTATTTCGACGCCTCCCGTGCTGTCCCCAGGCCGTCAACATGTTTTGGCTGATAGCATCACGGAGTCGATGCCCCCGGAAGTGCCTGTCCGGCCCAAGCTGACCCTCCCCCCCGACATTGACCAGTTTCCGTTCTCCAGCTTCATATCCATTAGCTTTCAGGTGGGTCCCCAGGCCTCGGCTCTTCCCGGCTGACCCCCACGGCTCCCCAGATGTTAGCCCTGCCAGGCAGGGGCTGTGTCTCTTCTTCCTTCTCCCCTGCAACGCACCCAACCTCTCCTGTCATGGGAGTGATGGGTGTGGCTGCACTTCTAGGAGACTATCCGTTGAACCTAAACGCCTAGCCCTCTAGTGTCACTTAGATCCATGATGCCTCACCTTTGTTACCCCTGTGGCATCCCCCCCCCCCCCCCCCGCCGCCGCCGCTCCCGTTGAGGTCCTCTGGTTAAAGCGTGTGTAATGACGAGGCAAACGTCTGGGCTGCAGTGTTGGATACGAAACAGGATTCGAAACTGCACACGGAGTATGATCCCAATCTTGTTGACAGTGATAACAGGTGTGGGAGGGTGATGTGTGTTATCTATGCATAGAAAGTAAGACAGACTAAAATGTCAGCTGTGGTCACGACGGGCAGTGAAATATTAATGGTGTTTTTTTATTCTTTATCCTTTTCCACGTTTTCTGAGTTTCCTGCATGCATGGGTGTCAATTTTCTAACCAGAAAGAACAATTAAGATGCACGTTGCAGGTGGTTTTCCTGCCGGGCCCCCTCCGCCCTGAGGGCGCTCGCTCCTGCGGGCTCTGCCGGGGGCTGTCTCCAGCAGGTCAGCACAGACCAGCACCTGCTCAGGCACTGTCACCCTCCTTGCTTGCAGGAGCCATCCCTGCCCCACCCTGGGCAGCCACTGACCAAGCCCCTGACCCGGCTGGTCGGGGAGAACCCTCAGCATGCCCTGGATATCAACAAGGTGGTGAGTGGCACATCGGGGAGGGGACGGGGTGAGACGGGCCCTGGCTCCTAGGTGCTGGCTGAGCACAAGGGAGGTCTGCACATCCTGCACTCGTCCCCGCTCTGTGTCTACAGCTGCTGCGGCTCCTGGGGGACGGGTCCCTGCCCTCCTGGCAGGAGCAGACCATGGGCGAATACTTGGTGCGACAGGGGCAGCGCCGACCAGGGCTGCGGGACGAGATCTTCAGCCAGCTCGTGGCCCAGATCTGGCACAACCCGGACGAGCAGCAGAGCCAGCGCAGCTGGGCCCTCATGGCCATGCTGCTCAGCGCCTTTCCCCCAATGCCCACCCTGCAGAAGCCGCTGCTCAAGTAAGGGGCCTGCCACGCGGGGGCCCAGTGACCGGGGTCGGTGGGCTGCCCACCCCCACAGCAGCCGCGTGCTGTCCCCACAGGTTTGTGTCCGACCAGGCCCCCACAGGCATGGCAGCACTGTGCCAGCACAAGCTCCTGGGGGCCCTGGAGCAGACGCGGCTGGCCCCCGGGATGGCACGCGCCCACCCGCCCACCCAGCTCGAGTGGACAGCGGGACGGCGGCGGGGCCGCATGGCACTGGACGTCTTTACGTTCAATGGTGATGCTCACCTTCCTCTCTCCAGCGGCACCTCCCGTGACCCTGATCTCCCTTCTGTCCTGCTCCTGGAAGCCCCGTGGGGACAGCAGCCCCTTCCTGTCAGGGAGGACCTGCTGCCGCTCACGTGGGCCCCCCACCCCTTGTCCCTGCAGAGGAGTGTTACTCAGCCGAGGTGGAGTCCTGGACCACGGGAGAGCAGTTCGCTGGGTCTATTCTGCAGAGCAGGTACTGGGGCCCGGGGTGGGGAGTGTGGCCAACGCTGACCACTGTCCCATCCTCCTGTGTCCCGCCAGGTGCCTCCTGCAAACCCAGGGCCAGAGCCTGCTCCCCGGGGGAGTGAGGCTGGGTGGGGGTGGGGACACGGAGGGGTAAGTGGGCTCCATAAATAAATGAGCACGTCAGAGCCGATGTAGAGGTAGAAGGCTGTGAGGTGCAAATGAAGGAGAGCCGTCTGAGGAAACCAGTTCCTAACCCAGGTTCCGCCAGCCACCTCCGCTTGGCCCGCACTCAGGTCCTTGCCCTTTCCCTGGGGGGTCGTCTTCCTGGCTGACCACTGCCTCTGTCCTTCCCAGAGGCCTGGAGGTGCCCCCCCGTGGCTGGTCCGTGTCACTGCACTCCAGGGATTCCTGGCAGGATTTGGCTGGCTGTGACTTCGTGCTGGACCTCATCGGCCAGACTGAGGACCTGGGGGACCCCGTCAGTCCTCGCAGCTACCCCATTGCCCCCCGTGGCTTGTAGGTGCCGCCCAGCGCCCCTGTCCCCAGCCTGTTCCTGTCTCAGATCTGTCATAGGTGACCCCCCGTAGCTACCCCATCACACCCTGGGGTTCATAGGACCTGCTACAGGGCCAGCCCCCCTCCAACCTAACCTTCTCCCACCACACGGGGATGACCCCCCCACAGCGGCTTCTATCCCTTGCCTCAGCCGGGGCACCACCCCCATCCGAGGCACCCCCTTAGCTGGGCCCACTGTCTCCTGCAGACCTGAGGACATCCCCCCCGCCCCTGGCATCCAGGCCCCCTCACTGCCCCCAGATCCACCTCCGGGTCCGCCCCCAACACTGTCCAGCAGGAGCCACACAGGTAAGGCAAGAATGGACACAGTAAGGTTGGCACGTGATGGGAATGGGGGTGCGGGAAGCCCCATACCCTAGAGTGACACTAACCCGCCTCTGGCCCCACAGCCGAGTCTCAGGTCTCAGGGAGTCTGGACGGCTTCCTGGACCACCTCTTCGAGCCGGTCCTCTCCCCAGGCCGCAGCGTGAGTGTTCTGCACACACACCCGACCCCCACCCGCCCCTGCCCCACTCCGATGCCTCTCCCATCTCTCCCAGGGCTCCAGTTCTGACCCCACGGCCTATGGCCTTTGTCCCTTCAGGATCTGGAGCAAGGCTGGGCTCTGAGCAGCCGCATGAAGGGAGGGGGCGCCATTGGGCCCATGCAACAAGGCAGCTACCCCATGGGTGAGTGCAGGGCTGAGCACCTATCCGGGGTCTCCCCAGGCAAGCATGGCCTGGGACCCCGCAGGAAGCACCCGTGGCCCCCGCTCTTCTTGTTGTCTGGGGCTGGAGGGAGGTGGTCGTTGGGCCTAGATAGGAATCGACCTGGGAAGGCCCTGTGCCCTCAGTTTACCCAGGGATGATGCAGATGCCCGGATACCAGCCGGCCATGATGCCTGCAGCCATGCCCATGATGCCGGCGGTGGGCGCAGTCCCTGCCATGCCAGGTAAGGTGGAATCCCGGGTCCCTTCTCGGGTAGGAGCCGGAGGAAGGGGGGTCCGACCAGGGTCCCGGAGGGGACGGTGGGCGGAGGGCCGTGAGCAAGCTTGGCACTTGTATGCCACTTGCAGCCATGGTGGTGCCGCAGCAGCCGCAGCCGCAGCCCCTGCTTCCCAGTGTGGACCCGAGGCAGCTGGCGGCCCAGCAGCAGAACTTCATCAACCAGCAGGCGCTGATCCTGGTGAGGGTGGGCAGGGCCCGCAGGTTGCCTCGTGGGGACAGGTCCGCGGGGCAGAGCCAGAGCGGCTCTCACCGGGCCCACTGCCCCCTCCCTCTTCAGGCCCAGCAGATGACCACCCAGGCCATGACCCTGTCGCTGGAGCAGCAGACGCATCAGCGTCAGCGCCAGGCAGAGGCCCAGACCCGTGGAGCTGCTGCCCCGACCTCACCCCCAGCCGTCACCCCCAAGCCCAAGAGGCCCCTGGCTCCACGGGAGGAGCCGGAGCAGGAGCTGGAATCGGTGGGTGCTCGCCTGAGGGTGAAGAGCTGAGGCCAGGCAGGTGGCACGGCCTGGGGTGGAGACAGCGGGCTCCAGGACTGGCCGGGAGACCCCACGGGAGCAGGAAGATGAGAAGATGCCCGGGGCCCTGGCCCCAGAGATGGGGTGGGGGTGCAGGTGCTGGGAGAGTGGCGACTTGGCTGGCCAGGCTGCTCCTTCACTCCCCCTTCCCACCCACAGGAGATCTCCCAGGAGCCCCGAGACAAGCCCCGGAGGCCCAAGAGCTTCCAGCAGAAACAGGACTTTTTCCAGAAACTGGGTGAGGGCGCTCGAGGTGGCAGGCCTGTGCACAGACCCGTCCGCCCCAGCCTGTCCAGGGCGTGTGGGGCACATTCTGCTCCCCTGCGTCAATGTAGCCTGTCCAGGAGGCTGATGGGCTGGCCAGGTGGAGAGTAATAGGGCCATCTGGGGCGCTTTCAGGGCAGCAGCAGATCAAGGTGAAGACAGTGAAGCCGCCGGCCAAGATACAGATCCCCCAGGAGGAGGAGCAGGACGAGGAACAGGACGAGGAAGAGCCCAGAGCAGGTGGTGGGGAACACGGGGGGTGGGCAGGGCCCGCCCTGTGGGTGTGCACAGGGTCTCACCTGTTCCTTCTCCTCCTGGCCAGTGCCATCCCCTCCTCCTCCCCCCATAGTGAAGAAGCCACTGGCACGAGGAGGGGCCAAAGCCGCACGAGAGGCTGAGGCTGAGCCGGCCCAGGAGGCGGGGCCTGGTGGTGATCCGGAGCCCGCGCAGGACAGAGACCTGGTCCGCGGCTCGGACCCCGCGCCCCGACGGCGGGCAGAGCCCAGCAGGGAGATCCGCAACATCATCCGCATGTACCAGAGCCGCCCGGGCCCTGTTCCTGTGCCAGTGCAGCCATCCAGGTGGGTGCCGGGGGTGACCAGGGCTGGCCACTCCCCAGGGAGTCACCCTGTGGACTCGTGACCTCTTCCTTCTCTCAGGAGGCCCCCAACGTCTTTCATGAAGAAAAACAATCCCAAGGATGAGGCTCTGGCTAAGTTGGGGATCAGTGGTGCCCACACATCCACATCGGTGAGGCCCTATCCTGTCCAGGGCATGGCTTCTCACCTTGGGAGTCCAAGGCTCTTTGGGGTAAATTTAGCCTCACCCCTAGAGCCAGCTGTGCAAATTCTCTGTGCCTTCTCCAGGTGCTGTCCCCCAGCCCAAAGAAGGGCCCCCCGCCACCTGTGGCCCCTCGACCCAAGGTCCCAACACAGCTTGGGCCCTCCGACTCCATCAAAGAGGACCAGGGTCTGTTTGGCCAGACTCCGCCCACTGCCCATGCACCCCCACCTCCTCCACCGCCCCCACTGCCTGGGGAACCAGGGACCCTTTCAGCAGAGCCCCGTGGTGAGGAACCTCTTGTCCCTCGGTGGTGGGCTTCGTTGAGACGGCTGGGTTCCCAGCGGCCTGTCAGCACTCATGGCTGAGGTCAGCCGCTCGGGGTGCTCAGGCTTCAGGACTTTGGAGCCCCAGCTTCCTCATTCCCGTCCAGGGCGGGGCCCGGGCACTCCTGGGGCCCATGTGGCCCTGAGGGACTGTCACAGGGTGGTGTCCTCAGTACAAACCTGGCAGCTCCATCAGGAATTTAGTGGCCCTGCTGACCTGGTGAAGGACAGCAGGGAAGAGGAGGGCTGGAGACGGAGGCAGGAAATGGGACATGGGCAGGACGGAGGCAGCAGAGGTCGAGTGGGCAGAGCCCTCGCAGGGCCCCAGGGAGGTGAGGGTCTTCTGTCCCCACATCCCTGCCATTCGGGCTCTGGCAGCTCCTCGCCTGAAGCTCTCTGGCCCTTCCCTCTGCCAGGCTTGATGGAGCCCATGGGGGACCAGGGGGTCTCCACCCAGCTGCTCGTGCCCTCCGGCAGCGTGTGTTTCTCCTACGTCGGTGCGCCCTGGAGGCTGTTCCTACGCAAGGAGGTGGGCGCGGGGGGTGGGGGGTTGGCCGCTGCGGAGGGGTGGCAGGTGGTGGGCGGGGGCCCAGCGTCTCCCCACACACGAACACTGGGGCTGCCTCCCCACAACCCACCTCCTCAGGCCTGGTTTTCCTTCTGGGTCTGAGAGGAAGTGGGGGGCCAAAGAGGGGCACCGTTGCCAACTCTTTTCCATCCCCGTGCTCTCCGACAGGTGTTCTACCCCCGGGAAAACTTCAGCCATCCCTACTGCCTCCGGCTCCTCTGTGAGCAGGTGAGGGCCCGGGCCACCTGCAACATGGACAGACAGACTGCTCCTGCATCTGGGCCAGGTTACCGTCAGTGCAAGAGGCAGGAGAGCAGTACTGATGGGGCAGGTGCTGTGTTTCGAGCCCTGCCTTTATTTAACATCCCTAAGAGTAAGGACCACTACTGGCCTGTAAGGAGGATGCAAAATCAAGCGTATATAGTCCCCAACATGGGCTCCGGCACCCGGCAGACGCTCCCCGATGCTTCTTTGCCACCGCTGAGTGCTCCCAGGACGCTAGCTCTTCCCCCAAATTCCAGAGCAGCCTCCCCGCCTCCCCCAGGTTCTGTTTCTTCAGGGGGAATTTATCTCGGTGACTGAGGAACAGCAGCCCGCTCATGCAGGTGGCCGTGGGGAGGCGAGTGGGAGCTCCAGGCGGAGGCGGCCCTGGGCTCAGAAGCCCCACGTCCCTCCCTGCTCCACCCATGCCCACGGGGCTCTTTAGCTTTTCCTCCGCATGTGGCTGCTTCCACGGTGAGCTCTGGCTTTGGGATCTGGTGGTGACCACTTGGCTCTGCCCCCCAGATCCTGAGGGACACCTTTGCCGAGTCCTGCATCCGGATCTCCCAGGATGAGCGGCACAAAATGAGGGAGCTACTGGGTAGGGTCCAGGGACCCTGGAGTTGGGGAGCTGAAGAGCTGGAGGGGGGGGGGAGCAAACTCTGGGGTCCCCCTGTGAAGGAGCCTGAGGACAGTCTTGGGCCGTTCCTGCCCACAGGAGACCTGGAGGTGGGCCTAGATTCGCTCAGTACCACCGAGGACAACGTCAAGAAGCGTATCGTGGTGGCCGCTCGGGACAACTGGGCCAATTATTTCTCCCGAATCTTCCCTGTCTCGGTCAGTGAGGCTGAATGTAGGGCTGGGGATGGCAGTACCACAATCTGGCTCCTAGCGTGGCCTGCGTGGGCCTTTGTGGCAGGGATGAGAGCTGGGGGTGGGGTGGGCACAATGGAAGGACCCCCCGGGGCATCTTGGATGGCGGTGGGGAACCGGGAGCCTGTCACCTTCCTTCCGGGCAGGGTGAAAGTAGCAATGATGTGCAGCTGCTGGGCGTGTCCCACCGGGGGCTGAGGCTGCTCAAGGTGACCCAAGGCCCCAGCGTCCACCTCAACCAGCTGAAGACTCTCTGCTCATACAGGTGAACCTGGGCTGGGGGCTGGGCTGTGGATGGCCCCAGGGGTGAGAGGGCTCCCAGCTCATGCCTCCACCTGTGCACAGCTTTGCTGAGGTGCTGGGCGTGGAGTGCCTGGGCAGCTCCACTCTGGAGCTGTCACTAAAGGCTGAGCAGCTGGTGTTGCACACGGCCCGGGCAGGTGCCATCAAGGCCACGATTGAGCTGTTCCTGAGTGAGCTCAAGAAGGCAAGCGCAAGCTGGGCAGGGGGCTGGGTGGGGGCAGGGGCTGGTCAGTCGAGCTCCCTCAAGCCACCAGGGGTCCTCGGAACTCTGGAGTGCCGGGTGGCGGGCGAGGCCAACAGGGGGAGCTGGTGAGGCGGGCAGGACCGGGGCTACAGGCAGCCTGGCTCCCTTACCTGCCCGCCCTCTTGCCTGCAGGACTCTGGCTATGTCATCGCCCTGCGAAGCTACATCACCGATGACCACAGCCTCCTCAGCTTCCACCGTGGGGACCTCATCAAGCTGCTGCCAGTGGCCGCTCTGGAGCCCGGTATCCTTGGGGGGCAAGCAGGGTGGCTGGCACAGGGAGGGCAGCCCATGGCGGAGCCTCTGAGGGGCAGAGGGGCCAGGCGGGCGAGCCACCATGCTTGGGTGCCTTCCAGGTTGGCAGTTCGGCTCCACCGGGGGCCGTTCTGGACTCTTTCCCACCAACATGGTTCAGCCAGCTGCTGCTCCAGACTTTTCCTTTTCGCCAGAGAGGAGTGGCCGGCACATGAGTCAGCTGCAGCACGGAGAGCCAGGGCTGGCTCGGTGGGAGAGGGCCACGGAGGTGAGGAAGATTGGGGGGAGGGGGCGGGGGAAGGCGAGGCCTAACTAGGAGGCGAGGAAGCAAAGGGCTTGATTGCCCCTGAGTGGCCAGGTCCACCTGCCGCCTGGCGGGTGGTGCTTGGTCTGATGCTGCCCCTCTGCCCTCTCCCAATTTCTTGCCTGGTCTCCTCAGCAAGGCTGTGAGCTCCTTGCGGGCAGGGCCTGGGCCGTATGGCCTTTGTGTTCCCTCGCAGTGTTGCAGTGGTCCCCTAGAAGATGCTCAGTAAACACTTCTTGACCCTCCTGGTGGTGTGCTCCCTCCAGCTGCTCTCCCTGGGTTGGGCTGGGTGGGGGCTGGGCATGGCCTCTGGACAGGCCCGTGGGCACTCGGGTGGCATGAGACGTCCTGTGTTCCCAGCGCCATGCCCACCCCCGGAGCCGGACACACAGTGACAACTCTGAGGCCACCAGCTCGACCCACTCTGCGGCCTGCCCCTCTCTGTCCACGGAATCCCACAACTACACCATGCAGGAATTTGCCCTGAACCACTTCCGTAAGCCTCAGACCTTGTGAGTGCCCCGGGCCCACCCTTCTGCTTGCCCATCCTCAGTCTCCCTGAAGTAGGCCTTCCTGCTCAGAGCCACCAGGCCCGTGCTTTTAGCACTCGCCCTACACAACCTGCGATGGGGGGGGAGGGGGGGCAAGCAAGCAGGGCTGTCCTCCCCTCTGCCCCCTCAGGCTGCACCAGACACACGGAGATGCTAAGAAGGCCATGGCCAGCCTGGTGCAGTACACCAAGGTGAGGGGGACAGGTGGGGAGGAGTCGGGCCAGCGGATCTGCCCTCTGGCCCCGACAGACCCCCAACCCAGTCTCTTCGGCCGCAGGCTCCCATACAAGAATCGCTCATCAGCCTCAGTGATGAGGATGCCAACAGGCAGGCTGTGGAAAGCTTCCAGGGTGAGTGGCCACAGCATCCTGTGTCCCCATATCCGTGGTGCCTTGGACCTAGGTGCCAGGTCTCCTTCCCTCCTCGAGTTTGTCAACTCAGGGAAGCTCACTGGTGGTTACTGTACCTCAGAGCCCTCACCTCCTTCTACGCACACCCAAGGAGTGGTGGGTCGTGTATGGTCTGGACAGACAGGCTGCAGTATGTCTAGCTGGCTCTGGGCCGTATGCAGCCACAGGTGCCCACGGCACCCCTCTCTCTCAGAGCCCTGTCTCCTCATCGCTGATGTGGAGATTGCTCTGCTCTGCCTGGCTCCCGTGCATTTTCGAGAGCAAGGCAGGAGACGATGGGGAAAGCCCTGTCTGGTGACAGGAGCCAGGGCCAGGCCCCCCACCCAGCTCACCAGCTTCTCCTCCTGCCTGCAGTTCTGATGCAGTTCATGCAGGACCAGCCCAAGCCCCGGGGCAAGAATGAGTCGGAGCTCCTTTACGAGCTGCTGAGGGTAAGCAAAAGCTTGTGTGCTGAAAGCTGGTAGGGGGTGGGGGGCGGGTACTGTGTGCCCGAGGGTCTGTTCCGGTCTTCATGCCCGGGCCTGAGTGAGTTCCCCTTTCCCTTGGCCACTAGTCTTTCAAATGATCCAAAATTTACTGAGTCCCCATTACATGCTGGGGGCATGGCTGTGAACCAAGCAGGCCAGGTCCTCGCAGAGCTTACAATCTGGTGAGAGAGGACAGTCGCAAAACCATGACACAATGTATCCAAGAGTTCAAAGTGCTGTGGGGAATGACACAGAAGGGAAGGGGATGCTACAATGCAGACGCTTGGTGACAAGGTGACACCGGAGCAGCGATCTGAGGGAAGCCGGGGAGAGAGGCACGTGTGCATCCGGGCAACACATGCAGGCGGAGAGAGGGGCAGGGGTGACGGTCCTGATCAGGGCGAGTCTCTAGCACCAGCAAAGCCAGCATGGCTGGAGCCCAGCGAGCCAGGTCAGGGTGGAGGATAAGGCCTGGGAGGGGTGGCAGGTCCAGGTCATGGCAGGCCATCGTAGGCTACTACTGGCACTCTGATTTCTCAAGAGGAGGGGCACTCGAGGAGGTTGCAGAGGGACTGGCTTACACTTTGAGATGGCTCTGGCTGTTTGCCACCCCTCCCAGGGGGGTGTAAGGGCCAGAGGAGGTTATGGCCACGATCACCAGGTGAGGGCGGTGCTGCTGGCCGAGCCCACAGGTAGCAGCAGAGGGGAAAAGGCTCAGAGCAACAGGGTTTGCTATGAATTGTATGGGGGGTGTGACAGAGAGGGGCCAAGGGTGTCACCGAGGCCCTAGGCAGAGCAGTGACCATCTTCAATAGGAAGGCCCGAGGGAGGAGCAGGTCTGGGCTGGTGCAGGAATGTTTTGGGCAGGTGAAATCTGGGGTCCACTCTTCCAAGCAGGGGGCCTGGGTTCAAGGGAGAAGTTTAGGCTGGAGGCAGGCACCAGCAGACAGCAGGTGGGAGGAGCTGAGATCATCAGGGCACGTAGACAGAGGCCCGAGGGCACGGTGTTCCCTAGAGGTCAAGGATAAGGGGAGCCAGCAGAGAAGACAGGGCCGAGCATAGCCCATAAGCAGATGAAAACAGTGATTTAGAAAGTGACCACTCGTTGGGGCGCCTGGGTGGCGCAGTGGGTTAAGCGTCCGACTTCAGCCAGGTCACGATCTCGCGGTCTGTGAGTTCGAGCCCCGCGTCAGGCTCTGGGCTGATGGCTCGGAGCCTGGAGCCTGTTTCCGATTCTGTGTCTCCCTCTCTCTCTGACCCTCCCCCGTTCATGCTCTGTCTCTCTCTGTCCCAAAAATAAATAAAAAATTTATAAAAAAAAAAAAAAAAAAAAAAAAAAAAAAAAGAAAGTGACCACTCGGGCACAAGCTGTGACAAAGACCAAGAGCTGGCCGCCTGCCTGTGGCCGTTAGCAGGATTTCTCCCTGACTTTAGACCCCATGCCACCCTGCCCCCACAGCTGTGTCGGGAGGAGAACCTCAGGGATGAGATTTACTGCCAAGTCATCAAACAGGTCACAGGACACCCTCAGCGGTGAGTATGCTGAGCCGGGGGGAGCAGGGAGGACAGCCCGGTGCTGAGGCCGGGATCTGGCCAGCCTGAAGCCCAGGCTCTCTGCCCTGCAGGGAACACTGTGCTCGTGGCTGGAGCTTCCTCAGCCTCCTCGCAGGCTTCTTCCCCCCATCAACCACGCTGATGCCCTATGTGACCAAGTTTCTGCAGGAGTCAGGCCCAAGCCAAGGTGCCTATGGGAGGGACTTCCGGCCTGGGGTCTCAACAGCTTGGCGAGGGGTTTGGAGATGCCTGTGACCCCAGCCTGCTTCCCCTCTGCAGAGCTGGCCCAGAAAAGCCAGGAGCACCTCCAGCACACGGTCAAATATGGGGGGCGCCGGCGGCTGCCCTCTCCGGGTGAAATTCAGGCTTTCCTGGTACTGGGGAGGGGGGGGAAGGGGGTACAGGTGGCTGGGCATTTTGGGACTCCCTGGTGGGGGACAGGAAGTTGGGGCCTCTGGCCACTGGAAGACTGACCCTGCAATCTGTCTTGGCAGAAAGGGCAAGCAGTCCGCCCGCTTCTCATTCACTTGCCAGGGGGTCTGGATTACAAAACCAGTATCCAGACTTTCACGGTGAGCATGGGGCTGCTGAGGAAGAAGGGCTGGAGGGGATGGGAAAGCTGTGGCATCGGGACCGCCCCCCCAAGTCCCCTCCCCCACCACGGCCCTGTCTCTGTGCCCAGGTGGCAGCAGAAGTGCTGGAGGAGCTGTGCCGGCAGATGGGCATCACTGACCCCCAGGAAATGCAGGAATTCGCCCTCTTCCTCATCAAAAAGGAAGGTGAGCCCCTTGCCTGGGGAGAAATGGGGGGGGGGGGCAGGCTGGATTCCAGGAGGTGGCTTACCTGCCAGCTGTGTGCCCGTGAGTGAGGCGGGTTCCCACGCTGGGGCTGGCAGGCCTGCGGGGGCAGGGTTGACCCTGGACGGCAGGGCAAGCTGTGGACCTGGGTTCCCCACTCAGGCGAGCTGGTGAGGCCCCTGTGGCCCCACGAGTACCTCAACAGCGTGTTGGATCAGGACGTGAGCCTACACAGCTGGCGGCTCAGCTGGGAGACCCAGCTGCACTTCGATCACCCCACCTACATCACCAGCCACTACAAGCAGGTCAGCTGCCACCCCTGGCCCCGGGCCACCCAGCCCCGGGCAGCAACTTGCAAGCGAGCCCCTGCCGGGGTGAGGGACCTCCAAGCCTCCCTCCCCCGAAGAAGAGATGGTGACAGGACCGAGCTCGAGCCCCAGGAGCCACCACCAAGTGGGGGCTTTGAGGCACAGCTGTCCCCTCCCCTCACTGCTGTCCCTCCTCAGGTGCTGCGGGACTATCTCCAGGGGAAGCTGTTGGTCAGTCCCCAGGCAAACACTCAACTGGCCAGGCTGGCCGCCCTGCAGCACCGCAGCCAGACCCAAGAGGACCGGCTGTCAGAGTGAGTGTGAGGGTGGCCCCACACCTCCCGTCACCCCTTGCCCCTGCTGGTGCTGAGGCCCACCTCAGCATGCACCCAAGGGCCTCTCCTTTGGCCCCCCACCCAATCCTCCAAGGTCAAGGCCGCTCAACCTGTACCCTTCCTGGCCTCAATGTGATGGGCCTGGAGTAGTGGAGGCTGTGTACATCTGACTTCCCCATCCCAAGCTCCTCAAGGGCAGGGCCCATACGTCATTCCTAAGACCGGATTCCCAGCCTCACCTGCCTGTAGTAGCCTTGCTCGTTTATTTAGCACCTGCTGTATACCCAGCCTCGACTGACCAGTCTGTGTCGTAGGCAAGACCTGTTGGCTTACTTGCCAAAGCCGCTGCAACGGCAAGTGAGCATGTCAACCATAAAGAACCTGATGGAACAGGAGCTGAGGTGGATGCAAGCATGCAGCTCCCAAGAAGCACAGATCAGCTTCATTGGTGGGTCTGGGGCCCTGGGGGTTGCGAGGGCCGGAGCAGGAGACCGTGAAGGGAAGGGGTGAAGGTGCAGGGCAGCTTCTCTACCTGCCCTGCCCCGCTCATCCAACCTGGAGGCCGTCGGGCAGGTCCCAGGGCCACAGTGACCAGAACTGCTATCCCGGCCCCTCCCTTCCCAGAGGCTGTGAGCCAGCTGCCCTTCTTTGGCTACACCGTCTACGTGGTGTTGCGGGTCAGTCAACTGGCCCTGCCCGGACCCAGCCTCCTGGGACTCAACCGCCAGCACCTCATCCTCATGGACCCCAGCTCCCAGGTGGGCCAGGCTCCCGCCCCGGTGCTGGCCTGAGCACCCTGCGCCACTCTCCCACCATCCACGGTGACCCCTCCCCTGAGAGGGTCCAAGCTCTGCTGTCTCTACTGCCCCCAGAAACTGTACTGCTCCATCGCCCTGAAGGACCTGCAGAGACTCCACCTGCTGAGCCCCCTGGAGAGCGATGGGCCCCCTGGCCTGGAACTCAACTACGGCTCTGCCGACAACCCACAGACCATCTGGTTTGAGCTGATGAAGGTGAGCGGCCAGGGCCTCCGACGACATCCTGGGAAGGCAGCGCACGCGTGACCCAGGCCTGGCATGGGGTGGGGGTGCAGAGCGGGGAGCCCTGTCCTCATGTGCCTGTGCCCCGGCAGGCCCAGGAGCTGAAGCACACCATCGCCTTCCTGAAGGACAGCGGCACTGCTTCCAACTAACGGCTGGCCTCACCCAAGAAGGTGGGGAGAGGGGAGGAGACGAGGAAGGGGCCCCTCCCACATCCAAGTCTGACTGGCAAGGTCTCCCTTGGGTGCCATCAGGCCATTTTGGTTTGGACTCCACCCCCCCACCCCCGGCTGTTCTGGAACCTCCCGCAGCACGGCGCTCCTGGCCCACGTGGAGGCCATGAGGCAGGAGCTACTATGGTGACATCAACTGGGAAAGAGAGTAGCAAGACTCCCCCCTGGGGGGTTCCCGGAGTGGGGGCTGCAGGAACTCGCTTGGGCAGCTGATGCTGCCTACCCTGGGGGAGATGCCCGTATGGCGCCAGGCCCTGGCTCAACACCAGAACGATCCCAGGCCTGGGAGAAGCAAATGCTGAGGAAATAAAACTCCCAAGAGAAAAAGGCTGTGTTTGTGTTTGGCGGGGGAGGGGTGTCAAAACCAACAGGACTTTTATTTCTCAGGTACGTCTCAGTCCAGCCCGGCCTTCCCGACCAGGAACTGAGCAGAGCGCAGGGTGCGGAGGCTGCCCTTCTCCTGCGCTCTGCACCCAGGGCCAGCCTGGAAGCTGGCCTCGCAAGGGAAGGGGGGAGTGGCCCAGGACCTGAAGGGGCCAACGCCTCGGACGGGTGGGCTTCACCCTGGCTTACAACTTGTTAAGAATAAGAGGTGGAGGGACCACGCCTTCCTCCTGTTCCCCTGGCAGCAGCCACACCGCCCCACTACCTCCTAACCTGGGGATCTGGCTCAGAAAACCCAGCCAAGAGAGGAAGGGAGGCTAGGAGGAAGAAGACCTCAGATTTTGCAAGCAGAAAGGTGGCTGGCCTCTGGCCTCCGACCTTGATTTAGGAGGCATCTGGGGCCATCTCCAAAGCAAGCATGGTTGGAGGGGGGAGGGACCCTGAGCAAAGAGGATGCTCCTGATGGCTGCAGGCTTTCCACCTTCCCATTCCTGAGCGAGGCCCAGGTTGGCCCCCGGTTGAGGCCGGGGGAGCACTCTGGCCCTAGTGGGCAGCAGCCGGTCATCTCTGTGGGTCACACAGGCCGTGCCAATCAGCTTCACTCTCGCACCGGGCCCGGCCATGGAAAAACTGCTTGATGAAATGCTGGGCCTCTTCCTTTACTACAGATTTGAGAAGGGGAACATGAGGGCCAGTCCCCTCCCCACCACCGAGCCCCGCAAATTCCCTGGCCTGGTGATGCAGGCACTCACCGCTCTTTCCGGGAGGAGTCTTCTGAGTCAGCGAGTGTGAGAGGTGGCGGGCGAAGGCTTTAAACAATTCCTGGAGGCGGAGGGTGACAGGAGCAAAGGGTGCAGACCCCTGCCCTGCCCCCACCAGTGGCCCATAGCCATGACCCAAGGGCAAGGCGGACCCAGGGAAGCAGGCAGCCGGCCTTAGGACCTAGCCTGCTTCCGCCCCGCTTTGTCCTGGCTATAGGTAGGACCTGTCCTGCGCCCAGGTATCCCAGGCCCAGGAGAGGGCAGAATCCACCCACCTACCCTACCTTGGATGCAAACTTGCCCTCCTTGTAGAAAGGGGTCAAGCATTTGACCACAACATTTGCAGCCTCCTTGAGGGAGATGCCAGGGACTGGGAGAGGACAGGAGCCTTGGGCTGTAGGGTTCAAGGTGTTCTGATTGCTGGCCAAGATGCTGTCCTCGGCTTCAGCTAAGATGGAGGTGTTGGCTGAGAGGCAAGGCCTCTTCTGAGCCTGGTTCTCTGGGCTCTCCTGTGCAGGACCCAAATGGAGCATCACTCTCGGGCTCCCTGTCACAGCCCCTCCCCTCCTTCTGGAAGACTGGGCCTCAGCATCCGCTGGCTCCCTCCAGCCCAGCCCATCTAACTCTGGGATATAAAAAGAGGGAATTTTCCCCAAATGCCTAATCGGGAGAACAGAGCAGACACCAGCCTAGTCTACAGGCCTCCTCCCCTGTGGCCTCATCCCTGTCAGTACCTGCTGGGTTCTGGGCCGCTTGCCCGTGCGTGTCTCCTTTGTGGGGGTGGGCTGGCCTTCAGGGGACCCCTGGTTTCTGGGTGGGCAGGCCCTGGCCAGGGAGGAGAGCAGGCGTCAAAGGCTCCAGGCACCAGCGGCACCCTCAGCTCAGCTGGCCCAGCAGAGCACACCCTGGCCAGGGCTTCAGAGATCCAGTTAGCAAAAGAGATTCCAAAGAATTTCAGAACTATCAGAGCCCTTACCTTGACCTCTCACTGGTGCACTCCTTGGTCTGGGGGGATGCAGCCAAACACCCCAGGGCTCCATCTTCCCCTGCACACTTCTCTGGGACTGCTGGGGGTCCCCGCATTCCCTCATGGGAAAGGCTGGCACCTCCTGTCCCTGGTGCTGAGGTGAGGGGAGACGGGCTCTTGGCCCTTTGGCAGAAGCGGGCGATGTTCTGAGAATCTTTGAGGGCTGCTGCGGCTAGGAGCTGCTGTTTCTTGCTGGCCCGGGCCTTGGCAAGGGGACCGCCCTTAGAGGGACTTGTCGCCTTCTTCTCAGGGGAGGACCCCCCACAATGAGCACTGCTTCCAGGGGCCTCTCCTCTGGGCCTCGGGAGGCACTCACTGCAGTCCTCACTCTGGAGGCTGCGGGGCTGGCTGGGGAGCTCCCGCTCACCTCCCAGCACAGGCTGGGGGGCTTGCTTCTCGGCCCGCATCTTCTCCATCAGCTCAGTGGCCGTCTGGAATGGGCAGGAGCCTTTGGGAAAACCAGCTCCCACCCGCTTGGGTTTCGGCTGTGAAGAAGAGGAGAGAGGGTTCTGACCACCAGGTCCTCGAGGACACTCACGGGCTGGTCTGGAATGGCTCTTGGGAGCGGAGGAGGGAGAAACCAGGCAGGACACTGCTAGGGGGTCAGGCTGATGAGAGAAGATCTGTGGGGGCTGCAGAGGTACAGCTGGGAGGGCAGGGAGGCTGGAGGGCCTGCCCCAGGGTGCCTAGGGCCGCGGCTACGGCGCCCAGAGAGGGCCAGTGGCCATACTGTGGCTGAGGACAAGGGGAAGTGATGCCTTTCCCCTTTCCCAGACCCAGGTTTGGGGTGGATGCCAGGACACCACTCACCGAGTACACTTGGGAGGCCGGCCGGATGTCATACTCGGTGGGTTCTGGGGGCTGGGCCTGGGCATTGTGACTTCTGGTGTCGCCTCCCATGTCATAGAGCTGCCCCTCCTTGGAGGCTCTGTGGATCTCGGCCACCTGAGTCATGGACAGGTAGGGATGCCGTGGCACCCACTAGCTCCTGAAAGCCCCGACCCAGGCTTTCCACAGGTGAGATTCTGGGGCCTGTGGCTGAAGGTCACTGGACACTGGACAAGTTCTAGTCCTCAAGGGGTTGGCTAGAAACATCTTCAGCTGGCAAAGACGGGAGGTCAGGCTCCCCTGTGTACGTGGCTGCCTTGCAGGGGGCAGGCAGACAGCCTGGGAAGGTAGAGGGGCCGCCTCTCCCACCCTAGCCCATAAGCACACCCTGCCTGGGCCCACCTTCTTTAGCACGCTGGCCTTGTACAGGTTGGCCACCTTGGCATTTCGGAACATCTCATATTCCAGCTCCACAGCCCTGGGCTGGAGATCGGGTCTGAGGGTAAGAATAAGCACAAGGCATCAGGGGGGCCTGAGCCCTCTCTCTGTTGAGCTCCTGCTGGATTCCATCTGGGGACCCTGGAGATGGCTTCACGGCCTGGTGGGACTGGCCTTGGGCACAGGGATTCCAACCCGGACTCTGGGCACCCTGTGGCTTACTGCCCTTCGGCAGGCGCTAGCAGCCCCTTAGTCCTAGCTAAGCCTGCCCCCTGGTGGGGCAGTGAGACCTGCTGCCACTGGGAGCAGGATGCATCACGATCTGGGGAGGGGGTACCCAAGTAAGCCAGGAGGGATGGGGGCTCTTGTGGTCTGCAAAGGAACAAGGGCTCGGAGAAGCCTCCTAGGCCCCCGTGACCTGAGACACTCACCCATCAGCGGTCCCTGTGACCTGGCGATTACTGCTCAGAGCCTCTTCCAGAAGCCCCAGGCAGTGCTCACGGGCCTACACAGGGGAAGGAATTTTGTCACTCAAGCCTTAAGGTTGGGGGAGGAGTCTGGGGGACAGAGTTGCCCACCTCTTACCTTCACAGTGAGCCTGGGGATCTTCTTGCTGGAAGCCTCTTTCAGGGGACAGTCCTCATCTGTGGGGAAGAGGGGTGGGTCACTGCACTCTACTTTCTGCTTTGTGGAGTCCCCAGCCCACCGTGAGGCATCTACACCCTGGGAACAGCCCCAAAGTCCCTGAGGACACTTCGGTACTGACCCGGAGGTACGAAGTCTTCTATCTTGGGGTCTTTGCCCTGGAAGGTGACATGAAGGGCCTATGAGGCATCTTGCTTGGCTGCAGGATGGCCCCCCATCCAGCACCAGGGTAGGGGCCGAAAGAGTGTGAACAGGGGGCCACTGAACACCATCAGGCCCCCATCCCCTTCACCTTGCGTAGGCTCATCTGTCTTTGGTAGAAGAGATTCCATTCCCGCTTGTGGGCCTCGTCTCTGCCCTCGTCCCCACTGCCTCCAGACCCTTCGTCATACCTAGGGGACAGACTAGGCGTGAGCAGCCCTGGGCCTGGGCTCTGCCCTCCTGTCATGCCTCTCTGGCGGGGCGCTGGTTGTCTCCGAGAGCCTGGCCTCCAGCAGCAGCATCAAGCTCCTGGCTCCACCACGGCCCCCAGGGGCAAGGGGTGAACTACGGCATTGGGGCGCCTCTGGTCTGGCCTTGGCACGAGGAGGAGAATGCCAGCCTATCTGCAGTGGGTTGGGGGCCCCTGACTCCACGGCCCCTCACCTGCTGAAGCCCCCATAGCCCCGGCGGCCTCCCTCATACAGCTCAGGGTCAAAGCCATTCCCCTGGGAAGGCCCGATGCAAGTCTTGCTCCAGCTGCTTCTGTGCTCCAAGGCCTCCAGCTGCTTCCGCAGGGCCACAGGGTTCCGGCAGTGGTCACAGCCCTTGGTGCAGGCAGGAGGCGCATCCCCAAAGTACTTGGCGATGGCAGCATGGCGGCACCTGGCAGAGGCAGCACAACAGAGGCAAGGGGTGAGGGACCCAGACAGGCCAGTGTTCACTTACCCGCTCCCTAAACTCTGTCTGAGGAGCGCTACGTGCTGGGCACCACACTCAGCATCTCGTACGCCTCCTCTTGTGCGAGCCTGACAAGCAAGGCACCGTTTAGTTGCCCGTTTTACGGATGAGGACAATGAGGTGAAG
This sequence comes from Panthera onca, assembly GCF_046562875.1. NCBI lineage: Eukaryota > Metazoa > Chordata > Mammalia > Carnivora > Felidae > Panthera > Panthera onca. The sequence goes on from NC_138352.1 coordinate 10,632,721, forward strand.
TGTTCCCAAGGTCGTGTAACATATGGGGGAATCCGGAGAAGACAGGGTGTGACCCCCACTCCGTCCTGCTTCTCTATGGGTTCCTCCCCTCGGTCCCGGCCTCCCGCTCTGTGCTCTGTCCTCTGGCAGTGAGGTGCCCCGGGAATAGCTCCAGCTCTGGGTACAGATGCTGACTCTGCTGCTGAGGCTGCCTCCTTAGGGAAAGCATTTGACTTCCCAAAGCCTACACGTCCTTGGCTGTGAGACGCGGCAAGAGCGCCGGCTCCATGGCCGGGGCGTGGGGCGTGGTGCCTGGCACACACAACAAGGGTTCTTTTTAGCACCTTCGCCCTTTCCCGGAGGTGGGGGAGGGAGGGACCAGCACGAGGTAGCCCTACCCCAGCCTCAGCACTCTGCTCTGCCATCTCTTGACGGCCTCTTCCTTATCCCCAAGAAGACCGTGCCTGCGTATGCAGTCTTGGGCTGGGGGACCGCTCAAGAGCTGGAACCAGCAGCACTGAGAGCTGCCATCGTATGCTGGTCGCTGCTGAGGGCAATGGGAGACCAGCCTTGGCAGGAGTCTCGTCACATCACCCGGCGCCTCAACTCCACTGCCACGGCCCCGCTGCTGGGGTACCAGACTCCAGCTGTCCCTGACTCCCAGGAGGGGGGCACAGTTGGTCCTTGAGACAGGTGCAGAGGCCCCCAGGGTGGGGGGTAGGGTGCAGATCTAATCATGGCCCTTGCAAAGGGCCAGTCTTGCCACAGGAATGTAGCATGAGGTGGGAGAGCACGAGAGATTGGGCAGCAGAGGCAGGGCTGTCCAGGCGCCGTGTCCCGAGGACAAGAATAGGTGGTGTCACCCTCCAGCCAGAATGCCTCTCGATGTGAGCACCGCAAGAAACACTTTGAGGAGCCGAGACCCTAAGGGACAGGCACCAGGAATGAGAGCTGATGTTACACAGATCCTAGGGAGTGGGGTCTGGCTGCCTTGTTCAGAGAAGGCAGCTTTGAAGGCAGCAGATGGCAAGGAGGCCCAGGCAGCCACCAGGGGGCACTGTTCCTGCCACTCCTAAAACCAACATGCGACTCCTTCCACTGCTAGTCTGTGCATCTGCACAGTGGCCGCCTGTCCAGCCTCTGGGAGGCTCCGGCACCCAAGTGGTGTGGCTACACGGTTGGCTTCCTTCCCCCCACCCCCCCACCCCTCCCTCAAGCCCAGACTCACTGGGGTTTTGTGCTCACACTCAAAGGGCTCCATTGAGAGCTCACAGATGCGGGCTGGGGTCAGCTCCTGTCCTGCTCCTGTCCTGCTCCGGGCACAGCCTGGTCTGCTGGGGTGGCACAACCAACCAAATGTCAAAGGGCCCTGCCAGCCACTGAGCTCTGGAGCCGGTCCCTGACGGCCAGGGCCAGGCCAGGCCGGGGCCAGGAATGAAGAGACAGCTCCAGCACTCTTTGGAAAGAAGGACATCGGCAGCGTCCTCCCTCCTGGGGTGGAGGAGCACCAGACACTTCCCCCGGCAAGCAGGCCATTCTCAAGTCACCCCTAAGTTCCTCCCCAAGGGCCTGGCCTCGTGGGTGGTCCGGCAGCTCCCCCAACTATTTACTTCCTAGGAGGGGCCAGAGGGTGGGACCAGCCAGGGAGTCTCGAGAGAGACAGGTTGGCTGGTCAGGCGGATGGGCTCAAACCCCTCCTGAGGGTAGGGAGGGAGCCAAAGAACTTGAGCGCTGTGGGGCGTCCCTCCCTCCTCACTCCACGGCTCAGGTGGAGCCTCCCAGAGGGCATCTTTGCCAGGGAAAAAGAGAGCCGACCTCTTTTATCAGCTCTCCGCCCAGGCCCAGCCCACGACGGCTTAGCACACACCCGCCAGGAGGGAGAGGAGAGGAAGAGGAGGCACAGAAGAGACGGGTTCGCCCTTGCAGACCTCCCAGGGGCAGGGCAACCACAGAGGAGTCTGAAGCCACCCTCGGAGGTCCCAGCAGGGACTCACTCGGCTGGGCAGGGGCAGGGCAGGGGCAGCGGTGGCACTGGCTCCCCTGCTTCAGTGGCCGCCCCTTGTAATTTGACACTTGGATCTCCAGGACGACCAACAACAAAAAAGCTGAGGCCGAGACAGCAGCTGGCTGTCAGCAGCCAGGAGCTCCACTCCTCTGAGGAAGGCGCCCAGCAGCGGGTCAGGAAAGAGGCATCCGAGAAGGAAGGAAGAGGTGGTGGCCGGGCGAAGCCAGGCAAGGGAGGCTGCCGGGCTCCCCAGCATCCGCGGTTGCCCCTCAACCCAACACCTGAGCTCCCAGGTGAGTGGTGCCGGCCACAGATTTTGGGTGAGGGGGCCAGCCAGGGCCCCCTGCCCCAAGGGTGGAGAGCCACAATCTAGCGCGATCACAGGGGCTCGTGGGGGTGCACTCGGTCAGTCTCCAGACAGCCCCATTTCAATCTGGGCTCTCCCTTCTTTTGCGGGGATCCAGCACTGGAGGGACACAGGCTGAGGCTGCAGCTCTCTGCTCAGAGTGCTTTCCTCCCTGCTTGCTGAGCAGGCAGAGGGGCCCCGAGCGCCTGCTTACTCTGCAAGTTAGTTTAAGCTTTTTCTATTCAGGGGGCTTAAACAAGGGATTTGGCTGTCCTGGCCTGGGAGAGAAGGGCTGTCTGCTCTCTGGGCCTCCCTTTTTCCCAGGATCAAGGCAGAGCCCTCTGTCCCTGCTTTCTCCCAGTGGAGGAGGCTCAGGGCAGGGTCTGCCCCGCCACTTCGTGCCCCTCAGGATGTGGCAGGATCCACAGCAGCTCTGCCCATCTGTGTCCTGCATCAGAGTGGCAGCTGCCACCCCTTGAGAGGCGCTTGGCCCGCTCGTTGCCAGGTGTTCCTAGCTCAGAGCCAAGCCCGGGTGCTCCTCCCTGGGTCCATTTAGAATCCCACGACCCCCCAGGTCTCTCCAAATGCTGTGCCAGAAGCATGAGGGCCTGACCCTGAACCCAAGGTGGGGTGGGGGAGGAGGCGATGGTGAAACTGAGGCCGGTGAAGGACCCACCCGGTATGTGGCCCTGTGACACGCCATTGGAATGCTGACCCCAGCATGGCTCTCCAGCAGCCCCGGGAGCAGCCCCCTTGGGCAGGGCCCCATGAACGGAGGCTGCCTGCTCCTCCTGCCTTCTTGTCCTCACACTAGGGCTAAAGTCTCCCTTCCCCGCCCCCCAGATGTTTCCCCCAAAGCAAACAAACTAGTATCTACTAGGAAAGAAAAACAACAATCCAGGGAAAAGTGGAAACCAAGAATCAGTCCAAGTGTTCTTGGCTCAGCAGAGTCTGTGAGATTTGGCCTGAGTCGGTGGCTGGAGAGGCTAATGCCCTGCAAAGATGGCCATGCAAGGCAGAGAGGGGACAGGCGCCGGCCTGTGTTGGAGGCAGCAGACAGGACTGGGTAAGGGATGGGCACAGTGGTGAGCCCAGGGCTACCCCTGCTGGCTCTGATCTGTAAGACGGCCCAGGCAGGCGTGCGGGCGGGGATCAGAGTCCCTGCGGCCACAGGACATACGTGGATGGGGTCCCCTGAACCCAGGCCCTGAGCTGGAACGGGAGGGTGATACCTAGCTTCTGGGGCTACGGGAACCATCGCTAGCAGCCGGAGGTGCCTCCTCCGGTCCTGGAAAGCAGGACTGCTCTGGGTTCAAGCAGCTACTTCCCACGGCAACTTGGAGCCAAGGCAGAAAAGGGCATCGTCTGAAGGCCTGATGCGGTCAGTGCACAGTGGACATCTCTGCCTTGCTGGTCAGGCCCCCGGACGCCGAAAATCTGCCACAACCGTCAGTTTGCCTCATGACAGCTGTTTCTCAAACAAGACAATGCCCTGTGGAGCAAGGGTGGCTACAACTCTCCATGACAAAATGACAGGGGCAGAGCAAGAAACCCTTGGGGCCCTGAGCCACCGATACACCACTTATCAGTCACAAACACACCCGCCAGCCGCCTGTTCTCTTCCACAAGGGGCCTCTGGAGTTGAAGTATCAGTTTTGCAAGGAGGAAACAGGGAAGCTTCAGTACCAAATGGCAGTTGTCTGGCCTGCAGGTCACCCGTGTGCCCTGTCACAAGGCTCCCTGTGGCAGGAGATGCCACACAAAGGAACGTTTTCTGGTCCCTCCAGCCCCTCCAGCCTTCATCTCTGCCCGGCTCACTTTCCCTCCTCCACTGGCTGCCATTCCAGCCACAGAGCACCCTTCACAGGCTCCAGGAAGGGCCATGCAGGCAGCCAAGGTTGCTCTCTCTTCCTGGGGCCGTGGGAAGTCACTTGCTTGGCTGCCTCTGACCAAAGTACTCCAGAGCACAGGGCCGGCAGGGACTAGGATTTCCCTGATTCACAGGCAGGAAGTACAGTTTTGGAAGGAGTCTGGCAGAGCGAGATAGACCAGAAAGATATATACAATATCAGTATATACGTACCGATACGTACAATTATCAGTACCCCTCTGGGCTTCCCTGCAAACCTGGGAAAGTAAAAGGGATAAGAGGCAGCCAGCCTCAGAGCACCCGCTTTCCCCAGACCACAGCTGGGAACACTTACTCCCTACAGGGCAATGGCCAAGGAACATGCCGCAGGGTCACCTGACGACTGCTGGTTATATTGGGCACCAGGCGTCAGGCACCCCCTGGGCCTCGCTTTAAATAGCCCACTGGGAAGAGCGCCTGGGACCTGCTGGAATGTGCCTCCTTCCTCTTAGGAGCACAAGGCCCCTCCAGCTCCCACGGTCCCCACTAAGGCTTCTTCTGCTCAAGCCCAAGCTGGAAATGGCAAAACATCAACTGGAAAACAAAGGGCGTTCCCCTTCAGCCTTTGGGGCAGAACATCAGTGCCCGGTGGCTCCATTCCAGTTCACAGACGGACGGAAGCAGTGGGCAGCCCTGGGTGAGACCCCAGGGCTGGTACAGCTTGCCAGTTCAGCTCACCAGAGGCACCCTGGGCGCAGGAGCACGATGCCATCTGTCCGCAGCCATACGGCCTGCCTCTGTGGACGGGCACTCCTCCCGGAGCGGGGCATGGGCCCCTGGGTGTGACTGCAGCATCCCCAGTACACAACACCCGGAGGATGGCCGACTTCAGAGCCGAAGCTTCTGATCGACAAAGTCCACCTTTCCCGTACGGCAGAGCAACCTCGGCCCCACCTGCCCTCTCCCTGCTCTGGAGATCACACCCCTCAGACCGACAGGGTCCCCACACCACTTCTCGCTCACAGGCGGAGGCCTCCCCTCTATAACCCCTCCCCGGGGCTTTGGATGTGGAAGCACAAGTGACAAAGCTCCTGCTGCCCGGCTGGCCTCCACCCGCTTCCTCTTTCAAGGAGTCTCTGGTGCTACATTAGGCAATGCAGGCACGGGGCCAAACAGGCTGAAAAAGCCAGACCGAGTGTAGACGGAGAGGAGAAGAGGAGCCCAACTCCTGAGCCCCGTGCAGACTCTCCCCCAGGGCCTTGGCTGGCACTTCTGTTCCCTCCTCCAGGAATGCGGAGGAATATTCTTCTGGAAACGGGAAGTGGATGAGCAGAGAGGCTCCGGAACGAGAGGGGACCGCCCTCCTTGTGCAAGCCAGCTTCGCCGGTCAAAGAAGGGGGGCGCTGTTCAGTGTGACCAGAGAAGAGGGGCACCATGCTCAGGAAGGAGTTTGGTGAACCTGAGACAGACACGTGCCATCTGTCCCTTTGGCAACAAGTCACATGTGGTTCCCAAAGAACAGGTGTGGCCCTGGCCTCGTGAGTGATGTGCCTGAATAAAGACAGTGCCCCAGACTCCTGAGCATGGAATGGGGCTAATCGTGCAGAGCACACCTGCGTTCAAAGAGTTCTGGGGCCCTCGTCCCTGCACTGGGCCCACCGCGAGGGCAGTGTCCTCAGAAAGCTGCTCCGTGGGCTGACTTAACCTTGCGAGCCACAGAGCAGGCTGCCTGAGACAGGTCTCCATCAAGAGACAGCATGGGGAAGTAGGGGAGCCTGGCTAGGCCCCCATCCTGCTGTGCAACCCCAGAGGAATCACTGTTTCCCATATGTAAAGGGAGGCAGGAATGAATGACGCATGGGATTCTAGGATCTCTTGCCTCTTTGTATACTTGAAAACTGGGATCTTGATCGCCATTACGGAAATGTGCTAACCCCGGGATGGGGCATAAGAGAAGACAGAAGGCTATAACAGGAGACTCCCACTTCTGACAGGAAGCCCTCTAATCCTCCATGGACCCATCATCTGCCGGCTCCCCCCAACATTGCTTAAAATACAGCTCCCATCTCCAGCTTGCCCCCTCCCGCCCCCCCACCTTCCTTTACCTTACACATCACAGATATCCTGGGAATGAAAGACACAGACGAAACTCCCCAAGGTGTTTGGGGAGGGTCTTTGACAGTGTACAGGGTGGGGGTGTGACTGTCCCCAAAGGCTTCCTATGGTGGCCAGACCCCCCCCCCCTCCACAGACACACACCGCAAGAGGGGAAGCCCACCTGCTGAGCACAAACGTGTGCCAGGATCTGTGCTTCCTGCCGCTGTGCTTCCGGGTGTCAATCCTCCCAACAGCCTTGAAGGATGGCTATCTCATCTTATGTAAGATGAGGAAAAGAAACAGACTCAAAGAGACAAAGTGACGCGTCCACGTCATGAAAGCAGAAAGGGGCAGGCATTCAAATCCAGGATGATCCAATGTTCCACGGGGTGCAGGCGACCTTGTGGAAGAGGAGACATAGGAGGCACATGCCAGCTGCCATCCAGGTCCGGAAGGACTATGAGGCAGAAGGTGGGGTAGAAGCATCCTGTGTGACCACAGGCAGGACCAACGAGGTCAGGAGGGGGTTCCACCTTCCAACGATCAGCGCTGCTCCAAGGAGGAACAGGGCAAGCTGCCGTAGCAGATGGGACTCCCCATCTCACCCAGAGGGGGCTCAAGCAAAGGCTGCACACCAGAGGGAGTGCAGAGAGCCAGGTACAGGGTAGGGGGTTCAAGCAGATGACCTTCCAAGCAGTTCTAAGACAGCTATACTGTGGCGATAGTACCAGGAGTGACCAGCTTCCAAAACTGTAGTCATCTCGGAAGAACCTGCCTGGCTGAGACCCAGGACAAGGCGGCAGTAATTAGATCCTGAGGTCTGGCACAAGACCTTGGCCACCTGTTATGCTCCCTTGGATTAGAGCTGCCTTGGTGAACAAGTTCAGGCTGGGTTGGCACCAGGCTGTCCCTGGTCCATCCCTGAAGAGGCACTGGCTCCCTCATGCCCACAGGGGAGGCAGAAGGGGAAAGAAACTCCTGATGTACAGCTGGCCCAACTCTCAGACTCAGCCTGGACCTTCACCGTCAGCCTATTGGGCACCCTTAGACAGGAAGAGGCTCTCAGTCATCACCTGGAAGGCTGAGTTGCTACATACCTGGGGCGAGGGTGGGGACACAAGGGACTCTCCTGGTCAGGCCAGAGGAGCAGGTCTGAGCCAGCAGAGGAGGGCCTGGTAAACCAGCCATGGGATGTGTGATCCTGTCCCGAGAGGCCTCCTTGGGGAAAAACTGCGGGGTACACGGCATCATCTCTGCCTCTTCAAAGAATACCATATGAGTAAAGAAACTGAGCTGATGGGAGAAGTGGAGGGCCCTGGAGGGGCTCAGACCACCTCCCCCAGTTAGTTCTCACCCAGCTGACCCCTGCCAGGAGCCCCATGTGCCCACTCGAGGAAAAGCCTGACTCCTTCTGCCCCACCTATGATGAAAGGCAAGAGCACCAGGCTGGAATCCTAAAGCCCGGTCTCCCCACTGGGAACCCAGGGGAGGCACCAAAGTCCTGAAGGACCCAGGAGTCACGAGGGGAGCTGTGCCAGCCCAAGGCGCTCAGCAAACCCGGGAGTAGAAGAGTGAAGCCACCCCACCTCGAGGTCGGAAACCTTGGCCAACCGTGGCCAGCTGGCAGACCTCTCCTGTGTCTGGCAGTGCCACGCAGCCCCCGGCGGCAGGGCCTCAGGCTCCCTGCCATCACCAGCCTCCCTCAGTCCGGGTGGTGCCAGGCGGGTGGGGGCTGAGGGCCACCACTGGGTGGAGGGCCCTGATGGCTCCCTCCCCCGTCATGAGCCACCGGGGGTACAGGGGTGAGACCCGACTAACTCGTTCCACTGGCTGCAGGTGGGTGGGGACTCCCAGCCCCATCTCAGTGAGGCCCGGCAGGAGCCCGGCAGGAGCCCGATGCACCATGGCAGCCGCCAACTTTGTGCAGGAGATGCGCTCCATGGGCGAGAAGCTGCTGCTCAAGCTGCAGAAGCTGCCCCAGGCCGAGCCTGTGGAGATCGCGGCCTTCTCGGTCATCCTCCTTTTCACAGGTAAGCTGAGGCTCTCACGTTCTCCCCAGCGCCCCTGGTTCTTCCTGGCATCCGGGAAAGGTGAGACCACAGTGCTGGCCAGAGCGCTGGCCGAGGTGGCTGGGTGTCCCCCAGACAGAGGAGAGGCAGATGTCCCTGGGGGGGAGCCAGAGGATTTCCCGAATCCTTGACAATTTGCTGATGGGGTGCAGAGGCAACCCCAAATCCCAACCAGGGGTGAAGGGAGAGAAGCTCAGGGCAGCAGAGGCGGCATGACAGGGAGGTCAGTGCCTAGTGGCTGGCACGGGGACAGTCGACACCTCTTGCCAGACTCTCAAGTATTTCTGACGAAGCCAGATCTCTGGCTAAAGGCCCTTTCCGCACACCTCCGGAGGGCTTTATTTAGAAGTAAGGCGTGTGTTCTTTCTCTTCCCTGCCTGAGCTTCCCGTGCTCTCTGCTTCTCTCTCCTAACCCCCCAGCCACCGTGCTGGTGCTGCTGCTGATCGCCTGCTGCTGCTGCTGCAGGGACTGCTGCTGCCCTGAGCGCAGAGGCAGGAAGGTCCAAGTGCGGCCCATGAGCCCACCGTGAGGGACAGAGACGAGGAGGAGAAGCTGGAGAGGAGGCTGCCAAGCCATGATCCCGCGTGCCAGCCTGGCCCCAGCCCTGGCCCTGCCGGGGAACCCGACACCTGCAGCCTTATCAAGGAAACAAGGGCTGGTACGGCCACCAAACTCTCACCTGCCAGTGAATACTGGGTGCCAAGGAGGAGTCGCCTGTTTAAAACCTGAGGAAATTCTTTCCCAACTTGCACTTTCTAACAAAACACAGAAGTGGGGGCCCCATACCTGGAAGGAGAACAGCCTGCAGCGGTGGGGAGCCAGCCCAGAGGAGCAGGCCAATCAGAGGGGCTCTGTGCAACAGCTGCTGGACCCCAAGCTTCCCACCGGGGGGGAGCACGTCAGTATTCTATTCCGGTATTTGCCCGTTTCTATCTCAGTAAAAGCTTTCTGGTTGTGTTTCTGCGGCGCCAGACTCCCTGGCCTGGGCTCTGTGCTTCTGAAGGGCAAGGTGCCAGAATTCCAGGGGTGTGGCCAGTGACTGTCCTTGCCAGGCCTCTATTCTCCCTGTGCCCACGAACGCTGGAAAAACACAGGCAGGAATGCCACGCAAGAGGGAACCAGGGGAAGGAGAGGGTGAAAATCCATCAGCACTGGCTGCTACCAAACTCTGGCTACAGGTGCCCCCTCTACAGTGATGGGGCAGCGTTTGCCCAGGTGCTAGGCTCAGAAACGACACTCAACAGCTTCGGCTGCCATTTACTTTAGCCTGAACACCCCACACCCACAGGCTCAGGCCCCTGGGTCTTTCCAAACTTCTAGAGTAAGAGAAGTCAGGCCTCTACTATTGCCTATAACCTGCATCCCAACCCCTCTGTCCTTTCCCCCATTGTGTCCCAGGCTGTCTGGCCCCAAATCCTCACCCTGCCATTCACCAGCTGCGTGAACATAGGTTAGTGACTCGACCTCCCAGAGCCACGTTTCCTCCCCTGTGGGTCGCAGCCAATCCCGGTAGCTGCCTCCTCGGGTGAGCTTATGAGGATAAACTAAGGTGACCTATAGGGAGTGCTTGGCACGGCGCGGAGCATATCCTAGTCCTGATCTGCTCCTCTAAACAAGAGGGGCATGGACCCCAGGAATTAGGGTAGGGGAGGCAGAAAGCTCCCGTAGTACCTCCCCCTCCTTCCACAGAGAGGTCTGCAGTTTTCACATGCCTCCGTCATCTTGCCCTGCCAGTCCGTGCTCTGGCTGCCTAGGGGCACGGCCCCGTCTACCCAAAAACCAGGGAGCGGAGAGGGGGATGCCAGGCTCTGCCCCTGCCCCTGCCCCTCCCCCCATCTCCAGCTGGCAGGCAGGTGAGAGAAACTGGCTGGCTGGTTTCACTTCCTGGTGTCCACTGACTTGTCTGACGGGTTTGGTTTAGGTTGAAGAAGCAGAGAGGAAGTTCTTCCATACAAAAGAAAAGAAATTCAAGAACCGGCACCCTCCACCCCACACCACCCTACGAGAAGGAGATTCAGAATTACAATGATACCGTTGATAACGATGATGAGGAAGGTGGTGGTGAGGATCGAGTGAGTGGAAATTTACTGAGGGCTTCTGTGTGCCCCCCCCACCACCTAAAGTGTTTTCACGCAGGTGATTCCGTATAATCACAACAGCCTCAATGCCAGAGATACCATCATTATCCCCATTTTGGAGATGAGGAAATTGGGCCCTAGCAACAATATGCAACTTGCCTAAGTTCAACCAGCTAAAAATGGCAGAGCCAGCCTCTGGGCCCAGCCCAGCACAGCCCATCCAGCTGCAGAGCCCCTGCTCGCCACACCGAGGGCCCCCGGCTGCAGTGCAGATAAGGCGCTGATCCCATTATCCTCCATCAACCAATCCTAGATCCCACACCCTAAAGTGTGCTAAAATCATCTCCCGGGGAGTGGGTGGAGCCCAAGAGGTAAGAGCTAGGGTGGGGCCCAACTAGGTCTCCCTCCCAGAAGAAAAACAGGGAAGGCGGGAGGGACTAGATGGGAAACCACTGCCCTTTTCAGTCCAGGCACCAATAGCTTAACAGCTGAGTCCAAATATGATGGATCCCAGTAGGCATCAAACCGGTTCACGCTGAGCCCTGCCACTAATGGCTCCCCACAGCAGTCCTGGGCAGGTTTCCATCCCATTCGGCTCAACAAACCACATCTGTCCCAGAGTGACAGCAGCCTGGCACCCGCCCAGCAGAGGTCTTCTCGGAAAGAGAGGCATGGAGAGGAAGCAGCAATCTTCCCATTGTGGGAAAGGACAGAGAGGTATAGCCATGGTGGCCACGGAACGGGAGGCCAGTAGGCTGTCTGAGCCCTAGAGAGCATCTGGCTGTCACAGGCCTCCATTCCTGCCACCAGCCGCCCTGCAACGATCTCCCCTCGACGTCTGCCCGCGCTCACTGCCGCACTGGTTTCCCAGCCTCTTCGGGCCTCCCCTCCACAGTAGTCTCTCAGTTCCTCCAAAGGTCTGCACTGGAGATCTGTGCATTTTACCGTCTGTATATTCTGCCTTATCAGAAACCACAGAATCGCCAGGGCAAGAATCTCATTACCAAAAACTGGCAGAGAGCACATAAAACACTCTTCCCCTAAATCTGTTTTCTCAAGCATTAACATTTGAGAGCAACCTACAATAAAAAGTCTTCGGGACATATTTGCATGCCGGTAACACAAATCCAGACCACACAAAACGGAAGACAAATTAATTTTGTTCTTAAAGGTTCCTCACCCTCCTCGGGACCCGCTGCCTGCCATGAAACACTGCGTCCTAATCCTACCTCTTACGTAGTCTTCACATCTTGACCTAAACCTCACTCCCATAGGGTTTCCTTCAGCCTCCAGGTCAGGCTATGCCACATATACTCCAGCGCCCTCCACCTCTTTCCATATCGTTCCCTTTGTGATACTCATTTCCGTAGAAGCTTCCGATCAGGGCCAGCAATTGACTGAGTTGGCTAAAGCAACTTCTGTGTACGTGACACATACATTCCCCACACATCTCATTTTAAATAGAAACATATACATGCACATTCCTTGGCCAATCTTTTTGATGTAGGGCCAAGGTCTTTTCTCTGAGTGTGGGTTTGCCGGCCAGAGTTCCTAAATTGTCTATTTGCTAACTGTGGTTACTGTGAAGCAGAACAAGAACTTAAAGACATCCACAAAGAAATCGGAGTGTGAAATCCTGGATTTTTACAAAACGTTTCCATGTGTCTTGCCACATCTGTTTTGACAGAAATACTGAGTGATTCCAAAGTCATTCCAAGTGGTCAAATAGGTGCTTCTAGAAATAACGCTCTCCCTCCACTCCCTTTGAGGTGCAGCACAGAGCTTCAGAGTACAGACCCTGCAGCTGAGCTGAACAGCTGGGTTTAAATCCCAACACAGTTACTTAGCCGTATGACCTTGGGCATGTTGCTTAACCTCTGTGCCTGTTCCTCAGCTGTAAAACTGGGGTTTCAACTATTACTGTTGCTCCATTTTCTTGTTTTATGTAATGTCAAATGCAATTACGTAATATCAATAACAAGTACAAATGCCACAAACAGGTTTGGGAACAAACTACTGGCTCCTGACAAGCATCCAACTTAACTGAAGGAGGAAGTACGTGGGTGTGCTAGCGACCAGCCTGCTGGCTGGGAGCGCTCAGCAGTCAAAGGCATGAGTCAGTAAGTTTTAAGGAGGGAAACTCGAAGCATCAGGTAGGACCATGATAGGTAAAAAGGACTTTACTGAACTTCCTTGTCATCTGTCTCCTCCAACCCTGGGTGTACGTTAGAATCGCCTGGCAAGCTTTACAGAGACCCGGGCTCTGACGTGCCCAGACGGAAAGAAGTGGTACCAGGGAGGGTATTTAGAAAAGCTCCCAGATGATTCTAATGAGCAAGGCTGAGGACCAGTGTGCTAGAATGGAAATCTGGGCAGGCAGGACCTGCCTCCCTTGGTTCACAACTGACACGCGGTACCTGCCGCAGTTCCTGGCCACACCAGGCACTTGAAGCCTATCTTTTATGGAATAAATGGTGGCTACCAGGTTCCCATTCCCACTTTCTAGCTGCCCATGCAGCAGCTGAGGTCATGCCTGGGAGGCCAGCAAAGGCACTAGGGAGAAATTAAGCCTCCAGGACCCTGGGGCCTTAATGGTGGTAAACACCTCCACAAAAAAACTCGCTCCAGGAGGCACCAGCCGGAGGCTTGTTAATCATTCACCAGCACCCTAGCACCGCAGGGAAAAGCCTGTGTGCGGCTCCAGCCCAGGGCTTCCCGGAGTCCTGGGCTTCCTGCGCTCTGGTGGGGGCCTCCCGGTCTACAGGTCAGCAGCTGGACAGAGAGGAGAGAGAGGCAGGACCCAGCCACGGGTGAGGCGGACGGTGGCTTGAGGCAAAGGTCCTGGATCCGGTCTCCTTCCCCACCCTACCCCAAGCCTGACTTCTCTGAGGACGCCAGAACATAGGTACCCTGAGCAACCCCCAAAACGACATCACAAAAGAACAGAACGCAGCTGAAGAGGTAAGTATGGAAGGCAGAGGAACACAGTTGCTAGGCAACAGGCCCTGGCCCACCTTTGTTCGCTCTGGTGACTGCGATGAGGTCTGATCAGGGACACTCGACAATGCCAACACCTTTTCCTCCCAAGAGTTGCTTCTTTGAGTCAGGGCGTGGCTCGGCCCCCAAAGTGCAGGGCCTGAAGGATTACCCTGATCGGCCCACTCTTAGGACACAGGAGTGTTAACAGCAGAATCAGGTAGTGACGCCTGCCTTCTCGCCATTACTCCCTCCAACTGGCTATAGGCCTGCAGCCTGCCGACTTGAGCTGTTTCAAGATTAGCTGGTTCTGTTTCCACCTGACTCCAAGGCAGTTTACCGAGGCCTCAGCTGGAGTCAGTCCACCCCTCAACTCCTATGCCGATCTCTCAAAATTCTCCCCAAATGTTTGGCAATTGAGGCAGGGAAAACAGCAAGGATCTGCAGCGGTGCATTTTAGATCCTAGCTGAGTAGATCTCAGGGATGGTCAAGTTCTGGCTCACACCAGGGCTGTTCAAAATACAGAGGCAGTCTCTGGTAGAAGCCCCTGCACTCAAGGACTCTGTCCCCCTCTTTTCCAGGTTCACATGGACGAACTGATGACAAAGCAGGACATCTGGAATGATGAGTTCTGGCAGAACCCCTGGGACCAGGGAGGCCTGGTAGTGATCATTTTATTCATCACCATGATCCTGTTTCTCATTGTGTTTGCCATTGTATTTGGTTTTCTCCCTCCGCTTGAGAACATCAACCAGTGTGAAGAGTTGTGACCTGACTTTCTGGAGGCCAAGAAGGGGACCACCTGTTAGATACTCTCGAAACACCATGTACGTTTTCTTCAAAGCCTTTTCAGAGTCTGCAATTATACACTTTTATTAATGTAATTAATTAATTTGTTAACTAATATTATCTGATAAGTGCCTGCCTTCCCCAGTGGACCGAACACCACAAAAGCAGGTGATGGGTTTCTGCTCACCATTGTATGCCCATATCCGATGTGCCTCACATACAGTCCATTTTAAACAATATTTGCTGGTTGAATAAATGAATGAATGAATAAACGAGCAAACAAATGGATGAACAGAAGGGTGCTGGGCTGTTGGCTCCCCTAGACCACAGCCCCCAGATGGACAGAGCCCAATTCAACTGAGGCCTAAACACAAAGCTATTCTGTCTCAGACAAGGTACAGAAAGGCCTCTTAGCTGGAAGTTGCTTCAAACCTAATTACTGTTCATTTCAACACTAAAAGGTACAGGGCGCGGTCACGAAGGAACAGATACACTTCACGGCCACAGTGCAGACAAACTAGCTGCACGCAAAGAGAGGAAAACCGCTGGATGCCCCACCTTGACCCCATTCATACTGAGTGTCTTTTCTGTTGGTCCTAGAGCTGCCCGTGCACCCCAGACCCTACAACGGCACTTTTGTAGAAATGTACCTGCCTCCGCCAGAGCCACCATAGTGGCCTGCCCCTTGCTGCCAGGTGCCCTCCCTTAGCAAACAGCTGCTTCAACTTTAACCACACACCGGGACTATTCTTAGAAAAGGAGCGAATATGTGGTGGAGAAGGGGCAATACACCATTTATGTAGTAATGAAATGTTCCTTTTTACTCAAAGAGCAATTCCACATTCAGCTACACCAGCATTGTTTATGCCATCCTGGGAAGTCCTGGAATCCGGAACCCTCGCACATAGCAAACAAGGTAGGAGGGATGAGGCTGCACGTGACGCAGCAGGAAGCACACTGATGCCCAGACCCCCTGGGGCACTAAGGGGCCCCAACTCCCGAGTGTGACACAGGAGACATAAAGGCAGAGCCCCCAGGAGGACCTGTCCTGCTGTCTGGTGGGCTGCTGCAGCCCAGAGGGATACGGCAGAGCTGACCCTCCAGGCAGCCCTACAGAGCCTCCAACTCATCCCTGAAAAGAACCCAGCAGGGTTCTTTCCAGCAGAAGGGACTCTGACAATTAGCAAGGACACTCGGCCCTTTCATTACGAGTGCTTTCTTCAAGGAGCCCGAGGGAGCCTAGTTTAACAACTCCCTGTACTAGTGCCTGAGAAGGACTCTGGTAGTGATCGCTGTGGGCAAGGGGGCCAACCACCTCTGCTGGGCACGGCTGTGCCACAAAGGCCCAACGAGAGACTCAGTCCGGGAGCCACCAACTCTTCGGTGAGTCAGAGGGGATGGGAATCAAAACATGTGGCCCAGCCAAGTACCTCTCTGATTTCCAGAGGAGAGCCCCAAACATCTGTTAGATACCAGTTCTATGTACCTAATCAGCTCCATGCTTCGAGAATCTAGTCTTGCAGAAACCAAGATGGGATTTGTATATGAAATGTGCATGTCACTAAAAATCAAATACCAGGATTAGTGGTATCTGTCTACTGTGAGCTCTATGACTGTGACCTCACTGGGTACCAGTCTGTTCATTTCAAAGTCTGAAGCAGTCCCTTCTGCCTCATCTACCTCACAGGATTTTCCAACAAGGTCCGACCAAAGAGCTGCACACATGCAAAGTGCTCCCAGCTTGTCCAGAATCTTCCTGGGTGTCCCTTGTGTTCATTCCTCCACCACCAGCACATACAGATAAGATACAGAAGTGGATTCCAAGTGGGTGGGCTGGCATTACGACAGAAGAGCTGACTTCTATTCAAGCTTATTATCCACCCCCAAGACAGAAGCTGGGCCATGTGGCTCTGTTTGGGTCCAGGAGAAGAGTGACCCCTACTCAGTGGTCCAGTGGCAAATGGTGATCACATGCTAATGGCACAGGACCAGTCACATGATTCATGACTGAGCCACCCATGGGACCAGCCACGCCAGAAGTGGAAAATAATGTCACACTGCCAGTTTCTGGGGCCTTCCTGGGAAGGGTACTGACTTCCAGGCTGCCTGATGGGCAACACCCCTCACAGTCGCCTTCAGCAGGTAGAGGTGCCTTAGTCGCCCAAGAGCTGCCCTACATTAGCTGGTTAACTAGTAGGTGCTGGGGGAGGAACGAGCTCACTAACACATGGCTCCACATATGAAATAAGTCACTCACCCCAATTCTTCACAGAAGGCCACCAGGGCATCAAAGGCCAAGACAGCAGCTTTATCAGATGCTTTGCTCCCTCTCTTTTCCTGGAGACAAGAAACGACCACTTAGCAAAAGTCTTACATAATTGACGTACCTTGCAGCCTAAAAGATGATGAGGGAGAAAAATATCAAATGACAGTAAAAAGGTCACTTACAACATGGTGTCCCCAAACCTGACCATGCATCAGAATCACCCAGGTAATTTTTTTTTTAAAACGTTTATTTATTTTTGAGAGAGACAAAGACAGAGCATGAGCAGGGGAGGGGCAGAGAGAGAGGGAGATGTAGAATCCAAAGCAGGCTCCAGGCTCTGAGCTGTTGGCACAGAGCCTGACGTGGGGCTCAAACCCATGAACCGTTAGATCATGACCTGAGCCGAACGAAGGTGGATGCTTAACCGACTGAGCCACCCAGGTGCCCCTCATGTAGGGCCCACACCCAGACCTAAATTGAACTTTCTGAAACTGGAGCTTTTGGGAGTTTATTTTCAAAAACCGCTCAGGTGGTTCTCATGCAAAGGGCCCAGAGACTGGCATTTGGAAACCACTGTGTAACATGATCTGAATTTTTTTAAAGATTTTATTTTTAAGTAATCTCTACACCCAAAGGGGCTTGAACTCACATCCCCAAGATCAACAGTCACATGCTCTACGGACCTAAGTCAGCCAGGCGCCCCAATATAATCCACTATTTATAATAGTAAATTTAGTAGTAAATACACACACAAGTGTGCGTACTTAGATTTGAAGGAACACACATCTATGTGTGTATGGAAGGATGAATACTACAGTGTTAGAAGTGATCTCTGGGCACCTGGTGGCTCAGTATGTTAAACATCCGACTTCAGCTCCGGTCATGATCTCACGGTTCGTGAGTTCAAGCCCCACATCGGGCTCTATGCTGACAGCACAGAGCCTGGAGACGGCTTCGGATTCTGTGTCTCCCACTCTCTCTGCCCCTCCCCCATTCATGTGCGTGCACGTGCACTCTCTCTCTCTCAAAAATAAACATTAAAAAAATTAAAAAGAAGTGATCTCTTGTGTTGGGATTGTGCATCATTTGCCTTTTTGTACATGTCTATTTGTCAAAGATTCCTTTCAAAAAAAATGTGAAATTTTTTAAACTACAGGAAAAAAAAACCCAAAAAGTAAAGAAAATAAAACAGATACTGATATCTGAGATCTATTGACTCTCTGCTTCTGGAAGGTGGATCATCCCCACCTCCCAAATGCACACAAATACGTGTACTTCTTTCATTCTGCCAATCTGTTTATATCACAATTTCTTCTTAATTTTCCCTACAGTGAGGAAACTATGGCAACATTGATCAGAGCTAAACCATTTACATTTTTACATTTTCCATGATCACATATCCTTTCTTGTACAACTTTGTTCCCTAAAATTAATAGCTGTTTCATTTTTTACTTAGATTTTAGTATATTACTACTTCACCCCCAAATGTTGTGCTATAATGAAAACTGCATGTCGACAGGGTCATAGATGGTAAGTTCCACTTTTATTTTTAGAAACTCCTCCCCTGGAGCCCTTTTGTCCCCCCTGATTCAACCCGAACTGCTGTCCTCTAGGTCTGGAGCACAACTGAGACTGCCCTTCAGTGTCGTTCCAGGACATTCCTCTTGACTCGCTGGGGGTCAGATCTCTATCTTTCCCTCTCCAATTACTGCCTCTGTGGTGGGGGACATCCTTCAGTAGCTTCTCCACAGGAGGGAGCTTCTTGAAATCTTGTGTCGGAAAATGTTTTTTTCCCCCTTAATCATAAAGTCTAATTATGGTTCAGAAAAAATTGAGCAAATAACTTTTTCTGAAAACATATACTGACTGTGTGTAGACTGCAGTTATTTGGGAGAAGGGAGCTGGTAAGTTAAACCACCCTATTTTCTATTCTGAAAATCATATAAAGTCCCAATTCCCATCTGATTATAGAGATACATGTGTCCAAAATGGCTGAGAATAAATACAACAAGAAAGATAAAAGCTGCAAAGCTAAGAGCATGTAACGGGCTCCAAGAGGAAGTCTCAGAAATACCCAAAGTGGCAACAAGGAACGTTTGGCTGGAACCTGAAGTTCTTTTCAGTCATCCTCGTCTTTGGCTCCGTGTTTAAGGATGGGCATGAACTCAGTGGAATTGGGATGTCCCTTCTTGTCCACAGGTGCTCCTCCGTGTAGCTACTCCACTTCCACACCTATAACTCAGCCTCCCAGCATTGTCTGCAGCCCTCAGGTAATTCCAGCTGGTGCCAGTCACTTCTTCATCAAAGCAAGCAAAAGCATTTCTTCTGGATCTGTGCCATTTAACTTTTCACCGAATACAGTCAGGAACGTGGTGAAATTTATGGGACCTGGAACCTCATTCATCATGGCATCCAGATACTCATCAGTTGGATTCTTCCCCAGGGAGGCAAGCATAGCATGAAAATCTTCCTTGACAATGAAACCATCTCTGTTCTGATCAATCACGTTGAAGGCCTCTTTGAATTTCTGAGTCTGTGACTGATCAGACATGGCGAACATGTTGGATTTTGCACGCTGCGGATGCTTCTTGGTGGTCTTGGTGTTTGCCTTTCTGCTTGATATGGTGGCAGTTAAATCCCTGCACAGCCTTGAGAATCTGAGCACTTCCATAACACGCACCCCCCCCCCCCCCCCGGCCATTATCAACACCCTTATATTCCCAGAGCTTCTAAAAACAAACACTTCCAGCCTCTGCTTAGCAAACCGGAAGTTGAAAATGTCTTTAACCTGCCTTCACACTAAACTGGCTGGCTGAGTAGGAAATTCTAGGTTGGAAACAGCTTATTTTCTAGGTTGGAAGACACTGCCTCATAGTTTCTCATTTCTGGAATTATGATGGAGAAAACTGGTGCTGTTCTGGCCCCCAGTCCTCCACATATCACCTCTCTGGGAGCTTTCTGATCTCTTTGACTCAAATGTCTTAATAATGAGTCTAGTGTGAGTTCTTATAACTCACTGTATAAGTTTTAAATAAATACCTTATACCCAATCACCTTACTAAATCTTTTCCTTGTCTAATTTGAATTTCAGATAAAAGGGACAAGTTAATCACACCCCCTTTGTTCATGGCAAAGTATCATTCTTGGTCCTTGCAAAGCCCCTTCCTTCCCAATCCCTACTTGCATTCACCTTCCCTCCCCATTTATTCATTTATTTATCTATTCAAAAAACATTTATCATGCATTTACCATGTTCCCAGCACTGACCTGGGCATTACAGATACACAGGAAACTAAAGGTCCCTGCGCTCATGGAATTTACATTTCAACAGAGCAGATACAGAATAAGCAAATCTACAATGCCAAATCATAAACATGATTTACTTTAAGTGACTTTTTTTTTTTTTTTGCTTTTTAATAGTAGTTTCAACATTTTACTATTATTTATAATGGGGTTTGTTTTCACAAATTTTAAAAAAAATTTATTTAAATCTAACTTACTTGACACAGAGTGTAATAATGGTTTCAGGAGTAGAATTTAGTGATTCATCACTAACATGTAACACCCAGCGCTCATCCCAAGTGCCCTCCTTAATGCCCATCTTCTATTTAGCCCATCCCCCCACCCAGCACCTCTCCAGCAACCCTGTTTGTTTTCTGTATTTAAGATTCTCATGGCCTCCCTCTCTCTTTTTATCTTATTTTTCCTTCCCTTCCCCTATGTTCATCTGTTGTATTTCTTAAATTCCACGTGTGAGTGAAATCACATGGCATTTATCTTTCTCTGACTTATTTTGCTTAGCATAATACACTCTAGTTCCATCCACGTTGTTGTAAATGGCAAGACTTATTATTTTTGATTTCCAAGTAATATTCCACTGTATATAAATACCACATCTTCTGGGGCGCCTGGGTGGCTCAGTCGGTTAAGCGTCCGACTTCAGCTCAGGTCATGATCTCACAGTCCATGAGTTTGAGACCTGCGTCAGGCTCTGTCCTGTCAGTTCAGAGCCTGGGGCTTGCTTCGGATTCTGTGTCTCCTTCTCTCTCTGTCCCTCCCCCACTCAAGCTCTGTGTCTTTCTCTACCAAAAAATGAATAAACGTTAAGAAAAATTTTTTAAAATAAAAAATAAAAAATACATCTTCTTTATTCATTCATCAGTCAGTGGACATTTGGGCCACACTGTGGCTATTGTTGACTGTAAACATTGCTGCTGTAAACACTGGGGTGCATGGGAAACGTTGTTGTTTTTTTTTAAAGCAAGATACGAGCTCTCCTGGGCCCTCAGCTATGTCTATGGCCCCATAGTGAGCATGTACTATAATTTCATCACTGCTTGTGGCTGGGTATTTAATTTGTTCCCCAGCTGCAGTCCTCATGACCAATGCTACCACACAGGCCCTTGAGCACATGAGCCTGTGCATTGCCACTTTTATTTCAGGTGATCTGATCCCAGAAACAGGGTATCTGGGGTCAAGGGTACCTGTATGTTAAAGAGTAATAATACTCCTAGAGTGCTTCCCCAAGACTGCAAACACTTCCTTTTTCTCCTGGCAAAGTGCAAGCCCTCTCCTGCACATGCCCCAAGCAACAAGTGTTAGAGCCCTTTCACAAGTGTGTCACTTTAATTTGCATTTACCTGATTATTATTGAATTTGAACATCTCTGGACGTGCCGTTTGGCTGAGCTTTTCTGGGAACTTGCTTTCATACACTTTGCTTCTTCCTGTTGGTGAAAGCTCTCCATTTATCCTCAACTTCAACCTCTGGTATGGGTTTTACAGTAACTAGTTTTCCAGATCTGTTTATCTACGGGCTTTGTTTATGGTATCTTTTGCCACATACATTCTTTTTCATGGGTCGAGGATTTACAGAAGTTCAAGAACTTCAATTAAAATACTTTTTTTTTTAAGATAGATTTCTGAGGGGCGCCTGGGTGGCGCAGTCGGTTAAGCGTCCGACTTCAGCCAGGTCACGATCTCGCGGTCTGTGAGTTCGAGCCCCGCGTCGGGCTCTGGGCTGATGGCTCGGAGCCTGGAGCCTGTTTCCGATTCTGTGTCTCCCTCTCTCTCTGCCCCTCCCCCGTTCATGCTCTGTCTCTCTGTCCCAAAAATAAATAAAAAACGTTGAAAAAAAAAAAATTAAAAAAAAAAAAAGATAGATTTCTGAGTTTCTAATTTTCAGTACAAAACTATTTCAAGCCTAAGGTTACACACTGGAATAAAGTCTCTTGTAAAATATTGTTTATTTTTTACATGTAGGTCCTTAATCTGCCTTCTATATAAGGTGCCAAATGGAGCACTTTTATTTTACTCCAGAGGGATGTCAGCACCACCCACTAGACGATCCCTTTGTTTTCCATTAAACTGAACTATCGGCTTCATCAAATATTAAACTCTCACATGTTTTGGGACTCATTTCTTTCATCATTAACATTAATTTTTTTTTTTTTTTTTGAGAGTGCACAAGTGGGGAAGAGGGGCAGAGGGAGTGAGAGAGAGAATCTTAAGCAGGCTTCGCACTCAGCATGGAGCCTGATGCAGGGCTTGATCCCACAACCCTTAGATCATGACCTGAACTGAAGTCGAGTCGGATGCAGGGTACCTGGGTGGCTTAGTTGGCTGAGCATGTGGCGGCTGATTTCAGCTCAGGTATGATCGTGGGACTGAGCCCTGCATCAGGCTCCGCGCTGAGCATGGAGCTTGCTTAAGACTATCTCTCCCTCTGCTCCTCTCCCCTGCTGGCTTGCTCTCTCTACAGAAAGGAAGGAAGGAAGGAAAACTGTGTCAAACATAAAAGTAATTTTTTTTTAAGTTTATTTATTTGAGAGACAGAGCATGTGAGTGGGGGAGGGGTAAAGAGAGAGGGAGAGAGAATCCCAAGCAAGCTCTGAACTGTCAGCACATGGGGTTCAAACCCACAAACTGTGAGATCACGACCTGAGCTGCAATCAAGACTCAGACGCTTAACCAACTGAGCCACCCAGGAGCCCCATTCTGGGACTTATGTCTAATTCTCTTGTCTGTGCTACCACTTTAGTCTACTACGTGGATTTGGTTATAGCCGCATCCCAGCATGTTCTGACACTGGGTTAAGCTCGTCGCCTTCACCATTCTTGCTCTTAAGACTTTTCCTGGCTGTTCTTGGGCTCTTATTCTTTCATACGAATTCTAAGATTCTACTTCCCAACAGAAGTCTTTTGGGATTTCAACTGGAACTTCATTTATATTAACTGTGAGGAGAACTGACAGTTTTATACTTCTCACTCACTTTTGGTACCTGCTCAGAGCTTGTTTTCTTTCAATGAGATACCAGTTTTCTTCAAATCAGTAGTCCTCCTCCCTGGCTATACATCAAAAGCACATGAGAAGCTTTAAAAAAAAAAATGTCTCTTGTTAACGGCCTGTAACATTTACTTCTAGGTATTTTATAAGTTTCATTTTTGCAAACTAAATATTTTTTCATTTCCACTCCTAGGTATTCATGGTAATGTGGAGAAAAGCTAGGCTTTTTAAAGTATTTCCCTTTCATTCAGCCACTTTGCCAGGTTTCCTTATGAATTCTAATAGATTTCCAGTAGAGTCTGGGGTTTTCTAGACAGACATCTGTTGATATTTCTACCTGCTGGTATCTTGTCTTTTGTTCCCCTTGTCCCTGTGGGTTTATATATATTTTTGTCCTCTTACTGTCATTTGGTAGACATCAGACAGAAGTACTTGGGTCCCACCGTTCTTATGAGGAAAGTCTACATGTAGCCATTTGTAGCCTCACAAATTATGCTTTGGGTGACTTTATCCATGTTGATTAATGCAGATTTACTGTGTCATTTTCAACTGCTCTAGCCTATTCCACTGTGTGACTAAGCCTATTTATCCCATACCCTAAGGAGGAAGAAAGAGTTCATTATGCGGGAGTTGCAGCAAACATCCCTGTATGGCCTCGTACACGTACATCCTTGTACACATGACAACTTGTCTACCTAGAAGTGGAATTACTGACTCACAGAGCACCAGTACCCTCTCGCTATAGGTATCACCTCGTCTCTCTTCAAAGCAGCCATACCAGTTCATCTTCCTGACATCATGCATTCCCCTTTCCCCACATCCTGGCCCGCAGTGATTATACAGATGCTGTACGTTTTTGCCAGTGTGACAGGCATAAAGCGACAGCTCATCTCCTTCGCATTTCTCTGATTCCTAAGGGAGGTTGAGCGAGTCTTTATACCTTTGTTAGATACCCTGGTTTCCTCTTTTTTGTGAAATTCACATTTTTTGCTCTGCAGTTGTCTGCCTTTTACAGATTTACCTGTAGGACTTCTCTGTGTATTCAGTCAATTATGTATATTGCAAATCTCTTCCCCGACAATGGATCATTTTTTTCACTTTGTTAGTGGTATTTCTCGTTATATGGAAATTTTTTGTTTGAATTGAGTCAAACAGATCACATCTTCTTTCATAGTCTCCACTTTTAAAATCTTGACATGCTCTTCCCTTTGTCAAAGAAACAAAGATATCTTCCCCCAATTTTACAGCTTTTTTTTGAATTCTTTAATCCACCCATAACTTATATGTGTATGGTAGAGGAAATAAGTATCTGATCTTATCTTTTTCCAGCACCAGTCATTCAACAGTTCATCCTTCTCCTGTTGATTTATAATGCCACCTCTCATACATCAAGCTCACTTATGTACTTGGATCTATTTCTAGGCTCTGTGCAAAACATGTACAACCCGTAAAACGAAACAAAACAACTGAGAACAAAAACAAAGAACTTTCAACAATATGGGAAAATGCTTGTGTAACGATGCTAATTAAAGCAGGATTGATCTTGACTATGCAAAATAACGGGCACACAAAAGACTGCGCATATAAATGGAAAGGTCTAACCCAGCTGTTGTAAGCTGTCTATTCACCAGTATACCATTCCCACCCCCCCCCCACCCCCCCCCCCCCCGCTATACCTTCTAACCCCAGGAGCACCCCTGTAGCTTACACAAGCTCTACCTGGGTTCAAAAATAAGCTACATGAAACTGGAGAGCGGGGGGTTTGGATGAAAAGGGTCCAGGCTGCCCAGGACCTACCTGGAGTTTTGCGACTTCCTTTCTGATCAGAAAACTGACTTGGTCCCTGTCATTCCTGGAGTAATACAGACGGCAGCAGGAAGGCTTCCCGTCCCTGCCAGCCCGGCCGGACTCTTGGTAGTACCCAGCCATAGACTTGGCAATATTCCAGTGGGCAACAAACCTGTAGGATCCAAAGGGATGAGCGGCATGAGCTGTGGCAGAAGAGACGAGGGGAAGAGGTCTCCACAGTGACCAGGAGCAGGGAGGCTAGCAGCTTCCAAGTAAATGTGGCCAAGACCCCTGCACCCCATCAGCAGGCCTCCCGGCCGTGGAACGGCTCAGGTTAGAGGCCACAGCAGAGTTAAGGGGGGCAATTCCAGCACATGAGAAACCAAAAACACTCACAGAGGCCCAGAGGCAAAAGCACTGGGCTTAAAGCAACAAGAGTAGGCCACTAATGAACTGCCCAACCTCGAGTAATCCTTTAACCTCTTTGAAGAGAGAAAGGGATAACATTATTAAACACCTACTATGAGCCAGTTTATCTATTTGTCTCGTTTAATTTTACAGTTGCTATAAGGTGAGGTAACCCTGTTTTATAGACAATGAACTTGAGATTCAGGAAAATGTATACAAGGTGAAATAGCAAGGGGACAGCAGGGGTTAAGATTTGGGCCTACGGGTGTCTGACTTCAAAGTTGGCCCCCAACAAGCCACCGCAGCCCCAGCGTCCAAACTCAGATTCCAAAGCCTGTGTTCTCTCAAATGTAAGCGCACAGACTCATTCCTCCACTGACCAACTCAGAGTCCCTGTGAGTCTTAATGAGATCATGTATATGCCCAAGTGCTCTGTACATCATACAAAGCATTATTGTTGGTGTTAATGACAGCAGACGGCTTTAGGCTGTAGCGCAAAATGTCTCTGGAAGATGGGGGGGGGGGGGCTAGAGATAAAGACTTCCCAAGAGTTGCCAGGGTGGTACTAGAAGGCTGGGTGGGGTGAGCCCCACCCATCTCTTCTAGACTGTCAAAAAGCAGTAACAAGGAAGGCTGGGAATAAGACACTGACTTTGATATCCCACAGGGAGCAGCTTAAGACAGTTCATTCCACCCCCTCACAGGGACCATGTGCCAGATGCACATGCTGCGTTACGGATGGGCCTGATGGCCTGTGTGCTGCCCTCTCCTGGGGGATGACAGAACCCTGCGATGCAGTCACCTGGGAGTAGGCTGCACAGCACCTGTCACCATGTGGGCTGTGCACCAGGCACTCTCTTCTGGGGCCCCAGAAGGAGCCTATGGACTTGCTCCTTGAGGCACAGCACCAGGCAACCCACCAGAGCCAGGGCCTGGACTGGGAAAGAAAGGCAAGAACCATCACTCACCTGACATTGGCTTTATCCACTCCCATTCCAAAACTAATGGTTGCAACAATGACAGGAACCTTCTCCTCCATCCAGTCGTTCTGCACCAGTGTTCTCTCAGAAGGCTTCAGCCCTGTAAATGAGGGCAAGGTGTCAGAGGGAACCCACATCTTCCTCGGGATCTGCCTTGGGCTTGACCCTGCCCTGGGTGCTGCACACACACCTTCAGTCCATCACTTACCAGCTGTGTGGCACACAGCGCTCAGTAAGTGTTAAGCCAAGATTCAAACCTCAGTCCACTGGCCTTTAAAACCTGTGCTCTCTCTACAACACCAATACCTAGACTTAGAAAAACTCATCACTTGCTGCTGGGAGGGCTCAGGGTGAGAAAAGGACTTCAGGAGTCACAGTCCTCATTTTAGATCTTATTTGTGTCTAGACTCCTTTTTGTGGACGTAAGTGAATTGCTTTAGCTCTGTCTGGGTATCTGGAAAAAGATGACGGGCCATCTGATTATCCAGGATCTTTAAAGAACAAGAGACCCACTGAGGGGCCTCTGAGAGGGAAGAGGAGCACACGGCCCAGGCGCCCCTTACCTGCGTGGTATGCCTTGGCATTCACGCCCCTGTAACTGAGCTCCGTTGCCAGCTGCTCGCAAGCCTCTCTGGTCCTGCAGTAGACAATGCCGCAGCCAGAGAGTGACTGGATGAGGAGACATGGGAAGACAGTGAGCATTGAGAAGAAAGAACAATCTGCCCATTATACTGTGGACTGCTTTAAAAGAAGCTTTTGCTCTGGAGTGCCTGGGTGACTCAGTTGGTTAAGCATCTGACTCCTGATTTCAGCTCAGGTCATGATCTCACAGTTCGTGAGTTCGAGCCCCTCAGAGCCTGCTTCACAGAGACTGCCTGGGATTCTCTTTCTCCCCCTCTCTCTCTGTCCTTCCCCTTCTCTCTCTCTCTCAAAAATAAATAAACATTAAAAAAAGAAGAAGAAGAAGGTTTCCCTCCTTCTCATGTCAGTCTCACAGGCTCCTCTGAGGCAGGCCACCAGCAGGGCTCTACCACTCTGTAATCAAGCAGCTCAAAACCATAACCCATCTAACTCCTCTGCTTCTTGTCCTGAAGCCTTGGATAGGTCTGCAAAGGCCTCACTCAGGGTTGGCTGCTCACCTCCCACAGGAGAATGTCAGGACAAGGGGACTCCATTAAGAGGAATAATGCCAGGAAACCAAAGGAACAACTCTCAGAGTGCAAGTTTTAAGAGGCGGCAGCTAGTTCTGGCTAAAGCAGCGAGAAAAAGCAAAGGTCCTAGAAAACCAACATCCACCTCTACACTGCAAGATACCAGCTCGCTGCTCTCGAGGCATCTTGGCCCCCCTCTCGCCCCCGCCCCCCCCGCCCTCAGGGCCCTCACCCCTTTAGCAGTCTTCTGTCCAAGAGCCTTAAGACAGAAGTCCTTCAGGTTTCCATAGGGATCAGAAAGCAGTTCTTTGAACTGCACATCATAGAAGAGGTTGGCCCGAAAGCAGGGAGTCTTGAAAGTGGCAACCGGTTGCTTCAGGTGCAGGGCAGCAAACACATCCTCTTGGACCTGCGGGGTGGCTGTGGCAGTCAGAGCCACACACGGGGCATGTGCCAGGCGGGAACGGAGGGTACCCAGACGCAAGTAGTCAGGACGGAAGTCATGCCCCCACTGGGAAACGCAATGAGCTTCATCCACCACCAGGTAGGAGAGCAGGTGGCGGGACAGCAGTGAGTTCAGGGTAGGCTGGAAGGAGGCCGAAGCCGCCATCTCCGGTGTGATGTACAGAAGTTTGGTCTGTGGCTTTTCTTGCTCCAGGTCCGAGAGCAGCTCCTTCTTTTCCTGTGCTGAGAGCTTTGAGTTCAGAGAACTCACTCGTACCTTCAGGGCCAGCAAGTGGTCCACCTGGTCCTGAGGGAAGAAGGGAAACAGGCCACAGAGCGGAGGACACAGTGGTAAATGTCATCTTAACTCGCTGGGCATCTCCCAGCCATAAATGCCCTCCCCCCAACCTCCAAGGTCTTCTCTCTGCATACAAAAAGTTCAGAGGGTGAAGTGGGTGACAGCACAGGCTCTGGAGACAGACAGACCTGGCTCACTTAATCGCCACATGCTCTTTGACTGGCTCTTAGCCTCTGAGACTCAGTTCTCTCTCTCTCTCTCCCCATCCCTCCCTCTTGTAAAACTGGTAACTATCTAATAGGATAGTTGTTAGCATTAAGTGAAATTTTACACTGCAGAGGTGAAGTGAATGCACCTAAGGCACTCAGCACAAAGCCTGAGACCTCGTGAAACTCACGAAGCACTGAAGCACTGTTATTCCGTTTCTCTTCATGGTGGATGACTCTTAACCACATAGCCACACTTCCTCATTTCTGATTCTATCAGCCCATCTGCAAGCCTTAAATATAGCCAGAGGGGCAGAGCAGATGCTGACAACATCCCAATCAGTTTATATCATTTTAGCTCTCTGCCCGTCTGCATCTTCTATCCTGTCAAGAGTGCCCATGTGTGTACATGACACAGTGTCTATGTGTATACAGATAACATCTCCACACTCCTCTGGGTGAAAGGTAACAAAGGAGAGACTCTGGGCCATCAAAATACAGAAAACTCATTCATAACCTGCCAGAGTGATATGCACTAGTGGCGATGATGACACATTTGGACAATTCAGAAACCTGATATAGAAAGGAAAATAGGCAAATCAAAGGAAATAAAAGGCCAAAGACCAAACAAATGAGACATGACATTCCCAGCTGGAAAACAAAACAAAACAAAACAAAAGCCAAAACCAAACAAACAAAAAGGCCCACCTTCCCCTAAACTTTTTGGGTTACTATCTTCATCCCCCTAAGGCTCACCTGAATCAAAGCAATGAGTGGAGAGATTACAATGGTGATGCCTTTGGCCAACACAGCAGGAAGCTGATAGCAGAGGGATTTTCCTGCCCCTGTGGGCATGCACACAAACACATCCTTGTCACCTGAAAAAATACAAGATAATGATATCTAAATGCTTCCTGCCTTTTATCTTTTTCCTTGTCAAGGCTGCTGAAAACTAAATGAGACTGTAGGGAAAGCGCCTAGCAGAGTGGCACATGTAAAGGTAATAATGCTAATTTCCTTCCCATCCTTCTTGTGCTAAGGACAGAGATCCAGAGAGATTTGGAAATGGGCACAAACCATTTCTAGTAATGGCAATGACAACCATAAGGGTGAAAAGTCTGAGTCTGTTGGGATATGGATGATTGAATTAAACAGCCATGAAAGTTGAATACTTCTAGATGGAGTGGGTATACCTGTGGAGACATGGAAGCCACATCACTTAGAAGACTTTTGCATAGGGACGCCTGGGTGGCTCAGTCAGTTAAGCGTCCAACTTTGGCTCAGGTCACAGTTTGTGGGTTCGAGCCCCGCATCAGGCTCTGTACTGACAGCTCAGAGCCTGGAACCTGCTTCAGATTCTGTGTCTCCCTCTTTCTCTGCCCCTCCCCCACTGGCTCTCTCTCTCTCTCTCTCTCTCTCAAAAATAAATAAAACATTTTTAAAAATTAAAAAAAAGACTTGTTTATAAATGTTACAATGTAATTAATGTTACATTGTTACTACCCTCTTGATAACCTCCATTGTCAATATGTATCAGATTTATAATATTATTACTCCTTCCTTCCCTATTTGGGACGGAGACCACTCAATCTTCAACAAAGGGCTTAGAAGGTCAAAGACTGGATTAGGCCATTCCTGCCACTCCCACTACTGCCTACACACAAACGAACTTGAACTGAAATCTATGAACTGCTTTCAAAGACAATCTGCAGCTCTAGCTATGAAATGTAAGAACCAGAACAGCTGGGTGATTCTACCAATAAAACCGCAAGTTTTAAGTGACAAATCTACAAGATTTCCAGCAATAATTATGGACCAAGAGTGGGGAGGTAGGAAGGGTCAGAAAGAGTGTTGGTACCCTCCATGGCAATGCTACAGTATAGCCAGCACAAATGTAAACACAGGTAGTTTTAGCAATGTTACCTTTCACTACAGCCATGGTCGCACTCTCCTGTAATGGTGTCTTAAAAGAGTCAAACCCAAAGACCTTCTTCAACGTGCTCCGGACTCGACGTTCAGGGTCAAAAGAAGGGTGGGTGCTCATCTCAGCGATAGACAGTGGCCAAAAGTTAAGGCATATGGTTGCGATGAAAACCCCCTGTTCTGCTTTTAAAATACTGCTTATTTTTCTCTAAGTAAAATTTGCTTTATTACTCTCAAGCAGTATATTATTTCCAAGTAACATAGCTCCAGGTGAACACCCTCAAGCAACATATTCCTGGGCAATTAACATGTCCACTTCTATGCTGAAGAAAATAAAAAACATTGAACTATGCCATGCCGCGGTATGGCACGGAGCTAGAAATCAGATCATGAGAAGAAACACAAATGTCTTTGGAATCCTTTGGAGAAGATGGAATTGTTTTTCTAAGATCCACCTTCTGCTCCTTTTATAAGTGCTGCTATCACGGCCATTCTACCCCGACCCCTTCTTCCCACCTCCTGGAGGAGAGCTCATCGCTTTTCTTCCTCTAAACCCCCGTTAGCTCTTTTCTCCCTTCCCCAGCCGAACCCTCCCTCTCTTCACCCCAAGATATCAGAGCTGGCGGTGGGCCACCCCGGAGCGAAGGACTCTTGCCGGGCCGCTGTTGCCCGCTGGTCGGGAACTACTCGAAGACCCCCATATACCACCCCAAACTCTGAGAAGCCAAAAGGCTGGGGATTCAGTGTCAGCTAAAACCCACACAACCTTACATCCGTCGCGCAGTGATGATGTCACGGCAGCCTGGCGGGAGGGGCGGGGCCAGGCCCAGAAACGGCCGTTTTGATTGGTTTCTGGTCAGGAACCGGCGCGGGTTCTCCTGGGATAGGGAAAAGTCGCCTTTCCGCACGGAAGTCGGCTTCTTTGAGTCATAAGACTGAGGCGCGCCGGGAGTAAGATGGCGGGGAAGAAGAATGTTCTGTCGTCTCTGGCAGTTTACGCGGAAGATTCAGAGCCCGAGTCCGACGGCGAGGCTGGCGTCGAAACAGCGGGCAGCGCGGCTGGTGAGGCCTGAGTAGGGAGCTGGAAGGGGAGAATCAGGTGTCTTGCTCGGAAAGCTGCTCACCTAGCAGGGCGGGAGGGAAAGAGATGGTCATTGTGCCCCAGGTATCGGGCCCCGGAGCCCCGAAGCGCGATCGAGACCCTGGTTGGGACAGCGTGGACGCCCTGGAGTAAGAATGGACCATCTCCTTCCGTTGATTCGGTTATTCTGCCGTAACTTAATGAAAGTCTTCTCCATGCCGGGCATCGTGTTGGGCATAGGGATGGGCGAAAGATGGAGAGGATCCAAAGCTACGGATCCACCACCTGTTCCTTCTGGGCTCGTTGTGTAATGGGGGGAGCGATGCTTTGGGGGGAGGAGGTCTTTGGGTTTGACTCTTTTAAGACACCATTACAGGAGAGTGCGACCATGGCTGTAGTGAAAGGTAACATTGCTAAAACTACCTGTGTTTACATTTGTGCTGGCTATACTGTAGCATTGCCATGGAGGGTTATAAACTTGTTAAGTTTATAACTTTGCATTAGGAATGTGCCCTAGACTCATATTGGAGCTTTTAAAAATCTGGTCTCGCTGGCGAGAGTAATTTGTAGATTTGGGGTAGAATCTGGGCATTTTGTAGCTTTTTAATACTCTTCAGTGATTCCAGTACTTTGTAGGCTGTTGAAGCCCATCAGTGATTTTGTTGCCCTGCTCAGGTTGAGAATCACAACGTTAGGAAATGGGAACAGATTTCTTTGGCATCATAGAAAGGGCAGCAAGCTACCTAACATATCTAGGACTTCCTTTCCTCATCTGGAGGTTAGCTACTCTCGGTTTTGCATGCCCTCTTCCAGTCAAGAGGTTCTCTGGTGGTTTCCCAGTAATTGTAGCATTTTGTATTTTTCTTGTTGTTGCTTGTTTTGGTTTAAACATAGAAGACTTTGCTTCTCAAGTGGGTATGATTGGGAACCCCTCTCAGTGCCCCCAGTTAAAATTCCTGTTCCTAAAGGAGAACACAAAAATGACGGCAACAGAGTCTTTATCTTGTATAAGAAGACAAGTTCTGGTGCCTCGGATACAAGGTAGAGATACACATATCAAAAGAGGTTTTCCAGGGGCGCCTGGGTGGCTCAGTCGGTTAAGCGCCCGACTTCGACTCAGGTCATGATCTCATGGTACGTGGGTTCGAGCCCCGCGTCGGGCTCTGTGCTGACAGCTCAGAGCCTGGAGCCTGCTTCGGATTCTGTGTCTCCCTCTCTCTGCCCCTCCCCTGCTCATGCTCTGTCTCTTTGTCTCAAAAATAAATAAAAACATTAAAAAAAATTTTTTTTAATTAAAAAAAAAAAAAGGTTTTCCAGGCCCCTGAGTGGCTCAGTCGGTTAAGCATCTACTCTTGATTTCAGCTCAGGTCATGATATCAGGGTCATAAGCTCGAGCCCTGTGTAAGCTTAAGATTCTCTCTCCTTCTGCCCCTCCCTTGCTGTCTCTCACCCTAAAGAAAAAATAAATTAAAAAAAATTAAGATAAAGAGGTTTTTAAACAATGTGCGGTAATAGTTCAGAGAAGAGAAGCCTTCAGTTGGCATACGAGGTGGATTAGAAGCATGAGAGAAAGGCGGTGCCTGGGTGGCTCAGTTGGTTAAGGATCCAACTCTTGGTTTCAGTTCAGGTCACGATCTCATGGTTCATGAGCTTGAGCCCTGCATCAGGCTCTGCGCTGACAGCACAAAGCCTGCCTGGGGTTCTCTCCCTCTGCCCCTCCTCCACCCTGACTCTCAAAATAAATAAACTTAAAAAAAGAAAAGCATGAGAGAAAGGATTTAGTAGTTGGTTTTCTTCCATGTTCTTTTAATGACTTTATCTATTGTGCTCTTTCCGAAGGCAGTTTCTGGGCCTATTCACGGGTGATTTAGGCTCCCCTTTGATCTTTAGAGATAGTTCTGGCCATTCAAACCACTGAAAGGTTGTCTTTCATTTTTGTATGCATTTATTCATTTTTCTTTTTCCCTCTTTCAGAGGAAAAAGGTGGATTAGTATCTGAGGCCTATGGAGAGGATGACTTTTCTCGCCTTGGAGGTGATGAAGATGGTTATGAAGAAGAGGAGGATGAGAATAGCAAACAGTCGGTAAGTCAGTCTCTTCCCAAATCCAGAGTTGTTCAAAGCACCATTTCATTTGTCAGAAACTTTCTGAACTGTACCGACAGTGTTCCATTCCATGGCCAACGTCATTTCCCCCTCTTCCCCTCCTCCCCCCCTTTTTTTGTTGGTATCAGTTGAAAACTGAAAACGAAATTTGTTTTCATCTGGACCATTTTGTATTAACTTTTGAATTGAAATTGGGGGGAAAAGACAGTGGACTATTCTGTTTAACCCAGATATCAAAGAATGTTTCATGTTCATTTTCTTTGCTAAGATAATTTATTCCATTTGTGACAACACATTCCTCCTAACTGATTTGTTATTTATATCTGCAAAAACCTCTGTGTTATTTTTAATCTTGGTTTAAATCTTTCAGCTTATTAAAAAGATTAGGAAGGAAAACTGTTTAGCTTTTTATTTTTGGTTTGATCCTTCTGAACTTCTTTCTTGACATCTTACTTGGCACTTTTTATCAGAGTGCCTTTGGTTCTTGAGCACAAATCTTGCCTGACGTTTAATATGTGCTGGCAACAAAGAAAGCTGTCTTAATTAACCGGAAAGCCTGTCGATATACTATCACCTGAACCTCATGAGCCAGAATTTAAAAGTAGAGAGAAAACAAGGGTTCAAGCGGGGGCTTAGCACAAAGATATACTAAGTGAAATCTGGATATAGAGTCTGGCTCTTTAGCAACACCGTTAATTGAAACAGTGTACTTTATTATTTGTTTGAAAGCTTTCTTATGCATTGATATGTAATTGTTAGCGTTAAAATGCTTTCTAATGAAACAAAAATGCGTTTTGTATTTGATGCTCTTTTGGAAGATATTTTCGTGCCCTTAGCCCCACCATTAATGCTGATGATTCAGAATTGACTAAAATTGTTTAGAAAAGCTTTGCAAATTGTTTTCTTTTCCTGACTTTCTTACATGCACACATACTGGCTTAACACCATAACTGTTTTCTTCAATAATTTTGCATGATGTGTTTCTGAAGTGTTGTTCCACATTGGCTTTGCTTAGAATTTTCATCATATTTACACTTTATTTCATATTCTAGTAAAGTCCTCTCATCAAATTCCAATACAGACGTTCTAAAATGTGATTGTCTTTGGCTGAGCTACTTCTCTGATTATTTGGTGTGACTGATTTCATTTTAAGGAAATCATGGAGATTGCATTTAAACCCTTGGACTCACTGGCACCTGACAGGACAATTCAGTCTCAAACTCATCAGTATAATCTGTTCGAGTCTCGCGGGTGATGTTTATGTTAACATCTGGGGCGCTATTTATGCTTGGGTTAAGGTGTAGCTCGATTGAAAAAAGCAATTTCAAATGAAACTTAATTTTTTTTCCTGGGTGTTAACTTAAAAGGCTTTTGTGCATTGGGGTGTTCTGGGAGCAGATGTGGATATAGCTCCCTAATAGGGTAGCTGATCGTTGACCTTCACTGGCATTCAGTGGAATGGTGGGCTAGCTTGTGTGAGGCCAGTGCACGCTTTGGAGAATGCCTTGTTCACATGGTGCTTTGTGTCAGGCAAGCTGTTTGGATCAGGAACAAGACTGGGGAGAACGGGTCAGTGGCAGTTCTGTGAGAGCCTGGATGGAGGCAGGGTCTGCTCAGCTGAGACCCAGGAAAGGCTGGCTGTTGCTCTTTAGTCCTTCCCTGGGTCACTTGCCCTGGTCATTTGATGCCTGTCTTCCTGCTGTTCATGTAGCTGTGAATGTTCCTGGGCTGGAGTGCCGGGGTGTAGTTATACGTGGGTCATGGCACTCCGACCGTGAACAATGTCACGGTAGATCTGAGTCCAATGTATTTGTGTGTGTGAAAGTCAAAGAAGGAAGAAAGGTTCACGTTCCTGGTTTTAAATAATTGATACTTCATTGAAAACACTATGCCCTTTTTATCCTGTGGGGCCTGGTCTTCTTTTCTGAAACATGACTGCCTTTTTCCATTTTTATATATGTGATTTTTAATCTCAGGCATTTTCATCGCTGTAGACTGTGGCACTGCTGGAGTAACGACTTTGAGCTGCTACTGTCCTCCCTCCCCACCCCCGGAACATCTCCTTCTCCCCTTCTCTTTCTCTAGTTCTGGGTCATAGGGCAGGGGAGGGGTTCTTGGTGGGATGGCCCAGGCTGGGTAAGTTACTCCAGCCCCTAGTTATGCATGTGAGAACCCTCAGGCCCACTCCTTTAAGCTTAATCCTCTAAATTCTTTGTCTTGTAGGAAGATGACGATTCAGAGACTGAAAAACCTGAGGCTGATGACCCAAAGGTATTTGGTGTTGGCTGTGGTGGGGTGGCTGGATGCGAACAAGGCATTGTAACATTATGTCTCAGTTCCTGTGTCTGGTCAAGGTTGGTCCCACTAACACACCCTGCAACCACGTGTAAATTTTCTGGGATGAAACTAGCTTTCTAAAGAAGCCTGGAGGTCACCATGGAATGAGGAAGTCCTGAGGCAGTTTGGATTTCCAGAAGCACAGATAGTGCCTTATCTCCAGACTAGAAAGGGGAGAGGCCTGGCTGAGTGTAGCCACCTGCCTGTGCTCTACAGCCAGGTGAGCTTGGTGGGGTCACTGTCCCTGCAGGTGGGTTAGACGTGGGAATATTTCTAGAATCAGGAAGCCCTAAGGGCTGCCCTTTGTACTCTTTAGTCATCTAGGTCAAAGTGAGGTCTCCCCAGCTGTTGGAGAAGCTGCACCTAACTCTTACTTCCTCCGGCTGGTACCCATCCACTCTTGGGTAAACAGAATGGTCTTTCAGGTGTATCCTTCTGATAGTTCCTTCCCAATAGCAGCTGAGAGTAATTAAAGACATTTCCTGTCATGCTCCCTGACCTATTGTGATGATGGTTAAGATCTCATGCCCCCGTCCCCTGCAAGTAGGCTTACTGTGCTATGCACTGGGCATCAGTATAACTGTGCTTGTTAAGAACGCGGTCTTTAGGAAACATTTCTCTTTCAAAGAGGAAGTCTTAATTCCATCACTCTAGGCCTGGGAAATACGGGCCGACTTTTGTGATTAAAAACTGCTTTGAAACCAACTGAAGCCTTCAAGGCAACGTAGTGAAACTCTAGAAAATGGTCCCAAATTGTAATCAAAATGGTAGTATGTCCAAAAATACAGTTCAAATTTGAACTGGTTCTGTGTTTGGATAGAACTGTGGCGACCATTGGAATAAACCCCGTGAAAAGTTGTGGATGATGCAGATAACACATTTCATCAGGAAAGGAAGTTTGGGCATCAGCATGCAGAAAGAAGAGAATATTGAGCCCTAGGCACAGCAAATGTCACTCCTTTCTGTGCCAAGTAAGGAACCCAGGCTTAACTCACGCAAGCACTACGAGCAGGAGGGTGGACGTGTGGCCTGGATCACAGGTGGCCATACCTCTGCTTGGGCTCGCAGAAGGAAAACGGCCAGTAGTAGCAGGAATCTTCTGTCTTAGTAGTCGGGAGTGTGTGGGCCTTAGAGCCCACGCGTGAAGTGAACCCGAGGAGCTGCCAGGTGCTGGGGCTTCAGTGTGAAGGGAACGGGGGCAAAAGGCTCAAAGGCCTCCTGGGGAAGTTGGCTGGAGAGAAAGGTGCAGGTACTTTACTGTCAGCCCTTCTGGAAAAAACAGCAAATCTCCTGGGAATGAGGAAGAACAGCCAGGGCTGGGGGTGAGGGGGACAGAATTGGGAAGTTTGTTGATGTGTCTTCTGCTCAGTCTTTCTTGGAACCACATGAGGGTTGGAAAGACACGTTTATACTTAACCCCTTGACTGATGTGCTTTATTGTATTTCATTCAGTCATTTGAACTTTTAGTCTGGTTGTAGAATGAAAAGCTTTCTGAGACAGTTTTTGTTCTTAGGGAGCCCTTGGAGAACAGGACAGAACCTACTCTCACAGTAACTTGACATAGTTCTTTTGGAGGCTGAATGTGGAAGGGGTCAGACAGAGCTCTCCCGCTCAGAGATCCTCAAGTCCAAAAATCATGAGTGTTAGTGGCATCTCCAAGGACTAGAAACAGTCCCCAGCATGAGTCTTCTGTGCTCCCATGCCTTAGTCCTGGCATTGGCTTCCTCTCTTGCCCTGAACTGGCATCAGACTATCTTGAGGTAGTGGCCTAGACCTCAAACGCCTCCCAACCCTCCCTCTACTCCGGATCTTTTCTGGCGCATTTAATTGGCTTTTAACAATGTTTTTATCTTCCACATCTTGAATTTTGAATATTTCTGCCTTCGGTATGTGAAATTTCTAACAATAAGAATATGTCACCAAGATGGATTAGGGGTGTCATTTATTTTGGTTGTGAATGGATTGATGTCATAACTGTCTTTTCCACCAGATGGCACTCCTTCCTGCCTTGGCCTTTTTTTTTCTTTTTTCTTTTTTATTTATTTTGAGAGAGAGAGTGCAAGCGAGGGGGGCGGGGGCAAAGGGAGAAGGGGAGAGAGAATCCCAAGCAGATTCTGCACTCTCAGTGCGGAGCCCGACAAGGCCTTAACTATGAACTGTGAGGTCATAACCTGAGCTGAAATCAAGATTCAGATGCTTAACCGACTGAGCCACCAGGCACCCCAACTGCCTTGGCTTTTTAAAATCTGCTTTTGATTTTTTACTACAGCAGTTCTCAAAACATTTTGGTGCCTTTACACAATTAAAAGCTGAGGATCCCAGGGGCGCCTGGGTGGCTCAGTCGGTTAGGCGTCCGACTTCAGCTCAGGTCATGATCTCGCGGTCCGTGAGTTCAAGCCCCACGTCGGGCTCTGTGCTGACCGCTCGGAGCCTGGAGCCTGTTTCGGATTCTGTGTCTCCCTGTCTCTCTGACCCTCCCCCATTCATGCTCTGTCTCTCTCTGTCTCAAAAATAAATAAACATTAAAATTTAAAAAAAAAAAAAAAAAAAAAAGCTGAGGATCCCAAAGAGTATCACTTCATTTAAAATTGAGAAACATTTGGGGTGCCTGGGTGGCTCATTCGGTTAAGCGTCTGACTTTGGCTCAGGTCATGATCTCGTGGTCCATGAGTTCGAGCCCTACGTCAGGCTCTGTGACAACAGCTTGGAACCTGGATGGTGCTTTGGATTCTGTGTCTGCCCCTGTTTCTGCCCCTGCCTCACTCGTGCTCTCTCTCTCTCTCAAAAATAACATTTTTTTTTAACTTAAGAAAATTTTTAAGTATTTTTTAATGTTTATTTTATTTATTTTTTTTTTTAATTTTTTTTTTAACGTTTATTTATTTTTGAGACAGAGAGAGACAGAGCATGAACGGGGGAGGGTCAGAGAGAGGGAGACACAGAATCTGAAACAGGCTCCAGGCTCTGAGCTGTCAGCACAGAGCCCGACGCAGGGCTCGAACTCACGGACCGCGAGATCATGACCCGAGCTGAAGTCGGCCGCTTAACCGACTGAGCCACCCAGGCGCCCCTTTAATGTTTATTTTTGAGAGAGACAGAGACAGAGCGTGAGTGAGACAGGGGCAGAGAGAGAGGCAGACACAGAATCCAAAGCAGCATCCAGGCTCCGAGCTGTCAGCACAGAGCCTGATGCGGGGCTCGAACTCACAGACCACGAGATCATGACCTGAGCCGAAGTGGGACACTTAACCAACTGAGCCATCCAGGCGCCCCTTAAATATTTTTTTGAGGTTTATTTATTTATTTTGAGAGACATAGAGTGAGCGGGGAAGGGACAGAGAGGAAGAGAGAGAATCCCAAGCAGGTTCCACACTGTCAGCACAGAGCCGGATGTGGGGCTCGAACTCACAAATTGTGAGATCGTGACTTGAGCCAAAACCAAGTTGGACACTTAACTGAGCCACCCAGGTGCCCCAGATATTTATTATTTTAAAATAATTAAATCCATTACATGTTAATATAAGTCACATTTTAACAAAAAATATTGCTGAAACCAAAGAAACTGAAACTAAAAACACAAAGACAGGCATTGGGTCTCCTAAAGGTCTAACATCCAGTTTAACGGACAGCCAGCTAGGTTCTCTTAAGTGCTTCTGCATTCAGTCTATTGCAGTGCGTTGTTTTGGTTGAAGTAGTTGAAGAAAATCTGGCTTCACACACAGGGCATTAGAAAGAGGACAAGTATCTTAATAGCCCTTTAGGTGATTGTGAATCTTCTTCTTTGATACTAGATCAGAACTCAACAGGCAGTGGTTTCCTAAAAATTAGTTGCACTGTAGGATGTGAACCCTTCTCAGTGAACTTTCTGTCGTCTGCTTCATTAACCTCCACGGGTCTGCCTTGCACTCTCAGTGGCTCTTTTAGCCACACTGGTATTGCATCCTCTGGCACTGGTGACATGGAAAATGTTGGTTCACTGAGATCTACAGTGATGCATTTTGTCTTATAATATCCAAAAAATTATATTTGTTAATGACATTACCTATCTCATCAGACAAGCCATTAAGTTGGAAAGCTGTCTGCTCCCAGTGGGGATGTATACATTTTCTAAGATGCTAGTTTTTACTTGAGATCTTGAATTGCTTCATTTTTTTAGGAACCGTCTGCCAGTTACTCAAATCTGACTAAGCACCGTCATTCTTTCAAGTAAAAATGGCATTCTGTGAAGAAAGCAACTAGATCAGCTTGTAACTCCCTCACTTAAGTGCTTTTCCTTGAGGTAACCATTGGACCTCAGTGAGCAGCAGAGGTGTTTATGTGACCTCTCATGTCATCACACAAAATGCAAAAAAATAATAATAATTAAATTTGTACTCAAAGGTCAAGACTTAATAAGGCGAATCATTTTTACTGCTTCCCCAAGGCTATATGTATATATATATTTTTTAAACTGTATTTATTTTGAGAGAGAGGGAGAGAACCAGCGGGGAAGGGGCAGAGAGAGGGGACAGAGAATTCGAGGCGGGCTCTGCCCTGACAGCACGGAGCCCGATGTGGGGCTTGAACTCAGGAACCGTGAGGTCATGACCTGAGCCGAAGTCAGAGGCTTAACCGGTTAAGCCACCCAGGCACCCCAGCACCAATGATATTTTTAAGTGAAATTGGCTTTTTTGGTAACTGAGAGTGTCCCTACGGCCAAAACTCAGTGCAGCTGCCTTGATTTGTTCTAAAAGGCCAGCAGTTGCCCCCCATTGCTCCTGCCAGCGTAGAACAGTGAAAAAGGCAAGTGATGTCTTAGTACTAGGAAAGTAGTTTTGACCTTACAGACCTCCAGGGGTCCACAGATCAACTTTGAGAACCACTCTTCTTCAGAAGCCAGAATTTTGGGTCAGTCATACTAAGTAGTTGTTTGGTGACTATTTCCACTGCTCTGTAAGTGTCCAGTGAGCTGTCAGCCCTGCGGGACCTTGAGCTGCCGTGAGGGGGGTAGCGTATCCAGAGTAAGACAAGACAGCCCCTCTGGGGTGGAAGTTAAGGTTCTGGAGTCATAGACCTGAATCTGAATTCCAGCTCTCCTTGGAGAAGTCCCTTGACCTCAGAGTTTGCCACCTGGGAAATAGGCTTTTTTTTTTTTTTTAACATTTATTTTTTGAGAGAGAGAGAGTGTGAGGGAGGGGCAGAGAGAGGAGACAGAGAATCCGAAGCAGGCTCTGCACGGTCTACGCAGAGCCCAACACGGGGCTTGAACTCACAAACTGTGAGAGCGTGGCCTGAGCCGAAATCGAGAGTCAGTCGCTTAACCAACTGAGCCACGCAGGCGCCCCAAAAACAGGCATCTTCAGAAAATCTGCCTCATTCATTTTACGTGAGTTAACTGAGTAAACCTGAGTTGGTAATTAGCTTAATAGTGTCGGCATGTCCATGTTCAGGAGCGTTCGTTGCAGTGACCTATGCTTGCTTCCCAGGCTGGTCACCCTGTCATTGGGCTTGTGTGGGAATATCGAATTCCACATTTAGAAACTGGAATGCACTCAGAGGAGAGCAATCATGAAGGTGAGGGGACTGGAAACCACATCACATGAAAGGTTTAGGAGCTGGGAGAGGCAACCAGGGAGGAGCCTGCATTGTTATCTGTTGTTTGGAGGTCTGCTAGAGGGAGGGGAGGTGGAAGCCACGTGCTGAACTTGAAGCAACATACAGAAGAATTACAGGGACCGCGTTTGTCTTCACATAACGAAGAACTTTTTGTCATCTCTGACCAAACGTGGGCTAAGCTGCTTTTTAAGGTAGTGAGCTCCCTGTTTCTGGACCTTTTTCAAGACAAATTTTAAGAAAGCATTTGTCAAGAACGTCCTAAAGAAATTTGGGGGTTGGGGATTAGACTAACCCCCCAATCAGTTTCCTGGCTTGAGTATTACGGATAAGCCAAGTTGAGTGTTCCCTAACTTATTGTCTGCCACCTTTAGAAGGTACAGGTGTAGAGTACAAAGACTGGAAATTGCCCTAATTTTTATCACTCTGATGTTTGGGGATACCTCTGAACGCAAAGTCCCATATTTGGGGGGTTGAGTAAGAAGTGATAACTCCCGGGGTGCCTGGGTGGCTCAGTCTCAGGTAAGCATCCAGCTCTTGATCTCAGCTCAGGTCTTGATCTCAGGATCATGAGTTCAAGCCCCGTGTTGGGCTCTGTGCTGGGTGTAAAGCCTACTTAAAGAAGAAAAGAAATGATAACTCCAGACCCACCTCTAGAGAGAGCCTTTGGTCCTGATCCATCCACCTGAGGAGGAGGGATTGAGCTCTGGGTGGCTGAGTTTGCCCTTAACTAGAGAAAAGATGGTGGCTGAGCATTCCACGGGAGGCAGAATGCTTCGACACTTCTGTTCCGTCATGTGTTTTCCTCTAACTTCAATTTTCTGGTCTTACCTCCTCAGTAAGCAACCCGACTCAGCCCGACTCAGATCTGACTACTCAACAGAAGGTGGCACTGCTGTCCTAGAAAAAGTCAGAGCGGAAGTGGCAGACCTCTGTTCAGCTCTTTAATGCAGGGACAGGGGTGCCAGATGGCTTAAGTGTTTCCTCCATCTGTTTGCCCTTGGCATATGGGCTTCCTTTTCCCACTCTCCTTTGTCTGTGTTCTACCTCGGTTGCCCTGGAACGTTTTCCCTTGTTTATTTTTTTCCCCACTCCCACAGTTCCTGTGGATGAAGGTATTTCCACTGGCTTACTGTCTCTGACACACCCTTCCTTTGAAAACAAACACGGGCATTGATGACCTGGCACGGGAAAGCTGGAGCGGCCCGTTGCCAGCTACCTGGGAGGGCTGGCTTCGCTATGTGGGGTGGGAATGCCGGCCTCCCTGAGGTGTTGCAGTCCCAGCTTTGACCCAGGGAAGGAATCCTCTTGGCCCAAAGAGCAAACATCTGTCAAAACAAAATAGCCTCTCTGGGTCAAGAAGGTGGCATCGGGTGGGGGAGAAATGGTTCCGGCATTTTTTAAAAGATGTGCATGCATAATCCTAGTTAAGACAAAACATATTTAAGATTCTTGGACCCCGAAATTAGTGCAGAAATGTGAGTTCACACCTTCGAGCCAGGCTAGTGGACTTGGACTCAGAAGACCTGGGTCGAGCACAGGCTTGGCTTCCCTCCAGCTGTGGGACCACAGGCACATAGCTTCGGCTGCCCTCGGCTCATCTCTGATGCCCGCTTTACCAGGTGATGGGATAGCTGCAAGAAAGGATGCATAAGGCCGTGTTTTTCACAATCTAAAATGCAGTTGTTGGCACTCCTTGGCCTTTTAGGCAAAACTGAGTCGGGTCAGATGTCCTCATCCCGTATGTCAGAAGTTGTCACATTTTCTCAGTTCGTAGCACCCTTGGCGTCTCAGGAATTTTTCACAGAACTCCTAGGCCAGGGGTGCCCCGCTGGCTCAGTCAGTGGAGCGTGTGATTCTTGATCTCTGGTTTATGAGTTCAAGCCCCATGTTGGGTGTAGACATTACTTATAAATAAATCTTTAAAAAAAAAAGAAAGAAAGAACGAACTCATAGGCCAAAAGAAATACCTAACAATTAGCTCTAGAGAATCAACACGACAATCCTCAGAATTTGATAGCCACTTGAAAAAATACACATGAATTTGTGTGGTATCTGATAGATGTTGAGTAATGCTGTGTTTTCCTTGAAATTTCATGTTGTGTGCACCTTTGTGAATTTCCTGTAGCTCCCTGGGGGTGCCTTGATGGCAGTTTAGGGACTGTGTTGGTAGATCGTCTCTGAGTTCCAGAGCAAAGGGACTTGATGAGTCCTTACTTACCCTCCCCAGAGACCTTGGCTCGGCCAAGTAAGTGGGTCTCACCTTTGGTGACTGTACATAACACACTTGAATTCCTTTAAGAAGGTCAAGTGTCTCAGTCGCCAAGTGTTATTAATTGGCTTGCAGTCTAGAGGAAGGATTTGCTTTGGGGTAGAGCTGACTCCGTAATCTCCCACTGCTTCTCTTCTCCAGCCTCTCCCCCTACCCAGCATTGTTACTGATCTTTGCACGTTTCAGAATGCTACGCCTGCGGACTGAAAACTGCCCAGGGAGCTTGTTTCCGACGAATTCGTTACAGACCACTGATTTTTTTTCGGAGAACTTTCAGGAACCTGCTGGCAGTTGCACGTGGGCAGCGCTTCTGGTTGAAACCCTCGATTCTCTGTATCAACCATGTAAGGAAAGAGGCTCTGGAACATGTGCCAGCTTCTTCAGGACTGCCACAGCACACGTTTTCCCATTTGGGCTTTGAGCGTGTTCACTCTACCTCCAGGACTTTGAAATCAGAGAGGGAGATGCTCAGGCTTTTCATAAGCAAGCAACATAGGGTTCTGTTCATCATGAAGTACACCCAGAGGGGCGGGTTGTATGGTGTGGTTAAGGATCCACGAGTCCCTTTGTAGCCTTCACGCATGGGTCATCGTGTGCCTTTGCTGGGTGAGCTCTGGGAGAACCCACACTTGTGGAATGGTCTACTGAGAATTATTTTTCAGGATGGTACACCGAAGGTTATCTGTTAGAGCATAAACTTGGGCTTTTTCTTAGAGTTCTTTGACTTGGAAAGAATTGCATGGTACTGTTTTTCTGGTGGTTACCTTATCAGGGGTTTGTTCTGATTTTATTGTCAAATTATTATAATAGCAAGAATTGAATATTTTGAAAAAAAAGTCATCTAATTCCACAGTCCTCTAACAGGTGTCCCATTTTCCTTCTTCCATCTTTTTGTTTGTCCGTATGATAGCGTACATACATTTCTATCTGAATATTAAATGTTTTCTGTGTTGTTACAGTCTGAGCAATTATAATAGCAGGACATAACTGAAAAATGAAAAGCTAAACACTTAGGGGTGCCTGCGTGGCTCAGGTGGTTGAGCGTCCAACTCACAGTTCAGCTCAGGTCATGATCTCATGGTTCCGTGGGTTCGAGCCCTATGTCAGGCTCTGTGCTGACAGCTTGGAGCTTGCTTGAGATTCTCTCTTCCTTTCTGTCTCTGCCTCTCCCAAATAAATACATACGTACATACATAAATACTTTGAAAATTAAAAAAAAAAAACAAAAAACTAAACACTTAAAGGGTCACCTAGATGGCTCAGTCAGTTAAGCTGCCGACTCTTGATTTTAGCTCAGGTCATGATCCCACAGTCAGTTTGTAAGTTTGAGCCCCCATGGGGCTGTGTGCTCACAGCGTGGAGCTAGCTTCAGATCTTCTGTCTCCCTCTCTCTGCCCCTCCCCTGCTCATATGCGCATGCTTTCTCTCTCAAAAATAAATATTTTTTAAAAAACCTTTTTTAAAAAAGCTAACCACTTAAAAATTGTGTGGGATGTGAGTTATATCTCAGTGAAACTGCTACAAGA
The DNA here is from genome assembly GCF_046562875.1 of Panthera onca. Classification (NCBI taxonomy): domain Eukaryota; kingdom Metazoa; phylum Chordata; class Mammalia; order Carnivora; family Felidae; genus Panthera; species Panthera onca. The sequence continues at coordinate 10,677,573 of NC_138352.1, forward strand.
AAAAGGGTTTTGTTTTTTTGTAATTTTCTAAATACCTTTAAATGGGAATAGTAAGGAAAGGTTGCGATCCACCAACTTTTTTTCTAGAAGTGAGACCAGTCATTAAAACACTCTTTTTTTTTTAAAGCTTATTTACTTCTGAGAGAGAGAGCAAGAGAGAGAGTGTGAGTGGGTGAGGGGCAGAGAGAATCCGAAGCAGGCTCCATTCTCTGAGCTGTTAGCACAGAGCCCGACGCAGGGCTCGAACTCAAGAACCACGAGATCATGATCTGAGCCAAAGTCGGTAGCTTAACCGACTGAGCCACCCAGGGACCCCTACACTTTTTTTTTTTTTTTTTTTTTATGTTTACTTATTTATTTTGAGAGAGCACGAGCAGGGGAGGAGCAGAGAGGATCCCAAGCAGGCCCCACGCGGAGCCTGACATAGGGCTTGATTTCACGACTGAGATCACAACCCGATCCAATATCAAAAGTTGGACATTCAACTGACTAAGCCACCCAGGCACCCCATCAGCCCACTTTTTCACATCAATTCCCGTGGAGCTAGATAGAATAAAATCAGAGATAGTACATTATAGTAGCAATAAAAGTATTTGTAGCTATTGAATAAAATACCATGTAAGCGGTTTCTTTCCAGTTAGACTCTGGTGGACGGAATACATGCTGTGCTCTTTACGTGGGTCAGAAGGAATAATGAGTTCCCATTACAGTCGTCACGATTTTTCACCCAGTACGGGATGAGGGCTTAGTGGTAGTCAGGATTTGGTAGCATTCCTTCTGTCAGCACCCAGGAAGTCCCTAGGCTAAGGACAAGGGTGGTGGCACCCACTTGGTTGTATGATTAAGTTTTCAGGACCAGTTGTTCCATTCAGATCAACTCAGACATTACTCACTGGAGCAGTAGGGCCTCTGGAGCTGTTGGCCCTGATCGTTATAGTTAAAAGGTAATAACTTCTGGCTGTCTTCCCCTTAAGTTGAGAGCTTAACACTTCGTTTGCCCTGTGACCTGCTACAGAGTCATCCCTGAAGAGGTCTTTTTCCTTCTTGGTCTTTGATGTTGGCTTCCCCGGTGGTTGAACCAGAGGCTTCCTAGAAACTGTCATTATCTGCTGCCTCTTAGTCGAGAAGGAGATCAGAAGTTGGGAAGCAGTTATAACTAGGCTTTAGAGTCAGATAGACTTGGGTCTGGGTCCCAGCATTGCCACTTCCTGGGCAAGAAGCTGCTTTGTTGTGCTTTGCCTCGGTTTAGTCATCTGTAAGATGGGAATAATAACATCTGCCTCGTGGGGTTACTGGGAGTTTTGGATAACGTATGTTAGTTTTTAGTGAGTTCTCTTGTTTAGGGTGTGTGAACGAGAATGTGTACTTGGTCCCTCCATCTTGGTTTTGTCATCCTACCTTCTCCCGCGTTCTGCCTCCCATATGTACCCCATAATGCTTTTGAGTGCTGATTAGAAAAAAAAGTTACAGCATGACTCACCCAGGACCAGAGAAGGAAATGGCCCTTGACCATTGCTGGATTGGGAGCCATCCACTCTTCTTGCTGGAAGTTGTAATGTGACCTCTGAACTGCTGAGAATGCTCAAGCCTTCTTAACATTTCACGTTTCCTCGTTCTCGTCCCGATGAATGGCCAAATGGCCTTCTTTAATCAGGCTAGGGTCGCCCTCGCGCAGGTGGGAGACAACAGAATTTCCATGCTGAGGAGAACACCCCCCAGTACACGCTCCCAGCCGGGGTCTGTGGTTCTAAGTGGGGACCTGATATAAGAAGCAGACGCGACTGAGGTTGGGAGAGGGGGAGAGTGCACGCTATGGAAGTAGCTCTTTTGTTGTCCAGACTGAAAGAATTCCAAGCTACGTCCTGTGTCGAGCTGCCTTCCAAAGAAGGCCGGGCTGCATCTTAAGCTGAACACTGCTGGTGGAAAGGGAATCGCTGCAAGTGATCTCCGGCAGAGGGGAACGGCCGTTAGTCTCCCTCTGCCCTCCCCTCCCCTCTTGGCTCCACCGAACTGCCAGCAGGGCCCTCTTGACTGCACTCGCTCCTAGTCACCTGAGGATCAGACTCCCAGCGGCCTCACCCCGCTCCTTGTGGTTCTGTAGCCGGGGCCTGCGCATGCCCGGTCGGCCCGCCTTCGGCCATGCAAGCCCCGGCGTCGTTCTCCCCTCCGGGCCCACATGCCATGGATTACTAACCAAGGTGTGGCTGGGTGCCTCCTTCCCTAGTTAAGATTTATCTTTTTGAAAAATTCTCTGATGCAGAAAGCAAGCTGCCCGCCCTTCCCTTCAGGAACCAGCACTTCCCACCTTCCTTCTGTGTTCTGATCCTTGTCTCCTGAAATACTGCCGTGCAATTTCTGGGTTCAGTGTTCGGTAGAATTTTGCTCATTTGCATTCCTAACTTTGGAGTCAGGTACATTTTTTCTAAGCAGTGCCTGAAAGATACTGGCTTTCCTTTTGGCCCCGTAGATGGTTCATTCCTGTTCCTGCCAGTGTGTGGATGGAGACCAGTTTGCATTTCTAATCTCCTGGCTTTCTGATATCTCAGTAACTTTTGCCTTATATCTTAATCTCACACCTCAGTTTGGTGGCTGACCTCTCAAGCAGGATAGTGCTGTTGTGATTTGGTGGCCGTGGTATGTGTCACAAAGACTTCACTTTTCTGCCCCCAGCCTCACAAAGCTGTTTCCCTTTGTCTTGGCTGGCTCCAAATCCTCCCACCCCTGCCCCCAGATAACAACCTGAAGCACAGAGACACTGTTTTTGTGGAAAACCTTTCAGAAAAAAGTGCACCCTGGCCCACCACTGAAGGCTTAATTCAAAGTCTTGATGTGAGGTGACCTCTGTGCCTAAGCACAAGCCTACCCAGACACCCTAGGTGTTAAGAGAGGAACGGAATGGCCCTCTCTGAACATCTTCTGCGACTTTCAACAAACCCAGAATCTTCACGTCTTGACTCAAATGTGAGATTACACTTGGGATAGTCCGATAACAAAGGCTCCCCTTTGGAGATGGCTGCTGGCCAGAGCCTCGTGTTGACATCGAAGTCTGGTTGGTTCCACGTGGCCGAGCGTCACACCGCACAGCACCGTCGGCTTTGTTGAGCTCGGTGTTTCAGAAGAAACCGTTCCCTCTTTTCTTCAGTCTACGAGGCCAGTTCTAGGGCTGGCTTCATTTGTCTGAGCGGGTGCCTCTTTCACCCTTTCCTGTAGAAACTTCTGCTTGGGGAACTGAGTCTTTCCCATCGGTGAGCTGGGGGTGAAGGTGAGTCTGTTGGATCCAAAGTGACCCCGCCAACTTGCGCCCATTTTTCTGATAAATTGAGTGTCTCCATCCCCAGGTAGGCAGTGTGCCGTGGCAGTGACCCAGTCCTGGCCAACAGGATACAGCTAAAGGAAACGTGCTGGCGACCGGCTTTCTCGAAGGCTCCCCTGTGTGTGGTGTGGGGTAAAACCGGGCACGGACGCTGGGCATCCGTGCCATGGAGGGCTATCTCCTTGCAGCGTGGGGCTCGGTGACTTCTCCTGAGCCCGGGGATTACTGACAGCCCTCAGCACGCCCCGCCCTTGTCTGTCAAACCACAGTAACTTTTTTCCTGCAGCTTGGAGGTGTTTTGACAAAAGTTCCAGCGTTGCTGCTTTCTCGGCACCTGAGCTGACTCCCACGCGTGTGTCAGTTTGATGCCGTCAGGGGGGCTTCCTGGGCCCACTAGTCGTATCTGAAGCCGCAGCGTTGTCCACTCACACTTCATGGGGCTGTGATGACAGCGAAGTGATGTTTCGTTGAAGTACTTAGCGGAACACCCAGGATTTCTCCCCAAGATCGGGTTGTGTTCACATCGTATCCCCAGTGTTTGGCCCGTTGCCTGGTACGTAATAAAGGCTCAATCGATTATTTGTGGAACAAATAAACGGACTAACTCTACAGTAATTCTGTCTTTTGTTTCAGGATTGGGAGCGACAAGCTAGATTTAAGGGTTTTTTAATTCAGTATTGATGCCCCCACCACCTTCTTCCTTCTGCCTGTCATCAGCCTTGTATCACACGTCTGGCCCCTTCTTAGTTCCTGTCCTGCTGCCTCCCTTTCCGACATTGAGTTGCACATTGGAGCTGACTGGGGCCTAACTGGAGTCTAGGGGGACAGCACTGCAGCTGAAGGTGACTGTGAAACACCTAACCTGGGCTGAAAAACGGACCACTGGCCACTTAGAAAGGAGAGTATGTCTTTGTACGTGTGTGTACGCGCGCACACGCACGTTTCATCAGTGTTTGAGCACCTGTTGTGGGCAGGGCATTAACCTGCAGGTGCTAGGGACACAGTGATAACTAAGACAGTGAGTAAGAGCCCAGAATAGAGCAAGGTCCTCATTGGCCCGGTGCGGGTGGGGCAGATAAAGGCTTCCTTGAGCCGAGGACTGAGGTCTGAATAGGGCTTACTTTCAGCAACAGTGGGGAGGAGGTGTTCCGGGGAGGGCCTTTACCTGGGCCCTGCTCCGGCTCTGTGCTAGGAGGAGAAGGAGGGTGAAAGGGCCTGTTGGGAGTCTCCCAGGGCCTCAGGCCACAGTAAGGAAACTTTTTTTTTTTTTAAGTTTTATTTATTCTGAGACAGAGAGAGGCAGAGAAAGAGAAGGAGGGAGAGAGGTTCCCAAGCAGGCTCTGCACTCTCAGTGCAGAGGCTGCCACGGGGCTCGAACTCGTGAACCATGAGATCATGACCTAACCCGAAATCAAGAGTCAGACTTAACTGACTGAACCACCCAGGCGCCCCAGTGAGGAGTCATTTTTAAGTGAGATCTCACTAAGACTTAATAACTACTTGGGAAGTGCCAGGTCTGAGAGAAGAGAAGATTTAGAAGGCGTTGTTTTATTAATCTGTCTCCCCAGCTGCCACCTGCTTTTAAGATGTAGGATTACATCATCTATCAGAAAACGTAGTCCGTAGTGTTCTTCCCCCAGCAGCACGGAGAGACTGCCCTCTGCCCTCTGTTCAGAGTACTTCCTCTGTGCCTGATGCTTCCAAAGCTGGGGCAAAAAAAGCAACATTTAGATTTGGCAGAATCCAGCTGCTGGAGGCCACATTGCTTTGTCTCCAGTTGGACGCTGGACCTTTGAGCGTGCTTTGTGGGGCTGGCTCGGGAAGGATTGATGAAGTGTTGTTGGCTGTAAATAAACCTCCATTCTCTCTACCAGGATCTGGTACTTCTCTGCTGAGCAAATCCTCCCAGCTCAAATGGCAGCTTATCCCGTGTCATGGAGCCATATTGTTTCTACTTCCTTCCTCTGCTCCAGTCATAGTTTCTGGATGGCTGGACTTTTTTGTATTCTCTGCAGGGGAACCACATTCCAGACTCTACAGTCCCTGAGAACGAGGCCCCTGTTGTGGCTGCTGCGTTCTTACAGGTCTCAGACATAATTGATTAAGGAACCAAAATTGGCAGGTTCAGATCATTGTTCTTCGGGGCCATCCCTGGCCGGTCAAGGCCACTTCATGTCCTGCGCCCTAGGGAGGCTTTAGGCTCAGGTGAAGCCTGGGGAGGCTGGATGGGTGTGGACAGTCGGGAGGTGAGGCCTTGCCTCAGCATTTGTTTCTTTGACCAGCTCAGCCCTCCTTTCGTGCCTTTCCCGTGGTCTCACTTGGCTTCTTCAGAAGCTGTGCATTTTGTTTCATTTTTCTTTTTGTCTTAATTGGACTTGAACTGGAACGCTGAAGTGTTTACCTGGCCTTTTCTCCCAGGAGCTGCTAGGTGAGATGCTTTGTTTTTGCCTGCCTAGTGAACTGGGGGGAAACCTCTCGGCCTGCTGAGTCTGGGGGCCAAGCTCTCCTGTATACAGGTCTGTCCAGGTCTCTGGGCTGTGGGTTCCATGCCTCCCAGCTGACTCAGACTACAGTCTGGTGCATAGATCTGGCTGAGTTCATGACTTAAACCAACCATGACTTAAACCAGGGAATATCCACCTGGAGGCCAGAGGGTTGGATTCATACAAGTCAAGACAGGCACCCCCTGTGCGTTCCAAAACACCGCTTTGGGGCAAGAAAAGGAACAGTGGTTTCTTGTTGCTTTTTACTTATATCTTCACTGTTCCCTTCCTGCCTCCTTAAGGGCATAGTGAGAACCTATAGCCAATTTTTTAAAACTGCTGTCTTGAATGGCTGGCAGTTTAATAATGTGGACCTTCCGTCTCTCTCCTTAGCTCTGTCTTAAATGCTTCATCAAATGGTTTTCTTGGCTGGCTGCCAGGGTAACTAGCATGGGTGTTTGGTTCGTTTTGTACTGAATTCCTGGTATCTGAGGCATGTCTGGTAGGAGGGTGCCTCTCTGGGTCTTCATCTCAAGTGTGGACCACCCTTTGCCCTCAGTCCTGTCTTCCCCTGAGGCTGCTTTGATTGGATGAAACTTGCCTCAATGGACAGTTGAGCGTAAATGGTCCTGAAATTTATGCATCTTTGGGGTATTTGACAGCCATCCTCCGTGGTCTCACCAGACACCCCAACTCTCCTTCCTTGCTGACCTTCCTTCAGCATTGTTTGAAGTCCTGGAATCATCCCCCTTTGAAGAACCCGTGAGACTGTGGCTCCAGGCCCTTTATTGTGGAGCTTAATCAAGCCTCCTTCTCATGCTCAGGGCAAGATGTGGGGTTAAACTGCTTTAGGATCCAGAAGAACCTGGCTTGTTGGCTTTCTTCTTTGGGGGCACCTTTGCACAGTGACATGTGTCCGGGAGCTCAGCAGGCTCACAACCCGGCTTATTTGTGTCTGAGGAAAGAAGAATTATATTCTAAAGCCTAACAAGATGTGGCCACCAGGAGGCACAGATTCCCGTGGTCTCATCGTCTGGGGCCTTAGGAGTCCCACCAGTGTCTGTGACATGGAGGAGGGATCTGAACAACCACAGTTTGCAAAGTCTTTCCAGGAGAACTTTGTGCAGAACTACATGGCTTCCAGTCTGTGGTGGCTCATTTATGTTGTCACTTTATACACTTGATTCTCTTAAGGCCAGAGAATCTTGCACTTGAGTTAGATCGATGGTTCATAGGTTGGCACTTTGTTTGGAGGGATCATGGGGCTGAATTCCACTGCGGGGAGGGGGTTGTCCCTGGGGATGTTGAGTCTGGGATTGAGTAAGAGCCCATAGCTCCGTGGGGCTCCAGGTGCACTCTGGACACACCCCATCCGTGTATGTGTGTGCATGCGCACATGCGTGTTGTAACATTAAAAAAGCAAAAGACTAGACTAGTTAGCAAGTTGAAACCCACCGTCAACTTTATTCCTTTTTGTATTTGTGTAAAATGATCGATTTGAGGAATGAGGAACTAAGCCAAAAAAGGAAAGTCTGAGAGATGAAGGGATACCTCCCCGCTGGTGACTTTGCTCCATCTTTGGTTTTCTCCCTGAGACCTGACTCAGCAGCCTCAGCTCAGCCAGGCAAGAACCTTGTGAAACGTGGGAATCCCCGTCCCTCCCGTTGCTGGGGGCACAAGCTTTAGGAGGCCGCAGTGGCTGACAGCCTTTCACCCTGCCCCAGGAGCCTTCGGGTAAACAAGTATTTTCCTCTTACAAGAGACACTTCGTGTTTGGTGACTAACTTCCTGTGCCTCTGGAGTAGCCCCAGTAGCATTCCCACGTGGATATCGTGGATATCGTGCCTCCTTCCTCGGCCGGGCTGGCTGAGGGGCTGGCGCCCTGCGGTGCTTTGGGAAGGAGCCCCCAGGGAGCCTTTGAATAGTTAACGGTCAGTCCTTGGATGACCAGCCAACTGGCCACGGAGGGGAGGTAGGATGTACCCAATTGATGTTTTCCCACAATTAGTACCCAGAAAGCTGTCCCCTAGAGGGAAAATTTAAGGACCTTTTACAGCCCCACGTTTTGTTGCCGCCACACTCTTTTAACATTGGTTCCTCCGGAGTCACTGCTACAAAGGGATTGTTGTGGGGCCCCTGGAGACGGGCACTCTCTGTAGAGCAGCTGATTGATGACCAACCTGAATTCGGCGTGGCAGTCTTCCAGGCGGCCTCCCAACCCTTCTGTTCCCTAGCTCAGGCCTGCCTCCTCTTTGCCCACCTGACTGGCAGGGGGCGAGTAGCTGGAGGAGACAGGTTGCTAAGCAGCCTGGCCTGGACGCTATGCCTGTTTCGGTCGAATGAATAGCTGCAGTGTTCAGAAGAGCGAGGGGGTTTGGGCCTTTCCCAGAATCAGGAGGGACTTTTTGGGGAAGGGGGCTAAGAACTACCATTCTTAGCACAGAGCCATTGCATGGGAGGGCTTCTGGCATCTTCCTTTCTGAAATGTTAACTTGCTGTAACATTTCTTCCCGGAAGTAAAGTACCCAGAGCCCTGCTGCTGACTCCATGTGCCCATTTTGTTCCAGAGTCGTTACTGTCTTAGACACCTCCTCCCCCACCAACCAAAGAGAAAAGAAATGAGGTCCAGTAGCTTCCCCCGAGCGCAGTTTCTGCCACTGTGATCATTAGCATATCGTGCACTTGAGGCCCCTGATCTGAGCGTGTGTGAGGGGCCAGGTTTCCCCAGAGATGGGGAAGACAGGTATGTTGTTGCCGTTGGACATTTGGGGCAGTGGAATCAAGGGTCGGCCTTCCTCCCCACCCTGCCCAGGCTTGTTGCAGAGGCTGGGACCTTCGCCTTCTCCAGGGTGATCAGGTTTAAATGAAGCACTTACTCTGAGCAGTGAAATACAGAGCAAGTCCAGCAAAATGTCTGATAAGAAACCTTTGCTCTTAAGTTTCTGTACTCGGCCAGCACTGAAGGACCTGTAGAAGTGGGCGTTGCAGGGCGGAAGTTTGCACTAAGGATCAGAGAACGCTTTTCTTTGGAGAGATACAAAGCCATTGTAAAGAGCCAAGAGGTGAGCCAAGAGAGAAGCTGCCTCCGTGCTAGGGCCTTTCTGGGGGCCTGGTTCAGTCGCTTGTTAAAGGCACAGTACATGCCTGCTCCAGGGTTCCACCAGCTGGCCCGTTACGATAAAGTCTCTCTTTTTTTCCTTAGACTGAAAGTAAGAAAAATCTCTTGGGAGCAGGTAGTCTTTTGTGCTTTTAGTCTTGGGATTCTCATGTTACAAAGTTGCCACCTCTTGCTTCCTCAGTACTGGGTAGGGGTGGCAGTGTTCTGGGATGGCTGACCAGGCCCCAGGGGAGACGGCGGGCAGGGTCCAGGTGTACAGGTGACGAAGGCTGGCATTGGCTCTCCTTGGCATTGGGGGATATTGGTCCCCACTGGGGGCCGCGGAGGAGAGCCTGAAGCAGGCATCCAGAGCATCTTGGCTGCTCTCATAAAGGGGGAATAGGAGGTTCAGGGGTCCCAGAAGGCCGCCAAAGCATCGGCTCACTCTTAGGTTCTTTGTGTTGCTTTTACCTTTTCTCCTCCCTTAAAATCCTGAGTGGTTTCAGTGAAGAAAGTAACTGTGTGGGTCAGGAGCCCCGGGCTTACCTCCTTGTATTTATTTCTCTTCTGCAGGATAACCCAGAAGTAGAAAAGCGAGATCCTCAGGAATTAGTTGGTGAGTACCCCAGGGGGAGGCTCGGAGGCGGATTTCTGAGCCTTGCCCGGAGCAAACTGGCTTCCAGCCATGCAGGGCCTACCCCTGCATGGGGCTTCTCTCTGCTTCAGCCAAGGCAGCCGTTCTGCTGAGAGCCTGGTCTCTTCGTGTGCTCTCTCAGGGCCTTTGACATTTCCTAAGATGTCTGAGTAAGACGCCCAGGGAACAATTCTTCTTTGAAAATCATATTCATGGTGCATTTCACTGGGCTGTGGTCAGTTGCCAATGTTTTCAAGATGGATTTAGGGCCCCTTTCAGCTGGGAGCTTGTTCCAGTTGTGCCCTAGGCTTGTCCTCTGTCCTTGTACGCCCCCTCCCCGCTTTGCTGGCATATTCATGTACTCAAGAAGCAAATATGTGGCCTCTGCTGGCACTTTGCTCTGTCCCCAGGAGGGAACATGCCTCGTAGCCCCAGAGTCCAAGACCCTTTTGGCTTGTGGGCCAGGGCAGTTCTGTTTCCGAAAAGTGGCATCCCAGTCCCTATGCTAACTCTGGTCTCTTAATCCTTTTTTAGAAAGTACCTCGACTCTGTCAGTTTGGTCACTGACTTTGTAACAGCTCTGCCACAGCCTGTCCAAACGTCATGGAGAGGGCGACCCTCCCCTCCCTCCATGTGGTTAACTGTGACCATCTCTCCCTGCCTGCTCTGTTAATCTTCACAGAGCAGGGGTTCTGCTTCAAAGGCAGCCTACGGAACCTTCCCCTGTGCTTCCAGATGGAGGCTTTGTGGCCTGCAGGCCCTCGAGCCCATCCTTTTTTTGGACAGGATCCTCTCACGGGATATGGGAGGTGGAAACCTGTCCTGTGTTCCTAACTAAAAGGATGAAAATTACCCCATTACATTTGTTCTCTGAGCAAGGATTGGGTAGGAAGGAACCCTCAATAAGCAGCCTCAACCCTCAGCAGGATTCTGCCTTTAGCCCTGAGTGTTGTGTGTGATGAACACAGTAGGAGTCTTTCAAATCCTATAAAACCCAGAATTTTCCTAGACCTCAGAGTTCACTGCTTAGAAAATGGCCGTGTAGGGGACGTGCCAGCTGGCTTTGCAAACAGAGGAAGCAGAGCACAGTCTCCTCCCAGTGGGTAATGCACAGGGGCGTGTATGGATCGGAGCCTCAGTCTCCTGTTCCTTCCTGGCCTTACCAGTCCCTGCTGTAAACTACCAAGAAATGGGGGCTAGGGGGCTGTGGGGTCAGAGCAGCCGGGAGCCCAATGCAGCAGTGAGCTCTGCCCACAGTGCTCGGCAATCAGTGGAACTGGGGGGCACGTCAGCCACCTCCGCCCCAACTTCTACCTTTTCTCTCCTTGCCATTTTGTGAAAATAGTTTTGTTGAGGTGTAGCTTACATAGGGTGAGGTTTGCCAATTTTTAGGGTGCCATTTGATCAACTTTGACAGATCCGTGTAGTCACCTATAAACTATCAACTCTAACACCTATAAACTGTAAAACACTTCTGTACAGGGGTGCCTGGGCAGCTCAGTCTGTTGAGCATCCAACTTTGACTCAGGCCATGATCTTGCTGTTTGTGAGTTCAAGCCCCACATCGGGCTCTGTGCTGACAGCTCAAAGCCTGGAGCCTGCTTCAGATTCTGTGTCTCCCTCTCTTCTCTGCCCCTCCCCCTTGTGCGTGCTCGCTCACGCGCTCTCTCTCTCTCTCTCAAAAATAAACATTAAGGGGCGCCTGGGTGGCTCAGTCAGTTAAGCGTCCGACTTCGGCTCAGGTCATGATCTCACAGTTCGTGAGTTCGAGCCCCGTGTCGGGCTCTGTGCTGACAGCTCAGAGCCTGAAGCCTCCTTCAGCTTCTGTGCCTCCCTCTCTCTCTGCCCCTCCCCTGCTCATGCTCTGTCTCTCTCTGTCTCAAAAATAAATAAACATTAAAAAAAATTTTTTTTAAATAAATAAACATTAAAAGAATTTTTTAAGATCCACTCCTTTGTAAAGTTTTTTTTTTTTTTTTAATATTTGTTTTTGAGAGGGAAGAGTGCATGAGAGCAAGGGAGGGGCAGAGAGAAGGACAAAGGATCTGAAGCAGCTCTGCACTGACAGCAGAGAGCCCAATGTGGGGCTCGAACCCACGAACTAGAAGATCATGACCTAAACTGAAGTTGGACTCTTAACCAACTGACTCACCCAGAAGCCCCATGAAACACTTCTGTCACTCCAGGGACGCCTGGCTGGATTGGTCAGTGGAGCGTATGACCCTTGATCTCCGAGTCATGACTTCAAGTCCCACACTGGGCCTAGAGCTTACTTAAAAATTCATTGACTAATTACTGTTTAAAACAATTAATTTCCTTCGCTCCAAAATGTTCCTTATACCTCTCCTCACAGACGATTTCCTCCCTGGGCCTCTGGCAAGCAGTGTTGTACCTTCTTCACTACAGTTTTGCCTTTTTTAGAATTTCATAAAGAGCAGGATTTCTCAGCCTTAGCACTATTGACCTTTTGGACCGGATAATTCCTTGTTGTGGGGGCCTGGCCTGTGTTTTACACGGTGTTTTAGCATCCTCGGCCTTCTGGATGCCAGTGGCACTCCCCTCCCTCTGCCACATGTGACAAGGAAAAACGTTTCTAGACGTTGCCTAATGTCCCCTTGGGGAACGTAATTGCCCCCAGTTGAGAACCACTGACAGAAATGAAAGTGCCATCTTACTTTTTGTCTGGCTTCCTTCGCTTCCCATATGGTTTTGAGATCCTTCTGTGTGATTGAGCGTATCCGTAATTTCGTTTTATCGCTGAATACATTATTTTCTTGTAGGATTTACCGCCACAATTTAATCTGTGCACCACAGTAGGTATTGGAGCCTCATAGTCTCGTTTGCTCCTACTGTTTCTCACTCAGGAGGTAGTCGTTGAGGTCTGCCTGAACTCAGCTCCTTTTGTTAATAAAACGCCTCTGGAGATAGGACTCTCGGGTTGCTCCCCTGGTATGGGAAGCATTTTCCTATATGTAGGTGGCTCCAGGTTTTGTTTTCTTTTTTGCAATTAAAAACAAATTTTTATGTGTTTTATTTTCTATTTGAGAGAGACAGAGCACGAGCAGGGAAGGGGCAGAGAGACAGAGACAGAATCCGAAGCAGGCTCCAGGCTCCGAGCTGGTGAGCACAGAGTTCGATTCAGGGCTCGAACTCAAGAGCAGTGAGATCATGACCTGAGCCGAAGTCAGACGCTTAACTGACTGAGGCACCCAGGCACCCCTTTATTTTTTTTTATTATTTTTTTTTTTTAAGTGTATTTATCTATTTTGAGAGAGAGAGTGAGCAGGGGAGGGACAGAGAGAGGGAGAGAGAATCCCAAGCAAGCTGTGTGCCATCAGCCCAGAGCCCGATGCAAGGCTCAAACTCGCGAACCGTGAGATCATGACCTGAGCCGAAACCAAGAGTCGGACACTTAACTGACTGAACCACCAAGGGGCCCCTAGGTGGCCCCCGTTTAATGGAGCGAATGAAAGCAGAGCAGCTGACTCGGGTTCCTCCGACACTGTGGCCGCTTGACAGCACTGAGCACGCGTGGCCAGTCTGTCCCCTCCAGGCAGCCAACGGATGCCCCCTCGTCATGCCTGGAACTGTGGCCTGACGCGGTAATCCAGTCGGCTTCTCCGTGTCTCTGGTGAACTAGAGCGCACTCCGCTGCCTCCTCCCCTCCCCACAGTACCCCCCAGGCACTGCTTCTCTCCCCACCATTACGTAAGCCCAGCCGACTAGCTGGTCCTGCTCAGATTCGTGCCTGGCCGTCACGGATACCATGACCGTTTTTGGCTTGGACGTGCACGGGGTGAGTCACCGAGGTAGACTTCTGAGATCCTGAGTACGGCTGCCCTTCTAGAATGCCCCCAGTAGACCCCAAGGGCAGCCACAGTACTGGGAGCTGCCCCCAAGGGCCTGGGCACCTTTCTCCATGGATTTCCTGGGAGGATGGTTTGAGGCCTTGTGGCCGCCCACATCACCATATGTATGTGGGGTTGATGTCGTCTACTTTAGATCATCCTGGGACTTAGGAAAGAGTCGCTGAAGGATGGCTCCTGAAATCAGTGAAGGACGCCGTGGGAAAACTTTTATCTAATTCTCTGACTATATCCCTTCACTTGCCAGTTACTGCGGAGGAGTTCTTTTGTTCTAACCGGGGAGCTCAGGAGGGGCCCTGTCACACTATATACTGTTTGAGTCCTAGTGTGGTTGGGTTGCTGTGGCAACAGTGTCACACCCTGTTTTTCCAAAAGGCTTTCCTGGCAAATGCCAAAGGGCATTCTTTGTCTCTCCATCACATGCACACATACATCCTCCACCCCTTCTTGTGCCCAAAGACTGCCCAGGCCCTCCTTGCTTCTGCCGTCCGGAAATAACGAGGGCCAGCTCACCCCAGCTCATTCCACTTTGAGCTGGCCTCTGCAGCCTGCGTGAGCCTCAGGCTGAGACGGAGGGAGAAGCCAGGACGAGACTTGAACTCTAGCCAGATGATGGGCGCCACCATCGCTGCAGGCGTCAGGAGACAGAAGGTGCTGGGCAAAGAGGAGCACGTAGGCCCCTGGCGGAAACCACTCCTAGGCCGCACTGGTGTCCCGGGTCCACAGCAGGACATGTCGCCCCGTGTCGGTCCTCGGGCCTTCACCCAAAATGGCACGCCTAGCGCTCTGTTCTCCGGGCACGTCCAGTGAGAACCCACTGCCGGCCGTGGGAGTCTGCACGCATAGCGCGTTATGAGACTCCGCCCCAGCCTCGGTGCAGGGTGTTTCGCAGCAGTTGAGACTGGCAAAGCCCGTGGAGCCATACCCTCGGCCCTTCTCGGCACTGAGTTCTTCGTAGTAACAGCACAACTCAGTGGAGATCAGAGCACCTTATCTGCTAAGAAAACATTAACCCGGCCCCGGTAGAAAAGAAGGCGAAGGCTGTGCTAGGCTCTCATCACGCCGTCCCGGCAGCCACTCAGGGCTAAGAGATAGTATGGCCCCGGGCCTGGCACACAGTGGGTACCCCGTAAGTACTTGCTGGGTGTTCTTGGTGCTGGTTTGTTCATTCTTTCCCTTCATCCTGCCCCACCCCACTCCGCCTGCTGTTCTCTCATTGTATGCTCCTTTTCATGAGAGAATGTTTTCAAGAGCGCAGACAGAATCTTACAACAAACAGTGCATTGTCTGAGTGACCCAGAGCACGCTCTGCGGGCCCAGGGTGGCCAGAGGCTACAGGGAAGGGAGCGGAGAGTGGGAAACTTGGGTGGGCAGTGGCCGATTGCTGAGGGAACTAGCCCTCGGGAGTTGTGGTTCCTCACATCAGAATCAGGCCCTTTGTTCCCAAGAACTAGGCGGACCAAAAGAGAGTTGATTGGTTTGTTTTTAAAAGACTAAGCTAATAAGCAGCAGGTAATGTTTGAAATATTTATGCACAGGGCGGTTTTGAATGCTTTGAATCCCAGAGCCTAGGGAACCCTGAACTCTGTTTCTCCTGTATCTTGGGTCGGATGGCCTAAGGTGAGAAGGATGACATACCAAGCAACTCTGCGAGTTTCCAGAATCCTGGGACGGTGTTGTAGGAACACAACCGGGCGGGCTGGAGCTGGCTCACTCCGTGAGCCAGTGATGCTCTCCCCACCTGGGCCTCGGTCCAGCGACGAGAGAACGAATACCCCGGAATCTGGCAGACGCTGTAGACCACAGCTCTTCCCCTCCTCACCTCCCACCCCCCAGCTGGCTGTTAAACGTTTACCAGCACACCCTTTCCTTCGAAGTTAACTGCTGGACTCCCCTCTTCCCCCGGGTTGGCACATGCTGGTTCCTTCTGGTCATTTGATCTCAACTCAGATGACACCCGCAGAGAGGCCACTGGGAACACCATTGTACCGTTTCATAGCCTTTATCTCTCCTGGAAAACGTATGTGCCCTTTTTTTTTTTTTTTTTTTTTTTTCCTTTTTAAACTCCATGTCTGGCCCTGATCCTTCCCCCGCCCGCAGCCATCCCCTGACATCCACACTCACAGAATTTTTCTCTCTCTGTCCTCCCACAGCCTCCTTTTCTGAAAGAGTCCGGAACATGTCGCCTGATGAAATCAAGATCCCACCTGAACCCCCGGGCAGATGTTCAAATCACTTACAAGTAAGTACAGAGCTCGGCTGATGAGGCCTGTGTAGATGAGAAAGCCTGGGTCAAGCGTCTCGTTTGGTCCGACTTGAAGAGCCCTTCCGTAAAAGAAACAGCCAGGCGGGCAGGAGCGTGCAGTCCTGGTTACCTCTCTTAGCCTGCCATCAGGAGTTCGCTCTGTCCCCGCCGCCACCCTCTGCCTCATCACCTGATGCTGTTCTAGCCGGGACCCCCTGGCTCGCCCTCAGGTCTGAAGCCGAGGCAGAGAAAATAAGGTACCTTGCAAGCAACCCAGCTGAGCCAGTGGGGACCTTTGCCAAGAGACTGAGGGACCATTAAAATGTAAGATAAACAATGTAGAAACACCCAAACACAAGCATTTCTGTGCCTGAGATTCCTGTGCTCCTATTCCTGACGTGGCAGTTCACCAGCTTGTCTGACAGAATCGCAGACAGATGTGGCCTGAAGTTCTGAAATCCCAAGGAGACAGACTATTTCGTGCAGTTACTCCGTTGAGAGCAGGACCCGGGGGGGGGGGGGGGGCCTGGGGTTTGCACCTCCTTTTCAGCCCCTATGATTGTTTCCCCTTGTCCTCTGGGGGTTCCCCTGTGTGTGGAACCTTGCAACAGACCATAGGGCAGACACCCAGGGCTGCCCACTAGTGGCATCGGGTCCACCTGCTCTACCTCTCATCCCACAGATTCTGCTGGTGCCTCTGGCCACACCACAGGCCCATGGCACCATCCTGACGGATAGATGACTAAGGGGACCCGGGGCTCTGGAATGCAGCTGGCTGGGCAGGGCCAGAGTCGGGGCTGGGGGCACAGTACAGATTCTCTTCCTTTCCCAGAAGTCTCCTCCCTTTGCTGAGTTGTCCACCCCCCCCAGGATAGCATCTCCCCTCCCTGCCAGGCAACAAGCCGCAGCCTGTAAGGACAGTCTGGCAGACAGAGACAACCGGCTGGCTCAGCCTTCAAGTTCAGTGTATTTCTCATTTTTAGATTCTCCTAATCGTGGAAACCACGACATCAAGTGAACGTTTTAGTTGACTTGAAATGGGAGAACCCATCTGATGGCCCAGAAAACCCAGAAAAGTAATCTGTAAGATACAGGTCACCCTCCATTTGCCAGGTCTTCTGTGGAAAGCCTCCCTTTGCCCTCGAAGAGATAACGTTGAAGTTTGTGGCTCTTGGTTGTCTCTTCCGTGGTAAATGTATTACAAACCTCTCTCTGCACTTCAGTGCTTCCTCTGGCCAGTCTCGGCAGAAAGATTCAGCCTTCTGACAAAGGGAGTGGATCACCTCTCCTGATGTTCCCAAAGGGTGTCACACAGGACCTCCGGCCCTGCCCACCTCCTGTCGCAGGTGAAGAGTGCCCCAAATGTTTTCCTTCTGGAGAGTCTGTGCCTTTAGCCGCCGCTAGTGGGGGAGGCTGCAGAGAGACCTTGCCCTGGGCCAGCACCAGCCTTGCTGGGTAAGACTGGTCCACCTCACAGGTGGCTGGCTCTGTCCTGAGACTCGGGTGTCTGGGGCCTCTTCACGTGCTGGAAAGTGTGGAGGCCATCTGCTGCAGGGATCATCTGTGGGCCTTGAGATACCTGTGGGACTGGTCTGCATTCCTGCCAGGTGACCCTCCTATTGCCGATTGAGAGCCAGAGAGCAGGGGTTTTGGGGGCGGGGGGAGTTCTAATGAGATGAGCTCTTGACCCCTGACAGTGCCTCTTCATAAAGTGGTGGGGACTGGCCATCTGTGAGCCTCCCTACAAGGGACACCGTAGGAAGCTTATGAGACCAAATCCAAAAAACTCTACTCCTGCCTTCCTCCGCAAGAACTTAGCCTTCCCAGGTCTCCCACTGAGGACTTGACCCGGTGTTTAAATTCAAAACCAGCATGGAGCCCCTGCCCATCCACTCTTTGCCTGAATCCTCTTTGGATGATTCAGGAGCTGATTCACAGGTGGGGATACGTTCGTTGTCTTGTCCACGGTTTCTCTTCCTCGACCTTTTACCACCCCCTCTGCCAGCCATCCAGAGGGAGAAAGCAAAACAAAAACAGACTGATCTCAGTCTGTCTTATTTGCGCTCCGCGCCGGTCACAGGCTGGGTGGAGAAAGACAGTGTGGCTGGAGTAGGGCTGCGCATGGCTCTGTGGGTCTCCTGTGACCAAGTGTCCCCACACAGCACGTGTGACCACAGACTGGGATTGTCGGTGGTGGGGTGGCGTCATAAGTGCCCTTCTGTTTCTCCGCCTAGGACAAGATCCAGAAGCTTTATGAGCGGAAGATAAAGGAGGGAATGGATATGAATTACATTATCCAAAGGAAGAAAGAATTTCGGAACCCCAGGTGAGTTTCCCGTGGGCCTGCAGGGTCAGTTGAGTCGCTGATGTTGGACTGGGGACTGGGATGCCCCCGTGGAGGTGGCAGGGTGAGGCTCGGCTAAGATCCCCCCTCTGTCCAAAGGGGCCATTGCCCAGACTGCAGTAACACGGAAGCCAGGGTGTGGAGTGGATGCTGAGAGACCCGAGCTGGGCTGGAGGAGGCCTGGCCGGGTTCTCTTGCCCGCCCTGCTCCTAAGGCACACAGCCTCACAACGTCTCAGTTTCCTCATCTCTATAATGAGGGAATTGGACTAGGCAATTCCCGTGGGTTCCTCTTTCACTTCCAGAATGTCACTGATTCTGCGTACAGGTGACAGGTTTTGCGAGCAGAGCTGTGTCTGGGTCTTACTCTGTCCAGGGTCTGAGCAGGTGGCGCACCTGGGAAAGTCTGGTATGGTGGTGACCTCAAGGACGTGCCCCGGCCCTTATGTGGGCCCAACCCGGCCACACAAACTGAGGGTCAGATGTCTAGATAAGACCAAAAACAAAAACAAAAAAAAGCCCACGGCCCTTACCTGGACACCATACCTGTCCTGGCTAACGGTCCATCTCTCTGGGAGTGGGGAGGACGACGAGTGACTTCGTGTCAGGCCAGTGGACGTTTCCCGTTCTGTCGGGAAGCCTGTTTACAACAATCCAGCTGGGTTTAAAGGGTTCGTCTGAGCACAGGAACTAGACCGTTCTGGCCTCTCAAAATCAGGTGCCACACAGGCCACGGGACTAGGGCCTGCTCAGTGCCTTCTGGCATTTTTCTTTCAGCATCTATGAGAAGCTGATCCAGTTCTGTGCAATTGACGAGCTCGGCACCAACTACCCAAAGGTACGTCCCGTGTGCAGAGGCTGAGGGTTGAGGGGAGGATAC
This sequence comes from Panthera onca, assembly GCF_046562875.1. NCBI lineage: Eukaryota > Metazoa > Chordata > Mammalia > Carnivora > Felidae > Panthera > Panthera onca. The sequence goes on from NC_138352.1 coordinate 10,696,434, forward strand.
CCAGGGCCCTGTGCTCACCTCGCTGGATTCAGCCTGGAGCTGCTGAAAGGCCCGTGTAGCGGCAGTGCTGGCTGAAGAGCACGGTTCCCCGCTCCCTTGTTGGGAGTCCCTGCTGCTCTGGAATAGTCCGGGGAGAGATTGCGGTGACAGACCCGGCCCCAAGCCCCAACTGATCAGTGAGAGTGGACTTGGCTGTGCTCTGATGGCACGGCCCGTCAACAGGTTCATCCCTGCTTCAAAGTCCCAAGAGCAAATTGGCCACCCCTTTGGCTAGAAACCCAGGATAACATCTGAGTCCCTATGCCCTTAGAGCAGGGGGAGTCCAGGCCAGGAAAATCCATGGAAAGATTCGGGGAGAAGGGACTTGGGTTTCTAAACCATTGGTCATCCAGTGACCCTTGCTGGCTGCAGCATTAACTCTTTCTTTCTCAGGATATGTTTGACCCCCATGGCTGGTCCGAGGACTCCTACTACGAGGCATTAGGTAGGTGGCCGTCCATCCATCTATCCTGTCTGTTCATCCAGTCAGTCAGCCAACATGTATTTCAGGGTCCCCACTGTGTCAGGCCGTGTCGGAGGAGGTAGGTATACAGTGTTGAACAAGACAGACCTGCTCTGACTCAGGAGGCTTATGATGCGGCACAGAAGGCAGAGCGGTCCTAGCAGTGAGCAGTGTTGGGGGACAGCGCCCAGGCAGGGCCATCTAGCCAGCCGAAGGGGTGGGACGGCCTTGCTGTGGGGGCCGTGTTCAAGACGAGGTTTGAAGACGTACAGAGGCCAGTCTGGCAGATGCAGACCGTGTCCCAGGCAGGGGGACGGAGTCTTCTGAGGCCGGTGAGAAAGCATTTTCTCAAGGGTCCCGGTAGGGAGAACTGGGAGGAATTACAGAGTCCGGGCCCTCGGATGACAGATCTGAATCGGCAACCCATGGGCCAGGTCTGGCCTGAAGATGTGTTGCGTTTGGCCCACACGTCTTATCTTGTTTTAACTTGAATCAGTTGCCAACGTTTTACCTCAAATCCGTAACGCAGCTGCTCTTGGTCAGTGGGAAGGTATTCCACCCTGGGCCTGCGTCCCCGTCCCCGCACAGTGACAGTCAGCTAGGGCTCGGGGGCAGCTCACCCCTCCAGACGAGGTCCTTTACATCTGAGGCCTCTGCTCTGTAGCTCTAAGGCCGCTTCCCTTTGCTGGTCACAAAAGGACGGTGAGACTGTGCGGCCTCGAGGCCACCTGCGTGCGGGGGTGGGGGCGTGACAAGTGCTGTTGTGGGGTCCCTCCGCCTAGAGTGTCTCTTCACGTGGGAGCTGTCCCAGGGCTGCTTTTGTTACAACTTCTCTGGTCTCTGTAGCTAAAGCCCAGAAGATCGAGATGGACAAACTGGAAAAGGCCAAAAAGGAGCGAACCAAAGTAAGTGGTGGACAAGGGCCCTGAAGGAAAAGGCAGGTGTCTAGGGTGTCGTTTCCCACCACCCCCCACCTTCAGCTTGAAGGTGCCTCTCGGTTACTTCCATTTGGTTTCTTGGGGTCTTGTGGTTTGCTGCGCGATGTCCTCCTTGGCCTCTCCCTTCCAGCTGCAGAGCCCCGGTGGCTTTCTCTTTAGTGTCATCAGTGTCCTCCCTGAGAGGTGTATTCCTTCCAAGAGTACTTACTTGGCCCCCAGATCGGATCTGCACAGTCCGCCTCAGTGCTTCCTTGCAGGTCCCATGTCTGGTGGCCGGGTGACCCCTCGTTTTAGGGCTCTGAGCACCACTTCTTCCCAAGCAGCATGTTCTGGATCCTTTGGGGAACGGAAATTTGGCTCTGAGACTAAATGAGACTTGTGCCCTTTGTGAGCAGTCTCCGAGACAGAACACTGGGCCTCGGGGCACCAGCTCTGCCCACCCTTGGTTTGGTCTGACCTCCTGCAGCAGCTGTGGCCTCCAGGATGTGCCCCTGACCCCTGAGCAGAAAGGCTGCCAGCCCTCTGGGAGCCGGTGCAGGGGCGATCGGGTCTTGTCGTTCTTAGCGCTTGGTGAACTGCCCCTCTCTCTCTATCCCTCCCCATTCCAAACCCCAGGCTTAGTGTGGGACGTGTCTGCGGCGCCTGGGGACCAAAGCTGCACTTCTCCCGTGCAGGTGGGTGCGCCTCCATCCCGGGTGCCGGGCGCAGTGGCGGGCCGGGTGCCCTGCACGTGCAGAAACTTGGAGACACCGGGAGCATTCCGTGTCAGTTTGGAGGGCTCTCCTCAAAATGGTAGAAGTCCCTCCAACGCCTCTCCCTCCCTCGGCACGACAGGGCTGCCTCCCAGTGCCTCCTGTGTATGGTGCCAGACTCTGCCGCCCGGGAGCAGACGCTGGCAGAGGATGCGGATAAACAGCTTGGCACGGGTTTTCTCTCTTTCCTCTTCCCCCTCCAGATCGAGTTTGTGACAGGCACCAAGAAAGGTACCACGACCAACGCCACGGCCACCACCACCACCACGGCCAGCACAGCGGTTGCAGGTAGCAGGCTGCCTCGTTTGGGGGAGCAGAGGCCACGGGGATCTGGGCCCAGGTTCCACCTTGCTGTGCTTCTTTCCTGACCTCAGAGTTTGTGAGGCCTCTCGGGAGCCTGGGGTGGGGTCCCCGGTTCACCGGCTGCCCCTCGCACTTCCGTGGCAGGCGGCCCCGAAGCTCTGACCGCCGCCTGCTAGAAAAGGCAGCGTCGCTCTTTGGTCTGTCTTGATCCTGACTCGTCCCTTGCCTTCCTCCAGATGCCCAGAAGAGAAAGAGCAAGTGGGATTCGGCCATTCCGGTGACAACGATAGCCCAGCCAACCATCCTCACCACCACGGCCACCCTGCCAGCCGTCGTCACGGTGACCACCAGTGCCAGCGGCTCCAAGACCACGGTGATCTCGGCCGTGGGCACCATCGTGAAAAAGGCCAAGCAGTGACCCGAGGGAGCAGCCCGGGTGGCTCGGACACTCTCCCTTCCATCGAGGGGAGGGGCCGCTCCAGGACTTGATGAGAGTGCGCAACCCGGGGACCGACGCGGCACAGAGGTGCCGCTTTGTATGTTTCAGGACTGGGATCTGCTCCCGCGACGCCACCCCAAGAGGAGCCTCCCTGTGTCATCCCGGCCGGGAAAAGGACATTGCCGCAGAGGAGTCGGGTCCTCCGGAGAGCGTCCGCACACCGCTTGGGGTCTGGTGCCCTGTTAAAAGTGCTATGTTCTTACATCTCAGCATCTTGGATGCAGTGGCCTCTGTTGTGGTCCGTTTTCAGGCACCTGTGGAAGTTCCAAGTGTCCTCTCCTCTTCCCTGTTGGAGTTATTACCTCAGGGTAGGTAACGGAGTGGCCGAAGCCTGTGGCGCCGTGTCCCGGCTGTCTGCTGCCCTGCTCCTGAAACCCGGCTGGTTATCAGACGAGAGCCGAGGCCTCTGCTCCCTTGGGGGCAACTGAGCCCTCTCGGACCACTCTTTGGACACACCCAGGCTTTTGAAGTCAGCCGGTTACCAGAAGGCCTGGGTTTGATCCCCAACCCACACAGCCAGAGGGGCCTCAGCGCCTGGCCGAGGTTGCCCCGGTCCTTCAGTGCCCGCCGAGCGCGGCCAGCAGGCTCCTTGCGGCGCGGGACATGACTCACCTCCTGCGCTGGCCGGCGGCAGCTCATTGTTTACGTGCGAGCCAGGCTCCTGGGAGGACCCTGCCACCCCACCTTTCCTGTGCCTGTTATCTCTGCCCCACAGCAGCATCTGGGCAGCGCCAGCGGCCGCCGGGCTCCTCTTGGGGCCAAAACAGATTTCCCAGCCGCCGTCGGCCCGAAAGCCGGGAGGAAATTCGCTTGCCTTTCTTGCTGTTTGGCAGCTCTCCGGTCCAGCGGAAGGGCTACGTGTCGGAGAGGGAAGCCGGGCCGTGAAGAGCCGGGTTGCTTCTGTGGCACGGGCAGAGCTTTAGAACGATGGTCCTCAAAGTGCACCTGGTAACTGTTGCATGACCAAAGGAGTGTGGTGATCCTGCCCTGCCGTCCCCGAAAGAAAAGTGGACTCACATTGGTCCCTTCCCCCCTCCCCCCAGCCACACACACTTGGGCACCAAGGGAGGTCCGTTGTCCCCCTCCCGTCCTCTGCTGGGACTTCGCGGCCCCGGAGAGGAGCTGCTGTGCCCTGAGTCCCAAGAGGGTCTCTGAAGGCTGGCTGCCCTGCAGCCTCCAGCAGGGGCACCTCCGTAGTGTGGGGGCTCTGGGGCTCGCGCGGGAGGCTGTGTGGCACAATGGGAGTGGCACTGGACGCAGACTCGGCCCCTCTGCCCCGGATCCTGGGTTAAACTTGAAGTTGTGTGTTGGTTGGTGTGTCTTGGGCCATTGTCTCTGTGAGTCCCCTCTGTCAAATCACCGTAATAAAGCTTTGTAAGGTGATTGTGAGGAGTCCGTGAGCTGATTTACGCAAGAGCTTTATAAACTGTAAGGGACCCTGCAAGTGCGTGTTGCTGGCCTGTCCAGTGCCTTCTTGCTTTAGACCAAGGACAGAAACTCCACGGCTGATAAAAAAAAAAAAAACTCCAAGGTCATGGCCCTTTGCTGTCCTCTGGGCACCCACTGCCCTCCCATTGAGCAGTAATGACCACTCACCCAATGAGTTGGGCAGCCCCAGGGTAGCCCCCCGGAAGCCTTGTGAGTTGGGTCAGGGTCTCTAATCCCTCTGAACTTTACTCTTATTGTAAAACAAGATTAGTGCCTGCCCACCTTAGTCCCACTGAGGGTGGCACGGGGTCAAATGACCAGTTTCTTTCTGTGGAAACGGTGTCACAGGCACTAGGCACCAAGTGGTTTCTGCCTGGTTTGCCCCTGCTCGCAGAGAACTCAGCCTGGTCAACCGAGCTCTCCCACCCACCCAGGCATCCCTGCCTTCTTCCTGTGCTTCTAGGAGCACGACCTTATGATCTGTCCTGGGCCAAGAGCTCCACACCTGAGATCCTGTGCTGTCCCCACATGTGTTGGGCCACTTCGGAAACCCCTTCTCTGTCGCCATCACTCCTGCTTAGTTCCGGCCCTCGTCCCTCTTGTGGCAGATTGCTCTGACCTCGTCTGTATGTTTTCTCGGTCTCTCCCGCTCCCATCCAGGTTCCATCTGGCCACCTCCTCCTCCACCCCCTCATCACAGGACTCTCGCCAGGTCGCGTGGCCCCTGCTTTCCCCCTAAGAGTCCCCCTTCGGTGTGGCAAGGGAAGGACACCAGTGGCCTTGTCACCACTCCCAGCCTCCCGAGGCCTCCAGCTCCTTTTCTCCACTGCCCTTTGACCATCCCCACCTCTGCACATGAGGCACTAACAGATGCAGCTCAGGCCTTCCTTCCCGGTCTCCCCTGGGCGTTCATCACTCCTTTCTCCGTGCCTTGTAACGGCTGAGCACACGTTGGGGGCCAAGACCACTCGTGTCTCCCTGTTCTCCTTGTGAGTGGAGACAGAGTGGTCAGCCACCTTGTGCCCCAAGTGCCCAGGTGGCTGGAGGGACAGGGATGGAAGGAGAGGTGGTTCCTGCCCGCTTGGTCACTGGTCTGAAAGCTCCCAACCCTCGTCCCACCTGCACGGCCTTCTGTTCTGGATTACCGGCACATTGGCAATTGTTGAGGCCCAGTGATAGGCACAGAAAGGTTCATTCACTATCCCCTCCGAATTCTGTGTATGTTTAAAATCTGTTAAAGAAAAAAAAAAAAAAAAAAGAAAGGGCCGTTGAGCCAGAAAAGAAGAATGAGGAAGATCTCCATGGACAGATCTGGAGTGATCTCAAGGAAGGAGAAAATGACAGGGGCAGGATGCAGAACACCGCGTGTCATACACTGCCTGTTGTGAAGAAAAGAGGAAATACAAAACAAAAATGAGAGCAAAGAGATAAAAGAATAAACTCCAAGAAATTAAGAAAATTCTCTAATGTTTGGGAAACATCAATATGAATTCATGATTCCAAAAAAAAAAATTTCCCAGCTGTGTCCGCTGGAAGGACCCGGAAGCAGTGGCCCGTAGGAGCAGTCAGTACAAGCAGCACCCAGATCTTGACCTCATAATCCGACTCCCCACAAAAAGGAACAGGGCTCCTTAGAGAAAGGGCTGATCCCGAAATCTAACTGGGACTGGGGCAGTTTATTACAGAAAGCAAGGAAGACTGACAGGAGTGTTCCAAAGGTCAATTGAACCGGTTTTGAAGGGATCTCCCACTGGCCAAATGGGATTAAATTTGAACCTTCAGAAAGAATGAAATTATTGGGGCGCCTGGGTGGCTCAGTCGGTTAAGCGTCCGACTTCGGCTCAGGTCACGATCTCGCGGTCTGTGGGTTCGAGCCCCGCGTCGGGCTCTGGGCTGTCAGCCCAGAGCCTGGAGCCTGTTTCAGATTCTGTGTCTCCCTCTCTCTCTGACCCTCCCCCGTTCATGCTCTGTCTCTCTCTCTCTCTCAAAAATAAATAAACGTTTAAAAAAAAAAAATTAAAAAAAAAAAGAATGCAATTATTGTCAAAAAGGAAAAACTCTCTTGTTCCCTGTACACTACCACTCACAACACCCCCAGAACACTTCTGACACCAAATGTGTAGGCTTTTCACATCCTGTAATTTCTTAAGTTTATTTATTTAGTGGAGAGAGCGAGCACGTGAGCAGGGTAGAGGCAGAGAAAGAAGGGAGAGAGAATCCCAAGCAGGCTCTGTGTTGTCAGCACAGAGTCCGATGTGGAGCTTCAACTCATGAATGGTGGGTGAGACCATGACCTCAGCTGAAATCAAGAGTCGGACACTTAACTGATTGAGCCATCCACGCAGCCCCCACATCGTGTAAATCTGACACCAACTGCTTGTAGTTTGCACAGACCCCAGGTTAAGAGCTTAGTACCACAAGACTGCCCCCTGCTCAAATGCTGATTGTAGGGCCAGGCCCCTGGCACTTCTGACCAACTGGTTATAAATTGGGAGTTCCCATGACCCCCTCTTCAGACTCAATAATTGGCTAGAATGGCTCACAGAACTCAGGAATAACAGTCGACTTATTAGACTAGCTTATAAAAGGGATACAACTCAGAAACAGCCAGATAAAAGAGATACATAGGGGGCTCAGTAGGGATTAAGGAGTATGGAGCTCCCACGCCTTCTTTGGGCACACCACCCTCCCAGCACACCAGGTGTTCAACAAGCTGGAAACTCTCTGAACCCCCTCTGGTTAGGATTTTGATGGCGGCTTCAGTACTAGGCATGGTGCATTAAATCACTGGCCATTGGGGATGGAACTCAATCTCCAGTCCATTCGCCCCACTCCCCAGAGGTCGGTGGGGGTGGGGTGGGGGTGGGGAAGTGTTGAGGCTGAAAGTTCCAACTCTAATCATGCGGTTGGTTCCCCTGACAACCAGCACCCCCATCCTTAGTGGCTTTCCAAAAGTCACCTCATTAACATAAACTGGTGTGATTGAAAGGGACTTGTCATGAATAACAAAAGACACTCCTTTCACCTCTATGGCTCCAGAGCTGCTCTGGGAACCATGGACAATGACCATTTATAGATGTCTTACTGTATCACAACATCACCATTGTACACTATTGAGTAAATATAAAATTATTCATGCAAAAAAAATTATTCATGCATAGTATTTGAAAAAAAAATGTAGTCGTGGACCACTGGAATTGAATACGTTAACTCTTTACTCTGAAATTGATAGTTAAAAGAATTCACCCTTTGGGCATTCCTGATGGAATTCTAAAACGGCGCAATCATTCTGGAAAATAGCATGGCGGTCCTCAAAAAAGTAAACATGGGATTGATTACCACATGATCCATCAATCCCACTTTTGGGGATATATCCAAAAGAATTGAAAATAGGGTGGAGAAGATTTATTTGCACACCCCTGTTCATACAGCAGCATTATTCACAATTTCCAAGAAGTGGAAACAACCCAATGCCCATTGACGGAGGAATGGATAAACAAAATGTGGTATTTAGATACTAAGGAATATTATTCAATCTTAAAAAGGCAGAAAACCTTGCCTCATGCAACATAGATGGATATTATGACAAGTGAAATAAGTCAATCACAAAAGATAAATGCTGTATGATTCCACTTATATAAGGTATCTAAACTAGTCAGATTCATTGAGACAAAAATAGAACGGTAGTTAACCAGGGACTAGAGGAGGAGGAAATGGGGAGCTGTTTAAGGGGTACAGAGTTTCAATTGGCAACATGAAAAGTTCTGGAGACCTCTTGCCCAACAGTGTGAATATACTTGACACTATTTTTATGCCATGTTTTTACCCCAAGTGAAATCTGTTGGGTTGTTTGGTAATCTTAATAGTGATTTGGGGGCGCCTGGGTGGCTCAGTCGCTTAAGCATCCCACTTCGGCTCAGGTCATGATCTCACAGTGCGTGGGTTCAAGCCCTGCATCGGGCTCTGTGGGATTCTATGTCTCCCTCTCTCTCTGCTTTTCCCCTGCTCATGCTCTCTCCCTGTCTCTCAAAAATAAATGCTAAAAATTAAATATATGCTATATATGGAGATATATATATATATATATATATATATATATATATGGAAATACATATAGGGATATATATATATAGGGATATATATAGAGAGAGGGATATATATATATATATACATATACACACACATAAGGATATATATATAGGGATATTTAAAAGGCTCTGTCTTGTTTGATTTTTTTTTTTTTTTAATATTAGAGAACGAGTAGGAGAGGGGCAAAGAAACAGAGACAGAATCTGAAGCAGGCTCCAGGCTCCAAGCTGTCAGCACAGAGCCCAATGCAGGGCTTGAACTCACAAACCGTGAGATCATGACCTGAAGTCAGACGCTTAACCGACTGAGCCACCCAGTCGCCCCAATTCTGACTTGTTTGAGGAAGACATCAGCATCCTAGAAACTCTGGCTGGAAAGCAAAAGCTTTTGGTGAATGCACTAACCTCTGCCTCTAGACTTCTTAGCCTACTCTTACCCACTGTTTGTGGACGTGAGCTGCAGCCTCCCGCGGGGTTCCCACCCTCCAGCGCTGCCGCAGACTGGCTTTCCCCACGTCCTTCTATCCTGGCTGTTTCTCCTGCCCAGTGGGGTTTTGTGCAGTTTGGAGTTTTTCATAAACTGACAGTCTTACTTGGATAGACTTTAGTCAACAGATTTTTGTAATAAGAAACCAAGGACCTCCCTTAAGTCCTGAACAGGTTTTTACTCCTAATTCCCAAAGTTTTACGAATTTTCCTAGTTTACTACTCGCTACATGGGCGAATAGGACTTTACCCCCTTTTACTATGCGAAATTCTTGAAGTCTTTTTTTTTTTTTTTAAGCTTATTTATTTATTTTGAAAGACAGAGAGAGAATGAGGAGGAAGCAGGGGAGGGGCAAAGGGGGGCAGGAGGAGGACAGAGGATCTGAAGCGAGCTCCTTGCTGAAAGCAGAGAGGCCGATGTAGGGCACTAACTCACAAACTATGAGTGAGATCGTGGCCTGGGTTGAAGACGTTTAACCGGCTGAGCCACCCAGACGCCCCTAAGGTCTTATTTATGTTTTTAGAGATTTTGTTTTTTTAATGTTTGTTTATTTTTGAGAGAGAGAAAGAGACAGAGCACAAGCTGGGCAGGGGCAGAGAGAGAGGGAGACACGGAACCCGGAGCAGGCTCCAGGCTCTGTGCTCTCAGCTGGACCTCACAAACCACGAGATAATGACTTGAGCTGAAGTCAGATGGTTAACCCACTGAGCCACCCAGGCGCCCCTAAAGATTTCATTTTTAAGTAATCTCTATCCCCAACACGGGGCTTCCAGACTGAGCCAGCCAGGTGCCTCCTTAAAATCCTATTTTAGCTTTACATTTCAGACGTGTTCAATAAAGTACAAAATAATAAAAAACAAATAAATAATAAAATTTTGTATTACCCAAAAAGAAGTACTTATTCTATATTTTCAGGGTTTTTTTTTTTTATTTTTTTAATGTTTATTTATTTTTGAGACAGAGAGAGACAGAGCATGAACGAGGGAGGGTCAGAGAGAGAGAGAAACACAGAACCCAAAGCAGGCTCCAGGCTCTGAGCCATCAGCCCAGAGCCCGACGCGGGGCTCGAACTCACGGACTGTGAGATCATGACCTGAGCCGAAGTCGGACGCTCAACCGACTGAGCCACCCAGGTGCCCCTCAGGGTTTTTTTTTTTTTTAATTAATTTGTTTTAAGTAGGCTCCACACCCAATGTGGGGCTTGAACTCATGACCCTGAGATCAAGAGTCACATGCTCTACCAACGGAGTCAGCCATATCCTATATTTTTGGAGGCACATAGTTCATTCCCTGTTGACGAGCAGAACTGATTTTTTTTTTTTTAATCAGAGGATACATTCTATTAATGTAGAAACAGGAAATCACCATTCGTCAATCCCAAAATTCAGGCAAAGATCAACAATGGATCTTTCCAAAAATGGATCCACAATCATCTTCGCTAAAACCCTTCAGTGAAAGTTTGCGGGGAAGTGGGCAGGGTGACAAAGCATCATCACCCCGTCTAGATTACTTCTTAATCACAAAGTAAATAACGTATTTTTACAATGGGGAAAGATGGCAGTTGTTTCCTTAATAATTACTAACAACGAGACAGCTGACATCATGTGCCACCCAATAAAACACACCCAGCACCATCTATGACCAGCCTTGCCAAAAATGTTTCCCATAAATCTAATCAGGCCTTTATACATAACTTCCAGTTTACAGTAGACTAAAAAAAAAAAAAAAAAGTCCAATGACACCATGAGGAAGCAATCAGACAAATCTGTACAGTAGGACATTCTACAGATCTATTGACCTCTTTGTGGGTTGTTTTTGGTTTGTTTTTTTTAATGTTTCTTTCTTTCTTTTTTTTTTTTAATGTTTATTTATTTCTGAGAGAAAGAGAGCACAAGCAGGGGAGGGGCAGAGAGAGACACACACACAGAATCCGAAGCAGGCTCCAGGCTCCGAGCTGTCAGCACAGAGCCCGACGCGGGGCTCGAACCCACAACCCGTGAGATCATGACCTGAGCTGAAGTCGGACGCTTAATCGACTCAGCCACCCAGGTGCCCCAATTGGCCTGTCTCTTTGAAAGGTCAGCGGTGTGGTGGGTCGGGGTGAAACTGTTTTAAAGCAGGAAAGAGATAAAACAGTCAAATGTAATGGGTGACGTGGATTGGACTCAAATTCAAAAGGAAACAATTTTTTAAAAGTTAAAAAAAAAAAAGGAAACAGTTATAACAGACATTTTTGGCACAACGAAGAAATTTTAATATGGACTGAATCATAGATAATAGGACATCCCTGTTCATTTTCTCTGGTGTGAAAAAGCTATTGTGGTTATGTGGGGGACTGATCTTGGGAGATGCATGCCTAGATGAAATGTCATGGTCTCTTCAACTTAAATTCAAATAAAAAGATATATAGGTGTTCCCGGGCGGCTCAGTCGGTTGAGCGTCCGACTTCGGCTCAGGTCATGATCTCGCGGTTCATGGGTTCAAGCCCCGCGTCGGGCTCTGGGCTGACAGCTCGGAGCCTGGAGCCTGTTTTGGATTCTGTGTCTCCCTCTCTCTTTGCCCCTCCCCTGCTCATGCTCTGTCTGTCTCTGTCTCTCAAAAATAAATAAATGTAAAAAGAAATTTCAGATAAAAAGATATATAAATAGGGGCGCCTGGGTGGCTCAGTCGGTTGAGCGTCCGACTTCGGCTCAGGTCATGATCTCACGGTCCCGTCCGTGAGTTCAAGCCCCGCGTCAGGCTCTGTGCTGACCGCTCAGAGCCTGGAGCCTGTTTCAGATTCTGTGTCTCCCTCTCTCTGACCCTCCCCCGTTCATGCTCTGTCTCTCTCTGTCTCAAAAATAAAGAAATGTTAAAAAAAAATTCAGATAAAAAGATATATAAATACACAAATAAAGCAAATATGGCAAACGTTAACTCTTGGGTCTAGGTGATCTTTGTACAATACAAGTGATCTTTATACTCTTTTTTTTTTTAACTTTTTTTGTATATTTGCAAATATTCAACATAAAAAGTTGGGGGTGGTGCACCTGGGTGGCTCAGTTAGTTAAGCGTCCGACTCTTGATCTCAGCTCAGGTCTTGATCTCGGGGAACTTACTTAAAAATAAAAAAAACATGCTGGAGTAGCTCAGGTCCTCAGGGTGCTTGTGCTGGCCTGGAACACCCAGACCTGAGTGCCTCAACCAAACCGGGGCTCCTGCCACAGTGCTCCCAAATCCAGGAGCCCGCCTCTCTGAGTTCCTGGCAGGTCCAGAGCAGCTCTCAAAGACGACTGGGCAAGCTGGCGGCAGTGACTGTGGCTCACACAGTTGCAGTGAGCACTCGTGTGTCCGTGGCACCTCCATATCCAGTGCCAGCTACTCCCACGATCACTCTGAGAGTTGCCAGTGCACAAGCCCGTTTACACATGAGAGCACCGACGGTTGGGAGGCTTTGTGGCAATCCCATCAGCTTCAGCCACACTTTCGCTGAGCACCTGCTCCGTGCCAGGCACTGCGCTAGGTGCTGGAGATAAAAAGGTGTGCTAGAGAGCGTTGGTCCTCAGGGTTCACAGTCCAATGGAGAAGAAAGACCCCTAAACAGATCATTTCAAACCCATGTGGCATACGGCATGAAAAAGTCACGCCCTGGGGGGGCCACAGGGACGCGTAACCCAACCGAGGGTGCAGGGAGGTCAAGGAGACTCTCTGGAGCAGGCCACATCAGCACAAGGCTTTCGAGTAAAAGGGGGATAAACCAGGCTGGTTGGGGGCAGGGATTGGGAAGGAGAACCGAGATATCTGGAGCAGAGCCCAGCCTGATGTAAAAGCGTGGTGGCTTGAAGCTGCCTGCTTTGGGCAGGGGGCGCTGCTGGCCATGGGTGTGGTCTGACATTGTTGGCAGGTGGGGCTAGAGAAGTAGACCAAGTCCCGGGACTTGAGAGGCTCCAGCTTGAGCACGTGTGGACCTTGAAGGACTGCAGGCAGAGGACTGGAGGGGTCAGACTCGTGAACCCGCTTGTCAAGAACAACTATAACCACTTGAGTGCCTACTCCATGCCGGGTCGGGACTGGCCACTTGATGGGTATTACTCAGATTTTAAGGAGCTTTAAGTACCTTGCTTGAGGACACTCAGGGAAGCGGTCCTTGCTGGCATCTCCCTCTGGACACACGCGGAGGCCGAGGGTGGGGGAGGCTGAGAGGAGGACCCGGTGAATGACAGATCAGGCTTGGGTCATCCCTGGGCCCCTGCCTCGCGCAGGACAGAAGCCATGAGCACAGTCGATTGCCGTCGGGGCCGTGGGGCTGCTCACCGCCTAGCGCCCGGAGGTGGGAGAGCGGCGGCCGGGCAGGGGGTCTACGAGGCCACCCCGGGCCCGAGGCATCCGGGCACCCGAGAGTCTGCAGGCTGGAGGGGTGGGGAGGCGCCGCGCCCGGGGCTGGACTGGAGAGAGAGGGGAGGCTCCTCCCCTGCCCCCGCCGCCGTCGGTCGGGACGAGGGGCCGGGCGCCGCGGGAACCGCAGCCTTTTCCGGGGGGCGGGCCCGGCGACGGCGGCGCCCCGGCTCCTGCCCCGACAGGTGTGCGCCGCGCGCAGGAATGCGGCCTGCCTGACTCACCAGCGCCTCCTTCCCACCTGCCGCCCGCCCCATAAAGCGGTCCCCTCCCCGCGGCCGCCGCCCGCCGCCCGCCCTCCCTGCCACCCGCCCTCCGGGCAGTCCCCGGACAGTCCCGGCTCGCCCGCGCGCTACAGCCGGAGCGGCCCAGCGGAGCCCAGCGCGGGGAGGGCGCGCGTCCGCGCCAAGGTAGGTCTGGCCTCCGACTGCGGCGGGCGCCGGGGGGGCCTGGGCACAGGGCGGGGGTGGGGGTGGGGGAGCCGGGGATCGCCGGGCTGCACCCCTCCTGCGCCTCCAGTGCCCCTGGCGGCCTGAGCTGGGCATCCATTCTGGGACTTTGGAGGAGAGGAGGAGAAAGTGAGTGCCCACCCCGCCCCGGCCAGCAACTCAGGGGACCCTGTTGGGAGGGCTGGGTGGCTTTTTGTTTCCTCAGCTCTTCCCTTCCTAAAGGCTGGCAGGCCTTGGCCCCATCCTGCCCCTGCCGGTGCCTGGCCTGCCAGGGTGTGCCCAGAGGGCAGCTGGGGGCAGAGGGGCAGTGGAGCTGGAGGAGGCTCTTGCCTTCAGACCTCTGAGCTAGAGGAGGGAGCAAGGAGAGAGGCCTGGGAGTCCGGTGAATGTTTGAGAGAAGTGGGCAGAGGCTAGGCAGTGTCTGGCAGGCCTACTGAGCTGGGCCCCTCTGGGGTTTGCAAAAAAGGTAGAGGGAGCAGCCACCCGGGGGCAGAGATCGCCCTGTTCTCCTGGGCCGGGCCTGTTACGTGCGGCGCCATAGTCCTTGCGGAGTCTGGAGAGTCCCTGACTCTCCTCTTGGCCAACCACATGCCTTCACTCCTCCCAAAGTCGCTTCAGGACACCCTTTCTCCAGGAAGCTCTCTTGACCTCATTCCGCAGCCCCGGGAGCTGTGTCCACCACTGAACCTCCTCCTGTGCTTGCCCCCTTCCTCACCCACTCAGCCTCTGGGCAGCCCTCTGGCTGTGGTGCAGGGCCTTCCAATGACTTCTGATAGCAGGGCTTGGGCTCTTCCTCACCTCACCATGGCCTTGCCACGCTCTGAACCCAAGGATCTGACCGAGCTGGAAGTGAAGGCTGAGGGTCTCCATCCTGGGCGCTGAGAGAAGAGAGAGAGCTGGATGACAGCAGGGAAGGGGTGCCTGTCTCCTTGGCCCTGATTTCCGTGGGTGATAGAGCAGCCAAGGGGCCAGGAGATGGGAAAGCAGGAGGGGTGGGGGCTGTGGTGGGCAGGTGCATATGTGCTAAGCAGGGGTCCCGTGGGATGGGGTGAAGCGTGGGTTCTGGGAGAGCCCCCAGGACTGGGACGGTTCCTAAAAAGTCCCAGCAGTCTGGTGGGGCCCACGGTGTCCTGGAGGGTGCATGTCCTGAGTGCCTGGCCCAGCCTGTGGTCGCAACTTCCGATAAGCCCACAGTCTTAACCTTTATGTGAGATCTCGTTGTGTTTAACATCGACAGCTAGTTTTACAACTTTTTTAAATACAAGCTGAGTCAGACAAGACATTCTTGAGTGCATAACTAACCCCCTAATGCCATCTTATGGCCTCTGAGGATAACGTGGAGGTTAAATGGGGTCTGGACTACCCTGGTCCTGTCCGGGCTGCCTCACTACTGACTATGGAGGGAGTAAGCCTTGCAGCCTTCTGCCTCATATCCATTCCTCCTCTGGGAAATGGGGGTAATGCCATCACCCCCCACTGGGTTCCTGCACAGATTAAGTAGCAATCATGTCTGTGAAGCCCTGGGCACATGCCAGCTATGTGCCCAGCCTGTGGGCATGGGAAGGTGAGTAAAAGCTGGGCTCAGCCCTTTAGTGCGTGTACCTGCGTGTGTAATGGTGCCCCAGGGAGGTCCAAGTCTGCAGCCTGTATTCCGCAGCATGTGGGTGTGGTACCTATGCCCCAAGGCTGCAGGAAAGTCATTTTCCCCAGGGAGCCTCCCCTTGGCTGACTCAGGGCTCCCCTACCTCAGGCCCCTCCCCAGCTCCCTCCGCCTGTGGATGTGTTGGGACTGCCCTGCTCGTGGCCTCCTGGGAGCTGTATGCGTTAGAGGGAGGGAGGCAGTGCCTTCCTGCCCCCTTCCACAAGCTTCCCCAGCCCTCGGGGGGAAACTTGCAGGGGAGGCCTTAGCTCCCCACACCCTGGGGCTGCCCCTGCCCCCCAAGCCAAGGACTGGGGAAAGGTCCCAGGAGAAAGGGTCAGTGGGCATGTGGACACTGGCCCTGGAGAAAGAAGCCAGGGCCCTAAGGTCTGTCCTCAGCTCTGCCCAGCTCCTTCTCTTCCCGAGGCAGCAGGCCACCTATCTTTTAAAAGGTCTCAGGGATGCCAGTGCCCGCCCCGAAGTTCACTGGTGAGCTGAGACAGTGTAATAGTGAGCCAGAGGCAGGCGGGCTTCCTGGGGAGGCTGGCACACTGTGTGTGTGTGTGTGTGTGTGTGTGTGTGTGTGTGTGTACAAGTGAGTGGGCAGGAGAGGCTTGTAATCTATTCCGGGTTAACTTCTGAAGGGGTGATATGCTCAGGGACCCCAACAACCCAACTCCGGAGCAGGCGGAGGTAGGAGCTGGGGCAGGGGACCCCACTTCTGATGGGCCCGCAGTCATTACAGAGCCTAGCTGCGTGCCGCAAGCTCTCTCCTCCCCTCCGCAGGCCCCAGATACTGGGAGGGGCCCCTCTCCTCGTGGCCACACCGCCTTCATCAAAGGGCAA
This sequence comes from Panthera onca, assembly GCF_046562875.1. Taxonomy (NCBI): domain Eukaryota; kingdom Metazoa; phylum Chordata; class Mammalia; order Carnivora; family Felidae; genus Panthera; species Panthera onca. Next base: position 10,712,739 of record NC_138352.1, read on the forward strand.
ATAGGCCAAGACAGGGAGGGGGCAGGAAGGGAGGGCCAGGCCCTCAAGGGGTGGCATCCCCGTTGGGTGAGACCGCTTTCAGGCCCACTGGGATCTGAAAGCAAAGGCAGAGTAAACCCTGCCCTGCCCTCAACGAGATCAGCATAAGAGCCCGGGCACTAGGGCAAGCTCGGAGCCCAGAGTCCTCAATGACGAGAGGATGGGCCTTCCCCGGGCAGGGTGCAGGCCTGCAGGCCATCTGGTCACTCCAGGGATGGCAAGGAAGAGGACAGTGGAAGAGAAGAGTTGGGGGCCCTGGACCAGTGCCCTTTAACATCACTGAAGGTCTCAGGGCCTCGGTTTCCACGCCGGTGCAGTGAGGATTCTAGACCTCCGACGGGAGCCCAGTGAGCTGACGGCCGCGACCTGGGCTGCGGAAGCGTCACATGTCAGTTATTGTTGTTACGCAGGAGGAAGAGGATGGCAGGGCTGCGTCCCAGCCCATGGACCAGGCTGCTGCTGGCAGCCCTACTGAGTGTCAGCTTCCCCGGGGAAATGGGTGAGTCTGGCACACCTCTCCAGCAGCCTTCTGGGCACGGGCATCCCTTTCAAGGTTGTCTCCCCCCGACACTCACTTGGCCACTCAACGAACAACCACGGCCCATTTCGAGGGCTGGGGAGCAGTGAGCCTGAGCCATGCGGCCCAGAACACGGAGGGAGGAAGACTTGCTCTAGAAGAGAGAGAAGATGCCCACTCAGAGAACTGAGGCACTTGTAGGGTGTTCTTTTTAGGAATCGGGAGGAGAGGGGGACTGGTGAGTCGTCACCTGCCCTCTCTGAGTGCCTGCGGTCTGGAACCAGCTCCTACCGATGAAATTTGGCCTGTCGGAGGAGGCTGTGTTGATAGCCTGAAATAGACCGTGGCGGGAATATGGGCAAATGCTGCAAGGCAGGGCTCCTGCCTCCCCAGAGCCCCTGTTAAACACTGACAGTGCACCTTTGCCCGGATCCCAGGAGGCCAGTCACTGTGTGCCCTGGGTGCACACAGTAGGTCCTCACTGCGATTTTTAACTGAACAGAACCCAAGGGAATGCCCATAACCTTGGAGAAAACTCTGCAGTTTTCCTTCATTCGTTTACGAACAATTTGCTGGTGTGCCAGGCTTGGGCTAGCCATGGGGGACACAGCGACAAACAAGACAGACACAGTCCCCTTTACCCTGGAGGAGCTGGAGAGGGACAGCCAGGCCGTCCCTGCCAGGTGTGAGATCTGGCTCTGCCCTAAAGTGGGCAGATCGGCTACCGGCTGGCCTCCATTTCCTCCTCTGTAAGATGAGAGACAGTCCCATCTCTCTTCATTGAGGATGCACGTGGGAAAGGGCTTGGTCACCGGTGAGGTTCATCTCAGCGGGTCTGCTCCCCTCTGCCCTCCAGCGAACCGCTGCAAGAAGGCCCAGGTGAAGAGCTGCACCGAGTGCATCCGCGTGGACAGGGACTGTGCCTACTGCACCGATGAGGTGAGCTGCTGTCACCCGCCTGCCCTCCTGAGCCCAGCACCGGCCCAGCCCCGTTCCCCAAAGTGGGCGCCCCACCCCGCTGGGCCCCACCCCTGGGCTCTGGCTGAGTCCACACTTGCCACACCCTCAGCCCAGCCCCAGGCCGGGGGCGGGTGTGGAACAGGCAAGGGTCAGGATAAATCCAGGGTTGGGACAGCCAGGGGATGGGCACTGCCCCCCGTGACCTCATCTCCTTTGACCAGATGTTCAAGGAGCGGCGCTGCAACACCCAGGCAGAGCTGCTGGCTGCGGGCTGCCGGCAGGAGAGCGTGGTGGTCATGGAGAGCAGCTTCGAGATCACAGAGGTGCCCAGAGCGGGGGCTCAAGGGAGGTGGGCCCTCCATGCTCGAGGCGGGCTGTTCACAGGGGTCCGCTGTGTCCGCTGCTTGGGCTGAGAGGCTCCCCATCAGGTCTCTGGAGTGGCCCTCCAGCCAGCTGTCCCCCTCCCCTGGACACAGGAGACCCAGATCGACACCACCCTGCAGCGCAGCCAGGTGTCGCCCCAGAGGCTACGGGTCCGGCTTCGGCCAGGCGGGGAGCAGCACTTTCAGCTGCTTGTGTTCGAGCCCAGCGAGAGCCCTGTGGACCTGTACATCCTCATGGACTTCTCTAACTCCATGTCTGACGATCTGGACAACCTCAAGCAGATGGGGGAGAAGCTGGGTATGGCTGGGCCAGTGTAGAGGACCGTGGGGCAGGGGAGAGAGAGGGCGGCCTCACCCAGCTGGCTGGGCACCTGCTCAGGAGGCCAGGGCTCAGGATAGCTGCTCCCACCCCACAAGGAAGGATAGGACATCTGAGCCCCCCGCCAGGAATTTCCTCCTTGCCCATTCTCGGGGCCGGGGGCCGCCGCTAGACCCCACTAGCCAGTCGGGACTTCACAGAAGGCTCAGGCTGGTGGGGGGGCAGCAGAGCCCTCTGGCCCTGACAAGGAGCACACCCATGGCCGTGAGGCTCAGGTTCACCCCAGCTCCGCAGCCAACTGGTCCAGTTCCCCCGCCGCCCCTTCCGGCTTGCTCCACGCTCGAGTCCGGGCCCCCCGAATCCCGTCTCCCCTATCTGTGAACAGGGACAAGGGCTACTGTGAACATGAACTGATGTTCACATGCAAGGTATTGACAGGGGGTCGTTCTCCCCTCTTCCTCCTTCCCGAGCCAGCCCCCCTCCCCCGCCCGGCCCCCTGCACTGATGTGGGGGTGTTGGGGCTCAGCTGCCCCCTCTTTTTCCTGTTGACATCCAGCTGAGGTCCTGAGGAAGCTCACCAACGACTACACTATTGGATTTGGCAAGTTTGTGGACAAAGTCAGCGTCCCTCAGACGGACATGAGGCCCGAGAAGTGAGTGACCGGATGGGCGGGGGTCCTGGCCACGGGGCCCGCCTCCTCTCCACCAGGGCGCTTTCCAGTGTTCTGGTTGAAGCAGGCCAAACGGGCACTTCCAGAGAGGGTGGGCCCAGGGATATATGGGGTCTTCACCCCTGACTCTGTCTCTCTCTCCCTCCACCTCTGCCCAGGCTGAAGGAGCCATGGCCCAACAGTGACCCTCCCTTCTCCTTCAAGAACGTCATCAGCCTGACAGAAGACTTGGCCGAGTTCAGGAACAAACTGCTCAAAGAGCGGATCTCGGGCAACCTGGACGCTCCTGAAGGAGGTTTTGATGCCATCCTGCAGGCGGCCGTGTGCACGGTGAGTGCCAGGGAGAGAGCCGCCTGCCTAGACCAGGGTCATGTTCTTCTGCAAGGGCGTGAGCTGCCCACCGGTGTGCTCTGGTGCCAGGCGGAGACCCCCACGCGCGAAGACAAGCCCAGAGTCTCCGGCCGGCCCTCCATGACAAGCCAGGTGGAGATGTGCTGGGATCCAAGATCCCCCGGCCTGAGCAGCCATAGCCTGCTCTTGTACCAGCCAGCGAAGCAGACGTGAGTTCTGAGGTTCTGGAATCTTCCGTGCCCTGAAGCCAGCCTACCACCCATCTCCATGCGAATGCCAGTCTTCCAGGAGCCACAGTCTCCAACTGCACTGGGAAGCTGAAGAGGGCAGTTTTTATGTGCATATCAATTTTTTTTTTCATCTTGAAAATAAGACACCCATCTTATAAACAATTTGGGAAACAAAGGACAGAAATTGCCTACAGTTTCACCACTGTTGGCCAGCCCGCCGACCATGTGATATCTCACCGGCATATTTTGTTCCCTTTCCCTGATTTTATACAGCTGGAGTCGCTGTACTTATAATTCTGAAATTTGCTCTTTTTTTTTTTCTACTTCACGCTATCGTGAGCATTTCTGCTTGTAATACAGTTTTCCAAATCACCCCATATATTTTTCTAACAAACTGCCGTGCCCAGCTGTCATCTATTTCAGCCGGCCTTTTCATGTAATATTGCGTGTGTACATTTCCGATGCAGTTGAAATTTTCTCGCCTGGTGGTTAGGAAGCTGGGAGAGCCGGCTGGATGAACCTGGCTCAGATCTTGCCTGGTGGCCGCTGTGTGCACAGACCC